>NC_046262.2:57884761-59084761 GCF_009819885.2 Catharus ustulatus | reverse complement strand
TATTAGTAAAAAAGTGTGTTTAGTCTGAGTTGGACTGCTTTGTTCTAAGAAGTAAAACTTGTAGTGTCTTAAGGTCAAGAGAATTTTAGATTTATATACTCTTGTAATTTTCATATGCACTGTTGTGTTCTTAGAACACATTTGACACTGGGTTGGGCAGTAAACTGGATTCTGGTTCTCCAGTCCTGGATCAGGCTGTCTAGATGAATGCTGACCTGCCAGCCTTTTTTATACCGGCCACTCTTGACACTGTAACCAAAGGGAACAGTGTTTTTTTTCTCCACTGTGTCAAAATGGCTTCCCTGCTGGCTTGGATGTGGTCCCATATAAGAACTCAAAGAAGGGAGCAGGGCTGTAGTTGGCAGTGGGTACAGCTTAAGTGAGCTGTGCTGCTGGACTTCCTGTTGCATATGCAGACAATGTGGAATGAGTGAGCCTCTTGTCTTGGTAGGGAACTCACCCATGACTCAGCCTTACACTCACTTTACAAGCATGTGCTAGTTTTTTGATGGCTCTGGAGGACTGGGGCCTTGAACAGCTTAATGTATGTGTTCCAAATTTGAAACAAGATTTTTCTAGTCCAAGAAGTGGCCCCACCCTTTACTTGAGGATGAGCCATCAAGGCTTTTCTTGGATATAAGTTCTAAGCTGTGATTATACAAGAATATGGGAAATATTTTCCATGTAGCTCTACCTATTTGACTAGGAGACATGCAGCTGTGTTTGAATTGTTCAAAGGTAAGTGGGAAACCACTCCCTCAAGTGGTGCCATGGACAGACTCATGAGGAGAGAATAAAATGAAGCTGTAGCAAGAGTGCACTATGAACACCACACTCTGCAAACAAGCATTGCTTCTGAAAGCAGTTTCTGCATGGCCTGCTTAGTACCTTTGAGTGGAACTGTGAGCAAGAAAGGTTTAAAAAATCACTGCTGAAAGTTCCAGATGAAGTAAGAGGCCATGGCATCCCACTTCATCCTTAAGACATAATACTGAAGTGTGCTGCAACATACAGTATTTCTGCTGAGGCAAGACTAGACCAGGTTGTTGCAGGGGGAAAGGTGCAGTCAGTGGCGTATTGCTGTGGTGCTGAGTTTAACTTAACACTTCATTTACCTTTTTTCATAAAATGCTACTCTGCAGTATCCTTGGACAATCCAGGTGACAGTGACTGGAAATTCAAGTCATGATTGGGAGGACCAGAATAGCTGGTATACCTCTTGTGCTGAAGTAAGGAGTGCAAATCAGTTCTTAAAAGGGCAGCTTCCTGTGCTGCAATATCTTCCCCTCCCAAGAACTGGTATGTAGGCATACTGTGATGAAAATAACTTGCATATCCTAATTTGAAAGATGTTCTTTAAGGCTTGGCTCTTTGAGGAATATGCAATGAGAATCTCCATGTTAGGTAAATTTTCCCTTTAAAGGAAACAACACATGGTCCTCAAATGCAGTTATACCAGAATTTGACTGTAGCTGGTCCTTGTTTTTACAGGTGATAGAAAGCAAAGCCTATGCTTTGTTCTGGTTATATATAAGTAGCCTTTGTTCCTAGAGCAGAAGTGCCCCTACTGGGAGGAGAGAAACCTAGTTCTGGGTATAACTGGCTTGAATCTTTCAAAAAGCAAGGATTGGGTGTTTCAGTCTTTAACAAGCCTAGATACAGCAAATAATAGGTACGAGTATCCTTACTAAACCCTAGGGCCATATGCCCTCCCCCATGCGTATTAAGTAATGATACTTCATAGAGCACTCAGTGGGTGCATTTTTTTTTGCTTGTTTTTTGTGTGAAGGTGTGAGGCGAGTATTGCTATATGCCAGGCAGTAGCACAGAATTCACTCTTTCATTAAACTCTGTGGTCTGCTGCTGGCATGAACAGAATTGGCTGCTTTGATCCAATCATCTGCAAAGATGCCTGTAAGAGGGAAGTGGGTAGATGGCCAACTGAACTTGAACTTTGCTAGACTTGATGTATGTGGCAGAGAAAAAACAACATCGAAGTTTCTTCTGGGAATAAGGGTTTCAGGAAGAAGTTCTCACCTCAGGCAATGACTGTAGTCTGTGTCATTTGGCTATGAAATAGCTGGGATCTGTGCCTTGCTGTCAAACAAGAAAAACAAGATGTATTTGTCTGCAGGCCTGTTACATAGCTTGCTTATAATGGGCTGGCGAACAGGAAGAGAAGTACTTCCTTGAGTACAGCAATTAAAACACATAGCTGGAATAATTAGGCTTAATGAGAGAGGACTAACTAACATGAAAGGAAGGGCCAAGGGGTCACAGTGAGTGGACAAGTGAACTGTGCAGTGATCAAATTGCAGTGGAATAGTGACACTCCTTACCTCCATCCAGGTGTTCTGAAAGGGCTGTTGTGCACTTGGAAGTGTATGTCATGCATGTAAGGTGCTTAACAATCCACATGTCTCTTTGACCTCTTGCAGCAGTCAACTGAACTTCAACTCCAGCTAGCCATCTGCCTTCCATTCTTTCCTTGACCTGAATGAAGTTAGACTTTGATTCCCCTCTGGAATAATTCCTGTAGGAGTATTGGTAATAATTTTAATGTTTAATTCCTTGACTGTTCATACATCAAAACTAGCTGGATCTACCAAGCTACAAAATTACTTTTATTTTTTCACTGATGCAAACATACTTTTTTTCCTCTGTATTGTGCTCTGTTGACATGCAGCTTTCAGCCACAAAAGGAATTGGCTTGAGGAGCATACTGTTGAAATCCTTGCTGGATTAACTCTGTTGTGCTGGTCCCTGACCCTTAGTGAAGGGTGGGAGAGTCTGATCTGGTAAAGGTGTCTTACAATATGCTTTTTCTTATGCACTCTTATTCCTTTCTCCCTGCCGTTATAGTTTAGAGCTTTCATTTAAACTCTGATATCACCAAGGGCTTTGGCCATGAGTAAAGTCCCTTTTGGAGCTGGCTGTCAGTGGTTCTGTCTGATGTGGTGGCAGCTTCTGGTCCTCACCAGAAGCCACCCCTGCAGCCTCTCCAGTAACAAAACCTTGGTAAGTTTGAGGAATTTGAAAAAAATCTGAGGAGCTGGTGGAGAAGGACATCCACCTGAAATGCAGTTTTTCCTTCTATGGTCCAGGTTTGTAGACAGACAAGGTGAGAGAGGCATGGGAGCTGCATGAAGTTCTATTTCTACCTGCAGCTGCCAAATGCAAGCTTGTGACATGCAGATCGCCACAAGGTGGCCACGGCTGTCGGTGGGGTTTATACACATGTGTATGCATAGGAAGGGTCTGGGAATGCCTTGTGCTTGTACCTTTCTGACAGTACTGGGGTGATGGTTGTACCTTGAGGCAATGGGCTGGAGGGGAATGCATGGGGGACTGTGGGCTTCTACTACCCTGGGGGCACCATCTGCCTAGCTTACAGGAATTGGAGCATTTGTCATGCATGTGACAGATACGTAGAGAGACTCCAGGAGGTGGTGAAGTCCAAAGGGGAAGGAAGGGGAGGAAGAGCTTTAGCCTCATGACCCCTCCTCCCCTGTGGGCAGCGACCCCGGGGGGACCATGACAGAAGCTCATCAGGGCCGCAATGCATTCCAGGGATAACTCCCTGATTTCAACAACCCACGGCCCTTTGGAACAATTTCCAGTGCTTCCTTTGGTGTGGCAGGCCATGGTGAACTCCTCAAGGAAGGTACCCATTATGTCCTGAGCTCAGACAAGTTATTACTGCCAGCCCCAGCTTGACATTGCCTAGGAATGAGAGACAAAAGTTGGATATTTATGAGCCTGGAACAGTTCTAGAGACTGCTTCATTTTGTAAGGACAGGCATAAGGCATTAAGCAGATAAACCACTACTCTAGAAATAATGGTAAGTATAAATGAAGAGTTATTTAGCCAACGAATTATGAAGCCTACAGCTGTTTACATTTAAGATTAAATAAACTCTCCCTCTTCCTCTCATATATTACATCCTCAGTTAATTGGGATAATAAAGTCTCAAGAATCCCTCTGCCACCCTACTAGTAAAGTGTAACTAATGCAGTGGCCATGTGGACTGGAGAAAAGCAGCAGAAAAAGACTAGAGATGAGTATCAGATAGCCACAGCTGCAAGGTGATTGAAGAATGGCCAGGGCACCCTAAGCAGAGCTGACACCCTTTCCACCTTTGCAAACACATGCAGTGGAGAACTGCTCAGCTAACCTAGCCCAAGGCAAGCCCTTGCAACACTTTCTGACTGCCCGTGGGACCACTAGAGCTCACCCTTTCCCAGAAAGCCTTTAAGCTCAGCTGTAGAGTGATAATGTTGCGGGGGTGGGCCTGGCAGTGTTTGCCACTCACAGGCCCTGTGCAACTGTCAGAGGACAGGCTGGACTGCCTGCATGGTACTACCCTTGCTCTGACCCTAAAAACACATAGAGCCGTGTATACTGGCAGAAAAGCCAATCCCAGCAACACACTGCTGCATCTTTATTCTAGGCTGGGCGTTGGCACGTAGCTAACTTCATTACCCTGGCTGTACTCACAGGCTTAGCTTGCTTTACCAGCAGGGGGAAACAGAGACCTTCGTTCTGCCTTATGCCACTGCCACAAGAAAAAAACCCCTAAATTTTTAGTATTTCCTTTTTATTTTCAATATGTGGAAAAATCCAGGTATTGTTCCACAAACTTACAACTCTGAGGACAACAAAGCTCACAGTAAGAAACTACTGCAAGACCTACAGACAGTGTCAAGACAATGAGGGATATAACTGTCATTATTAATGTGGTGGCAGTGTTCCTGATGTGTAACAGAAAATTGAATTGAATTTTCAGGAGGATATAGCTATACTCCCCAGGGAAGTTCAGAGGTGTGTGGTGTTTGTTTTACACAGAAACATTATATTTTCGTGGTTAAACAGCCTTGTAAAATCAACTGCTATTTATGAAACATAAAATCTACACACAGTAGTAGTACAGACCAGTATTTTAGGAGGAAACAGCTGAGCCAGGATTATTCTGACAAATCTTTCTGCAGTTCTGACCAAGAGACAGGAACTCCATGTGGCTATTATTAATTCATTTCCCAATCATCACTCTACTTGAAACAAGAGATCATTAACTCGCTGGACTTAAAACAATTCAGTATTTTAGGACTTGAAAGCCCTCTGAAAATTCCACAATAAAAAGCCACCACACAACAGCACACCTCTACTCAGTGCATCTGAATGCATACTAAGTTCCCTCTTTTGGTTTACTGCTTTACATGATATGCAGTGATATTAGTCCACAGATCTTCCTCGGTGGCCAATGTAAACCCACAGCTCTGGAGCTAACTCAAATTGTCAATTCATTCTCCTCAGAAAACACTATAAAGTTACCAGAACCTTTTGCCTATTTGTGCCAAGATTCATTACTTCCCTAGTGTCCAGCTGGCCTGCATTTCAGGGTGTGTCTTGTTAAGTCCACCCAGCAAATACTGCCAATCTACATCTTAAATAAGTGATCTCTTTTTGTATATATACAGAGCATCTAATCCTGGCACTGCAAAGATACTAAGGCTGCTTGGGATCCCTCTTCAACGATCAGTAATGAAACCTTAAAACTAACCACAGTCCTCCACAGTGACTGAAAATGTACCACCAACACCTTCAATACCTCTCTGTGTCCCATGGGTCCTTGTTCTTTATCAGAACATCTAAGACATTTAGTGTTGTTAACCTGTGTGTCTCCTTTGCTTGGCAGATTGTGTGTGTTGGACGCCAATTTAACACAGTGGGACCATCATATTAATCTCACCTTCCAGGAGAGCCAGGGTGAACACTATGGCAAGGCCAGCTCCAAGCTTGGACACCAATGACAAGTTTTTCAAGGAAATTAGTAATCTATCCATATCACCCATATTGAGATCTGCTGGGATAAACAAGCCCTTGTAATATTTTAGCTCCTCTGTCTTAACCAAAAGGAAGTGGAAGAGAGAGTGTTTCACAAATAGAACTATAATGCAAGCAAAGTATACATTGAGATTTTTTTCTCTTTCCATATTCTCAGAGTAACTGAGATAGATACACTGTTTAATAAAAGAAAATTAAAAATCCAGCTAGAGAGAAAGCTAGAATCCCCAAGTGTTGTTAGCTTAGTTTGTTCCCCGTTCCTTGATAAGGGTTTAAAATATCCCCCTTGTAAAGTTCTGGGCCAAATCAATGAGTAAAAATTAAATGTGCCATCAGTTAGCAAAGCTTTTCTAATTGATTTTCCTTCCTACAAGCCTGCTCATAGAAAGGTTCAAGCTATTATTAGATTGCTTACAGTCCTGATTTTCAGCAATTTTAAGGCACTTTGTTTTGTGTAGCTCTGGGAAGCAATTCTCAATTTCTTCAAGGGCAAAGCAATTGGAATACACTGAGACTTATTAGCCACATTATTAACAGAAGTTATGATCGCCAAACATCCAGCAAAATTATTGAAACATACTGATCGTATGATTTGATGAGTGAATTAAAACCATTTAACAGAATCACATTTCCCTGTGCAGTCTCTCAAGAGTAGCTGATCTTCACACTTTTACAATAGCTTTTCCAAGATTTTCTCCCTTTAACATTCCAATAAAAGCCATTGGCATGTTCTCAAATCCTTCTGTGACTTGCTCATGGTACTTCACCTTTCCCTGTCAAAAGAAAGAAAGGACATTGCTGAATTTTCATCCACCAAAACTGAATATATAACAGCATATATATTTTATTTGAAACATGCAAGCTGACATGCACCAGGATAACTGCAAAACCAGATGGGCTTTTGTGAGGATCTGCTTTTTTGTAAAACCTTCTACCTGAAGTCAGAACAAGAAGCAAAAGTCACTGCTGTAAAAACATACCAGGATAGATTTATTGCTACCTGATCCCCAAACAATTGACAGGTAGGGGATCATTTCCCCAAGGCCTGTCTCTACTCATACAGAAGTATAGAACTGCAAATTGAATGACCAAAACCTGACCCATCCCAAACCCTCATGTTTAGAGAAGCTAGAGCCTCTTAGCCTTTAGTGTTCACACAAACTTCTCACAACCATGAACCAACTTGGATACTAACTCAGTCATCACCTAGAAAAATAAAATACAAGAAATTCCCTAATAAGTCCCTTTACTATAAAAATATTCATTCTTTCCAGTAATTTCAGCACAATACTGCAATGGAAATCCATACTACAAAAGACTGAATGAGAAATACAGGCATTACTCTAAATATGAAAATCTTCATTACCAGATAAATGTTTTGAATTAATCTGGAAGCATGCTTCTTCAAAGCCTACATGTATTCTGGATTATACTGGAGTCTACCAGCTGATATGAGAGATCTCAACAAAACAGAAGGGATCAGATATATTTACTATGTTTTAAGTGTCCCCAAGAGTCTCAAGGATCAAGTCAGGGAGAAGGAAAGTGTCATGCTGGGATCTCACCTAAACAGCTATGAGAAGAGACTTCTTGCAAATATAGAATCGGCAGTGTGAGTACATCTCACAAACAACTGCTCCTTCCTTCTTACCTCCACAACCCACTTTAGCAGAGCCTGCAGACCTTCCTTACGGCGGTCATTCCATCGGCTCACAAGAAACCCCTCCATTTGAAGCTCTTTGAAAATCATGGGAAACTGCACATAAGGCCCTGCAAGAGAAAAGAAACAACAAGCCACCTGCAGTATCAGTTTTATTCAGAGTCAGACCCAATGCACAAAGTGAGTTTTTGCCAGTAAAGACCACTGAATCACATTGTTTCAGCCAGAAGCAAAAGATATTTTTTTCCAAAAAGAACTTCCAACACAAAAGACTAAAGAGTCACGGACAAAAAGTCACCTAGGGAGACAAAAGCCTGATCCATAAAGCTGTAGAGCTAAACAATTCTGAAATCAGCTTCATTCAGAAATAAAATGGCCTCAGCTTCACTGAGGGACTTAAGCTGAATCTCAAAAATACTGGTTTAAGACCTTGTTTGATAGCTGACAGGCTCTCATGCTTTCTCTAACTCTCAAAATTTAAGTTATAAACTCTAGAAAAAGTTTCCTCAATCATAAAAGTTTGTGATAGTTTCCTCGTTACCAAAAACCTGTTCCATTTTTTTAAAGTGAACTGAGAGTCCAAACCTGGTCAGCTACCAAAGAGAATACAAGCCTCCAATTTCTTTCAGAAGGCAAATCTGGAAAATTTAATTATATTGAAAATGAAAATTTGTTCACTCACATTTCTCAGCAGTTTTATTAGTAGCTGAAATCTTCTGGGAAAAAAAAAACCCAAAACCTTAAACTGAATTATCTAAAAACCTGATGGAAAACCATTACCTTGTCTTAAAGTGCGTACTACTGTATAAATGGCATCATGACGCCACACCTGCCTTCTTCTGATCCTGTTTTACATATTTCAGCCAGTCCTTCATTTCTAATCAGCTGATGTTCACCAGACAGTGTGCACAAAGGAGGATGAGTGCATGCACACACATGGAGCATGGTCCCAGCATCCCACTGCAGCAGTTAGTTACCCAAATGTGTACACATATATAAGTTTAAGTGGCACAGGGAAGTAAACAGTAGACTTTGATTATGTCTTTTTGCCATCACCAAGGAGAAAATCAATTTAGATACAGTAAAGGCTCTCACCTTTCTGAGGTACAGAGTCATTGTACTGAGAGATGGCTCCACAGATTGCAATCCTTCCATATTTCTTCATCTGGTTGATAGCAACACTCGCAAATTCTCCACCCACCTGCAAGAACCAGAGCATGTGCAGCATTAGAGACAGTGTTTAGCACTGACTGCCAAAATCTGCCAACACTGCCTGTTGCACCAACAGGTTGTCTGGGGAAGCAACTTCCACTACCCCAAAGACTTGGTGGCTCCAGAAACCCTTGCATTTATGCAGTGCTATGAGACTCAATCTCACTCTTCTAAAAAGTAGTTATGAATGTAGGGAATCAATTTTAATTCCAAATCTGCTTAACAAAGCTTGGTTTGGAAGTATCAGGCAGGACTAGCACACAGATCCCTCTTCCTCAGGGTACTAAGAAGCATCAACTCTGCTTTTCCCACAGGCCAGTCTGCAATTTTGCATCTTTACATCGTGGTGACGTAAACTTTTCAGTTTAGAGTTCTCATCTCCAAAATAGGGATGTGCTGTGAAAAGAAGCTTTTAACAGTGAAAATATGTGAAAAGATATACTGCTGTGGGGAGCTCTGCAGAAAAGATGGAAGTGAGAATGAAGGGAATGGGCATAAAATCTATTTAGGACCTTAGCAGCATGGGACAAGAAATTTGGAAGGCTAACGCCTTTCCAAAGTGGCAGGAGCTACTGTCACAGAGACAAGCACTTTGCCCTGACACCAAATATTCCTTTCAACTTCCAGAGAAGGGCAAAACACCACATCATTCATCTCTTGATTGTCAGAAGCACTGCTGAAGGAAAGACAAGCTAAAGAGATGATGATGGCTTCTTTTAAACTGGGTACCTAGCCAGGGAGTTTAAAGCTGGTATATCAGCTAATACCCTTGTGGCCAGGTAATATATTATCAGGTACAGTGTGTATGTTAGTTGTAGTAGGAAATCAAAAGAGACAGGGCTAGTTCTTTATCTTGAAAGTGAACTGACATTCAATAATTTCAGCTATATTTGGGAGACGTCAGAAACTTTCTAAGAGCTGCTCCAGTAGCTTTGCAAGTGGGCCTTGCTACTGTTTTGTTTACAGGTATCACTGCAGCCTCCATGACCACATGATGTGGAGCCATCCACACTCACTCTCCCTTTTCAGCAATATCAGAGAACTGCCTGTGGTTGAAGGTGGGGCCAGGAATGGACTGGATCACTTCAATGTTGCTGTGACTGTCACCTCCCCAAAATGTGCCAAGCTTTTCAGAGAGTGAAGTAAAACTTCTCTCTCTCCATTCACAAATATTCCCAATAATTCAGCTTTTCCTTTTAGGTTTTGTTCTTTCTGTTACTGCTTAAGTCAGCTGCAGAAGTATGTGAGGGAAGGGAACAGAAAAGCAGTAACCTTCTACAGAGACCACTGCTTGATTAAATGGATCTCCATATTGACATCTTGGTGTAGACTTCAATTAGATGATTAGAATATTGAGTTCCTGCTACAATTTAAAGAAAATGACAGCTGTTAACTTTCTCTCTGAACTTACATTGTCAAAGAAACAGTCGTAGCCATCAGGAGAGGCTTTACGCAGTGCTTCATCCAGAGATTTAACAGTCTTGTAATTAAAGGCTTCATCAAAGCCTAATTTTTTCAGATAGGTAACCTTATCATCTGAGCCAGCACAGCCAACCACTTTGCAACCCTGCAGGAAAGGAGAAAAACATTTATAAACATCCCCTGACAACAAAGGTTGACACTCAGTGTGCTGGGTGAAAGGCTAACCCTTAAAGTAAGGTAGCTGTCAGCACATGAGCTCCTGAAACATCCAACTACATTTGCTATGTCTTCAGGAGCTTTTCCATCTCAAGACCCTCGTGTAGGGATGCCTTCAGGGACGCTTGTCCTACTGATCATTCATGGCCCTGTTGCCCTGTTTTACAACTATGTCTTCCCAGCAGCAAGCATGAGCAGTTCAAGCCACTCACCCCAATTTTAGCAAGTTGCCCCACCACAGAGCCCACAGCACCAGCTGCAGCATTAACCAGCACTGTCTCTCCTGGTTTCATCTTGCAGACCTCCAGCAGACCAAAATATGCAGTGAGGCTGCAAAGAAAAGGAAAGAATGTTCAGTGATGAATAAAAGATGACAGACAGAGACGTGACTTGACCACACTGAAACAAAATACCATCACTACCAAAACAAGATTAAGTTTTTCTATAATGTGAAATACAAAACTTAATCCAACCTTCTTAATATGGCTTTTCCACAGCCATCACAGGGAAAAAAAAACACAGATACACTGCTGGGAAAGAGAATGTTGAGGCAGAAATCTCTCTAGAGGTAAAAACAGCTTTCATTGTGCTCATTAGTCAAAAGGAGAAACACAGATAACTCTGTAACTCACATACTGGAAGAGATAGTAAATCCAAGGTAGACAGAGGTCAGTTGCCAGTTGCTACCTACTAGATTAAATTCATCATCACAAATCAAAACTGACAGAAAAAGATAAAAAGGGTGAGAAAAACTTGCTGAACTGATGGATTCACTGTTAACTCATATGGCTACTGGGTGAAACATGGAATTGTTAAGGTTGGAAAAGACCTCCAAGATCACAGAGTACAACCTTTGGCCAATTACCAACTTATCAACTAAATCTTAGTGCTAAGTGCCACATCCAGTGGTTTCTTGAGCACTTTTCAGGGATAGTGAATCCACCACTTCCCTGGACACCCTGTTCCAATGCATGAAAACCTCTTTACGTGAAGAAATTCCTCCTGACGCAGCTTGAGGCCATTTCCTGTGGTAGAGAAGAGCAAGATCTCCTTGAGCCTGCTTTTATCCATGCTAAATAAGTCCAGCTCCTTCAGCTGCTTCTCATCAGCCTTGTTGCCCTTCTCTGGATATGCCCCAGAACCTCAAAGTCTTTCGGTGAGGGGCTCAAAACTGGAAACTGTACTTCAGGTCTCACCAGTGCACTAGTAATCTGTAGGAGCCTCTAAAATAGCTCGCTGACTGGCAAGGAATCCCACAAAACTCTTCTTCTAATTTCTAAGTTCAAGTTAGAGGTTCCACATGGTCTCAAGTGAAAGAGCTAACTGAATCCCTCTACAAGAAACCTAGAAAAACATGCATGTTGAATGATATTGAAACAAAGTCTGCAAAGTTCTCCACCACACACAGTTTTGCAATAATTTTGAAAGCCTTCCAGATCATTAGGACTGACTAAATCCTGATTTCCCATTAAAACTACAGAGAATGAGGTAAGAAATGCAAACAAATGACTCAAAGATCCCAACACTAAATATGGTTTCTGCAGTTCCGCCTTGCTGCAGTGCAATTTAAAGGACATCTATATTGCTGCACGGGGTTGATTCTGGAAATACAGTGATGGCAACAGAGCCCAATCAGCAAAAGCAGACTAGCCCAGGTGCCAGTGAGGTTTGAGACTTTCCACTGAGGTTAACACAGACTGAACTAAATTCTTGCCATCTCTTCCTGGATCCTCTTTCTGACTTATTACACCTCCTCAAAGAGAGGCACAATAATCTCCAGGGCAAATCTCCTCTGATGTAGAGGATGGGCCAAACTTCGTGCCCATACAGGGCAAGGGCACCCAGAAGCACACCTTTTTTACCAGTATGAATAGGCAATATGCCTATAGACAAAGTTCAAAACAGCCAGCCAGAAACCTCCTATACACCAAAATCCAGGAGATAGCTGCCTTTTTATCTCAAAACTTACCCTGGCATGCCAACTGTTCCAAGAGCTAGAGATTTGGGGAGTGATTCCGGCCAACTTGAAGGAAGGTGTTGTAGGTCTTTCCCATCAGAGATAAAATGAGTTGTCCAGCCCTTGTTACCCACGACAAACGCCCCCACTGTGAAAGCAGGATTTTTGCTTTCTACAATCCTGTTTAAAAAGTAAAAAAAAAAACCAAAAAAACCAACTAAACAAACAAAACCAACAACAAAAAACAAAACCACATCCTTTTAGAAACAAATCAATACTGGTTCTTCCATTCTTCCTGTGATTCAGAAAAGAACTATTTCATGTTAGATTTTTATCCCATACCTGCTGATGCTGTAGGTGCGAAGTGTCTTTCCTGAAATGTCCACAACCTCTTATCACGAGTGAAATAGTGGCAAGATGATTTTAGATTCAGCCCCACCCACGATAAACCAAATCTTCCCACACAAGTGCCAACTGTTTCTTCAACTAGCACCAGTTTGGTTTGAGATCAGATCAGGCTTCTGTGAGTTAGAATGCAGCAAAGGGGACGCAGGGATTAAAGCATGGAACAGCAAGGAGTTGCTGATAGGTTGTCTGTTCTCCGACAACCTGCCCTCATTTAAAAGCTGAAGATCCTGAAGATGGAACCTCTTGGGATAACGAAACCAGATACAAATCAGTATCTAAAATTAGGGAGATATCTATATCAGCAGTCTCTACGCCAAATGAAAATTCCACTTTTTTAGCTCAACAAGAAAACTGTATTGGAAAGGGGTAGAAAAGCAGTTTACAATTATTAGAAACAGTTGACCTTCTGTTCATCAGACTTGGTTGTTAATTTATCCCAGCCCTCAATGTTTCTGTGGAGAAACACAGAAATCAAAGACCACAGATGTTCCTAGGCAGCAACTTACAGGCAGCACAACAGGAACAAGCTGACAGAGGGAAACATCTGTGTAGCTACATTACCACAAGCTGGGACAAGGATGGATTTAAGGTTATATAACCCTTTGGTTAGAGCTGTATCCTTGGTGATGTGGAGGTATTTTCAGCTCGAATACACAGCGTGCATAGTTGCAGACATGCAGCTACTAGCACATCAGGTTTTAAAATGTGAAGTTCAAAATTTGTGGCAAGTACAATGGTTGGTGCTTTATACCGGTAAAAATTGCTCTGAAGACATTATTACTAGAAACAACATATAGATGCATGTCTAAATGCTCCCAGAAAGGCAAAAGAGGTTCTTAGAGGAAAAACACATTCAAACCAGTTACAGGTAAGAATGTCAGTAGCAGAAGTATGTAGACACAAGTCAAGCATGGGAACATAGGATGTCTTGAGTGTCAGCACATTCCTGTTGAGATCTGCCACGCACATTGATCACAGGAACTGAAGGTCTTACCTGGCAACCTGTGTGCCTATCATTATGTCACCTTCCTTCATCTGCCATTGACTGTAAGGTCTGCAACACAGGAAAACACAACTTACTGTATGCAACTTTAATAATGTTCCAGACACACTACAAAGTAGTAGCAACTGTTTGACCCAGGAATAGAGTATCAGCAGTGCTGCTGAACAGATCACAAATAGCTTGTCATTGCAACAACATAGAGGATGTTTTCCAGAGCCAGCTACTTGGGCATCCTGGGTAGGAGTGCTGGAGGGATGATAGGATTCATCTTCCCAGCACGGTCCACCACTACAAGAAGTCTGAGACACAGAGAACTATCTCCAAATTTAGTGTCCGCAATGCCTCTTCAAACTACAGTAGTTTCACGAATACAAGCCGCACGGATTATAAGCCGCACCCCCGGTGCCTCGACAATGTTGCTGTCTTTGTCAATAGATAAGCCGCACCCCGAATATTAGCCGCACTTTCGTTCGTCGCGAGAATCCGTGCGCAGCTTTCACAAATTGGCCAATTAGTAACAGGATCGCAGCATAGCGGGCTTTACTGGCTCGGGGCGGGGCCAGGCAGGCTCGGCCCGCTCATGGTTGCTGACGGGGCCGGCCGGGTGGTGCTGCAGCCGCCGCCGGGCTCACTGGCCCCCCTCTCCCGTCAGCACCGCCCCGCCGTTGCGTTAACGTAGTCGCCCTGCCGGCGGCCCAGGCACCGCCGCCGCTGGCAGGCACGCCGCCCGCGTCGCCGCTGCGTTAACGTAGTCGCCCTGCCGGCGGCCCAGGCACCGCCGCCGCTGGCAGGCACGCCGCCCGCGTCGCCGCTGCGTTAACGTAGTCGCCCTGCCGGCGGCCCAGGCACTGCCGCCGCTGGCAGGCACGCCGCCCGCGTCGCCGCTGCGCTGTTTACGTAGTCGCCCTGCCGGCGGCCCAGGCACCGCCGCCGCTGGCAGGCACGCCGCCCGCGTCGCCGCTGCGCTGTTTACGTAGTCGCCCTGCCGGCGGCCCAGGCACCGCCGCCGCTGGCAGGCACGCCGCCCGCGTCGCCGCTGCGCTGTTTACGTAGTCGCCCTGCCGGCGGCCCAGGCACCGCCGCCGCTGGCAGGCACGCCGCCCGCGTCGCCGCTGCGCTGTTTACGTAGTCGCCCTGCCGGCGGCCCAGGCACCGCCGCCGCTGGCAGGCACGCCGCCCGCGTCGCCGCTGCGTTAACGTAGTCGCCCTGCCGGCGGGCCAGCCGCTGCCGCCAGGCTCGCCGGCCGCCCCCTCCCATCTGCACCGCCGCCGCGTTTCCTCGCCCTGGCCGGCACTGCAGGCCCCTGCACCGCCGGGCTCCCCCACGCTGCTGGCCCCGATTCTGCTGGGCTTCCCCCGCTGCCAGGCAGCCCCACCCGCCTGCCTTCCTGCTTCTGCCATGCTCCCCTGCACTGCTAGCCCCAGTTCTCCCGGGCTCCCCTGCCCTGCTGGCCCGGGCTCTGCCGCCCTCCCTGCCCCGCCCTGCTGGCTCAGGCTCTGCCGCCCGCCCCCCACACTGCTGGCCCCGCCTCTGCCAGGCTTTCCCACCTCAGCCGGGGCCGGCCGGGCTCCAGCTTGGCTTGGGGCTGCCGCGGGCTCTCACTTCCGTGTTGGCAGCTTTTAGAATTTTGTTAATAGATTAGCCGCCCCGGAATATTAGCCGCACTTCCGGGTTTCCACCAAAATTTTGGTCAAATTGGTGCGGCTTGTATTCGTGAAATTACTGTACCCAGTCTCCCTGTGCTTCAACTACTGCCTGTTGGGTGTATCAACAATGTCCAACTTAGAATATGTGTCCTTTAGCACAAGTTTGCTGAGTTAAACTAAGCAGGAGCTGCTACGAGGCTGTAGTCTCATTTGAGTAGATTGCATTCCAGTTGAAGACATGACAAGGAACAACAGCTGTTTCCAAGAAAAGTCTACAGCAGAAGAAATGTTGCCCCAATGTCTAGCTAAATCTGGCACAGCTCCATATTTTGAGTCTTGTAATTAGCATATATTTTTTAAAAAACAGACAAAGGCATTGGGACTCTGGCAACAGTGTGTGCTGCCCACTGTTGTTTTGAGGTTTAAGTGGCAAAACAAATTAGGTGCTTTAGCTAGAAATTCAGAAAGGACAAAAAGGTATACCTCATGTAAGGATCAACACTGAGAAACACTGACTCAAGCAGCAACTCTGCAACGAAAGACAAAGCAAATTCCTGGATATTAACAGCACAGTAGAGCATAGTTTTCACAAGTCAGTGTTTCAGCTAAATTGGTATGAACTCCTGATAGCTCAAAACCCCCATATCCCTCTTTGTTTAGGGAAAACCAACCAGAAACAACTACTACATATATTAGTTTTGGGTTATTAGTATGCTGTTGAAAAAGTAACTTTTCCCAGTGTAGTTTTAGGAAACTATCTTATTTTCAACCCTGCAATTTTGCATGTGTCTGCTGTCTCTACAGAGGGGTCAAGCAGCCAGAATTTCTTAAAAAACCTCTCATTTAATTTTGATATATTAAAATGTCATCCCATGATTCAGCCAGAAGAGGGTGGCACAGGTCAAATACAAACTACTTGGCTGTCTTAAACAGAAGGCATTAGTTCAAATTTTCTAAGTAGCCTAATCCACTTTATTGTCTCTATTAACACTAGTTCTTGGGAAAGACATTGTTAAACATGTTTTAAACTTCTCATTTACACAGTACTTTTAGCTGTTTTTCTCCACCTACTAATATTTTTCATCGCCTGTGTTGCAGTGCTCTAGCTAGTACAAGCTAGAAATGTACTCAGATGTAAATACCTTCCACTACTTGAGAGTGAGTGAGCAGGAAAGCCATGTAAAATAACAAGGAAGGCCATTGCCTTTAAAAGTGTCATTGTAGTGTGAACTTATGCCTCTTTTTGCTTTAGGGATTAAAATAGGAAGTAAAAAAACATTCCACGTGCTTAAATACCCACAGGCATGAAATTTTTAAGTGCACCCATATATGTAAGAAGAAATGAGTTTTCAAACATTTAAGTTGCAAACTTAATTGGTACTTTAATATCCTCCTGCACACCTTTTAAAGTGTGGCAAATTTTGTAAATAACAAGTGGTGGAATGAGGTTCCAAAAATATGGTATAAATGTCCATGTGAAACCAAAAATCAAAGTTCATTCTTTTATCAACAGCTCTTGTTGTTGATATGTCAATAAGTTACGTATTCTTACTCTTCTCAAAACAGAGAAACTCAGGAATAAAAATTGTCGTTTTTTTTTTCTTTTCTATTTATATTCAACCTCTCTTCTTGTTGCAACAGATCAAATAAGATAAGGACTGGCAAAAAAAAGTAGATATTGAATTCAGGCAGAAATCTTGTCATCTTACTTCTTGAAATAAAAGACCAACCTTCACTGATTCCAGCCCCAAGGTCTTTCAGCTGCAGATTCACTCCCAATGCAGTCACTCTGCTCTCCCCAACCACTATCCCCAACATTTTCCCTATCAACATGAAAAACTCCACTGAAAACCTACTCCTATAGGGTATCTTGTTCTCCATCTTTTTCTCCATCTTTTAATTTTGCAAATTAAAGTAGATCAAAACATCTTATTAGTAAAACGTGTTAGGGTCTTAACACAGTTACTTCATTGGTTCCATGGCACAGTCCACTCCTCTCGTTCTGCAGTAAACAAATTCTGTTTTCCTTGTGGTTGTCAGTTTTGAGGCCATATCACTTTGCTAATTTTCTCCATTTGCAAACACATTCGAATTTTTCATCAGGCAGCAAGTGTGATTAGGTAGCATGAAACCCTGAAAAGTGTAATCCAAATGCTGTGTAATGGACTTAGAATTCAATCATTGTTTCTGAGGGCATTATCAGAAGGCAAGGTCTCTTTGAAACCACCAATACTTCTTCAGCAATTGTTCTTCTCCCTTAAGGTGCACAGCTTGTGACAAGCCAGCAATTTTTGAAACTCCAAAGAGAAACATGCAGTTTTATAGATTCAGGGCCACACACAACAGCAATCACATAATCTCCAGAAAAATTAGTAGTAACAGGTAGCACTCTGCTCACCTCCATCCTTTAGATTTGGTAGCTCTATTGTCTTCAGGTCAAAGTCACTGGTTTTGGGAAAACCATCAAAATGCTTCTTTAGAACCCATGCCTTGGCAATCACCATCCTGTGTAACAAACACAAAGCACACTTGTCAAAGCGATACCTGACGGTGCTGGGCTTCTCAAGGGGCTGGTTCAGATTTCAGGCAAAACACCTATCTCGCTAATGTGCCATTACTCTGCTTGCTTCTGTGGTAATTCACCAGGTTAAGAAAATGTTGGAAAAGTCCCCTCACTGCTTTAGCAACCCAGATCTTCCTGTGACCTGTCAGACCTCCTTGCCTGTTGGCAGCAAGTCCTCACGTGGGAAGTCATCCCAGTAAAATGTACTACTCTAAAGATACTAAAGAAGAAAAATGTACTATTTTAAGAGGAAAAAAAAGTCCCTTTAGAAAAAAAAAACTTAAATCTATTGCCCCCATTACCTGAGGTGTCTACTGAATCTAAACTTTTACAAGCTTGAACCAAAGTGCAAGTGAGAAAAACAAAGGTAAGCAAGACCCCTTTCTGTGACACTCGTATTGAAAGAAAACGCTTCTCCACCGTTTGCGAAGCTGAGAGCCTGGAAACGGGAACACATTGCTACCAATAAGTTCCATACAAGACAGAAACAAACAAATTACATGCTTCAATTCTATCCTCACTGGTGCTTTTCCCTTCTTACACCCAAGTGCACCAACAAGAACAAAGAAAGAGAAGCTTATACTTTGATCAGGTAGATGAAAACTGGGTCTTTCTGCTGACGAGTGAATAACCTTCCGTGTCTGCTCTGCTCAGTCGGTGGCTGAACCCCTTCAATCACGCTCACTTAAAAAGGGTGAAAATGTCTGCTGTCAGCAAGTCCCGCCCTCAGTGGACTTCCCTAGGATTAAGTGTAAACTTCCAGCAAACACCGCATAAGGCACACCCATTGTGATTCAGCTTTTTCCCCACTAAGATTCTGGGTCAACCCTTCACCCCCCCCCCCCCCGGTTTAGCGCCCAGCCACTTGCACAGGCACGGCTGCCAAGCACGCAGTGCTAAATGCATAAAACCCATGGTTCCAGAACCCACAAAATACTGCAGTCGGGAGACCACGACTATCCACTACAATAATAGTTTCTTCAAATTATGTTTTACCCATCCAGCAATGAAACTTAAAAGTACTACCTCTGTGCAAAAATATCTAATTAAAAAAACAATGTCCATTTAATAGCCCGATTCACACTTTAACACAGCAAATACGTTCGCCACTCATGGTGTGCTCCCTGACACGCTCATTGTTCCTAACTCAAGGAGAGCTTGCGTGGCTCAGCCCCTATCTACGGGCCACCTCAAGACACCTTAATAGCAAACTTTGGCATTTTGCCCCAATTATGTTGCAACCAGGCATGTAGCAAGGGAGAAAGCTCTGTGCAGGGGACTGTCTTTAGATTTCGTTCTTTTTGTGAAAACGCACAAGTACATGAAGGGTGAAAAGTGTAAAGAAACTAATATATAGCGACGGGTTCAACTACAAAACCCATGAAGACAGAAGTGCTAATTAGTAACGAGGACCTGAGGAAAAAAAGCAAAATTTGTTTAAAGATGCACATAAAAGGATCAGCGAGAACATGGCAAGGTCTCCACTATTTAGATAAAAGAGTAAGTCACCAAATCCAGAAACTAATCAGCACTCAACAACTTTCTGTGATGAAACAGAGATAGATAGTCCGTGCTCCTCAACGACAAAGAAACACACCACTAGTCAAGGTTTTCTGCACCAGAAGTGCGTGCTGGGAAAATCACCTTTCACGAAATGAAGAAAGTATCATCAAAATCAATGTCAAAGCATTCCAGAGCAGGTAACTAGGTCTGCTGCTTTATGTATTTCTTTTGGCATCAACAGTGTTTGGCCGTAACAAAAGATACCACAACAACAAAGCAAAGCCAGAAAACGCGTTTACAGGAGCAAAAGGAGAGTTCAGAGTAACACAAAACTGATCCTACTTACTAGCTTACACGCATGGGCATTGAGAGGGATTTATCCCACCTGTGTACCCCGCATTCAGATAGGTACCCAAGTGCTACGACCAACAATGACCAGGGACAAAGGGATGCGTGCTAAGCGGGCAGCCATTCACTGTTGTGCCATTTGTACCCCTGGGAAGCCAACAGTGATTGAGAAATGCTTTGTCTTCCATCATGTCATATATTAGTGAATCATCCCAGATTTCTTGTCTCTTTTGTCTGTATGCCTCCGAGGCACCAGCCCTGTTCTTTACTTTCCCACTATCCCATCTTCACAGCTTGAGTGTTCACAGCTGAGTACAGGAACTTGTTAATTGCTTGAGACTGCCCTTTGTTTTCCCTACCACACCCTTTAAAACATGCTGTAATCATGATGATCTGCAAATCTACATACCGTCAGTACTGGCCATTTCTGTCTCCCTTCTGTTCCTTCTTCGGGTGTTTCCACTCTCAGATCTCCCATGCACAGGAATCCTCACCTCCCCATCAAAGATCTCTCCTTTTTAGAAGACACAGGTTTTTGCGGCAGAGCAATGATTCTGCCTAGGAACAATACTGAAAGACTAATTTCACTAAACCTCTTTTTATTATATTTAGGCCTGATTTTGGAAACAGGACAAATTTTCTGCTTGCTGTTTCTCTTTTTCTACTGAAATTGCATCATTATAGTCACTTCAAGGCTAGGAGACTTTCCTACAGGTCATAAAACAAAATGCCCCAAACCAAACAGAAAACAACACACACGTATTGATTAATGGATCCACTAACAAATTTCCAGGTTAACAAACTGAGATTATTTTGTATGTTTAGGAAGTGGTAAGGACTACATTGCTAAAGCATATTAAATAACTCAAAACGATGAACAGTAGTGTTACAGCATCTGTGAGCTCCAGTTAAATTTTACTGCGTACCAAGTGTGTCATAGCCACAGTCTCAGTTCCAAGGGCAGTAACCTGCTCTTGAAAACTGTAATACTACTTTGTTTTCAATGTCAGTAGATTTGAATAATATATTTCTTTAGTTTTATCTTAGTTAACCAAGAGTCCTGTGATTTTTTTTTTCAATTTTGCAATGAACTACATTTAATTAGTTAAGAAAACGTTTGACTGTGATTTTACCTGTGGTTTTGATTTAGATCTCTGTGGGCTGATTGCAGTAGAAAGCCCTGAGAAATTACCTCACTGTACCTGCAGAAAGGAACTCCATGGACCCATACCTTTTAGAGAACCAAATCAATAGCTGGAAGAACAAAATCCAATAAAGAATGATTGAATGGTAATCAATTAACTAGAGATGAAGCAGAAGTCATAGAACATAAAATGTATATTGAGAAAGATAATGAGTCAGAGGCCTATACACCCAGAAAACTTGATTATGTAATACATTGTAGGTGCAGTAAGGGAGCCATTTCATAGTTGAGTACACACCAGAAAACTTAATCAATAGTAATTGTCTAACCAGGACAGTAAATTTAATAAAGCACTGTTTACCTGGATAGAATTTGGGTTATCCATTAAACAAAGATAGATAAAATGTTTTGGAAGTAATTAAAAGAAACAAAACACATATACCCTTATGAAATAAATTAGGCAGATTTTTGGGAGTGAATATAAAAAAAATCTTGGATGTTATAGTGTATATAAATGCCTGAAAATTGTTGTTTCTTTGAACATGTCTCTGGCAAATAAATTCCCAATATTTCCAAATTTTTACTCAAAATTGTTATTAGGAATGTTCATCTAATAGCTTTTTGCTAGTAGATTTAAAACTCTTATATTGCTTTTGTGTGTTTTCTGTATAAAGTGTTTCACAAACCCTTATAATCAGTATGGAGACAGCTATAATAACTTGAGAACAAACAGCCTAGACAGTGATAAAAAGACTCCTTTGAAAATAAGGTGATGCATTTCTGCTTGATTTTATTACAAAAGAACCATCAAAGCCTTTGCTGAAATTGAAGTCCAAGACAGAATTTATTCCGATGACATTCAAACCCTCCTTGCCCTGTGGTCTAGCCCATCCAGTTATCAAATAATAAAAAACATCAAGGAAAGAAGTAATGGATTGGGAAGTCTTGGCATTTTGCACTAGTAATATTTGTAACAAAGCAAAGATCCCATCTGTGTTCAGACACTGCAGCTGCTGCAAACTGTAGCAGAGCTGAAAGAAAACCACCTTCACATAGGCAGTCATAGCTCAGTCCCCAAAATCAGCATGGGTAAGGAGGTACACAATGGAAGAGAAGGAGGAAGAGGTGAAAACTGGAATACCATAAAACATACTAGCAACTAGAAAAGAAGGTCAGGAATAAAAGAGACAGACAAGTCTGAAAAAATTGAAATAATTTGACTGAAGGCTGAAGAGCTAATGGTGATACCTGAAATCTGGAAATTGTGATATTAAAGTAGAAAAGTAGTAAAGCTTTCAAGAGAGCACGAGTCAAATCAGAAAAGTTTACGTTTCTTAAGTATCCTCAGCTGTTATTCCTGATTGGTGTGGTATGGTTTCCTGGCCTGGACTTGGCCAGATCTAACCTTGATGACAAAATCCTGTCTGTTACATGAGTTAAATTCAAATTTTGGGTTAGCTTAACAGTTCATTGTCCTGACAGTCACCATTTGGAGATAAGATTGTGATACTTCTCCTTATATCTCCATTCTGTAGCAGTTATACCTATGCTTACACCCACAATAGAAGAAAAGGGTATCATTAAAAGCTGAGTAAGATGTATCTCAGACATAATTCATTTGTAGATTGGTTCTGAGGAGAAAGTCACCATAGCAGCAAAGTTTTTCGGGTAATCGTCATCATATCTATTTTCTTCCCCCAGATCTAATTTATTAGTCTTTTGCAGCATTTCAAAGCAATGTGCCATGAACCAGCATAAGGGACTGATACCTTAAAAAAGGGAAAAAAACCCAACAACCCACAAGAAAACCCCCAACTAACATAAAAAAAACTTCTTGGCAGAAGATACTGCCACAGGAGTAATAATCCAGAGGCTACCTCAGGATTTCCCATACACATATAAGGATTACCAATTACCTGGGAATAAATATGGCTTCAAATCCTACATGCCTACAAGCTTTAGCAAGAATTATCTGTTTGTCCCCTCTGATTTAGTTCTTACAATGCTTTTTCAACTGTTCTGTTTTTTTTTTCCCCTGTGGTAAAAACAAAGTAAAGGAAAACCACTCCCATGTGAATTTTGGCAGAGACCATACTGCAAATATCCACGCAAGCATGACACTGCATTTTAAAACCTTTTGCAATACTATCAAATCTAGGAAGAAGGTCAAAGACTGGAGATCACTTGTTATCACTCTGCTAAATGATTGTGTCACCCTGCATTTACAAGGTTGCAATTCCAACAGAAGTTCAAAGGAGCAAGCTCACAGGGTGAAGTGAAAAAGGAAGTCAACAGACTTTTCATCACAGAAATAGGTCAGCTGCATTCAGCTCTCACTAGCTGTACATAAAGTAAGACCTTATCACTCTCTACAGCCATCTGAAAGAAGGCTTTAGCCGTTGTGGGGGGGGCAGTCTCCAAGTACCAGGATGAGAGGAAATGAGCTTAAGCTGAGTCAAGGGAGTTTTAATATAGGTGCTATGAAAGAATTCTTCACAGAAAGGGCTGTTATAGATAATAACCAAATCAAGTAGAATTAAATAGCAAAACATCAATTTTTATTTTTGCGACCGAAAATACGGTCCTGGGAAGCCACAAGCGAAAACACGACAGCGCCGAGCCCGGGGTCGGCACTGGGTGGACACACACACTGATCTGACCTTTATCGCATCAGATCCCCCACTATGTTCACACCCTGTTATTTCGGAGAGTCCAACTTTATACAGTGTTTTCTGGCCTGAGGCAAGAGTTTCCTTTGTTTCTGCTGTAAATTCTCATATCTAAATTAAATCCTTTTCTGGTGCTGCCCTTGACAAAGTCCTTCCTGCATGCTGATGAAGGCTGTGTCTGCTCCATATTGATGTGTAATGAAGTGCTGTCTTCTCGCTTATGGGAGGTGATCGGTACTTTGGCAGGTATTTTATCGATGATCTCTTCCCGTCCGTTCACCGGGCTAGGTCTGTTGATATGCTAATTACGGCCGTTGTCTATGGCCCCGGGTGCTTGGTGTTTAAGAGGTTCTTTTTATTTTATTTTATTTCATACAATCCTTTTATATAAACACGAATTATAACATATATCACAGGGCTGTAAAGCATTGGAACCGGAACATGCTGTCCAGGAAACTGATGGAATCACCATACCTTGAAGTGTTCAAAAACCATGTGGATATGGCACCTAAGGACACGTCTACTACATGGACAAACTACACTCATTTACTGGTGAACATGATGGTGCTGATCTTAAAGGTCTTTTTCCAACTTCAGCAGCTCTATGGTTCTATGGGGCACAGCTGTTCATGTGGGCTGACATAAAAAGCTGAAGCTTCTTAAAGGGCCAGCTGTGCTTTCCCAGTCACTGCACATCACCCTAAATTTCTTTCAGGCACTTTTTTTACTTCTGCCTTTTTAAAATGTTGATACAGGACAAACACATATTGTAACATCAGTAAATGCAAAATTTCACCAAAGCTGTAGAGACGTTCTATAACCCAGTTTCACTTCTTAGATTTGCAGCAACAGGCCTGTTACTCCCCCACAGAGAGAATCTGCTGTTTAATCTGCTTAATTTTACAGCTGCCAAATAAAACTTTGAGTTTTTAAAAGCATAGATTTCCACAAAGATTAAACACTCCCTCTTGCAGCATACACATCTCTTGCAGCATAGTGTACTAAGGGAACTCATAAGGAAAGTGACGAACTTTCAAGCACCAGCAAACTCTCTGATGTCCCCTCCTGGACTTCTGTAGTATAACAAGGGTAATTTCATTGCTGAGCAATTTCCTGCTTGTAACATGCACAACCAACTTCCCCCTCAAGATGGAAACTGCTGCACCAGCTCACTTGGCATATATATACCTCTGATTTGGTATTGTTACCTGTTATCTTGTAAGATTAAGGAGATGGATAAACGAGAAATTAAAGGGACGTGAGGAAAAAAAGAAGAGGGGTGTCAACAAGAGTCCAAGGAGACAAACTTTAAGAGTGAAAGTATAGATCAGCTTGCACACAGACATGTGAAGTTGTATTACTTTTGAAAGATAAAGTTTTCACAACCTCTTCAGGCAACCTGTTCTAATATCTAACCTTGACATGATTTGGCAGGAGGAAATCTCAGGACTCTCCACATGCTATTGGAAAACACTGTTTAGCAAACAACATTTGTCATCTCTTACTGTGCATTCCCCTCAGATGAGCTGGGTTCCATTCTCTTAATACTGTCTTGCTAAGCAGCTAAAGAAGGGTGCAGAAATGATAGCTTTGGTTTCTGCATACTGAACAAAGCCATTTCTCTCTTAGTTTTGCTTCATCATCTTGGTGGCTCTACACTGAATTTGTTAATGTGTATCAGTGACTTTCTTCTACTAGGGAACTGAGACCTCTGGATGCAGCTGGATTCAAGTTCAGGGTAGTGGAGAAAGATTCTGCCCTTCCAGGTCATGAATGTCTAGGTCCTTCATAAGGTTATCAAAAATTATGGCTAGCAATGGGCTGCCAACTGGACTTTGTCCTGTGGTGGACAATCCTCCAAATTAGGGACAAGTCTAACTCACCAATTTGTCTCTGAGGTAGGGCTAGATGAATGCTCACATTTACAGACCATAGGAAATACCTCAGTCAGAACTCACACCCACAACCAGTGCTGATCAGTGGCAAGAAGCAAATCTGTCAGGTGTCATACTGTCACTGCAGGACAGCTTCTTTGTCATAACACTGGGACCCCTAGGATGGCATTTTTCACCGATGCAACTCTGCCACTAGACCTTCACTTATAGTGGGAAACACTTCGCTACTCCAGTCGCTACCCTGCTGTCCACCCACTTGAAGGATGTGGAAAAAGAGGTGGTTTGCCACTGACAATTGAGGCAAAAAAGTTGTTCAGTACCCCAGCCTTCTCATACATTGCTACCTGCTTGCCATGCTTGCATTTCCCAAGGTGTATGCTTTCATTGCCCTCTCCTGAGTAACATACCTGCAGAAACCCTTTTTGTAATTCTCTGCATTCTTTGTCAAGTTCAGCTCCAGATGCCCCCTGGTCTTCCTCAGCCCATCCCTACACACTCAGATTCCCTATACTCTTCCCAGATACCTGTCCCTACTTCTACTGCCTCTACATTTCCTTCTTGCCTTTTAGTTTGACCTACTCACCCATGCTGATTTCTTGCCTTCCTTACCCAATTTCTTGTGACTGGAGATCACTAGGTCTTGTGCTCTGTGGAAGGTGTCCTTAAAAATACATCAGCTCTGTTCCACCCCTTGTCAAAAAGGGCAGTTTTCCAGAGGGTTCTACTGACCAGTTCCTTGAACAGCTGGAATTTTGAGTCCCTGAAGTTCACTATAAAGTTATTATAACAATAGCAAAACCACTCCTAGATAGCCAGCTGCTAAAAACGTATTTTCCTTCCTCAAGCCATGTGTTATATTTGTTTCCAACATGCTGTGTGTTAAATATCTACAACTGGAATTTTTATTTCTTAAAATGAAGCACTCAAATTTAAGCCTTACAAAATCAAAGCTATTAAAGATCTACTTAAGAACTAATTTATTACTACTTATTAATTATTTTTCTTTCCCATGTCATATGTAAATAGGGAATAAACGTGGCTATCTTTACAGGACAAAGCCTCTCATCAGGATTGGTTCTACTGTATTTCCATTTCTTTTTTTCAGGCTGTGGTTAGTCTGGATGGAAAAGGAACAGCTGGAGCAGGTACTATACTAGATCGCCAGCCACCAGCTCCACCAACCACACATTGAGAATGACTTTGGCTATTTGAAGAACAACCGCATGCCACCTTCAATGTAGTTCAAGCAGTCATCTCTTACAGGAACAAACCAGGAACCCTCCTGCAGGAAAGAGACCCTCTAGCATGTCTGCCACAGAAGGCAAAAGTAATTCGGGAACATTTTCAGTTTGCCACATAACGAGCAGGCTTCTATAGTTATACATTATCAGTCTGATTATTGTCCATACTGCAAAGTAATTTTTTCCCAATTTAGTTTCCAGATGTAAGCAAGTGAACAGCAGGTAAGGGACCATCAAGTGCTTTTGGCTGCACTATTTCCATCACAAGTGCTGTCACACTAATGCCTTAAACAGCTGCATCCAATGTAATTCCTGAAGCAAGCAAATACAGTGTGTTGTTTCCCTGATGTAATGTAGATCTGCAATCTGGGTTATTTCAAGTTACTGAAATAACATCAAACACAGTAGCCCAGGACACCAAGTTTTACAGCAGACCCTAGCAGTAACAATGTCCAGCAAGACTGGAGCCTGCCTGCAAAGTCCTGGTCTATTTACACAGCACAACAAAATAAAAGCAGGCTCAGGAATGAGAAAATGTATCCAGCCAACTCTGCTTTCCTGACTTGACCAGTGCAGTGCAGCAATAAATGGACAGCTACTGTTCTTCCAGGAACACGCACTCACACATTTTGAGCAAGTTCAGGAGGGTACAAAGACACTTCCCGCGCAGGCTGGAGTGAACGCTCCTGCTCCTCAGCCCCGCTACACGAACGCCCAAGCGCCTTCCCGCCCACCCCCATCTTCCCCGGGGACCGCAGGCCCGCGGCCCTCCCTCACGGGGCCGGCACCCGCCATTTCCCGCCTACTCCCGCCTCCGTCCCCGCCATGCCCGCCGTGCCTGGCTCCCTGGGCTGCGCGACGCCCCTTCCCACGGCGCTCCGGCGATGTCCGCTGCTCTCTCGAGAGGAGCCAGGCACGGCCCTGCACCGCCCCTCCCCCGCCAGGGAGGGCGGGCCGGGTGACGGGCGGGGGCGGCCGCCATCAGGCACCTCCCACTAACGGCTGCGACGCTCGGCGCCAAAATTTGATCGTGGCTGCTGTCGGCGAGCGGCTCCGGACGGCACCCGCACCAGGGATCGGCTCTGGACAGGGGTGAGTGAGCGAGGCAGCGGCACCGGGGAGGGAAGCGGGGTTGCCCGCGGCTGAATTGGCATCAGAAGGGGCAGGGAGGGCTCGCTCTAGCAGGATCAGTGGCGGGGTCCCGGGGGCAGCGCGGTGAAGGCGGCAGGGCCGGTGATGGGGCTCTGCTGGCTCCTTGTTCGCGGTGCCTTAGAGCCGAGGCTGCCGCTTCCCTGGAATTTACCAGGGAAGGTAGCTCCCTGGGATTTGCCGCTCGCGGGCGGCGTGGCTGAGCACGTACAGCAATTCCGCAAGCAGGAAAGGGATGCTCTGCGTGTTCCGAAACGCCCGGGCTTTTCCTTCCCCTTCGGTGGCTACCATCTTTGCGACAAACAGTGGTTTTGCGGCGAGTCTATACCCAAGTGTCGCGATAAACTTTGTGTAAAGGCAAGTCGCTTAGAAATGCTGAAATACTAGTTATTGTTGGGATACAGTCTGGATCTGTGATCTACTTGTTTTTTTTCGTTTATAAGCGCATAACATTTTTGTTGTAAAAGGCTTGCCTTCTTTCCATTTTCACTCAGGTCTAGTTGTTTGGCAGTATGATTAATTGGTTGTTCTTTTTTCTTTATTTTGAAATATATAGGATTATAATCCAGATACCTTTCTTACTGCCTCTCAGAGGATACTTAAACGGGTCCCTTAGGAACATTGCGAAGATGCACATCAAGTCAATTGTTCTTGAAGGTTTTAAATCCTATGCTCAGAGGACGGAAATTAATGACTTTGACCCGTTATTCAATGCCATTACTGGCTTGAATGGTAGCGGCAAGTCGAATATCTTGGACTCCATCTGTTTCGTGCTGGGAATCAGCAATCTCTCCCAGGTAAAGAGATGGGACATTTAAGAAAGGTCTTTAGTCCGTCAGCAGCTTTTCATGTTACTCCAGTGAGTAACCTCCCACGGAAGACTTGAAGTGGTGCTCCTTTCAAAGAAATAGTTTCATTATTTGGCTTTTTCATTACATAAATCTGGGTCACTGTCATTGTTGCTCAGTTTTACATTAAGGTTGAGTTACAACTTCATCCACATACAACAGTTACACCGAGTATGTGGCTTAGGACAGTAGACTAAAAATAACCACTTAAAAGCTAACAACTTCAAGCCAAAGGTCTTTTGCATCTAAAGGTACTAATTTACTCACTTCTAAGAAATGTTTTCAGTTCTGGATGGAGTCTTAGTCTGGCTACCTGTTTCATCAGAAAACAATTTAAAAGTGGTTTTCATGCAATGCCTGCTGTTTAAGAGATAATATATCTGCTTTATTATAAGAAACTGCGTGCTCTGACATCAGTTTTAATCTCTGTCTGAAGGTGATTTTAAAATTTCCATTCTTTCCCATCCCTACCTTCCCCAGTTGTAGACAAAGCCAGCAGACTTCGCTTTCTGAATCATTTCCCTTTGAACTGCTTTGTGAAAAATAAATGCTTGTTAAATTTACTGTCAGCTGGCTTTTTTTACAGATGTATTCAGTGTTTGTTGGGGGCCTCATGCAGAAAGTTAGCTGGATAAATGAAACTAGACTGGCACACACTCGTTATGGTTTTATGATGATAGCACCTTACAGCTCCCATGTGTCAGTTCACATAAACTCATAAATATGCAGCTAGATCTTAATTTTTTTTCATTAATTTCTCCAAAACCTACAGTAGTACAATGAAAATGTGAAGTTAATTGCTTTCAAAAAAGTATTTGTCTGTTCCCTGGACTTAGGTGCGAGCTTCCAATTTGCAAGATCTAGTTTATAAGAATGGGCAAGCTGGAATGACAAAGGCATCTGTGTCTATTACCTTTGATAATTCAGACAAGAGTCAAAGTCCACTGGGATTTGAAGCTAGTAATGAGATTACTGTGACGAGGCAGGTGAGTCTTTAATATTTGTAATTTTTCATAAGCTATATATATTTTTACCATGTTTCTGCAGTAGAGGCAAGGTTTCTATGTTGCCTCTCCATTGTAGTTAGTTACACCAACTGCATGAGCAGATCCAGTGTACTAGCTGGAAATGTTCATAAAGCAAGTTAAAATTTCCATTTTCGTATCTTTCCTCTTAATATCTGAACTGTGTGTTAAATTTGGTCTCCAAGAACAAAGGAACCTTTCTTGTTCTGATGAAGATGTTGGGGTTTTGTTTTTTGATAATTTTTTGATTGTTTAGTTTTTTAAAGTAGAGGTTTTGGAAAGTTTTTTGACAATATTGTCCTCAGTGACTGATCTTATATTTTAGTTAAATGTTTTAAACGTCAAACAAGTTCTGGTTTGATGTTCTGTACAGTATGCACATACATGTGTATGCAAAGATATAACGTGTGATCCATTCGGATTTTTTATTCTTTATTACAGTTTATATTCTCACAATACCAAGCAGTTTTTTTGTCTTTGTTGTCCAGGTTGTTATTGGAGGTAGAAGTAAGTACCTCATCAATGGCGTGAATGCTGCCAACAGTCGTGTGCAGGATCTCTTCTGTTCTGTTGGACTTAATGTCAATAATCCTCACTTCCTCATTATGCAGGTATTGTGTGCATCTTTATAAAATCCAGAAAGAATAGAACTTGCACTAAGTTTAAGACAGGGAGGATAGTGGGAAAACACTAAAGCTCCTAATTAGAGTGACATCTTATAAAGTAAAGAAGTCAGTTAAGTAGTTAAGATTTCCAGTGCATACCCTAAAACACATCTTGTTGCACAAAACCTCACATGTGGCCTTCATGTTAGCAAACTTCTGATTTTGATTTTCTATTTTTTTTTCTCTTTAACAGATAGGTATTGCTTTTATAAATATTCTTTATGTGGCAGATTTTATTTCCTATTATTTGTGCTCTATGTTAGACAGTATCTTGAGTGAAGTTGAGATATATACCTTCTTAAGCCACAATTGTCAAAAGAAAGCTGAGAAATTGAGAAGACTGCAGAGGACTGAAATCCTTGAAATATTTACAAGCAATAATAAAACAGAGCAGGATTAATTGTTTCAAATGTAACTTTCCCAAGTGGGTGGCAAGGGTGGGGGCAGTTTTGTACATACTTTCTTTCTCCCTGTTATATATGAGCTGCTTTGTGATTTGTGATTAAGAGCTTATTCAACATTAGCAACAGTAAGTCTCTAGGAAAAATACTTGCATTACTCCTGTAAGATGTAATCAAGACTGTGGGAGATGAGGCTGAGATATGATGTAAGGGCCATTTCAAGTGTATTACCTGGAAGAGTGACTTATTTGAATTTTGAAGAGTAAAACAATTGAGTAAACCAGATTATTGTAGTAAAAAAAGTGTTTAAAAGTGCTTGAACTTAAAACGTATAAAAGTGAGCAGAAGTTTGGGGTTTGGTTTTTCTCTTTACTACCGCATGGTACACAACCACTGTTCTTGTTTTATCTTTCTGTCACCAGGGACAAATTACCAAAGTTCTAAATATGAAGCCACCAGAGGTAGGAAAACTGCGGGAGTTTTTTTGTCTGAATTGTTACTGAACTGATTGGAATGATAAGAAGCTGTATGTTGGGAAGGGGACAACAAAAAGGTGGAAGGGAGATGAGTGTTCAGCTTAATTGAACCAATCTAGTGTAAGAAGAAACATCAAAGTTTTTTCATTGCTTTATTTTAGATTTTAGCCATGATTGAAGAAGCAGCTGGTACTAGGATGTATGAGTGCAAGAAAATAACTGTCCAGAAAACCATAGAGAAGAAGGAATCCAAATTGCATAGCATTCAAACGGTACTATGTGTTGTAAAGTATACTTTCTTTTATGTTTGTTGCAGATAACTGAACAACTAGTTTAATGTTGACTTTGACTTGTAGAATATTTCATTTCTGTGCCTGGAACTAGATATCCATGCTTAAAGTTCCCATGTTTGAAGTTCAGAGTTCAGTAAACTCAAAATATAAATATTCTGTTATGTGTTTCAGGTCTTAAATGAGGAGATCAGTCCAACTTTACAGAAACTGAAAGAGGTATGGAAAAATTAGAAGGGTGGTAAGGTAGATCCTTCAAGTACTGAAAAAATACTTTGAACTACCTTGAACTAGTTTTTTGGCTAGAAGGATAGCATATTTTCAAGCTCTGTGGAGTTTTGTAAGAGAGAGAATTTTGTCATTCCCTTACAGAGAATGTGATATTTTGGACTTACAGAAAATCCTAAAGAGAAATGTGAGGAGAAGGAAGAAAACAGGAGAGCTAGATAAAAATAGATTTAAAAGTATCTTAGTTCTTGAAAAACTAAGTCAAGCAATATTTTTGGTTTGCAATCAATTATATGAATATTTTTTTAGCTGAGAATAACATGAAGAATCTTCCTCTTACTTACAAATACTAATGTTTAGAGTGCTTCAAAGATTTCTATAGTAGTCTTATGTAACATTGTTTTTCCATCAAATTTTAGAGGTTGTTTTTTTGTTTGTTTGTTTGTTTGTTTTGTCTGTTCAGGAGCGAGCATGCTATCTAGAATACCAAAAATTAGTGCGAGAGGTAGAACATTTAAACCGCTTCTGTGTAGCTTATCAGTTTGTTCTGGCTGAAGAAATGAAGGTATCCTCCACTGATATGCTAAACGAAATGCAGTCTAATGTAGAGAAGTTGCAGGAATCAAGGGCTGAAATTCAAGAGAAGGTAAAACAACTTAATGAAGATATCGCAGAGATGGAAAAGGAGAAGGATAAGGTAAATGAAAACAGACTTGTGCTCATCTGAATACTGAATACAAAGAATTTTAAGACACCAGAACTATTTTTATAGATAATATACCCTTCAATTTTTATCTTGTGATATGTTGCTTTGATTATGCATTGTTTATTGTCAGTTCATTGTTGGTTTTGTCTAGAAGACATCCATTTTAAAAGGGGTTTATTTTGTCTGAAATGCAAATGAAAAATAACTGAAGCATAAAAGCTGTTTCTTCTCATGTTCCAGCTCTGCATTCAAAGGTAAGTTTCGCCAGAGACTTTTCTCTGTTTTTGTTGATGTCTCTAAAGAAAAGTAAGCAAGGTTTTATTTGACAGTAATGAGTATTGACTTCAATTTTGGGGGCAGTAAATTTGACGAGATACAGGATGGCCCATTTTGTGTCTAAACCCACCTTCTGTACAGGGACAGTGTCCCATCTTATGGAGTGATGTAGGTCTTCAATAGTACCTTCAAGTTAAGTTGGATTTAAGAGGTAAGAGATAGTTGGACCTGTTTGTATTGGAGACTACAGCTTGCTTGGTCAGATTTCCTTCTACATAAAGCTCTGAACAGAAGACAAAATATTACAAATACTGCCTTGGTTTCAGAGGCTAAATTAAATTTCCTTTATTACTGATTGTAGGAAGTTGGTGGTAAACTCCGTGCACTTGAAGCTGCTCTTTCAGAAAATCAAAGAGTTAATACAAAAGCACAAAGTGCTGTTGATCTCAAGAAGCAAAACTTAAAATCTGAAGAAGTTAAGTACAATGAATTGGAAACACGCATGCAGAAGGTAAGTTATTTGTATATAATTTTCCTTACATATTAAATTACAGTAATTTCACGACTACAAGGCGCACCCTTTTGACTAAAATTTTGGCCCAAACCCAAAGTGCGCCTTATAGTCCGGTGCGCCTTATATAATGTATAAAGTTGCGAAATTTGCCAGCCCGGAAGTGCAAGCCACAGTGGGGGGGCAGTGCCATGGGAGTGCCGAATCGCAAGGGGGGATGGGAGTGGGTGGCTGCGGCCAGCAGGAGCTCGCAGAGAGGGAGCTGGTGGCCACAGAAGCCGCGGCCACGCCAAGCCAACCTGGAAGTGCGAACCGCGGCCGTGCCACAGTAGCCCTGAGCTGCCGCAGTCCGCTGCAGCCCTGAGCTGCGCCTCGCCAGCTGGGGCCAGGGGTGGGTGGGAGGGCCGGGCCCCACACACAGGGAGGGGGCCAGGGGCTGTGTTTAAAGGCTACGCCAATCTGTGAAAAATATTTGCAAATTGAGCACCTGCCAGTAAACCCCGCTCGTGCGATTCCGTTACTAATTCATTACTTTGTTGCATGCTGTGCGGCTCCTCGCTGCAAAAAATAAGTGCACCTTATAATCCAGTGCACTTTATAGTTGTGAAATTACTGTCATTTACAGTAATTTCACAACCATAAGGTGCACCGGACTATAAGGCACACCCCCTAGGAGTCGGCAAAATTTGCAACTTTGTAGATCAGATAAAACGCACTGGGCTATAGGCCGCACTTTTTTTTTGCAGCGAGGCTTCGCCCCCAGCTCCCCCCACTCGGTTGCTGGCCGAGGCCCCGCCTCAACCTGGCAGCCATAGGCCCCTGGGCCCACCTCCACCTGGCAGGGGCGGTGCCGCAGGCCCCCGGGCCCGCCTCCACCCGGCTGCCGTGGCACTACTGGCTCCCCTCACGGCTCACAACTCACACTTCCAGGGTGGCAAATGTCGCAACTTTATATAAGGCGCACCGGACTATAAGGCACGCTTCCGGATTCGGGGCTAAATTTTAGTCAAAAGGGTGCACCTTATAGTAGTGAAGTTACAGTAATTTCTGAGAACAGCTGTTTTTTCTTTCCTGTTATGGTATGAGGAATCCTCTGATTGGCAAGAATTGCATCAAGAAAGCAGAGACAAGGGCGTTGTTTAATTTGTACAGCATAGGAAGTAGGTTCCCACTCAGACATGATGCAAATACAAATAAAGTACAACTCCTTACGGTTCCAAATTTTCTCTTAACCTCAACAGAGGTTCCTGTAACTTCAGTTATGCTCTCTGGACACATGTTGCTCTTAAAATTAAATGAGAAGTCTCTGCCTTGCATATTTTTGACCATTAATTGTTATTGTGCAGAAGGATCATTTTTTAGATGTTGGGAAGAGCGAGATAATTCTCCTAGTTCTTGGGCTGTTGTTACCACTTCCTGTATTTCATCTTTCTGTAGATACTCAGTACACTCATGGGGCAAGTAACACATTTGAAAATATGCAAAGACGTATTGCAAGATCACAAAATCTGACAAAGGGTCATAGAAGTGACCCTTTGTAGCTGATGAAACTACAGTAATTTCACGATTATAAACCGCAGTTCAGGGTGTCGGCAACGTTTCGTTTTTCCTCCATAAATAAACCGCACCGGATTGTAAGCCACACTTTCATTCACGGCAAGGATCCGCATGCAACTTTTCACAAAGTTGCCATTTAGTAACAGAATCGCGGGATCGCGGAGTTTACTGACTCGGCTCAGGGCCGTGTAGGCTCAGATCGGCCCCACTTTTCCCCTGCCGGGGCCGTGAGGGCTTGGATCGGCTCAGGGCCGTGCGGGCTTGCACTTCCGGGTTAGCAAATTTCTGAACCTCATCAATATATTAGCCGCTCTTGGGGTTCGGACCAAAATTTTAGTCAAAATTGTGCGGCTTATAATCGTGAAATTACTGTACTTGTTGGTCCTCACCTAAACAACATGAATTTCAAGGTAATAAATTCAGGTTCTCTCTTAGTTTGTTTTTTTAAATTTTTGTTCTTTGTTTTTCTGAAGGATTTGAAAACATTATTGTCAAAGGAGAAAGAAGTAAAGAATCTAGAGAAGGAACTAAATGCTTTACTGGAAGAAAGTGAAAAAGATGCACATGCTTTAGCTGCAGCACAACAGCGTTTTAATGCTGTGTCTGCTGGCCTGTCCAGCAGCAAAGATGGTGAAGAAGCTACTCTTTCAGGACAGATGATGACCTGCAAAAATGAAATTAGCAAAGCAGTAACAGAGGCTAAACAGGTAAAAAAAAATCCCTCTGCCTGTCTCAGGCTTGCCTTCATGCTTTTGAAAATTGTCTGAAAACCAATTTCCATATTCTTTAAAGATCAATGAAGAGGTGCAGGATATCTATGCAAGTTATTTTACATTTTGGTATATGCGTCAAACTAACTTTTTGATAAAATTAAACAAAATATCCTTGCACAGAAAAATGCTGTAGCATTGCGGCGATGAAGTATTAGAAACTGACGTTTGAGATATAAAGTAGGATTCATGGTACTCAAATGATCAATAGTATTGAATAGGAAAAAATTAGGACTGTTGTTTATGATATACAAAGAGATTTCTACAATTTTTAATAGAATCAAAATAAAGATGCTTGTAATTGTGAAATGGAGTTTAGAAGAAGTTATTTTCTCCTTAGTTAAATTGTATGCTCAACACACAACTGAAAGAGACCAATGCTTGTTTTGACTTAATATAGAAAACCTCTGCTGCGGTAGTTGTGATAGTGGAGTTTAAATTTCCAAAGTTCACTTCCCTTGTCTCACCTAAGGAGGAATTCTTCCCAGCAGAGTAACAAGGACAGCTGCATCCCACCTTATTTTACTTTGTTTCTTCTCAGACTCTGTCCATGTTCTAATATATTACCATAGTTAAATACAGGATCTCTGTTTTTGTTTCCAAATTACCTGTGCCATTATTTTCAAAAGCTAAGGCTGGTTTTTGTCATATCTGCAACTAGTGGAAAATTTTATAAGTTACATGGACAGCTTGAATAGTGCAATTTGCAACTGCAAGATTGTCTTTGAACATCCAGTTCCATATTTGCTTACTCCTTATAGGCTCAAATGAAATTGAATTATGCACAAAAAGAATTAAAGGCAAAAGAAGCTGAAGTTAAAAAAATGGATGAAGGCTACAAGAAGGACCAAAAAGCATTTGAAGCTGTTGAACAAATGAAAACAGCCCTAGAGAAACAAATGAAGGAGCTGAACTATTCAGGTCCGTACAGGCTTCTGATGCATAATTTTGGGGCAATCTGCAAAGGAGTATAGAAGTGTCATGGGTTGATCCTGACTCGATGCCAGGTGTTCACCAAAACTGTTCTATCCCACTCCTTCTCAACTAGAGAGAGGGGACGATACACTGCAAGAGCTCGTGGGTTGAGATAAGGACAGGGCAATTGCTGTCATGGGCGAAATAGACTTGACTTGGGAAGATCAATTTAACTTAATCTCCCAGGGTTTATTTAGTTTCTGATTTTCTGTACCTCTTCTCCATGAGTGGTGCAGGGGGATAGGGAATGCAGTCATTTCCTCACAGGTTATCTGTGCCACTCCTTCCTCAGGGGCAGGACTCACACACTTCCCCTGCTCCACCATGTGGTTCTTCCCAAGGGAGGCTGTTCTCCCTGAACTTCTTCAGTGTGAGTCCTTCTTAAGGCCTACAGTTCTTCACAAACTGCTCCAGCATGTGTCCTTCTCATGGGGTGCAGTCCCTCAGAAACAGACTACTCCAGCGTGGGTCCCCTGAGGGGGTCACACGTCCTGCCAGCAAGCCTGCTCCATCATGGACTCATCTGTCCATGAGTGCAGGTTCTGACAGAACCCTGCTCCAGTGCTGGTTTCCACAGGCTGCAGGTGGATATCTGCTACACTGGGGACCTCCATGGTCTCTGATGCAGAGCACAGCTACTTCTTCATTGTTTGCACCACAGGCTGCAGGAGAATCTTAATTCCAGTGCTTGGAGCACTTCCTCTCTCTACTTCACTGGCCTTGGTGTTCCTCTCACATAATTGTCGCTCCTCTTTCCAGCCACTGCAGATAGGTTAGGCCTTTTTTCCCCTCTTTCTATATATGTTATCCCAGAGGTTTCGCCGCCAGCAGTGATGGCCTGGGCCAGTGGCGGCTCTGTCTTAGAGCTGGCTGAAGGATGCAGGAACAGTGGAAAACAAAAGAATTTATGCTCTACTTCCCATCAGGAATTAAGAGGCAATGTTCAGCCACTTCCTGTGAAACAGGACCCTCAGTATGCTGTTTTGGTAGGCCGTTTTAGAAGACAAAGGGCTTAATAATGGATGCTCCCTTCCCTTGTCCTTTCTATTCGCTTTTTCTGATGAGCACTACTTCATAATAGTATGGAATATCCCTTGGACCCCATATCGTGTCTATGTCCCCTCCCAGCTTGTTGCCACTGGCTTTTGGAAGAGGGACTGCTGGGACAACCTTGGTGCTATGCCAGCATGCTTAGCAGTAGCCAAAACTGTTACATTATGCCTTTTTAGTAGAAACATAAAGAGCAGTACTATGAGGGCTGCTGTGGGAAGTGTTAGCTCCATCTCACCCAGCCCCAATGCAGGAGAGAAATGAAAAATCAAGTACACTGCTTTCATGCATAAAGAAATTTCTCTGATCTAAACTCTGCAAGTTCTTAAACTTCCAGAGAAAGCAGCTTAAAATAATTTGATTTTATCAACTTTAAGCAGAACATTTTGAAGTTTGATGGCACAATTAAATTCCAGCTAAAATTTAGATGGAAAAAGAGATGAACACCACTATTACTTTATGGTTTTCTGTACCTAAAATACTTCTTAGAGTTGATTTTTTATGCCAGGTAACATTTGTTTCAGACACTACTCAAAACTGTTAGCTGATATTCCAGATTAACATTTAGAGAAGAACATTACACTTTAAACATTTATTTGCATGTTTGTTGTCGTGATGGTATTCATTTTTTTAAATCTGAAAATTTACACAGAATTTTAGAAAGTCTTCCCTACATATATGATGACAAACAATGTAGGATACCAATTTTGAAGCTAATAGATTTCTCTGCTCTGGATGTATGTCTACTGCTTGTGTTCAACTCTGAAGAAGAGAAAGGAGAAGCCCTGCTAGCAAAAAAGAAGGCATTGGTTTCTGATATCAGCCGGCTAAGAGAGCGCAGTGAAAATTTAATGGCAAAATTTCCTCATCTGCAGTTTATGTACAAGTAAGATCCCAGTGTGCTCCTGAAAGACGCTTGAGAGGGCTTTTGAGGCCCTTTTACCAGATAATTATACCAATGTCTTAGCTCTTGCTTTCCTCTTAGTGCCAGTGAATAAGACTGTCTTACCTGTGCTGCAAAGTAAAGGGGAAGGTGAGGGGCAAAGTTAGGAAATGTTGTAATCTTACCAAAGCCACTAGAATTTAAAAGTTTGGTCTGATGGCATTTCAAGTCATAACTTCAGTAGCTAAAGCCATAGAATCCAAAGGTCTAAACTGGGAAAATGTAATCATTGTTTCTTGCCTGTAGACACAAGTAGACTTGCTCTTTGGAGGTCAGCTCCAGTCCCCAAGTTTAATTTTTTGTGTAATAGAATGAACATACTCCTTTAGCTATGGTAGTATCAGAACTCATTGGAAAAATCAATTCAAAGAACATCTAAATAAATCAGGAATTACATTCTTTTCATGAATATGTAACTGATTCTTTATTTCAAATCTCTTCCTGTGAAGTATTTATTTAACCCTTTTTTGCGTGGAATTGTTTTTCTGATAGAATTTAGAATTTAGAAAATAGAGAACAATAAACATCATGGATTTTAAACAGAATTTTTTTAAAGATGCGTGAGAGAAAAACAAACATGATTCATACTCCTAATTTATATTTTTTTTAAGACATCCAGAAAAAAATTGGAACCCAAACCATGTGAAAGGCCCTGTTGTGTCTCTTTTCACTGTGAAAGACCTATGCAATGCCAAAGCCCTGGAAGCAGTGGCCGGAGGGAAACTCTATAACATTGTTGTGGACACAGAAGTAAGTTTATTGTGTTACTTTGGAACTCTGAATTTTGAGATGTGGTCATATGGTTTGTGGCCAGCAAGCATGTGCCTCCTTACTGAATGCTTGGGAGGGATTTGGACCCATGTACCTATTTTAATGGGGTCAAGAAAGTCTACATAGTTGGTGGCAACGTGTTCTTCCAATACCCTATTGTCTCACTTTACAAAATCGCTTGTGTACTCAGGTATGCTTTGTAACTATTTTTCATTTGAGGTTACTGGCAAAAAGCTTTTAGAAAAGGGTGAACTAAAGCATCGATACACCATCATTCCATTAAACAAAATTTCAGCCAGGTGTGTTCAAGAAACCACAGTCCAGTTGGCCCAAAGCTTGGTATGTAAATAAATATACTCTTTACATTATATTGCTTCCCATTTTCATTTTATTTCTGTACTAAAAACTTGGGATTCTTAATGATTATTGTAACACAAATTTCTGCAAGGTTTGAGGATATATTGATTTTGTTTTCCTTTGTATCCTTTCAATTTTTTGAGGTTTAAATGAGTGTTAATTATTCCACTTGTAATTGAAATAGTTTTAAAATGTAATGATACTTTTGGAGGAGTGATTATCAACAAAAGATAAATCAAATTTGAAACTTCTTATAACTTAAGGCATACTAACTGCATTTCATTTGATTTCTAGGCTGGCCATGGTAACTTGAATTTAGCCCTTTCTCTAGTTGTATACGAATCTGAACTGCAAAAAGCAATGGAATTTGTCTTTGGAACGACATTGGTCTGTAATAACATGGATAATGCTAAGAAAGTGACTTTTGACAAAAGGATAATGACGAGAAGTGTTACTCTTGATGGAGAGGTGTTTGATCCCCAAGGAACTCTGCACGGAGGCAATTGCTGTTTCTATTCATATAATGCTAATAATATTGTGTGTCTGTTTATATGTTTATAGCTCTTGCATATTAACAGTGGCCTTTTTATTTATACTCATTCTTACTGGGAATGATCTGTTTCAGCTAAAGTTGTCTTGAGCTGAAATAATAAGTTTAAGAAAAAAATAATTACAAATTTCATATAAAGTAATTCAGATTTTAAATACTTAAATATTATTAGACTGTATAATCCTCTTGGAAGCAAAAGTACTTGGAGTTCAAGCACTTTTTGAAGTAACTAATCGTTGGTTTCCGATAATTTCATAAATTATGGAAAGTTAACTGTTTGCATAAGACGTGCACGTATAGTATTCAAAGCTTGCAGAACTATGTTCTGTAACAGAGGAGGTAGTCTTTCTCCTCTGAGAACTCTAACTTTAGCCTAGCTCCCTTATCTGTTTCTCAGCAGATTAAATTATCAACCTGCCTCATAATTAATGTTTAGAATTTGCGATTAGCACTGGTGAATCCACTGGTCTAATTCCAATCAGCCTGTTTTTTTAAATTTTTCATTGAACAGGTGCTCCTTCACAGGCTGTACCAATATTGTCTAAGCTTCAAGAAGTGAAAGCTGTTGAAATAGAACTCAAGGAAAAAGAATCTGAACTTGCAGCTGTAGAGAGTGAGTTGGCAAGCTTGAAGACAGTTGCTGCAAAGTAAGGATTGCACTATACAATCTGTGTAATTTCTTTTAATGTGACTGAGTAAATTTAATATAATGAGTTGTTTTGGGAAGCCATAGGCCTTTTGAGAATGTGATATGCAGAAAATAATTCCCTTCCTCCCCCTTCTCCCAATATAATTCGTAACCTCAGCAATCAAAAAGCAAATTCAGTTTTTAAAGAAAACATGCAAAAAACTCTTTGTTTTGGATAATAGTAGAAAAACAAGGTACGCATTGATGTCTAATTGAAATTGGTTGAATTTTCATGAAGTCTACTGAAGAATGGATCTGTTACAGACATATTTTTAATACCTGTACAGAATTCCATTTTGGGGTCAGTCTTATTTTTCTTGTACGAAAATAAAAAGATGTTAAAAAGGAGTATGAGTGATACTGTTGTAAACATTTAAATTAAATAATTTTAAGTATATTTGATTTTCAGCTACTCAGTTACTGAATAAAATATTAAAAGATGAAATAGAAAAATATATTTAGTCAGTTCTGCAAAAAATGCCGTAAGGAGGTGGTGTTGCATAACATACTATCCACCAGCTGGTTTTATTTTTTCAAGTTGCTTTGAGCTGCAGTAGACTTCCAGAAATATAGCTAAGAGGAGGAAAGAACTTTTGCTTTTAGATCTTTTCTTTAATTCTTCAGTCTAACATCTGTTATGCTGCCAGCTGGGGAAAAAGTGCCAAATTCCATGAGTTGCATTTGTTTTAGTACATCAGATCAAGGCTAAGTAGTAGGAGCTACATTTATAATAACTTACACGTCTACATACCTCACAATCATTATTAAAGCAATTATATCGGGTTTTCATTCTTCTAAACTTGTTTGCCCTACTGTCATCACTGTATCTCACATGAGAAATGGAATATAGATATTCATCCACTTACTTCAGCTTTGAAAGTGAGTACCCTTCCATATAGCAGTGTGTGTCACTACTGTCTCCAAAGGTACCAGCAACTGAAGCAGCAGTGGGAGATGAAGTCTGAAGAAGCAGAGCTGTTGCAAAAGAAGCTTTGTCAAAGTGCTTACCACAAACAAGAGGAAGAACTGCTTGCCCTGAGGAAAACCATTGGTGATAAATGTGTTCTTACTCTTTTAACTGCAAATTAATTACTGAGAATGAGATGGATATCTGGTTGTTTGAGTAACAGAATCTTTATTTAAGAAAGAAGTACTTTTCACTTTAAAAATACTAGCTTTATATTTTGGAACATGTAACAAACACAGAATCACAATGTTCTTGCATAGAGGTGATTCACTTAAAGGTAGTCATTCTCTTACAGTAAAGGTTATACTCATATTGAATGTTTTTAATATACTTTGTAAGAAAGGAAAATACATCTTTGCAGGGAAGTTTAAAAATTTATTTAATCCCATATTTGAGAAATCTTTGCTTTTTTCAAGGCATCTGTTTCTGTAGATACTTAAGGTTAGTAATACAGTTTGCTTAACAAGAAAGCATTGGAAAGAAATATGTTTCATACAGCTAAGGAAAGACAAAAACACACAAAATCCAGCAACAAGCAAAATGTATAAAAATTGGACAGAAGTGATACATATCTAGACATAGTATTCTAGGGATGAGGTGGTATCTTGTTAGGTAGACATCTAATTAATTATTGATTCTGATACTTGGCATACTCATTCCTCTTTTAAAAAAAAGATTGTCTTTTCATAATGGCTGTTTGGTCCCCAATAACTGATAGCAACAGCACATGTCTTAGAGTAATCATTGACTTCAGCAGCTAGGCAGTGTTCAACCACTTTTTCCTGTTGGAGCAAAGATTTTTTTCAGTTGGTGTTTAGGATGTAAATCTAAAGATGAGAACAGTGCTTAATCTCAGTGCTCTACTTCTTGATTCAGCGGATTGTGAAGAGACATTAAGAAATACTGAAGAGAGCAAAAAGAAAGCAGAAAAAAAATACAAGGAATTAGAGAATAAAATTAAAAATGCAGAAGCAGAGTCTCTAAAAGAACGAAAAAATGCGGAGCAGAACCTAGACAATGCCAAGAAAAAGGCAGACACTTCAAGCAAAAAAATAAAAGACATGCAGCAGGTAAAACTTCACTCTGTTGATAGTTCTCTCAATGTTAAAAGTGGCCACAAAAAATGAGAAAGTTTGATTCTCCTGAGGTTTTCATGTTGTCAGTTTTGAGACTTAATATATTACTGTATAGTGACTTACATAGTCACAGACTGATGTTTTTTGTCTTTTTCTTTCTTTGCTTTTGTGAGATTGCACTCTTGCTCAAGAATGGGTGCTGTTAATCTTCTGCAGCATTTACTACATCAAACTGAATCTTAATTTTTTCCATCAAACTAAATCTTAGCTCTTTCCATTAAAGTATAACTAATAAATTGGAAAACATCTCTCTAGGAAGTCAAAGCTTTAGTTCTGGAACTTGAAGAGCTGAAACAAGAGCAGGCCTCCTATAAACAACAGATAACAGCTGCAGAGGAAGCAATCAAATCCTACCAGGATCAAATTGATGTTATGGTGGCTGAAGTGGCTAAGACACAGGTAAAAGTGAATAAATACTGTGTTTTGTTGTCTATTTTGATGTTACTCTGTGTGATCCTCTGAACCTCGCATTATAATGTATATATTTTTCTGTAGACTTGCTTACCATGCTCAGTCAGCCTAGGTAGTTATGCTTTTTGCTTCACTTTCACATCAATTTTTTCTCTACTGTGTCAGTTCTAATAAGGCTTTAAGGCCACCTTTAAAAGAGGCAAATAAATGTCTGCTGATTTGCTTTTTCAGGAATCTGTAGAGAGAGCACAGAAGGAGCTTGCCAAGCAAAAGGAAGTAATTGCATTACATGATAATGAAATCAAAGAAAAATCTGCAGAGATGCTAAAATACAGAGAACAAAATAACGAATTACAGCTTAAGGTTAAAGAATTAGAGCACAGCATCACCAAATGTCAACAAGAGGCTGCTGATGCTGCTGCCGAGGTATTTAAAAATTGTGCTTTTCTTCAGATCTTGTGACCAAGAATGGTTATTTCCCTTACCCCATGCACAGGAAATGGCTGTCATATTTTCATCTCTCAATGTGCAAAGTTTTATCTGAGGAAGAGGGAGTAGAAATTGTACATTATACAGAAGCTTATCTGTATGGAGTAACAGAGGATAGATCACGGTGAGAAAGTGATCAGTAAGAACATTCTGAATGTGTGGAAAAATTAGATAACTAATTAAAGAAGGTAATTCTATGGTATAGTGTCATTGGTATGGTTCAGATGTAGAAAAAAAGTGCTTCAAGTAAGTAAGATATACATAAAAGTTGCCTTCAGTTCTTGGTTTGTCCACAATGAAGGAAATCACACAAAGCATTGTACCTGTGCTGCATTGGGGTAGAAGAACTAATGTGTTAGAGTAATTTCAGAATGTAGATGGAGGGGTTTTGTTTCGTTTTGTTTTTTGTGGTTTTTTGTTTGTTTGTTTTAATTTTTAGTTCACATTTGAGAAGTGTGAGAAAAAAGCCTCAGCATATCTTTTTGTTTACAGGTGGCCAAAATGCTGAAAGAATACAAGTGGATAGCATCAGACAAGTCACTCTTTGGCCAGCCAAACACAGCCTATGATTTCAAAAGTATCAACCCTGAAGACGCAACTCAGAAGCTACAGAAGTTGCAGGAACATAAAAAGAATTTGGGAAGGAATGTGAACACGAGAGCTATAAACATGCTTTCTGATGCAGAGGAAAGGGTAAACATTCTGTGCTTTAATATATAAAGACTGGGCAGGCTTATATACAATATATATAGATATATAATGTAGCTTTATGTTTTCACGTGCTCTGTTTCTCAATACACCAAAAATAAAGCTAAACCTTCATGAGATAGCAGGAAACCTTTTGCTGATTCCTTCATACTAATTTACATCTTTGAACTGTTCATTAGCACACCAGGTTTTTAGGTTACTCACAGTCTTGACTTTGGGTGGTGAAAAAATACTATTTTATTCCTTTCTACGCCAGTTCATCCTGAGTTGAAGCATTAGCAAGCTTTGTGGCATCCATTAGAGTGTCTAAGAACTATATACTGTGTTAAAAATTGCAGACCAAAACAATATTCATCTTCAAGCATGATAAACTTGATGGTATAGCAAGGTTGTCTTAAATTAATCTGTATCTTCAGGCTATTCCAGTTTGTCTGAAAACTGCCCACTGATTTTATCCTTCAACTTTTCTAGTACTCTTTCCTCCTATCAGCCTCCAGAAATGTCCTTTCTTCTACGGAAAAGCAAATGAAACGTTATTAACTGAGAAGTGCAACTTTCAGAGCAACATTGTCTTTCCCCTTTGCTGATTGTTGAAAATTCTGATGCTTTAATTTGCAAATAATCCCAAATTTACACCCCACATGCAGCTAAATGAATGTAGTAGATTTTAATCTTGTGGTCAATGACTGTTTCATAGCTACACAATGATACAGTGAGGCTGTAAGGTTAGCACAAAATGCATTTGAGCACAAAGTTCATTGAAATAAATCTTTTCTTCTCGTTGCACCAGTACAATGACTTAATGAAGAAAAAAAGAATTGTAGAGAACGACAAGTTAAAAATTCTTGCAGTTATTGAAGAGCTTGACCGGAAGAAAAAACAAGCTCTAGAAATTGCTTGGAAAAAGGTATGACACTTGAAATTTATCTTCATGATTTAGTAGAGGATCGGATTTATCTTAGATTACATATTTCCTTGGGAAAAGAAGTCTGGTTTTAGAACTAATATCCCTGACCTGTATTTAAAAATAACCACTTTATTTTTTCCTGTTTATTCCTACTTTTGAGAATAAGACATGAATTCTCTGAGAGTTGTACAAGTCCAGTTAAACTTGCAAAACTACCTTCTCATTCCCTTTTAGTACCCACAAAAATTTCACGAAGACTAAGGCACATTGAAATACAATCGGGTTTTATTTTTGGGGTTTCTTTTCTTTTCTTAAAGCAGTATTTTACCAGAGTTAAAATTTTCTGGTTCTATGTTGTGCTTTGCAGTGCAGGCTGTGGACCTGGGGTACTGCTCCTGCTACTGTCAATATACATAATATTGGGATAGAGCAATGTCTGATTCATGTCTTGGTTACCTAGATACTCTGCCTTTTTACCAGGTCTGTCGTATAATGAATTATAACAGAAGTACAAAACTGTCCCTTTCTAGATGGAAATCTTTTGACACTTTCTTTTCTTCTGTACAGCAAAACTTTTGCTTTTTGGCCTTTGAGAAAATTGGTTTTAACCAAGATTAAATTGCATGTAGATGAAGTATCTGTTTAATTATTAATTATCCTGCCTGTACTTAGGATATCACTGACAAAATGGCACCTTCTCATTGTAAAAATCGTGTTTGGCAGAAATTAGTGAGCTGTAATGGAAAAGTATCACATGGTGGAATTAAGCGTGTTTTCAGATAAATTCCTAAACCTAGGAAATCTTAATCTGCATTTACAAAATTTAATTCCATCCCATACCAGGACACTGCTTAAGTAAACCTGGGAAGAAAAAAAGTGGGGAAGATGCCAGCATGTATCTCTTATATGGTGATTGTACTTTTAGTAGTCCATTAATTGGAAGAAATTGCAATTTGCCAGTTAATAAGTCTGAGTTAGGGCATAACCGTTTCCCTGGCTGATGGCATAAAGAAGCCTTCCAATACATCTTTCATTGGATCCTTCTAAAATGCTTAGTACGAGGTGTCATATATCCTTTGGTGTTGCTTCTCTCTTCAGTACAGAAAAAATAAAAGCTATTGTTTTCTCACTGTTGTGTATGTGACACCAGAAGTCAACATTTTGAACTGGGAAAGATGTCCTGAGTGTTGTGCTGCTCACCACTAAGCTTTTCATTCTTATGTGCTCTTGGTCAAAAGCATGTTCATATCTTTTGTGGTCTGACTTCTAGGTGAATGAAGACTTTGGTTCCATTTTCTCAACACTCCTGCCTGGAGCCAGAGCTATGCTAGCAGCCTCTAAAAATCACAATGTCTTTGTTGGTATGGAGTTCAGAGTTGCCTTAGGAAAAACCTGGAAGGAAAACTTAACAGAACTAAGTGGAGGACAAAGGTTGGTGAATTAATTTGTTTTCCATTGTCATTGTGTAGGTAATTGATAAGTCTAGCTAAATAAAGTTCTGAGAAGCAAAAAAATTAATCTTTTCCTTGTCAAGTCAGGGACTCTGCTTCCTTCCAAATGGACTCAATATTGGAAGCACTATTAATACATTCTGACTTACTTAGTATAAGATAACAAACAAGATTTTACTCTTGTCACACAAAAGTGGCAAAAAAAACCCCACTTTTAACTCTAGGTAATACTGATGTATGTTGAATTAAATGCTCATCTCCTTGAATTGTAACCACAAAAATCTATATAGGCATGTATTTCCCTGGTATACAAGTAGTGTCATGGCAGCAGTTTTCTTCTCCAGTGTCTATGTCGGCTGTGTAGGGTATGTGCTTCTTTGCAACTGCTCAGGAAAAAAATCTTAAACTGAAAAGCAGAAACAGAATTTGGGAAGAGGTGAGACAGAGATACAGAACTTTATAAGGACAGAATACTTGAAGAGCCAGACATGGAAAAACTCATTGCAAAACTCATAATTGGAAATAGAACACACAATAGCAGAATTTTAACTATCATTGCCCAACTAATGTGATCTTTCAATAAGAAGTAGTAATATTTGCTGTTTCTGTCAGAAATGGGAAAACTCATTCCCTATCTTCAGAATCATAGTAGTAATATGCTTTTGAGGGAGCATTTTAGAATCATGGAATCATTTAGGCTGGAAGAACTCTCCTAAGATCATTAAGTCCAGCCATTAGCTTAACTGTCAGGTCCACCATTAAACCATGTCACTAAGCTCCACATCTACATGTCTTCTAACTCTGTCCATGAGTGCTGACTCAACCACTTCTGTGGGCAACCCATTCCAATGCTTGATAACCATTTCAGTGAAGAAATTTTTCCTAGTATCCAATCTAAACCTACCCTCGTGTAACTTGAGACCATTTCTTCTTCGCCTGTCTCTTGTTACCTGGGAGAAGAGGACAACCCCCACCTGGCTATGCTCTCCTTCCTGGCAGCTGCAGAGAACAAGAAGGTCCCTCCTGGGCCCCCCTTCTCTCCTGGCTAAACAACACCAGCACCTGCTCCTCATCAGACTTGCAATCCAGACCCTTTATCTCCTTCATTGCCTTTCAATAATTGTTTTCAGAAGCCTTTCAGATGAGAGTAAAACATAATTTTCTTGTCTCCATACTAGATCATTGGTGGCCTTATCCTTGATATTAGCCATGCTCCTCTTCAGGCCTGCCCCAGTTTACATCTTGGATGAAGTGGATGCAGCCCTTGATCTCTCTCATACACAGAATATTGGGCAGATGCTTCAAACTCATTTCAGACACTCCCAGGTATGATCTTGAAATTTTTCTCGTAATAGAATGGTTTGGGTTGGAAGGGGCCTTAAAGATCATCTAGGTCAATCCCCTGCCACGGGCAGGGACACCTTCCAGATTGCTGGAAGGTCCATCCATTATTTCCAAAGGCAGTCTGGCGCTGAGGACTCTGGGCTGTTTACCTCTTTTGTTCTAGGGATGTTTGTTCTATTTCTGAGCTGTTTCAGCTGAAAGCTGGACTGACATGGCAATGGAAAAACTTGAATGTTGTAGCAGTGGTGGTTAAAACAGAGCAATAGGGAGGACCATCTGTGATATGTTCAATGTCAGGCATGACAACATCCTGAATTCTTTTTTCCTAGAGCTCTTTAACTTAAGGTTAAAGATATTTCATGTTGATCTTATTGAAATAAGTCAGGCACTACTGGAAAGGATCTCTCTATCATTGTGACCTGTACATGAAAAAAAGGCAGTACCTGTCTCTGATGTAAGGACTTGACCATTCAATAATGTGAGAATGAGGAGGGGAACATTCAGAAACAGTATTGCAAAATAATTGTAGTAGTATCTTTTGACTAGGTAAGATCCTACATTCTTTCATAACTAGTGGCACAGTTTTTTTCTGCGTTCTCTTCCACCTTGAACAGCCATCCTGTACTGTGGACTGTATCCCAGGCCAGGTGCTGGGATATGGACAGAAGTGGCATTAGCTGCAGAAGTGTACCTTGACATGTATAGTACATTCCATTGGGCCTTGGTTAGTTTTAGATACAGTAATTTCACAACTATAAGGTGCACCGGACTATAAGGCGCACCCCCCGGATTCGGCAAAATTCGCAACTTTGTAGATCAGATAAGGCGCACCGGTCTATAAGGCGCACTTTTTTTTTGCAGTGAGGCCCCGCCCCCAGCTCACCCCGTGGGGTTGCTGGCCGAGGCCCCGCCTCAACCCGGCAGCCATTGGCCCCCGGGCCCGCCTCCACCCGGTAGGGGCGGTGCCGCGAGCCACCGAGCCACCCTGGACCCGGCAGCCATGGGCCCCCGGGACTGCTTCCACCTGGGAAGGGGGGTGCCGCGGCCCCCCTAGCCCACATTCACACGGCAGCCATGGCTCCCCGGGACTGCCTGGACCCAGGAGTGGGGTTGCTGCCGGCCCCCCTAGCCTGCCTTCATCCGGCAGCCGTGGGCTCCCGGGGCTGCCTGGACTGAGGAGCGGGGTTGCCGTGGCCCCCCTAGCCCACATTCACGCGGCAACCATGGCTCCCCGGGAGCGGGGTTGCTGCGGCCCTCCTAGCCCGCATTCACGCGGCAGCCATGGCTCCCCGGGACTGCCTGGACCCAGGAGCGGGGTTGCTGCCAGCCCCCCTAGCCCGCATTCACGCGGCAGCCATGGCTCCCCGGGACTGCCTGGACCCAGGAGCGGGGGTGCCGCGGGGCCCCTAGCCTGCCTTCATCCGGCAGCCATGGGCTCCCGGGACTGCTTCCACCTGGGAAGGGGGGTGCCGTGGCCCCCCTAGCCCACATTCACGCGGCAGCCATGGCTCCCCGGGAATGCCTGGACCCAGGAGCGGGGGTACCGCGGCCCCCCTAGCCCACATTCACGCGGCAGCCATGGCTCCCCGGGACTGCCTGGACCCAGGAGCAGGGGTGCCGCGGGGCCCCTAGCCCACCTTCATCTGGCAGCCGTGGGCTCCCGGGACTACTTCCACCTGGGAAGGGGGGTGCCGCGGTCCCCCTTGCCCACATTCACCCGGCAGCCGTGGGCTCCCGGGACTGCCTGGACCCGGGAAGGCTGGTGCCGCGGCCCCCCTTGCCCACATTCACCCGGCAGCCATGGGCTCCTGGGACTGCTTCCACCCGGGAAGGGGGGTGCCGCGGCCCCCCTAGCCCACATTCACCCGGCAGCCATGGGCTCCCAGGACTGCCTGGACCCGGGAGGGCGGGTGCCGCAGCCTCCCTAGCCCACATTCACCCGGCAGCCATGGGGCCCCAGGACTGCCTGGACCGGAGAGGGGCGGTGCCTCGGGCCCCCTGGCCCGCCTCCACCCGGCAGGGGCAGTGTCGCAGGCCTCCGGGCCCGCCCCTAGCCGGCTGCTGTGGCACTTCCGGCTCCCCCCACGGCTCTCAGCTCACACTTCCGGTTTGGCAAATTTCGCCGCTTTGTACATCAGATAAGGCGCACCGGACTATAAGGCGCACTTCCGGGTTTGAGGGAAAATTTTAGTCAAAAGGGTGCGCCTTATAGTCGTGAAATTACTGTAATTTTTTTAAGAGTATTACTGAGGTATTCGCCAAATGAAGGAAAAGGGGTCCTCTCTTTGGAAGCCTTTTCTAGTGTTGTTTGGATAGCAACATTTATTTTAAGTGTTTCTGGTTTGTTTTAGTTTATTGTGGTGTCCTTGAAGGATGGAATGTTCAACAATGCCAATGTCCTCTACAAGACCAGATTTGTGGATGGTATATCCACTGTTGCAAGATACAGTCAAAATCAAAACAGAAAAAAAGAGTCTGCCTGCAAAAAACCTGAGAAAATGCATAAAATACTGAAGACAGTAACAGGACCTGTAGAGTTGGACTGCAGTCTTGCATGTTAAGTGTTCCCTGTTGCTTTTAAAGTTCTTCTTAATGTGCTAAAATGTCTTTTATATTAGTTTTTATCTGTATTTTATTAGGCATTGATATTCATGGGAAATCATCTTTTTTAAATTAAATCTTATTAAAATTTGCTTAATAGAGCAATTTTAATTTTAAACAATTTAATCCTTACGGTGCGCAGCAATTCCTGTCATTCCTCTGTAACATTTACAAATAACTGTATATAAGCAGTAGCTTCATAAACTTAAAGCCTTTAGATGAGGAAAAACTGATTCAACTACCAGTGTTCTACAGCATTCAGAAGACCTGTAGCAAAGTGTAGTAACAGTCTTCCTTGCCTGTTGTCAAATTCGAAAGAAAAGTGTCATACCAATTTTTGTTAGTATGTAATTGTTTGTTAAGAAGCAAAGCAATCATCAGCAACTAACTTCCAAGCTATTTTTACAATATTTAACCTGTTATTAAATAAAACTATACAACCTGGTTGTGTGTGTGCCTTCCTTCCAAGTTTTTTCACTGAACAGTGCCTTCTCAGAATTAAATCCTTTCTCAATTTTTAACTTACCTGAATGTATCTTGCTCCTTTCACTGGCCAGAAATGACGTGTCTGTAGGGCTCAAGCCCAAACCAGTTTTATCACAGCGCTGTAGAGCAGGTCTCTGCTCACCACAGCACAGGACCCATGTGTGATCTGTGTATGGTGGGTGTATGGTGTGACAGCAATTCCCTTGCCAGATGATGCTTCAGCCACTTAGTGGCCAGCATCACTGAGGTTTGTGTTTGCATGCTGTCCTCTGCTTATCTCATTTGTGTCCCTTCCTTTTCTTCCTTTCTGAATACTATTTAGAAACTGTTACATATAATTGATGTTGCACTGGGGGGGAAATGTGTGCATGTCCGGAATAATTTGGAAATACTGAAGTTCTTGAATATTATTTTAGTAAGTTTTCAATCTCACAGCCTCATCTACCATCTTGTATATCTAATATATACAAGACTGTATATCTAATAAATGCAGAGGATGTGTCTGTAATACAGACACATGTCCTAACCCCACTTGGCTGCAGGAGACCAATCTATGGGTTCAAAAACACACAGCTCCTTCCAGGGCTGCAGAGCCACCATGTGTTGCCATTACACGAGGGCAGCAGGCCAGCGCAGAGCACAGCAGCAGCACACCCTGAATCTGGAGCACAGGAACAATAAAAAATATCAACACAGGAGAAAAAACACTACCAATTACTTCAAGGAACAGGTCATGCAGCTTTTATTTAGTTTTTACCTTTTTGGTAAGCAGGAGGGTTTTCAGTCAGACCATTCACATATTTGGACAGTACAGATTGCAATAAATTTGATGGAGATCTTGCAACATTAGAAAACTTTTCTCAATATACATCCATTTAAGCAACAGCTTGTAAGTCAGAGCGAGAGTGCTAGAGTCGAGTCTGCGCACTGCACTCCAGGTATACAAAGCATTGCAGCAGCACAAGAAATGCCCGTGCTGGGCAAAGTACAGTGTGTTTTACATAGTGCAATCACTTTTAGAGGAGAAACTCTAGGAAGGCCACATCTATTTTTTTTTTTTAATCCTATCAAGTTTACAAATGCGAGGGGGATAGAAATCAAACCTCTGACTTAACTTTTGTACAGGTAGGTTTTGTGTATAGGCACATGCTTTAGAGAGGAGCTCTGAATCTGCTCTGTAATCACGAGAAAGACATATTGCTTTGTGATTCAGAAAGTGTCATACCATCTCTAACCTTCCTAACACTCTTGGCCAGAGTTGTTAATCCAGCTGTTTTTAGAGTTCCTAGAATACGCTCTTCCCTCTAGTGTAAATCCCCAATAGAGAAATTCAGGTTGCTATTGACAATGATTACAGTTATTCTACGTACAGTCATTTGACCATACTAGGCATTGCCTCTGAATACTCCAGTCCACAGTGAAAGCTCAAATTACCAGAGACATGGAGGCTCTTGCTTTTCTGCTACTGTCACTCACCAATATGAAAAAACCCAAGTCAGACAATGAACTGCTACAGCAAAGCATCACCGGTAATACTCACCTAATAAAAAAAAAAAATAAAGCCCAACAAAAAAACGAAAAAAAAACAACTAAAAGAAAAAGAGCACTCATGACACTACATGTCACGGTAAGCAAGTTTTTTAAGATACTGCAAAATGATCTGCCCAGTAAAATTTTAAAATGTACACTGTGCTCAATAGTTCAAATTACACGTAAACAAAGAGCAGCTCCCTGCAACAAGGTGTAAATCAAAACATAGTAGCACCAGCTCCCAGCACCAAGGAGTTGCCCACTGACCAGTTCTAATGTACAATGCAATAGTGCTCGCTGAGGTTTCTGCTACACAAGAGCCACAGTGGGACAGCTCTGCCCATTTCTTCCTGACATTCTCTTACCAGGTGTGCACAAATTACATTCTTCCCTATAGAGAGCAAGTCAGACAACAAGATTGTTACAGTACCAGAAAACACTGACTGCGGAATGGCACCTGAGGGGAAAGTAGGTACTGCATACCTGAATCTGAATATGAATAAATGGGCATGGAGGAAACACGATGTCATCTGAGCAATCCTCTCCTTAACAGAGCAAATCTGAAAGGAGCTGCAGACCGCAAGAAAAGAAACAAGCCTTCTGGTGCTGAAAGCCATGAACATGATATTGCCCACACTAATGATTTTATTTCACCATCAGCAAAGCATTTATCCCCAAAAAATTGTACACATACTGGTCAGATTATGGAGCAGTGCTATCTTCACACTGTTAAAGTTTGCTGCTATAGTGGTCAGATTTGTCTTTTGTCAGAGAAGGGGAAAAAAAGGAGACAGGCAGCAGGGCCACATCACCATACAGCAATTTTACTCCCATGTTAATGCAGGTATAATCTTAAGTGCTAACTGCTAGAAATGACTTGGGCTCTGATAAATGACAGATGATTCAGTTTCTTACAAATATTGACAAGTCTAAATTGTTACAGGTTTCCAAAGCAAGAACAGGTTTACGAACAGGAAGGGAATAAAACATTACCACTATTAAAAAATGTGTCATTTCAAACTTCAAACGTTCTTCAAAAACATATCTAAAAAAGATTGTTTTCCTTTTTTTTTTTTTTTTTTGTAATTTCCTGGAGCTAAGGAGTGTCCATGCAAAACAATTTTGAGAAGAGCAGTGTTCCACCTGGGTACCAATTAGGCTCAACTTTGTCCCACACAGCTCAGTAAAGTGCTCTCTTGTGCATCCTTTGGGGGAGAAAGTTCTCATTTAAAGTTTGGGAGGCCAACGTTGCCAGCTGGGGAAGGCATAGTCTCAGTCAATCCATGCTGAGGTCAGAGAAGGAGGAAGGAGCGAAGTTAACAGTACTCTGCCTTTCATAATGCACAGACAACAGACTGCAAGGGAGGAGCAAGCAGAAGCAGAGGTGGGTGTCAGATGAAACCCTGCCCCTGGGAAGCCACAGGAGTCAAACACAGGCCTCAAAGGAAGCATTTTGTTCTCTACAGATAACAAACACCAGCACTACCAGAGTAGACACCAGTTAACAGATCTCTACATACAAAAAATATAAGAAAACTAAATATGCTTTTACGTTCTGTGCTGGTGGATTTTCAACAGTTTTTTTGAAGGACAAAGGGGGTCTGAGCAACATTCTTCTGCCGATTAAAAAAAAAAAGCATCTTGCCCTTGCGTTTTTTATGTTGCACACTTACAAACATTCTAGGGCAGATAGAGGTATTTGCTGATAAAACAACCAACAATCAGCTTAAGAGTAAAAATAATACTAATGGGGAAAAGAATTTAAGGCATTTTTTTATTTTGGCCAGGAATGATGCATCCTACAGAGAAATCTTCATTTCCCCACTAGGTTTTTAGACCACTGCACTTTTTTTTTGTTTTACATGGCACTTTGAAATTTATGTTTTACAACTTAGTCAAGATTTTCAAGTGTTTTCTTCAACACCAACGCCCTCTCTTGTAGCTCAGGCCTGCTATCTGATGCCATCGTAGACAATGAATGAATGAGGAGCTCTCTGTTTTCTCGTGTCAGGCTTTCCCACTGTTGAGCTTCTGTGCAGATAAAGACAGATAGACATCGGATATGAACACCAGAAAACAAAACGAAAAAATTACAAAAGGACATTGCTTTCCCCAGACAGGCTGAAAGAGTGACTGCTTCAACCTGTCACTCACAGCCCATACTGTGCTTCCAGAAGAATTCAGATTCACCTGGACGCTCAGGTGCATGTGCTGCCTCCTGCCAGGGAGTTGCACCTCTCTAGACTAGGTGTCTTTGTCTAAGCCCACAACGTGTGAACACAAGGGCCTGAAGAACCACATGTTTCCCATGTTGCAACTGGCTCATGGAAGAGGCATGTAAGATTTTTGCCAGAATAAAGGAAACACGAAATGCATACCAGAAACCCAAAACAAAAATTTGCTACATAACAACTGCAGACACATATGAACTTGAGCCCTAAGAGGATCTCGCCCTATGAAGTCAGTTCTGCAAGGCTTGAATACTAAATAATAAAGAGAAACCAAACTTGACACTGAAAAGATATAACCACTCTTCTGTACTAAGAGGAGCTCCCTCTATGGAGGTTAAACATAACACAGACAGATCTGACAAGACAGTTCTGTGAGCTCCATGTGGGACCCTCCTTGCTGAATGTTTTCCTCACCAAAGGAATATCTAACGGTACTTTAGAACCTGGTATTATTAGCCTCGGTTACTTCAAGGCCTCTCCTATTTCCAAGTCCCATCTCCCCCAGAATTGTCCAGTGCTGCAAGAAGGTAAGGCCATCTCTCCAGAGTTCCAGGCTACACAGCCAGGCACCATCTTTACCAAGCAGTGGGTCTTCCAGGTGGCAAGTAAAAAGTTCTCACCTTGTAATCTGGTGAGCAGCAGTTGTATCACAGACAAAGCTTCTGTTCTTATGGATGTGTAGCTTTTGTTTTCTAAGGGATTTAAAGAAAAGAGACATGAAAACCCAAAACTATGTTGAGAACCAAATGCACTAACCTTACAATAAGCATCCAGCTCTGTGACATCCAGACTACTTTTATTAACACAGCTCACTGAGCTCTTGTTTGTGCTGCCAGTCGTCAGTGCACTTGAACACTAGGCACATCTGAATGGCAGAAAGTCTAGAGGTTGACAAGTCATCTAAACCTTGTGCATTACCTCTGCCATTACCACAGAGCTACTATTCCTTACATATTCCAACAGGGAACAAAATACTGCTATACCTGCAGGGTGATGGCAGACAAGTTCTGTGCATAACAGAACGTTCTAGTCATTTGTATAATATATTAATATTAATATTATTAAGTAGCATTAAATGAGGGTACATAAACCCCATGCCAGCCATCAAAACACAACCTTGTCACGCAAAGTTACTTGGTCTCTGAGCTAAAATCTTACTAAGGTGAGGACCCTAGTCCTCATTCTGAGGAAAGTTTTAGGTAAAATAAACTTTCTACAAAGGGGTCTCTGAATTGGTAGCTAGCACTAAAGTAGGTGCTGTCTTTAAGCACACCAGAAACAAGACCACATGCAGGTATGAGATATGCGGCACTGTTACAGTCACAGGACAAATGGGAACACCACCAAAGTAATGAACAGGCCCATGACTGTCAACATATAAGCAGTACTTATAGATGGATGCCCTGCTCTGGTAGAGCACAAACTGCCTCTACAAGCCTTGGAGCTTCACGACTGGCTATCTGAGAAAATCTGAGGTATCTTTTGGATACCATAATCTTGGATACATAATGCATATGTATCTAAGAAATCTGAATGGTGGAGGAGAAAAGTTTGTGTTTCATTAAATCAGGAATAGTTTGTGTTCTGAGAGGTTGCATGGTCTGCTGTCTGCCTCTCCCTCTCCTTGTAGAGTTCTCTTGCACAAGAGGAATGCACTTCTCCGCGAACTGCACCCTGCACAGTACTGCCTTGAGCATTGCAACTTCACAACAACCACACTGTAGTGGAAGAACAGCTAAATGTTACCTCTGACAACTGCTTATTCTGCATTTCCGCTACCACAAAAACCCCCAGAGGACAATGGCGTTAACAAGCAATTCCTCATCCATCACAAACCAGTAGAAGTCCATTTACCTAAAGAATGGGTGATAGAGGAACAGGTTTCCAACAGTATTTCTGTCAAAGCCACAGGGTCAGAGTGCTCTTCATCAAACAGCATTAGCCTGTCAAATGCAAAAAGAGTCAGGCACTATGCATCACTGGGACAGAAGCCTGCTCAACTTCTCCAAGAATTCAGTGTCATCAAGTCCATTAAACAGTTTCAAGCAAGACACAGAAGACAAATCACTGAAGTGGACTGCAGAAAGAATTACCCTTGAAAGTAGGCATTCATGGCTTGTAGCACTCCAAGCTGCACCTTCCAAGTGCTGAGCTTCAGACGGTCACACATTAACTTGCAAAACTCTTGGCGATAGCAACCTACAGGCCAAAAAAGGACATCATGTTGCCACAGGGAAAGGCAGAAGAAAACACACTTCCTGGTCTATCTCCAAAGTGCTCCTCAACAAACGGTATCAAGCCAATCACTCAATATGGCAAGGTCAACATCCTGCAATGAGTGACCCTGAAAATCTTCACTCACTCATTACAAATACTGGCAGATGAAACAGCGGCATATTCTGGCATGCTAATAAAAGCAGCCTTTTTCCATCCCTCTCTAGGTATTCCCAGTTCTTCCACCTTGTACCAGCTTTGATGCAAACATAAACATGGGCAGCAGAGTTAGGCTTCTTTTCATTAGGCAAGCCACCTTACTCATTCTGCATATCTATAAACTCTGAACATTTCTGTGAAGTGAATTTAAAACAACAGTAAAGATTTTTCCCAAGGATGGGTTATTTTGCTGGAACGCTGTTGGGGCAGCTTTCTCACTGAAGACACTTACAAGCTGCCTGCAATGAGATCCATCTCAATACATCTTTTCCTGCATTCTACTCATTATGCATGTGATCTCCACGTCCTTCCCTTCTTCCACTTTTCATTTTAAGAGACAATAGTTTGCTCTGCATTTCATCAGCTGACTTACGCTGCGTCTCCGGGCTCCTCGGCCAGGCTTTGCCCAGGGTCTCGAAGGCACAGATCAGGGACTCCATCTGAACCTCTTTCTCCCTCATGTCCTCATCCTCTTCATCATGCTTTGGAAAAGCCACTCCCATGCTCTCCAGAGAGTTCTGCAGAGGCCACGGGGAAGATGTGACTGACAGAAGGATGAGGGCAGGCTAGGCACACACTGCAGTGCAGCTCAGTCTTCCCCTGCAGTCTGCACACACCAGCCCTCGTGCCCAGCTCTGGTGCTGCCAACAGACTGCAAAGGGCACAGCAGGCTCTGTGGCCTGGACCCAAACATGTGCCTGTGCTACACGAGTCCCACTCCCAGAGCTGCAATGGTCTGCTCATACTGAACACAAGCACTCTACACAACAGTAGGAATTAGCTTGTCAGGAGGTAATGGGACAGTGGTAGACATCACATGCAGGACTCTGGCTAGAGAACAGTCGAGTTAATTCAGAATTTGGGCAGCATGGGTAGAACCATTGTAGGGCTCACCAACTGTCTGGAATTCAGCCCCACTAAAGATCTGTATGAATGTGGGGAGTCCCTCATATTATCAGTCCTCAGGGCAGAAGCCTGCCATGCAGCCAGCATCACTGGGACTGTCACTACTTGGGTGTACTGCTTTGAAAGAGAGAAAACTCAAGAAGTTGAACTGTCACCTTCTTTATCATGGGAAAGATGATATCAGCAAGTTCCTGGAACCGGTCTTCCTTTGTTACCTGCAGCACCTCAGCTGCACAGCGCAGTGCCACCATCTTATACTTCAGGTTTTCTTTACGACATTCTTTCAGGAGAGCCTGGACAACATCTGTGATGGTGGGCTGACCAGATACTGACTTCTGCAGCTCTGCACTGAAATGAAAGGCACACAGACACTACCATGTTAATTTCTTCCCAAAATCCACTGTTCCCAGAGAGGAAATAACTCCTGTGTCTTGGCACCCAGTTGCCTATCAGTAATTGCAACAGAAGTTACACTGGGGTGCTCTTTCAATTTGTCTGTTCTCCCTGTTGTATTTTCTTTTCTCATATGCTTCCAAGGGACTTGCTCTCTCTACTATGCTTCTACCTCTTCCTCCTTTTCCTATTTAAGGTCTCTGTCTTCCTCCTTAGTCTCTGCTCTACTCTTAGCAACTGTGGCCTCTCAACATCCTCCTCTTCCTCTCTAAATCAACCATTTACTTCTACAGGTCTCTCTGAAGCATCATTTGCTCCTCACATGCCAATAGGAGATCAGAATGGTATGACAAACTTTCTAGAATCTCCTTAGTACACTATATGCAGTAACACTGTACAGGAGCCTCCTTTGAGATCTCAGATTACCTCATTCAAGCCACTTACCTGCATGCAGAAACAACACTGGCAACGGCCTTTAACAGCTCCTCCTGCAATGATAAAAGAGACATCACTGAGAAGTGCCACACAGCCAAAATGCACAGTCGTGCTGCACAGGAACCTTCATGTTCTTCTGCAAGGGGCAGTAGGGAAACATGGCAATGACAGCAATTTGAAGAAGCAATGTCTGTCTATCCCCTGCCACTCCTCCTGCAGAGGACTGAGCTTTCAATCTGCAGGGAACTGGCAGCAGAAAGGGGCCTTGCAGCACCTCTAAGCACATGCTAGCATCTCTTCAGGCTAGAAATGGTGCAGCGGAATTAGTCTAAGTGGAAGCCCAACTCCTAAAGCAGTCTGAATTTCACCTACCTATCTTCCCAGTCATTTCTGTATCTGCTAAATGCAGGACCAAAGGCAGACTCATTGCATCAGCATTCTTATCGTGCTGCTCTGCAGCAGAGAACATAGCATTTCCGGCCTCAAGGGCTGCCCACTGCTACGCTCACAGCAAACTATGAGGTGACAATTCCCACTTTACCTTCCCAGTCCAGGTTCTTCCTGGCAGGCCTTGCAGCAGTGCAGAGAGCACCATTCCCAGATGTGGTGGTACAAGGGAGCCTGTCTGTTTGGCAATTGATGCCATGGCAGCTGCTCCCTGAGCTTTCATCTTCCAGGACTGAGACTGTAGAGCCTTCTGGGTGATGGATATCAACTCCTGCAAATACAGTCTAATCCCACCCTGAGTACCTGCATGTCAAATGGAAGAAAACTGTAATTTTGCTACAAAATAAACAAACCTTTAATCTTACTAAAAAAATTCCTACAATGAAAAACACCACAAGAAATCAAGGCCAGCCCTACACTGGAAAAAAACCAAAAAACAACCAGTTACAGGTTTTCGGCTATGAGACATCACAAAGGTCGACTTCAGGCAAAAGCATGAAGAATTCTTCCCAGACTGACTGAAGATGGGTTCTTTTCTAGGGGTTTCACATTAAGTCTCGCATATTTAGACACAGAGCTCATTTCAGTCCGTCCATACAGCAGACACTACTCGCTGTGTTAGCCTGTTCCTAAGGAATATAATGCCTTCATATTTTTTCTTCCAAGAACCAATCACTAGAAAACCTTTTCAGTTCCTTTCTCAGACTCCATAAAAATCATGTGGTGACTGAGGAACCAGATCTGAAATTCAAAAGTGTCAGCAAAACAATACTATAATGCATCCAGACCTTCCTCTACAGAAAGAACTGTACTTCTATAGCACAGATTCATTCATTGAGAACCACAGGTATTACCACAGAGATCTCCAACAAGAGAGAAGGACCAAAGCCCCTTAACTCTGAAGTGTGCAGCAGTCTCTAAAGGCTGGCATCAACATTTCCAAGATGACTATTTATCTGTACCATCAGGGCCATATTACAGTGGCATTCGGTGCATCACAATTTTAAAATACTCCTACTGTGCCTATCCATCCTTGTGATCAATGCCCCTGTAATTAAATAGTCAGAGAAGGTAACGTTCATACAAGAAATCTAGAGAAAGGAAGAAAATGGGAACAAGCTTCCCAAATCTCTCACCATAAGAACTCTAAATTTTCTGAATGGAATTCCATATGGAATTCCATAACGCTATTTCTTGTCTCATGCTTCTCAGAGAGCTTTACTACTCTTAACACAACACACCAGGTACATTTTCCTGCCAAACTTCAGTCCATAGAGTAGAATTTTCTTTCTCTCCTTTCTCTTCTTCGGCAACTTCATGCATTCCAAGAAAAGCCAATGGCAGCACCTGCTTGGCATGGTTCTTCAGTACGTCTGGGCTGTAGCGTCCCATAGCATGCACAGTTAAAGCACAGCCTGCTCTGTAAACAGGCTCTGAAAGAACAAAACAAGCACATTATAACTGGAAAGCAGGATTATGCTTTTAACTGCTTGGTTCACCTCTTGGAAAACAGAGTAATACATAATATTGTGCAACATTGTATAGGAGTTATTCAGCCAGTGAAACCAAACATCACAATATAGAAATGTTTCTTTACTAGCTTTTGCTATCACCAGGAACTTTTTCAGCACTGTATTCTGTAAATGAATACCCCAAAAGCAGCATACCTTCCTTCTCCATGTACCAGCTGCTGAGTTTGTGCAGCAGCTTCTCAGTGCTACTGTCCCGGGAAGTCTACAAAAAGGAAGAGACTCAAATTATTCAAACAATTCAAAGAAGACCCCCAATAAAGGTGCAAAATAAAATTCAAAGAAGTTCAACGACTCACCCTGACCAGATGCCCCATAGCAAAGGCAAAAGACTTCTGTACCACACTGTTGCGATCAGTCAGGCCACTAAGTAAAGCGCTCATAAGTTTGCCTGTTGGAAGACGTTTTACTTTATCAAAGCATTGTGTTATTGCTATGGCAAGAATAACAATAGCCTGCATTTCATTAGACTGCCTGAATTTATGCACTTTTCCTCACTGCATGTATGTGGGTTTATAAATCTGTAAGTCCTTATATTTATACTAGTGCTAGTGTTTAGCACACCTTGAGTGATAATGTTATTATATGCAAGCACTCCAGTTGATCATGCTTTCAGCTTCATTTCTATTTTGGAACAGAAATGTGATGTTCTTTCTACTGTTAGAAGACACCCAATGAAGCAAAGTGGCTGTTCATGGTCCACTCCTAGCTCAAGCTGAAGGAAAAAGTGCACATTGACAGTGCTGCACTAACACAGGCATTGTTACACTGCTCCAAGCAAGAAAACAAATATTTTTGCCTATTCCTGCTCAGTGCTAGTGAATTCCATCAACTCCTTCCTCTATCTCTTCCAACTTGGTGAGGGTACTGAACCTACTCCAAACATGCCAATCTCAAACAAAAAAGGTAACTTCAAACAACTCTCTGATAAAAATACACATGTAAAGATCATTCTTGTGCTAAACTCAAGGGAAGAAACACCACAGCAACCAAAAGCACCTTTAAAACCTGACACTAAGACACAAACCTTACCTGAATAAGGTGTTAAGTCTTGAGGGCATTGTGTTGTTAATGACACAATTACACTGGCACAGCCCCCCTGGAAGATTGCAATGGAAAACAAAGGTAAGATAAAATAATATTTGCCACTGGTAATTATTGTTAATACTTGCTGTGGTGCTACCTGCACTTGTAAGATATGACCTACACCAACTCACCTTTATTCACACAATCCAAGAGAAGTAAAAGAAGAAGCAGAAGTTTGCAAAACATGACTGACAATAATGGGAAGTGAAAAAGGACCCACACTCAGGATAGATGATCCTAGAAGATTTGCAGCAATCAAGGACAACCTTCTGCACTCGTGTCACAGAGCACAGCAGCAGGCTAGGGCAGCATGCATTCAGAAGAGTGATGTAGTGGATTGGGACACAGATATCAAATGACATCAGTATGTATGAGCCCAAGCTGTTGCTTTAAAAGACATAGTTCAAAGGAACCATATTTACATTGACACTACTCTATATTCCCTTCTTCATTTCCAAAAGAGCTATTAAAACCACAGACGTACCTTTGTGCCAAGGCCAACTCCACTTTTGATCAGTTCACACAGCCGAGGGACCAACTCACCGAGGACAGACACATCCAAATATTGCAAGCTCTAGAGAAAGGCAAGAGACAGGGAGAGAGATAAAAAAGGAACAAAAAAAAAAGAAACGTAATGAAGGCAGAGTTAAGTGGGTGTATTTCTAGCAGAGGCTGCCTCAGCACTGCTGGCTGGTCCTCAGCTGAATCACAAGAATTTACTGCCATGATGAGAAAAAGCTAACATGAAGTAGATTCTACCACATACAGATTCTCCTGTCCCACTTCTCTGCTGAGCTAATCTTGCTAAAACTATCACTTGCTGGAACTGATGTGTTCCAACTCTTCAGGAACCTGAAACTAACACACTAGCAGGTATGAGATGCAAAGGCGTCTACAAAACTCAACATTTCCCCAACTCTCTGAAATCAGGAAGCAATAACATATCCAAATCAGACAATGACCAGTCAAGACAGTTTTTAAACAGGTCAAGACAAAAGAGTCACATAAATGACAGAAAGGCACAAAAAGGATGTAATTAGTATGATTTTTATTCTGCTATGCCTAAAATGCCACCAGGCAAAACAAAAAGCCTCATGTCACCAGCATTCTGTGTAACACACTCTCTGCAGAGGGGACATCAATTCTCTAGCAAATTCAAGGATCACATACTAAATTAAGGTAACTGAGCTTCCAAAGTCACATCAACTGTTATTTCCCCCCTCAATCACTGCTTTGGTGAAGCAAATTATCCATATAATCTCCCAGACAGCCCCTGAATATAGAGGAGGTTGCTCATAAGCAAGGACATCTTCACAAAACTCCATGGAAGTCATTACTATCTCTCCCCTACCCTACAAAATCCCAATCAATGATCAGGGCACCACAGTTGTTCCCCCAGACCGGACAGGGAAGGGCATGGCCTTGAGGAGGGACAGCAGCAGCTGCGGCAGCCTGCAGGGTTGCAGCAAGTATACCTTTACATGAAGCCTTTAATCCCAAACTGCTTTACACTCTATTTATAGAGACCACTTCACCTGACACCAAAACTCAACTTCACATGCTGTTACGTACAGGAGGGTTTGCTGTTGCTGTTTCTCCATAAGATGAGAAAACAATAAATTACTCTGGTGGCTACAACTCCCCTAAAACTTGCTCAACCCTCACATTCATTACCTGCCCACATTCCCCTGGCTGTGTGCAATGTCTGAGCAGAAAAGTGAGGCCTTTTTCTGGGAAGGGACAGGTTTCTATAGAGGACAGGGAGTTCTGCTAGGACATCCTATAGTACAGCATCTGGGCATCAGCAACTCCTCCTCCAGCAGCAGGAAACTCTGGTGCCAAACACCACTTTCTGACAGTGTTTCCAGTGATTTCAGCATTTTCTCTAAATATTTCCACCATGAAAGCACAGGCAAGGCCCAGATAGGAATATCCAGGGCACCAGAAGGCAATGGTTGAACAGCATTTATACCTTACCAGCAATGACCATCATCAATTGAAGGCCCAGGTGAGAAGTTAGTTTTGGAGTTGTGGGCCAGAGATGAAGAAAAATGCTAGCTATCCCAGAACTAGCTGAGCCCCTATCCAAAGAAAAGTTCTTGAAGGATGCCCTTTTCATCAAAGCAGGCAGGTCTTCAGATGAAGAGGCAGTCCATATGACTCCAAATGGAACCAAAGTTATTCACAACTGATCTGAGGGGCAAGCATTGGTGGTATGAGGAGAAGTCTGTACAGACAGCCACGTGGAAATGTGAGTAAGAAAATGAACCCTGAACCCTGAAGAGATATTCTGTAAAGAATACATTTTAATTCCTATTCCTCTACAACATACCTTACTCCGAAACCCTTCTGAAACCAATACTTACCATGTTAATGGTTTCCATCATGGGAGATGATTTGACAGCACTAAGTCTGGCACTATCCATTGCAGTCTAAAAAAAAACAAAACAAAAAAAAACAAAAACAAAAAAAAAAAAACAACCAAAAAAAACCACAATAGGAAAAACAAGCAAAGAAATCCAAGTGTAAACACAACATGAAAACAGTAGAAAGGGCAACAACATCAGCTGTAATTCACAACCTTACACTAAAATCTATTTCAGATACATGGAGAAAGCAATTATGCCTACAGACTGTTTCCCTTTCAGAGGCAGACTGATGTTCTAGAGGGAGGGAGAGAGGAAGGGAAAACAAAGACATATAGTCTCTCACTGAAGTGTACACAATGTTCACTCCCTTTTCATTTGCAAAGGACTAATCTAATTGACCCTCTTCCCTCCCACAACGAAATTAGCTAAACTTGTTTCTACTAAATGGGTTACAATCACTTTCCCAAGACTGTGATTAATATGGTTCTTTGAGAAAAATTAAAGGACATGGTGCTTACAACATCCACCGCCACCATATAGTATTGTGGCACACCATACAATTTAAGTTAATGTAGTCCTGTAGTTAATCCCTTGGGAAAAAAACACAATGACATTTAAGAAAAGATTACTAAAATTGCTCTTTACTTTTGGAAACATACACTGGTCTAGGGAATAAAAATAATCCAAACCCTTCAAAAAAACCTCCCACATTTGTCCAGCCATATTCTGTAACCAAACTTTTTAGTAACTTATCAGCTATTTCTCTTTGCTCTTTGAATACCTGTCTACCACATCTGCTATTTTTCTGTCCACTGAATGAATATTAAATCTTTGGTATCTCTGCTCTGTTGACACTTCCCTGTTATAGCTGCACTTACTTTCTCTTGATCTGTTGCAGAAAGACTCAAATAATTGAGGACTTGAGGCTCCAGCATACTCAAGGATTCCAACAGGGCTGGGATAAGTTTTGGCGCGTGAGGTTTCAGCATAGACCCAGCACTTTTACTGATCTTCACAAGAGTGTTAATGCTGGAAAAAGATAAAAGGGGAGGTTAACGGCGATACATACAGACTGATCTGAAAAGCCTCTCTGATCTACTCTAATCTTCCTTCAAACAAAAACCATGTGCAATTTTTGCTTAAACAAAATTATTCCCTAGCCCTGAGCTTCCAAGAGATGTTTTGGTCAGAGATTGTTTACTTTGGCCCTGGAATCACAAAGGGAATGGGCAAAGAGGCAGTACTGCAGACAGATGTGGAAAGAAATAACACACCCGCAAGTTTTAAAGAAGCACTAGGCAAAGTCACCCTGAGACATCCACTGTCTCTGCACAAGAAAAGACAAGTTACAATAATCTACTCAAACCCTACTAGTCAGTTTCATGTTGCATTCTGACAAAGGGTTTTCGTATCTTCAAAAGGAATGAAAACAGTTCAAGAAATATTCTTTTGTTAGAAGCCTTCTAGCCTTCCTAATAATTATTTTTGTGAAGCTAGCTACCTTCCCTTTGAATTTTGCAGTTTTTTTGTACCTCAGCCAAAGGAAAGAATAAACAAGGTTAAAAATTGACAAGCATATAAAGTCCCATCAAGGGACACTGAACTGTTACAGGAAGTAAAACATACTTGAATAGCGTGACCAAATGCAGTCGGGGATGTGAACTGTCAATATTCACATGCACTTTTGAGATCAGACAAAGCTGTTTGAAGAACCACTGGACTTTTTGTTTGCAACCAGAAAAGATACGCCAGTCCCAAAGGACAGCCTTAGCATGGCACACTCCTTCTGGATCAGCCTGCCATTTGTACAGGGAGGAAAAAAACTTCCTGCTGGGAACTGAATCTGGACATTTGCAGAGAGGTACTCCCAAAAGGCAGGCAGAGTTCTCAGGGCTGTTATTTAAACTCCATGAGAAAAGAACTCAGCAGGAAAGCTCTTTTGGGGACAGGTTATGAGGGACCTGCCTCTTCAAACACAAAGAACATTCTGCAACTTAGGTAAATAAATTTGGTGTCTTGGGGACAAGTTATGACCCAACCCCCAGGGAACTTACATGATGGAAAACTAACCTGAGAGATCGGACTTCAGCAACTGTGCTTACTATTCCTTTGTCTAGGAGGCAAGGGAGCAACACAGCTATCGTCTTCTGACCTGCTGCTCCTTTAGAGGGGTCGCACATTTTCACACAGACCTGGAGACAGGTGAGAATCAATGCTGCAAACATGTACAAACCTCCCCCTCAGATTACATTAAAGCAACTTCTCCTTTAGACAGAAGTCAACAGTAACTAGACAAACTGCCAAGTCCAGGCTCTGTTACACCTTCTCTTCACCTTAACAAGGCAGTTAAGCCCTAAGAGTCATCCCTAAAAGGGGTTTCAACTACAATCCACTTCCAGAAAAGGTATATTCAGAGCGTAGCATGCCTTGACCTGAATCTGGATAAACAGATGAACCAAACAGCCTCTCAGTTGAAGGACAGCCTATCTCAGCCACAGGGACTCAATCATTCCACACAGCAGAGCAACAAGTCCCAGATGAGAACACATCCTGCAACTGCAACATTCCACAACAACATTTTGGGACCAGATCCTAACTTGCAGCATTAAAATGTAATGCACTATGAACACTGATTTCAAACACAGCACTTTAGATCCACTGCCTCCAGTGTGACTTTTTTAGAGGATTACCAAACAAAATATCAAGTGATAGATGTGCACCACACCCAAAAAACCTTGTCAGTAACAGCATCACAGAGAAGACCATACACAATTACTTCATTTCATACCAGTAATATACCACCAGGCTTGGTCAACTACATCAGTCTCGATAAACAGTTGAAGTTACAGTAAGTTTACTTAAATTCCACCCCCAACATTGGAGGGGAAAAAACCCACAGTTTATGACATCTTTCCTTTGCTTATATAGACTGTAACATCACATTTACCCTCAAGCAGTATGACTTCACTAGCATAAATAAAAGTACAAGGGAGTATGTGGTGATGCTTATTAGGATTGCTGTCTAGGGGGCTGTTTAGTCTTTTACAACTGGATCTTACACTAGAAATTCTCTGAGGACAACAGTCTATAGAAAATACAGTCTATGGTCACTCCTGACATCAAAACCATACGTGCCTTGTCTACATGTGCGTACGATAAAATTGTAGTTTTACCTTGCTTAAAGTTTTTAGGGCTAGCTCTGCTGCCTTTCGCACAGTCTCCTAAAAAAAAGTTAACAATTATTTCTGTTATTTTTATTCTTTTAGAATAGTTAATATTAATTGATAAGCATTAACACTAGAACAGACAAGGCTGTCTTCATGGATATTACTTAAAATAAAGTAGTAATATCTTTAAAAAAAAGTATTAGAACATCATTAAAAGAAATTCTGGTTTTGCTCCATCTGAGTATCTGGTACAATCAGAGCTGAAACCTGGAAGGACCCAAAGACTCTGACTTCATATATCCAAGTTCAGCACACCATGTATCACCATATATCAACTCAGCACACTAGCAGCCTAAAATAAATGTTTCTATATTCAAACGTTTAAGCAACTAAAGTTTAATTAATTAACTCAGGAATTCTTTTATATCAAGGAAAGATCTCAAATCATCTAGAATAAGCATAGCAGGAACAAAATCCAACACTTCAAACATAAAGAGAATTCCCAAAGTGGCATGGAAATTTTACATTCAAGGAAAATGAATTTCTAGTCTGTTTAATACTCAAAACTCTCTTTGGCTTCAAGTTGACTTGACAGCAAATCTCTCTTTAAACATCTCAGAGCTTGATCACTGCTGTTGAGCTGTTTGTTGAGGATTCCTATTCAGTTCTCCGCTTCATTACCTTAATATCATCTTGCACTCTGAACAGGACTTCCCAGATCTCTGGAAGCTTGTCTATGATGTCATCCAAAGGTCTTCCTCTTAGTAAGTCATTTAGTGCCAGACAACTGCAAACAGGGAATTTTATTTCTTTCACAAAATATTCTTACTTGATACACGTGTATATACACAGATATGTTTATAAATATAAATAAATAGTTTTAAAAAATCAGAATGGTTTCACACTCCTTACTTTCCCCAAATTCTAAATCTATTCTGCCAAGAATGTTTCCTTCAGCAGAGAAAAAAATGCTCAGTCATTCAGGTAAAACCTTAAACAGGTGACAGGAGATGAAAAAGGTTGCTGTGGTGAAAACTGCTACTGCAAACATTCCAGAGACAAAACTGTTTTAGTTTTCTTTTCTTTAAACATATGATAAGAAACTAAAATGGTGTAAAGTATGGAATTGAAAATAACTGAGTTCAAAGATAAATCTAATAATTTTCCTAGCAATACCTGGATTCTCTGATCCTCCAAAGACTGCTGGTTAGGCTACTGATCAAATCTTCAAGAATTTCCTTCATGTACTTATCAACCTATAATTTAAAAAAGGAAAAATCATGAAAGAAGCAGAGCTATGCATCCTTGTCCAGTACTCCGTAAAAAAAAAAGAGTCCTTTTGGACAATACAACCTGCTTTCAGCCACATCAGATGAACTAATGCTTGCCAGCGTTGTGCAAACTTTCTCTGTGCTTTAGACACACCCTTCTCTGCACTGCTTAAAATTGTGAAAGATGCAACAAGGAAAGTCCCGTAAGGCCTTTATCAGCAGAAGTGTTAAAATGCAACACCAAACATGCATTTACTCAAGAAACAGTTGTTGAAGATCCCTCTCTTTGATGAGGGATCAGAGTGAATTTCACATTAAGATCAGCTTTCCTGGAAGAAAAAAAATGCAAACCCAATTCCAAGTCTTGCAGAACCAAAGCAAGGACACATTATGAAAACCACTTATTCCTGAAACACACCTGGGAGGAATGCTCCCTCAGCCTCCAACCATGGGCTTCCTCCCACTTAAAAAGTGAGGAACAACATTTAGATGCTCTTCCTTTAAGAGCTTCTCATAAGCAGTATCAAAGCAATATCAAAATGGAAAGACCCCATTTTAAGCAAATCATAAATTTTAATGCTGACTGCACAAACAAGCTCTGCAATATCCTTTCACATATGAGAGACCCCGGCACAAGTTCCAAGCTCATCCATGGGTTCAAACACCACCTTTCCAGCACAGTACCTCACCCTTTTCTGCACTGTCTCTTCTTTCAGAAAATGCATCTGTCCCATGAGGATCTCTAGCTGTCAGCAAAGCCCCTCGCTGCACTTTGCTGGTCACTCACCATCGACTTGTCAGTGACCAATGCATTCCAAATGCTGGTCATTGCCTGTCGAATGCCCAGGTTGGGGTCAAACTGGTAACGGTAGAGCCGGGGAAGAAGCTGGGGCAAAAATGGAGCCAGCTGCTCTCCAGCCTTGGTAGCTATCACATTGAAACCAAAAGCTGCTCCCTGAAATGACAACAAAATAGTATTTGTTGAAACATTGTTCTCTCACTCAGTTATTGCTCATGGGCACACCACAGTCAGGGGCAAAGTTGGCTGACATGCTTTAGATTTAGACCAAATCAAAAGGTCTAGAATGGTTCTAGAATTAGCTCATCCTCATCCTCCTACAGTGCCACAGTGATCTCAAGCATACAATCACACTCAGCAGACAACACACTATTTCAAAACTTTCTTCCAACCTTAATTTCAAGATACTGATTGATCTCATTTGCAGAAGTAGTACTGGTGAATTAAAACTATGAAGATTTAAATAGATTCTTCCAAAAGAGATTATTTCTTGGCAAAATTGGTGAGGTTCGGCCACTGCTTCCTTACAACTCTGCTGATTTAGAAGAATTAGAATAACCCAGGAACTGAAAACCTAAAACCAAAATAACTCAACCTTATTCCTAAAACCTGAAATTTCTGGGGATTATAATTTTGCAACTGTCCATATTTACTTTAAACTTGAGTATTCTTCTATGACCTTTTCTTTCTCCAACACTATCAGTTCCACTGTCACTTCTAATACAGTGGAAATGATGCTTGCCTGTGAAGTCACGCGATATTTGGCAGGATAGCCCAAGAAGAAATTACTCAATGAAGGCAGTGCAGCGACTGCCTGTAATGACTGCATGTTTTCTGACTTGCAGTGTCAAAAGCTGCCTCTCAAAACTCCACACTAGGGACTTCACAGGACAGGATGTGTTCATTGTTTTAGTTGATCTAGAAAACAGCAATAATGACATTTACAGTTAAGATCACTGCCATGAAAAGCAAGAAGTTGCAGAAAGTGTAAAGAAAAGCAAGGCAAGGCCTCCAAGGCCCTGAACATCATGCTCTGTTTAGCTCTTTTGGGGGGTTTAGAGCACAGATTTCTAGATGTCCCCTTCAACTTAAAAAATTCTGCAAATTCTTCAAATGCCAACGCTCAGTCCACACCTTCTGAGTGTGTTTTCTTGACTCATCCCAGCTGGAGAAATTCCACAAGCGTCAGGAACCTAACTATGCTCCTGTGCTTTTGAAGTCACAGTGCTGTGGAAGGTCTTGAGAACTGTCAAACTCTGGATGAGAATTAAAGCTAGGACTTGGTTTTTATCACTAAGTGATGGTGTGAGACACAAAACAAGTTCTTCCATGCTTCTGTAAAGCCAGTGAAGAGTCCCCACATCAAAGCACTGAATAGTACACCTGAATCTTTAAATTTATGATGCTCCTTTTTTCACCTGGATGTGGATCCAATACTATTTTAGCTTTTCTAAAGCTCCCAGCTGCTTTAAAAATATCAAAATTTGAATTAAAAATGGACACCTGACAACAGTGCTTTTTAGTAACTTGCTGATTACTTTTTGCTCTGTTTCCTTAGATAAGAAAGATCACTTTCCTTGACATCCAAACATTCATTCAGTTTTCAAAACACTATTACTGTTTGAACATATAAAGGATTATCTTTCTAATCACACTAAAAAAAAAAAGGATGTCAGTTGATTCAGAGAGCAGTGTAGGATTATACAAACACTCTGATACCAAAGTTTTGCTGTAAGAATTTCAAGTAATCCTACATTTTTTTCTCAGCCTGCAAAATTTGCCTTGGACTGACACCAAAGCATCAACACCCTCCACATGAAGTTATTCATAAAACCTATAGCCAGGAATAGAGAAATGGATTTTTGTTTCCAGAGTTCACAGTGGGAATGGAAGCTGTATGAAAACAGAGCACTACCTTCCGAGAATTCCACATGGCATGATGGTTGGCCAGATTCATGAATTTGTACACCAGGTCAGGTTGATTGAGGTCACTAGCCAGTGAACAAAGCTCCTTGTAGGTAGAAAGACCTTGACTTTAAAAAGCAGAAGGGAAATCAGTGTTACTATTTTTGGGTAGACAAATGCTACAACACCTAAAGCTATTTTCAATTCACATCCTAAAGCAGGCAGAGAAAGCTGAGTAGCACACCTGTATTACACAGAAATAGTTACAGTAACTTAAAGAACAAGAAGGAACAGAAGGTCAGGAAGCAGATTTTTTACAGAATTCTGTTTCACACTGACTGTATCTCTGTCAAAGACTATCAGTAAACTTACCCATCTGGAGTTTTACTCAGACCTCCCTGAAATACCACAGTTTCTCCAGTCATCTCATGTTTGGCTCTGATAGAAAAGAAGTCCAGAATTAGTGTTACCAAACTCTATAGTTGAATACCCTGCACACTACAGAACAGTTACTTTTGCTTTATTAACTCAGGAACTTCGCATTTTTTTCAGTTCCAATCCCACAGAAAACATAGAGGTGGGCAAAGGACTGCAAGGAATGTCATTAACTCGTATCACATGTAATGCTAAGGAGACATAACAGCAAGTGAGAGTTTTGCTGTGCAGAGGTAAAAAGTCAAAATACTGAATTATCACTTTTAGTTCTGTTCACAAATGAGTCATATAATAGACAACAAATTTCTATTTCAAAATGAAAAAATACCATTTTCATCTTATTTCTTCTTGCTTACTACCACTGAACCCCTACACACCAAGTCTAGGTTTTTATAATTCAATGGCCAAACCTACACCAGGTTAGACAGGAGAAGTCTATTAAAAAGCATTTCTAATACTGACCAATATGATCTCTAGCCATGAGTCTTGAAAGACCAGCATTTTTCATACTAAAGCTGATAAGCGACCATTAACAACACTTCTTTAGCAAAAGGTGCTTTTCAGCACAAGCAAGTCACCACTTCAACATTCGCAATGTGCCGAGTTGTTGCAAGACGTCACTGCTCTCTGCAACTACACAATGTAGTAGTACATAAATGTAGCAAGTAGCACATTTTTATTCCCACCACACACATAACTCAGAGTAGTCTCTCACTGGGTTCTGAATTCACTGTACCTTTTCCCAGTCATAAGGGTATCAACGAGTGTAGTGACTAGCTCTTGCTGATCCTGTTCGCTTCCCAGTTCATATATCAGCCCAAGACCTTTTGAAGCAACATCTTGACTAAGCTCTGCAAGAGATTTTACCAAGCAAAATTCAGGATAAGCATGTAACTAAGCAGTACACAAATTTCAAAAGTAAAGTTCAACCAGAATCAGGAAGTAGTAAACACAGCTCTGCGCTGTACTTCACAGCTCTCCATTTCAGGGAAGATCTAGTCTGCCGTGACACAAACTTTGAATTCTGAAGCTGTAATTTGTTCTGAAGGCATAAACCCCTTCAAATTAGACGACATCTTCACATAAGTATTGTTACTGCAAGTTTTGAAACAGCAGAAAGAGTTCCAAGAGCCATAGGTATTCTGACACGCTAGTGGCTCCTGAAATCATTAGTGGTCTCTCTTCAGCCTCACTGAGCTTTGTATAGGCTGCTGGACAGCACTCTTTACACTAGCTGGCATGGATAGAGCTGTAAGCCAAAATGTGTTAGCTTGAAGAGGTCTCAAGAGCTTCTGTCCACGCAGAAAATAACTTTGTAATATTGATCCTGCTGCCCAAAAAAGAGCAGAAGTAACACAGCTTCTGTTAACTACAGTCAGAAGGGGCAAATGCAGTATGCTTTGCAGCCAAACGTACAGAACAGTTGTGCTTATCTCTGCACATGATGCCTAGAAAAGAAATCATGCCTAATAACATAAGAAATAGGAAGTTTCTACAGTCATCTTTTAATGCTAACTGACAGTGTAGTTGACTTCCTGCTGAATGCCCACGAAAGACACAACTCTTTACGATGTAACAGTACTTACCATCACTATCTGACAGAATTGAAACAAACGCACTTTGAATATCCTTGAGATGAGACTGTAAGACAAGAAAAAGTCATTATTTTGGATCCTTCATTTGGTCTCCAGGTAAGTTTCTAACAGATAAACAGAGGCCACTCTATCAATGGACATGTCCATTTGAGCTACACTTATGACAAGAACTGTTCTTCTTTCCAGACACCCAAGTAGCAGCCTGACTGGCATTCACAGAAGATAACAGTTAATTGTCCGGCCCACCATATACATATATCATGTCATTTGCAAACCACATATTTTATTTTCCTTGTTTAATACAAGGCAGCAATGTACCATAAATCTGGGTTGCAACCAGATGAGTTTTTCTTCATCCCCAAACTGGTGAGTTTTGCCATCTGCCTACACAGTGCACTGTTTTGATGAGTTCAGTTTGTGGCAATGTTTTATATCCAAAACTTAGAGTTGCAAAGCAGCTTGTTCCAAATCTCTTTATCAATACCTGGAGAGTACAAAATGGTTGTACTCTTGGTCCCATCACAGTCAATAGCACCTCTATGCAGATAGAGGACATTTTGGTTGGGAATGTTTTATTTAGTCCTTATATAGGACTTTTCACATTCTCTCATTACAGACAAGCACTTTGAATATAAAGTTCATGAAGTTCAAAAACACACAGTACATGAAGTTGTTGTAACTGCTCCTAGGTACCAAAGATAAACAACTAAGTTCTGTTCTCCTTCTTTCCCTCCTAGACCTCTCCTAAATATTTTCCCAGTATAAATCCTAAACACTATACAGATACCAAACTCTTCTTCCAAGAGAAGATTTACTGCTTTTTCATCTTACAACACCTATTTACATCGAGCTTACTCTGACTTGGATGTAAGTCAGATGTTTACAAAGGTGACAAACTCTCTTGTTCATCTGCCAGATAGTCTGTTCCTCTAGAAAGAAAAGATAGGCTATACCTCAAAAAGACCTCAGTAAGGACTGTACCAGCATGGGGAGAAAAGAGGCAATAGAAGTGAAAGGGAAGGAAGGGACAGAAACAATGTGGGAAGCAAAAATAGGGACAAGGAGCCAGTGCTAGGAAGAGGAATATTTCGTACCTTAATCGCTTTGTGGGTGCTCAGCTTCTTCACCAATGACAGAAGCCAGATGCAAGCTGCCTGCCTAACATGTGGGTTGGGACTGATGATGTGCTTGCTCAAAATAAGGTCTAGGACCCAGGGCACCACATCATTCACTTTCAAATCTATAGGTAAAAAGAAAAAGTGGAGGGGAGGAACTTTGATAACCATTCACACCCATTTTAATGGAAGTAATGAAAAACTTAATGAACTCAAGAGCACTCAGGTGACATATTAATGTCTACTTATTTAAGAAGTCAGTAGAGTTATTGGGAAAGTAATAACAGTAGAATAAATAGTAGAAATACAGAATCATCCTAACCCTTCATGAATATGTTTCAAAGTCTGTAGTGAAGAAGAGGGACTATTCACACTGCCTGAGACTCAGGTAAAACTTTTATTTTTTTGTTAGGACTCACAATCTCTGGAGCAATGACAAGGTTTAATTTCTAGTACATGCTCTGCTTTGTGTACACTACACATCTAAGACCACGCTCACAAAATTAAAACATGTGTTTGCAGGTCTGAGACTCATATTTTTAGTTGCCTGATTTGAAGCTAGCCTTTTGTCAGACTTGTATTTCAATGGGTACAAAATCTTAGTCCTTAAATAGAATTCCTGCATTTACTGCACATAAATTTCACTTAATTGTACCACTTGAAGTTATTGGAAAACGCTTGCAATTTGATTTTATAATGCTATTCTCCTGTTCAGGCTTCAAAATGATTTTTTAAAAGATTTGTGTATTACAAACCCAAAACTAACTCAACATGCAAACAAAAATTTAAAAAACCCAAACAAATACAGAGTCAAGTGGTAATGAATCACCCAGGAAGCTATTTAAACAGCCTATGAATAAAGTCTTCTGCTGTCTGAACAGATGGACATGAAGAGGTAAAACAACCAGTACATAACCACAAACACAAAACCTCTTTTGCATGTTCTGTTATAAACCTAACACGACAGAATTGAAGTTTGGAGCCAAGTGTTCATCCAGACATTTCCCAACCCAGCCTCTGTACTGGAAGGCCTACCTGAAGGAGGGACATATTCCTCCTCTGTGACTGTCCATGCATCCCGTGCAGCCACTGAGCTGGTTCCAACAGCAGCACTGGTAATAGCTTCACCAACAGTGAACTGCAGCTCTATCTGTTTGGCCTGAAAAACATATCAGAGCATCACTGACAGTACTAACTAAGCACACACCAAAACTTCCAGCATTTAATCACAAAACCACAGTCTCTTTCCCAGTCCCAATGTTAAGCACAATTTACTGAAAGATCACTCTTCTGGTGAGCTTCTGAGATTACATGGAACTTCAGACCCACTGAAGTTGATGGAAAATGAGACAATGCCAAACTGTCTGAATTGAATGATAAAAGCTAAAATTTCCACATTTTTTTAAAGCAGACCTTTGACAAAGTATTTACTAGTCTCCACAGAAGCACATGTTGGTGAAAAGAAAGAATTCAATAGAATGAAAGTAAAACAAAGCTAAATTGATGCTGATAGTGATTAGTGAAAATTATGATGGCTTTACTATAACAGGGAGTATTGAAAGAGTCTCCTGTCATTCCATCCAGAAGCTGATGTCTTAAGAGATGCAGAAACCTGTTTTTCACATTAAAATAATTCAGATGGTACTTGTTTTGCTTCACTGTCCTCCTTACACTGTTCTCTGAACCTTCAGGAACAGAATATGCCATTTTCTTCTCAGTACTTATGATGAATTTTATGTTGTAAGAACTGGTTTCCATAACCACTGAGTACCTTCTACATAGCTTTCCTTATGCTCTAGAAGCACAAAATGTTCAGGTTCTTGGAGAATTAAGCCCTTAGCTTCCTGCAATCTAAGACAAATAGTTTTTTTTCAAGTACACCTTCTATAAAGAAAGTTGTAATGTCCCCCTGCAGTTACAGGAGAAAAACACAGCACTCAGAAACATCTTTTGATGTTTGGGTACACAGTATTCTCAGTGTTTTTAGTATTTTATGTATAGTGATAGGACAAGTGGTTAATGGCTTCAAACTAAGAGTAGGCTTAGAGGAACTATTAGGAAGAAATTCTTTACTATGAACATGGTGAGGCACTGGCAAAGCTCATCCACAGATGCCCCAACCCCAGCAGTGTTCAAGGTCGGGTTGGATTGGGCTTTGAGCAACTTGGTCTAGTGTGAAGTGTCCCTGCCCACAACAGAGGGGTTCATCTTTGAGTTCATCTTTAAGATCATCTTTAATGTCCCTTCCAATTCAAATCATTCTGCAATTCTATGGTTCTTGCTTGTCTGATCACATCAGAATTGGAGCACTCAGCAAAGCATACCTGTCTGATAGTCAACAGACACTGCTACAATGCAGAATCCTATGTCAGTATCAGCAAGGAAGAAAGGTAAATCAAACTGGAAAGGTAAAGGAAAGACACTAAAAAAGCTCCTTTTATTTAGTTTGTTATCTGGCATAACAGCCAGAATCTCTGAAGTACTGTGAAAGAATGCAGTGCACTTCAAAGATGCATTTAGATGGACAAGAGATACATATATGCCTACAAACTTGTAATTCAAGTGAGTTCTATTAGCTGATGTAATTCAGAGGTATTTCTATTACCTACTTTCAGGGTACTTTTGAAGGCCAAAGTACAGGCCTAAGGCCTAATTATTATAAACTCTGAAAATTTTTTACATACAGTGCACAAAAAAAAAATCCATAAGCCTCCTGAAGGGGAATGAGTATTTGTCTCAGAGGCGGAGACCTGGACTAGTAAGTTTTAAACTGTAGCATAAAACCTTTTACCAGCCCCAAGTCTACCTCTGCTCTCTATTTCAAGGCAGTTTAAAAAAAACCCAGAGGCACTATTACAAAAAGTTAACCCCCTTTGTAAATCTGACTCTAGAGTACATAAAAAGCATCCGAAGAGAAATACTCACTGTAGTATAAAGGATAATACATTAATAGTGTCTCACCTCCACAGAATCCATTAAACCCTGCAGCAGTAGCTTCTGGTGGGGAAAATCTTCATCTCCCACTGGGAAGTAACCTAATGTCTGTATTGCTCGTTCCTTCATCTTAAATACAAATGAAAAAATAACACCATCACATAACCTTCCTGTAATTCCAGAAGATGCACTAAACCCACTATATATCCCACTATTTCTCATCCTTGCTGAAGTTTCACTCAAGGTATCAGATGTACATGCAAGCAGCTTATTAGATCAATCAGTGCACCTCTTTTCCAAAGCAGATCAGAACAAATGTCCTGTTACCTTTGAGGACTATTTGCAGGTAAAAGAAAATACTCCCATATTTCCTGAATTACAATTAAGACCATTCATATTTTCTTCTCTTAAGCCCCTAGTTATGACTATAGAAAGCACAAGCAATCAGTGCTAGACAACATTAGAAAGACCCTGACCCTACCCAACTCACTAAAGCCAACAAAAAGTCTTATTTCTTTAAAAAGCGAGGCTGAGTTTGGCAGGTAACATATACACCTAGCGAGCGTTCAAGAAACGAACAGGAATCATAAGAACAATACAAAAATCTTGCCTTATTTGTTTCTTTGCTGGAAGGGATTCGGGCCAGTAAGTTTTCAACAAGTTGCAGCTTTGTAAATCCCGTTCCTTCATTGGGGATCGGCAAGGGACCATTCCTGCCAATCTCCCCAAGAGCCATACAAGCACCAACCACAAGGAAGGGAGAAGTACTGTCCAGAAAAGAACCTACAAGGAAAAATCAAACCAGGATGATTCAGATATCATGTTTTCTATTTTTATTATTTAGCAGTGGGCAGGCACTTCCATTTTACCCACACAAGAAGCAAAGCAATAATCTCCTCTACAGCTAGTAGGAAACAATATGTTAGGAAAAAAATGGAAGTGAAAGGAGACATTGAGAGGAATCTAGGCAATGACACCACTTCTGATTGTGCTGTGTTGGTCTGCAAGCTACAAAGTCCACCTAGGTTTTGTTGAAATGTCCATACATCTAAATCAAAATGCATTCTTACAGTCTGTAAATTCTATCACAAAAATTTAACTCAAGATTACACTATCTACGGGTTGAGCATCTCAGAAAAATCCTCAGTCTGGGGTGGATTAAAGAAAAATACAACAACTGTTACATGCAGCAATGTCTCAGGCAGTAAGTTACCTATTGTCTCTGTCGTCGACTTTATAAGTTGTTCTTGCTCCGGCATGACTGAAGTGTTTGGTTGTTCTATGTCATGTAGCTCCATTGTTCTGATTTTCCTTTTGGCCAAGTACCTTCCTACTGTAAATCCCAAAGCCAACAAGGATCCATGTTGGACCTCCGGGCTCTACAGACAACATCAACAGCACAAAAAATCTCATTTTCAAAGTATGTAACACTTTGCACAAAGCACCGATTTAAAAACACAATGGACAAGCCAGATCAGAAGGCACCCAGAAGAATGCAGAGCTCTAACACATAGTCAAACAACAGAGTCTGATATTGTTAGTGCTCTCTGATGAACAGAGTCCTTTTAATAATACTAATTAATAATCAATAAACAAACTTAAAAGAGATCTAGGAGGACCGATTAGGAATTTATCACCAGTACTCACATTCCTTAAGCTACGTTTTAAAAAAACCCCAAACTATGTTGTCTCTACTTAAAAACCGGACATACTCAGACTAAAGGGACAAAACATACTCTTTGGTAAAAAGCAGTGGAGGATAATTGCTTTACATTTGTATGGCTAAAAATGAGAACACCCCTGTCCTTTGCTGAAGGCAATGCCTCTACAGCTCAGCAGGCCAAAAATTGTGAAACCTAATTAATACAATTAAATGTCAAGAACACCGATTTCTCCAGTGCTGATTTGGTGCTGGAACTATTTAATGACTGTGTTTATTCCTACAAGTGAATTCTAGCAAAAGGATTTTGTGGAGAAACAAGGCCGTGAGGCTCAAATGCTACCTAATTGAAAAAAAAACAACAAACCAACAACAATTGAAGAGTGCAGGGGCTTAAACTTGGATTAGCTCATACCTCTTGTTTTTTAACACTACATACATTGTACCGGTGCAATTGTGCTGCCAGAATGGGATCCTCAACTTATCCTGGCCACCACGGACTGTCCCTTGATGTGGTCTCGCTGCAGCAAAGCCAGCAGAAGATGGATCCCTCCCCCATCTCCACTTTAATTATCCATTCACACCGCAGTCCTTACTGAGACACCAGGATCACCAACACCCCTAGCTGTACAAATTCAAGGGGTTTTGTACAGTAGCAGCAAGTCAGAGCTCAACCTGACTCAGACTCACAAAGGCATGGGAATACCCAGCTTTATTTTCCTTTCACCAGGTGAGTGGGGCTGAAAGCAGCAGTGGGAGGTTGGGACCTATCTATATTGGCTTCATGTCTGTAGGTGCTGTGCCCTACAAAAAACTGAGTAATGACACGGCTTTGGCTCACAGGCAGAGCTTTCATAGATTTAAGATAAATCATGTTTGTGAACTACAATATAAAGCAATCAGCATTTCTTGTCAGCCTGTTACTTGCAATGTAAAATGGTGGCCCTTTAAGCCCTTTAGAGAGACTGATAAAAAAAAATTTTGGGAAAACAGAACCTAGAAATGCTACTCCTTTCCCTCCCATGCAGGATTCATGACACACCAGCAGAGAAATCAGACTGATTTGTTTTCAGGACTCCTTTTCCATATTTGCAGAGGCAAAATGGAGAAATAAGGACAAGGGGAGGCGAAAGGAGCTGCTGGAGAAGGGAAGCAGGCAAACTAGGCACGTAAAAACACAGCTGTGGAGGGCTGCTGAGCAGTTCATGTGGGGCAAGAGGAAAGAAGGGACAGCCCTAACACAGCACAAGATCCTGAGGCAGTGATGACCCAGGAGGCGACCACGGCTCAGGAGGGAATGAGTTAAACATTTAAACAAGCTAAAAATTTTCTTGATTCTGTGGGTGCTCAGCAATAAGGAACTGGTAAACAATTTGATGTAGGTAGTGCGATCCATTACCACTCAGTGGGACATGACTATTTAGCTGGCTAAAAGTGGTTAAATACGTGACTGTGCTTTGCTTGGGACGTGCCTCCACGAAATCCTCCTGACCTTAACAGCTTCAGGGATTAATTTATTTAAAGATCTGTTGCACTCACCTAAAACAAAAATCCCTCCTCACAATCCAGCTGGAAGTCAGTTAATTTTACACCCAGATTAAGGTTAATACATCCTGGACACAGACTGAGATTCAAATATCCTATCAGTTATATGACATGAGAAAAAAAAAAGAAGCAGATAAAGGAAGATAATTACATGGCTGTCTTTTGTCATCTTGATCAGCTGCTCCAAGGATGCCTTAAGTTCATCTCCAGACATGGTAGACAGCACTACAGAATAAAACAGGGCTGCAAGCTCACGCATTTCCTCTTTGTTAGTGTTCATTAGGTTCTGTGGAAGTGAAAAAAAAACCAAAAACAAACCATGAAATAGGGAAGCAGCTTCTTACCCATTCTGTTCATAAAGAGTTTCAACATACAAAGACAATTATCATGGAGATACATAAATAGTTACTAGTTCAGAAAGCACTCTTTAAATCAACAGCATTATCACTTAATAAGAAACAAAGCCCTCAATTCAACAAAGCTGAAAATTCATTACATACCTGGAGAAAGAAGACCACTAGCCACAAGAGGGCCACCCACCAGCTCTGTGTCAAAACATGTAGATCAAATTCTTGGCCAAATTTTGACTTCAGCTAAGAGCTTCCAGGTTTTGCATTCATATTGCGCTTAAAAAACCCACATTCTAAAGTAGTGCTGGAGCTGCTGGAGGCTTCCATGCCCCTCTTATTAATCAAAGGGAAAAAAAAGGCTCAAGAGATTTAACCATTCAAATCCAACCATGACAAAAAAGAAGTATCCATGAAAAATTCATACCCAAATCTTTGAGTGCCTTGGGCCACCCCAAAGAAACCAAAATGAGCCATGCAAACAAACAAGAAATAATCTGTCAGGGTCATTAAATGCAATGTTAACTTCAACCTAGCATCAGATCACATATCTGACTTCTAACAAACCCCTCAACCTGTTTATTTCACTTGGTAAAGCAAAAATACATGAAATATGATTTACAACACTATTTCTGAAACTTGGTACTACCAACAACTACTCCTAGAAGCTTAATTCTGAATGAACACTAGGCCAAGAGTTTTCCACAAATGATGAGGCATGTTTTTAAGTATTCTCCTGTGTGGTTCATACCTGCAAGCAAATGGAAAGTGATAACCTGCATACAGTTTAATCCAGATCAAATATCATCAGGAGAAACTATCAGAAAACAATCCAATGTTTTTTTAACCTAAGGATTTGTTTCTGCCAGATTGCCCCAGTGAAAGCAATGGCAGCCTCTAAGACCTTCAAAAATCCTAGATGTTTGAGGCAAATCATAAAAAAGCAGAGTTGCCTGAGCAAAGGAAAAGGAAAGCATAATTCTCTTTTGCTTACTCCCAAGCAGACAGTCTGGGGCTATTAAACAGGAAAATAACATCTCCACAGAAAGGTCTCTGAAACAACTAGGGATGTAATTACAGTAATTTCACGATTATAACCCGCACTGAGTATAAGCCGCATCTCCGGGTGCCAGCAACTTTTCATTCTTTGTCCATACCTAAGCCGCACCTGATTATAAGCTGCACGTTACAATACAGGGTGTGATAAAATGTATCTATTCTATCACCATCTGTTGAGGGTGGGGGCAGTGATCCTTATCTCAACGGGAGATATTCTGCTAATAGGCCATCCACTGAAACCAGGCGGGGCATTGTTCTTTATCTTTTCACAACCCATCCTTCCTCCAGCCAGTCATTTTCTGCTAATGGCCCATTGAGTCCCACTGTGGGACTGATAAAATTACTGCATCCCATTAAAAGTTGCTCCAGCTGGAGGGAAGAGCCCAACATTTCTTACCAAGATAAAAACAGAGGTTTTGGGACACTAAGGGAGCCCTTTTCTCCACTGGACTCCAGGGGAAAACTGGACTTCTCCACCTCACCACTGGACCTCCGGAGGGAAACTGCACCTTCTGCAGGAGCACTGCTCCAACTGAACCACATCTGTCACTGCAGGAGGATGCAGCCACCATTTAATCGAACTGCTACCAACACCCTGCCTGACAGGGTGTCAGGTTGTACTCTGACTTTGTCAGGGTTTGGAGTTTGTTTCTTTGTAGTATTGTATTTCTATTTTATTTTCTCTAGAAAAGGACTGTTATTCCTAATTCCCATATTTTTGCCTGAAAGCCCCTTGATTTCAAAATTACAATAATTTGGAAGGAGGGGGTTAGCCTGGGACTGAGACTTGCTGCCATAGGGACAGTTGTCTTGGCTTGCAGGACTGTTGTGCTTCCACCTAACTTAAGGCACATGTGAAGCAAGCTTGCTTCTATACACAGAATACCATGAAGCCATACTCATTGATGTCATTCACTTGGCTGATAACTGAAATAAGAGCAAGAACCAAGTACAGCAATTTCACAATTACAAGCCACACCTGATTATAAGCCACAGCTCCGGGTGTTGGCAACATTTAGGTCTTTGTCCATAAATAAGCCGCACCTGATTATAAGCCGCACTGTCATTTGCAGCGAGGATTCATGTCAACTTTCACAAAGTTACCAATTAGTAACAGAATTGCGTGATCACGGGATTTACTGGCTCAGCCCCGTTAGGGGCAGCTGCCAGGGAGTGGCCCCGGCCCCGCTTGCTGCTACCACTAGGAAGCGGGAGAGCGTTGTGCCCAGCCGCTGCCGCTGGGAAGCGGGAGAGTGGCGTGCCCGGCTGCCGCCGCACTCCCCAGGGCCAGGCAGTGCTGCTGCTGCGCCGCCACAGCCTCGCCGCCCAGGGCCGGGTGGGCTCCGGCTCAGCTCAGGGCTGCTGCAGGCTCGGACTTCCGGGTTGGGAAATTTCCAAAATTTGTTCATATATTGGCCGCTCCTGAGTGTAAGCCGCATTTCTGGGTTAGGAGCAAAATTGTAGTCAAAGTGGTGTGGTTTATAATCATTAAATTACTGTAATTTTGAGGCTGGACTGTGATACCTACCTGAAAAAATTCAGGTCCTTGGTACAGAAGGCAGCTTTATCACAGAATTTATTCAGGTACCTTAATATGTACCCGAATGACTGAAACTGTTTGGTTTTTGCCTGTAACCAGCCATAAGGAACAAGGACCAAGCATTTTCAGAGGTGTAATTTGATATGTAATTGGGGAATTCAGTTTCCTGCGTTAGGTTTTAGGTCTGGTAGTAGGAGAGGACTGGAATGTTTTGGAGCAGAGTGCAGATGAAGTGTTGGGGGTTGCTGATGGAAAAGAAGCTTTTTGTAAGTCCCTCTGGCTTGTAAAAATAGAGAAATGATCATTCAATGCACTGTCCCTGCATTTACAGTAATTTCACAATTATAAGCCGCACCTGATTATAAAGCCACATGTCCGGGTGTCGGCAACTGTCTTGGGTTACAATACAGAGTGTGATAAAAGGTATCTATTATATCACCATCTGTTAAGGGTGGGGCAGTGATCCTTATCTCCGGGGGAGACATTCTGCTAATGGGCCATCCATTGAATCCAGGCGGGGCATTGTTCTTTGTCTTTTCACAACCCATCCTTCCTCCAGCCAGTCATTTTCTGCTAATGGCCCATTGAGTCCCACTGTGGGACTGATAAAATTATTGCATCCCATTAAAAGTTGCTCCAGCCAGGGGGAAGAGCCCAACATTTCTTACCTAGATAAAAACAGAGGTTTTGGGACACTAAGGTAGCCCCTTTCTCCACTGGACTCCAGAGGAAAACCAGATTTCTCCACATCACCACTGGACCTCCGGAGGGAAACTGCACCTTCTGCAGGAGCACTGCTCCAACTGAACCACATCTGTCACTGCAAGAGGACTGTAACCACCATTTAAAGGGCCTGTGACCAACACCCTGCCTGATGGGGTGCCAGGTTGTACTCTGGCTTTGTCAGGGTTTGGAGTTTGTTTCTTTGTAGTATTGTATTTCTATTTTAATTTCCCTAGAAAGAACTGTTATTCCTAATTCCCTTATTTTTGCCTGAAAGCCCCTTGATTTCAAAATTATAATAATTTGGAGGGAGGGGGTTTACATTCTCCATTTCAAAGAGAAACTCCTACCTTTCACAGTAGACACCTGTCCTCCAAACTAAAACAGCAACTTTTCATTCTTTGTCCATATATAAGCCGCACCTGATTATAAGCCACACTTCCGGTTTGGACCAAAATTTTAGTCAAAATGGTGCAGCTTATAATCGTGAAATTACTGTAATCTCATCTTCTAACAAGTCATTCTTATCTTCCCACTGAAACATTCACACTGTCAAAAATGTACAGAATTTTGTCTTTGGTGTTCTTCTGCAGAGAAAAAAAGTGATGACTATACCACCAGGATAGATGACAGACTACCCAGAACACGTAAGTAAATGGAAAAAACAGTAATATAAAAGAATTAAAAAATAATTTTCCCCATCCTGGCACATACATTTCATGAGGTGTTGACTTGTGAGTAGAAATTTCAGATTTCAAATCAAGTGCATATTTGGAAATAATACTCTGTTTCACCATGGGAAATGTGCCAGATTTTGCTAATGCCAAACTCCATTCACCCCCCAGAAAAACACCCAAAAAGGGGGTTTTCACAATACCTTAATCCAATCCATTTTGTCTACAAATCTGGTGGCTAGTTTTTCTGGATACACTGAAACCACTTCTAGAAGACAATACATGACTGGCAAACCTAAAAATAATTAAAGAAACAGGTTGTTAAACAACTCCAGTATTTACAACTTGTAACATTCAGTGTTAAAAACAGGAAAAGAAGTATCAGGCATTTCAGGCATTTATTTTTAATTCACTAGGAATAAAAAACAATACAGAATAATAGGGTATAATATTTCTCAGACATATTAGGGAAACTAATAAAAGCAAACATTCTAGTAGCAATTCATTCAAAATGCATTCAAAAGTTTTACACTACACTTGTGGCAGATAGGCTATTATCTGAGTGAGGAAGACACAGGATTCACTGGTGAGGAATCTGTTATATGCAATGGCTTCACAATTTTGCACTACTATGTCAACTGATGCTGCAGTTTTACAGCCATGCTTTCTCCCAGCTACAAAATAGCACAGAAGAAAACAAGTTTAAACTAAATAGTACATAGTCTGTTTCAACTCTGTGATTGCTGAAGCCAAATTCAAAACACAAGACAATTAATATCTAGTAAGAGAAGATATCAGTTACTTCAGGATACTGCTGTACACAACTTCTTACCTCCAACACCAGCTAAGAGCTGCTGAAGAAGCCCAATATATATATGTACAGGATTGGTTTCTGTACTTTTTGAAGAGGAGGAGGAGGAGGAAGAAGAGAAAGATACGTGGTTGCCAGACATGAGGTTTCTTATGTAACGTCCAATGGCTGGAGCATGATCTTGCATTTCTGCCAAGTTCTGTGAGGTTGGCACCACACCAGCACTGTGAGCAAGACACATCCGCAGATAGAGTACTATCTAAGTAGAGAAGATAAAAACACAGGATCCTGAATGCATAAGCACTTGAAAAACTATGCAGGAGACAAGAGAATAGAATATGCTGTATTCAATGTAACAAAAATGGAACAACTTTTTCTTTTATCAAATATAGACAGAAGAGTAAGTATACTAACAGGAACAAATATAACGTGTAACAAACCTTAGAACCGCTTATGCAACAGGCCTGAGAACCCTACATCACTTTCTAGAGATTAAATCATATGCAGCCTTTTGGTTTATCATCTGATGAAACTCCTTGCAGGGAGTTCAGCCTGTACCCTATATAGATTTGGCATGTGCAAATGCAACCTGACACATTGCTAATACAGATCTCACTTTCCATCTCAGTTTGTGTCTACAGATCTCCAAAGTCAGGAATTCTGTTAGGAAAAGAGCCCCAAGGAGCATAATGGAACCTCTGCACATGACTGTCTGTCTGACATCTAATGCTACTCCATGAGAGATGCTGCAGAAAAGTAGTGCAGCAATCCTCTTGTGAACATTCCTCCCAAGCTCCCCATGAAAATCTTGTTCAGACTGCCATTCAAGGACAAAGGATGGAGAGTTACTCCCAACATCTGTTTCAAAGCATTTTAGAATGTAGGGTGACTTACGGTACCTGTTAATTTCTTATACTGTCCTCTAGATAAATAGGGGAACACCTATCTGAGGAAGTAAAACCGGACAATTACCTCTCCGAACGTGGCAGGATTAAAAGGCAACGCTGCAGTTCCAGTCATATATTTAGCTGGAGTTTTCATTCGGTGAGTGGCCTAAACAAAAGAATATATCAAGAGTAGAACATTCAGACCCATAACAGCAGAGATGTTGGAAAGCTCAGTGAAATTTTCCTGACGTGACTGTGTTAATCCTTCACTTAGCAATCAAAAATGTGTAAAAGGTCTGTAATAGAAAGGGTGCAGTGCACCTGGTAATAGTCAGGTCGATCTACTTTACATCAATTCAGAAAGGGGAAACTCAATGCATGAGAGGGAGTAGCATGAGACACTGAAAGAGTACAACATTCTTTCTTCCTTGCAGGAAACAAAGAACCACATTAGAATTTAAAAGTACAGTAATTTCACGAATACAAGCCGCACTGAGTATAAGCCGCATCTCTGGGTGTTGGCAAACATTTTGTTTTTTGTCCATAAAAAAGCCGCACCTGAATATAAGCCGCTCTGTCATTCACAGCAAGGACCCGCGTGCAACAAAGTTGCCAAATAGTAACAGAACTGCAGCAGGGCGGGGTTTACTGGCTCGGCTCACACTGTGCAGGCTCGGCCCGCTCGGGGCTGCCGACGGGGCCAGGTGGCCCAGCCCGGCGCTGCCAGTCGGCGGCGCCGCTCGGGGCTGGCCGCCGTTGCCACTGGGCTCGCTTGCCCTGGCCCGACACTGCGCCGTTGAGCAGGCAGGGACGGAGTTCCCCCCCGCTCCCGCGGCGGCGGGCGGGGACAGAGCACCCTGCCACCTCCCCAAGCCGCGGCAATGGCGGCGCGGGTCCCCCGCCTCCTCCCTGGGCCACGGCAATGGCAGCACAGGGTCCCCCCGTGTCTCCCCTGGGCTGCAGCAGAGAAGGGAAGGAGAGAGCTCTCCCTCCTCTCTCCCCGCCCCCCGTGCTGCCTGCAGGGAGCCAGGCTCCACCTGCAGCTCAACAGAGTAACAATTTGTAACAATCGCGAAATGCAGGCTTTTACTGGCAGGTGCTCGGCTCGGCACTCTGGCTGGCACTTCTGAGGTTGTAAATGTCAGAAAATTATTCACATATTAGCTGCTCCTGAGTATAAGCCGTATTTCCGGTTTGGGAGCAAAATCTTAGTCAAAATGGTGCGGCTTATATTCGTGAAATTACTGTACCTCATAAATTTCCAAACGCTAAGCCTCCCCACCTTGACAGGCAGACAGAAAGCTTTAAAATAGCAGCTCTGCCTGGAGAGGCTGCAAAGTAGCCAGGCTTCCCCAGTACTGGGAGGTGGGTGCCTGTGCTGTGCCAGCCAAGTCCAGGGAGCCTCTCAGACAGACTCAGAGGGAACCCCTCTACCTGCTATGTAGAAGGCTGCAGCAGCAAGTGAGCAACTTCTTTCCATGTACATGTTAGTTTGGACAAGCAGGAATATGCCAGCCAAAAAACATCCAAACACGAGGTTTTAAGTGACACCCACTGCAAATGTTGCAGAAAAATCAGTATGTATATATTAAACAGGCAACATGCACAGGGCTTGATTCAGTCAGGCAGCCTTGTACTTGAGTAAACACACAAGGCAATTGCAGAAGACAACAGATCTGCACTCTCCTTAACACATCGTGATCTTTGCAATGCTAATTTCAATGACAGATTTATTAAAGAAAACCTGATCTAGTGAGTAGACAGTGATTCCCTTGAGGAATGGTTTTCTACCCATACCCAGCAGAATAGGTCCCACCCTTTCACATGTATTTTTCTTACAGAAGAAGAAAAGCATCATGCTAAATCATGCCATCCTTTTTCATCTCAGCCAACTGCACCAAGCAATGCATTACAGACTTCCCACGCAATCACCGAAAGTCACAGATCATTGATAGTATGTGAAAAATCACACTTTGAGATAACAAAACAAATAATTATACTTCCAGGATTTTTAAATACACCTTCAGGGCACAAAGATCAGAAAAGTGCTCGAAAAAAATTTAATTCTCCCATGATTAAGGGACTCTTGCTTTTGTCAGTAGTGATTAAACTACATTGATCCATAACTATTCAGTGACATTACAAATGTTAAAAAAATTAAAACTAACTTCAGGGGGACAGAATTTAAGAGTGCTATCTGAAACTCAGTCTTGGTTTCTTAATTTTTTATATCCACTTAAATAGTCAGTATTCTGGACAAAAAGCAAATTTTCTCATAGAACTTCAAATACTTCAGAGTATTTGAAGATCATCAGAAAACACATTTCAGCAATCTCTCAGGTGTAAGAGTTCTGTTATCACAGATCTCTTTCAAAATCACATGTGCTTCAACATTACATACTTCTGATACTTTTTAAAAAAGTAGGCTATCACAGGAAAAAATATTGTCCGTGACTCTGCACATCTCCTTCACTGCTTGTAAACCTAGAATAGCTACTCTACATAGCAATACGTAACACAGACAATATTTTAGCACTTCTCCAGATGAGCTCTCAGTGCAAACAGCTGTGAGTAAACCAAGTGGCACAATTTTTGGTGCATCATTCCACTAAACTCATGAAAGGCCATTTACATAGCCATTATTCCACAAATTGCAATGAAGATGAAAAACTAAGCCTTTAAGTCAACAAATAAGGTTTCTTTACTTGTCCTAGTATCTCATTTCCTAGCATAAGAATTTGCTGCTGTTGTTGTTTACGTACATTATGGTTCACTGGGCCAAATAAAACATAGTCTTCTTGCACCTTCAGGAACTGTGTTTGTGAAACACACCAGATTATTTGCCTTGAAAACTGGATTCCTCATTCCACATATCATCCACACAAATTACAAGACAGCAAAACATTCCCTTTTTAAAAGATTCATCTTTTATTCATCTTTTTAGAAGATCTGCCTCACTATTTAACACTTGGATCTCTCACAATTGCTGCCAGCACAAAGTGATGACAAGTGGTAATCTTGGCAATAAAATACTATGTGTGGTCTTTACTTGGATTTTCAGTAACTTTATTCCTTGGGGCAGCTCTAGGAAACAGACACTAGGAAGGCAAGATCACATTTATCCCATGCCTGAGCATCATGCATCTGTTTGTCATTTAGTGCGACAGAAGCACTGTACCTTGTCTTGAATGTAATGGACCATTTCAGGGAAGGAAGGCATCTGCTTCCCAGAACTCTCCTTTTCATTTTTTCCAGAAAATGTTCTCAATACCCGCTGGGCTTCTCCATGTACCTCCTCTCGCCTTTCAGAAAAAAAGATGAGAAACAATTATTATTTTCATAGAACAAGCAGCATTTAATGAGCAATAAGGTATGTTGGGAAGCCGGGGGAGAGATAACAGTTTTTAAATGAGATGTGTGGTGGGTTTTTTTGGGTTTTTTTTTGAAAGAAAGGGAGAAAAAAGTCTTCCACTTCAACTTTTAATATTTGTTTATTTTAGAGACAGGAAAGAAAAAGGGATAGTACTGAGTGCTCTTTGTCTGGATGAGCTCGCTTCTGTTTCTCTTACATCCTTCTAGTATTCACCACCAGCTACTGGTTACAACATCTTTGTTTTCCTATCTCCTATTTATATATATACATATAAAATAAATATATATATAAATATATAGAATGTATACACATGTGTGTGCATATGCATATATATATATACCCACACAAACCTACATGAATATATATGAGAAAATAATTTATAAAGGTAAACAACTTACGGGTCTCCTGCGGCTAACAGGAGTAAATATCTGGAAGGGATATGATCTGGAGGGAACACTGTGCTAGCAAATTTTACAGCCACTTGACGTACTTGAACTTCAGGCTTAAAGGAAAAAGACATAAACATATGGTAGAGTTTTAAAAGATAGCAATAATGACTTTCACCATTTGCACATCATCAGTTATTTATCTTACCTCTGGTACCAACATGTTTCAAAAACTTTAAGACATTTTGAGACATTACTTGTGCTTACACTTCATATGGCAGTAGACAGGGCAAAGAAAAAGCAATTTTCACATATACACAAGTGGGGGGATTAAATTAAACATAATTAAATGTTTAATTAAACACATACACACTTTGGGGAATCATACTAATTCTTGAAAAAGTTAACTGCTCCATCCAGGCAGTTTTGAAGTGAAATGAAGCTGACATATCATCTCTCCAAGGAAAACAGAGCTATGCTTAGGAGCACCATAGCCAGAGGTGGGAAAGAAACATCAGTTTAGAATGGTCATTCGGTCTTTAAGGTACAGACAGTCTCAAAAAGGTAATACCTGGAGACTTAGATCCCTTGAGCAAAGGAGTTATCAGCACAAAAATCATCTCTTGCACTAGAAATACATACATCCCCAGAGTCAGCCTGAGTCCCCACGCAAACACCAAGTATATGACACTCGTTCCTTCTAAAAGTCCAGACTTCTGCTGTATTCTGAACACAAACAAGGTACTCAAAGTATGAGTAAGTCAAGTCTGGTTCAGTCTAGACTAGTATCTCTAGGCTGAGCTTCTGGAGAGGTTCACAGGTGCCTTATGTCAGATATCACACAGCCTGCTGAAACCCCATTTAGCAGTAAATGATCCTTTCTACCAAACTCTCCATGTCCCAAAGCGTTTCAGAAGACGAAGACTGTCCTTGAAGCATTTACTTCTTGAAGTTTTCTAACAAGAAGACTATGAGAAACATACAATGCAATAGCAATGGATTCATTTTTTACTAAACAGAACACAAATAGAGAACTGCAGTGTTACCTTCCTTGTCACCAAGCCATGCTAAAAATATTTTATCTGAGCATACACACCCTGCCTTCTCACAGACAGACCAATACATTCAGTAAGAAAAGGAAGATATCCTTCAGAAGTATCTAACAGGAAGTGTCAGGAAACAGGAAGACAATTAATTGCTCTTTTTTTAAGGTATGTGATTTCGACTTCACTTAAAATACCTTTATTAAATAAGAAGCTACAAGAGCTTCCATCAGGGTACGCTGGGCTCCTTCCAAGTTACTATATGCTCCAACCATCATAGACAATGCCTCTTGAATGGCAAGTCTAGTATCAGCATCTTCCTGCAGTAAAAAAAACAAGTTTTCACTTTACAGTGTGTAGTGTCAAGAACTGACAAGAACCAGAAAAAAACAATAATGATTTCCCAAAGCCCCATCAGCACCCACCTTGCACAAGGCTTCAAAAAACTGCTGTACCAGTGCTATATCCTTGGTAAAGAGCTGAGGCATTCGGCTGAAACAAGATATTTTAATCCATGAAGCTTTTGTTGTTGTTTTGTTGTTTTGATTGAAATACTTCACATTACATTGGTCTTCCCCTCATTCCAAATTTTAAGTGTCAAACAATAAGAGCCAGTTCAGAAAGTTTGCTCTATCTCAGCCATATCCACCCCAAGGCAGCATATTCTCCCTCCCTTAACAGAGTTTGGAAAGTGAGACATTTTATGGACAACCACTTAGATCACCAGTACATGACTGAAACATACTACTTGTCTATCTTCATGCATTCTGGTCTCTGCTGAACACTCCTAAAATTTGTATTTCTGACAATCCAGAATGCAGAACCATTTCTTAAATTTTGTGTGTAATTCATGAGCTGCCATTAATCACTGCTAGAGAAGCTATCAGCTAAAAACATATTTCTTTTTACATCTCTGGAGTTGTCACAAGAAGAATGCCTTTCTCTGCACCATGCACTCAAATGCAAAATTGACAGGTGGCATAAAGCTTACTGCTGATAAATTAACTGATTACTCTGGAAAAGTTACTCAATGTCCCATTGCTTAGATGATGCTTCAGTTACCTGGAGAGCTTTCCAACTGCTGAATATGCCATTGAGAGCAGTTTTGAATCCTTGAATAATAAAACAATAAACAGAATTTAGCAAAACCAGAAATACATACAGGTATATCTTTTATAAATAAACATTTGCTTTAAATTCTGTCTTCAAATTGCTCAAGCAGGCTTTCATGGAAAAAGAATTCTAAAATATAGAATAATTCTAGCCAAGAATAAAAATATTATATAGAAACAGAGGAAGAACATTTTTGTCTAAGAAACAGAAATTGCAAATTGTGGCAAAATATAAATCTCTTCTTGTCTCAGCTAACCACATTTTAGTTCAAAAGAAACAAATAAGGAGATTCAGTGAGTGTATATGAAACAGTAGCAGAGGGATAGAAATCTCCCACTAGCTCTAAATAGCAGCTGTAAACAAAGGAAGCTGTTAACACAATGAATCCAGTGGATGACCAATCTACCACATTTATAAAAGGGGCTTACTTCATCCTTTTTCATTCCCTTCCCAACAGTAGGGTGTCCCATGCATTCAAGTGCCAACTCAGGCCAGAAGGTCACATTCAAAGTTCAAATGAAGCAGCAAAAAGGTCAAAGATGTAGAAGAGGTGATCTGCAACATCTGTCCTTTCTAAGGTACATGTAGGAATATCATGGGGGTTTGGCTTCTGAAATGGCACTGGAAACACCTCATCAGGCCAGACTGGCACTAGCAATTCTCTTTGATAAAACTCTTCCCATATTAATACCATCCCTGAAGAGACAGGATGAAATGTATAACAAGCAGGTCTATACATAGGCTTAACCCATTGGGATAAACATCCAGAGTTGAGGTCTTCGTGTGCTCCAGAGTAAGAGCAGCTAGATACTACTTTAACTTCTCTCTTTATATTACTAGCACTTTTGTTTCCTGAGATGTTGCAATTGGTGTCCTAGCATATATCCATAGGTGTTAAATAAATAGAAGAGTTTTCTGGTATAGCACTTTAAAATATTTGTTTCTCTTTCAACAAAAATTCTTGCAAGGTATCCTCTAGCAGCCTCTCAAGCAAACACAAAAAAAAAGATACACCAGTTTCCATCATAAATTTATTTATATTTTGCTTTTATTCACATGAAGAATTATAGTACAGAATTTTTCATCTTACCTCTTTGTATTCATTGATCAGCTTTGTAAGTCCATTTAAAAGCATTGGACCTAAGGGCTTTATTTTACTCTCTGGACAACTGCAATTAGAGAAACCAAAATGTTATCTTTTGGAACCCTGAGAAGGATATTCTCTAGTATCACTTCTCTTGACTGTGTTAAGATGAGAAATTACAACTTATTGTGTGTACACACAGACACACTGAGCTTTTGGGATAAAGTAAAAAAGAAATCCTACTTTCTCTGAGTGTTAAAACACATTAGTTCAGTTACAGTAAGTTCACGAATACAAGCCGCAGCAATTTAACAAAAATTTTGGTAGAAACCCGGAAGTGCGGCTAATAGTCGGGGGCGGCTAATATGTGAATAATTTTCTGACATTTACAACCCCAGACGTGCCAGCCAGGGTGCCGAGCCAAGCACCTGCCAGTAAAAGCCGGCATTTCGTGATTGTTACAAAGTGTTACTCTGTTGCCCTGGCTCCCTGCAGGCAGCACGGGGGGTGGGGAGAGAGGCAGGAGAGTTCTCTTCTTCCCTTCTCTGCCGCAGTCCAGGGGAGAGACGGGGGGGCCCTGCGCCGCCATTGCCGCGGCCCGGGGAGGAGGGGGGGAGCCCGCGCCGCCATTGCCGCGGCTCGGGGGGGTGGGGGAAGGGGGCTCTGCCCCCGCCCTCCGCCGCCGTGGCGGGAGCAGGGGGTGCTCCGTGCCCGGCCAGCGCCGCGGTGGGAGTGGGGCCGGGGCAAGCCAGCCCAGAGGCGGCAGCCAGCCCCGAGCGGCACCACCGGGCTGGGCCACCTGGCCCCATCAGCAGCCCCTAGCGGGCCGAGCCTGCACAGCCTTAGCTGAGCCAGTAAACCCCGCCCTGCCGCCGTTCTGTTACTATTTGGCAACTTTGTTGCACGCGGGTCCTTGCTGCGAACGACAGAGCGGCTTATATTCAGGTGCGGCTTATTTATGGACAAAGAACGAAATATTTGCCAACACCCAGAGATGCGGCTTATACTCAGTGCGGCTTGTATTCGTGAATTTACTGTATAGCTTTATGAAACAGAGTGTCTTCCAGGCAAATAGCTAAAAAACATTGAGTTCTCTGAACTACTTACATGATACAAATATGATGCACAAACTGCAAAGACAGACTTCTAAGTTTTGCATTTGTGTTTGCACCGAAGAGTCCATCATATACCACCTGACCAAAAAAGAAGGAGGAGATTAGAATGTATCTGTCTTAACTTTCAAAGATTTCCATCCCCCTCTTCTTTAAACACTGTCATCAGTAACAATGCTTCCTACCTCTAAGTACTGGAGGAACTGTATCATCAAACTAATTAGGAAGTCTAGCTTTGGAAAATAAGCATCACCTGAATGTTAGCTGGGAACATTTCTGCAGCTTGTCGGGATCGTAGAAGATGAGGAACTATCTTTAATTTAACACGGGTGCTGACTGACTCTCGTTTCATTTCAGGTTTCAGAACAGATCCCTGTCAGAAACAGATGAAATAGTGCATCTTTGGACACCAGTATATTACTTTCTGCTGCAAATCAGAACACACTGGCACAGAGAAAAAAGTTATTCAAATAGCATAACATTCCATGAAAGTAGATATCAAAGGAAGTAACAGATTTAGGAAATACATTTTTTTAAATAAAATAAGACAACTAAAATTACTTCTTCAGCAATTAAGATAGACAATTCTAAAGGCAAATCTTACCTCCTTGGTTTTCAGTGGTATATCCCCAAGATACACTTTATACATTTTGTTGATGATAGCAGGATTGTTCCAGTCAATTAAACTGAAGGAAAAAACATAATTGAACACCAACATGTTATGATTTTGACCTTTGACTACTTCTTAAAATACAGTATTTTGTATCATATTATTCCCAAAATTCACACAGGACTCCTCAGTTTGACTTCCAACCACTTTTCCCACATCCACATCATGTATAATCATGTAATAATGTGAACTAATTACATTTTAACAATTTCTGATAACACGATATCAAGTAATTGTTAGAAACCTACATGTTCCCTTCTCTCCCACTGAAATAAGACATACAGACCACATTAATCTACCAATTGAATATCAAACAGTAATCTGTAAACTAGCATATATTTCTCATAAAAGACATGCAACATTACATATTGTCCACACAGTTATTTCTCTCTCTGGGCAAAGTCAAAAGCAAAGCTGAGACAAACAGGAAAGAGGAGCCCAGCTTCCCTAATCAGGCTTCATCATTTAATAGAATCATCTCCTGTTATGACTGAGGTACATGAACAGAAGGTAGCTCACTTGCAGGTTTCACATTACAAATTTGACTCCATGTTAAATAGTCCTACAGAAGCCACCTACACATTTCAAAGATGGGCTGGTCTTGCTCCAACATGAGCCAGCAAAACTCCCACTGTCAATGTCTCAGCAAACAGTATCAACAGCCATTACTGTGGCCTCTTGACGAGCTAAAGACAGAATCATTGTCTTTAGATGATGAAGGGTGAACTGCAGTGAGCAAAAGTTTCAGTAATAATGACAGCAGTGTTTGCTACACTTTCTAGACTATGATCCATTTGACAATTAGTCTCTTTACTCCCCTCATAAATTAAATGAAAGTATACTTTTCTGGGAATCATTTACTAAAGCCTTACTGACAATCAATACTTCAGAGAGGGCAATATGGAAACCACCATTATTTTTTATGATTTGGTAAGAAAATGGCTCAAAACTGAAATCAAAAAATAATCAGACCCACACAGCCAAAGCAGTCATCTCTGGAGCTAAGCAACAGTTCCAGCTGCAAGACTGCAAACCATACCAAATTCCAAGCCCAGTGGAAATACCTGGCAGCTTCACAGACATACAGGGGACTTCAGCCTTCCTTCCCCCAAGCACTGCCTCTCTGGAGCACTACATACATTGCAGCTAGCTGTTTCAGGAATACTAACAATCTTTTGCAACCATCCAGATCTTACCTTTGCTTGCTCTTTAGTTCAAGGTCTGCTGCAGTGGCAACACTGTGCCTTGTATCACTAGAGGCTACAACCAGGTGTATGACAGCTTCAAGTTCGGGCACTTGCTCAGCTTCAATGAACTTCACTATCCCCAGCTTACACTGTTGAACACCATGGAAAGCCAGTGTTATTGACAAGAAAGCGGATGTTACAGCAAGTGTAGGAGCTCAGCTGTCTGAAATCATGGCTTCAACTCGCATAAGGAGAAGCCCACATGCTCTCCATCTCCTAGCTTGCCTCCAGCCAAAGTCATCCGCAGCAATGTACCAGTATTAGCATTATGGGATACTCTGTTACACCACTGCTACAAAGGGATGCTTCAGAAACAGAAGACACTGTTGCAACCTTTGGAAGTGAAACAAGACTGGGCTGCAGACATGACGGCTTCCAAACCACCTTCCTGCCCACCTCACCACTGCAAAATTCCTTAAGGCATCTTGCAAAACCCCTCGATAAATTCCCTCAGGGCAGCCAAAGACCTGACCACAATCAGTTACACATTTTCCCTCCAGCTTTCCATTCCTCCGTCCACAACATCCCCATTACTACCCACAGTTCAACAAGGACTAGCCCCTAAATACCTGTTCCAGCAGCTCTGGTGTCCATGGACTATCTCCAATTACCCTCTTGGCTGCATAAAAGCTCATTCCTGGAGGTGGCTGAGGTATTCCAGGACCTCCCACGTTACTTGATGAAGACCCCTGGGCCGAGGGCACATTTTGTCGACTTTGAGATTCATTCAATACAAATCTAAGCAGGCAGGGAAAGATTTATTACAGCCTTTTCCAATCCCCACTACCAGATGAACTAGATTCTGGAATTCAGAAAGACATATAACTTGCCCAACTTGATTATTTTTCCTTAATTAATCCCATGGCTCTAACATAACAGAGAATGTGAAGCTCTGCTACCAATTATCCCAACATGCTCTGCAAGAGCCGTAACAATGTCATTGTAAATGAAAACAAGCTTCGGTTAGAAAAGCGAAGGGTCTACTGGCATTTCGAGAAAGAGTTCTTAGCTTACAAACCAGAAAAAATTATCTCTTTTGTATTAGAAGTAAATATTCATGCAGTAATATATTCAGGAAACTCATGCTAAAAGCTCCAATAATATTTGTATGATTTCTATAAAAAACATAAACCTAACAAGGGAAACAATAAAGCATATTCAACATAAGTGGAAGGAAACAAATCCTGATACAAAAAATAAATAAATGAGATACTGTCTTGGAAAACAGCAGTTTTAGTACTGGGCAGGGAAGGAAAGCAAAAATAAAAAGAAGTTTACAGAGACTGTTCTTTTGAAAGACCAGAGAGTCTAGCTGCCCTGTGCTCACCTTCATGCTTTCATAAAAGCCACCCCACCTCTCCATGTATCCTTGGAAGTTGGCCAAATGGCTTCAAAATTGCAGAATTATTTTGCCCCAGCCAGCCTCCCATTTTGTATTCAACACAAAGACAACAAAAAGAGGTAAACAATCTCAACAATAAAGATTCATTCCAAGTCTCATTAGTTAAAACTTTAAACACTTTATTACGAGCTTTAAACTCTACAGTTAAGCTTTATGGTTGCTTTACTGCAACAAACTGATAAGGCTAATTCACAGCTGGGCAATGACAAACCAGGTTCTAACAAGCATAAATTAGCTATAAACCACTGTGAGCAGCCTCACTCCAGAGAGCAAGACTTTAAGAGACAGACATCCAGAGCCACAAGCTAGCTCAAGGCACTCTCTACATCTTCTGGAAAGAAAATTAAAACTTTCACCTCCTACTTTCAGTTTGAGACACTCAGTCTGAGTGTTTTCACAGAGGTCTCTTCCAAACGAAATGATTCTGCGATTTAAAAACTCATGCTTGGCCAGAATATTAAAGCATGAATGAAGCCTCAATGGAAAGACCAAGGACTTCATCTGTTGAAGCTACAGCCACGGATGAAGCAAAGAGCAATTAACCTGGACCAACTGAAGAATGTGAATCATGAACAGAAAAATAGGCATTCGAAACTATAAGCTGCAAGATTCTGTACATTCAAACAAAAGGGAAGTGGTCCCCTAATTGGTGAGCATGGCCTTCATAAAATCTACATGGAGAAAGACCATGTGCTCACTATTTTAAATTCAGTCCTTTAGGTTTATCCAGTCAGGTGAGCAAGAGTTACAAGCTCAAAAAATTATGCTGGTACCAATTCTATGAGACTTTTATTGCCAGAAAAAACAGAAATGTGGTCTACCATCAAAATTATTTCTGTTTTCTTTCAAAGAAAAAGCTCCCTTAGCAATACAAAGAGACAAAAAAAAAAAAAGTTAGTGGAAAAAACATTTTGAGAAAGTATTGATTTTGGACACTAGAAAGTTCCTAACTAGCAGTGATCAGTAAATTCAAGTTGGTCTGTACATTCTTTTTGCTTTTCAAAAAGTGTTCACACTAAGACAAGACCATTGCAGTTTGAACATTTTTCACCAGAAGACAGACAACAGACAAACCTTGTTCTAAGGTTCAACTCTGGAGAGCACAAGTTTCTAGAGATTATTCTTGTTTATGACCTCAGAGGAATAAGCCTTAAAACTCAACTGCAGAAAGATGAGCACACATTTTTGTCAGGCTTCTATTTGAAAGGGTTTGCTATTTAACAGATAGCTCACATGTCTCACAGTTTCACTTTGATCTCAAAAGAGGTAAGGACAGAATTGTGCAACACCCAATTAAGTAGAAAAGAGATGTTTTGTAAAATAAGGAAGATGGTGATCTGGTTCTTAAAATTATCAACTTCTTTTGTACCTTTCCACTGGCTTCGTCCAAGACCGGAAGTAATAGCGTACTTTAAATGAGTTTTCAAGGGTGTAGCTTGTACTGTTTCACATATCAATGCTAGAGAAGACTGGTATCAACTCACCCATAAGGCATAAGAAGAACATCCAACATAAAGTCCAAAAGCAGCTGTACAGTCTTTGGTTTTTCAGCAAGATTAAATGGAGAAGCTGCTGCTTTCAGTGGTTCAGCAGGGTATTTCATGTGAAAAAGGGTTGGTATTAGAAGATGCATTAGGCTGAAAAACAATTACATTTACTGCAACCATTTCAAAAAACTATACTGTTTGTTTAAAACAATACAAGAGAGAAACCTTTTACAACAAACCTGGTCCTTAATATACCAAAAAAGAAAATCTAAACAAAAGCTAAAACATATTCACAATACAGGGGCCTCTATTTGCCACCTGATATACTTAAAAATGGAAAGCAGAAGATAAATTAGGATTTATCCTTCAAATGGAACATATATGTCTGCACGCATGTAGACATTTGGAGAGATAAAGACACTGTCTTTGTCCAGATTTTTGACAGTTTCATAATTATGCTGCAAAACACAGTCTAGGTCTGTCTCACCCTTAAGAAACACTGGCAAATACATTGGTTATATACCAGTACAAAGATTTTCCAAAGCTCTCTTCACTCATGTACTTGCCTTTCCAACAGAGAAAAGCCATGCTCCAAGGTATTTTCACACTAATCTCATCAGTGGAAACAAGATTTTACAGTAAGACCTTTCAGTAATGTAATTTAAAAAATATTTTTACACCATCACAGTATGTAGAGTGAACAAAGGCATTATTTTAATGACATTTTTCCAATGCCACCACAGTGGAAATTCATCTCAGTGTAGGTAAGAACCAGGTTAATTAGTCACAGTTTTCTAGAAGTTCTTAGCATACAGCAGTTCCCAACAGTCTCTTTTTCACATATTACAACTTAGCTAAAATTCCTACTTACTTGAAACACTATTTCTCAATTTAGAGTGGCACTCTGAGACATCTAGCACTGCTCCTGAAGCTGGTCAGAGGGTATCTACTGAAGGTCTGGCCTTAAGCTGGAAACCAGAACTTGATGAAGATGCATGGGGATATGGACATTTCACTTCCATCATAACACAGACCTCTTGTCATACAGGGAGACTGCTGTTGCAGATTCTATATATTATTACAGCATTAGACTGATCCAAATTGTACATGCCAAGAACATCCTAAGTAATAAAGACAGCACTAAGGAAATCTTTTATAAACCAATACAACTTATTTTACTGAAATACTACCAACAAAATTCACTGCAAGAGTAAGTAGTTATACCTGTCTTGTTGTGGTTGAGGTTTCCCTTCCATTGCAGTGAGAAGAGTTGGAGCCAATTCACACTGTTTTTCCACAGGCAGACGGGGGTATCCCATCTTAACATAAATTATGGTAAAATTCTAAAGGAGTAGAAAAAGCACACAGTATTGCAGCAACGGAAAAGAAGTATGTGTTCCTTAACCCCTTCTTGTATATTGTTACATAATTGGGTATTGAAAACAACATAAGCTTTGTAAGACCAATTTCTTAAGTCTAAGACTTATCAGACTGACAACCATTAAAGTGGAGACTCAGCAAGGACTACTCAGAGCAGGTCTTGCTGGACCTGTGCTTTAAAAGGTGGAAAAAAAGGAAAAAAACTGTCCCTGGTTTGTTTTTTTTCACTGCCAATTTCACCAAAAGCAGTTGCAACTAAACAACAGCTTAAAAGAAGGCAAATGTAATGGTCTCTCTTACCTATTTCTGAAACAAAATAGCAAACAATATTGAATAAATACAAAGTAATAGCATACACAATATTTCTCTTGAAAACATGTTTTGAATCACCTTATTTAAAAGCTGCAAATGCAGTTAAGAGTCCAGTGACAGGACAGCATAGCAGACCAATACTGAATCTAACTGTTATGCTGTTCATCTATACCCAGCCAAGAACTGCAGAGGTAAGAGTTGTGTTCCATGACATGGTTGAAAGAAGTGCCACAGAGGAGTGCTGTAGTGCATTACACTACTTTGTAGATTACACTTGAGTTAAAATGCTATGAGGCCTTGTGATGAAAAGCAATATGCATCACTGAGACACATGAATGAAAAGACATTCTGGACAAGTCCAGCCAAATGGTATGGCTTTAAACAAGATGGTTCATTTTGCTCTACAAAATATATGCAGTCCAGAAGTCTTGCCATTTCTAAAATGTTTCCAGATAAAAGAATGCCAGATAATGCCACTTGCTTAAGACAACCTAAGATTACTTTTATGTATGTCACTGCTGTTTAAAGTCTAAATATCTCTCCAGACATTCCTAGGATGTTCTGCCTTTAATTTATGCTACATACACTGAATACAGGACTGAATAGTAAAATGAAAAGTAAAAAGTTTCCCTATGATTTAATCCCTTTTGTTTCTTCATGATGATTTACAACAGATCTATCAAAACTGAAATGCAAACTGTTTCATAGTTTCGTAAGTTTCAGAAAAACATTTTAAAACTACTTTCACTTTTAAAATTAGTTTGAACAAAATAATCTATGAAAGTTTCATCATATTTTCTTCATCTTGCTCAGCTAAGGTCCTGACTCTAAAACCACATAAAAATACAGGTCCTCAAGAGATAAAGGTGTTTTAAGTAAAACTCTGATCCGGTAGCTTCAGGATAAGGATTGGTAGCTGCTTGCAAAATGAGTCTTCTACCAATTAACAGACCCTTTACAATATAAGCAATGACAATTCATGCAATCCAAAATATCAAGAGTAACTGTCAGTAATCTGAATAGCAATACGCTTTATGAAACTAAGTTTCACCAACACCAGACTACAAAATTGAGTATTAAAAAAAAGTTCTTAAAACATCAACCTCATAACAATTACACACTTGCTAGGAAAACTGACAGAGCTAAATACAGGAGCTTTAAAGAACATTCTGCTTGCTAAAGTAAAGCAGCAAACAGTTTTAGAAAACAGACACTTACAGTGACAAACGACACTGCAGAAGGATCTTGATACTGAACTAGCAATGTCTCTACTGGAAGCTGAATTTTTGGTCTGCTTTTGATGCGCTTATTCAGATGAACCAGCAGCTCCATGACCTGACAAGAAGGAAAAAAAACAAAAGAACTTGAAAGAACCAGCATTAATGTTGCTACTTCGAGGTCCAGTCATCAAACTCAGCCCATTAGGCAGGTTTAGTGTAGGCAAATCTGGTCTGATCTAACTGATTATCTAACCTGTAAGAAAACAGCAGTCATCATTTATGGTATTATCTTGAAACTATGCCACTGTTAAGACAAACATGGAAGTCCCAAACCACACCAAATCAATAACATCCATCAGCAGAAAGATATGGATTACTGAAGATGACAAGTTCTCTCCACAATTCGGTTACTATCTGTCAAAACTGGCTCTGGCTTGGCAATTTGCAGAGCAACTCCAATTCGCAAAACAGACAAAAAAAAATTAAAAAAAAAAAATCCCTACCCATAATAAAGTTACCAAATAAGTATATGAGAACTGTTTGGAGTGGAACATTACAGAACTGAAATCCTTCATACAAGTGAAGCCAACAGGACTGCTGTGAACGTCAGGCAGAAACAACGTGCAATCCTCCCTGGGCAGACAGGGCCCCAGTAGCAATGCCAACGGGAAGTTGCTTAAGGGGAATGACCCTGGGCTCTGACAGACAGCAAGCAAAACTGGGACCAGAGTGTGTTGAAACAAGAGAGGTGCACGATAAAGACTATCAAGCAGTGAAGCTGGTGCCCAGAGGGTTTGTACAGTCTTTTCCTCAGAGGTTTTCCAAGATCCATCTCAATAAAACCTCCACCTTCATCCTGAACTGAACTTGTAATGGGCTATTTTAAATAGGAGATTGGTCTGGAGACCTCCTAAGGTTCCCTCCAAGCTGAATTATCCCATGATTCTACAATCCCATTAGGCAGTTTCTTAGCATCACCAAAGTGCCATTTTTAAATCTCCTGAAGCAGATATAACTGAATGAAGGAAATTGAAAAACTACAATTTCTTCTCTGGAACACTTATCCATTCTGAGAAATCACACTGATGTGTCTTGCTTGCAAACTTTATCAGATTCTCAAGAAAGTTGGTGTAAAAAAATGGAAGTGACATTAGATGAAATCAGTTCCAGCAAAACCAGTCAGAGCCAGTCCTAGATTCATGTTGACTTCAAGCAATTCAAGTCAAAAAAAAACCAGGGCATCCTGTGTTTTCAAGGGATCATTGCCTTGGTCATAGTATGCTGAAAAAGCAGCTAAATTGCTGTCACTGAAGCCTGTAATGTAAAGTGCAGAACCATATGTGCGCTGAGTGGTATACATATAATGTATGCTCTTAAACATATATATAAGAGTAGCCTCTTAGACACCATCTTTGGTGATCAAAACCAGAGAAAAACTATTTAACATTGACAGCTACCAAATTTTGCTGCAGTAAATTTATTGCAACAGTTACAAATCATAATATTTTTGAGAGGAAAAAAACCTGTCTGCACCTTTCTCTTTGAGAAAGGGTAGGAGATACCAAGACAGAACTCAAGAAACAGGTCCAAATTACCAATGGTGGCTGGTAAAAAAAGATATGGCTGGAATTGGCATTACGTGTGAGGGCTTAGCTCATGTCCCATTTCTCTAATCATTAGAGTCAAACAAGCAAGCTAAGGATCACATCAGTAGTACTTTTCAGACCTGATTCAAGAAAACATCTGTAACTTTTGACTTCTTCTGTTTTTGCTGGCCTCACATGGATTACATTTAAAGTGACAATGATATCCAATCTGACACAAATGCTGCCAGTGCAAAAACACTTCTTGAAGCTCATTTGAAGAAGCAGAGTGAATTTACCCCGGATTAGTTCTTTGTGTGACACCACTAGGATAACTGATTTAGTAGCAGATATCCCAGAGTAAAATTTAACCCATTTGTCAAACCTTGGTCTGAAAAGGGATTACAGTAATTTCACGATTACAAGACGCACCTGATCATAAGCTGCACTTCCAGGTGTTGGCAACGTTTCGTTCTTCACCCATATATAAGCAGCACCAGATTATAAACTGCACTTCCGATCGCAGAGAGGATGCTCGCACAACTTTCACAAAGTTGCCAATTAGTAACAGAATCATGGGATGGTGGGGTTTACTGGCAGGTGCTGACCTTGGAAACATTATTTCCAAGTGAAAATGATACAGACAATAGCTGCAGCAGCGTACCCTAAAGCTTTTATTTACAAGCAGAAAAAGATACAAACAATAGTGTGGTCATTTTGCAAGCATTTCCAACGGATCCATGCTGCCTTTAAACAGCCGCTTGGCTGCGCAGCTGGGCAGCTGCTCAGCCAGGCAGCTGCACAAGACTGAAAACACCGAAAAAAATACAGAGAAATATCAGGCACTTTGATCAAACTTTTAAACAGCTTCATTTTTCATTCATCAGCCTCTTCATCAGTGGCTTCATCTTCCAAGAAACCTTCGAACTCTTCATCCTCCATATCGGAAATCAGCAGTTGGGCTATGGGGGCATCCAGCAAACCCGAACCTACATCGCCTGTATCTTCACCATCAGAGTAATCAGTTTCGGTACTCTCGATGCCATCGCTGGTCAGTCCAGGAATGATGTTGGCCCTCGTGAACACTCGGATGATAGTTGTGGCAGTTACTTTACCCCAAGCATCCAGTATCCACTGGTACACAGCAGCATAACTTGCCCGGCATAGCCTCCCAGTGTTTGTGAAGGAGTGCTCTCCTTCCACCATCCAGTTTTCCCACAGAAGTCGCAGTTTCACCATGAATGAATGAATAATGCTTACGTCCAGTGGTTGCACTTCTTTGGTCAAACCACCCAGTATTACAGCAAGCTCCGAGTTCATCTTTTTCACCATGGCTTTCACACTTCAGTTTTGTGGGCACGCATGGAATTGAAAATCAGCAGTCCCACCAACAGATGAAAGAAGCCATCCTGTCTGCGAGCATAAACTTCCGTTACCCAAGTCCTCATTACCTGTTCATCCATCCAGCCTTCTGGATTCACTGCAACAACTATTCCCTTTGGAAATTTTTCTTTAGGCAACATTTTTCTTTTAAGGATTACCAGTGGGTTTAATTTCCACCCCTTTGATGAAACGTCGAGGACAACAGTAAACGATGTATTTTCGTTCCCTGTGGTTCGTATTGGTACCGTCGATGTTCCAGTTTCTCTCCACAGTTCGCGTCAGCGGCATATTGAATGTGAGGGAGACTTTGTCCATGTTGATTATACAATGTGGCTGTATATTTTTTTCAGAGATCTTGCTTTTGCAGTAACTCCAGAAGGTGGCTAACTTTTCCTCATAGTCCACCGGCAACTGCTGAGAAACCATCGTCCTTGTACGGATAGAGAGCTGCCGTCGTTTCATGAAACGGAACCACCAAGACGGTCCTGCTTTAATTCTTTGATACGCAATTCATTTCCAATCGCTTTTGCTTGTATCCGAACGGCGACAGTTGGTAAGCTCCGGCCAGCTGCCCTTTGCTCAGAAATCCAGCAGTCAAGTCTGTCTTCCAGCCCTGGCCACCTTGCTTTTCTAATGTGGAAACTCTTCTCTGTATTTCTTGTAAGACAAAGTTCGTTTTCCTGCTTTCTCCATCTGCGTACCATGGATTCATTAATGCTGAAATCTCTAGCTGCAGATCTATTCCCATGTTCTTTTGCATGGTTGATTGCCTTCAATTTAAACTCTACATCATAAGCTAGTCTCCTTTCTGTAGCCATTTCGAGGTAACTCACCCTGTTCGCACCCCGTGCCCCATCAGTAACGCCATCATCCACGGGCAGGCAAGAAGCTGTTGTCTGATTGGTTTATTGTCTGAGCAACGGAAGATCATCTATTTCAACCCATTTTCACTCAGGATAGGACCGGCATGGTACAAGGTAAGGGTAGATCTCTGAACTTCGTCCATATATTGGCTGCTACGGATTACAAGCCGCACTTGCGGGTTCGGACCAAAATTTTAGTCAAAATGGTGCGGCTTATAATTGTGAAATTACTGTACTTCTTCAGCCTAAATGGATTAAGACGGTATAGGCACTACAAGCTTGTTCCCACAAGTTAGACTACATCCTAGATCTGAAAATGTATGAGGGCAACAAGTTCAAATTACTCATTGCAGCAATGACCTAATAGTCATAAAATTAAGGGTTGCAAAGAAACCAACAAAGGAATACATGAAGGCAACGGGAAGGAAAATGGAATTTAATTTCCCCTTTTTATTCTAGCAGTACAAGCTTGAGGATAAAGTTAGTCTGGGGAGTCAAAGTAAGATTAGAACATTGTCAACTCTTCTAGTGTACTCGCGAACTAAAATATGCCTCTAAAGTTGGGTGAAAGAAGTCGTTGAAAAACTGTAATGCTCTACACTTAGCAGTATACTCACTACACACAAATGTTCTTATTTGCTCATATCTCTACTATCAAAAGCTATACTGCCAATTCAATTAAAATTATCTAAGTTTTTAAACAATGGTTAACTATATTGGCGCACATTCTCAATGCTGTTGGTGGTGGGTTTATGGGTTTTTAACTACAACAATCACTGTGGGAGAGAGACAACGTCATGAGACATCAGTTTTGTCACTGGTAATAAGTCATTGTGATAATAGTTTGCCATTCTCTTTCCATTCTCTTGCATTTATTAGCTTTACTAGATCAGTGTTCCAATCACCTGAGTACTCATATCAAAAAATACATGCTTTCCTTTTGCTTATATTGCCTAACACGATCTAAGCCGGTGTTGAACAACAAGCACCAGGCATTGCTAGTTTTGCCTAGTTATCCGGCAGGAATAAGTTAGATATTTGAAACGACAATTCTTAGCAGAATTCTTAGTGTATTTTCCTACTACATTAAACAACATATAAGAGCAAGAAGAGCAACAAAGTGAGTTCCAACATAAATAATGGAAAGGTAGAACACGCACATGGAAGAAATTTACTTGCAGATTATACACTACATAGTAGCTGTACAATGATAGCAATTCTAATAAAACACTGTAGTCTTCCCCTCACCTCTGCCTCACTGATAATTTATTTTGCTACGTGAAAACTATAAAATTGAAAAAATTCCACCCATACAGAGCCTTCTTGCTACATTTTAAATTTATTATGAAAACAGAATATGGAAAAAATCAAATGCCCTTCATTGATATGGCAAGGGCAGAATTCAGGGTAATCTACATGACTGCAATGAATTTGACAACTATCAAGAAGTATATGGAATTTCTGTAATTGCTTGTATTATTATTATCTGGTGGATGAAAATCAATAGTTTAAACACCTAAAAGGAAGAAGAAATGCATTTTATTTCATTATTCATGCTATCACAAAAACTACTAACTATTACAGTAATTTCAAGATTATAAGCCGCACCTGATTATAAAGCCACACTTTCGGGTGTCAGCAACTTTTCATTCTTTGTCCATACCTAAGCCGCACCTGATTATAAGCTGCACGTTACAATACAGGGTGTGATAAAATGTATCTATTCTATCACCATCTGTTGAGGGTGGGGACAGTGATCCTTATCTCTGTGGGAGACATTCTGCTAATGGGCCATCCATTGAAACCAGGCAGGGCATTGTTCTTTGTCTTTTCACAACCCATCCTTCCTCCAGCCAGTCATTTTCTGCTAACAGCCTACTGAGTCCCACTGGGTGACTGATAAAATTACTTCATCCCATTGGAAGTTGCTCCAGCCAGGGGGAAGAGCCCAACATTTCTCACCAAGATAAAAACAGAGGTTTTGGGACACTAAGGTAGCCCCTTTCTCCACTGGACTCCAGAGGAAAAACAGATTTCTCCACATCACCACTGGACCTCCGGAGGGAAACTGCACCTTCTGCAGGAGCACTGCTCCAACTGAATCACATCTGTCACTGCAAGAGAATGCAGCCACCATTTAATGGGACTGCTACCAACACCCTGCCTGATGGGGTGCCAGGTTGTACTCTGACTTTGTCAGGGTTTGGAGTTTGTTCCTTTGTAGTACTGCATTTCTATTTTAATTTCCCTAGAAAAGAACTGTTATTCCTAATTCCCATATTTTTGCCTGAAAGCCCCTTGATTTCAAAATTCTAATAATTTGGAGGGAGGGGGTTTACATTCTCTATTTCAAAGAGAAGCTCCTGCCTTTCTCAGCAGACACCTGTCCTCCAAACTAAAACAGCAACTTTTTGTTCTTTGTCCATATATAAGCCGCACCTGATTATAAGCTGCACTTTGAGTTCAGACCAAAATTTTAGTCAAAATGGTGCGGCTTATAATCGTGAAATTTCAGATTTCAGAACCTGCGAGTAACTGAAATACAGATTATAATCAGGTGCGGCTTATAATCGTGAAATTACTGTAAATGCAGGGACAGTGCATTGAATGATCATTTCTCTATTTTTACAAGCCAGAGGGACTTACAAGAAGTTTCTTTTCCATCAGCAACCCCCAACACTTCATCTGCACTCTGCTCCAAAACATTCCAGTCCTCTCCTACTACCAGGCCTAAAACCTAACGCAGGAAACTGAATTCCCCAATTACATATCAAATTACACCTCTGAAAATGCTTGGTCCTTGATCCTTATGGCTGGTTACAGGCAAAAACCAAACAGTTTCAGTCATTCGGGTACATATTAAAGTACCTGAATAAATTCTGTGATAAAGCTGCCTTCTGTACCAAGGACCTGAATTTTTTCAGGTAGGTATCACAGTCCAGCCTCAAAATTACAGTAATTTAATGATTATAAACCACACCATTTTGACTACAATTTTGCTCCTAACCCAGAAATGCGGCTTACACTCAGGAGCGGCCAATATATGAACAAATTTTGGAAATTTCCCAACCCGGAAGTCCAAGCCTGCAGCAGCCCTGAGCTGAGCCGGAGCCCACCCGGCCCTGGGCGGCGAGGCTGTGGCGGCACAGCAGCAGCACTGCCTGGCCCTGGGGAGTGCGGTGGCAGCACTGCCCGGCCCAGTGGGCATGGCAGCCGGGCACGCCACTCTCCCGCTTCCCAGCAGCAGCGGCTGGGCACAACGCTCTCCCGCTTCCTAGTGGTAGCAGCAAGCGGGGCCGGGGCCACTCCCTGGCAGCTGCCCCTAGCGGGGCTGAGCCAGTAAATCCCGTGATCACGCAATTCTGTTACTAATTGGTAACTTTGTGAAAGTTGACATGAATCCTCGCTGCAAACGACAGTGCGGCTTATAATCAGGTGCGGCTTATTTATGGACAAAGACCTAAATGTTGCCAACACCCGGAGCTGTGGCTTATAATCAGGTGTGGCTTGTAATCGTGAAATTGCTGTACTTGGTTCTTGCTCTTATTTCAGTTATCAGCCAAGTGAATGACATCAATGAGTATGGCTTCATGGTATTCTGTGTATAGAAGCAAGCTTGCTTCACATGTGCCTTAAGTTAGGTGGAAGCACAACAGTCCTGCAAGCCAAGACAACTGTCCCTATGGCAGCAAGTCTCAGTCCCAGGTTAACTCAGAGCTAGCTGGCCTCAAGTGGAAACTCCACACATCTGCAAAGCCCATGCTGACACAGGCACAGAGTGTTTTGTTTCAGCTCTAACAGGTGTAATGAACCAATTCTCTATTACAATAATGATAATTTTTCCTCAAAGAGTAATTTTCTCAAGAGAGAATGTCCAAGCATAGCAAATCATGATACATTATGAGCATTTCCTTCTTCCTGATCAGGACAATGTATCTTTATGGTAAATTGAACCCTTACCTTTTTGCGAACTCCTTCCTGTGTGCTAGACAGCTTGAGGAGAACAGGGGGTAGAAATTTGGAAATAATGTTCTGTAACTGCTCATCTGTTTCTGCATGGCCGAGACGCAAGAACACACGCTCCAGCTGATCTGCAATTAATTAAAGAAAAAGAAACTGGTTGAAACTCAAAATTCCTGTAGCAAGAAAACTTTTTCTAAACATCCCCTGAAAAAGAAACACTTTAGTCATTAGAGTACTTATATCTCAACAGTACTCATCACAGATTTTTAACACAGAAAACAATTGATGGTAGAAATCAGCCTGATGGGGTCCAGTACTAGCCCTCACAAGTACATGAAGACCTCTCCTAGCAAAGACAAAAGCAATTAATGCTGCCTTTGCATGTACAGTCCACAAACCTGAAAGTACAAGAAGCAATCAGATTTTTTGAAGCTTGAGACAACTGTTCTAGGGTAAACTTGATACTCACAGGTTAGGGTTACAGGAGTATTCATATGACATCTTGACACGGGCTAACCTGTCCACCACCTGTGCACTGGGGCACTTCAGTCTCCTAGAAAATCTGAACAAATGTTGGCTGAACCAGTTACTTGTTTGTCATAACTAGCTGATCTGTTTTCAAAACAGGACATGCTGTTGTGATCCTATTATCACTGTACAAAGTGGCTGGAGTGTTTTAATTCGCCTTCCCCTGGCCTGCTGATCTATACCCCAAATCCAGAAAGGAACAAACAATAAATCATTTCACAAAAACAGATGACACCAAAATCTTCTGTCAATAGCTGAAGCACAAAGGGTGAGGACCATTTGTTTTTATAAAAACAAGGTTAAAAGTTCTTATTTTAAGTCCCAGCATGAAGCTTCCCCATCAGCTACACCAGAAGCAAAACAAAGCCTCCCCTGCAACCGCAGCATTCCCAGTAGTTGAATGGAGAAAAGTCCTTGCGCATAGGACCAGAAGTATCCTGCAGCAATGAAGCCCAGACCCACAGTTAGCAAGGAGACCCAATGCTTTTGAAGGGCTAAATTGATACAACACCCTGGTCTTGCTCCGCTCCCCAAATACTCTGCAGAGTTGGCCTGGGGTGCATATCCTGTAGAACAGAAGAGATATCAGAGGCTCTTTATCTCAGGAATGGTTTAATTCTTAGGCTTCCATGAGGGTAGAGCAGGAGAGAAGGAGAGAAAGAGAAAAAGAGGAAGAGATAAGAAGTTCGGGAGGTTTTCAAGGGTCAGGAAAGGGGGAGGGGATATTGGCTTCTTGCCAATCCCGTCACAGGGGTCAGTCCATCAGTCTTGCCGGGGTTACAGGGTTAAAGGGACATACCATTCTTAAAGCATCAGAGTATAGGGTTACAACACTAAACGTCTTAAGACATTCTACAAGGAGGAAATAACTTCTCTGAAGACTGAAGTGACCTACAGAAAGCTGAGATTCAAGGCAGATCAACGAGAGCAGAGGAGACCAAGTTGACTGTAAAGGACTACAGTGGAGAAAACAAAAAAGAAAAAAAGCACTGGTACAGAGCAGCAGTAATGACTGAGGTGAATGGATATGGTTAGAACCAAAGTGAACAAAAGGGATGTTGAAATGCAAATAGTTCTAACCAGCAAACCTATGATGATTCAGGAGCCTTTACCATTCTATCTTTAAAACCTGTGCTATCCCTGCATTTATATCATCATTCCTCCTCTGCCAGTTGCACAATAAACAAAAACATACCCCTTCCAAAATTTCATTTTCTGCTGAGCAAATATGACAGGCAGCTGAACAGACAGAGGATGATGAAATTTTACTATCAAGGAAACTACAAGCCAAAACTCTGCAGCAATTATAGTATAAACTGAAGACAAAAGTCAATCTTGTTTCAGATTTCACAGACCATGTTTCAGTTTTTAAAAAGATCATGACATTTGATTTCTTTTCACATTCTTTTTTGTGGCATACTTCCCCCACCCCTCCCATCCCAATGAGACCCCAATCAAGGACCTCCTTGGTGTCTCACTACCCCATAGGCAGTAAGGGGCAACTGAAGTCACATAAAGCAGCTGAAATTACTCAAACAATTAATAAAAACTATCAAATATTTCCCCTGGGACCTAGAATGCCAGGAGAACACTGTAGATCCATCATCCTCAAGCAAGTCAACTGAGGAACTTTCTCAACATAGCAATATATCAAAAGCAAGTGTAAGGAAACACAATCGAAGTTAGTTCTAAAGCCATTTGTTGCCAGTCACTGGACTACACAACTTCTGAAAGGCAGAGAAATCACTTCTCATGTGCACTCAGGAAATGCAGCAATGTACTGAATTGCAAGCATCTGCATCATTTTCAGCTTCCTCCACTATTCTCTTGTTTCAAGCAGCAATCAGAATGGTGGAAATAACACCACCAACAACAGCAGAGACCAGGACAAAAAGCTAGCCCTTTCTTTATGCTGCCTGCTGAGATAATTTTATTACTTTTCTCATGCCTCTGCTGCAAAGCCAGTTAAGCCCTAATACTGCCATCAGATATTCTGCCCTTAACCCTTAATGACAAGACTCTTCAGCAAATTCAAGGATACTGGTCACCTGGATGTAGTTAAGAAACTGGTCAGAGGTATGTCAGAGCACTCTCCCTTGCTGCTGATGCAGGCTGTATCCACATCAGTGGGACAGGAAAACAAAGAGCCATATAACCTCCCAAGTCCTCCACGGTTTTTATGCTACTAACAATCAAGACCATTTCTCAAGCTGACAGCAATTCATTACAGGAAAGCATAAACACTGGAAATTTAAAGCATCACACACAATGGTCCAGGAAAGTAACTGTGGATGAAGTATCTGGGTCTCCAGATGCCGTGTCCTGTCTTCATGTGTGCTGCAGACCTGGCTGGCATGAGGAAAGTGTCTTTCCCTCCTTTATGTCTCTTCACAGCCTCCACTCAGCCTCAGTCAGCAGGCAGACCACTATGCACCAGATATCAAACAGGACAGTTGGTTTGCAACTGGTCTCAATTCCACACGTCACACATTGCCCAAGTTTTTAAGTATAAAGCTAAAATCTTCTCCATCTGAATTTACAGCCTCTACTGCCAACCAAAAAACTGCACAATTACAATTTTAGGAGCTTATCTCATAGCAGAAGTAAATAAAGCAAGATGTCTAACTTGCTTTACTACACAGTAAGGAGGGTGGGAGGGGGGCGAAAAGGACAAAAACTGTTTGGAAAAAGCCTTAGCAATTGGAAAACTATTTTAGAAACATCATATGTGTGCCACAGCTATGACAGTTAGCATTTTACTATGGATTAGAAAAACACAACACAACAAAGAATAAGGTGCATGAGTTAAAAAAATCGGTAAGTAGTTCTATTTTTAAAAAATGTGCAAGTAAGTCCATGCAGAATTTGAAAGAGTTATTAATGTATTTTGGCACAATCACGTCTTTTTATGCTGCTGTGTAGTAGTACTTCCACAAAAAATGCCAATTTTGTGGCACTTACTTGAGGAAAAAAAAGGTGCTTACAAAAAGACAAAGATAAATATGCAGAACTGAACAAAAGGCACCGCATATGAAGAAGACATTTCCTTTCATTGTTAGTAAAAGAAACAAAGGGGTAGAAAACCAAGATATATCTTTGTATCCCTATTTCCAACACCAGTGTCCAATTTGTGTAAACTGACATGGTGTATTTGGAATCTGTAATTCCCAAGTTACCATAGCAATGCAGCTACCTATCTGTGAGAAAATGCATGTTTCACTTCTGGTTCTTTCCAATCTCAATTTAAGACTGCAAGGAGGAATACAGGTTTCAGCACTTAACAACCTTGTAAAGACAAAAAGGAAAGAAACCACTTTCAAAATACAGATAAAGGATACAAATTCTACAAAAAAAGCTACACTGACAATGACACACTAATTTACAAATCCTGCAATATCTAAAAAGGTCAGAGTAACTCTGTTACCTCAGAACTGACCTTTTGGTCACCCAAGGTAACAGTAAAACCCCATAGCCTGCTCACAGACAAAACATGCCCTTTCCTTCCATTTGGTAAATACTGACAGAAAGCCTGTCAAAGAGAACTGAGAGAAAGACACAAAAAGGATAAAAATATGAATAAACAGCAAAATAGCGACCTCAATACAGCCAAGAACTCAAAGAATTTACCCTCATTATTTTATTTATTAAAAAAAGCCTGACTTTTTTTTTAGTACCATGGTTTATCTGCATTTTTTATCACAGAAATCTCTCAGTTCAGCCAAGTACGGTTTCATTTCAAATCAGCTCCCTCTGGCATTTATAGATATTAGGTACAGCACACCAGTTATTTCACACAGGCCCCTCAGCAATGCACATTTGTGTAGTGGAGTATCAAGTAAAACACACACCCTTCCTTTTATGAAAACTGACTAAAGAAACTGCTGGGGTTAGGACATGTCAAACTAGCTTGCTTCATCATTTGACTGTTAACCACAAAACATCTGAGGAACTAAAAAGAGTGTCTGAGTCCTCTGCAAAACAGAGCAGATCTCTGCATGAAGTCAGAATTTATCGTCACTTTCCTGAGAACTATCAGTTAGACAGATTGGTGGCACTGCTAAATAAATAATTTCTAACAGTTTCAGTAAATCAGACAAAAACTCCTGAAATCCTCCTCTATTATCTGAACTCTGTAGAACCATTACATGCACAAGCATTCCCCCATATTTTCTCCAAAGGACCAAATAAAGAATCCTGGGCATAACAGCATTTCAACTTCACCTCCTAAATGGCAGGGGTAGTCTTAGGGGCAGGTTTCTACTAAAGCAAAACCTCTAACACAATCTTTTGTCTCTAGAACTAAGCAATTGCTTCTGCATTATTTCACATGCAGAAGAAAGGATTAAGTTCTCATCTGCTGTGCAATTACTAAAATAGGAATCAAATTCTTGTTCAAATGTTATTAGACTCTGGGAGAAAATATATCTAGTATGATTATAGCAGCAAATAGTGAGCCAGGATTTGCTGGTGCTATTCCTGGCTCTACCAGTAACCCACTGTGTGCCTACAATTAAAACACTTAAGGGAGCACTTTGTACAAACAGGCCAGTCATCAGGTTGTTTTACAAGATTTCACTGGAAAAGGCTAAGAAGGCCTGTTGGAGGGAGGGATATATGATTTTTTTTTCCCCCATCCTATTCTTTTATTTTATAGAAAAACTTACATAAAAACTGGAATGGTACACCAGAACCCAAATAACTCGCAATATGCCAGGCGCAGGTTCTCCATTTGAATGGATGACTTGTCTCTCTTGCATTTGAACTCTTATGGCCTTAGGGCCAACTTACTGATTTTGCATTAATTTTTAAACTGCCATATCTTATGCTGTCTTCAATCTGTCCTCTAAGACAGCATTTACACAGAGTTTCCATGTTTGACTGGGGTTATAGATGAAAGCTTCCTACAGCCATGTGAATATAAAGCAAAGAAACCTGTTTTTTCAATCTACTACTAATGGTGATTATTCTTGTTATTTCAGGACTAGTCATCATCCTATTAAAAAGATTATTTCTTTCCAAATATGCTTGATATCTGCATGTATCAAAACACAGCAAGCCCACATGGAGGTTGAGTTTCCTCTTTCTCTACATGAAGTTACCCTTTTTTCCATTAGCTTTAAATATTTTTTTACTTAGTATTACAGTACTTTCTATTCAGTGGCAGAGAGGTACCAAACTAAATCAAAAAAAAATTTCCAAGAAGAGACTCCTCCTGCCACTCAAAGAAAAAAAAGATTTCTAAGCAAAGCAATAAAACTCTTTTAATTTTTGAAGGATGTAGCGGTCAAATGTACGAATGGCATAATGTAATTATTAAGGTGAATCTTGTCTAGGGACATTTGTCTTTTTTAGCCCTGATTAAGAGAAAGGGTTGTGTAGCAACAGGTACATGGCTGAGGACTGATTTTTTGCAGGAGCAGATTTGGAGCCTAGAAAGCTAGATTACACACAGATAGAAGCCAAGGAGTTACAAGGAAGACATCTCACACTGACTGGTTTCACCAAGGGGAATCCCATTAGCATTGTAAAGCTAACAGAATCTCTTGATGAGAGCAGCAGTGAGAGCTTTCAGTACCCTTACTTCAATTTATCCCAGTTGTCAATGGAAAAAACAGCTTGGCATTTTGGTCCTCCAGTTCTAGGAAGAGTACAGGATCAAGATTCTTCTCTACTCCACCATGGGACCTTGGCTACATAAGGGACATCCCCACCATTTTCATATTACTCAGCCTAGTTTCAGTAACATCTAACAAAGAGCAGAATCAGGATGTTGCCTATGCAGAAGCTGACAATTAAAACAAACAAAAAAGAAAAAGAAAATCCCCCAAATTAAGAAACAGCACACAGAAATTCTTTAGTACTGAAAGCCAATAGTGCTCAAATATGCTCAAAGCATTTCTTCTGCCCTTCATCTCTGACGACTGCCAAGTACTATTTCAGGGCAACCAAAGGCCCTCTCATTCGGCTGAGTCATATGCTATTTTGCTATTAACTCTTCCCAGATAAGAACCAGCTTTATGCCAGGTCAGGAAAAGCAAGGGAAGAAAAACTGCTTTTTCTTTTAAGTTCCATAGGCATCTCGAAAGAGTAGCTAACCGTATGCTTTCCCTGAGAAAGGTTTTGGAGGTGACAAGAAGGCAGGGCCGAGCTCCGCCGTCTCGAATGCTCGGCAGCAGCGGCACCTCCGGTCATGTGCCGAGCGCCGCAGGGGCGGCCGCGCTGCGCTCCCGTACCCCCGCCCGGCACAGCGCCTCAGGGGCTGCGGGAATGCGCCCCTGGACGTGCCAGCCCGCCTTGTCTCACACCGCTGCTGTGGTTCCAACACGGCACTCGCACAACGCGGGGCGAGAGCACCCACGGGCAGAGGCGCTGCCGCTTGCGCCCGTTCAGGAGTGGTGGGCGGAGGCCGCTCCCTCTGAGCCGGGGGTCCCGGCGACCCCAGGCTCCGTCCCGGCCAGGAGCCACCGCTCCCGCCCCGCAAGGTCACGCAGCCGGCGTGTCCGCGGAGGGGCCAGGGATGCGGGAGGTGCCGCTATTCCCGCTTTCCGCTTCCTGAGATGGCCTCCCAGGGCCGGCCCGGCCCTGCTGCCGTCAGCGCCCGGTCGGGCCGGGGGCCAGGCCGCCATCGCAGAGGAGACCCTCTGCGGGGACACCCCAGGTCGCCCTCCCGCTCGCCCCCTCGCCAGCCCCCGCTGCGAGTCCCTGCGCCGCGAGCACTTACTGAGCTCGTCCTGAGCGGCCGCGGCCATGTTGCCGGCTGGGGAGGGAGGGGAGGCGGCGAGAGACGCTCCGCACCTCCCACCCCTCTCCGGCACCGGCACCGGGCCGGCGGCCGCCTCTCTCCTCCTCCCTCTCCACCTCTTCCACCCCCTCCTTCTCCTCCTCCTACTCCCTGCGGATCCCCTCAACAGTGGCAGCGCCCGCTCTTCTGTCACAGCCAGTTTATATTTAGAGACAGCCGCCGTCCCCGCCGCCCGCCCCCGTCGCATACACGGCCCGGCCCCGCCGCCGCCCCGCCCGGCGGGCCCCGAGGAGGAGGTTTGCGGGGGCAGCACTGACCGGAGTCCGCGCTGACCTCCATGGCGGCCGCGGCGGCTCCGCGCTCGGCACGGCGGCGCAGGGACGGGACAGGACGGGACGGGAGCGGCGTGGGGCGCCCCCGCGCGGCCGTGGGTGCGCTAGCAGGGGAAGGGCGAGGAGCCCCGCCCACTGCCGGGCGCGGGCCCCGCCCCCTGATGACATGGTCACGCCCACCTAGCGGCACGGCCACACCACCCGCCACCGCCGGCGCTGCCGAGCCTCCATTCCAAAGCCATTTCCCGAAGGGGATAAAGGTGCTCCGTGGAGCTCCTACCCTGCCGTTCTGGGGTTACTCAGCGAGACCACCACACTGCGTCTTTTTCCCCAACTCTGCGATGTCATATGTAGTCTCTGTAAGGAGCCTCTTGGCAAGATGCCCCAGCGGAGGGGTCGCTGGGGCTCTTCTGGAAGCAGACCGCGTGGCGCCCAGTCCCCAGCTCCCTTACTGCTTCCTGCGGGTGGCACGGGGCAGCTGACCACATCTCCCTAAAGCTCCAGGTCCAGTCCTAAGAACGCGTGAGTTCAAGTGACAGGTGTCAAGAGGACTAGCTTGTTTCTCGAGTCAGGAAGACAAAGGTGACAAAAGCTTCTGTGCACGGCTTTTGCTACATTTGTGCCATGTGTCTGGCTGAGCAGTTTCCCCATAACAGCCCTCACAGTGCTGCTGCACTTTGCACAGGTAGTTGGAAAGGTGCTGATAACACACCAGTGTTCTGGCTATTGCTGAGCAGCACTGGCACAGCATCAGCACTGTCTCTCCAACATTCCTCCCTCCATCAAGGGGGCTGGGGGTGGGCAAGATCCCGGGGGGGGACACAACCAGGCCAGCTGAGCCAAACCGACCAAAGCAATATTCCATGGCATATGATGTCAGCTCAGACACAAAAGCTGAGGGAAGAAGGAGGAAAAGGGGGCATTCATTTATTACAGTGTTTGCATTCCAGAGCAACTTCTATGCATCCTGAAGTCCCACTCTCCAGGAAATGGCCAGACATGGCTTAGCAGATGGGAAGAATAAAATTATTTTCTTCCTCTTCACTTGTGTGTGCGTAAATTTTCACTTTTGCTTTAGTAAACTGCCTGATCTCAAACATCAAGTCGTCTTCCATCTTATCCTCCCTCCTCAGCTGAGAAGGGGAAGTGATAGAGCAGCTTGCTGGGCACCAGCCACCCAGCCCAGGTCAACCTACCACAATTTTTTAAGGTCAGGGTCTGAGGAATTGACTCCCAGCCTCCAATGCTGAGAGGCTCTAATGAGCAGCAAACAGGTAGCTTTTTTTTTTTTTAGGAAGCAGATTTGGGACCCATTCACAACTGATGGAAATTATAAGCATTTATTAATGCAGAAAGGAGACACGCAGAGGAGACCAGCCATGTGGGAGGCACACTCATTTCTAGCTTTAAGAACAGAACATGCTCTCAGATGAGCTGAGAATTTTTGTGCTGAATATTTACATCATCAAGCCCATATCTCCTTTTCTAGGAAAGGTCAAACACTGAGGTGATGTTCTTGCTGCTTATACCAGAACAGAGATGCAATCCTCCTTTCCAGGAGAAGTCTTTGGGTACAGAACACCCAGGCGGCAAACTTGCTGCCAAAGCCACCATTTCAAGGAGCTGTGCATAAAGAATCAATCAGAATCACAGAATGGGTCAGGCTGGGAGGATATCAGGTCCAACCTCCCTGCTCAAGCAGAGCTGCCCTAGAGGACATGGCACAGGATTACGTCCAGACAGTTCTTGAATCTCTCAGGTAAGGGAGACTACCAGTTAAATTGTGTTGGACCCCACATGGCAAGTGGTCAGACCCTGGGCTCTACCGAAGCAAGCCTAAACCAGGTACAGGCTCAGGAAGTACAGTAATTTCATGACCATAAGGCGCACCGGACTATAAGGCGCACTTCCGGGTTCGGGGAAGAATTTTAGTCAAAAGGGTGCGCCTTATAGTCGTGAAATTTCTGTACTTCGAAGGTTCCTTCACAGAATCATGGAGTCTGGAAGGGACCTCTGGAGATCATCTACCCCAACCACCCTGCAGGCAGGGTCACCTAAAGCAGGTGACACAGAAACATGTCCAGGTGAGTTTTGAAAACAGCTAGACAGGGAGACCCTATGACTTTCCTGAGCAGCCTGTTCCAGCACTCTGCCACACTCAGTGTGAAGTTGTTCTTTCTCACGTTGGGATGAAACTTCTTGTGTTTATGGCCTTTGCTCCTCATACTGTCGCTGGGCACCACTGAAAATTCTGGCACCACCCTCTTGGTATCGACCGTTGAAACATTTATATGAGATCCCCTCTCAGCAGTCTCTTCTGCAGACTGAGCAGGCCCAGTTCCTGCAGTCTCTCCTCATGAGAGAGATGCTCCACGCCCCAAATCACCTTTGTGGCCTCCTGTGGACCCCTTCCAGTACCTCCGCGTTTTTCTTGATCTGCGGAGCTCAGAGCTGAACACAGCAGTTCAGGCCTCCCTAGGGCTGAGTGCAGGGGCAGGATCACTTCATCGACCTGCTGGCACTGTTCTCCCGAATGCATCCCAGGATTCCGCTGGCGCGGGTGCAACGCAAGGGCACACCGCGGCTGGAAGAACGGGGCGGCAGCAGCCTGTGAGCAATCGGGGACAAAAGAGCGGCGCTAGCGCAGGCCGCTCTCCGTGCCTGTCCCCGCGCGCGGGCTCTGTCGCGACCCGCCTCCTGTCGCGCCCCCGCCCTCCCGCGCCGGCCCCGCCGCCTGCCGCGCGCACGGCGCGGAGCGCGGCCCGGCCCCGGCAGCGGAGAAATGGCGGCGGCGGTGGCGGCGCGGTGTCCGGGCGGGCGGTGGGCGCTGTGCCTGTGCCTGTGCGCGGCGCTGCTGCCGCGGCCGGCGCGGGGCCTCACCGACCGCCTCTACTGCGGCCGCCGAGTCTGCTACGAGGTGCTGGGCGTCAGCCGGCAGGCCAGCAAGGCGGAGATCGCCCGCGCCTACCGGCAGCTGGCCCGGCAGTACCACCCCGACCGCAACCGCGGGGAGCCCGCGGGCGGCGAGGGCAGCGGGGCGCAGGCGGCGCACGAGAAGTTCCTGCTCATCGCCGCCGCCTACGAGACCCTCAAGGTGAGAGAGCGGGACCGCCGCCGCGGCCGGAGCCGCTCCGGTAAGCAGTCAGCGAGGGAAGGAGAAACACCCCGAAAAATCCTCCTCCCGTAGCCAGCCCGAGAGTGCGGGAAGGAGGATGGAGTGCTCTTGAAAATCCTCCTGTGTCTAGAATGCGTTATTTTAAAAATGATTTTATTTATTTATTTATTTATAACGAAGCGACTGGGCTTTATCTTGGAGGTGTATACCTTTAAAAGTAGCAGTGACTCGAGTAGCATATGGGATCTGTAAGGAAAGGCTTCTCAGGGAAAATCATGTGTGACTTGGCAAAGACGGAACCCAGGAATGGAAGAAGGAGACCTGTAAGTGTTTTAAGGCTACAGGGGATTAGAAAAGGGAACTCTTTTTTTCTTTTTTTTTTTTTTTTTTTTGCGGGGGGAAGTGGGGTCGGAGTTTGAAAGGAATGCAGTTGAGTCTGGCAAAATTAAATTTCCCATCCCACAATTATATGGAGTAAAATGATGAAAAACTCAGAGAATATGAGAACAATGAGGTTTACAACTGGCTTTCCATTGGAGAGATTCCATAGCCCTGTAAACGAATTCCTTTAAGTTTTGTAAAACAATCTCCTAATATGTTCTTCATCTGAAATTCTTTTCCTAAGCAATACTTATTATCTCCAGTCCATCTGGACTTCCCATCCTGAAGTTAAACAACTTACTCTGTGGATTTTAGTTCCTTGTTTGTTTTCTAGTTTTAAATGCCTTTGCATAGTGCCTGCCTATTCATTTTAAGACTAAACGTATCATATGTGCATGAGGACAAATTTCCTCTATGTTTCATACTCAATTGGGCTGTCGCCAGTTTTACAGCAGCATGGTCCTTAATGAGATGTAAAACACAGGTATAATAGAGCAAGTAAAAGCAGGAATTTAAACCTTAATGAGTTTTTCATCTCATCCTGCAGGATGAAGAAACACGTAAAGATTATGACTATATGCTGGATCATCCTGAAGAGTATTACAGGCATTATTACCACTACTACAGCAGGAGACTGGCACCTAAAGTAGATGTCACAATAGTGATCCTGGTTACGGTGTGTGCCATCTCTGTTTTTCAGGTAAAATTTCATGTTTACATTGTACTCTTCTGCGAGTTTCTGAACAAGCAGAGAAATAGTGGCCACTCTCATAATGTGCCATTTAATAAAAACTATCAGTGGGGAGCCCTGTTCCTGTATGTTGTGGTCCAGTTCTTTGTGGTGGCCATAAAAATCCTGAAGTCAAGAGGTACTTAGGAGATTTTTGACTGCCCTTGGTACCTTGAAAAAAAGTAGAGATTAGTTTCTTTTAATTTTGTTAAGACAAGGGGCATCTTTTCTGAAGAATTTAGTAGGTTCTGCTGGACAGGCTCAAAGTAGCTCAGGCAGGACTTGTGCCCCAAATAACATGCCAGTTTGCCAAGATGCATAAGTAAATTTTTTTAAAAAACAGACTAGTAGCAAACTGATTTCAAGACTTTATTCAGATTATAGGACTGAATATCAGTAGTTTACTAATGCTTGAATATTGTATTGCAGTGTATTTTAAACACCACATTGATGAAGTCAGGAGAGAAGCAAATTCAGTTCAGCAGAGTTTACTGTGAAGGTGGTAGATTCAAGGCCCAGAAACCTCCCTGTGTTTTAGATGAAAAAAACTGTGCTGTTGCTGATAAGAGGATGAAAATGCATAACTTCTCTTTAGGATCTTTTAAATCACTGCTTCAAAACATCATTAAAAATACCAAAGACGTTTAAGAGATGAAGATATAGCTTATGCTGTGGTGCAGGTAACTCAATATTTAGTGGGATATTGGAAGTTAGAATAAAAAGTATGTTGATCAGAATTCGAAAATAATAAATTCCAATGGCATATTCAATCAAATACCTAATTTCTCTTCAGATTTAGTTCCAATGGCAAAGTTTCATATCGCATCTTATTTCTCATGTAAGTGCAGACCTGGAGTCCAACTGCCCAATGGTTCTAAATTCAGTGTAGGCATCTGTGTAAACTGATTTGCCCATCTTGCTTTCTGTTGTTTCTGCTTCTTGGCCTTTGCTAAGGTTGTACAGTGGGTTTATGTCTGCACTTTGTCTTGGTAAATGGTGTGAGATGCATCATTCTTAAAAAAGTTGTTTCAGTGAGACACGCTTGGATGTCTCAAGAATGAAAGTGAGCTGCTAACATTTTCCCTTTTGTGCCTGTCTAGTTTTTTTCCATGTTTTCCATGCCTGATCTCAGTCATTTACAGGACACTAGATGGGAACAATATCAGCTCTCAGCTAGTCCTTGTGCTGCTTCAGAAGGAAGCATTTTCAGGGTTGTGCTGTACAGGGCTAGGAGTTGGACTTGATCCTTGTGGGTCTCTTCCAGTTCAGGATGTTCTATGATTCTGTGCTCACCCAGGCAGTATATTTCTGGTTTGTTGTTTGGAGCTTTTTTTCCCCACTCCCTTGAAACCCAGAGTTCAGCTGGAGATCAGAGAAGTATGTTGAGTTTTGTAAAGTGGACACTGCCTGACTAATGAGATTGTCACATATTTAGTTTATGTACAGTGAAACTGTTTTAAAAGGGTAAAAATTTTATACTTAAATGTTTGTATACTATCACCTGTATTTATAAATATAAAAAGAGGGGCTTTCTGAGAATGCCTGGCACAGCCTGGTATTAACTTGCAAGAGATTGCCATCTACTCAGGAGCAAAACTGTTGAGAGCGGTGTCTGCTTGGCCTTCCTTGTCATCATAAATTGCTGTGAGATGCACTTCCATACATCCGTTTTCCAGATGCTTCACTGAGTCTGGAGGGATGATTTTAACTTCTGTGATACCACAGAAGTATTGTTAGCTTCACTTTTTGCCCTTTCTGTAATATAACTGTGGTTAAAAGTGTGTGATGGCATTACTTTTTTCTTTTCCTGGCAAACCCCCAAATAGGAATGTGTCTGTATTAAAACATGGTTTTTACTTTTGCTGTTCTTAAATTACAGTTCTTCAGCTGGTGGAGTAGTTACAATGAAGCTATCAACTACTTAGCATCTGTGCCAAAATACCGTATACAAGCTACTGAGATTGCCAGGCAACAAGGTTTACTCAACAAGACTAAAGAAAAAGGCAAGAACAGGCGGTCTAAAGAAGAAATTCGTGAAGAGGAGGAAGAAATTATTAAAGACATTATTAAAAATAAAATAGATATAAAGGGTGGATATCAGAAGCCCAAAATATATGATATCCTTCTATTTCAGATCCTTCTTGCTCCTTTTTACTGGTGCAAATACATAGTTTGGTACTGTTGGTGGATTTATTGTTTCACTATTAAAGGGAAAGAGTATGGTGTGGAAGAGAAGTTGTATATCATAAGAAGGTACATGAAAATGTCTCAGTCTCAGTTTGACAGCCTGGAAGATCATCAAAAAGAGACCTTTCTTGAACGGCAACTATGGATACGAGAAAACTATGAGGTGGGTAGTGATACTGAAATCAGCCTGGAAATGAACTTTCTAACACAGTTTGAAGTATTAGAAGACAGGCATTCTTTATTACAGCCCTGGACACACCCGAAGCATATGTCCTCTAATCAAATGTGTGTCTTGAACTTACGGTGGGGTATTTATTCCATCATGAGCGTACATATTCATTACAATGTACTTCCTAGCTAATACATAAACATCACTTTTCCTAGAGCTGATTTGCATGCATCCAACTCCTGCTGGCCTGCTCCTCCTTTCATGGTTCTAGAGGGTTGTCTGAAGGGGTTTGTGGTGGTTGTATTGACTGAGTTCTTCAATATTAGAGGTGACCTTTCCTTGAACTTTTTCTTCTGGCATGTGCTGTTGCTTCTTGTTACATGCCAAAAACACTACTGTATTCCTTATTATTGGTTCGTCCACTGGTTCCAGCTACTTTAACACACACTTATCTTTTTTTAGCTGATTAGTCTTTAAGATCTATCCAGCAGCTTCAGGGAAACTGAAAATTTCTCTGTTATTTATCAGTAGTCCTGGTGAAAGAACTAATGTTAGTTATCCAGCATTCCCAGAGCAATAGTAACAGTGTGCTATTATGGTAGGTTGAAGACTATTGTCTGCTCTCCAAACAGAAATAATTTGTAATAAGAATTACTCAGATTGTCCATCAGTCTTCTAAGATGTTAATTCATGGGGGCCTTTTGATTGTTTGTTACTTTTGATTGTTTGTTACTGTTTTGTTTTGGTTTTCCCAACTGTCCTTTGCTTTGGTCTTTGGTGAGTAATGGACTGCTTTTGCAGTGTATACCTAGACAAGTAAGGATGGCATAAAAACTACCATTGGATACAACTTCTACTCTTGACATGGATAATCAATAAATCAATAGTCAATACTATACAGTCACTATATAATTTTTAAGAATTCTGTGGGAGCAGAGAAAGAACATTAGCTACAGCATGGAATTGCAGTCCAGAATTATTTGGGATGTTGGGGCATGGCAGGTTGACAAAACCCTTCTGTTGTTCCACAGAGGTGTATGTGTGGGCCATTTGAATGTGAGGTTTCTAATGAAAAACATGAGAATATTAATTTAGTCTTCTTAAGGGGAAAAGGAGTTGGTGCTGCTGTTCTGCATATGCTGGGGAAAGAGATGTGATGGTGGCAGGACACCAAAGATAAGAGAATGTTTCTTCAAAAGCAGACAGGGGTGGATTACTCTACAAATTTGAAGAGGAAAATAGTAAAATAGGTATTAATGTAAGGAGAGGATTAGCTGCCAGGTGTGTATATGTACTCAGTTATGATGAGTTTACTAGAAAACACTCTGGAGGTCCAAAGACTGAGTAATGCTGCTAGCTATTAATATGGAAAAAGATTGGATGGATATCATGTAGTAGAGAAAAAAAATGCCCTGGTTTCTTACCCATGCAGTTTTTAATAAAGGATGTTTTGGTCACTGAATGTGAAAGAGCTGTTTTTGCTGCAAGTGGAGTCTTTTTAGCTCTCTTTTGTTTCCTGTGGTGGCCAGCAGTTCATTTTCCCTGACGAATACATGACAGCTGCACCTGAATAGTAATATTTATCCAACATGTTTTGCAGCTTTTTGACTTTCTGAAAAGGAAATAGTGTCCTTTAGGTAATTGCTTTAATGAGTTTTTACCTAGTCACTTCAATACATTAATATTTTCAGTGTTTTCTGTGCCGTCTGGTCATGACATCAATACTTGTAGAAGGTGGTAGAAGAGAATTTTTTTGAAGCCACCTAGACTCCTGCTCATCCCAGTATTACTGGAAATGGAGAATAATCATTCAACTTTATTCAGTTCTTGTGGTAGCTGTGCTTTTGTGTACCACTGCAATATTCTTACCTGAAACTTAGTAATGTATTTTCTAGGCTGAAAAATAATGCTGTAGTGTTTCTCCCCAAAAGCTTGTCTGTTCCTTCATCACTGGAGATGTCTATCTACATATTGTTCAGTTTTTCAGTGTTGTTTTAGGATAGGGAAAACCAGGAATTCAATACACCAGTGCATCACAGAGCTCCACAATATTTTTACTGTTTCTTAATGGTTCTTAAAACCTTTGTGATCACTGAGCATTGAGTTTGTGTATTCATGCAGCCATCTATAATACAATATTTTTAAAATCTTGTTCATGCATAGCAAAAATTTAAATTTAATTGGCATTTGAATCAGGCTAAGTCATATGACACTGAGCTGATAAAATCTTTGATGGTATACAGGTTTATGCTGACTGCATCTACATAAACTGCCTTCCAAAATAACAATGCAGATGCTGTTGCATTTTTTTACCTTTTTTTTATAAAGATGATTGGCTTTGCTGATAAATGTAGATTCCATTGCAGTGACACCATTTCTTGTCAGAATATAATTGCTTGTCTTTTAGTACTGTAAATACTGGATGCAGAGATATTTGATATATTCTCAACTTTGCTGAGATCCTTACTTAGGAACAAAACGTTCCATAGTGATTTCTGTTTATGATGATTTTGAAAAGGATGAGCACCTAAAAGGAGGAGCTGAACAGCTGCTTTGAACAGTATGTGCTGAAAGGGACTCACAAGGCTAGCTTTTTCGAACATTAGCCATTGCATAGTGTGTATTGTCTTTTGTTGAATTCATTGAACATCTATTTCTCTAGCAAAAAAAAATGTTTTGGAGCTTACAGGAAGGTAGTTCTGCTCTCAGCAAAAGCACAAAGTATCTTGACAGCAGTAGGGTCTTGGGCTGCAAGTGCTCCAACACTTTGTTGTTGGTTGGGATCTGCTTCTGCACTGCAATCTGGTCTTCTGTAAGAGCAATAAGCTGGCAAATGATTGAAGTATAAACACACCCCACTTGAGGCTCAGTTAGGCTGTTTCTTCATCCTTATTAAAAACTTCTGTCTTACCAGGTGTATAAACGGGAACAAGAGGAGGAGTTAAAAAAGAAGATGGCCATGGATCCCAGATGGAAGAGATACCGGCGGTGGATGAAAAACGAAGGACCTGGAAGACTGACCTTTATTGATGATTGAAAGTTGCTGAACAAAATGTGTAGTATTGCTGAAAGTGATTTGCAAAACTTTTCATTATGTCATTCAGAGTTTTGTCTGCTGTGGCTTAGCAGTGATCTAAAACTCAGGAACTATTACATCAGGCCGAAGCATAATACAGGTTTACCATTTTTATAAATCAGACCTATTAAACAGGCTCAGCCTAATGTATATATGCCATTTACTTGGGGATATCAGCATGGAATTAATTATTCCAAACAATGTATTTTTTGCTAGATACTTCATATTCATCGTCAGTGAAACCATAACTCTGGTGTTTCTGAGAATGTTTTTAGTTCAAACCTTGTAAGTCCCAGTTTTCTTCTTTAAACTGAAGGGTTCCTTCAACTAGAAACTGAAAGTGCTTATAAAGGATTCCAAAACAAGGACCATTTTCTGTTTTCCTCTCTTAGCCCCTACTTTTCAATCTAAGATGCCAAATAGTTTTTTTTTTTCATGTAAACAATATGGGGATTATACAAGACTACTGCTATTCCTGCTTCACTTGGAAATTCATTTTATTCTTTCTGGGAATAAATGATGCATGATTGATCATCATTGTGATGCAAATAAGCCTTAATTCTTTGTTTTACAGAATAATTCATGATACGGTATGCGTGGATGTTTTGTGGTTTTTCATCTTGTACGTTGGATTATACCTGCTTGTTCAAAACAAGTATACCAGTGAATATTAGTCTATTAAAAGTGACATTTCTTTCACCAAAGTATTGGTTAAAGGGAAAAATGACCCTTTTGTTAAAAAGGGCAATTTTGATGCCTTATGTAAATAAAAGTTTATATATGCAGACTTTATTAGTTTTAAATTCTAAATCTTAAGTATTCATTACATTTATCTCTTCTGATCTGACCTCTGAGTACTTAGAATAAATAATGCATAACAGCAGTCTGTGGTTTGCCCTGTAATAACCCAGGTCAGAGAGTTTCTGTGATTTGCTGATAGCAGGGATTCTGGTAGCTTATTCCTCTTCAGTAATTTTACTGGGGAAGGAAATGTAGGAGCATAGTCTTTCTCCTATCATCACACCTGTAAAAGTGAGTTCCTTAGAAGGGAACTGCTGAAAACAGTGCCTTGTTAGCTGCCTTTTGTGGAGATTGGTTCTGGGAGTGGTTTTGAACTTGCTACTTCTGATATTTTTTGCACATTTTTGACACGTTGTTTCAGTTTTCTGCTTAAAATAACATTCGAAAACATATGTTGTAGTTTTATGGACAGCTGGAGATAAAACACCTTGTAGCTGCTTGTTAAACTCTCCTCTCTTTTCCCCCAACCCTGGCAGAATGGGGATGTGAGTTGAAGTAAAACTTGTATGTTGAGATAAGAACAGTTTAATAATTGAAAATAAAGTAAAATACAATCATGGGTAATAATAAGAAAAAGAAAACAAACAAGAGCTGCACAATTCTATTGCTCACCAGCCACTGACCAATGCCAGACTCCCCTTCATGTACTCAGATCCACCAGCCTTCTGGGTAACCTCCCAGTTTATATGCTAGGCATGATGTTCACTGGTGTGGAATATCCCTTTGACCAGTTCAGCCAAAGTTTAACCACTTGTCCCAGCTATGCTCCCTCCCAGTTTGGGTTTTTTTATGTATCTTCTCACTGGCACAGCATGTGACAAGGAGGGGAAAAAAAGTCCTTTGGCTTTGGATAAGCACAATTCAGCAAAAAACAAAACATCAGTGTGTTATCAACACCATTCTCATTCTGAATCCAAAACACAGTACAGCTACTGAGAAGAAATTATCCTAACTGTAACCAGGACAATACTTACCACTTATTCCATACCATCTGTGTCATGCCAAGATTCACACTCCCCAATATCCCATCACCTTCCCTATTTATCTGTTTTGATAGATGTACAAACATCATTCTCTTAGTTAATGGAACACTGTTAAGTATTCATGGAACATCCACACACACACAAAAAAACCTGTTGAATTAATTTAGTCTATGACTTTGGCCTTCATCCTTGGTAAGAGTCTTTCAAGCAGAAAAGATGGTACAAGGTATTGGATTGTTGCATGCTGCACATTTGACCCAGGTTCTGATCCCAGTACTGCTGCACTTGTTTGGTTTTACCAAAGTTCATTCTTCAGGAGTGCGATGATCAGAGGGAAGTCAGGCTCAGATCCCCAGAACAGTTGTGGTTCAGATTGATGCTGTGAGGTGATACACACACAGCTATTACTACCACTTCTATACATAGAAGTGGTAATAGAGTGTTGCATAGTGACAAACATCATACAGTTTAATTGATTGGCTATTTTCACCTAAAATCAAATCACCTTGAGGCACACAAAGGACTCCCCTTTCCTCTACCATGATGCACCAAGTGCACCTGGGTCCTTGAGCAAAAGCAATCTCACAGATGGGTATGCCTTTGCCTGGGGTAGGAATAACCCAGATTCTTTTCCCCAGCATGTTTTTAGTATGCACTACAGGAAATGTATCCCCTTCTACACTACATAAAAACTTTGGGCAGGGCCAGCCTGGTAGGCAGATCCTCCGGTGTCTAACCAGGTGGCCTTTGCTAAATATGTAGCCCAACATTTAATGTCCCACACCCATTGCTCTCAGTGAATCTGTAACAGTCCACTACATATTTCACTCTTTCCAGAGGCTGGTGCATGGCAGGAAATGATTTGTCCACTCAATGCCATGTTTTTTGGCCCAAATGTCTACAACGATGTTTAGGGAGGGAGTTCCACTGTCTGATTCAGATCCTTCTGGGGTGCCATGTTGCCATAGGACTTGCTTTTCCAGGCCCAGGATGGTGTTCCAGGCAGTGGCATAAGGCACAGGGCACATCCCCAGCTGTCCTATGGCTCTTCCACTACTCTAAGACATGGCATATGCCATGATCAATCTGCCAAGCCTTCCCCATTATATTTCAGCCACCATCCTCCATACTAAAGAGGCTTTACCCCCTTGGCCTGCTTTATGGCAGCTCATATTTCATATTCATGGATAACCTTAGAGTCCTCTTCTCAATCCCAAGCCCATCTCTATGTTGCATCTCTTCCTTGGTATCCTCAGGTGTCATGGGCCCACCAAACTTGAAATAATTTACCCTTGAGTTGCTGGACCAGGTCCACCTGAGACTCCTGAGTCCTGGAAGCCTGATCCACTTGCTGGTTGTTCTAATGTTCTTCAGTGGCCCAACACTTGGATATGTGACATACCTTCACAACCAGGCTCTCCATCTAGGCAGCAGTATCTTGCCACAATGCAGCAGCCCAGATGGGTTTATCCCTACACTGCCAATTATTCTGCTTCCATTTCTGCAACCACCCCCACAGGGCATTTGCCACTGTCTGTGAATCAGTAAAAAGCATCGGCTTTTTCTCTCATTCAGCAATGTCTAAGGCCAACTTGATGGCTTTCAACTCTGCAAACCGATTCAATTAATCTCTTTTTTCAGCAGTTTCTGTGGCTTGTTGTGGGGGACTCAAGCTGGTGCTTTCCCACAAGACAGCAAGGACCCAAATAAAAAAGGCATATTGCTCCTTCCTTTCTGATAATTCATTACATAGTGGGGCCTCTCAAGGACATATTACCTCTTCTTCTGATGACTCCAAAATCTTTGGCTTCTGGTCAGTCCATGATCACTCCTAAGATTTCTGGATGATGAGGTTTCCTATCCAAGTTTGTTGTGCATCCAGGGCAACTCACTTACTCCATGTAGCACTGGTTGCATGATGTGTACAGAGATCCTCCCTTTGAACATCCAGCCCATCACGGACAACCAGTGTTACCAGGAGGAGCTGTGCTTCAGTACCAGTCACCTCCAAAGTGGCTTGGGCCACCATAAGCTGCCTTCTATCTGCTTTTTTGTTGGAGTACAACAGGCCTCAGATCCTCTGTATGTCCAGTTTCAAAAACCTAGGGGTCAACCTCGAGACTCACCTGGTGCTTTCTGTCAGAGGCTCTAGGAAGAACCATTCTCTTCAGCTGCAGTATAAGGCACATTTTTACATCTTTCCCTATTCAGATTGGCCCAAGGGATACACCATGAACTATCTCCTGTTCGATTTATTCAAAGGCTTATTGCTGCTAAGGGTCCCATTCAAAATCACTCTTCTTCTGTGTCACTTGCTAGAGTGAGCTTACAATCAGACTAATTTGAAATCTTCATTCTCCAAAATCCCACATCACCTGAAAAAGCTGGTGTTTATTTCTAGTTAGTTGGTGGGCACATCACTGTTATCTTATTAAAAATGTCTAAAGGGATCTGGTGACGTCCATCTTGCCATTTTATTCCTAAAATTTGCATGTCCTATGCAGATCCCTTTACCTTACCCTGTTTTATGGAAAAAATGATGTTTAGAAGGATTTGGATTATTTTCCTTACTTTCTCAAAAACTTCACCTTCAGTGTTTCACCAAACAAAGATGTCAATATATTCCAGGTGTTCTGGAGCTTCACCCTGCTCCAGTGCAGCCTGGATCAGTCTATTGCAGATTGTGGGGCTGTGTTTCCACCCCTGGGGCAGATGTTTCCAGCTCTACTGGACATCCTTCCAAGTGAAAACAAACTGTGCCTGCCCTCTGCTGCCAGAGGGATTGAGAAAAGGACATCAGCAATGTCAGCGGTGGCCCCACTTGGCAAGGTAGACCACTGTTTAATTTCCTTTGTCTCCAGGGAAGTTATACCAAAAGCCCACCAATATCCCCTTGGATCTCTGAAATACCATCTCCTGGCACAATCTATGCCAAGGATATATGGAACCTCTCATCCAGGCACACTAGGGTGCTTTTGCCTCAGTCAAACTAATCTTAGTCTCCAATAGAGTTAGTTGTTTGGACTCCCCTGTCACTCCAGAAACACAAATGGATTCTGTCCCTATATAGCTTGATGGCATTAGGGTATACTATGCACCAGTGTCTACCAAAGCCTTATAATCCTGTGGGGCTGCTGTGCCAGGCCATTGAATCCACACAGTCCAGTAAAACCAGATACCCCTCTCCTCCACCTGGCTAGAGGCAGGGCCCCTCTTATACTGGTCTCAAGATTCCCCACTAACATCTTGTATAGATGGACTAGAACGTCTCTCCATAGGGCCAGTAATACACCAAGACCTTCCATTCTGCCTGGAAAACTGTCTGCTGGAAACTGGAGCAGCAACCTTCCTGGAAAAAAATTGCACTATTGTTGTTTTCCCTTTCGCTTCCTCCACCTGTGCATCTAGAATCAAGGTGGATTGTTCATCCCACTTTCTTGTATCCTCTCTGTGGTCCTGCTGGTAAAACCATAAGGTACCTTGTGCTATGTGCCTTCTATATCCTCTCTTGGGCAAGAGCACACCTGCTGTCAAGTGTAAAAATAAGGGCCCCTACTGGTGAGGTGTAAAACATATTTCCTCTGAAATGCTGAAAACCCTGGGTCAGTTTATCTACCAGTTTATTTGATAGCTTTTCCACAGCTGCAGTGGAGGGGGACAGAATACTTTGTATTCCTGGATGTGGAAAATCACCCACTGTTGGTTGAGCATCGTCTTTCCAAACTATTGTTGACAAGGGGTTGACATGCATGTTGGTGCACTGTACAAATTTCCACCGTGAATGAATGACATAAGACATCATCTGGACCTGGGGGGAGCTGTGCGTTGTCCAGGTCAAAACATATAATTTCTCATATGGCTAATTCCCTTAGGTACTTAATAGCCTTCTTTATTGCAGCCCATTTGCTTAAGGTACAGTAATTTCACAATTATAAGATGCACCTGATTATAAAGCCACATGTCCGGGTGTCAGCAACTGTCTTGGGTTACAATACAGAGTGTGATAAAAGGTATCTATTCTATCACCATCTGTTGACGGTGGGGGCAGTAATCCTTATCTCCACGGGAGATATTCTGCTAATGGGCCACCCATTGAAACCAGGCGGGGCATTGTTCTTTATCTTTTCACAACCCATCCTTCCTCCAGGGAGTCATTTTCTGCTAATGGCCCATTGAGTCCCACTGTGTGACTGATAAAATTACTTCATCCCATTGGAAGTTGCTCCAGCCAGGGGGAAGAGCCCAACATTTCTTACCAAGATAAAAACAGAGGTTTTGGGACACTAAGGGAGCCCCTTTCTCCACTGGACTCCAGAGGAAAAACGGATTTCCCCACATCACCACTGGACCTCCGGAGGGAAACTGCACCTTCTGCAGGAGCACTGCTCCAACTGAATCACATCTGTCACTGCAGGAGGATGCAGCCACCATTTAATGGGACTGCTACCAACACCCTGCCTGATGGGGTGCCAGGTTGTACTCTGACTTTGCCAGGGTTTGGAATTTGTTCCTTTGTAGTACTGTATTTCTATTTTAATTTCCCAGAAAAGAACTGTTATTCCTAATTCCCATATTTTTGCCTGAAAGCCCCTTGATTTCAAAATTATAGTAATTTGGAGGGAGGGAGTTTACATTCTCTATTTCAAAGAGAAGTTCCTGCCTTTCTCAGCAGACACCTGTCCTCCAAACTAAAACAACAACTTTGCATTTTTTGTCCATATATAAGCCACACCTGATTATAAGCTGCACTTTGGGTTCGGACCAAAATTTTAGTCAAAATGGTGCGGCTTATAATCGTGAAATTACTGTACATGAAATATTTTCTTTATAGAAATGCCTTGCCCTCACACTTGATACAAGTCACCTCCACAGAAAAAGGATTTGTGTCTTTTTCCCATTGCTTTGTCAATGCCGGTTTCTCAGCAGGTGATCCCCGCTCCCTGCCTTCTTTACTCTCTTAACACCACACTGTTGGCTCTGTTATCCCAGCACTGGAGCAGTCACATGGTTATACACTCACCTGGACAATGACTGAAATCTTCTTGTATCTCCTGCAGCTCACTCAGGGAAAGGATCAAGTTGTGGTTGTCTCTTCTCTCTCCTCTTCCAGTTCCTGTGACGGTCTTGATGATGTCTCTATAATTTACCCGTGTGATGGTGCTGCTTCTTTGTCCTCTTTATTCTTCCTGTTCCCTTTGACTGTTTTTGCTAAAGGTTTTTTACAGGGTGACTGCAATGTACTTTTCTTTTGCTTCTGTCTGGGGGTAACTGACACTGGCACCTGTAGATTCTGTTTGAGTGGTTTCAGTGGCAGTGCTCTCACAGCATTGGTTGGAGCAACTGCAGTGTTTCACAGTGGCTGGAGCAACTGTATGGACTGTTTTAATCTCATTGTCAGAGATCTCCTTTTCCCCCTGAGACTACTGAGCAGTGTTGACCATGGCCAGGTCACAACATGTTGCAGTGTTTCAGGTCCTCTCTGGGCTTCCAGCATACTTTTAAAAAGTAGTTTACTGATTTTCTTAGCCGCTTGCTCAGGAATAAGGTGCAAATATCTCAAAGGTGTCCACTGCCCTACATACTTGCTCATAAAATCTCACACACCCTGCCACACCAAACAATTCAGCTGTTCTGGTAACAGCTAGGGTAGAGTTATTTCTTCTCAGTAGCTGTTACAGTGCTGTGGTTTGGATTCAGAATGAGAATAGTGTTGATAAATCACTGATGCTTTGTTTTTTGCTAAATTGTGCTTATCCAAAGCCAAGGACCTTTTTTCCCCTCCTTGTCTCAAGCTCTGCCAGTGAGAAGATACATAAAAAAACCCAAACTGGGAGGGAGCATAGCTGGGACAAATGATCTGAACTGGCCAAAGGGATATTCCACACCAGTGAACACCATGCCTGGTTATAAAGTGTGGAGAGCTACCTGGAAGAGCAAACACTCTGGGTACAGGAAGGAGGAGTCTGATATCAGTCAGCAGGTGGTGAGCAATTGTGCTGTAGATCACCCGTTTGGTTTGCTTTTATTATCATTATTATTTCCCATTATTATTGTATTTTACTTTATTTTCAATTATTAAACTGTTCTTATCTCAACATATGAATTTTACTTGATCTTCTCCCCATTGCACTGGGTTGGAGGTGGAGAAAAGCAGGTGGAATTGAGCAAGTGGTTGCGCTGTGCTTAATTTCCATCTGGCCTAAAACCACAACAGTCCTTTTGACACCTGAACATGGACCCAAAAGGTCGATATAAGGACAGGTCTGACCAAAATGTGTTCCAGGAAAATAGTTATAAATATTAATTGTAGTAGTTTAACAGCTGCCAGTTACAATGTATTCTTATTTGTTCTCATATTTGTCACATTTTGTCTGTGTTGTACCAGTGATACTTTACTTGCAGTCCTAGTTCTCTGTGGTGTATTTTGTGGGATGGGACTATGATATGACAGTGTTGGTGGCCAGGACACCAGTCAGGTGTATGTATGGCAGGCACCTCAGTTCTTTAGGAATTCTTTACTGTGAACAATTAATAATCTTTGCATTTTTCTCCTCAGAGGAACAACTTTTGTGGGGGAATGCCTTCCTATTTTTTCTCCCTCTCCTTTTTTCCTTCCTTGCCCTCCAGGCTGATCATGGTAGTCAAGATCCTTTGTCTACCTTTGAAACTCAATTGGTCTTTTTACTAGGAGCCAACATGGCTCCTAATGGTTCAAGTCTTCTTTAAGGTCAGACAAATAATTGAGAATATTACCCAATGATCTACCTGAAAGCTGGACAATTTGGAGTAGTGGGAAGGAGAGTTGAATTAAAATTTGTATGTTGAGATTAAAAACAATAATTGAAAATAAGGTAAAATAATGTAACAATGATAACAAAAAATGGAAAAAAGCAAGTCGTGCACAATGCAATTGCTCACCAAATGCTGACTGATGCCAGACTCCCCTTCTCAAACCCATATTGGTAACTCTCCCCAGTTTAGGTACTGGGCATGACATTCTATGATGTGGAATATCCCTTTGGTCAATTATGGTCACCTGTCCCTCCTATGCTCCCTCCCTGTTTGCGAGAGCATGAGAAAATGAGGGAACAAAAAGTCCTAGACTTTAGAAAAGCAGGACTTAGCAAAATCCAAAACATTAGTATGTTATCTACACCATTCTCATCCAAAGCATAACACTGTAACAGCTATTAAGCAGAAATTAACTCTATCCCAGCTGAAACCAGAACAACATGATGGAAATATTATGCTGAATCTCTGTACACAGTAGTAAAGTTGAAGAGGATCTGCTAGATTGTTCCTTCATCTCTGTTGGATATAGAGAAGCAATGAACTTAATTACTTTGAATCTAATTATCAATTAAAATCTAAAAATTGTTAAAGAAGGTATGAAGAAAAAGCTGCAGTTGCTTTTCTGAAGTAATCTGCAAAAATGCTTACAAAGTGAGAGACCAGCGCTTCAGTGTATTTATCCCCCAAAATACAGTCAGTCTCCTGCAAGACTGGAAGAGTGAAGAATAAGTTGCTGTGGTAGAAACAGAGCATTAATCTAAGCACAGACATGGTGGATCTAAACCTATGTGTGCATTTCACAGGCTAATAGCTCTGCTGCTCTTGACCTTCTGCCTCATTTTGCTCTGTCCTTTTCCAAGCTAAATATTTGGGTTATGCAAATATGCAGCTGAAACATGGATCTGTTTACCATTGTTGTGTACCTTCCTTATAATCAAGACTAATTTCATGACCTGATAGTATAGTGAAAATCAATGCAATGGAGGTACAGTCCTGCCAGAGGAGAGAGTTGTATCTTTCAGTGGCAATGGTGTTTCATCTCGGTAACACTTCTGGCCCGATACCAAGTGGCTGGAGAAGCCAGACATATACAACCCGCTGGAAATGAGCAATTTTGCTGGCTCATTTTGGAGTTCCCTCTTCTCTAGACAGGCCACACCTTTGAAAATAATTAGATACAGACATAAATTCATAGACTACAGCAAAAATTTGCTGGGCAGAAACACTGCAGTCACAGTCCTGTGACAAAGGATAGAAAAAACTCAGGTGTCTTTAGAAAGCTGTCAGCATTGCAGTAACACTTTATCAGCAGGGGCTATTAGACATTTTTAGACTATCATGGTAGCTTTAAATTATGTCTGTCTTCTGGGCATAAATTTTCAGAGACTGCTGAGAGTTACAATAGTAGGTCTAGTATAGCCAGTGTAGGTTTAACTGACTTGTGAGAGAAATGTCTACATGAGCAATTATTGCTGGTACTGGGTAGTGGTGAGATCATTATGGGGAAAAGTGTTGCACAGTATTAGGATCTTGGAGAAGATTCAGTGTATCTTTTCCATGACCATGCTGAGGCTCTGAGGCACAAGCAAGCATGTGCATGCCTGGTTGTCCGTACAGAATCATAGAATCATTAAAGTTGGAAAGGACCATTAAAATTGGAAAAGACCATTAAGACCATTGTTCTGCTGGACCTAAGCTGAACTTTGCTCAAAACTCTGTAGGGGACACCTCTCTAAATGACCAAGACTGACCACAGGAGACCCCAAAGAGGCCCATGCAGGCACAGTGACCTGACATAAGGCTGCACAAACTAAGTGACTATGCATGAGGTAGATGGTAACTAGGTATCAGATAGGTGTATTTATATAAAATTATGTGTATAAATTCTCTTGGTTTTTACTTCTTGGTGTGCTTGATTTGTAGGAAAACTTCCACCTCACACCCTCTGTACAATAAGCAATATCTCCTTTCTAAACCTAAATGCTTGTCTGTGTTCCTAAAATGTCTGAGTTCCAAAAATCTGGCAATGCCAGCACCTCAATGCTTTTATTGTAGTGAGGGCCCAGAACTGGGCACGTGACATGAGGTGTAGCCTCACCATTGACAGGTACAGAGGGACAATCACTGCCCTGGTGCTGCTGCCACACTATTGCTGATATAGACCAGGACGACATTGGGCTTCATGGCCACCTGGGCACATGCTAGGCCATGTTCAGATGGTGTTGGGGAGCATCCCCAGGTCCTTTTCTGTCAGGCAGCTTTCCAGCCACTTTTCAGCCTGTAGCACTGCCTGGGGTGTTGTGACCCAAAGGCAGCACTCAGCACTTAGTCTTGTGGAACCTAATGCAATTGCCTTCAGTCCATTGATCCAGGCTATCATGATCTCTCTGCAGAGCCTTCCTGATCTGCAGATCAACACTCCCATCCAACTTGGTGTCGTCTGTGAACTTGCTGAGTCTGGACTTTATCCTCTCATCCAGGTAGTTGATGAAGACATTAAACAGGACTGGCCCAAATACTGACTCCTGGGGAACACCACAAGTGATAAGCTACCAACTGGATTTAACTCCATTCACCACAACATTTTGTCCCCAGCCATCCAGGCAGTTCCTTACCCAGCAAACTCATAAAACACCATGAGCTGGCAGTTTCTCCAGGAGAATGCTGCGGGAGATTGTGTCAAAGGCTTGGCTGAAGTCTAGGTAGACAACATCCCCAGCCTTTCCATCATTCTCTAGTTGTGTCACCTTGCTATAGAAAGACATTCGGCTGGTCAGGCAGGAGCTGTCTTCCCATTCTGGCTGGGCCTGAACTCCTGGTTCTTCTGTTTTATGTTCACAGCAACCATTTTAGGCTATAAGCTTCATCCCAACCACTTTTAAACAAGCCAGCAAACTAATAGCTGGCAAACCCCTGCCAAAAAGAGGGGACTTATTTATGGTGTCTCCCGAGATGCTGGTGGACAACACTGGGTGGGGAGAGAGGGGACTCACCAATATTGGCAGCCGCTGCCAGCTGGAATCTAACAGCTGCCTGTGGGCAGAAGACATGTTTAGAACTCCTTCTTTGTCAGTGTTCAAGAACAAGTTTGATAGGGCTCTGAGGAACCTGATGTAGTGGGTGTCATCCTTGCCCAAAGTGGTGTAGGGTTTAAAGTATTTAAAGTCCCTTCTGATCTAAACTATTCTATGACTCTGTGAATTCCCTTTCCCTTCTCTTCCTCTCCCCTCTTTTCCCCTGCTTCCTTTCTCTCTTTCCCCCCCTTTCTACCTTTTTCTCTCCTTTTGCTCGTTTTTTACTCTTTTCTTTTTCCCTTTTTTTCTCCTTCCCTTTTTCCCCCTCCCTTTTTTTCTTCTCCCCCTTCTCCCCACCCCCTACTTCCTACTTTATTTTTTTCTTCCTTTTTTCCCCTTTTATTTTTTTTCGGCCGCGCTGTGACCAGCAGGTTTCAGGCCCCGAGGCCGCTGAAGGGCGCTGCAGGCGGCGGGGTCCGGCCAGCAGCCGGGGGGGCTGCGGGCGGCCCTGGCCCCTCCCCGGGGCGGAGGGAGCCCGGTTCAGCCCAGCCCAGCCCAGCCCAGCTCAGCCCAGCCCAGCCCGCCGGTTCCGCGCTGCCTGCCCGTTCCATCCCCTCCGTCCTCCCCGCGGCTCCGCGATGTCGTCGGGCGGCAGCCTGAGCACCATGCAGCGGCTGGTGGAGCAGCTGAAGCTGGAGGCGGCCGTGGAGAGGATTAAGGTGAGCCGGGGCGCAGGGTGCGGGGCCCCCGGGACCTGGGGCAGGGAGAGAGGAGCTGCTCCTGCCTTTCCCTCAACCCTGGGAGGGCGAGGGGGGCTGTGCCCGGCGGGCTTGGAGCCCCGGCAGCGCGGGAGCGATGGAGCGAGTGCTGCTCGCTGGGGGAAGGAGCGGCGATAAATAATACAGCATCTCCCAGTTAGTTCTGCACCAGCAAGCGAATAATCGGGAGCAGTTCCTCGCAGCGGAGCCAGCCCGGCTCGCCCTGCTGCGGAGCGCTGGCAGGGTCTGCAGGGGGAGGCGGTGCGGGTGGTACCCGCTGGCACACTTGGGGACCGCAGGCGATTTGCTACGCATGCATGAATCTTCTCCTGCTTGCACATTTCCAGACAAAGGCAGCACGATGAGGCAGTCCTGTCGTCTGCCAGCTCCGCAGGTTTGGTGACTTGACCGAGACCGCCCTTGGTTTCCAGCGGATGTGGGGGGTTCATCATCACGCACAAAATCCAGCATAGTCTGCGAAGTGATGGAGATCAAATTAATTTATATCCTCCACTTTCCTCTTCTCTCTCCTTGCATTCGCCATTTTTCTCTGGCCAGTCACAAAAGACCAGCTTCCTCAGTCTGACGACAGTGCCAACACATTTAGCTGCAGGAACTTAGCTAATTGATTCTAAAATAATTCAAAATACTTATTCCCACTATTGCTGTCCTGGGCTTCTGAAAATTTGAAGTGCTCGTTGCAAGGTGAAACCACTCTGGCTTTTGGGCATAATCCTAATCAATTTGTTAATGTTACTGCATTTTATTAGCAAAACAGAATCAGCAGATGCTTGATTCACTAAGAGTGACTGTGCTTATCACTGCAATAAGGTCTGGGAATACGTGAAAACAGCATGTTTCGGAGTAGAAATGTAGACTCTTGTGGTAAGAAGAGTATTGTCAAACCCTGAAATGGTTGCCCACCAGTTACTGTTGGTGCCTGGATCTCTGTTCCTGCTCATTTTGAGTTATGAACTCGAAATACTCTCCTCCCCACTATTTTTTTTTTTGTTGCTGGGCAGTGGCTACAAAATACACAGTTTGTAGTTCACAGGTGTTATTTTGTGGCAATAACATATTCTGGAGCTGGACTTCTCAATGCTGCGTATTTTTATGAGTTTGCTCTCGTAATCCAGGGAGGCTTGTCCTCGATGGACCTCAGACTCGTTTTTCTTGCAGTGCTGTGCAGTCTCTTTTTTTCCAGGTCTGCTCATCTAGGAGCCTGTTCCTGGCTTTGAAATGATACACGACCATAAGTGTCATTAATTGTGTGTATAAATTGTGTCATCTGGGTTTCTATACATACAGTATAAAAATAACATGAAATATATTCAGCTGATGAAAAACCACTTGGTTCCATTTTAGCAAGCACTGAAGTGGGAGAAAACATTGTTTCAGCTACTTTGAATAGACAATGTGTTTCCAGACGGAAGCTGGTTATGAAAGGATTTTTAAAAATACATTCTATACTGCCAAGTTCCAATGGTGATTTTGTTTACCCTGCTGGCTAAAAAAGCAGACAGGAACAATATTTTCAGAAAGAGGAAACTGAGTAGGAAAGAAGTACCCATACACATCTTGCATGCAGGAGGTTGCTGAAGGGACTGTGTTTAGCCCGTGGTGAAATACTGCAGAAACTTTCTGTGTGAACAGGAGAAAAGAAATGTTACGGGGCATAGTCAGGACTAAGAGTAGGTAGTTCTGGTTTGTATCTTTTGAGAATGTACCAGGATATACATAGTTCAGTATGTGTTGGAGGGTTTGGCAGCAAAGTGCAAGGAGATGCTGCATACACTGCTAACACCTAAAAAGAAAAAGCTCTGCATTGGCCTTGGCCTGACTAGTGTTGGCTAGTGGCATCTCTGCCTGATAGCCACGTGGTGCCCAGTCAGGCACCCCCAGGGGCAGGCGCTGCTGTTGAGGCAAAGGTGCTAAGGCTGCAGGGGATCCTATACTCTGCTCAGGAGAACTTGGGAGGCTGAGGGGAAAAAGCTTCTCATAACAATTCCCTGAAGTGCCAAAAACCACTGGGTAAATTCAGGCAGTTACTGGGATGAGTGTCCTGGAGAAAAGTTGGAAGACAAAGAGCAGGAGAGCAGCAAAATAGCAAACGAAAGTGTGTCTTAGGCCAGATTTCCCATGTGTTTCCAGATGCTGTTAGGTGGGATGGCCCAGAACCAAAATTCTACTGGGGCTCTGGGGTGGTTCTTTTGGACAGGAGGCTGGGAAGTGTGGATGGTCCTTCTGATTATTGTTTTGGCAACACTGCAGAGCTGTATAGGAAGAAAAGTTAGTATTTCAAGAGTCCTACAACAAAAGCTGAGGTGAAGTCAGAGGGGAACTTATAGTTTCATCAATATATTTAGTATTTCCTTTTATAAAATATGCATCAGACAGCATGGGTTTTCACAGTTCCCTGCAGCTGTTCCTAACATGTGTCTGGGAAACTGGAAACTCCTCTACATTTTCATTCAAAAATGTAGGCACATGACTGACTTGCCATCCACAAGGAGAGCTGGGGAGTTCAGTGCTGAAGGCATTATACCTTTGGGATTCTGCACTTATTCTGCAGCTCTGGCCAGAGTGTGGATTTGAAGTTCTCACTTCACTGCTGGGGGAAGATAACAATTTGGACTTCAAAAGCTTTTCATCCTCATCTTTTTGCTTTCACTCCTTGTTATACTCTGTGCTGTTTAGAAGTTTGGAATGAAAATCCTTTTAATAAATTATCAGAGGATATAAGAGTTCAAATACCAAATACCAAACACCACAGCAGATTGGAAAATGGTCATGGCTCTGAGCATTTTAACGGGAAGAAATTGCATCACAATGGCCTGTCAGTCCTCTACACTCTTCTGGCTTATCGCTGGCATAGTGTTTCACGTGCGCTTAATCGGAGCTTTGTAAATTGTGCCTCTGTGCTGATTTACTTGGTGTTCTAAAATAGAATCTAAGAGGTGATTTGGCTACACTCCAGTTCTATTTGATAATAGCTCTTCAAGAGGAAATGCTTAATAGATGCTTGTGAATGAATTAGTTTCCTCTCTGGATTTTTTTTTTTCCCTTTTCAGGTCTCTCAGGCAGCTGCAGAACTCCAGCAGTACTGTATGCAAAATGCCTGCAAAGATGCCTTGCTTGTTGGGGTTCCTGCAGGGAGTAATCCCTTCCGAGAACCCCGATCCTGTACTCTGCTCTGAAATCAGGTAATAAAGTCACAGATGCCATGACAACCACTCTAATTTGAAACTTAAACCCTTGGAGGAACAAAGACACATGGTGATAGTTGTTTAGGTGTTGAGTTCTTGCTTGAGTGTTCATCATTTCTCTGCTAGCTCTGTAAATGGTTTTCTGAGTTTTTTAGGTGTGGCAGTTGAAACATGTCTCTTTTCTACAGCTCTTTCTAGAGGTATTTTCTTCATGAGTTGTTTTTTTTGTTGGGATAGTTGTGTTTTTGTGTTTGTGAAGCATTAAGGTAGTCAGCAGCATCCAAACTAATTAAAATAGTCTAAGACACACAGTTGTGTTTGATATAACTGACATTAGTCAGTCACATACCCAGCTTGGAGAAGTAAGACAAAACTGCAATTCTTTATGTTCTGATGACTAGCTCACAGCTTAAGCAAGAATCACGTCAAAATACACTTAGATCTTTAATGTCATATTGCAGATCATTTTGCTGTGTCTGTCCTTAGGCTCTTCCTCTTCTTACTGCTGGTACAGCACTAAAAGCAGTGGAAGCAGAGAGGAGCTGAGGCAATCTGTAATCACATCCTTTGTAACCTTTTTCATCACAGATCTAGAGGATGAGCTACTCCCTGAACTCTGCCTTAAGTGCTCTGCATTGCCAGTACCCTTGTAACACCTGCAGAGTAGGTGGGTCCAACATTTGCAAACCTTTGGAATCCAGTTTCATGATTCCCAGTCCGGCCTCTCCCATTTGTCACAAGGGTTATCAGTGATTGCAGCAGGAGAAATAAAGGCCATGCATGATAGTACTCTTGGGCAGAACCACACCATAATTTGGAAAATAGACTTCTTCTGCTTGACACAAATGTGAAAGACGGATATTCCAAAGGGGTTAGTTCTCCTTGAAAGAAAAAATAAAAATAGCTCCTGCTAAAGAGCTGAAAAATCTACAGAGAGAGGGAGAAACATTGAAGTCTGCTCTTTTGATGAGAGTTATATTAAAGAAAAAAATGAATGTTTTCTCTAAGGGCAGAATCTAAACTAGAAGATAAAGTACTTGTAAAATTTTTCCCTTGCTTCTGCCAACTGCTCCTGAGCTTGCACTTGAACTTTTGCATCATTAATAGCATGGCTTCAATTGTTGCTACATAGGTTTAACAAAACAGGATTCAACCTAGAGAAATGAAACAATAGAGCATGAGATGCTCTTGTGGAAAAATTTGCAGATGCTGAAGCAAAAGCATATTTTCTTCATTTGAATGCTACCTGTAAATGCAAATAATATAGATACAATTTTTAATGGCCATTGCATATGCTCTTCTGTTATTTAAGCAGCTTTTCTATTTTTTGTTTTTTTGAGGTCTCTGTGTGTATGTATGTCTAAGGTAATCACACCATACAGATACATTACAAAATATTTGCTCAGAAGAACTTGATGATTAATTTACGATACTTTAAAAATGAATAGCTCAGCCCAGAATGTCATTTGGTAGGTGTTTTTTTTTTGCTGATAGATCAAATATTTAGTATATTATTCTTGTGTTACCTTAGAATCATAAGAAATTCAGAGCAAAGTAAAAAAGACAGTTAAATATTTAATGATATTGTGGGGATACCAACATCCAGCAAAGGAAAGTCACTGTTTGGTTCTTCTCAGTGCAAAGGAGTTGCACTTTTCTGTTGTAATTTGTAAGAGAAATTACACCTACCGGCTTAAGATGATAGCATTTAATAAGCCTTTTTTTTTCCTCTTGTAGGGAAGGTCATTGGAGAATTGCCTTCAAGCATGACATGAATAACAACTGCCTTTTCTTCACAAAAAAAGTCTCTGCCTTTTATGTGGCTAAGACAGCATCCTAGATATCTGTGTGTTCTTGTGATTCCCTTTTCCGCTATATTTTCTTAATGTTCTTGAAGTTTTTTAATGTAACTCTTACTCTTTTCATAATCATCATCACTTTTACTGCACTATGCTAACTATACATCTATTACTTGAGAAGTTTACATTTTAGAAATGAAAAACGTGAATTTTTAACCAATTTACTGATTCTGATCTTGATAAACCATAACACCAGAATAATAGCAAAAACTATTCATGGGGATTTTTTTTTTCCAAAATAAAACAACCCAAAAGTGAATAATTAAAGTATAAAGCTAAATACTGTTAGTGCTGAAGTAATGTCCTCAGGGGACACTTTGATTCCATTAGCAAGACCTGGAACCAACTTCAATTTTTTTTTCAAGTGCATCTCAGTGCATAAATGACACATTTTAGTAACTGCTGAACACAATATGTAGCAGAGGCTTGATTCCCAAAGCATGTTTCTTGCAATACTTCTAATCAGTAAGCCACCTCCTTTTGTATATTTGTAACAGCACTGCTGTGGTGGAATTTCCTTCACTTATTTAGAAATGTTACCAAATAGACATTAAGAACTTGTGAACACCCAAAGGCAATTGCATGCAATGTTGTCACAGTTTGCAATACACTGAATTTACTAAAATGTGCTTGGTCATTTGCCTTCACTTTTTTGATAGAGCACTTTTACAAAAACAACTTTTTTTAATAGGTTTTTAATTTTGTCTACTTTGTATTGTTTGTATTAATCTTTTAGAAGTTTGGAAATAAAATTCCTATCCCTCTTTGCTTTGAATTCATTGTGTAATTGTAACAAAGAGCAGCTACTGTAAGGAAGTGGATACTTGGATTTTGCTGTGGGAGGGAAGGCCTCAAGCTCTTTGCTTTGGGAAGCTCTTCTGTTGCGGAAGAGAAGGCTGCTGTTGGATTTTTAGAAACTGTATCTTATTAGTAGAAAAATTAGTTTCTATTGACCTTAGTGGTAAATACTAAAAATGTTACCAGGCTCACTTCACACATATTGAAGCTGCAAGGAAGCACTCTGCTGTCTGAATACTTAATGTTCATGAAAGCTACCTGAAATAGTGCAACAATGTCCTCCAGGCAGTTCAGTCCTCCTCAAATGTTTCCACGCTGCCGTCCTGCAGAAAGACACCAACACGAGCCGTAATACCGCCAGTATGCACTGTGCCTTTAAATAGAAGAGAAGGAAGAGGGAATAGAAGAAGAATAGAAGGAAGAGAACATACTTCCCTCAGAGCTTCTCTTCTCTCTGACTTCCTTTCACTGTAGGCTATTTAAGTATAGCAGTTATTCTGTTAGTACTAGACACAGGCACAGAAATTTAGAGAAAAGCCAAGCTACTCTTGCACAGAGGCCAAAAAGTCAAAGATACTGATGACGGATACATCAAAAGCCTTTGGACAGCCGGCATATTCCTCCAAGGCATGCCTTTCATATTTCTTTCACCTCTTGCAGTAAAACCTCCCCTCATCCCCACACCTGTTTCTCTCCCTGTTGCACACACTTTCAGGCCCAGCAATGTCAGCTGGAGCTTGGGTTTTGAAGTGGCTGCTGAGCTGGCATGAGGAGTGGCCAAACCACAGTGGGCAGCACAGAGCCACCACTGCTAGACAGTCAGTCAGCCACTGCTGTCTCTTGGCTGCCCTGCCCAACTCCATCTGGTCTCTTGCAGCTGGAACACCAGGTCAACACAGTTGGAGCAGCACTGTGAGCACACTGCAGGACCTGGTTGCATCAGTGTCTTGCAGCAGCAAGGACCAGAAGGATCTGTGCAGCAGTTTTGAGATGGACTGGGAACACTCACCTCCAATGAGCATGGTGTTTATTCCTCAGATATGGATTCCAGCCTCTTCAGAGGAGTGTGGTTGCTGCACCTCTTTGCTCGCAGGGCAATGTGTATCTGAGGGTAGAAGAAGGGAGAAGAGTTACAGCAATGCTACCTCAGCCCTCCCAGGGCATGTTCTGTGAGAGAAGTTGAGTGTCAAAACAAGCTCCAGAACAGGAACTGGTTGGCACTGAGGCTCTTTGGTTCCTGTTGGCAATCAGTTTGCCAAAGCATGCCACTGTTGGTTGTTTTGTGCTAATTTTTGGGTGAAGTGGCCGCATCTCAGTGGTTCAGCATTTTCAGGTCCCCTTTCCTTGGCACAACCAAAGAACCTGACAAATGAGCCTGGGCAGCTGACTGCCTCTGTAGGCAGGAGAACGTTGTCCCCTACCTACCCACTCTGCAAGGCAATGTCTTTTCTACAGCTGTAGGTGTACCTGGGTTTACACAACTGCTGAACTGAACCCAGCAATAGCTTGGACCAGGGCAAGCATCACATTTTGCCACTTCTGCTCCAAGGTGTGATCTGCAGTGAGGAGGACAGCATCTCAGCTTCCTTCACCAACGACTATCCAAAAGGGCTATCAGAGCACAGAGGCCTTCGGTGCCATCTGATGGCAGCAGGGCCTACAGGACATCTGCAGTAAAGATTGAGTGCACATTTGTATGCTCAGTGCCTCACATGAGCCACAAGCCCCCTCTTCTCACTGTCATCTCTTCCAGCTGATCAGCAAGACTCTTCTCCACCTGTCTCCTGCCTGGTCACTAAAATGTTTATAAACTTGTTCCAGGAACCAGCTGATGTAACACTGGGGATTAGACTTTGTACTGTGCCTTTTTGTCTAAGATTTAGTTGTTTCCTAAGTCATAGTAACAGGTAAATTGGCAGGGTTTGGGGAGGAGGAAAAAGGGAGGGGGGAGTGGGCATGGGCATCAATGTAGTTCAGCAGTAGTTTCACTCCACATTAAACAGACAAAAGAAAGAGAAGAATGCGATGTTTTAAAAATTTGTCAATGTGTCCCTGTGAGAGACTGAGATTTGTCATAAACAAATACAGTAAAAAACAGTTGGTTATTGTAAGCCTTTTCCCTTATTTTCACTACATTACCAGTAACTTTATTGTACACTGACATTTTTTCTACCTAATGGAAACTTAACACAGCAGCTGAATTTTTAATTTAATGTAGACAACATGCTTTTGTTTTCAAAGTTATCTACAGAATTTCTATGCTATGCAGTTTCTTTCATAACTGTTCATGTGGAAGTTCTGGTGTCAGCCTTTGGCTGTTGAAGAGGAGAACATAAATACATAGCTTGGCAATGCCAGCTATAATTTTCTCAGACTGTGGTCATCTGTGACTGAGACTTGGTAGAGCTGTACTTTAAAAAGAGCAGATTCCTGGTTCTGGAAATTTGGGGGGTAGTTCTGAACATCATAACCCATGAGGCAAAAGAAGTAAAATGGTTAGGTCCAGGTGACCACAAAAATGGGCCATGGATAGTCAGCAAATTGCAACTTTTATCTCAGTCTTTCCCTTATTCTAAGAAAGAGTACAGTAAATTCACGAATACAAGCCGCACTGAGTATAAGCCGCATCTCTGAGTGTTGGCAAACATTTCGGTTTTTGTCCATAGATAAGCCGCACACGAATATAAGCCGCTTTGTCGTTCGCAGCGAGGACCCGCGTGCAATTAGTAACAGAACCGCGGGAGGGCGGGGTTTACTGGCTGAGCTAAGGCTGTGCAGGCTCGGCCCGCTAGGGGCCGCTGACGGGGCCAGGTGGTCCAGCACGGTGCTGCAGCTCGGGGCCAGCCACCGCTGCCACTGGGCTCAGTCACCCCGGGTCGGCGCTGCCCCGCGGTGGCAGGCAGGGACGGAGCTTCCCCTGCTCCTACGGCAGTGGCGGCGGGCGGGGACGGAGCTTTCCCGCTCCTGCCGCGGCGGCGGCGGGCGGGGACAAAGCACCCCGTCGGCTCCCCGAGCCGCGGCAATGGCGGCGCGGGCTTCCCCCCCGCTCCCCGAGCCGCAGCAATGGCGGCGCGGGCTTCCCCCCCCCTCCCCGGGCCGCGGTAGGGGCGGCCCGGGTCCCCCCTCTCCTCCCCGGGCCGTGGCAATGGCGGCGCCGGGCCCCCCCCGTCTCTCCCCTGGGCTGTGGCAGAGGAGGAAAGAGAGCTCTCCCGCCTCTCTCCCCGCCCCCCGTGCTGCCTACAGGGAGCCAGGCTCCACCCGCGGTGCAACAGAGTAGCAATTTGTAACAATCGCAAAATGCCGACTTTGCAGCTGCTTGGCTCAGCACTCTGGCAGGCACTTCTGAGGTTGTATTAGCCGCTCCTGATTATTAGCTGCATTTCCGGTTTAGGAGCAAAATCTTAGTCAAATTGGTGCGGCTTGTATTCGTGAAATTACTGTAGCTTGTTTGCAATTTTACTAGAAATCTTTTCATGTTACCACTTGTGAAAGATATTTTCTCAAATCTTGCAAACAACCAGTATACAAATAATTTAGGGATATTACTGTGATCTAAAATTGCAGTTAGTGCTGTCATAGCTTTTAAGAATTCAGGCAAAAAACAGCACTCTGTTTTCTCTGAGAGACCAAGTCTTTCTTCCCTAAGTGCTGGTTTCATTTACTTAAATAGTGAATATATGGTTAATGAAGGCTTAATGTCAAATAAGTATTTAAGTGCAAGCACAAACCTTACACTTGGTGTTTCTTCTTTCATTACTTTCCTGCCCCACCCCACCTTTCTGTTACTGCCTCAAACTTAAAAAGATTAGTGAGTTTGAAAACTGAATCATCTCAGCTTAAAGCCACTGAACAGAGAAAGACATTCTGGAGCTGATGGCATGCCTGTGCAAACCGTTTATGCATTCCTGGAGCAGAATGGAGTTACTGTCTGCCATTGCTCCCACACATATTTCCAGTTTTGTTGCCAAATCTTTTGATGGAAAGTGAGGGTTTGGGTACTTTTCAATCCTGTTCTTTATATTATGATTGAGACAGATTTTTCTTTAAAATTCAGTATTTTACCTCTTCTAGTTGTACCTATAGTATCTGGATGTGCCTCCCAGATGACTTTCATCACCCTACATGCCAATGCACTGCAGAAGGCTGAGAAATGTGGATGACAACAAACAGCCTCCAGCAGGTTATGCAAAGGGTGAGGCTCACAGCTTAGTTCCCTGAATCAAATCTATGAGAATGGTAAATTTCAACGCAGTCTTTGCACGTTGTCCATAAAACAAAGAGCTTTTTCATAGACTGATTATGATTAAAAGGAACTCAGGTACTCATCACATTGTTCCTGAAGGGGCTGTCAGAAGAAGAGAAGTAGAACGGAGCCCAGGGGATGGCTGCAAAAAGTCACAGCTGTAATTGCAAGAAATCTCTGACTTTAATAAGCCTTGAGATTCTGGCAGATCTAGCTCATCTTTACATTGGAAAAGCAGCAGGCTCAGGGAGCAAACACAGGCGTCCTGAAATCTCAGAGTGAGCCTTGGCATCCGGCTTTTTAAATTAATTTTTTTTTTAATATAAAGAGTGATAAATTACCTCTATATCACTCATGACCACAGAGAAACAATAATTACCCAGCTTAAAGAAACCACTCTGTTAGTTTGTTTAGCAACATTTAAAACACACACAGAGGAATCCTGAGCTAGTAAGAATTTCCAAATCCTAATTTATTTCTAAAAACAACAATTTATTTATTTCCCTTTAAAGAGTTCAAGAATGAAAACCAAAAAAGTATGTAATATGCAAATCCCCATTCTGTTCAAAAGAATTTAAGACGCGTTTGCCCATCTCTTCTTCCAGGGACTCTTTCATATGTCAATCTCCTTTTTTTTGACTCCTGTCCTGGAAATCCTGAACCTGAAAAAATAAGTGGGAAAAAGAAAAATTGTGATAAACTCTAAATACAATATGTATGCAGACATAAGACAAACCCTGTGTGCTTCTCAGAAGCAGTAACAGATTTTGGCTTTAACAGCTGTGTTCCCTAAGAAAAGTATCAACCGTCATAAAATAAAACGTGTGCAGATTAATATTTGCTACTCCTTATTGCTAATGACCCATTCTATGCATATTGTCCAGTAATAAGTATATGGGACCTTATACAAAAATAAATAAATCAACCTACACTTAACTGCAATATTTGAGAAAATATTTAATGTCTATTTCTATTTCATTAATACTACACTTAGAACTATTCTATAATTGTTGAAATTTCGGTCTTTTTATTCGACATGGGCATGTTTCTAAGTTGTTTTAAAAAGTTACTTACATTCTTAAGACTGAAGTGCTGTTACAATAACACATTTGAGAAGTTGCTTATTCAAAACAAGTTACTATAAGGGAATTTTATTTAGTTTTTACAAACAGTATTGTCAGAAAATACCAAAACTGATCTAAGGATTAGATCTGTTCCAGTGGAAATACTGGCTTGGTATGATGTAATGAATTATCTGTGGTTTAATGAAAGTTTGATCTGACACCTGAAGAAATTCTTGGATTTGTTCCCAGACTGGTTTTTTAACTTGACTCTCTACATATTTCTTACATTTTTGCTCTCAGAGGCTTTTACTGTATTAAGGTGAAGTTAGGGTTTTTTGGTTGGCTGTCTTAATTTTTTTTTTGGGGGGGAGGAGTTGCATTAGCATGCAAAACTATTTCATATACTTGTTTTTCCCCTGCTTAGTGAATTATAAAGTAGAACAAGTTTGCTCTTCCAAAATCTAAACCAAAAAATCACTTTTTCTTGTTTTGATTTGATTTACATTCAAGTATACTTTTGTCCTACTGGGCAAGAATAATATAGAAAGCTTATCAGTTGGAGATCACAGTGTTTTCTGAACACTGTAAAATGTGGAACCAGTAGGATCTGCCATGATCTCTACTGAAATATAGCCTATATAAAATTTTATGCTATCAGTGCCAGCTACAGGTTACTGGAATATTTGTTACCTAGTCAGCAATACTGCAGGTTTCAGTTTTAATTCCAAAGAAGCAGAAGGTCTGTTCAGTTTCTGTATGAACATTTAAATTTACCTAGGCTGAAAATTAAAAGAAGTTCACCATATCCAATCAACTTGTTCTCTCTTTACCTCCATAATTACTCTAAGCAGTCCATGAGAGAGTGATTTAAATTGGTTACTTAGGCTTTCATGAATGAGTCTTATCTGATAGTGAAAGCACCTTGATGCTGTGCTGACCTTTTACCACCAAGAGATTTAATGACAGCCAGCAACAGACAAATCATAAATTAAGTAATCTGTACTATGTGTTAGGCACTTTTAAAAAACCAATTTAAACTTGCATTTAAAAAAAAAGTGTCATCTCACCTACAGGGAAATAGAAAAATTTAAAAAAATACTACAACAAATGATACAGCAATATATAGCCTGACAGGGACTTTCTTAGTCAGCAAGACTCTGTGGATACATATTATGGCTTATTAAAAAAGGTTTCAAGCTTACTATATTTGACAGTATAAACCAGGGATACGAAAACTACAAAAGAGAGAAGCACAACATTTTGCATAAGGACTATTCACACTTTCAGGGCAAACAAAGTTTTAAAGTACACATCATACCATCTTTTTGAAAATACAAGCTTTGGAATGATTTCAAGTGGAGAGTTTATCCCTGGAGATACCAGCTAAAAAAATACTCCAAGAATAAGGAATTATAAGGAACAAACTTTGAAAATTTTCAGAGTGCCATTTTTACTCCATTAGTGCCAAACAGAAAAACACAGCTATTAGGAGAATCTGAATTTCACTCTTAGGATTTGTTGAATCTTCTTTTTGTCCTATAGAGAAAACAGTCTTTTTCACCCTTGTCCAAATCTATGTTTACAAAACCATCTTCCCCATAAATTTTAAATTAATTCTGGTATGTTCATTATCTATATTTTAGGCACTGTCAAAGAGAAAGGAAGCTGAATCTTAAACTATTGAAGAACTATGCTTTTCCATATTTACCAGGGAAAAATAAAGGCAGTAACACAATTCTAGTTCATTGGGTTTGGCTTTTTTTTTTTTCCAAAAGGCCAAGATATTTTGGGGCTCAAAACAAAACCTGCAAGGAACTTTTTATCACAGAAGAAATACATATGCATGGAAGCTTTAGCAAAGGGAGCATGCAATTAGTGTGCTGAATTTGATTTAACAACGATTTAAATAAAAGATAAAATACATACTTACAGATACTCCCTAGAACTTTGCAGTTCAGTAACAAAAAGAATTTCATCAAAATCTGCTTACTTTGGACCTACCTGTTTTAATTTTTTCTTTTCTCCTTAAAAATGGAGGCCTTTGTTTCCTCTTTCCTTTAGCTGTTCCACCTATTTGGTTAAAATTCAGATCTTGAAGCTCATCCGTATCATTAAAGAAATCAGAGAGAAAACCATCATGAGCAAATGAATTACATGGGCCTGGGGACGAAGAATCATTCCACAGGGGCTGGTGAATCTGAATTTCTGGACTTTTAAATGTTGTGTCTATAAATTCTTCTAGAAAACTTTTAGAGCTCTCCTGAGGTGCACAGTCTCTGAAAGTTGCAAAGAAATCCACTTTTTCAGAGTCTTTGGAAGTACGATCAGAGCTATCATGCATCCTGAAAGGCTGTCTTTGAACAAGGAGAGAATTTTTAACTTCTGGATGAGAAAAATCTTCATAGTCCTTTGATACAGCAAAGAATTCTGGCTTCCTCCTTGTAATTACATCCGATGAGCATGCTTTCTTCTGCATACAACTTGGAAGATTAGACTTAAAAAAACTCTTACGACGATTCAGTGGAGGAATCAGGGCTACAGAATTCATATGAGATCTTCCTGGTAGAGAGAAATTTGAACCATTTTGTTTGGAGAATGGAAGATTAGCTTATTTCTTACATTTTACAGAAAATCAAAATGTCATTGAGTATTGTGATTGCAGTCTGTCTCATCAGAATAACTGACCTCAATATGATTAGAAGATAAAGATTCTAATACATTCAGATTTTTCACTTAGTTTCAAAGGAGACACATTTTCCTAGTAATTCAAAGTATTACCTGTGCTGGTTTGTGGCTTATCAAGCAGCTCTAAAATTTGAAAATTTTGTTTATTATCAAGATGCGATGTGTTGAAGTTATTCTGGTTTTCTGGGTGTGATGCACCTTTCACTGTTTTTTCTAGAAGAGCAGCAGTATTTAGGCTGCTTGAAGATATGATGTCACTGAAATGCTGAAGCAATCGAGAAAGTATTTGTCAGGAACATTTATGGTACCTGCCTAAACTGCCAAGTACAAAAAGTTAAATCAGTTGCTAAGATTCTAAGATGCATAAACTTTTGTTTACTCAAACAAAAAAAAAAGACTTAACAAAGGAGGAGAAACATGTATAGTACACATTGTACTGTACACAATGTACCACCTGTCTTAAATCTATAAACAGATTAATAGTCTCTGTCTTGAAACACAGGAAAAGCAATATCTTAATGCAGTTTATTCTCTTTCATGACTCCAAGATGTAGGGAGCTGTGTCTATAATGGATTGGCACCTATCATGCATCACAGAGGACTTTACCTGAGCTTTTTCTGTCAATAAAGATGGCTTTACACATACACAGTTAAAACAGTAGTATACACAATTTCACATTCAGTGCCCAAATACCTGTTCACTTGCTCCTTTCACCTTAATGGAATACTTCACCTTCAATGAATGGTGTCCTCAACTATTTTCTTGAATGATAAATTACGCGCATTTTTTATTGAATTGGATGACTATATTCTGTCTATAATTTTCCCAGACTTGATCCAACTGGAACAGTAGGAGCACACAATTCTTCATCTCTAGGGCTCTGTCAAACACTTAGCACTATGAATGGTAAGTGATGGGTTTACTACAGGAAGGGAGGGAAGCAGGCAGGCAGGCAGGAAGGAGGGAAGGAAATCCTGGAAATACTTAATTGAAAAACATCTTTTACATTAGAAATACACAAAAGCTTGCACACCGATACAACACTCAATATTGTGAAGCTTGAGGAGGAAGTTGATCTAATGAGTATTTTCCAGTTAAGGAAATGCTCTCATTATCTTCCCACAAACAAAATGGTGACTTTACAAAATCTGCTGAGAATCAGTAGACTCAACATTTTGGATATGAATGATATGCTAAAACCTGTAATTAATTTTTAAATGACACCAGCAAATGCATACATAGCATCAAAAAAACCCCAAAACAAAACAAAAAACAAACCAACAAAACAACCACATATTACAACAGAGAAAAAGAAGATCTAATATATAAAATAATTTTGGCCAACCTTTAAAACTTTTTTTGGAACCTCTGGCAGAAGTTCCTGGAGTTGATCAAAGCTTGCAAGAAATAACTTGTTCAGTGAAGATCCCTTCTTCAACATAAACTGAGCAACCAAAGGATTGATACAAGGAAACGTAAGCAGGCATTTCTCTGCCTGGAAATGGAAATTATTTTGTTAGATTGAGATCTGACAAACTTTTTATCCTTTTTCTCTTGTTACTACAAAGTCTCTTACTGAATAAGTTCTAGAGTTTATCATAGAAAGACAGCTTTCAAACAGTGTAGCTTTATAGTCCAATAAAACCCTCCTTTTTCAAATATAGTATCATTTCTGAAAAACAGTAAGTTCTGCATAACCATCTGACAAAAGATGTTTATTTTCTAAAGATTAAAAGCAGTGAATAACTTGATTTTAAAATGCATGACCAGATTTACTATTATTTCTCCATTTTAAAGTGTATTATCTAGATCAATATAAACTGGCAAAACTGGTTCTGTTTTACAAAAGCTGTATTTGTTAAAGGCAATGAAACAGGTGGTAAAAGCAGAAGTTGTCAGGGGGAGGATGAATGCCACAAACAGGGTAGCAAGTTGAGAGTAGCTTGTTATCAGTGTCAGCTTCCTGTTCCTGATTTTCATAAAACACTGACTCCTCACCATTTTTTACCAGTATCCTTAATCTCTAAATTGGAAAACCTATAATCCAATAACCCCTTCTTGAAAGGCCAGGGCAATACCTGCTTTATAATGCTTCTGAATTCTGCAAAAGCCAAAAACAATCTCAGCTTTACAAGAGTTCAAAATTGGCACATAAAATTAACAAATCCATACATTTGATTACTATACAAATTAACATTTACCTTACTATACAAGTTAAAGGATATAATATATTTGACAATGATTGATGGGTCTGTTCCAGCATTTACTGGAATGAATTAAACAAGCAACTGCCCAAGTTAAACAAGTTTTTACCATCTCTTTCTAAAGCAAGTTGGCAAGCAATGCCCTTGACTTCAGTAATGGATCAGCACTGCTGAATTTGTCTTTCTGCCCAAGTGAGCCACTGTATGTTTATCTTTTACGATTTGGGTAGTTTTTTAAACCTAGTGCCTAGAACTGTAGAACTACAGAAACTGGCAGGCAGATGTGGCGGATAAACTTCCCTACAGGTCAATTGTGAAAACACAGGTAAAGTCCAAGTTGCATCTAATTGTGCTGAAAAGGATAATAGAAATATATATATATATAATATATATATCTATCTTTGCATATATACTATAAATACCTTTGCATTTATATATGCATATACCTATACAGAATATTGCTTATTTTAATAATATATTTTAAGAGAACTACAACAAAAAAGCCTACAACTTTATGAATCTTAGAAACAGGAAGAAAATTAAATTCATGGGAAGAGAAGCAAACCTCAGATGGCAAGACAGAAAGCCAGGATTTGTCCAGCCACTCATCAGGACTGATACTGGCTGCTATCAAAATATTGTCAGCAATCTGACGAATTACCAGTGCTGTCTCTTCAATCCCTGGCGTAAGAACTACCTAAAAATGATACATAATATTCTTGGTTAAAATAAGGAGTGTCTTAATTTGCTGCAGAAGTTGAGGTGAAAACTAAAGGTCACCCTGAACACAAGAGCTGGTACTGCTGAATAATTAAACCTGATTCATGCTTATAATGCAGAAAAATTCCAAGCTCTGACCACTAGCCTGGCTGCACATTGCACTTCTTATTTATGCAAATCCTATGTAGGTAAAATTATTTGATTTATCCTATAGGTCTTTTAAATGTGATTAAGTTTCTGTATATAATATGAATTCCTAATAAAACAGGTAATTGTGAGATGTCCGTTACAGTTTAAGAAGATGTGTAACACTTTGAAGCTATGATTTCTAAACCAATGACACTGCTGAGTACATGAAATTAAAAATGCTTCATTCTCTCTTCGTCCTCATAAATTTCATTTAATCAGATAAATTTTATACAAATTTTAACAGGCAAATAATAATGTGTTTCATAAAGATCTGCACTCAACATTGGCACTCAAATAAGAGAGAAAAAGTGCCTGAAAAGACATCATTCTGTTCAAAAATGTAAGTTACTTTACCTTTGGTAAGCTGAATGAAACTTCTGCCCCATTTTAATGATGATTTTTCTAAATGCTAAAACAGATTTTCTAGACTCTAGATTTCTTGACTTTTAAAGAAAAAAGTTAATTTATCTTGTCACATTAAAAAAAGCAAACTAGGTGATAGAAAATTTCTTTTTTCTTCTGTCACATCAGCAACATAATATTAATCTGAAACTTCAAATTAAGACATAAGGAAGATTAATATATACTCTAATAATTTATTAAAGGTATGATCTCATCTTCTGACTCCAAATCATAAAAAGACTTCAATTGCTATTTGAATCTGATTGAACTTGTATTGCAGTCAAGCCAGTCTTTTCACTGACTTTAGCAGCACCGAATTAAGATCCTCTCTTATTTTGCTAATTTTAAGCTATTTTGTGTTTTTGATGTAGAAGGTATACATAAGCTTTTCAGAAATATATCATAAAGATTACTAAAAAAGAATTACCTTCACTTCAAAGTCTTCTGACTTCTGTGTAAGTTCAATTAGAGTGGCATAAATTAAGACAAGGTTAAGCAGAGTATTTCCCTTGAGACTGTACCTATAAAAAAGTTTCATTGAATCATTAATATTTAATATGCACATATAATAATCTCCAACAATTTGTTCCATGTCTTAATAAATATCTGTTTAATTTCCTGGAATTCAGAATACTGGTACAATTTGAGCATTAATATCTCTGGAACAAGAATACATTAAGAGACAGGCTGCTGAAGGATGAACTGTAAGGAAAGAAAACAGTCTACAGAAAAGCAAGTCTGGTCTGATGCAAAAGGTCTGCATGAAGGTCAGTCACTGGAGACGGTGGAGAAAAAACCGAGAGGAAATTACTAAATTACTACGTGCTTATAGAAAAAAATCTCAAAAGAGGTAATGAAGTAAGGTTTATGCACCATGTCAGCAAAAGGAGAACTACTGATGCACTGGAAGAACGCTTGAAGAACAACACTTGTTTCCCTGTTGCAAATTATATACAGTGGTATTAACACAGTAATTCATAGCCATGCATTTGGAGAGGTTAATTTACTTCAAACAGATGTAAGAATAGTGCCAGTATTTCATATCCTTAGAGTAGTGAAATTCAAATTGATTTGAAATACACCTCATGTTAGTATTGCCTTCATCAAACTGTTATTTTATAACAGCCATTTATTTATTATTTATGTAAGACTAAAAATACCCTCACAAATTAAAAACCACTTTTCTAACATTTTGGTGACGGTTTAACTGAGTTTTTCAGTAGGAGCACGACAACATTGTAACTAACTGAAAAACTCAAAGCATACTAGAAAGACAAGCTTACAATATTTGCATTGTTCTAAGAGAAATTTATTCCTACAGAGAAGTTCAAAGTAAACAAGTAGCAACTTGTTTCAATAAGCAGCTTTCTTTAGTGACAAGTTTGTTTTAAAAATACCAGTATAACAAAAATTTAATAATTTAATTTAATAACTCACTCTAAATTCAGTCTTTCTCTGGAATAGAAAATAATCCAACAGCACATATATTGGAGTGATAATGCCATCAGTCTTGATATTACAGTGCCACAGATGTCTTCACAATTTAGTTCTTCCATACTCTACAATGGAATTTCAATAGAGTAAAAACTAAATAAATACATTACCATGGCTACCCCAAGCTTTTAATGAGTATCAATATAATATGCAAAAACTAGATCAAACATAAATACAACTAAATAATGTAAGCATTGAGGACACATATGGGAATTGGAGGGTAGCTTGTATTCCCAACTTTTATTTTCTCTGAACTTCAAAAGGCTGATTCACAGCTTTATGCCTCTTCTTCCTTCCTCTAAAAAGAAACACCGTCAAAACAGCTTTTTAGGCTGTTCTTAAGATTTTTTTGGTGAACTTTATTAATGCAAAACATTCTTATGAACTTCTAAACTACTTACTTGGTCTATACAAATCATATCATACCTACACTAACTATATAAAGTACAACACCACTAATTGCAGTAGCTTGTAGGAATGTCTATGTTGCACTTCTAATACTAATTGATTAATTTATTATGTATCTATCTCTCAGAATCAATTCTTCTACCTATAATCTGTCCTGCTGCATACCAGAATTCAAGTAGTATGCTATTGCTTAAACTATTATTTCTTACTAAAAGTAAATTTCTCTATAGACTAATTCAGACAACCATCTGCAATTGGAGGAATTAATATGCACAGTGGTAAGATAACAGAGCCACAAATACATTTAATTGGTTGTTACAGAACTTCTACATACAACCCTATTTTCAAGTATGCATCCTTACATTTCATATAATCAAATCACAGTGAAGAAACTGAGAACATTTTAAACAAATCAAACTGGCACAGACAGAATTGTAGGGTTAATGATTTGTGATGTGAAACAATGCACAAATTAAATATGATTATGAAGAAAAGATATGTCAGAAATCTGAAGATACGACCCAGAAGTGACCAAACACATAACAGAACTTGGACACAGTATTTTCATTTTGTACCTGCAAAAAGATAGCAGTACATTCATCTATTGTCAACACAACATATCGATCAGTACTTCCAAAGAGCCTTAATGAGTAACTATTGCATCTTTCAACAAAGGCAATGCTGTACCTGAAGAAGTAAAATTATTTCATTAAAACTCAGACAAGTAAAATAATACCATATTCTTAAGGGAAATGGATAACAGACACCCCTTAATACATTTTTTTGACTTAAACAGTCTTGATGTTTCTCAAATGCTCACTTGAACAATACATATCAATGTAGCAGTGATTTCGTGAAATTAAATTATATTGCTAACTGCATTGAGTATGATCTTGACATCCAGGCTTTTAGTTTACAAAAAAAGGAGGTAATATAGAAACTAAGGTAGATATTTAGAAACTTTTTCTGACTAACTTTCCATATTGCATTTCTTTTCCTCGTTTCATGATTGTGCAGCATAAGGCAAAGCAAACTCCCTAATTGCCATTGATCCTAAAATTTTTGAATGACTTAGAACTGCCAGCAGCACAGGCTCCTGTTGTATATTACTAGGAAACACAAGAGACAAGAGACTTAAACCTGAACCTGCTAACACTATGTCCTCTAGAAACTTGCATGGACACTGTATTCAGACATTTTTTTAAAAGTAAATTCCCGCCTTTTCTGAAATTGTATAGCTCTTTGCTCACTGATTTAACTCCTTCATCAGTTCTAAAAGGAGCTAGTGAAAAAGTAAAAAAATATTGTTCCCAGCTATTTGTCTTATGGTCAGGCTTAATAGAGAACTTGAACAAGTCAGAGTTTAAAAGCATGTCAGATTATGTGTTCAAACTTTAAAAGTCAAAGACATCTATTTTTTCCCCCTACGTATTATATTGTTCCCCTATGTAATTAGACACAGACCAGAAATGGCTCCACAGCTGACTCAAGGACATAGCCAGGATTAAAACTGGAATTTCTCTCCACAGCATGGTGAAATCAACTGTCTGCATCTCTGCCACTGAGAGGTATTGCTGCTCTGGTCCCTATTTCTCTGTTTCCTTGTTTTATTTTTTTAATAATAAAGAAGCACAATGATTTATAGCCCTAGCAGTTTTCATGCAGCTTATAGACTATCAAAATTCAAGTGAATAGTGGATCTGAATTTAATGAATAAATTAGCCTTTGTTTTAAACTAAGTCTTTCCTAAACGCTGTGATGCACCAGAAAATAAGATGTTTTACTATTGCTCAGTTTGAGTATTGAGCATAGCTTCAGTAGATAAAAATGACAACAAAAAAATGGCAAAGCAATTTTTATCAAGAATTAAATACAAAGTCATCCAAGGACCAAGAAGCACAAAAGAAAAGAAAAGTCTGTTAACATTATTATTTTGAGAGAAAAGTAGACAATTAGAAATTGTTCTGATTAAAAAGTACCAGCTACAATTTAAAAAACAGGCCAGTTTCATTCTGGTTGCCATGTGTGTGAATCTTCAGTACTAATTTATCAGTTTCAACAGAAAAAAAATATATTCTTGTCTCTTAAAATGCTAATAGTGTAATTGCAGAAATGTACCTGATAGCCAAGTAGATGGCTAATATATGACAGAGTAGAATAACATACATGTCCTGAAAATCTGAAAATAAATAGTCCACATGATTAAACAGGTTATTTTCACTCACTTGGATTCAAAAAGCTGAAGAAAATCTGGCATACTAAGAAGACCTTCAGTTGTCAGAAATACATATGGAATCTGTACTTCCAGAAGACAGGAACCGCCATAATTCCCTGAAACATTTTGTACATGTAAGATAATAGCTTAATAAGCAATAAAACTAAGCATGCATCAAATGAACATTAAAAAACGCAGCTTTTATTACTCTCCAATAAAATGTTTCCACTCTATACTTTTATCCCCCAAAATGAAACTCCTCTGAATCTCCTTGAAATTATGCTTTAACTTAGATTTTTTTAGATCTAAAACATTCCCTTAGGATGAGGAAGGGTGGATACAGCTTGCAGAAGCTGTAAACAGCTTACAAACTTGGCACAAGTATTTTATAAACCCATGTGTACTACTACATCCTCGCCAAAACTAAGTTTACACTCAAATAAAAACACCTTCTTTTTGCATAGATAACCCAGCTCTGTTTATTGAGCTTTTGCCCTCATAATGTATTGCTCCTTCTCTTTTGCAGGCATATGAATGCAGCACTTTATGGAACAGAAAATATTTTCTTTTCATGTCAGTCTGTTTATTACAATTCTGGAGAGTACTTACCCATTTGCATTATTTCAGGGAGGTTGGTTTTAAAAGTCATGTAAGTAACATTCAGATTTTTGCACAGATTTTTCCAGCCAGAATTTTCAGAATAATCATATTCCATTACTAATGAGAAGTGTGTCCAAGGGAAGTCAGCTCCAATTTGCTGATTATGTACAACGATGCAGGAATATCTACTAAGACTTAAAATCACCCACAAAATATGAATAAAAATAAGTGCAGGTAGAATTACTCTCAGAACAAAATAAACTCTGTTTCACTTTGACGAATTCCAACTGCTTATAGTCTGTTTACAAAAATACGTTTACCTTTCCTGGCTAAAGTTCCAACTCCTTCCAAAATTAATTTAAAAATCAAAACCTGTACTCTTCCTCCTACAATTACCTGCCTGAAATAACATATTTTCCAGAAATGTCGTAATTTGTCATTTCTTCTGTTATGCCCTTTCACCACCTTTTTCTAAAGCACGCAAATTGTGTTTTTCTTCATATTTCTCTAAAAAAGTTTTTCTAAACAGGCAAAACAACATAAAGAATGTGCAATTGTTTGCTCCCTTAAGTTCCTCTAAGCCTCACTAAGCATTTTGCTAGAGCCCCATGGAAATGAGTTAAAGTAACTGGAGTTTCACTGACCTTAGCTGCAACTAAAGAACTTGTTCTCAAGAATCAAAAATTTAACTTACTTGCTTATGATCTCTTTACAACTTAAAATGCTTCCTTTTCTCTCAGAATTCAAATCCACAGCTTTCAAACCTGCTTAAAAATAAACAGCTGATGAAATAAATGAGCCTCTATGACTATGAATCAATGCACAACAGTAAATAGCAAAAGTGGAACATTTGCTGAGTTGTGGAACAACACAGATTATTAAAATTTTAACTATTACATATTCCGTCTTGCTGAAGTCCTATACAACTTCCGTTTGTATTATACTGTTGAATGTAATAATTTATAAACTTCCTTCTCAGAGCCCAAGAAAAAAGTAATGCAAATATGTTTCATGTTTCCCAAATTCACAATTCTATTACCTTAAAATGAAAAATTAAAGGATAATACAAAAGGAAGCACATTTGCCCCTTCAAAAGTTAAATTTCTTTACACTTTTTATAGATTTAAAATTTTAACGGGAAGATGTATCTAAGAAGGAGTATTGGTACTGCACAAGCACCTCTTTTCAAAAGTGTAGTTGGATTGACCTGTGTTTGCAACCAAGTCTTGAGATCTTAAAACAAATAAAACTCTTTTCATTAAATATTATTATTAGTAAAAGCACTGTGAACATGCCTCCTCCCTTTCAAAACATTCTAAAAGACAGGCTTTCTGCTTTTAAGAACACAGGAAATCTAACTTTATTTTTAAAGGCAAAGGAACAGTACAATACACAACACTTGATAAGGTTCAAGCAAGGAGGATTTATGAAAATGGATTTAAAAAAATAAAACAAATCAGTGACTTGTTCTAAACATAACTATAGGCTCAAATTATAATTTTCCTAAAACATGTTTGTTTTACCAGCTGAATTTGCAGTGTTGAACAACCTTGTACTTGTGAAATTACTCACAAGTAAAATTTTGAAGTGATGAAAGTGCTGCTGTATCAGTGGGGAAGTGGGATATTGGAAATACAGTAATTTCACGAATACAAGCTGCACTGTTTTGACCAAAATTTTGCTCTCATACCGTGAAAACGGCTAATATTCAGGTGCGGCCAATATGTGAATAATTTTCTGACATTTTCAACCCTGGGAGTGCAAACCAAGTCGGTGCAAACTGCAAAGTCGAGCTCCTGCCAGTAAAACCCTGCATTTACGCGGTTGTTACAAATTGTTACTCTGTTGCGCAGCAGGTGGAGCTGCTCTGTGCAGGTAGCACAGGGGGTGGGGAAGGTGGGGCAGCTCTCTCCGCTTGGCCCCACGGCTCGGGGGAGGCAGGGACAGCTCTCTCCTGTTTGGCCCCGCGGCTCGGAGGAGGCAGGGGCAGCTCTTTTCTGCTGGCCCCACGGCTCGGCGGAAGGCGGGGCAGCTCTCTCCGCTTGGCCCCGCGGCTCGGGGGGCTCCCGTCCCCGTGTGCTGCCGCCGCAGGAGCAGGCAGGTTCCATCCCTGGCCCCCATGGCCGCCGCAGGTGCCGGTGGGCTCTGTGCCCCCCCGCCACCACGGGCAGCGCCGGGCCGGGGTGACCGAGCCCAGTGGTGGCGGCGGCCGGCCCCGAGCATCCCCGCTGAGCGGCAGCACCGAGCTGGGCCACCCAGCCCTGTCGGCAGCCCCAAGCCCTCATGGCCCGAGCCAAGCCAGTAAACCCCACCCTGCCGCGGTTCTGTTACTATTTGGCAACTTTGTTGCACGCGGGTCCTCGCTGCGAACACAGAGCGGCTTATACTCGGGTGCGGCTTATTTATGGACAAAAAACAAAATGTTTGCCAACACCCGGCGATGCGGCTTATACTCAGTGTATTTGTGAATTTACTGTAGTATATTTTTGCCTTGAGTTTTACAGATTGATACATCTTATGATGACATACTTAACAAATTAGCAAACAAGATCATTAACAAAGAGCTAAAGGAAAATATCCTCTGTACCTGACTACTCATGCAAGGTTTTATGCTGGGGAGTTTAGTCAAGACTTTTAAAATCTAACTGCTCTGAATACTCTTGCAAGGAAAAAAGCTCGTTACCAATGAGTAGCCAAAAATAATTCGACAATCTGATCAAGATAACAGATGCAAACATAATTAGGCAATCGGCTTCCCACTGCTCCTTAAAAAATGTTAAAAAAATCTTTGACTCAACAGATAAATTATCACAGTCTCACAAAAGAAAACATTAAACCAGAACTCTTAAATGGGAGAAAATAAAATTAAAATATAAAAGGCTGATGGAAGAGTTATGAAATATTAGACAGTGTGAAAAGTATGTAGAAATGCTCCTGATGAGAAGGGAGAAACACCTGCACCAAGCATTCAAACAGGAATGCAGCAATCTACAGAATAACAACCACTTTTCACTTCAAAAATACACACAAAGTAATTATTTACCTGCTATCCTAGATAACGGGTGAATGAAGGCAGCTTTTTCTCTTTCAGAGTCCGTCCTTGTAATGATTAGTATCTGTATCAAGACAAGTAAAAGAAACTCTAGTAATGTCAAAACCTTTTTCTTTCAGACTGCATACATCTTTCTTTCTCCTCTGCACAGAAAACACAAGATTGAATAAACAGATGGCCAAACCAGAAATTTTGGAGTTTTCCATGATGACAGTCATAGAATATCTCAGGTTGGAAGGGACCCATAAGGATAGAGTCCAACTCCCTGCTTCTCACAGGACTACCTAAAACTAAACCATATGACTATGTCCAAGAACTTCTTGAACTTGAACAGGCTTGGTGCTTTAACCACTTATGTAGGAGTCTATTCCAGGGAAGACCACCCTCTAAGTGAAGAATCTTTTGCCTAATGTGCCTGAACTTCCTCTGACACGGTTTCATTCCAGCTGTTTGTGTCCTATTACTAGTCACCAGAGAGAGGAGATCTGCACCTTCCCCTCTGCTGTTTTGTTTGAGGAAGGTGTAGGCTGTGATGGGGTCACCCTCAGCCTTCTCTTCCCTACAAGGAACAACAAAAGTGACCTCAGCTGCACCTCCTCTTGCCCATGAGGCCTTCTACTACCTTGGTCTCCATCCTCTAGACAAAACAGCCAAATTTGATATCCTCCTTATATCGTGGCACCCAGACCTGCCCCCAGACCTGGAGAGGAGGCTGCCCCAGCTCAGAGCAGAGCAGGACAATCCTCTCCCTTGCCCGGCTGTGATGCTGTGCCTGATGTCCTACAGGACCCTCTTGGCCCTCCTGGCTGCCAGGGCACTGCTGACACAATGTGCCACTGACCCAGACTTCCAGTCTCTTTCCACTGGGCTCCAGTCTTTTCTTTCCCAATTTGCATGTATAACTATGATGGCCCCAGCCAACATGGAGAATCTGACACTTGGTCTCAGTATACTTCATAGACCTCATGAGTGCTCAGCTCTCTAATTTAACTTCTCTGTAAGGCCTTTCTACCCTCAAGAGAGACCACTGCTCCTCCTAGTATCATCAGCAAAATCACTTAATGGACTTTTGATTCCTGTGTCCAGACAACTAATAAAAACACTAAAGAGCACTGTCTCTAAAACTGAGCTCTGGGGAATACCACTGGTCACTGGCCATGAGCCTGATGTAATTCCATTCACTCTAATTCTCTGAACTCAACCCAACAGTCAATTGCTTACTGAACCCACTGTTACCAACTTGTCTTGCTCTGTGAACAGTTCATATAGGATAGTCCATCTCTCTGTGAGAGACAGTATTAAGAGCTTTGCTGAAATTAAAAGCCACAGACACTGGCTTCCCTTGGTCAACTAGATGGGTCACCTTGCTGTAAGTGGAAAATGAAATTAAGTTGGTTAAGTTGCACTTTTCTCTTGTGCTGGCCATCGCCAGTGACTGCATTGTCTCTCAAGCAATTTACTGTAACTCCCAATATAAACTTTTCTATAATTTTAACTGAAGTGGGACGGACAAGTGTGTAAATACCAGAGGCTTCCCTCTTTCCCTTCTTGAAAATTGAAACATTTAACATCTTCCAAACAGCTGGGATCTCTCCAGACTCTCAAGACTGTTGAAAAATAATGGAAAGAGTTCTCACAACGACATTTTTGAGCTCCTTCAGTACCCTGGGATGAACCCCATGACCGCTATGTCTTTGCACATCCAGATGGAGCAGCAATTCCCAAACAAGTTCAGCATTGGCTGGGATGATCCCATAGTCACAGTCTTCTAACACTGGGCTCTGGGGATTGAAGACAGAGGCAAAAAAATGCACTGAATGTCTGCCTCTGCTTTGTCTACCTATTTGTGAGGTAAACAACCTTGCTGAGCAACAGATCAATGTTGTCTCTGACTCCTGTTCTGCTCCTGACTTACTTTCAGAGGCCTTTTTTTGTCATCCTTCGCAGTGTTGGCCAGCTTGAACTTTAACTGAGCTTTGGCCACATAAATTTTCTCACTACAGGAGTGAAAAGCCTCTCTAAAGACCCTTCATGTCACCTGTTCATAAGTGACTTTCAAAGTCCATATACACTCCATTTACACATAAATTCTAGAAGGCCAGGCTTCTGCCTTGCTTGCTTGGTTTTTGACTTGCTTGGAACTGCTTGTTCCTTTACTCAAAAACAATCCTATTTAAAGACACTATCTAAAGAGATTACACCACATTATTACTATTGCAATAGTGTAATAGACTAGACAGATCTGTCACATTAGAAACATTATCCTTATGGAGACAAAACTGAACCTGAAGATATCTAGAATTCAGCCTACAAAGTACTTATGTATCAGAGGGAGGTACTGGATGTACTGCTGAACTATTTAGAAAGATTTTCCAGTCTGTAGATGGAGTCACAAAAGTGTTCCTGCCAGAGATCTGAGACTTATTAAATATTCCTTAAGACAAAAATGTTGAAAAGGATTAGAATCTACCAAACAGACACGGTATTAACAAGAATCCCCACCAGAGAAGGTGTTTACCTTGTCTATCATCTCAACTGATACAAACTTAGCACAGGCTACACCAAGTATATAAAGAAGAATATGTACCTACACACATACACCATATTTTCTGACAGGACACCCCATGAACTTCTTTGCCATTGTATAGACTCTTCTCATGGTGTACAAAAGATAAGATTTTTAAGAAGGCATGTAGCATTGTCTGATTCTTAAGATTTACAGATGTAAGATAATCATATGTATAAATATTAAAAGTATGTTAAATCTTGTCAGAAATGAACTTCTGGTCAGACAGACAATCATAAGGCAGATTTCTATTTCCATAGGTAGGTGCACAGAAGAGCCACTCAACAATGCACTGGTATCTTTATAAGCAGTTTTGGACAACTGCATTTAAAAATGTAGACCTGCTTTTCCACACACACTTCAGCAACAGACTCATATGCTCATGTGAGCTAGATGAAAATTTTAGTAATTTTCTATCTAATCATGAGTAAAAAAGATAATGAAGCAAAGAGCATTTTTTTTTCCTAAATCAGCAGTAACTTCTTCCTTACCAAGAAAATATCCTATTACAACCCTGCATCAATAACAACTTTGGCTAATAGAAGGATAATGAGACTATCAGATTTCACATATTAATTGATATTGATGTGATATGATAGAACAATAAACAGATTATTGAATAGAACTTCTACTTCTTATTAATCCAGAATACTTCTACCTAGTCTGGCTCAGTAAAACCTGTCTCTGAATGTTAGGAAACAGTAAACAATTAGTAATTGTGAATAAAATCAGATATAGCATTATATTGCATGGATAGCTCTGCATGACTAAGTCAAGCAAGTAAAAATTAAAAATTTTTAGTTATAGCTAAAATTTTTTTAAAATCACAGCTAGTGGAGTTCAGAAGCAAAGTCAAATTATCACTGAACTGATGCCAACAGGACAGTAAGTTCTCATATGCCTCCTACTACAACATAATTCTACTATCACAAAGCAAAATGTATTGCTCTTTAAGAAGACAAAAAGAATGCAAAATCATCTTAGTTGTGTCTCTGACAGACAACAAGACAGTAAGTGTTATTTTATTTTTGTTGCCTCATTTTGATTTTAAATTCTAGAAGGGTGTATAATAAGTTGCTATATTGTTACTCTCAGTAAAATTTAACCAAAAGATACTCAGAACTTCCAGTGTAACTCAAACACAAGAACATTAAATCCCCAGGAAGTGAAGTATGTAAAGAAGCTAAAATAACCTTACAGATTTTTTTGGCTGGGTTTAGGTTCATATTCCAAATTTGTGCATTTCTATTCCAAATAGTTAGAACACTTTAAACATTATGCATTTCATTCTGTTTCCTAATGTGATCTTTACAGAAATAATAAATATTCTGCAAAGAAAAGCGGTGTTTTGCATTGTGTTGTATCACCCAAAATAGTCACACATCCAGAAAAGAGAATGTTTAGATAATTCGAACATCCTCCAAAACTTCCCTCTCCATGCCAAAGCTATCACTCACAGATATTTGCTTCTCCTATCATTCACATGACAGGCAGTTGGCCAGATACCACTGGTTAGGCAGAGGTTATCTGTGGATAATACCATCCACACATCCTTGGCGTATGTGCGCTCCAAGTCGTGCCATATAAACACTCAATCATGACTTGTGCTATGATTGTCCCTGTGTCAGATGAGTGAGGCTTTCAAATAAAAGTTTATATTACAATTTTCAGTAATTGATGTGATACAATATACTTACTGGGAAAACAAAACCACTTGTAACAAGATAAAGCCATGGTAATGCTAAAACTCTTTTGCGTGTTTTTTCATGCATGCAACAAGAGGAAATTTGATCAAACAAAAGCTCTGTTGTGACAGAGTTCTTAGAATTTTCATTAGCCTTATTTAATAGACGCCATGAGGTAAATATTAGACTCTTTTTTCATAAACAAACTCTTGTCAAACATAGCTTTGCAATTATTCATGCAATCTGGAACAATTTTGTTTTTTAAGATGAATTGGTTACATTGTTTGTTAACCTTAACACTGTGTTTCTCTCCACAACTTTTCATCCAATTTAACAGCTCACACTGAAGTGCTGTTATTTTGGGATGTGTTTCATGCTTTTTCTGGCTGCTGTACTGTACAATCTTCAACTGCCTCCAGATATTATTCAAACAGGATTCTAAAATGTTTTTATAGATATCCTTTGCCTTGGACAAATAACCTGTTAATAAAGCAACAAAAAAAGTAAATGAAGTGACCAAAGACAATTGTGTTCAATCTGCATATCAATTTAAAATCTACGTGAAGGTATCTTGGCTCTCCAATATGGAAAGAGAATGTGACCACTAATTGGGTACATAACTGGTATTTACAAAACTGCTGTACTTTATGTAATTAATATCTGCTATGTAACTCCAGATAGAATTATACAAAGATTGCATCCTAAAGCTACAGATGCAAGCAGCAACACTCATATTTAACTAATCTGTGTTGTTACTAAGTAACAACAGTATTTCTACAACCGTTGTCTAAAGTTTTTTTGTCCTGTGTGTTTACCCCTCACCATATTATAACAACTATTCTCAAACTCTGAATGACGCCTTCTATACATAAATGGTGAACAATGCTGGGGTTATTGGAAAATGTATAAAGAAAAAATACATCCAGTATAACTGCAGGATGAATCACACAGCACAACAACACAACCGTGCAGACTACAAGGCCTACTTAGTATCTCACTCAATTTTCTGAATTTTTTTTAGATCCTTTTTACTTGTACAATTTCCTGTGCGAGCTGTTGCTCAGGTTTGGAAACACAGGTGCTTTTGTAATACCATCTAGGAGTGCTTCTGCTACGATGAAGAGTGGAGGAAGAACTGCTCATTTTTCTCCCTCCCATCCTTCTACATTGTTTGTACCAATGATAGAAAAGAACTGTACTTAGGATTCTACTTATATATTCATCCTGTATTGTTCTTCCTACGCTTTTACTGCTGGAAGTATTTAAGGAAATACAAAATGATTTTCGCCCTACAGTTCAATTTATGGCAGTTGTTCAACATTTTACATAAATTTTCAGGAAACACCATCCATTAAGGAATAGTTCAGACTGAAGGTAGATGCTCTGAATCAACTTTATCTCCTATAAAGACAGAAGGGAGTCTGACTTTTCTAGGGCATTCATAAACACTGATTTCAATTTCTTATAGATCTATCCTGATAGAGGTATCTGAAAATTCAAAATACACAACAATTTGACAAGCTCAGCATTATCATTTCAGGCATTAAATGGATTGTCATATTCCAAATTTGACTAAGACGAGAAAAGCTCAAAAAGAAGCTTCTGCATAAGTCCAGTGTTATAAGTTCAAATTTCTTTCTCATGACACATTAGATAGCATTTAAGATTTTGCTTAAAATGCTCTCAGATTTAAATACCTTACTTCCATGGAGCCTAATTATATTTTATGTGGAAAGTGTTCCACACTCACAAAAGATTGATGGCAAACAGAAAAGGACTTGACATTTTTGCATGTTCCTCATTTTCCACACAGAGATTCCAACAAAAATTTGACATTCTGAGATACAAGACATATCATGTATGTGGGTGTTCTTAACAAATCCATGGAATAACACAAACAGCAGTCTATTAGTCATGAACTGAGCATATACCCCGATGGCAAAGAGTCACAGCTACAAACATGAGGGATGGTCTGCAGAACACACACAAAACTTTGGGTTTCTGGGTATCATTATTCAGTAGCGAAAACAAACCTAGAGCTGTATCCAAGCCACATGTTAGTAGCAGATCTCGAACTGTCACTAGCAGGTGTACCAGAGCAGCATGTCTGAACAGCATGATCTCCTTCTCATCTATTTTACCTTTACAAATAGAAGACAGATATGTGGTCTACATAAAACTTCACAACTCACATAATATATATAAATACATATATATGTACTCAGCTTAAAAGACCCTGGTATCCAAGCATTTTCATTAAATACACTTCATCATGATAACCTTCAAAGGTTAACCTTCAGATCTGTTGGTCTTGCCAAATAGCTTATGATATAGCATAACATTTCTCAGGTCATCTGACCCAGAGCAAGGGGCACACGGGCCAGTGTTTTTGAAAGTTGCGTACAGACAGATGGTGTTTGCTGGAGGAGGAAGTAACAGGTTCCCTGGGCACATCATTAAAACCGCATTGTTTACTGATTTTAGTGTGACAATTTTCTGCACCTAATTAACATCTCATGAGAATCTTCACCTTCAAGAAGGTAAATTTGAACGACATTTGTTTCTTCTCAGCCCCACACATATCAAACAAATTTATGCACTTTCTATTCTGTATTGTGTATCCATTTTGAATATATATTATAGGACTTGATTTAACAGGAAGGAATTTCTAGTCCAAAGACAAAAGGTATTTTTGGGAATTGCACACAGGTAATGGTGCAGTTCATCATCATAAACCAGAAATTTTTGAAAACTCAACTACAGAATAACTGTGCTTAATAAAAAAAGACATACTTCAAGATGCTAAAAAAGGTTGAAGAAGATAATTAAAGAATAAATTACTACAGCTGAAGGTACATTCTGGAAGGAAAACAGTAGCTAGTTCTGTGTACTGGGATTAAAATAACTTTAATTCAAAAAGACAAACAAGGCACTTGGGAAGGAAAAATCAACTCAAGGACACAGCATACAGAAGGATTTAGTTGGAAACAGCAGGAAAGGCAAAAACCTTGCAACGATTCTCCATTAAAAGACAGAAAGTTAATGTTCAGCTCAGTTAGGGAAGGACTATGTCCAGCTCTTTACACCAATCACCATAAAAACTCAGTGAGGGATACAGTAATTTAGAAACAAAGTAACACAGTAAGAAACCATTTTATGATTGAAGACTGGAGCACTCGGCGATATTTGATGCACAAAAGACCAGCATGGGAATAGTAATCTGCTAACAGATCTCTACCATCACAGTAAGTGATTGTTTGCTATGTTCACTCAGGGATTAAGGAGCAAATACACCAGTATACTATAGAGTAAAGTGGAAAAAGACTGGATATTGTGAAACTATTTAAAACCAGGAAGTGAAGAAAAGAAGTATGTTACTAGGGAGATTTTTATATCTCCTAGAGATAGAGAAATATTCATTAGGAATGAATTGGATATTTTCTCTCTTGTTTCTGTGGACCTTCCAGCAAGAACGTTCTTACTTCCTTCTGCTGCTTTGGTTCGGGAGAAATGCAACTTTTATAGTACGTTAATTGCATCTGAAAGGATGAAAGTTTTCTTAAATTAATCTTGAATTAAGGAATGCAGACTCTTATATATTTTTTCCTTCCTTCAGAGAAGCAGTAGTGATTCTCTGTATACTTTTCTAACTAAAGTTTTCCTTTCTGTGATTCACTGATACAGATACCATGTTTGTCCCTTATGTTTGTGAAGATGGTGTTTGGTTTTTTGTAAGTTCCTTCACATTAAGAGAACACTGCTGATAATTTTAATGTGGTAATTCTATAGCTCACAGGCTATCATTCTGCAGAGCCAACTACAGTTTTTTTTTGTTTGCCTTCTTTCTCATTTGTGGTCCCATGTTCATTAATTTCCTTGAGAAAAATATATTCAACATAGAAAGTAATGAAATCGAAATAGCAGAAGTTTATAGCATAATTTGTGACATAATATAGAAACCTGTCAGGTAGTAGACAGCCTACTATGTTATCCCTGCAAGTAGTTCTTGACTATGAGCCGTACAACACAAAAAATAACACAAAACACCAGATAACTTTCTAAATGTTCCTCAAACCAATCTCTATTTTGTTATGAAGTTTTCCCAACTCTCTCTTTACAGTCAGAAATCTTTGTAAGTCACTAACTTTGATGACTTTTCTTCTAATTTTTCTGGTTTTATAGGACTTTCACATACCACATAGGAGAGAAATGAAGTCAGAAAGAAACCAAACCATTATGGATTTTTTTCCTCCTCATTTCTAAGATGGGCATAGTATTTGGCATCATGCAGGTATGACAAATATAGCTACTGAAACAACAAAACCACACAAATACCTTTTAATTTTAAAATCTAGCATAAAAAATAAAACCTTGTTTGCTATAGAAACATTTCTGAAGCATATGTAAAATCTTTTAAATTGAAATCCAATTAGAATACTTTTGTATTGCAATATCGAGGTTAATAAATGTAATGTTGAATGACAAGGAGACATTTTTGAAATAAAAGAGGAAATCAATTGTTGTAACTCTATAAAAGTTACAATAAATAAAATAAACTGTTAAAATTTTACCACTAATTTATAAAACAGCTTGAATCCTATGTCACCAACCAAATCTGTATTAGTTTCAAAGAAGAAAAGACGTTTTCTCAAAAGACATACCTTGTTTAAAATTATCACATATCACTTTCTCTTGCTGTTTTAAAAAAAATCTTGTGTGATCAAATTTAACACTGTCAAAGCTCCAAGTAACAGAACCAAGTACACCCAGATGTGTCAAATCTTTTAGTACAGGAATGGCTGCTTCTTCCAAGAGGCAGTATGCCTGGCATTGGCTTTCTGGGTAACACAATGAACAAAACATAATAATGAAGCTTGGTTTCACATACCACTACTGGACACAAATATTCAAAAGACCTAGCAAAACACCTTTGTCTTTTTCATGAAAGCTCCAACATTAATGGAAAAAAGTTACCTGTCACAGAGCCTCCTGAAGGGTAGCAATTACCTGATCCTCACATTGTTCCATGCATTTCATAACATGATCAAACTCCATGATAAGTTAGGATTTTCTACTCCTGTGACTCACACTAAGACTGTTCTACTATTCAATTGTTCTACAGCAGCCTGCTTCTCCATCATAGTAATTTTTAAAATGCTAATTTTTTTTGTTTTTACTGCAGAAATGCTTCAGTTTTGTCTCCTCAATTGCATTAAAGGAATTTTGCTTTAAAATTTAGGAAAAAAATAACTAAAAAATAAGCTTAAAGCTATGATTCCCATCCCAGGTGGGAACAGATGAAAAGACTACTCTATTCTTTCACTGGTTCTGTGGAAGAAAATCCTATTAAGCACATGGTTGGAAGGAATGCATTTCCATGGAAAACCAAACTAATCTATGCTGGGCCTATGACTTTCTAGGGCTGGGTATTTTTAATTTGAGGCTGTATAATAGCTTGGATAAATATTTTCTAGGTTCTCCTCTACCATTTCTACCGCAGGAGAAAAGTGTTGTCAGTTGTGTACTTTGATACAATACCTCATACAACAGGCAGACTTCAAGGCCCAGTCAAGTATGAGATAAATCCATAGTTGATTTCTACTGTGGCAAAGACGTTTCCTATCAAAATGACTACTGATTTCTTCCACCTCCATTTCTCATTTACTCAGAAAAAAATGTGCAGAATAATAAATGGGAGGTACTGCTCGGCATTAAGAGATTTCATGCCTGTTAATTTTGATCAGACATAACTCAAAGTCTGAGCTACTCTTTTCACCTTGCATGCAATTGGCTCTAGTCTTAAGATGGAGCTCCATAGCCTCCTCTCACCACTGTGTCACAATAATGATCCCTCTACTTGCAATACTTTCAGCCACAAAGAAAAGAGACTAAGTCTAATAATTTCTGTATTTTTCTGAGTAATACTATTTAATATAAAATTGTATTGCAAAATTACATAGAATCATAGAACAACTAAGATCATTGAGTTCAACTGTTAACCCAGCATCACCATGTTTACCACTAAATCATGTCCCCAAGTACCATATGCTCAGATTTTTTTAACACTTCCAGGGATGGTGAGTCCACCGCTACCTTGGAAACCCACTGCTGACCAATGCCTGACCATCCTTCCAATGAAGTTTTTCCCAGTATCCAATCTAAACCTCATCTGGTGCAGCTTGATGCCTTTTCCTCTGGTCCTGTCACTTGTTAGCTGGAAAAACATAAAGCAGTTCCAAAAATAGTGTATACCTGATGGTTGAATATCGACAGTGATACTGTCTTCTTTCTCTTGGGTTTTCTCCTCTGTTTTTACAGTCTCACAAAAAGAATCATCCTCTTTGTGAACACGCATAAGCTGTTCTTCAAGCTGTACCACTAAATAATGAAATGACAAGTGAATATTTAGCTACAAATATCACAAAATCAGCTCAATGAATAAGAAAACTATATATATCACTATAAATATTATTACAAATTACTCTACATGCAAAAATACTTTCAAATTAAGTTCCTTCTGTGATACTTACATTTTCTCATAATGAATTCTTTGTTGTTTTCATGTTGTACTTATACTATACAAAAATCCACAAGACACAAAAACAGATTAGGCCCTGTCTGCCTACACAGCCCAAGAACTCAGGCATTACCAGATTGCTCTTCCTAAGGGCAGAAATACAGAGCTGGGAAAGTTAAGGAGCTGGTTCTACTGCTCTGTAATATAGATACATAGAAAATCTCGTATGCCTTTAATGACAGAAAAGATGCTGTTGACCATAAGGAGCTCAAACTATGAAAATTACATCAGTGAGTGTTAAGTAGAAAAGGTTAGATACTTTAAGCCATGCAGAACGAACACAGAAGTTACAAATGGGGAAAATTAAAAAAATTAAAATAATTGCATACTGAAAATAGTTTTTCTCCTGTCTTCTAGTTAACTTTTTCAACTTGTTAATATTTCCAAGTGGCCTTCCCTTCTTCCTGAGATATACTGATGCATGAGCTACAACTTCTGGCCACAAAGCTTCTTTTATATCTACTTAGGAATGCCACTTTCCTCAGAAAACAAAGTATTAATACAGAGACAGAAAAAAAACAAAAACCTGAAGTTTTATTCTAGTTAACTTAGATAACTTGCCTTATTTTGAAAAGATATCTGGGGTTCAAAATTAGATCATTGAATTGTTTCTACAACTTCCCTCCTGCATATTTTCTGAACATTATGCACAATGATATCTTTAAAAAAAGAAATCAAACACCAAAGAGGCCTACAAGCACTGCTAGTCTCTGTAATTTTCAGTCAGAGTTAGAATGACCCTTGATAAAAACTTTCCTTCATTGAGAAAGGATGTAGTATCATTTCTACACCAATGTAGCTTATCACAGACCCCCGTATTTTGATGGGTTCTGCACATATCAGGTGTAATTGATCTGCAGCACTGGGGTCTACCCGTACACATATCCTAATCTGCATTGAATCTTCTTAAACCTTTCCAAGCCTATTCGTGAATATGACAGCTTGTCCTTCAATACATTCCGATTCCTTTCAAGGTGATGCAGTTCTGGTCAGGGTTCACTAGATGGCAGCACAAAACTTCAGGTACTTCAGTATCCTACTTCTAAAATTTGGATTATTGCTTTCTGACGTCACGAAAAGTTGTGTGCATCTCTGACAGTGTCAGAAACGCATGAATTTTGCCAAGAAATAATTACTTCCACCAGATTACATAAGCTCTAATTAAACAAATACCCCCAACTCTACAGGAATTATTGCTGAGGCTTTTATGTAACAATTGTGGTGGGTTTTTTTTGTGAATTTTTTGTTTGTTTGTTTTTGCTGAGACATTTAAATAAAACATAGATAAAAGTTATTGTCAAAATCCTGCCACACAAGTTCAAAAATTTTTTCAATTTTTTTTCACATATAATTCTATCCTGAAAAGTGAATTTGGAGGTATGCCACTGTCACCAGATACTTTATGTCACAGATATTTCTTTTTAAAAACAAGAAAATTCTTCTACTTCTTTCCCTCTTCACTATTTTGCAAACCTTCAATGTTGAACACATAGCTTGATATTCTTTCCCAAGTACTGCCATCAACAAGAACAAGCCTACCAACAGTTTTCTGTTTTCCCTAATACCTGCACGCTTCCCTAATGCTGCATTGTTTGATGATTTGATGGAGTTCGCACCAAGGTAACTGGCTCAAATGAACAACTCTTGCTCATTTTCTAGGCTACATAAGTGAGAGTACTGATTTGCTATTTGATAACTACAATGAATCTGAGAACTACTACTTCTCCAAATTGGCCAGGAGATCCAATTCAGAACATATGGATGGAAGAGATCTCCTGAAGTAAGTATCATTTAGAGTTACTTTGTCAGAATAGGAGTAAACTCAAATATTTATTTTATAAAATACCACTGCCAACCCCCCAAAAAAATCCTGTTCCAAAAAAAAACCAAGCACCAACCCCCCCCAGTCAAAAGGTAAGATACTTAGCTAAAAATTCAGTTACAGTTAAGGTCATAAAATTGTTGCCAATTTACTTCAAATCATTGAGTAGGATGAACTAGCACGTACTATAACGGTGAAATAGAGAATAATTAAATCTGGAAAAATGGCAGAATAAACTGGTTCACATACCTTTTTCAGATCTGTCTACATAATATTTTTCCTCTCTTTGGGTGATGTTGGTATGTCTAGACCTCATCATAATAAAGTTGTTCAGATCAGAATCATCACTGGCCCATTTAGAAGCAAGTGATGCACGCTTTCCACTACAGGATGAGTTGTCTAATTTAGAACATCCACCTTTACAACTGTCTGATTCAGATGGTTTGGGGGTTTCATTTTCTTGGTTTAAGAAAAGAACTGCCTCTTCTGTCTTAATCTTTCTTATGTTTCCTCCAGTAAGCTCTTCCACAGATCTATTTGTACTGTGAATTTTGGCAGATGACGCAGCACGCATGTCAAAGTACTGCCTTTGAATCTGCATTGACAGGTTAGGATTAACTACTTTTTCTGACTGATGTCTTTCAGCAGAAAACAGCTCTTGGTTTGTCACAGAATTCTTCTCTTCAAGCCATCCTGAAAAACACAATTTAGTTTCTTTCCTGTGACATATATTTTTCTCTTTTTTCTCTCCTGATTGGAGTTAAGGACTTTGGATGGTTTGTAGAGAGGATATTTTCAAAAACTTCTTTCTCCCTTCTCAGATCACCAGCATCCCTTCTCAGAAAACTTGCTAGTCCTAAGTAAAAATGCACAATATTAAGACACAAAAAGCCATGCCATTGCTTGAAGTTTTCACCATCTACATGGGGTTTATTGATGTTAGATTTCTAGGAAGGGGATGCAACACATTTCATTAGGAAGAAAATTTTACTTTTTTTGATTTGTAGAGGAAAAAATGAAGAATTCCAACAGTTCCCTCTGAAGATACACTTCACTAGAACTATGTTTTTGCATTGTGGCAGCACATCCATCTGAAACACAGTAGCTAAACAATTAAAGAAATGTAAAAAGCAGTTAATTGGAAAAGTTCTTGCCTGAGTAGTGTTTATGTGTTTCACAATGTATCATGTTACTCTCAATCCCAGGAGTTCTACAACCACAATTGGTGCCTTGCAGTCTGGTCATAGTTATACAACAAAATCTGAATAACTTTTCGCATTTTTTGTTGAAGTTTGATTATAAGTATGCAAAAATGTCCAAGAGAAATTCTGAAGTGATGAGCTGTTCAAATTTTAACAGTCTGCATAAAAAACCCCTCTACAGCATCACAAAATAAGGAATTTTCACTGTAACATACTCCCGCTACCGACCTTGTGCAGGTAGGACTATGTGAACATCTGCTTTATTAAAATATTCCAAAGCAAAGCTACCACTTCTTAAGAAATTTTCCTGTATGAAACTATTTTATTTAAAAATGACTGGTGGAGGCTATTCTTCATCTGCACAGTAATAGAAAAGATGAGTTTATGTAGTTCAACACCTTTGTTCCTACAATATGTTCTAAGTTAGTGAAAGTACACGTCAATTGCAGTAGTGCCCTTCCTTCATTTCAATGTAAAATATCTTTTTCTTAAGAATAAGATATAAATAATTTACTTTGTTCTTGGAGATACGTAACTCCCTGTGAGATTCTCTGTTAAAGCACCTATCCTTTCGTTCGATCACTTTTTTAAAAAAGAAGATACTTACTTTCTATTTGATAGGATGTAAATTGTGTGAATGTTTCTACTTCTGGAGGAAGTAGACTGTTTGGATTATTTCCATCCGTGTTAAATTGTTCCAAAATTTCTACAGCTGCTGGATTTAAACCCTTTTGAAGCCACCAGACTTCCTCTAGTGAGCCAAGCATTGGTGCTTCGACCTCAACTGGCAGCTCTTTCCGCAGTTCTGTCAGCGAATGATGCTGATGCGCAAGGTTTACAGCTGGATGCTCTGCAAAAGAACCAGAAATTAACATATAATATCAATAACCTAGAAAGATGAAAACAGAATGTCCCCTTGGAAATGAAAGCTCCCAAATACTGCTGACTTATTACATATATCTATTATTCATACTTCCATTTGTAACTCTGTGTCCATCAATAGATTTAACAGCAAAGTAATCAACATTATCAGAGCAAGTGTGCTTTCCTGAGTTCTGTGAGTAAGAGGGGTGGGGGTTCCATTTTTTTTTTTTCCGATCTGATAGCTGCATTACTAAAGTTACAAATTATCTTGTTAATCATCTGTGGGTTGTTGTCATAGTTACAAAGACTTTTCATAATCCTTACCTGAAAAAAAATTAACTTAAATAGTAATGAGCATACCATACACTATTTTCAACTGTAAATCAATGTACAAATGAATTGGACAACAAAACAAGCCAATATACATAACTTAATCCTGAGACTTATAAAATGAAGACAAATAAAGTGAAACGAAAGAATAGTGGTAATACATATTCTTTCATTAATAGCCTGCAGCTTGTTTTGGTTTTGTGTATTCTGCTTCTTTGCCACTCTTGTGAAGTTACAATATTATTTTCCATTGACAGCACTATTGTATTGATTGCTGCATATTTCAAAACATTATTTAAGGGAAAATCGAATACAGGAAGGAGTACAACAGATTACCAAATTTCTATTAGTTACTAGTTATTGCATATAACAGTAGTGAACACAGTCATAATGAAAGTAAAACTTACTTAATTCAAATTACCTCCATAGAAAGATACATGGCATACAAACTTCTATGTTGCCATACTGTAACTTTCATATGTACTAAAATAATCACATTATCCAAACTTCACAGGGTTACTGTAATTGGATAAACTTCAATGGTTCAAAGTAAGTGCTCGGTAATATAACACTATCTTTTATGCTTTATTTGTCCATGTACATGGAACTTGTAAACATCAGTTAGAAATTGATCATCAATTAGAAATCCTTACCGACAAGTAAAAGAGATCTCATATTATCCCGATACTTCTCTGATTGCCATACCAAAGATTCTAAGAATTCCCTAGAAGGCTCTGCAATTAAAATGCTATGAAGAACATAAAAAAAATTGCTGGTATGAAGTTTAGCAGCATTATCTGTTGAATTTTGATTTATATAAAACAATCTTTTAAAGATACACTTTGTCTTTAAATTTTCAGTTCATTCATCCATTCACTCGGTCATTAAATTTCTTTTCCTATCCATACAGAGGACAACAGGAAAGAGTGAGAGGAGGGGCCATCAAGGTTGGGTCCTGAAGTAAAGCAGCACTGGATGAGAATTCTGTCTAGACCATGGCTACCGCCCCAAAGGGATACTGAAATTCTTCCTGCATATATTAGAAAGACAGCAAAGCATGAAGTTCTAGTCTCAAATAAGATGAGAAAGAAAAGATGGAGCAATCCAAATCCTATGCTGGCATGAAAAGGCCTGAAATCTGTTGTTGAGGATATCCTCAAAACAGACAATACTTTCTTACTATATCTCTTCTAGACATTTTGCACATGATCTATGTGCAACATATGTGATTGCCATAGGTATAATTATGTGCACGTGCCCATACATATACTTGCTAAATACTTTAAATATTTATTATTGCCTACTGCAAAAATATGACCAGATTTTCAGGCTATTATATCCCCACAGAGAAAGAGGTCTAGGGAAGCAACTTCCTTACCTTTTCCAGGTTCCTCTAGAAAACCACACATACGGACTGTGCATTCCATCACTCTTCCACAGAAAACACAATATACATGCAGCTCAAAGAATGTAAGTACCAATTAATAAATACACAGAAGTAATTTTTGCGATAATTTTCAGGATTTATGACACAATTTGTCACTACCAAGGTTTCATTACCTGTTACCAGAGAGAGAAATAGGTTCTTCTTGAAGTCCTCTGCACAGAAAATTAACCCATGACCTTTCTTGTCTGCATTGAGGAGTTAAAGGCACTTCCATTTCATCTTTCAAATATGGAATATATTCAGCTAGAAATTGCATAAAGCCCCAGCCAAAACAAAAATAAAAATCAAAATCATAAAGCTACTTGTGAATGAAATACATATGCTTACGAATCTTACACTAGTGAAGTTCTGGATTAAAATAGAAAATATTTTCATGGGACAATTCAAAAAGCTATATATCCCAAATACTTCACATCTAATTTCCAGACAGTTTGGGGAAACAACCATAGATCACATTCCCTTGATGTGGTTCTGGGTATATATACTTCACATGTAAGATTATTTTTATAATTAAGTCATCAGGTATTACAGTTGAGATTTTGATATTCATGCCTGTTGGCCGCCTTAGATAATTCCTCCATAAAAGAAGTTCATTAAATGGGAGAGAGACTCCAGGCAATGTTGTGATGGCTGTAGGAACGGCCTCAGGAACTTCAAAAACAGCCAGGATTTTAATTAAAAAATTACTCCTTCAAGTAGAATTGGTACTCATAGAAATTTCTAGGGATGATCACTGAAATGAATTATAACACCAGGTTTGGGGTTTTTTAAGCAGTATACAAACAAAACTGGTATGTCAAAAGTCCTCTACAAGTCACTTTAAACATTCTTTTTTTTCCCCTCCCAATCATATTAAATGTGGACATACTAATGATTATTGGGTTTTATTCAAGTCTCATTACAAGTTTGCAACTTCATTGATTTTGGTGGTTCACATGCTTGCCCTGGTATCAATCTCTCTGGCATTCTACTAACAAAAAAGCAGAAATCACAAATCCCACATTGTTCAATGTTCTGTGAAAACTAAGGCAGAAAAGTTATGAATAAATCAGTGCCTCCACAAGGAAAAACACAATGAATTCCCTATTCATTCTACCAGGCAGTAAGTAGATGCAACCATCATTGCCTGGCGAATTGGCACAAAGCAGGCTACAAATCAGTCACCTGCCAGCTGCTCACAGCTTCTCCTTGAAGGACCTAGCAAGCCAATTGCTAGGCAGGAAGAATAAGGGACACTGATAGAAAGCCAGAGGACACAAATGTATCAGAAAAGTAAAGTACGAAATAATAGTGGGTACACAAGAAAGTAACATACTTCCAGTCAATATAACTTCTTTCCCACTTACTTAGAACAAAAAGGGTTCAATGAACTTATGCTGTGAACTTCAGTTCACAAACCAGTTTTTGTGAGGAGTAGCAATTTTAGGACTTTACTTTGAACAGGACAGAAGCTGATCTCAGGACAGCAAAAATACCTGCCATATCTAAAAAGAACTATTCTTTCTCTTTGAGCAATACTATGAATATTTGTTCTTGTCTAGTTATTTTTGCCATTGAGACCTGAATTTTTTTATCAGCTACATTAGCTAAACTGCCTACACTCAGAGTAACATTCCCCTTCTCAGAACATTGCTGACTCAGAGCACTATCTTGTCTCTTAATTCCTTTTTTAAACAAACTCAGTGACTAGAGAAAGACTGCTTAGCCTTATGGCTGCTTCTTCCCTGAATTCAAGCAAACATATTTCACTTCTGGTAACTCATAAAGAGTAAAATTATTTAGAAAAAGAAGACCGCCAGGTATCTCAGCTGAAATCTGACACCCAATAGACTATCATTTATCTTGGTAGACAACAATCTTCAGATGTAGCTTAACTTTATCTGGGTGGACCTTAGTGTGTTTCCACTGAGCTTTTACATCAGACACTTTGAAATCATATGATTGTTGCAACTAAAATTCCCCTACAATATAGTATCTGAAGCATGATACTGTTAGTACTATTAGCCTGCAGGGAACAGCTATCAGCTCAGTTTAAAACTTGTTGAAACTAAGACAATAAGAAGGGTCTTGGTCTGGAGAAAACATTTATTGAGTATTTTAGTAACTTCAGGATGGAAAACATCAAGTAAACAAGCACTGATGGATAATATACTGCTACTGTCCAATGCAACAATGGATAGAGATTCCAGATATCTTTTCATAGGTAGTACATACATTAGGATGAGACATATGCATATAATCATGTATTGACACCCTGCTCAGATCATCCATTTGTAAATGTTACTCTTTGTGCAGGCCCTCCTGTATTAAATGAAAGGTGAAAAATATCACCAGCACAGCCATTTTTCTGCCTCTCTCAGTCAGCCAGAATTAGCTGTGAATATTGTAGGGTTGGCAAAGGCTGTACATTATCTTGAAAGGCTATACCTGGAACCCAAAAAATCTTTAACAAAGGTTGGATGACTACGTTGAGCAGTGAGACACCAAAGCTGCTCAGCATTGGTCCGTGGTGTAAACACCATGACATGGGTTTTCAAGCCATTAAAGACAGACACACACATTGTATTTCCTGATCCCAGCGAAGGATTCAATGCACATTAACAGATACTCAACAGTTGGTGTTTATTCCTGTAGAAAACAGCTCTGTCTTACTGAACCATTTGCAAAATAGAATGTCTGCACTTCAGTTTTCAATCTCTAGAACTTACAAACACAGCACTTCTACCTGAATTGTTCTCCACCATTGTCATTTATGCCAGACTTTAACAAGTGTTAAACTGTGCTCTTTGACTCAATTTGACACAATTTATTCAATCTGCCTTAACTTTCATCTGCCCTCACTTGGTAGACGAGTTTCTAGATAAAAAAGGATCTAACAATCTAATAAAATTCGAAAGTTATAGACATCACTTACAGCCAAATGCAACATGAAGGAATTGTAAAGTTGCTTGTGTTTAGACTATAAAAGTCTAGAAAGGAGTATGGTACTTCTTGTACTTGCGGGTACAAAAGAATAGATTACACAAAGTGAATCCTCTTACCTATGTGGTACACATTTTCCCACAAACAGAATATTTGAAAACCACTTGAAGAATTTATTTGAAATATCACCACTTGATTTGCAAAAATCTTCCTACCTTCCTCACAGAATTCCAACATATTTGTGCTAATACTGGAGCAAACCTCTTGTGGAATGGCACAGTACTTGGAAATTTCTATTTTGTATGTAATTTCTGCTTTGAGATCTGAAAACAGATGTTAAAAGGTGCCATAAATGAACTATTTAATAATTTTTCCTGTCAGAGCTTTCAGTCTTGTCATTGAACCTCCATGATATATTGTTACGAAAAATTAGTCATACTTGGTAACCCCAGATGTTTTAGCTGATTAGAGCAGTGCTCAGTCTTGTCCCTTAAGTGACAGAAAAAAATACTCCATGATATTGTAATCACTCTCTGAATTATTCCAAGCTCTTATGACTACAACGATTCTCAGAGCAACTAAGTACCCTAGATATAGCTTGCTAGGAGTACGTGTATGAAGATTCTTTTGCTACTAAAAAAGGACTAAAACAGAACAAAAAGAATCTCAATAGATTGACACGTATGTACAGAATCCTCAAATCTCTGCAATCTCAGCTTGAAACATGGCACATACTAAATATATCAGGGGAATGCACATGAAACTGTTTTAGTCGAATATCCACTTTTGAAAGTTTTGTTTCTATCTTCAGTAACAGATTAGATTACTTCAAACTGCTCTATCAGGCAGAGAATTCAGCACACATCCTCCATGTTCAGAAGCATTAAGCTTCCTTCTCTGAAGGAAGCAGAAAATTATTTCTATTCCAGAAAAGCAGAAAATTATTTACTTTGATTTAACGTCCCCCCGCAAAAAAAACAACCCTCAGGCAATGCCTTTTTCTTTTAACTAAATGAAATACTGTCATACAAATCAATCTATTAGCCAATAACTGTCATTAAAGTTATATTTATTGGAAGTCTAAAAGCATTTAGTAATTTTTCTAAAATTCCTTTAAAGAAACTATTACTGTCATTGAGAGTAATCCTGTTATCCATTGAAACAGTTAACCATTTTTCATCCAGAAATGTGCTTTTGTGTTTGCAATTACAATGCAACTAAAGCATTTTTTATAGTATGACTGTTGTACATATAATCCTCTTAGGGATGTCCCTGAAAGTAAACTTAAAAACATGTTAGAGAACACAAGACCAAATGATTATAGCTATGTTGATTATCTATCACAAATCACAGCTCATATTACATTTGTGTTCAACACGACAACGCAATCCTGGGCTAAACCAAGTGGTAAGTAGTTTACTACCCCTTAAGGAGACATTTCTAATACCAGAAATTTGGATGTAACACAGTTCTTAGTTCATCCACAGAAATTCTCATCTGATAAGTTGTGAATTTTTAAGTGAACTTAATATAGAAAAGCTTGATTATGTTAAATGTGTTCAAATGAAAGGAAAAACAGGTCAAGCACTTACAACCAACACTCACCTTCTCTGATCACTTGTTTGCAAAGGTCTTCATCATCTACAGTGACCGGAGCTAAATTTAACACCTCCCTTAGTTCTACGTATGATGGAGTCTTAATACAATCAGATCTGCCATTGTTGGGTTCGCCAAATTCTAACTCAACAGGCAACAGGAAATACTGAAAAGATATTAATCACAACAAAATGGTCAGTAAATTTCCTTTGACATTACTGTACAGTCAAAGCTTCTTCAAAATTTTGAAATAACTTAATTCTAAACTGATTCAAGAGCCTTTAGGAGAGAAATCACTTGACAACATAGCACACACAAAATTTTGCTCAATACGGGGTAAAATACAATGTTACACAACTTCAGACTGAGTCAGTGGAATGTAAAAGGTGTCTTTACTTACAGTTCCCAACCAAGTACAATCCTAATTTATTTTAGTGAAAGTTTGTGTTTTGGAATTTTGAAAAATTAAGGAAAAAGTAGATTTGACTTCTTTAAAAAAAACAGCCAAGCTGGCCCCCCAAATCCCAGAACATGTCTTGTAGTTTTCCCTTTCCCATGCTCATATTACAGCTTCCTGTTCTGATTAATTTTTATTCTTAGTGTAACAAGTGTCTACATGAAACATCAGGTACCAGCAGAAACATCTGGTCAGACTGGAGATTCCTAAGAACAGTATCCAAGAACTGAAACCCCACAAATAATACCAATGTTTTCTAATCTTATAAAAACTCAAAATATTTGGCAAATATGAAAAGAACTCAATAAAATGACTGGCAGGTGAACAAACACACACACATAACATAGAGTAACTACTAGTAGAATATATAGTATGAAACAACAGGATGATACCTCTTCATCTTTTATAGATACAGTACAGAAATTCTCTTTAATCCTCTGTAATTCATTTTGACTCTCTTCCATCTTCATTCCATTTTGGAAAGTCAAACATTCTCTTTAAAAGATAATACAATAAAGTAAGTGACTTCTTTGCCATATACATGGCTAAAGCTTTTCTAAATCCATGCCTTTTCTAAGAAGGTAATTGCAAGTGATGCTGTATTGATCTGTGTCATTAACCAAAAATTTTCCAAGAAATAATGCATTATATAGAGTAGAACCACAGAACCTCTTAATATTGGGGCCTGACATAAACAGTTACAGAAAAAGCCTTCATACTGTAATTCTTCAACCTCCCAGAACATAAGTCCCCTCATGTAAAAGTGCCTTCTGCAAAAGCTGCAGATATAATTTCTTCCAACATCAAATTTTTTTACTAGACAGAAAAATCTCTGTAATCTATTTGCCTTATTTCTCTTTTGCCACTTTTCATTCCTATTTTCAGGAAAGATTTGGCAGGAAAGAAGGTGGAGTGTGCTTATTTCTAGTTAAAGTGAAAACAAAAAGTATATTCCTGGTTTCACTGAAAAACTTTAAAACCCTCAGAAGTAAAACTCAGGAATTAAGCTACTACTTGCATTATAAAACAAGGACACAAGCAGCACAGGGATGAGGATTTGTCAGGTAGAAAGTAAACGCTTCATCAGGCTTGCTCTTTGTGCCAATTACAGGCACTAAATCTATAATGACTTTTCAGGGGAGTAACTTGCTCATCAGCCCCTGACACCACTATTTTCCAGAGGATTATTTTAGACCACAGAATGGTCTAAATACTGTTCCATGTCCAGTCTTGGGATGCTCATGTATTTTAACTGAAATCTGCCTAACTGAATCCCTTTCTCTAAATGCATCATCCTATGTGCTGCACTAGGAGATCTGGACTCTCACCTTGGACAGCCAATGGTTTTGCTAGTCAAACACAGAACAGGAGGTCAGAGCTATTTCTGTAAAGCTTCAGACCAGCAGCTTTTTCTCCCATTACTGGTATTTCTGAAAGTCATTATAGAATTTGGATCATGGTATCTTCACTGGGTATTTGCAGTATTTTCACAGTGTTGCATCCAAGAGTCACTGCAAGACTGGGGCTCATGTTTGAAAAAACAGGCAAACAACCCCACTTCTCCTTGCTCTACTATATGGAAGCAGTTGGTTCACTTAAAATCTGTTTTACCTTGCCTATCAGTCATCAGTCAACCCTTCCAAGTGCAAACGAAGCAATACAAGTAGTCCAGACACCAGCACAAGATTTAGCCAGGCTTTATGAATGTATGTACACAATCAGTATATTAACAAAATACCAGGCCCATTTTTGATACAACATACCTGTTTTAACCTACTGGTTTGTTCAAAGTCATGACATAGGTATCATTCAATTAAATTCAATCAACCTAGCAACACAAAACTGAGCAAAACCATAAAAATAAATAATATTCAAACTTGAAGAAATACAATTCAATGGGTAAGAGCATGGATTTACTGGCAGTACATCTGAGAGGAGAGAATGAAAGAACATGGAAGCATGTGTAAAATCCCAGTCCTACTAAATTTAGTGATACTTTCATGATAGGTAATCAGCCAGCTTGAGGGAGGACAAGGTCTCTTAAAATGTACATTTTTTCAGTATTCCAAAACTAATATCCTGATTGCATTTCACACCCATAGAATGTAAAAATGACATAATTTAATTAATCCAGGTTTTTTTAATTCATAGAAATTTCACCCTCCTAATTTTTTCCTAAGATGGAAAGCTGAAGTTTTTACCTATTGCAAATACAAAGTAGTTACAAAGGTAAAATACAACAAATGTTAAAATGTTAATGGCACTGACTATTTTAATATTATACAGCAATTTGTAGATACCTGAAAATATTCTCTGGTGTTAAAATCTGTCCTTCAGAATGTAAAAGGGGATCTTTCACTAAAAAATACTGTAGTCTGCTCAGAAATAGAGATAAAGTTGGCAGTTTTTTACAAAAAATTTCAAGATTATCAATAAAAACAAACTCCTCTTCCAAACATAAATCTGACAAAATAGAAGAAAAAACACATTATAAAACAAGATAAAAATACTAAGAATTATCAGAATAAAGAGAATTGTTCAGCAAGTGTTGGAATACTATAAATGTCAGCAAAACAATAACTGCTTTTTACTTTAAGCTTACAAATCCTAAAAAACTTAAAGTGCAATGAAGCGTAGATTTTCATGGTTAACATGATAACCTCTAGTTTTATTTAGTTTTTTCTTTTGTCTTATACCTGTTAAAAGGTATTTTCTTTTTGTTTCCTTGTTTGCACCTTCAAGTGTTATAAAGGAACTTCTGACGTAGGCTCTGGCAAAGAAACTTAGCTCAGCACAATTTTAAATGTAGAAATGAAGCACTGTCTTCATACATGTCTAAACCTAAATGCAGATTCCCTATTTTTGAAGGAAAAAAAATTACCAAAAAGGTTGCAAATTACTGTGGTTTCAAGAAAGATGGCATTACTGCAACAACGCAGGCTGGGGAATGAACAAATCAAGAGCAGCCCTGTGAGCAGGACTGGGGGGTGCTGGCTGGACATGACCCAGCCATGAGCACTCCCAGCCCAGAAAGCCAAACGTGTCCTGGGCTGCATCCAAAGCAGTGTGGGCAGCAGGGGCGGGAGGGGATTCTGCTCCACCTGGAACCCTGCATCCAGCTCTGAGGTCCTCAGTAGAAAAAAGACATGGACCTCTTGCAGTAGGTCTAGAGGCAGGGTCACAAAAACAGAGGAAAGGAACACTTCTCCTGTGAGAAAAGGCTTGAGAGAACTGCTCAGCCTGGAGAGGAGATGGCTTCAGGAAAACTTTATTATGGTTTCTCAGTCCTTAAAAGAGGTCTATGAGAAAGGTGGGGATAGACCCTTTTAGGTCTTAGGTTTTAAACTTAAAGAGGGATAATTTAAATTAGATATAAGGAAGCAGTTTTTTACAAGAGAGGTGGTTGATGCTCCATCCCCAAGGTGAGTGCTCAGCGTGAGTTTGGATGAGGATCTGACCAATCTGATTACAAGGGAGTTGGACTCCCATAAAAGGTCTCCTCCTACCCAAGCCATCAAATTATTCTATTTCTTTTGACTTTAAACTACAGCTCTCCTGAGACAGAAGTGATGCCATAACCACATTTGACACATTCCTTTACATTTGCAGTACGAAATACATATGTATCTACACACACATTTCACACATACAAAATATATATAGAAGGACAAAGGGAGTTTTTTGTTTTTCTTCCTTATTTTTCATCAATATGGAAGTCTCCTTATTCCCACATTCCCCTTTCCTTGGATGACTACCTATCTGTAATAATTCTCTGTTCTCTCATAGTGCCTGCAAATGATGAATACTGACTGTGTTCCCACCAAAATGTTTTATGATGCTAACTCAAACAGATCTCCGTAAGAAAAATCTATCTTAAACTTCTTTTGGTATCTCTCTTGAACTATTAACACAAGCCCTGCTTCTCCCAGGAATAAATCTGTCTTTAGTGGTTGTATCTTATGCAACTACAAAGTTTTTGATCACCCAAATTATTTCATCAGTATCTCTGGAACATGCACAAAAAATTACAGAAGTTAACAAGATTACAGTAAATTCACGAATACAAGCCGCACTGAGTATAAGCCGCATCTCCGGGTGTTGGCAAATATTTCGTTTTTTGTCCATAAATAAGCCGCACCCGAGTATAAGCCGCTCTGTCGTTCGCAGCGAGGACCCGCATGCAACAAAGTTGCCAAATAGTAACGGAACGGCTGCAGGGCGGGGTTTACTGGCTCAGCTAAGGCTGTGCAGGCTCAGCCCGCTAGGGGCTGCCGACGGGGCCAGGTGGCCCAGCCCAGCGCCGCCGCTCGGCGGGGCCACTGGGGGTCAGCCGCCGCTGCCACTGGGCTCGGTCACCACGGCCCGGCGCTGCCCTGTGGTGGCAGGCAGGGACGGAGCCCCCCGCTGCCTCCCCGAGCCGCGGCAGGGGCGGCCCGGGTCCCCCGCCGCCTCCCAGAGCCGCGGCAGTGGCGGCGCAGGGCCCCCCCGTCTCTCCCCCGGGCTGCGGCAGAGGAGGGAAGGAAAGAGCTCTCCCGCCTCTCTCCCCACCCCCCGTGCTGCCTGCAGGCAGCCAGGCTCCACCCACAGTGCAACAGAGTAGCAATTTGTAACAATCGCAAAATGCCGACTTTGCAGCAGCTCAGCTCGGCACTCTGGCTGGCACTTCTCGGGTTGTAAATGTCAGGAAATTATTCACATATTAGCCGCTCCTGAGTATTAGCCACATTTCCGGTTTAGGAGCAAAATCTTAGTCAAATTGGTGCGGCTTGTATTCGTGAAATTACTGTACGTACCAAAACTTAGAGAACAGTGAATTGAACATTTTACCTTGCCCTGGCTCTTTAAATTCAGTGGCATAGTAGATCTTCAAATATTTGTCTTGGGTGGGATCTTCCTTAAAACCATTCTTCATAAGTAAAAAAGGTTCTTCTGTGTCAGTCTGAGAGCAAACATTTGAACTTGGAATAACTTCTAATAAACTATTACTAATCTGAAACTCTGCAGAGGAAATAGGTTTCCTAAAAAACAGGAAAAATATCAGACACTTAAGTTATAGCAAAATCAATGCTGTAACTTCCCTGACTCCTCAGTGAATCAACAGCACTCAGGTGCTCTAAGAACTTTGATAATCACCGTATTCACCAAAGAAGATTGGAAATTACAGAGTTCTCTCTATTCACTGGATCCATGGTCAAACTACAGGTTCAATTCTTCCCCAAGAAAAAGCCCTTTAAGTTTACACCCAGCTTCAAATTGAACAAAGAGACAAAAGCAGCAAACCTATTGATGTCATAATGCTTGTGACAAAAATTTGCTGCTAGCTTAAATGTACATTTTTGTTTCAAAAACCATGAAAAAATTGCAAGTAACAGCAACAGGAAAAATACTGTACGTGAAGAAACAAAACTACTTCAATTTCCTGTAACTATTCATACTAATCTCAGTACTACTATTATTTATTAAGAAAATCTCGCTACCGTTTGCCAAATATATAGAAAAATCATTTGACTACAGAAAGGGAAAAAAAAAAAAGCCATCATTTTTCCAAGCTAAGCATGCATCTGGACAAAACAGTTATAATTGTTGATTAAAGTATGTGCTAATGCTGTGCTACCCATATAAATTGACTGCAACAATATAGTAACTCTGACGAATGTTGACATTTCTGAAGCACCCAAATCAGCTCATCTACAGTTATTGTACTTATTATTCTCATTTTAGACAACTGATTTCTCAATTTTGCATACTACTGATTTATTCATATTTTTAATATTACTTAGCATTACACCACCTTGCTATTTGCTAGTCATCTAAAGATAATTCTCATAAAAACAATCAGTGTAGAAGTGCATCTCTGAAATTCAGTACAGAACTTCATGTGTAAGCAGCAATAGAAGGGAATCTCTGCTACACATCTTTTAAAAATCAACTATTTTACAACATTTTGATTAAAGTTCAGAAGTTAATTTTGAAGCTACAAGTACTATAGTTCACAAGTAATAACCATGTGGTACTGATAATAACTAATATCCAAAGTTTTATGTGGCATAAGCCTTTGAAAATCCATGAACCTTAAACCCTGCCCAAGTTACAACTTCACTGAAATCACTGGGTTTCACTACAGCATTATAGCTAGAACAAACCTCACTGAGTAGCTTATTTAGAGACTATACAGGCCACCTCTTCCAAAGTCAAAGTCCTAGTAATGCTTTTCTGGAAAATGGCAAATACCTTAATGCAGACCATTCTAAGTATGGAAAAGTATGTTTCAGTCATACAGCTATGCTTGTACAGTTATATGAGATAATTGTCTTAGAAAGAAGGGGGGAAAAAGCTTATTTTCATGTTCATGCAGTTTGCAGAGATCTTCTCCAATGTCATAAAAAGACTACACAACCATTAAAAAATTATACAAAGAACCAATGAACTCCATAAGAACACAATACTACCTTTAGAGAAAAAAAAAAATCTCTAAGTTATCTGATAGAGTGTCCAGTTCCAGCACACTTGCTACTGTCAGGAAACATCTTCATATTGTTTTCATCATTACCTTGTAATTCACAAAGTACCTGAATGATATCAAAGAAATCATAAATGTTTCTAACTTAAAGTTACTGACTTTTCCAGGAAATCCTCCACAGGTAAACTTTTCTTCCATTGATCCAATACTGAAATAGCAATCATGTTCTGTGTTGAAACAACTGAGACAAAAAAGAGAGAAAAAAAGTCACACAGAAAATACGAAAATGAATTTTTATATATTGATTAAATCATTGCAGAGGTTAATTAAACTCTACACATGACATACAGAAGAAACAACACCTTTTGTTTTCCATTACCAAAAGGTAATACAAAAGCATGACAAAGGTGCAAACACTTTTATACATATGCCTTTGTCATTTGAAAACATAATTTCCCCCACATTTCATAACCTCAGCATCATCTTCCAAACCTTTCAAAACTAATCAGATTTGGTATTTTACTTATCTGCTATCATTGCTTTTCTTCCATAAACACTTCTCAAGTAAGAAATCTTTCCAGAGATCTCCACAAACTAATCAAATATCATCTCATTTATGGTGCCACCCAAATAAATATCCATTACTCATTTGTTTCAATTTGGGCAATGAAGATGTTCTACCTTCAAGCACTATAAGAACTGCCATACTGCTATGTCTGGAAATATTTTTTTACCAGATTAATCACATTAGGGATAAACACAAGCTTTTCCTTTAATCTACAGTAAATCTAAACTAAACTTCAGGATTATGTAACATACTTCTAGTCCATGGCTTCCTATACTTATCATCAGCAAAGAGTCCATTGAGATGATACTTTTCATCTTGATGTAAACAGGGAGGAAAGCAAAGTGATAATTTCCAGATGGAAAACTTCTGCCTTGCCACGCTCTGAATAAAAAAAGGCATGTGATAAAATCATGAAAGAGATAGTTCCGTTATTTTTGTGCACTGCCTCTTCAAACGTTCCCACTGCTTTCAAGGGTTTTCTACTAGAACATAATATTTTATAATGAAGCCTTATTTTTGTAATGCTAACACAGTCCAAACTAAGAGAAGATAATAACATTCACCCGATTTGCTATTTAACTTTTAATCTACATCTCTGAGTATGCAGAATTGCATGTACGCTTAGTTATACTTTAACCAAACTTTGCGTGTGCAATTACAAGTGCTTAACACTTGGAATGGTCTACTGAGCAGACACATGGATAAGCCAACCAGAAACAATTTAGTATCATTCCTTCTACCACAGTTTCAAGTGCTTTTAATATTCTAAGGCCTCTTGTCTTTCATGAGCTAATGAATGCCTTTTTAAAGCCTTTCATTTTCACTAAAACCAGAGGTAGTAACCAATTAAATTCTGGAATCAAATAGTCTGTGTGGCAAGTTTAGTAACTTTTCACTGAATACCAAGTTCAATAAACTGTCTTGCAGTTCTTTTATCACAGAAGCCCATGCCCAGTATTGTAGAAAGAGCACAGAACCACAGAATAGTCAGTGAGTTCAGGAAGCAAAGAAAAAATGTACTTGCACATTTGTGTTCAACAAATTTATAGAAAGATGAAGAAAGAAGTTGCTCTTTAAAAGTCTGTGGAGCAAAAGGCATATTGAAAAAGAAGCTACAGTCATGTGGAAGAACGTAATTAATGGGACTAGAAACTTTTCTCCAGTTGTAAACCCATTGCCTCACTTCAGGTCCCAGAATTTCCAGCCAGTCCAACATATGCTGTTAAGCCAAATATAGCTTGACTTAGATGTCTCAGATGACAAACTAGAAATATTAGAAATATTTCACTGACTTGCACTGCAACCAGAATAGCCATGCTATTGGTATAGTTTTCAAACCTTCCTGCCTAAAAAAAAGAGAAAATTTAGCAGAGAGGAAACGAGAGAGAGAAAAAAACCAAACTAAAATAAACCAACACCAACAAAAAAACAAACACATAGGAAGCAACGAAAACAACTACTGTCATTTCATCAATATAAATATTTTTTTCTATTTCAGTTTAATCCTTTGTGGGATAGTTACAATTCTGTAAATTTAAATTTAGTTAATTTTAATTTAAAAAGCAAAAGCTTCTGCCATTGTAGCACCTTTTCATTAAAAGGCTCTTGTGAAAAAACAGATCTGATCCAATGCAGTCCTTCCTGCCTAAGACAAACCATGGCATTTCCTCAGTGATATCTTTCACAAATTCTGAATAAAGAAGATAAAATCAGACAACTAGGCAGCTGGACCTATGTCTCCTACAAGTTACTGACCACATATCAGTTCAGGTAATCTGTACTGAAGTTGCTCCTGAAACAGCTGCGTTTATAATGAAACAACAGGCAGCTACTGAATTTCCTAATAGAGATAATAGGAACAGAAAATGCTAAGGATAATCCCTGTCTTCATCAAAATAAGCTATCAGAATTGGCACATAAAAGTTGTCAAAGCACTCTCAGTTTAAAGAATACTATTGCTACTGTAGAAGTAGAACCTACTGAACAAATAATTACATTAAATAACAAAACAGCTCAGAAAGAAATTTGAAACACCACCATGCAGCTTTACTGAGGCTAACTTTAGCTAAACAGCTAAAATCGTATTCTGTCTAGTATTAGTAAGGTGGAAGAAATACACCCTAGAGCTATCATCATAGGTAATAGCCTTAAACCAGGACAATTGTGCATTTTATAAAATATTTTAAATGAAACAGTGCTAAGTGTGAAGTTTAAGCTGAATTAGTTCACTTTATAAAGTCTGATGAGACACAACCTTTCTTGCCATTCTGAAGCATATAAAAGAGTTTCTCAAGGCCATTATTAATGGCTGTAGCATTCAATCAGTGCATGTTTACCCCTGTTTATCAAGAAAACATAAAGGTCTCTGCACATTTCTCTTCTAACTGAAAGATACTATGCGCATTTTCCCAGTTCCATTCAGTTTGCATGCACTGTTAGTTTATATCATTAGAAAACCTTGCACTACCATGATGACTTTGCAATCACACAACACTCAGGAGCATGAAGAATTTTAGCTCTTCCATCTAGGATGACTGAAAAGGTTCCTTTCTTCAAAGATACTTACTAAGGGAAGATGGAAAAACTATACCTGGAATTTATCTAAGTGCATAACAAGAATATTAAGAGCAGGATTCTGCATCCAGTTGAGTCAGTTACGTGCAAGAAGCAGTTTGATATAAGTCCATCGAATTCCAGCATGTCCTAAAAGCCAGAAGCTTCAGTCAAGTGCACTTGATACGTGGAAAATCAACTTTCTCTAGAGGGTAGCAACTAGGCACAAGAGCGGAATCAGAAACTGCAGTTTGAGCACAGCATCTCCCTTGCACAGTCAGATCTGTAATACCTTTAAATGTGCGACCACACCCATTAACCCCTTCTGGAAGTACTACAGAGCAAGATTTCCAGCACTGTTTCAGAGCAGCCATTCAGCAGGTCACTCACCATTTCTATTTTAAAAGTTTTCAGTTGTCTTGATGTCAGCACCATCCTCCTCAAAACTCAGGCAAGAAAAGCCATGTAATTCTGCTCTTTTGCCTATAGCCCACAACATGCTTTGCTAACACATCTATTTTTTATTTGTAGATAATACGGAAACAACTGGTGTTTAAGCTGAATGGAACTACATTGAGAAGATTTCCACCCGAACACTGCATGACAGACTGCATGCTGTTGGAATTATGGTAGAAGAAGTAGTTCTTGTTCCTACAATCTCAGAAAACAGCAGGTACATACACTGGCACTACGTGGAACAGCTGCTGTACTCTAAGGAAAGGGATGTGGGCAATGTTTCATAACAAGGATTGCAGTTTAACTGCAAGTACTACTGCTGGGCACTTCCCAGGCTGCAATTCTCCAGTCATGGGCGAGGAGCGCTTCTGTGCGCCCTTGTACTCTCCCTGAACTCCCGAAGGCATCCTGTCTTGCTACACTGTTGTGCTCACACACTACAAATGCCCCCTTCTGGCAAAGAACCACTCTACTTTTCTACAAGAGAAGGTCTTGTATTCGGTCTGTGGCTTTTCTTTGAAAGTTTAAGTAAGTTAAAACCCGATTATGGCAAGGTGTTTCGACGATAAGAGGTTGGCAACATCACAGAAGGAGACAGGAATGAAAACAAGACTTTATAAGGCTTCTAGATCTTACGTGATCAAAATCTGTAAAGCCAAAATATTCGTTGTTGGTGTGGGGAAAAAAAAAATCTCTTTTCCATTAATTTAATCTAAGACACTGCAAAAAAGGAATACAGCATTGTGTATCACTACTCTAACACATGCCAAAGTAGCTACAAAATTGGATTAGTTCTCCAGAAATTAATTCGTTTAATTTAATGCATTAAAAGGTACAGGGTATTCTCCAAAGAAAGCCCAGAGCCAGAGACTTGTATGAGCATGATAAATAAATCATGAATGCAAGAGAAACTAAAAACAACTGATGCTTTTCAGTCTGTCCAAAATTGTAGTTAATTTTTTAATTAAAAAAACCTGTAATCACTATGTTATCCCACAAATGCAGCACAACAACTTCTCTGAAAGAAAATAGTAAACAAAGTAGTTCTTGCTATCTTTTAAAATGTGTACTCAATATTTTAGTTAATAACTGTTAGATTTTGTTCAGACTACTAAGAGAAACAATAAAATCATACCTCATATAAATAATCTGTTGAGTGATACTTCAATGCTGTAAATATCTTGTTTCGTGACATTTTCAACATGTCAATTGTCTGAAAGACATACAGAATATGTGGATTGGTTTAAAACTTTTTTATCACCTCAAAATATTGAAAGAGAAGGCTGAATATCAGGTTCAACATGAATAGCTTCATAATTTCTAGCACATACACCATGCACTGAATTTGTTGTAGCTACAGTATTCTTCCTCTGGAAGGATGTAACAGAACATGAACATTTGATTTTTATCTGAAAGAACTGAGCTTTTTAAAAAAATATTTTTAGCTATGTCTCTTGGTGTTTATTTCTCAGAAAATCTTTAGAACCATTAAGAGAATATAGGCAATATATATTAATCAGTAACTCTTAAATTAACAGATTAAATGACTTTTTATGGATTATATATTACATATATGGGTTATAAGTTATATTATATTATAATTATAAATTAGTTTTCAAAGGCACTAATTTAACTGTCTAGACTATAAACTTTTCACCGCCTCATGCATTTTTGAGGGGATTTCCCCCCACTTTTAGTTTTACAAGAGAAAAGGAGCTATTGTACGGGCTAGCTGATAGCACGGGGCCCTCATGGAACACCAGGTCTCTAAGTTAGCCGATGCTTCTGAGGGGAACCAGGAGAGAGGCAAAAACCACACAAGGCCAGAGACATGGTGTGAGTGCTAAACAGGATATATTTATTGTAGCTGGATCTGTACAAGGTAAGACAGTACTTTTTCTTAATTAAAAACAGGCAGAAGAGTCAAAGATAAAAGTAAGGTAATTCTATCAAAAAGTGTATGATGTATTTGAACAAAAACACTCCATTCGGGTACATTCCAACTTTCCAATTCAAAATTGAAAAAGTGGGACCTAGAAATGCTAGTCTGTGAGGCCATAATGAAGTCTTCATAGTTTTTTAACGAAAAACAACGAGTCTATAAAAGGATATGACCCTGTTTCATTCTCCAACGACTCGAGGGAGCACCACTTTCAGTAAACGAAACATGCAGGATGAGGTACTTCTGCCAGCGTTAAATGCTTTAAATCTACGAACATAAACCAATCACGAATACCCACCTCAGCCCCTCAGGCGCCACGACCGCCCTTCCCCCGGCCCGCGGCGCCTTCGCCCGCCTGCTCGGGGTGGGGAACTCGCCCCTTTGATTGGCTGTCTCCCAGAGCGTTCACCTCCGATTGGCTGTCTCCCTGAGCGTTCACCTCCGATTGGCTGTCTCCCTGAGCGTTCACCTCCGATTGGCTGTCTCCCAGAGCGTTCACCTCCGATTGGCTGTCTCGCCCGGCAGTCCCCTCTGATTGGCTGCCGTTGCCGCCACCGCCCGCCCTCCCCTCAGGGGCGGAGTGTCCGTCACCGCTGTCTGAACAAAGGGAGTCGTAGGGAGTTAGCCGATAGGGGCGCTTGCATGACTTTCAAAGCTGAAAGTATTTTTAGAGCCGTAAATGCCTAAGTAGAAGCAGTTAAGTAACTTCTTCTGTTCCCCCTGTAGCAGCTTGCATGGGAGAAGAAGTTGTAAGGATGGGACCGGGTTAGATTTTAAAGGTATCGTATCTGAAACGGGTGACCTGCTGCCGGTTACCTAGGGAGGAGAAATAGAAGAAAGCCACAACTTAATACCCAGAAATACTTACTCTTCCATGTTTGGAAAACCTGTGAGATGTCAGTGACTACAAGAAGCAGTCAGCTTAGGGGGGTTGGGGGGGGGGAAAGAATTTTTTTTTTTTTTAAATTTTAAATTTTTCCTTTTAGTGGCTGCCTAAATTGCTCTCACTGCTCTCCAGCTGCTTCCTGTCGAACAAATTGTTGTGTTTCTCAGAAGGCAGTTTAGTGTCAGATTTCTGCAGTGCCCAGACTCTGACTAATCCCTGGAATGACAAAAATTTCAGGAGTAGTTGTTTGAGCACCCCATCTCTCCACCCCTAACCCACACCATCCGATCCTACACACATCGTACCCCATAACTAGGCCAGACAGCTCTGCTTGCTGACATCTGAAATGGCACCTTACTGTTGTTGGAACGACAAAGCCATTTTATGGTCTGTCCATGCTTTCTCCTCCTTTTACCGTAGATGTGGAAACCCACAGCGAGCACATCAGAATTGGAAAAACCCGTGGCAGTGCTGCAGCAGGTGCATACAGACAGTTGCTACAACAGTTCGGGGAGTCTGGAAAAATGTGTCTCCAAGAACTGCAGGCTGAGTTGAGGGCTAGTTTCTCTGTGGAAAACAAAATTTACACTTTTCACTCTGGTTCCAGGAATTCCACCAGTATTTGTACATTCAGTGAGTGAAAGAGTTAAATAAACACATGACAGATGCTTTGTTTATTGCTATGAGGTGATTGGGGTTTTAATTTTTTTTTTAACTCTGAGAATGGGTTTAGCTCAGTCACAGGCATATTGTCAGTGTTTCATACACAGTTATTCCTATGAAAAATGCAAATGCCAATAAGTTATAGTTTTCTTGGTATTTATATATTTACAACATATTTCTGTTCTGCTCTTTAAGTATTAGGAGACACATTATTAGGCCAAGTAGGCACAGTACAGAACCCACTAACTTCCAATTAAAATACTTCGGAAGTGATCCTCTCCAGTTGGAATATAGGGAAATGCATATTTTACCCATGCTACTCATCCCTGGGAGAAAGAGAAGCTTTTGGCAAAAGTTAAGGCCGCTGGCACAGAGGCCCCAGGCTGAAGAGGAAAGGTGAGAGGGTATTTGCCTAATTCAGAAGCTCGTTTTGCTGCCTCAGCTGCTACAGTGCCACTGGGTGACCTGCAGCCTTCCTGGTATTCAGACTTCATGCTGCATGCTTCCTGCAGGGCTTGCTTCCCTTCCTTGGAAAAGCACTGCAAGGCAGTGACTGGTGAGGCAGGGGACAGGGATTCTTTCTGCCCTGTGGCAGGGCACCTTGGTTCATCCCCTTGTTTCCCTTCAGGCTCAGGATTAGTATTCATGACTTCAGGAAAGGTGTGAAGCACCAGCTATATGCTCATGGCCTCTGTACAGATTTGAATTGCAGAGCAGATGCTCTGCTGGCCTCAGTCATGCTCTGAATGTTCTTCCCCCACTGTTGGATGCCTTGCCCTGTTCACCTCCTTTCTACTACATCAGCTAATGCCAGGACTCGTCCACCTGATCTCTGTCCATCTCCTCCTTGGCTCTCAGCTCACAGTTCCACAGATTCAACTCTGCCTGCTCCTAGGATGGGCATGTGGGAAACCAATGCATTACCTGCCCTGTCCTAGACACTGTCTCACTTATGTCTTCCCAGGTCATGAAGGAGATCTGCTGCTGCTGACCTTCTCATATGGGCCAGTTTGGGGCAGAGCAATGCCACCAGGTACTAGAACAGTGCCCTAATGCATCCACCTTTGAATGGGTGGCCAGGGCTGGCAGAGCCACAATTGTAGAGACTTAACTCTGACTCCTTCACAGAAAGGACAGAACCCCTCACCGCATTGCACACCAAAAACGAGCTCAAGGCATGACAGTTTGGCAGCAGTGGAAAAACTCAGATGGAATGACCATTTTCCACCCTGCTAATTCTGAGAAAGGCAGTTCTGCTGCAATGTCTGTGCCACATATCCTCTCTGGGCAGCCCCAGGCAGGAGCTGAACTGACTCTTGACACATTCCTGAGGCACAGGGAGGTTTGGCTTAGCCCACTTTGATTGTTTCCCTCACTAGAGTTACAACAGAGACATCTTTGCTTGCTCTTGCTGCCCAAACTCTTCACAGGCACAGGGGAGAGACAGGTGACATCTAAGATAGGCTGGTGGATGCTGTTCCTGGAACAGCCTGGTTCTCACTGTCCCAGGTGATGCCTCTGTCTTAAAAAACCTAAAGGAAGTGCTGAAAGTCTCCCATGTGCAGGATCTATCCCTCAGCCTGCCAGGCTGCGCTGGAGGCCATAGGAAAGGGTCCCACTGCAGTAGAGTCGCATCATGTTGGAGCTCTTCTGCTGAGATTGTTCCATGTCATGCCACAACCACTCCTTCAGTAGCCACTCTGGGGTGTGACGTTCAGCCCATGTGAAGTTCAGCTTCCCTCACTCCTCCAAGAACTTCTGTACCACTGACCTCCTCCAGCAAAGTGCTCTGGAGAGCATTGCAAGGGAAGCAAAGAGGATGCCCTAAATCCCCTCTGCTGTAGTCTTTTTCTCCTTTAACTTATCATTGTCACTAAATCCCACACAACATCAAGAGGCTGGTTCCAGCATGGGGTACCTGACTAGAAGAGCTCTGCTTCCTTGAGAAGCAGCACACATATGCACTACTCAGCAGCCAGCAGCCTTTGTCTGTCATTTGTGTGTCATTTGTGATGATCTGTTGGATTGCAATTCCATGTGCAAAGGGATGGGATGAAGGAGACTGCAGCCCAGCACTCAGCTCTTTCCTGCACCACCTACCACTGCTCAGACTCACAGCACATATAAAAAACATGTCTGCCCCACCTCCCCATTGCCCTCTCCAGCTCTTCTCACTTTCATGGAAAGCTGCCATGTCATGAATGGTTGTTGCTCCTCCAATGAGTGCTACTGTGATTCTACTTTGACTTGCTCCGCTATTGCCCTTCAGTGCCTCTGGGTTTGGACACAGAGGAGTGACAGATGCCATTTACAAGCTCCAGGCCAGGGACCTACAGTGGGCAAGACACATGCCACATACCCAAACAGGAGAGCTGACCCAGGCACACAACATATCATGGGCTCACCTGCTCCAACAGCTGAGTCTGCTTGCTCAGTGTCAGTTTTGCAATCAGCCCCTGGAACCAGCTCCTTTCCTTCTCCATGTCCCTCTGCTCTGGGAATAGACAGTAACAAGATGGTGTCAACATGAGGTGGGATAACCCACTCTCTGTGCAAACCACATGCATGGAAAACTGCATGTGTTGGTGATTACCACCCTCTGCTCATTCCCAAGACAATTTTTCAAGGGGAGATGACTTTGCCAGCATCAGCTGGACTGACATTTTCCAATGAACTCATTGCCAGAGGCGAGCCTTCACTCTGATTGTACTTGTTGAATGTCTCAGAATCAACTCTTGTAGGTCCCACTGGAATGAATCCCACTTTGATGAAATGTTCCTTTAAAAGCAAGGCATCCTGCTCCTAGGATGTGGGATGAAGCTGTGTTGGCCCTGCAGCAGGAGATGAGCTGCCAAGCTGCTCCTTCTCCCCCATAGCTGCCTGCCAGAGTCCTCCACCACCTTCATCTGGCTCCTACTCTAGAGGTCACAGCAGGAAAAAAGTGTTGCTTTCATGACCATACCCAGCACTCCAGAGATGTTCTGGCAGTGAGACTGGCCTCTCCTTCTCTATGACACAGTGCTGGTGAGAGTTGGACCCTGACATACCGGTAGGGCTGTTCTTTATCTCCATTAGGACAACACTGGTGTGGCTCTCTTCCTACCTACCCAAAGGAGGCACTGGGGAAGCACTCCCATCCCAGGGAAAATAAACAGAGGTGTAGGTAAAGACCTTACAGAGGAGGGGAACACAGACCAAAGCATGCTACCTGTGGGTGTGCCTGAGGAGATCCAGGTCCTCCTAGTGTCGCTGCTGGAGAAGCTCCAGAAACTGCCTTTGCTTATGTCCACTCTAGCTCCACTGTCTGGACCTGCCTAGCCCCCAAAAGAAAGTCCTTGTTCTGCCCCAGGATCAGAACTCTTACAGCAGTGGAAGGCTGTAGACATCTCTGAACAGTAACACATCTCCTCTCTATCCTGTCACTCTGGTGCTATTTAAAACAGACATGATTCTTTCTCCTCCCCCTTGTTCACCTGTGATGCCCCACTCAGCAGGTGCTGGGGCTCACCTGGCTCTCCAGCTGTGCTATATGAGCCTGGATATGGAAAAGCCCTGCCCAAAAGCCTGATGCAGTCTGGAGATGTGCTCTTCGTGTGGCAGCTGTAGGGACACAGGGATGGTCTGAGGGAGGTGAAGCATTGGAGAGACCACCTTCTCTTTGCCTTGTGGGGGCAATCCATCCACAGCCCCTCCTCTACCTGCCCAACTCCATCTCTGGCTTGGGTCTTTTTCCCCAGGAGCAGCTCCTGCTGCAGACATAAGCTTGCTGAGCTCTGTTTTTTGGGGACAAGACTGAAGGAGACCATGTGAGAGACAGTATGTGTCCTACCACCAAAGCAAGGCAAGGAGACTCAGCTGGATGAGAAATGGAGGCTTCCAAGACCAGGCAAGAGCTGCACCTGCTATCAAAGGCTCTAACTGCCCTTCAGTTATCTAGAAACCATCTCAGAGTATCTGAGTAAGCATCAGCCAGTAAGTAATGAACAAATGGATTTTTTTAAACTTGTGAATTAGTGTAATGATAAAAGCTGTAAGACCATATACTGACTTTTATTTCAGAAAAAAAAGTAACTGGAAAATATAATTGGTAAGTCTAGAAATGGTGATGAGAGAAAAATAAAAAAACTTGAAACACAGAGTATAGCTAATTTCTAGCTAGAGTGCATAAAAATGAAGAAATATGGCTGGTTTTGTTAATCATTTGTAGAAAAATGCACATTTACATATGGCAAAACCAGCAGTGGTTGTGGAAGAGGTTTTGTGAAATGCTGCTGTGAACATAATTGAGCTCCACTAGGGGTGTCATTGTCACGCATCTAGGTGAGCAGCTTTCTCTTGAAAGAGCAAAGTGTAGGCAGAAAAATCCCACAGAGACCAAAAAAGAAGAGCTTCAGCTCTCCAGGTATCTCGCCTCAAGGGGTCTTCGTATTAGTCCAAAGTCTGTCATAACGGAAAAATCTCATAAGGGGAATTAGCTTTAGTGATAGTTTCTGAAATTAAAGTACAATGCTCTCACAGAATTTTTATGTATTTTCTTTGCTGTTTTATTTGCTTGCTTTTGAGAGAAAATAAAAAGTTATGATAGCTAAATGATTATGCTGACAAAGAAATTTTGTGAACTTATTTTTGTTCAACAGTTCCCAAATACTGCAAATTATCATGCCATCTTCCTAGAAAAACCATGTATATATGGTATGTGGCATATAACACTGAAGATTTGTGCATTGTTTTTTTGGAAACCCTGTTTGTTGAGGAGGAAGTGGAAGTATCAGGTAATATTTTTACTTTTTTTTTTTTTTTTGTATGCAGAGTACTTCTGTCACATATATTTCACTAAGCCCTGAAAGAAGTTCAAGTAAATGAGTGACATCATTGCAATATTAAGAATGCTTTTTGAAACACGTTTGCAAACCTTATCTTATACTAACCAGAGTAGGCATCAGAGTGAGTGACACTAAAAGGTGACTCCAGTCCTGGGCCATTTGTGTGATGGAGGAAACCCATTTAAAAGTTACCATATGAAGATGTGCTAGCCATAGACATATCTGGAAAAAACTTAACATGAGCAAGATGTTTTCTTTTGTGATATCTTTAAGATTAGAGCTTCATTATAATCCATTTTATAAGTTGGTCTAAGACATCCTGTAGTGGGATAATGTAGTATAATACTTTGCCACAGGTATGCTAGCTGTAGAAATGTGGTGAAAACATGAAGCGCTGCCTCAGAGAATATTTATCTTTTGGCTGAGACTTTGCACTGGAGCATCATTTCACTGAAAGGTATAAGGCAAAATAGCATATATTTGTTTCAGTATTTCTCAGTGAAGTCACTTACCTGTCTGAGAAAACTGCAGCACTATCTGATGAATAAAAAAATTCTTGGGACAGTTAGTTATGGTGGCTTGAGTCTACATCTGAGCAGCAATAGCAAGTCCTTTCTGTTCTGCACAGGTAGGAAACCTATAATACTGTAGACTTTTCAGTGGTCATGTATGTTTTTAATCACCAGGGAGGCAGATACACTGTTTAATTCAAGGAGCTTATTGTTGGGCTCCCTGCACAGTCAATATATGTGCTGTGTATTTCAGTGCCTGGAGGAGTGCTGTGTATTTCGTTGCTCAGACTGGGGAGAGCTATTATTCTTCCCCTTAGCTACCAAGGCTGTCTCTGAATTCAGGTATATGCAAAGTGTCAAGTTGGATGGATTACTCCCAGCAATTTTGGGAGTTGCATTTCTGGCCTAGAAACACCATTCTGCAGTGAGCATCTGCCATTAAAAAGAGCTCCACATCCGTGTCTTCCTGCTGTATTGGATTGCTGTTGTCATGCTGCCATTCCTGTCTATGCTGTCTTCAAAGCAGTTTCTGAAATTTTTGCCAGGTTATGGCATTATATATACTGCCTAATGGAAATATATAATGCAAATATATAATGCTTAAGGGCAACACCTCCCATAGAGACACAAATCTGAAATGCTGTCCTGCATTAAATGCAGCAGCTCTCAGTCCTGATCAGTAGACTCCCTGCCCTCAACACTTAATAACACAAGCCTTCATTGCATCTGGATCATTGCTGGAAAACTCTACATGTTTAACATTTCCTCTACAAGCTCAATAGTAGCTTGCTCCACCGTGATGTGTGAGTGGAGGATTCATGTTGCAGGACTTTGTCATAACTGCACCATAGAGTCACAGAATAGTTTGGGTTGGAAGAGACCTTAAAAGGTCCTCTAGTCCAAACCCCCTGCCGTGGGCATATCTGTCTTCCACTGGGTAGCTCAAAGCCCTATCCAACCTGGCCTTAAACACTTTCAGAGACTGGACATCACATCTTCTGAAAAACAGCTTGTCTTTTACCCAAGCTGCCAGCAGAGGAAAGGTGAAGGGTTTAAAAGAGAAAGGAGGCAACATGCTGACAGCAGAGTGGCTGAAGAGGTAGAGGAGACAGCCCTCTACTGTGTCTTTTAGGAAGGTCTCACTACAACATACAACTGAGGCAACAGGAAGAAAGCAGAAATTATATTGTGAGGTTTTACAACATTTTGTGAGTTATAGTAAGATTACAATGCTGTGAAATACAGAGGTTCAGCTCAGGCAAGGCACATCTGCAATGTCCTTAGTTATATACCAAATCTCACAGGAATTGTCTGAGACTAGGTATTGTGTATAGGTGCAGGAAACCAAACAGAAAACTGCAGAATGAACAAAGACGAACTCAAAATCTGCCTGTGTTATTGCTTGGTAGTTAGTACAATCTGTGTCCTCTTTACTGCAGACAGTTTTTCAAGTCTCTGTGTGGTTATTACACCAACTAAACCTGTTTGATGCATATTTTCTGCACTTGCTAAGTATTTGTAGTGTTTGTTATTTTCTGTGAGCTCATTCTATTTGATGGTAGATCTAAGGTATTTACATTTGTTTTTCTTCCGTGTATCCAGAACTGTGAACATTTAGGTATTAATGAAATACTTAATTAAAAGACAACAGTCACACTATTCATAATACTGACATGGAGTTGCTGATTAGCTGCCGTTTTTTATTCTCTTGACTTCAGTAAGTATTTGTAAATAGCTTGAGTATTTCTCTGCGCAATAGGTCTGCAGCTAAACAAAACTGCTCTAACATTTTGGGCAGTCATCTTGAACAAAGTCTCATGGGATTTGGGCATGGAGAAGCTAAGTGCTTCAGCATTGGTCACTATTTATTGCTGATGTGGCTGGGTTTTTTAATGAATAACAAATTAACAAATTTTTAACAATACAATTGAAATTATAAATGTCCTAATAATTTGTTAAGTCAAATAATTTGTGATGTATTTGTAGACTGAATAGCCAATAGAATGGTAAAGCAAATCTGTGAGGCTCAGCTTATCAAGTGTTGCATTCTAATGTAAAAATTTAGTAAAAATCTGTTTGCTTGACTGGCATATGCTTTTTTACTTGTGAGGCTTACATAAGGGTTAAAATATGAAGCTCTTTTCTACTGAGCAGTTTTGCACATAAAAAGAATAACTGCAGTAAATAAAAAATAATATGATTTGTGTCTCCAAATGTCTTGACTTAGGCTAAGGCTTAGAAATTTTTTATAATAACACTTCAGTTATACCTGGCATACATTAATCAGGATACAGAACTGTAACAGAAACAAAGAGATGCTGACAGTGGTAGGAAGCGTTATACCCCATGAGGTTTTGTGAGTCTCCTGAACAGGGAGAATACGTTGTTGTGGCTTGTTCGCAATGGCTTGAATGACATTGATAAGAACCAAATCAAAGAGAAAAGAATAATTTGTTTCATACAGGAATTACAGGAAGATGTTTCTGGTGTTAGAGTGAAAAGAAGCACAGATGTACCTACAAACTGTCTGAAGTTTTTGGCTATTGTAACTATGATGGAGCAGTTTTCCTGGATAAATGGGGTTTTTGGAGATTTTTGACAGTTTCTCTGGTTGCTTTCTTATCACAACCAGACTCAACAACTTCTGGTCTGAGCTGAAATGACGCTAAGTTGATGACATTCTGCATGCTAAATTTGACAGGTAATAGTATCTTCCAGCTCTGACAGCCAGCTGATAATCCTCAATTGAACAGCTCTTGAATGTACCAGATTAATGACAAGAATGTATTCCACATACCATCTCAGGAGTTTCTATTGTGCTTACAAATGGGACTTAAAAATGGGAGAGCAGGAGAACAAGTCTGAGCATTGTCTAATTCCATCTCTGCTACTGGAAGGATGGCCTGCTCTCCCTGTCAGGCACTTCAGGCAATAATGAGAAAACAGAACAAAATGAAATTGGTCTTTCCCTCTGACAAAGGAATCAGCAGCCCCCTGTGATTGTTAGAACGGAGTGCCTTGAATAAATGCTCCTAGTTGGAGAGTCTAAAGAAGTGAGAATCTGCAATGAAAAATTCTTTGTATATGAGGTAAGTGTCCTGGTCTGTACTACAGTGGACAGCGAGCAGGGACTGATGTGATCTCATGAGGATTAACAACTGGTTGTGAATTCTTTTTATATAAGCTTAACTCTTCACTGAACACTTCCAGAGTGTTAAGATGTTGACAGCTTCTTGGACATTATAATACAAAACCAATGCAGGTTTTTGCAAGGCTATGACATAATACATCAGAAAACACATGGGTATTTGGAATGTACTTAGGAGCTATGATGTCTGCTGTAGGGAAGGTCCTCCGAAAATAGGCTCTAAAATAAATGTTTTTTAAGATCTAGAATGAGTACAGCTCTGCAATTAAATATCTCAAGGCTTTGCAACAGCAATGGTAGCTCCAAGAAGAGCTCACTTTTTCTAACTAGGCAGAATCTTTGACATAATGATCAAGCTCAGAATTTATCTGAGTTTAGGAGATATCAAGATGTCTGCCTTAGGACTATGCTGATACTATTCCTGCTGCAATTTTTTAACTATCCCTCAAACAGCTCGTGCTAGTGAAAGGCAGTGTTATGGTCAGAAAGCCTCATATGGACCAATAATGACAAACTTACTTCTTTACCCTTCACCTTTCACCATTCATTAGGTGTTGCCACACCAACAGGTATCTATTTACTTCCTCAGCAGAAGCAATGAATTTTGGCAGTTGTTGGAGGAGACATGAGACCAGGCTGGATGTATAGGGGTTTATTGTAGGAAGCTGCATTTAACATTTCAAAACATGTGAGTCACTGGGCATTTTTACTTGGTTTCTCCATACTTTCATCTGTTTGATTTCATCTTCCACACCTGATGAACCACAGAGGGAGGCTTGTTTTGAACTGACGTTAAAATTCCATAAAAGATTAACTACTGAAAAACTGTTGTCCACTGTTTACTGAAGTGTTGTATTACTGACATTGTAAGCATTGTTAAGGAAAATATTTTCCAAATTGTATTTAGAAAGTATTTGTAAGCACCAGTATATTCTCTTTATGATGATGTGTAAAACCTTGTAAAACAAGAGAGTTTTGTTTTTGTTTTTGGTGTTTGTTTTTTAGTTTTTGTTATTGAGGTTTTTTTGGAGGGGAAAAAAAAGAAATTATCCCACAGAAAATAGATTCTGTAGGTACTTCATAGCAGAGATAGATTATTTTAAGGGAAAGGTCCAGTTCTTCTAAAAGGTATGTTACTGATGGTAGCCACAGGGTTTTATTAACACATAGTGTCTGATATACTCTGGGGACTGGCAGTTTTGAGGATATTAGTTGCCCAAGAAACAGAGATAAAACTAAGAACATGCAGTGTGCTTTGCCCTATCTGTTAAGTGCTGTCTTCTCACTTCTGATGCCAATTCCTATTCTTATCTAAGCCTGACTTTGAGTAATGTATTACAACATAAAATACTTTCAGGATCATGGATCAAAGTGTCATAATTATTGCAAAATGTTTTTAAGTCAGGTTTCGGCTTATGAGTGTATTTGAACAAATTATTTGATGTAGTAAGACCTTCCAAGGGTAATTAATGTTCTGTGCTGGAGTTCTTTCTTATCTTGGCTGCAGTACATAAGATCAGATTTTTTAAACCACAGAAATTAATTAAAGTGATGTTGCCTGGTTTCCTGCTGAACCATTACATTTAATTTTAACAGCTGGAGTCATGGAAAAGAGAAAAATGTAGTTGGTGCAAATTCTTAGAGTTCTCAATGTAGTTGGAACAGCTTATGTGCATAAACTGTCCCATTGGGTTGTAATGATTCTGTTCTTAGGGAAAAGTGGAAGAAACACAGTTTTGGAAAATGTAGCAGTGGCAAAAAGTTCACATGTGGCAATACCTGTCTGAGAGTTTGTCATGTGTCCCTAATACCACTGGACTCTGCTTACAGAAGCAGCATTTTCTTCTGTTTCACAAGAGTATTCATTCACTGCTACAAGTGTCATCTGAGCTTTTGTGCTGGGAGTGTCCTCAATCTGAGATGAATTTGTATACACAGATATGTTTTAAGCACCTTCATGTATCTTCTTATTTATCCTCCTTCAGTTCTGTGTCAGTAGCAGTGTCTAAGCCCGTTTCTTCTACTCAGCTGGAGACACCTCTTATTTGAGTAGTGGGGTCATTTTTGTATTGACAGAAAGTTAGCAAGATACAGCAACTTTAGTTAGTAGGCTTCATCTCTAATTCCTGCTAATACTTCTAACTCCTGTCCTAGGCCTTAGTCTACAGTAACTCACACCACTACACAATTTTGCTCAGGAAGGTCTAAACATCCAAGTTCATAAAGGAAGGCACTTAAAAATCAAACATCCTTTCCTTAAACTTGGGATCAAAAAAGCACCAAGGCTTAGACTCTCACAGCATGCCAAATAATCCCATTCTGACATCCACTTCCTGATGTCCGTCCATTTCATTCATCATGCATAGTTTCCTTGCAATGCCACACAGCAATGTTAAATTATAAAATTAATAAGTTATTTGAATGAGAAAGCTTCTTGCATGATTTGTAATGTATGGGTGTAAGAATGATACAGTCATGTAAGAAGTGTTTTGCATAACACAGGAGATGTCACGCTTCAGAACCTAATTGCATGTTCCATCAGTACTGCAGGGAGGACAGGAACATAGTTACAAGACTCTGACATATTGTCTTCTGCAATGTTGATATGTCATGTCACACTCCTGGTGCCTCACTCACTGTCAGAAGTTTTGAGACAGTCAGAATTTCCATGGAACTAACATGACATTGGTTATAGCTTTTGCATGACACTGGAAAATTAGGAAATGTTTTCATAATGTGGTTGTGTGGCCTAAGAGGAAGTCCAGCTGAAGTTTCAGTCCAGCCAGCTCTCTCTACCTGAGCAGTGAAAAGAGCAAGAGCAGAGAATTACTATTGGAGAGAACTTTTGAAAAGCAAAAGTATAAAACTAAAATTTCTGTACAAAGATGCAAACCTAACAATGCTTAATTTGTATTTTCATAAATTAAACAGAGAGAAGCAAGGCAAAAGACCATCTAGAGATATTTCAGGTGTCTTTATTGCCCTTATGAGTTTATCTGCATGGAGTAAACAAAAAATGATAGGTCTTTGGTACTTCAAATGACAGAAAAAATGTAAAACCTTCATGCTGTGTTGAATAAGCTGCATCCCATTGCCTGTGTCCTGTTTTGTATTGTAGTATTCTGAAACAATCCTTTTCAAGAATGAGACTCTCAGCTCTAAGAGTTAACATGTATTGTATGCCTTGATTATTCATTAACACTAGACTCAGTTTTGTTTGTATTTTTGTTGTTGCTTTTTTTTTTGTGTTGGTTTTAGGTTTTGTTTGTTTGTTTGTTTTTCATTTGAACTTCATTTGCACTATAATAATAATTCATCTAACTTTTACTTGAAGGAAAACTTCTTGGCTTCTTGATTATTCTTAAAGCTGTCCTACAAGACAGTGTGTAGTGGAGTGAGCCAAAAGGTTGCTTCTGGTGTTTTTGGGGTGGATTGTTACACGCTCGAATTACGTGTAATGTAAAATGTCTTTTGGGACCTTCAACACTTTGCTCAATCTTGCTCTTGTAGCTTTTAGTAACAAACTAATCCCATTTATAATTTCTTTTGGCAGGCCTCCAGAGGCAAAGATGCAATTCATAGCTCATGGATTACCCAGAACATAGGGGGAGCATTGAGTATTTGTTTCTGCTGGGGGAAAAATCAAACCAGCAAAGACTTTATTCTGTTTTGACGGTTATTTTCTGAGGGTAGCTATGTCTCTGCCTGCAGCTGATGTTGGAGACACTGAAATATAAGAAAGCAAAGATAAAATTCACCCTTAAAAATAAGTCAACTACTCCATACCCTTATCTTCATGTCATCCGTTGTTGTGATTTTTGCAGTCTTACATTGATAAAGCAATCTCCTTTTTTTTTTTTCCTAAGATGAACATCCTTGCTGTGACTGATACTTGTTCAGATAGTTGGAAGACATGAATGTAAACCAAGGCACTGTTATGCTGCACTAGTAATGTGGACTTCATGAGTGAGGGAGTTTTGGGCTTATTATCAAATCAGGTTTTGATTTAGTCAGGATCAGTGTTACATACTGAAGTATTTACTCAGTAAGATCTTTTTGGAAGAGAGAAACATTTTTAATATTACAAAACTCTTCGTGCTGATGACTCAGCTCCAAGTGATTCATATTCTACACTCACATATCACTTAGTTTTCACATCCTGAGGTTCTGGGTCTTGAGATGACACTTTTACATGGCTGGAAGATTTATCACAATGCAGGACAAAGATTTGTTTTTGCCTTGGCCTGCCCAAATCCACTCCCTTCTGCTCAGCACTTAGCTATGTGAAACTTGGTGATAAGAAGCTCCACCTCTGATTTTGTGACCAGTTCTGCATAATTCTTTTATTGTCACTTAGGTGAACAGATAAATGAAAGAATCCATCCCAAAGGGACTGCAGTTTAGGTTGGATATGATCAAAAAAGATAACAAGAAAATGGAAACAGGAGGAATGATTATTAGTGAAAGGTCATAGACATCTTGCTGACTAGTATGCATGTATTAAACTCATTGGTATCGTTAATAGAACACTTTTTGCAGATGCAGATTGTGTCTCACAAGTTCATGCTGAGTGGTGTTGCAACCTGTGGGAAGTTTGACAGGAAACTGCTCAGGAGTTAGCAGGACTGGCTAATCTTGGAAATGTACCCAGCAACAAGATGTTTTGATTTTGAGGAGACATTGTCTAAATCAGTAAAAGAAGGAAGTTTTAGAAAATCTGGCAGACAAAACAGAGTAATCAATAAATCTGAAATCCCCATCTATGAAATCTCCACCTATGATATTAAAACGTGTGATACATGTTTGAAACACCTGTTACCAAAAAGAAGTGTCCACAAAGAATTCTGCAGAGTATATCACAGGAATCAGTGTCAGGGACTCTAAAGCTGCGAGGGCTTTTTCTGACACTGTAGCAGAATTGAACCTGTAGCAACTAATAATCCTCAGTTGAACAGCTCTTGAATGTGGCAGGTCTCTTTCATGCAGAAATGTCGCAGAAATGTCACAGAAATGTCCTTATTTGATCTCCACTCGCAAAGGGTTCACTGCATGTTGACAGCAAGACTTTCCAGTACAATGTTAAGAGCAGACCAAAGAGTAGTTCACAGGGAGTGTTGGCATGGGGTGTTTCACAGTTGTGCAGTCCATGTGTGCCGTCAGCATGCGTGGAGCAGTCAGTTAATTTTTGTCATGGGTTGTACATACATACAAAGCCATGACTTTGGCCTGCAGAGTGCTTACCCAGTCCCTGTTCTCTAAAGGACTATAAGTACCTATAAAGATGAAGAATTGCAGAAGTCACCATGGGAAACAGATAACTGGATTTGGGCTTAGCCCCTTCTTTATTGAATCATTTTCCTTCACTGTTGTAAAATGGCAGAGTTGGAAGGGAAGAGGGCAGGACTCATTTTCCCTACTAAGACTTCCCCTGTGAAGGGCATTTGTCTTGTGGCTGCATATCATTGTACAGCATCAGACCTCTTTTGGGGACAATGCTGCTGGTCAGCTATCATTAAGGCTTGTCCTGTTGATGAGTGTGATAAGGTTTTTGGTTAGTAGAGTGTCTCACTGAGTCAAGACAGCTGGAGGTTAATAGATAGGAAAATTCAGAGCATAAAATTTGCTCACTGTGTTAACACTTGCAAGGATTGTCATCCCAGCTGCTGCTGCTAGTGAGCAACACACAAAAGGAGGCCCAGCATGGCTGGCTGTGAGAACACACGTGCATGCAGCTGTATGGGGCAGCTGTTTTTTTCATGTGACTAAATTGTGGGAATATCTTAGAAACTTGCTAAGCCTTGTAGCACACAATTTGATTTCAAGATGGTGAAGGTTACTCCATCACTAATTAATACTGAACATGAAAAACAGGAAAGGTATTTCAGAATTTTTCTTTCTAGGGAATTCTGGGGACATTGATTATTCCTTTATGATTATATTTAATGAAATTTTATTAGATATTATATTAGTTAGCATAGATTTGTAGAGAGTTGCAGCACATACACTATGTAGCCTCAGACCTGGTAGGAGGTAATGTTGCTGTCCTGTAGGAGCTTGTCCTGTGTGTGAGGGTCCTAAAGTTTTGGGATAGTATGGTCCCACTGAGCCAAGTCAGTGTCTGTTTCCATAAACTTATGGAAAAATAATTAGGTGTCAACAAAACTTCACTAAACCTGTAACAAATGTACTTGACAGGATTTCTTTCTGGTTTTCCTATGGGGTTGTCTCGCTGAAAGCCACAAATGTCTTCCACCGTTCTAAAACTGAGAAGGTAAGCTTTGTGCGTGGAAGTTTAATGCTATGAGACAAAAGTTTCTCTCATAGGCTTGGAAGCATCCATAAGTGTGCCTTTTTACCTTCACAATACACGAGATTGTAATGGAGTAACCTTTACCACCAACCAGGGTGGCTTACATAGGTGCCAGTGCAAACCTGGACTCCATTATTTTTGTGCTCTCAACATGCAGTGAAGCCACCCTGACCTTGTAAGCAAACTGCTTTGATGACATATGATCCAACAAAGTATTACCTCCCATCTGCAAAAAAATGTATAATACCACCTGGTCATTCCAGTCAAACCTCAGAAAAATCATCCCAGATTACAAATCTGCTGATGAGGGTGATGGATCATTTGAGCATCCAAGAAGAGACATCTTGGTATCACTCCTACGCTGTGGTCACAACCACCTGATGTTTTTTGTCTAGCTGTGGCCATAGCCTAGCACTTCAGATAATGGCTAAACCCATCCCACAGTCTTCCTGCCTTCCTCTCACCCCTGATCATACATATGAAGCTGAGTGTGCTGTTCTCAGTAAAACAAAATCATTCTAGCTTTTGAGGGGTGTGTTTTGTGGACCGCATGTACTTTGCAGAGCAACAAATTCTATGGGTACAGCTAAGGTGTCTCCCCTTGCTACTCTCTCTAGACACCTTAGGAAGAGGTGAAGAAGGCCTTATGAAAATTTATGGTGATGTACATCTTCTCAACAATACTTAAGACTGATAACAGTTTATAAAAGTGCTTCTTCTTGTCCTGTTTCCGCAACTGTACAGAATAAACACCAGTGTCAAGGGACCAACAGTACAATAAGAATCACTGGCTGGAAGTCAAAACTAGTTCAATTCAGGCTTGAAGTAAGGCATGAATTTTTAAGAACAAAGCAAATTAATAACTGGAAATCATACTTGCTCAGAGATTCTTCATCTCCAGTATTGGAGTTTTGTTGAAAAGCAGTGCAGAAGTGCTCAAGCAGGAGGTACAAGCTTGATGTAGAAATTGCTGAGTATGTTTCTCTGAACTTACAGGATTTCTGTTTCTGTCCTGTCTATCCTCAGAAGCTCTATGCCAAGTCATTAAACAAAACGCTTCCTCAGTAGCTGCTCTTAAATTTATTACCCACCGATCAAATACTAGCAACTCCAAACAAATTAAACCAATACTTGCTGATTCACACACATTCTGGATAATGCTGATGCTTTCTGATATCTGAGATAGGGTACTACTTTATGTTTGGAGGGGTAAAAAGTGCACAAAAACTGGAAAATACTGCAGGTGTGAAGTGGTGAGGTGAGTCAGTTTAGGAAGCCAAACAAGGATAAAGCCAGTCACTTACCTATTTGATAGGGCTGGTTTTTTGTCAGTTTAACTCTGTGATCAAACAAGCATCAGTAGTGTTGGAAGAGGAGCAGTAAGCACAGAAGAGTGTGAAGAGAAATAGGGCAGCTGGATAATTTACTGTCTTCAGCAGTAGATAAAATTATAGTTCATGTGTACTATACCCTGACCCTGAGAGCTGTTTTTTTTTTTTAATCAGACATGGTAACCACTTGAATGCACTTCCTCTTTTTTTGTGGGAAAGATTAATAAGAGCTGGTGTTATTTTTGTTAGTATTTATTGTTTGTATTGTATTGATTCCTTATGGGCCATCCTGTCTGACTATCCATTAACTGGTAATTATTCCTCCCGCCCTCCCCATATTTGATTTCCTTATGATAGATATAATGGCTGGTGAGTTCCACCCCGTAATTCTGACAAGATGGAACATATGTAAGTCTTGTAAAATGATACAGCATTCAGACACTGCAGTGATGGGATGAAGTGTAAACACAAACAGCTAGGGAGAACAGATTTGCTTCTGGAATTATCTGGGTCTCAGATCGGAGAAAATGGTTGATCCGTAACCAGGGTAATTTCTTAAGCCCCCAGACAGCTGCATGGCAGTGAGTAGGAATGTGGGAGGGCCCAAAAGTGACAAGCAGCATGCCAGGAAATGTATGGAGGCAGGAGCTTCTCAGGCAAAATTCATCACTGAAGTAAATGCATCACTGAGACAGGCTGTTTGGTTCTTCACTTAGGAATATTCAGTAAGATCCCAAGAAATTTACTCTAGTTTCTTTCTTTTGTTTTGAGAAAGGGTTGAGCCAAAAGCCTGAGTACAGGCTTACAAGTACAAAGAGTGTTTTCACATTTGAATTATTCTGTGATCTCATTTCAGACCTGAGCTAAGCACTATACATGAGTGAAAAGGTGGCTTGCAGAGGGAGAGAAACTTTGCAATTACATATTAAAAGCCCCTCCAACACCTATAATATCCATAGTTTGTATTTGATTTCTAGCAGACAAACAACTTTATTTTTTAAAAATATTTATTCTCGAATCATGAAAGTCTCAATCTCTAACACATAGATGTAAATACCAGGTAAATCAGGAAGGCAATAATACATCCATGAAGACCTTTCTCCATAGATGAAGGCAGAAAAAATGATAAATAATGTTTAGTCCGTACCAGTGATTTCCCTGTCTGTTTTTTTTTTTCCTTTTGTATTCTTGTGTTTTCAGGTAGTGTGTCATTGTTCTCTGTGACTGCAGGTATAGATTGCCTAAGTGCATGTCAAATAATTTCAGTCTGCCTGAAAGTTTATGTCTTAGCCTAAATCAATTGCAATCGTATATTTTTGTTTCTATGCTTTGCTTTAAAGGGCACCTGAAAGATTATGCTAGAAATTAGATCGTAAGTATAAGCACAGAATAAAAGATATTGGCGTGTCATTTAAACTAGCCTGAAGTGGATTTTTTCTTCTGAACTTATGTTCTTCAATAATCTTTTAAGTTCTGAATGGAGTACTGTATTAATGCTTAAAAATAATAGGTTACGGTAGAGATTAGATTCTAAGTATAAGCACATAATGAAAGATAGTGTCATATAATTTAAACAAACCTGAAATTGATTTTTTTCCCTGAACTTATGTTCTTCAGTAATCTTTAAAATTCTGAATGGAGCACTGTATTAACATTTAAAAAACCAATGTCTTACCTAAAGAAGACCATCTTTGGGATACGTAAATAGTTGGCTGAAAAATGCTGTAGGGACACATTCAGATGTACTCCGTTGGTCTCAATATAGGTTTCACTTTTGCTGATGCTACATCCCATTAGACACCCATTTAATTTTTTTTTCAGTGCTGCACTCTGAAAGCACAAACCAACTAAGTTAAAATAAACTGAGAGGCAAAACCACATTAATACCTTTCTCTTGAGCTCTTACATGTTACCTTCACCTTCTCAACAAGATGGTTTGAAAGCACCCTGTCCCACTGAACTACATTTATTTATTTTCTGGTTTTGTAACATTTTCGCTCCACAGGTTTTTTGAAAATTAGTAATTTTACATTCACAAATCCTCACAGCTAGGTAGTGTTAATATTGCCAGAGTATATATGTTTATATAACTCTGGACAAATTCAAGCAGACATGCTAATGGAGCTTGTCTTTAAAACTCGGTGACAAAGCTAAAATATGACAGAATCATTAATGATGAAAAAGATCTCCAAAATCCATCTGTTAGCCCAGCACCACCAAGTTCAACCACTGCACCACTACAAACATCACATCTACATGTTTTTTGAACACTTCTGGGATGGTGATTCCATTACTTCCGTGGGCGCTCTGTTTCAATGTTTGACAACATTTTTGGTGAAGAAGCTTTTTCTAATATCCAACCTAATACTACCCTGGCACAGCCATTTCTTCTTGTCCTACCCACTGGTTGCCGGGGAGAAGAGACTGGCTCCCACTTGGCTCCACTTTCAGGCAGCTGCAATGAGTGATGAGGTCTCCCCCAAGTTTCCTCCAGGCTAAACACCCCCAGCTCCCTCGTCTGCTCCTCACAGGACTTCTGCTCCAGATCCTTCGCCAGGTCTGTCATCCTTCTGTGGACTTGCTCAATGTCTTTCTTGGAGTGAAGCTGCAGACAGTAATCAAGGTGTGGCCTCACCAGTGCCAAATACAGGGGAATGGTCACTGCCCTGCTCCTGCTGGCCACACTGTTGCTGATACAGACCAGGATGCCATTGGCCTTCTTGGCCACCGTGGCTGGCTCATGCTCAGGCACTGTTGACCAGCACACCAGGTCCTTTCCTGACAGGCAGCTTTCCAGGCATTCTTCCCCAGCTGTAGCGCTGCCTGAGGCCATGACCCAATGGCGCTTCACCTTGTTGAACGCTCTTGACCCAGCTTTGCCTCACCACTTCAGAATGTAAATTTGCGCTGAGTGTAAGACTACTTGTCATGGGCTAAATGACACTTCAGATTCACATCTGTCATTGCTCCAAGCAAGGGCTAACTCAATGACCTAACTATTTACTTGAAAAAGAACCTGCTGAAGAGAATTCCCAACTAGTATCAAACAGCACCAACACTTAACAGAGATGCACAGAACGAAATGGTGCTTTTTTGTTTGTTTTTCGGGGTTTTTTTTGTTTGTTTTGTTTTTTGTTAACAGATGGTTAATTTCAAATGCCATGCTACCACTGTTTCTTTGTTGATACCCTTCCCTCCATCCCATGTGAGAAACAGAAGGCACAATTCCCTCCATTCAGACTGTACAGTTTATAGCACCTTAGAGAAGAAAATTTCTGCTCTTTCAAGCTTTGGATTTGCTCTTATATATTGAAGTGGCTTTCTGTTACTTTGTATCTCAGTGCCTGTAAATTTTAAGTCAACATTGTAATAGTTAACATTTCATAAAAGAACAAGAAACAGCTAAGCTTATGCGAAGTTTGGATTTCTAAATGTATTTGCATAATAAGAAGATGTAAAGGTACTCCCGTGTGCAATTATCAAACCTTTCCTGATTTCATTGTAAGATAGCTATTTGATCTACTGAGATATTTTAGGAAATCCCCTTCTGAGGCTACCAAGCTTTGCCTGTCAATCTTTGCTGCATATGTTACCTGAAATGTTTTGGTTCTTTATTTTGCACACAGTGATAGAGAAGATGTGCCATAAATAAGTACAATAATGGGAATAAGGCAGTTTTGTGCACTTGTCTTTTTCTCAAATTGACTTTTTTTGGTGGAAAAGGGAAGAACAAGAAAAACATTGACTTCATTAAAATGTATACGTAGATCTGAGCATAATGGCAGTTTTGCTGTTGGCTGCAGGACTGGCTTTCCACTGAAGGCCTTCTTTGAACTGAAGCCTGTGCATTTACGTTTAATCAGCAAAAGTACTTTCTGGTGCAACTGGCTTGTAGTATTTTCATGCAAATGATACAGAGGATAAAACTGTATCCTAACTATGAGATCACTAGGCAGATTTGGTGTAACAAACACATTGCAAATAATAATCATCAATGACAGGAGTGAGTTGATTTCTTCCCACATTGTGCAACACTTTTATGCAATATTCTTCCTCTTAGTGTGTGATTTCTTCCCACATTTTGCACTGCTTTTCTGCAACATTCTTCCTCTTAACATGGTGCTTTTTTATCAGATATTTCCCCCCTAATATGATATATTATGAAATAAAGAGAAGCTACATTTATATATGGTCAAAAGTATAGTTTAAGTACATTAAAAGTTCTGAATGCAACTAGACACACATGTTTTTTACTATGAAAAAAAAAGGAGGCTTTGTAGTTTTTAAACCAAACCGTCATTTTAGTGTTGTGATCATGACTTCAGTGGTAAGATGGGGCAATATATATCGAGAGATGTATTCAGCCACATGTCTTCATCTTTAAAGCCCAAAAGATAGATAATTTGCAGCGTGGTGTTTTTGGGAGAATTGCAGCTTGGAAATTGTCCCAGTTATGGCTTTCTGCAGTCTGAGTTTTGTGATGGCCCATGTATACACACATTTGTGATTTTAATAGCAGCGCAGCTCACCTAATCATAAAATTATCTGAGGTCTAAGCCTAATTCAACATGATTTCTGAAGATGGGTGAGGAACCTGAAATGCCCAGACTATTGATTTGTCAATTATTATTTGTCAAACTGAGCCTTTTTAAACTGATTTTTTATCCAGACTCTGCTATGTAGCTTCTGCTGATATTTTATATCTGGTCAATTTGCCAGCACAGATGTGTATCTGGAGAAGAGCTCCTTTTGAAAACAGCTATGAATTTTATTCAGGAAAGGCTGGTCAGGAGTTAGCAACTCCCAAAGGAACAAGAGGGCAAAGATTTGAATAAATTGTATGTATTCTGTCTTTAAGCCATAATTATGTGGGTGTTGTAAGTGCAGAAGGTGAGGCACAAAGAGATGATAGATCCTGCAGAGGTGTGCACCTGTGATTTGGACATCACAGCAAACTCTGCACAAAGTTGCAGCATTTCTTAGGCCTTTTATAAGATGGAAAATCTCCAAAAAAGCAGTAAATGCATGATTATAAGTTTGAAATATTTGTTGTAATAAGAATATTTACTTAAATGAAACAAATCAATGAAGGTATTTACAAAGATACGGTCTTTTAGCCAAGCAATTACGACATAAAACCTTCATACACCTAAGAAGAAAATAACAGGGTAGTACAGTAATTTCACGACTATAAGGCGCACCCTTTTGACTAAAATTTTCCCTCAAACCCGGAAGTGCGCCTTATAGTCCGGTGCGCCTTATCTGATGTACAAAGTTGCGAAATTTGCCAAACTGGAAGTGTGAGCTGTGAGCTGTGGGGGGAGCTGGAAGTGCCACGGCAGCCGGGTGAAGGCGGGCCAGGGGGCTCACGGCACCGCCCCTGCTGGGTACAGGTGGGCCCGGGAGCCAATGGCTGCCGGGTTGAGGCGGGGCCTCGGCCAGCAACCACGCGGAGGGAGATGGGGGCGGAGCCTCACTGCAAGAAAAAGTGCGCCTTATAGTCCAGTACACCTTATCTGATCTACAAAGTTGTGAATTTTGCCAACTCCCGGGGGGTGTGCCTTATAGTCCGGTGTGCCCTATGGTCATGAAATTACTGTAATTCATAAAAGAAGAAAAAACTGAGGCTTGCTGTCACAATTCCTCAGCCTAAGATCCTAGATGCTCTTTATTACCTGCAGAACCATACTGCAAGATTCATCACAGCACACTGTTTCCCAGGTATGAAAGACCACAGATGAAGATCACACAGCTGGCTCTTCTCAGAGAATCCAGGATTTATAGAGCAGCATAGTAATTGACTCCTCTGCTGAGGCACACAGATAAAAATATTTCTTTCTAGTGAAAGTACCCCATTTCTAATTTTGCAAAAAGCTTCTTCAGTAGAGCAGTGCACTTGGCATTTCCCTTTTAGCAAAAATCAGTACAATAAAAATTAACACCAATGCAGCGTTAAGAAGTAGGCATTCTTTATTTGGTTCCAGACACATGAGGGGATATTTCCTCTGAAATACCATGCATCCTGAGTATTGAAAAGCTTCCTGTGTATATACTATATTTTAGATACCATAGATAGGTTTTTCAGAAGAAATATACATGTATGATAACCACTTCCCCAGAGTCACTAACATATGTTACCTCCCATTGGCACATGTGTTCTCTTGTCTCAGGTGACCCTCCAGTGGTCTCTAGTGGCTGGTGATCCCAAAGTTGTACTTGAACTCCTTATGAGCTTGGTACTACATCCTAAATTTAGAAGAAAAGTTGGCATAGCTGGCCTATTTCATTAACTTGCAAGTCTTTAGATCAATGAAGTATAGTTTCTTATTCCTTTCCTTGGTTAATGTTTGTTGTAGTTTTAATTGTAGGGTTCCATAGGCTAATGATTTTGCAAAATGATCATTGTATTAACTCACCAGGTCCAAACAATTCCTACATCTCTCCCATATTCTTTCCTGTGTTGTAGTGGGGAAGTTGTATAACAAAATAGTTTGAGATGTCACTGTTCATGAAGTTACTCTAGTTTCTCTCCATGAAGTGTATATAGCAACATGTCTTGGCTGAGAAATCTCACAGGAAACTCTGTCATCATCTATGGAACTTGAGCAAGCTGGACAGTCTGATGTCAGAATCAGAGATGTTTAATGTATTTGTGTCTGCAGAATCAAGGCTTCTGTCCAGTACACATGCATGCGCAGTATTAGAAAATTATTCTATGCTGCTTGCAGACACCAGTATAATGTAGTTTTCATTAACACCTCCTTTCTTGCAAAACCAGTGATGAATTGATACTTGCACATTTGTGACCAACAGCTTTAAGAGTTTTTATGTGGAAAATCTCAGTGTGAACCAGAAACCAATCTGAACCAGTTTGTCCCTTGTGAAGACTGCTCTGTTTAGAGCTCCAAGAAATACCAATCTGTGACAAGCTACTGTTGACCACAGCTAAATGATTTGAGGACCAGTCAGCACAGTAGGACCACCTCGCTATCAATCTTTGTGTAATGCAGGGTCAGAAGACCTGAGAGAGTAAACAAAAAGCCCTTTTCTTTTGTGTTTGAACTTTCAGTTCATTACCAGAGTTTAACATGGATGACAAGAATGTCAGTCCCTAAGCCCCTGACATCCAGATATTTGCATTCCTCAGAATCAGAAGGGAATTACATAATGCTGGCTATCTCCTAAACCAAATGCCAGCCCAATGCTGACCAATCTGGTCTCCAACAGCTGCAGATGATCTCTTACTCTCAGAGGGTATGGGAGGATCACACAAAAAATAATAGACAGACCATTTTTGTAAGCACAAAATTAAAATACCAGAGAGAAAAGTTAATTTCTCTTGATATCTAATTTAAGAAGACTGTATGCTGTTTTTAAGTGCAACTTTGATCTCCTACTTGGATAGTAATATATCTTAAAGCTGTATTTCACAACAAATAGAGCTTTAGTAAACTTGTGCTTCAGATTAAAAAGAAATGCCATAGAATTTTTCCAGAAATACTATTGTTGAATTATTGTAAAAAGAAAGAGCTTAAACTAGAGCAGATACAAACAGAAATGACCCAAGAATACTAACGTTTGTGTTAATTCCCATTTACTTCTAAGGTACATCAACTACTTGAACTTTCTGCTGGATCAGAAAAGAAGTGAAACACAGCTCATTGAGTTAAAACCAGGATATTCAAGAAGACAGATGACTCTAGGTCATACTCCAACATTAATTTCTGATGTGTCCTTGGGTAAGTCAAACAGAATGATTAATCCCAACCAGCTATTGTTGCACTAATGCCTAATTAAAACTAATTGTAAAAATCATTCCTGAAAAGGGGGATTATTCACATGTATTTAAGCTGAGTTTTATGCTCCTCTGCAGATATAGCCCTTTCTCCATTTACTACAGAAGAAAACTATGGGCTCACTTAGGTGTTTAGCTTGTGCCTTCTTCAGATATAGGTAATGTGAATTACTTTACGTTCTAGTTTAGGCTTTATTATCTCTAAATCTGTATGTTTAAAACATAGTTACAGTAATTTCACGAATACAAGCCACATGGACTATAAGCCACATCTCTGGGTGTTGGCAAACATTTCGTTCTTTGTCCATAAATAAGCCACACCCGAGTATAAGCCGCTCTGTTGTTCACAGCGAGGACCCGCATGCAACAAAGTTGCCAAATAATAACAGAACGGCGGCAGGGCGGGGTTTACTGGCTCAGCTAAGGCAGTGGCAGGATAGATGAATGCAGTGCAATATTTAGCTGCTTCTGTGAGGATGGGTATTTCTTGGGAAAGAGAAGAACTTCACGAAAATTAAATATTTTTACCCCAAAGCTGCTTTCTTTAATATTTACATCCTCAGTTTGTTGCCTGCACAGATGTTTACACCTGCTTTTGCAATGTGCCCACACAGAGAAAAATGTGAGGTCATCACATTTTTGTGTGCCCCAGCAGCAGATACAACGCATCCGGCACTGCCAGTTCCCAGCTGTCCAGACAGCAAGGAACTGCATCCCAAGTTTGATTTATTATCTTTGTTACTTCTTCCTGTGTAGGGTATGGAATAATAAACATCAGGATTTTTAGAGCAAGGGCTACCTTTTCATTCTTTGTCAGTGTGACATCAATCACTGCGGCATCCCTATTCATGCCTGGAGATTCTATGCATTAGCCACAATGTAAATAGTAACTAAGAGCAGTCACACCTGTGTGCCAGCAGCTGAGATTTTAAGGGTGTTTATTCTGTACTTTTTAAAGAACTGTGGAATCTTCCCTTTTTAAATAACATTTTATAAATCCCAAGTCACATGGTTTTCAAAATTTTACCCATTAAAAAAATACTTTGCAGTTTCATCTATGAATGATGGCAACCATTCTTATCCTGGTTCATCCTGATAAAAGTTTGAATACTGTAGAGCTTGGGGTAAGGATTAGAGGCACCATGCACTGCACGGTCAGCTGATGCCACTGTGACAGTGATACCCTCAAAGCCTGCAGCATAAACCTGATGTAAGCTATGGATGATAAAGACACTCCAATCCTGCAGCTGCAGTCCTTAGGTACTCCTCTGTCAGAGGCATTGTGTCCCAGGTTTGCTTGTGTATTGGATGAAGTGGAAACCCAGCATCCATGAGCTCACAATGACAAGAGGCTGCATTGAGCCAGCCCTCCTTTGACTGTGAGCCAGTGCTGGCGCAAAACAGGAAGACATGAATTTATTCAGAAAAGGGAGAAGAACGGAAGGATCCAAAGCTTAAATATAATCAGAGGACATAGACCTGGCAGTGACTTAAGACTTACAGGTAGCATAGGTCCTGCCCCAGTCCTTGTAGCAGCCAAAAATGAAGATACCATTGCTAAGATTATTTATATGGGAAAAGCATAATTGCATAATTTTTTTTAAAATGTTCTGACAGAATAATGTAATGGCTGGAAGGAGGAGGTCACATTGCCTAGTCTCAATAGTATTTATCACATGAGGAGCAGAGAAAAATGGGCTACTTTTTCTTAACTGTTAGTTTCAAAAGCAGCTTTTTGTGTAAAATCAACAGCAATAATGAATGAGCTGAATAGCTCCATCTCATAATGGATGTTGCTATGGAAATTATGATAATATGCTTGTTCTTAGGAGTCCCAGGAACCTCAAGGTCCCTTCCAGCCCAAGTCATTCTATGATACTATGACACACAGGATAATAGCAAAAAAAACCATGTTAGAACCACTCTCCTTGAGTGGTTCCATGACACTAGACAAAAATGTGTAGACCTGTTTATAATTCTTATCCCCAAAGTCATTCTGCTTCAGTTACTTGTTCTCTAACACTTTACATGGTCACTTCAAGAAAAGACCCTTGAACAATCAGGATACAAATGCAAAGCTCCGCTTACAGCTTGGGCTCAGGCAGTTCTTCAATTAGTTTTGCATTATTTATCCCATTGTTTCCATGGGAACCTCTAACTCTTCTGCTAGTAATTGAGAAAAAGATTCAGAAAATTCAGCAAAGACAGCTCAAAAGAGCGGCTGCAAGCTGTTTACACGGCCTAGATGAGACAAAGCAGAGGGAGCTTTAGTAGAAGTAGTAGTATCTTAAAAATAAATCTGTATACCTCAAGAAACAAGTTATATATTTTTAGCGTATATTGGTCCCATCAGTCCATGAAGGGCAAAATTCAAGTGAAAGTACATAGCATACTTTTAATAGCTCCAGGCATTATTGAAACTGCCATATTAAGGGCAAAATTTTCTTGACAGGATAAATTACAAGCAACACACAAACCACATGTGAAAGTAAGAAGCAATACTTCCTTAACTTTGGCTAGAGCATGAGGAAACTGGACCTGGCCACACTCCAGGTGTTGCCTTGCAATATAGTGTATTTCTTGGGCTCTTAAGTGCCAGGGATGCCACCTATGTGCATTATATTAGCTTCTGCTCCTTTTTTGCCCCACTAGGAGTGTATTTTTTGCCCAGTAGAAATGAAGATTGGGGCAAAGCTTCCCGAGGCTCTGTCTGCTGGCAAGGTGTTCAGTCCTACTAAAATTTTTACCTAATAAGGAAACGTTGCCTCTGAAGTACCAAAACCAATATATCATGACTTGTCAATAGGCAAGGACAAATGTAACTTTAAATGTACAGTAATTTCACGAATACAAGCCGCACCAATTTGACTAAGATTTTGCTCCTAAACCGGAAATGCGGCTAATAATCAGGAGCGGCTAATACAACCTCAGAAGTGCCTGCCAGAGTGCTGAGCCGAGCAGCTGCAAAGTCGGCATTTTGCGATTGTTACAAATCGCTACTCTGTTGCACCGCGGGTGGAGCCTGGCTCCCTGTAGGCAGCACGGGGGGCGGGGAGAGAGGCGGGAGAGCTCTCTTTCCTCCTCTGCCACAGCCCAGGGGAGAGATGGGGGGGGCCCGGCGCCGCCATTGCCGCAGCCCGGGGAGGAGAGGGGGGGCCCGGGGAGGAGAGGGGGGACCCGGGCCGCCCCTACCGCGGCCCGGGGAGGGGGGGGGAAGCCCGCGCCGCCATTGCTGCGGCCCGGGGAGGGGGGGAGAAGCCCGCGCCGCCATTGCTGCGGCCCGGGGAGGGGGGGGGAAGCCGGCGCCGCCATTGCTGCGGCCCGGGGAGGGGTGGGGAAGCCGGCGCCGCCATTGCTGCGGCCCGGGGAGGGGGGGGGAAGCGCGCGCCGCCATTGCCGTGGCCCGGGGAGGGGGGGGAAGCCGGCGCCGCCATTGCTGCGGCTCGGGGAGCCGACGGGAGCCCCGCGGAAGCCATTGCTGTGGCCCGGGGAGCCGACGGGAGCCCCGCGCAGCCATTGCTGTGGCCCAGGGAGGGGGGGGAAGCGCGCGCCGCCATTGCTGTGGCCCGGGGAGCCGACGGGAGCCCCGCGCAGGCATTGCCGCGGCTCGGGGAGCCGACGGGGTGCTTTGTCCCCGCCCGCCGCCGCCGCGGCAGGAGCGGGGAAACTCCGTCCCTGCCCGCCGCCGGCGCCACGGGCGTGGGAAAGCTCCGTCCCCGCCCGCCGCCACTGCCGTAGGAGCAGGGGAAGCTCCGTCCCTGCCTGCCGCCGCAGGGCAGCGCCGACCCGGGGTGACCGAGCCCAGTGGCAGCGGCGGCGGGCCCTGAGCGGCAGCGCCGGGCTGGGCCATCTGGCCCTGTCAGCGGCCCCTAGCGGGCCGAGCCTGCACAGCCTTAGCTCAGCCAGTAAACCCCGCCCTCCCGCGGTTCTGTTACCCGCGGTTCTGTTACTAATTGCACGCAGGTCCTCGCTGCGAACGACAAAGCGGCTTATATTCGGGTGCGGCTTATCTATGGACAAAAACCGAAATGTTTGCCAAGACCCAGAGATGCGGCTTATACTCAGTGCGGCTTGTATTCGTGAATTTACTGTACTTTATTAACAGAAATACATATATATAAGTGAAAGAAGAGATCCATGGACTGAATCCTTCTATTAAACTAAAAAAAAGGAAATTTACTTTTTCTCTAAAGCAACTTGTTAGATTTGTACCATTTGTTAATTTGTACAGTACACAGCTGAAACCTAAAATTTTATGAACATTTATTATAATATGAAAATTTGAAACCACTGTTCTTGGTGCTAAGTTTGTTTGTAACATTCCTTGATTAATCCTACCAGGATTAAAGGAAACTGTACTAATTTTTGAGCACAATTTTTGAGATGATTTTCTAGCAGAAACTAGTTTCTAAGTTCTGGGGAATGATCTGATTTTTGTCTTAGTGGAAATTCTCAACTTTGACAAGACCAAAAAATATTCCATCTAGTGTCTGTTTTAAAGCAGCACTTCAATGAACTTCAGAAAGGAATATGTTTGGCAAATGCAGTTTGGTACTTTTGCTAGCACACGGAGTGATGACCATTGCATTCTGGTATTTTTGATGATAGATTGGCATGTTAGCGTTGTCTAGCCATGAAACTGAGGCAAGACATTGCAGTTCTACTCTACTCTATTGCTGATAAGATGGGAAGATGAAAATAGGAATACAGAAGCTCAGGGATTTGGGGATTTATTCCTGTGTTGGGTGTCTGGGTCGTGTTACTACAAAGGGAGTAAAACATCTGTGAGAAGAGTGAAATTACTATCTTTAACTCCAAGCTGACTCACTGTGCAAGTGCTCCTACTGCTCAGTGCCAGGTAGCTTTAGAAGTCTGTCACTAGGGCAAAGGGAGTCATAGAAGACAGGTTTACATTGAATTATAGATTATTGATGGAAGACTTTGCACATATACTACAAACTTGCTTTCAAAGTGATTTACAATAAAGCTTGTGCAGAATGCTGCTGTTGAGTGCAGCTGTCACAGAGAAGGGGATGATGGTATTGGTTCTGGAGGGGGATAGCTGGACCAAGGGAAATTTAGCCACCTGCTGGTCTCCCTGGTTGACATCAAGAAAGGTAATTTAGTCTGGAGTCAATGAATCTCATTTACACCTGGGTGAAGTAGATAAATGCTTTTGAGATTCCTTTCTCGGAATTGTTAAAAAAACCGTAAACAAAAAGAAAACCTTAATTGCATCACCTTAAGAAGTCCATTGAACTCTGTATTTTAATTATCCTTTCAGGAAAATGTGATAACTGTATTTACCTGTCTCCTGAATAGTTGTGAGAATAAACTATTGTTCCTAAATAGCTTACAGGCTGAAAAGGGATGAATAAGGGAACAGTTAATGTTAACATTTAGGAAAAAAAAGAGCAGGAGGATAAAAAAGTCACAGGTAAAATCCATATGTGTTTTCTACTGTTTCCTCACCCAATGTAACAGTCACTTCAGAGAGAAGAGGCCAGGCACATGGAAACATTACTGAGACACTTCTGGCAGGATTTGCAGTGCAGGCTGGTACTGCAGCAATATCTGCTCATGGGTCTTCAGGATTATCTCTCATTATATGGAAAATGCACACGAGAGCAGGGATCGATGTACAAGTGAAGGAAGAAAATGCTATTCATTTGTTTGCTGTTGCTTAATATGGGCTCAGGCAGTATCTTCCCAGGCCTTCTTAAATACACCCTGGTACCTGGGAACACTTTCATATGGAACAGTTATGAAATACTGTGGCTGATGTAGTTCTGATAAGAAGCTGTAGCAATATTTATAAACTGCTGAGCTCTATAGATAGCAATACACTTGGTAACAGGAAATGGGACATGGTTGCTTCACCTGTGCAATTAGTGAAGCAAGCCTCTGCATGTTCATACACTCTTATACAACATTAACTGGAGAGAAAGACCCTATTGGCACTTGGGCTCATCAAAATGCCATGGAGACAGAAAAGTACCAGAAGGCACTGGGCAAAATTAAAGAGCTTAAAATGCACTGCCTTCTTACAGGAAAATTATCTACTACATGTACTGCTGTGTAAATAATACAGCACTGAAAATGCTTGACTGTTGTATGAATGGTATATATTATTCTCAAGTTGGGACTGGTTTTTTTTTCATCCATACAGAAAGGTTTTCATTTTCTAAAGTACCTGTCAAACTAAGGAGCTCTACAAATGCTGGGCCTCTGCCTACAATCAAAACCAAATAAAGCAAAATCAATGTAAAATAACTGAGAGAAATAAAAATCTTAGTCATAGCATCTTGTGTCAAAGTTTTGCTCATATCCCTCAGCAAACAGATGTCATTTACCTTTTGCCAAGCACTGATATAAACTGCTTATTAATAGCATTTGCTTAGCTCCCTCTCCCCTCTGCCAGATCCAGGGATTTGAATACGATTGGAATAAAAATCTATGATCTCACTGGCGATAAACTTCAGATCAATGTGGTCATGTTTTGTTTAATTACTACCAAATTTCACACTATTTGAATTCATGCGATTTGACAATGATTCAAATTAGCTTTTTCCCTACGAGTTAAGATTTCAAAACATGTTGCATAAATACAATTGTCTTACTTTTAGGAAGTTTTGTCAGAAGTCTACTGTGTATATAGAAGGGGGAGGCAACAGAGAGCACTGGAATATCACTGACCATTTGCTGGGGGAGCTTAGCACACAGTGAAAGAGTGAGACTGGACAAAAATTCGATCAGTTTCTAAAATCTTTAAAGGTATGACTCTAAAGACACAGAGACTACATAATTCTAGGGCTCATGGTTAGTTTAGCTTGTGGCAAAGCTTCTGTGTGCTGACAGCAAGTGAGAACTTGGTGATAGAAAACCACTGCCCTGACAACATGAATGGAAACAAAATCCTACTCCTCTCTGAACTGGCTCCAAATACATACAGCATTTTAATCCTGTCTGTTGTGCAAAAAGGAGGTTTTTCTAGACCTCATATACCTAAAAATACAGAATAAAGAAACTAAAAAGTCATAAAAGTGGACATAAGTTGGAAGAAAAAGTAAAAAAAACATGTTGAACCTTGGGAAAGGAGGAAGAAGTTGCTTTTCTGCCCTTTGTATTGCTGATGGCATGGTTCGCACTGTGTGCATTGTAATCACAGCGACTAGAGACACACAAGTGTTGCTGTTGATACTCTCAGTAAAATTCTTAGCTAGTAATGACTTCTAGTGTTGCTCTTCATTATGTATCAGCAGAAATATGTTATTCTGTGGATCAAACATTCCCGCACATTGCTGTGCCAGCTAGCCACTGATTCATTTCAGTGAGAAATCCAACTTGAAAAACATAATCAGGGTGTCTCTCTTTGGTAAGCTGCACAAACAGTGCTTATTGCAAGCTAGACACATGGGCTTGACAGTGTGCCACAAAACCACACAGAACATAGGCATGTTTCCAAACACTGTCACTACGCATTTCTATGTACTACATTTTTAGAACATATTCTGGTGGCTGTCAAGGTTTTTGAAGGCCTGCAGTCTCTGACTTGATCCCCTTTTTCTGTTGCTGGCCCAGGCTGAACTTGTTTGGTTTTTTTTTTTTTTATTTTTAATTTGGTTGGTTTGGGTGTTCTTCAATAATAATATTGGCTTTTTGTTATGCTTTACTACAATATAGTTTTGTCCTCTTTTTTGTTATGGGATCCCTCTTCTCATATGTGAGATCATTTCTCCATTACAACAGATTTAAAGCAGAAGTGATAATGAAAGGGAAACTACTACCACTGTATCTATCTATCCAGGAGAGAATTTTTTTCCCTGCAGGCACTTCAGAAGACAGACCTCGGAGCCACAGACCTCCTTAGAAACTCTGCCTTGCAGGAGATTAAGGCTGTGAGTGTGAAGAAGCTGGAACAATCTGCATGTGCTGAGAAGGGTCTAGGCAGACCTGTAGCATGTAGAAATATGCCAGAAGGCTTTCTGAACTTCAACTAGTCATCCAGGACTAAGTACCTGGAGAGTTTACGGCTATCATGATCTTCTTTTTGCCTGGCCTACATCTATGGTAGAACGATCTCAAACCTGTATTTTGAGTATGACTTACCATGCACTTAATTTTACTGTCATTTGTATCACTAAGGCTGGAGTGCCTTAATTAGCTCTCTTTAGAAGTCAAGGACCTGAAAAGGCATCTCAAATAGGAAGTAAGAGAGATGAAGTTGGATGGAAATGAAGAAATTACCTATAAAACAAGTTAGGCTCCTGATTATTGAGCACATAGAGAGCACAAAGCAACTGGACTGCTGAAAATTTTAGCATCAAGCTAGTAGTGACAGGACAAGAATCTGTAATGTTCTAAAAGTGAGCATTGGAACAAGGGAAGTGCTTGGACAGCAGGATCACTGAGAAGCAGTAGGTCTTGAGGTTCTTCAGCCTTTGAAGATCAGGAAAGCTCTTTGAACACCTGGCTCCTCATTCCTATATCACTGTGCCAGGCATTTACATCAAACACAGCAAACAAATTATGCCAAGCCTCTTACAAACTTTGGAGTACTCAGTCTCATGTTCTAAAGTAGGTGTCACCTTCCCTCTTACTTCAAGCTCATTTCAGCCCATTTCTCCAGGAATAGATTTCCTTTAGCTGTATGATGGGAGTGATCTTCTGAAGGGAGAGAAAGAGGGGTTCATTCAGAGCCAAGTGCCCACTACAGACGTGGGGCAGCACAGCCAGGGTACCAGGTGGAGGAAGACCCTTTGAAGTCAGGTAGAACTCTCCTCTTACACCCACGTGTGAAAGGATGAGGTCCGTAAAAAAGAGAATTACAGATTCAATTAGGAAAAGTGCATAGCACACAAAAATGAGGAAAGTATTCAGGTAGCATTTACTTTGGTCAGGCACATCCAGATATTAAGTGTATTGAAACCAAAAGCTGAATCCATAGATAGTAATCTATATATGGCACAGCAAAACACGTATGACATTTGCAATATCAACATCACCTCTCATATGCTTTGGAGATGTTCTTAGGGAGCCCTTTGCAGGGGAATATAAGCCCAGTTCTTGGGTGGAAGGAGGTTTTAACATGTTGTTTCCTTTGTGTTTCCAAAAGGGATACAACGTTTCTCTGAATCTCGGTACAATAGACAGGTCTGATGCTTTATGGTCCTGGGAAAGCTGGCTGTTAGAAGAGATTCCCATTCAGAAAAAAAAGGTAGATTAGAAAAATAAGAGAAGTGGAGCAAGCTTTTGGACTAAAGGGGGAAAGTGTCTGAGATACGAATATCAGAAAATAACTCTAGTATTTAGATACTAAACAAAGAAACAATATATTAGAGTAAAATCATTTTTCATGTTAGTGTCTTGAAAAACAAGCCTCAATTCACTGGAGCCAGCAGATAAAATACAATGTTTCTAATGTTACCAACTTTCTTAGAAACTGTAACAAAGATATTCTCTTTCAATGAAAACATTTCACAAAACACTTCAGTAATCATCAGAATCAGAAAGCAGCTTAAGACTGTTGTAAAAAATATTTAGTATTCTCTATGTCCTGAAGCCATTTTTTTTGCTGTTTACAAAGCTCTGTAAAGTTGCTGAGTATCATTTCACTGTTCTACCAATGCATCCACTGAAACTGCTTTTCCTTTTAAGTTGGTAACAAACAGAAGAACTCAGTAATGTGCCCAATGAAAAGGGACACAGAGGTTACTTTCTTTAGGAGAGCATGATTTAAAATTAAGCCCTAATTTAGTGGCATCTTACAAAGTGATTTTGTATCTTAAATAGAAAAATAGTTTTGTAAATTTTGAATCATTTGCATTTCTGGGTACATGGCAACTACTTGCATTGTAATTTGCCAAAATTATCACCGCAAAATTGATTCAGCTACTGTGCTTAAATATGTGCTTAATTGTCTAGTATTATATATTTGTTACGTTCCTCTAGAGGGACTATGAACTGGATTTCTACACATGAAATGAATATCTCTGTACTCCACAGTATTAAAATTGAATGTTTTAGCTGTAACCTTAATTTCCATTATTTATTGCCCTATCTACGTTTATTACCTTTGCAGTATCATGGCTAAAATGTGACAAGAAGCTCCTTGAGGAACAGCCTGGTCTCTTTGTAGTACCTCAGAATATGCAACATATTTAGAGTATAAGTGAAATGAAATGATAGCAAAAATCTAGAAGATTTTGCATGCAAGTAGCTATGATTTTATCATAGTAAACATTTTAAATTGCATTAATTGGAAATTGTAGCATGGGGAATGATTTTCCTAGTCCTCAGAAATGTGGGTAAAAATTACAAACAGTATATAGAAGAATGTTCTATGTGTCAAAGGAAATAATCTGGTATCAAAAATTCAATTTCATAATTATAGGTATAGTAGAAAAATATGAATATAATGGCATCATCAGATGTGAAATCCCATATATTTCAGATATCACAGTGTGATTCAGGAGAGCAAAAAATGGTTTTCTTCTGTTTCGGTCTTTGCAAAAGTGGGTGCACTGAGGTTTCTTTAAAACTTCAGAACATTTCTAGGATAAATAATGTAAATTTCAATAATTTCTTGGATGTACAGCATGGACTAACTTTAATATCTGGAAGTGGGTCTTTTTAATATTGGGCTGGGCTTTAGGCTGGTATAGATGAATATAGTTCCATTGCAGTCAGGGTTAAATGGAAGTGCCTTAGGAAGAGCAGTGCCAGCAGGTCAAGGGAGGTGATCCTGCCCCTCTACTCAGCCTTGGTGAGGCATCACCTGGAATGCTGTGTTCAGTTCTGGGCTCCTCAGTACAAGAGAGACATGGAGGTCTTAGATCAGGTCCAGCACAGGACTATGAAGGTGATTAAGGGACAGGAGCATCTGTCTTATGAGGAAAGGCTGAGGGAGTTGGGTGTGTTCAGCCTCAAGAAGAGATGATTTAAAGGGGACCTCATCAAATATTTGAAGGGAGAGTGCCAAGAAAATGAATATAGGTCCTTGTTGGTGGTGCCAAGCAATAGGACAAGGGGCAGTGGGAATAAATGTGGAATATGAGGTAGGGCTTCTTTACATGGTGTGGGTGACCGTGCCCTGGAACACATTGCCCAGAGAGATTGTGGAGTTTACCCCACTGGACATATTCAAGAACCATCTGGACACAATCCTATGCCATTTACTTCGTATGACCCTGCTTGATCAGGGAGCTTGGAACAAATAACCCACTGTAGTTCCTTCCAACCTGACACATTCTGTGATTGTGGGAACTGTCAGTGCATTGCATCAGTATGGAGTCAGCTTCGGGACACCAATTATGACAGCTGCTGACACATTGCTTATTGTTTTGCTTTAGCAATGCTTTGTAATGGGCTACATATTTAGTGCATAATAACATGTATGAATGCATATTACTAGCCTATCCACCGCTTCCCAAGTGCTGATATCTGTCCTTTAAATAAGAGAGTATTTACAAATGTGGTGAAACATAGCTAAGTAATTTATTTTGCATTTCCCAGAATAAGATAAATGCCGTGAAAATATTCACAATCATGATTTAACATTCCTTAATTAATTTGCTTTGTTTGCCAAATCTTTTTCACATATTCTTGATATTTAGCTCTCTCTACACATGGTAGAATACCCGTAGGCAAAGGTACAGAAGAATATTTGGGAGTACTTTTGCAGGAGTCTTAACGCTAACATAGCTGCAACCTTTAAGTACCTAAGTGTAGACTTGTACCACTGTGCCAAACTCTGCCTGTAGGACTCTGGTGTCCTGTGCTCTCACCCTTTCAAGTTTCCCTAAATATTCCCAAAGAGGTTGCATTCAGACCCCATGTGGTATGCCCCCATGAAAGGTCTGACACCTACCCCTTACTCCCTAGGGATGGAGAGAAGCATTGTGGTCAATATGTCCCAATTTCTTTGGCCACACACCCCTCTAACCAAAGAGTAATTTGCTGCATAAATGTCTGAATCAGCCAGAGGAGCATTTCTTTTAGCCTTTGGAAAAGCTGATTACTTCATGCCAAACATAGCTGTATTGCCAAATTAGAGTTTGTTTATCAGCCCCATTCTCAGAAGTAGGTAACTGTGAAAAGAGTCAGTGGTGAATAAGTTCCTGCTGGAAATAATCTGGAGTTTCTTTCAAAGCCACACCTGTTCATGTGATACAAGCCTCTTAGGTGTGCTGCCTGCTTTCTCATGCCGTTGAGAAACAGAATGTCACAGTCCAATGAAAAGCAAAGGCCATATTGAGCACACAAACATACACACAAGCAAGGAAATGACTTTAGACTGCAGAGAAACATTGCCCATTAAACCATATCTAATGTTTCTACTCTCTCACGCACAAAACATTTGGTGGCTGAGTAGTACTTATATTTGCTTGAGAGGGAAAAAGAATGAAAGGTCAAAGGAAAGTTTACTAGGAGGGGATGCATAAAATGTTTCTGATTCAACTGTGATGAAGACAACTGAAGACAAAAGGCCTGCTGGTTTTCACAAGTGTCCAGGACCTTATGGTTGTGATACACAGAAACAGAATATAACCTTTCCATATTCAAATTTACAACAATTATATGCCAGAAAAGAACCTTTAACTTTAATAAAAACCAGAACAAAACACTAAGACATGGATGAAAAGATATAATCTTGTAATAGTCCCTTGGAGTCCTTGGAGGATGCAGTAATTTGTAGACTCTTGCTTCCTCCTTATCAAAATCAACTGTCACACCTTACACTGACACCATGGGTTTGGAATACATGATGCAATGCAACAATGGCTCATGATGACGAGCATGCAGAATTAGCCCGTCCCCTGTATTACAGCTATGTAATACATAGCTGTATGATCCACCCAGTTATGACTCACTGGTAAAGGACTGAACTTTCTGTCCTAAGGCAAAAGGGCACAGCAGCTGTGTCTACCAGACACAGTGCCAGTGCTTTCATGACACCTTGAAATGCATTCAAGCTAAGACTGATCCAAGAGCAACTTTTTCGTACCACAAGGATTTTTGGCACAGACAAGTAGAGAGGTTGCAGACAAACAAAACCAACAGATCAAAAACCCTGTGGCTTTCACTTTCACACTCTAGGCTGAGGTCTCAAGTAAAATTAGGGCAAATTACTCAATCGTTTGCTCACTTTTGTCAGTATCTAAAACAAATTATGCTCCTGAATAAGGTGAAATTTTGATGGATCCTGCAGTTGTTCCCACTGTTTCATCCTTGATGTCTGGATTGGTATCACTAATCTTAACACAACAACCACCAGCTGCTTCTGTTCCTGGCAAGACTCTGTTCTTACAAATGTAAGCAGGGCTGACAATAGACATTGGTGGTTGCTAAGACCAGTTGATTCCTGGTGAATCGATATTCTATTTCAGGGGCATCCTTTTGAAGAGCATTCCACCATTTATCCATATCAGATTACATTAATTCCTATCTGTACATCTTTGAAAAACAGTCACACACTGGGTCAACACGAAAACCAAACTGAAGAGAACTCCTGAGTAAAAAGAAGTCACTACCTGAAAAGACCATCATGCTAAGAGATCTAGTAATCTCCATCTCTTCCACTGCTGAGCAGTCCCCAGCATGAAACCAGTTTACACAACATCTAACAACTTAGTATTTACAACAAACTAAAGCAGGTTCTGCTTAGAGAACAGAAAATGTACATAGAATTTGTTAATTCACTCTTTGAAAAATAGAGTTATTTTTTCAGAGCTGACTCCATTGTAAAATGCACCTGTTGTGCACCTGATTATGATTATTCCTTTGCAAATAAATTTAGAAGAACATTAAACATTAAACAGTAGTGCTTTTGTAAAGAGCTTAAGAAGTATCTGAAACTTGCTAATTTCCTCAGCAGTTTTCCTTACATTTTTAAGGAATTACTCGTGTCAAGGACAATGTAACAACACAACTAAGCATAATCTTTCCTTTAGAAAGAACAGGAAAATGCTGTGGAAATACTCAATGTTTTTAGAAACAGAAACTCAGATTCCATCATTTATATTGGTTAAGTAGAGAGAAACTGAAAACTCAGGTTTCAGACTGTGCCTGACTACACTAAATATATATTAGTCTTCTAGCCACTTCTAACCACTTAACAGCTGCTTCACTGTGATCATTAAATAACCACAGCAAAAATACAAATGACTGCCAACACAGGAAACTTGGCAGATCAGACATCTCAGGTCAACCTGATTGCTTCTAACTGGGTGCACGTCCCTGTGCAAAGCCAGTCTGTAGCTGCTCTGGAAAATGGGCATAGGTCAGAATAGATGATCCCTGTGAGCTGGGTCAGGAGCATCCGAGACATGAATTGCAAACACTCTGCATGAGGGACCCCACTGTTTCAGCTAGTCTTAACTCACCACATCCTGTGCACCTCCCAGATGCACAGGAGTAGCTACTGAAGTCGTGGCCTATCAGCCCAGTTCAGCACACAACTGTGAAAATGGCTCTGCTGCTGCAAGTCCTGAGCATAACAGTTATTTTGTTCCAGAAAAAAACCCATTTCTCTGTTTGAAATAGCAGGTTTGGACTATACTACAAACACATAACACAGTTTGGAACAGCAGAGCTTCTCAGTTACAGGGACCTGTTATTTGCAACTCCTTTAAAGAAATGCAAGTACAGCTTGTGCAGCATGCATACCTGTATTAGATGAGGTAAATGAGAGGTGTTCCTAAAAAAGAGTTGGGAGGACTTGCTCAATGTGGTTGTGAAATGTATTTGCACAGTGATTTTTATCATGTTCCTGTGACCTCTATTATTGAGCCTAGTTTCACAAAATAAAGGAACTGGGATATCGGAAAGCATTGTGGTAAGAGGGGGAGCAGCAATAACATAATTGCTGCTAAATAAGATAGTTGCTCAGCTAAATGAGCAACTCTGGAATCATTCATATCTGATTGAAACATTGTGTTAACAACCATTTAGAAAAACTGTTTCTAAGACACTTCAGGAATAGCTTTTAAAATAGTATTCTTAAAATTCCAGACAAATTTTCCTCTTGACAATTTTAGCTGTGTATTTTTGTCTTTAGGTTACACTGTCCTCCGTTTCTTTCAGCAGCACCCAGGCAGAAATTGAACAAGTCAAGATATCCCTTTAAAATGGTGCTATGAATCTGTGACTGTTTTTGATGAGAACCAAGTATATGGCTAGAACAAAAGTCTCAGCGCATTCTCTCTACTTGCACATAACCTTTCTGTCGACCTTCAGTTTGTACCTTCACTCATATTGTGGGGAACTTCATGCATATACTCACAGATATCAGAAAGCAGATCCCAGCATTCCATAAAGGAGTGCAGACTGATTCCCGGATACTTGACAATTCTGTAGTGATTGGGAAAGATTCAAATACAACTCATATCTTTGTAGCCATTTGGGAAAGAGGGATCCCTTAGGGATGCCTCTGACGAAGCTAATGGCGTATGCTGTAATTCCAGCCCTTGAGACACAAGTAGGAAACCCTGTGAGTTATCTTGGACTATATTCAATCACAAGTTATCTTGTCGTCAGTGTGTTAACATGGACTTCAGAAACTGCTGGGCACTCAGCTTCAAGGCAGGGCTGAGCCTGATTTCTACGACAGATATCTTTTTAAAGCACTTATGCCCTCCACCCTCTAAGCTTTGATAAGTGATGACCAAAACATCTTTACAACTTTGCTCACTTATCTGGCCAGGGCGGTTTTGCTTCCAGGCAGTCATGGCTGTAGTAGCAAGAAAAGACTGTGAGCCTTCCAGCTGCTCCTGGAACTGCTTTGACTGAGCTCAGGAACCACCTCCTACCCTACCATTTTTGTACCATGGTGCCAGTGTTGGGGCCCCGAAGTTTCTAAAGGACTAATCTCAGTGTTAGTATCCATAGATCCATTTAAATTTATTATTTGTGTCTATATGTATCCTTGGAGTATCAAATAGTTGTTCTTGGAAGCAACAAACATTACCTTTACCTGTGACCCATTCAGTCGTGAAACATCACTCTTTAGCTCACTTCTATGGCTAGATTTTGTTCCCTGGATTTCACCCTTTTTTGGCTTTTACTCTTGGCTTACAAAAGCATTCATGTTTTTGATCCCCAAGGGGGAATCTCTGACTGCAATTTCTGTTCTGTTGCTCTCAGACCAAATTCTTCCCCCCAGTTCAAACCCTTGATGTATGGCTTTGGTTCCTAAGCCCCCAAACAACCTGCCCTTCACTGCATCCACCAAGACTTGGGAATGTGCTCTTGGCTATCCTTGCTTGGGTTAAAAGAATGCAAGGATAGCCAAATTTTGCAGTAAAGAGGGTTGAGAGATGCAGAGAACCCTGAGTGTCCACTTGGGTCTAGCAGATGGAAAAAGAAACTTGATTACATGTGTCTAATGTAGTATACCTTTAACTTGCACTCAGCATTTTTAATTTCCAAGAAGGTTTGCATTGGTGAAGACTCATAAACTCTCATGCAGAATGAATGCTTACTTTTTTGAAAATCATGAAATATGTAGCTATCTAACCAATTTGCAATTTTGCTTGATTTTTTCCTTATCTTTATAAGACTGAAATATTCATAGAAGATGTTGGCCATTATGGGGCCATATGTCAATGGCCAATTGAGTTCCATGAATAAAACAATAAATTATAGTCAGAGCAAAAATTCCATGAATATCCAATTGGACAATTAACAGTATTTTTTTTAGATACTTGTGAAAAAAATCCAACTTTATTCTCAAAGCTGTTAATGACAAATGTAAATTTAAAACATTACCTAAACAGACAAAAATGTAAATGCAAATTACCTTCTTCTTCCCTCTCTGTGCTTGTACTCAATATTTCTCCAACATATTTGTGGTTAAAAACAACAATTATATTTCGATATATATCCTACTCAGCATGTGGGTACATACTGTTATCAGATGAAGAATTATTTGCTCAGCTGGTGGGAAAATACAGTATTTGTGCTGCAAAACCAGTAGCCAATGAAACCACACAATGCTTAATCTGTAGGATCATGTTAAATGCTAAACAAGAAGAGGTGCAAAATAATGAAGTTACTTCCATATTTGGGAAATAACAACAGTTTGTCCAGCAGTCAGCTATAACTTTGGGGTTTACAACCACCAGAGGAAACCCTGGGATATAAGAACACTTGTGCAAAGGGAAGGGAACATTTACATGTACAGAGCAAACATTTGGAAGTGGGCCTTGCAGAACAAACCTTACAAAATGTGGCTGCTGAAGTGAAGAATAAGAACTTTGAAGGAGTCAGAAAAGAGCAGTAGAGAAATGGAAGATATTCAGGTTATATAAAGGGAAAAAGTTGAAAAGGCCTGTATGAATAAGCAAGGTCTCCTTATCAAAGTCAAAAATAAAATGGAATCTTACAAGAGGTGGGAGATTGGCAGCTCAAAAGGAGTACAGACACACTTTCTGATCACAGAGGGAAAGCCACAGTCCTCTGGAGTTGAATCTGATGAAGAATGTGAAGGACAGTGAAGTACGCTGTAGCAAAAGAAAGATGATAGAAAATGTAGGACCAATGTTTAAGCAGGGAGGATACCTGGTGACAAAGGACATGGATAAGAGTGAATTACTCAGTGCCTACCTTCAGTGGAGGAGCATCAGGTTAGGGAATATTGAATGGTACTGGACACATAGGAGACTATTCCACCTGACAGATGCACATACTTGCTGAAGCAGTGGGCCTCTTCTGATTGTCTTTGACAATCAGATTCCTGAGAACTAGGAGAAAGCAAATGTTCCTCCTGTTTTCCACCAAGGCCACAAGCAACAGCCATAAAACTACAGACTGATTAGCCTCACCTCTGTCCCTGGGAAGGTGATGGTTCAACTATCCTGGAAACCATTTCTAAACAAACAAAGAACAATGAAGTGATTGGGAGTAGCTGTCATGGACTTAAGCAGTGGGAACCAACCTTCTATGTAGCCTTAGATGTGACCAGATAACTAGTTTGGTGAATAAGGGGTGGTAACTGGAAGTCGCGAATCTGAACTTCAGGAAGGCTTTTACCCCTGTCTCCCACAATATCTTCATAGACAAAATGACAAGGAATAAACCAGATAAGGGTGTGGTGAAGCAAACTGAAAGTTGGCTTAGGCAGCCGGGCTCCAAACCTTGTGACCAGTGCAAGAACTCCAGCTGAAGGCCAGTTACCACTGGAATGCATCAAGTGTCAATAGTGGTGCCAGTGCTGTTTGAACCCTCAGAAAGTTTGCAAATCATACAAAACTGGGAGGTGTGGCTGACAATATACATGGGTGGATTGAAATTCAGAGGGATTTTGACAGTCTGGAGGGAGGGGCTGGAATTTAAGGAAGAACATTCCAAGTCCTGCATCTGGGGATAAACAACCCAAGGCAGCAGTACACACTGAGGGCAAACTGTCTGGAAGGCAGCTTTGCAGAGAAGGACCTGGGGTGCTGGTGGACACAATTAACCATAATGTACCCTTTAACAAAGGCCAGCACCATCCTGGCTTTCACTTCTATGTGCATTGCCCCTACATGTAGTAGCACGGAAATAGACCAGCAGAGGGTCACAAAAGTGGCAGATACTGAAACATCTGACATATGAGGAGCGGCAAAAGAGATGGAATTGTTCAGCCTGCAGAAGGCATGGGGGAGTGTTACCAATGTGCACAAATACCGGTTGGGTGGAATAATGAAGATGGAGATCAACTCCAAACTCAGCAAATTACTCTCAATGACCTGCTCAAGCAGTAAGTTGGAATAAATGATCTCCAGAGGTCTATTCCAAATTCAACTGTTCTGTGACTTGCAAAATTATAAACCTCGGTTTTCTAAATGTATCTATTTTCTAAATGTATCAAAATTTTCTCCAAGTACTCCACAATTCAATGTTGAGTGCATAAGCATACTTATTTCCAACAGCAATACTTGGGAGGCTTATAGGTTAATCAGGCTGGACCAATTTGTCAAGAAAAACACCTGTAACATTATTGTTTGATTTTTTTTTTTGAAAACTGCTTTCATGCTCTCTTACAAAATTGTTTCTGAAGATCAAAAGTACTGAGGCTTTATCCCTTTCAGATTTGCACTTTGAGGTCTCACTGCAACCTGTAGCTTTAACTTTTTCAACCCTTGGGCGTTAGAGTTCTGGTCTCTAATTTTTCTGGTGTTCAATTTTTTGAGACACAGATGAGACAAAGACTGCGTTATAGCTAGCCTAGAACTACATTTGTTAAACCTCACAAGCTACTTCACATATATTACTGCCAAATAAAAAGGATACTGGCAGAACTGTTTCCTTTCCTTTTAGGTCTCTCTCTCTTGCCCCTACTGGACAGGCTTTTATATCTACAAGTGCTCTAGGAGTTAAATGAAATTCTGAACTCACTTAGGCATGGAGGCTAACAAGCAGGGAGGAATTGCATAGATTTCTGTGTCATCTCAGTGTTTAAATTACTAAAACCAAGTTTCAAAGACACACAATCCTTACCAATGCATATGCCCTTATAATAAGATATTTTACAAAACAATTTCAGAGTGCAGATGCATTAATGGATCTAATCATTGAGCAAAAAGAAAATTTTCGCTGTCTGTCCCCTTATTTTTATATTTTCATAAGGAAAATTACACATAAACAAGAAAAAGCAAATTTATCCTTGCCTTCTATTTACCCAGAAGCTCAGTGATACCATTCTAAACAGAAACAGGAATAGCAAAGTGAACTGGAGAATATATACCTGGAAACACTAATACAAATTGTGAAATACCTTTTCAGTGGATTTTAAATACAATTTTAACTGCAATCTGGGTGACAAATTCTCACAAATTGTCATTCTTGCCATCTGAGGATGGAGGCTTAGATAAATTTTCTCTCTTCAAAGCTTATATGAGCAATGGTTTTCAACAGAAACTGATGGTTGAGAAGAAAACTGTGAGGTCTGTATAACCTTTCATAGATACACCAGTAAGAGAAACTCTAGTGGTTTTGATTTCCACAGCCTTCTCAGCATTAATACCAGTATTACTACAGGTTAAGCCACTATTGTTCCTTTGTTGACTAATTATATTTATCCCTTTTTATCAGTTTAAAATTACATAAGTGTTTCTATTGCATCACTTTTGTTGTTGGCACAAGTCTCATACCTAGGCCACCTAGGACCTTTACAACAGAGATTTCTATTAAATTAATCTTTTTCAGTCTGCAACACTGTTAAACACTGTTAAAATTAATCAATATTTGGCAAAATGATGAATGAATTGAGAACAGCAGCTTTATAGGACATGGACAGACTAATTTTGTTTTTAATTTAAACATAGTACACATTTGCATTAAGTCCCAAGCACTTGATTAAAGCACCAGGGTGTATCATGCCCCAAGGCATAATAAGGCACCTTTGAGCAGGCAGATTTGCCCTAGTTGAAGAACAGTGCTCTCTGTGAATTGTTAGACTCCATACTTAAAGAGAGGAGAACAGTAATATGGCCCCTGCTACTGAACTGTCACAACTCCAGGCGGCCCCATGCTTCAGGCAACCTTTGCTCTTTGCTCCCTCACTAATCTTAATATACCTGCTGAAAGAATCCATGTGGCAGCAAATTTGACTGGAGAAGTTGCTCAGGTTGAAGGCTTTACCATACCTGATTTTCATCCACTACAATATTGAAAAAGAGTATATTGAAGATTCTGGTTTTAAACCATACATCAACTTGAACATTGGGTGCTGCAGCTTTTTACCTTAAACTCCTCATGAGAGAGTTCTTTCTCCCCATACAACCACAGGGCAGAATGACATCCCAGCAAGGATAACAGAAAGGTGGATCCTTTTCTAGATAAAGTTATTTATACTAGCTTGGTGCTTTCCCGTGGAACATTTCTTGAGGACTGCTCATTCATCAGTATGGCTGGCTGAAGTATAGGAGTCAGTATCTTTATTCATTTTATTTATGAAGAAGCCTCAGCAAAGTTTGTTTGCATGGAGCCATTAACCCTACCTATTGCACAATATGCAGCCTCTCAATCTAATCTCCCAGGCAAACACCTTCTAGGACAAAAAATAAGCTTTACTGCTTCAGTTTAATAAACTGTGATTATTTGCTTTATTGATTTCTGGAGATACAGGCCCTCAATCTTCCTCCTTTCCCTCTACTATCATATTTTAAGCCAAGACACTAATTTTCATAGGCTGTTTCTGCCTTAGAAAAGCCAATCAGGTAAGGGTTATATGAACTATATTCCACCAATTCATACCTATCAGCTCTGAATTCTCTGACTCAGCTAGACTTGTGACTGTGCCAATGTTTAGCATGGCAATTCAAATCATGGCAACAAAATGTCTAAAGCTCATTGGGGCAATCTTAAATCAATATAAATGTGATTATTAGACTCTAAATGTGGGAACAAACAGAAAAAAACCCTGCCACTTTCAGTTACAAATGACATACAAACACAATAGGGGAATTTGAAAATTGAGGTAATTTGTTTTACTTGAAAAGTTATTTTTAAGGAAGTTACAATAAGAAATCACTGAAGCCAGTGAAAAGGCATGTTGCTGGCCCCATGATTTATTTATGTGGAAAGTAACATTAACCAGGAACTGACAGACTACACAGGCTGTGTTTGCACTAGAATGGACTGATACCTCACCTGTTCTTACCAGTAATTAGTAGCTTTCCACTTTTAGTTTTAAATTATACTTTTAATTTGGTCAATTCATCACCAGGTAAGATCCCATCTTTTCTGACAGTAAGTGTCCTTCAAATTGCTATATCCTAACTTCTCACATACAGCTAGAGCTAACTTGAAACCCAGTTCTTTCTACAGTTGTTGTGGTGACTAGAATACTTTCAAAACCTCAGTTGAGTTCTTAGCAGAATGTATGAACACTCCTTTACCTACACTAATAACAGAAAGCTTATTGGAGGAAAAAAACTATTAGAGAACATGCATACCCTGCAATGCTCAGCTTGTGTTACTTGTCAAGACACCTGAGAAAAAGTATACCTTCTCATGTACAGGTAAACATAGTCTCTTATGTAAGGCTGTGCTTATTCTGGCAAGCTCAGTATGCAGGCACAGCCAGTCAAGTCATTTTATCCTCCCACAGCATACCCCAGATTAATGGAGTTAAATTTAAAACAGTTAATGCAATGCATGTTTGCCTATTACACAATAAGAAAAAAAGATAAATTGATCTTTCTGACCCCAGATCAAAAAAGCTGAACTGAAAAGAGAGCAGAAATGTTGGGAGGTTTCTACCCCCTTAAAAATGGAGCCACATCACAGTAATAGGAACTGTCATAAACACAGTAATGAAATAAAGGCAAGAATAGCTGGCTCAGAGGGTTAGTAATGAGAACTGACTCTTTAATTAACTGGGCACTAACTAAAGCGTAGCCAAGGCTAGTAGTCACCAGGTTGCTTTAGCACTACTTGGGCTCCACAGATGGCAGTATGACTGCTGGAATTGCCCCAGTCCCTGGTGCAGCTGCTCTGACTCACAGAGTTCAGCACCGCCAGCAGCTCACAGGTGCACACCTATGCTAGAAATAGCAGTCCCGTCCTGCAGCATTCAACATCGTCAAGAAGGTGTTCGGACTCAAAAGCAATAAAGAAAATAACAAAGGCCATGCAGCCCTAAATCAGTCCCTCTTGTACTACATCGCAGAATTACACAGCAGTTAGTGTAGGAAGACAGCTCTGGAGCTCGTCCTGTCCAAAACTCCTGCCAAAGCAGGGTCACCTAGAACAGGTGAATCAGGAACAGGAGCAGGTGGCTTTGGAATATCTCGGGACAAGGAGACTCCATGATCTTCTTGCGTAGCCTGTTCCAGTTCTCTACCTTTCTTACGTCGAGAGAAACTTCTCGGTGAATCTTCTGATTTAGTTTATGGCCACTGTTCCCTGTCCTGTCGCTGGGCCTCGCCGAAAAGACCCTGGCACCTTGGTCTTGGCACCGGCTTTTGAATTATTTATACGCATTAATGAGATCCCCTCTCAATCTTCTGTTTGCCAGACTGAGCAGGTCGAGCTCCCGCAGCGTCTCCTCAGAGATGCTCGGCAACACCGGCAATATCCCGCTGCCCCCGACCCCTGCCTCTGTGGATAAGGGGCTGCGGGCTCCTCAGCGGCCAACCCCAAAGTCGGACGACACGGAGCCAGCCCTCTGCCCGCCCGCACCCCTCCGGGCGGCCGGAGCGGGGCACGCCCGCCCCTCGCCCGGCGGCCCGAGAGGGACGGACCCAAGGTCAGGCGGCGGCGGCGGCGGCGGCGGCGGGCGGGGGGCCGGGCCGGTAACGGATGTGCCCGCCCGCCCCGCCTCCTGCGCTGACAGAAAGGCGGCGGCGGCGGTTCCCGGTGCGGCAGCGGTTACTGCGCGCAGGCCGGTGCGGAGCAGCAGCGGCGCCTCCGGAGCCGCCCCAGAGCCCGCCCGCAGCAACCGCCGCCCTCGGGCCGCCCGCGCCACCACCCCGCCCCGCTCCGCTCCGCCACCGGCTCCTACTCGGGCCGCCGCGCCCCCCGGGGATGGCGGTGCTGGCCCTGGCCTCGGAGGGACTCGCCATCTTCGGGCTCATTCTCTTCGTCGTGCTCTGGCTCATGCACTTCATGTCCATCATCTACACGTAAGCGCTGGGGTGCGGGGGGATGGCGCCGGCGTTGTTCCGTCACCCACCCGCCATCGCGCCCGGAGCGCACGGGCAGCGGGCCCCGTCCGCCGCGCCGCCTCCGCCCCGGGCCGACGGCTCCCCTGCCCCGGTGTCAGCCCGAGCACCCGCCTGCCTCCCTGCGGGGTGGTGCCCGCAGACCTCAACGAGATACCCGGGGGTCGGGCTGGCCGTGCTCAGGGCACAACGGTGTCCCCGCCGTCGGTCTTCGGGTCAAAACCGACCTCTAGGTTTCTGCCCCCTGCTCTGTGCGGTGATCTTTGCTCCGTTGCCCTTAGTGCTGCTGGGGAATGCTTGGTGTTTGTTGTGTGGTGGTGTACACCTGTGAAGTGTGGCTTTCCCGGTGATAGTGGGAGACCAGGGTGCACAGGACTTAGAGAATATGTGGTGTTTGACTGCAACGGCTGTACGGCACAACAACTGAAAGAGCACAGTACTCTGTGCCAGCCATAAGCACTCTTCTTTTTTGTATTGAGAAATAATGATAGTACTAGTAAAACAAGTGTATATAGTGAGTCAGATCCTTCTTGGATAAGTCCAAGTAAAAATGCCTTTTGGAGTTGTGAGTGTTGTGATTATTGTGAGTGTTTGCATTTTAGTGACTGACAAAGTAGATAGAACCTGGCAGAGGGATTTTCTGTGGGTATGTGGGGAAAGGATTAAGAGTGCATCCCTTTGTAGATAGTTGTTTTGCTCTCTTAAGTAAAAGGCCACTCTTGCATCACTACTAGGACTAGAAAATACCTGAATTTCTGTTTACTTTCCTTATGCTTATCTGTTCTCCTTTCTTGCTGTTCTCCGTTGCTGCTCTACTGCATCTGATAGGTAACTGTGATAAACCTCAGCCCTTACTGAAAGCAAAGCTTGCAGAATGGGTCAGGTTGGAAAGGACCACAGTGGATCATCTGGTCCAACTGCCCCTGTCCAGCTATCCCTGTTAATCCTGAAGCACATGGCACAGGACTTTGTCCAGACAGTTCTTGAATATCTCCAGTGAGGGAGACTCCATAACCTCTCTGGGCAACCTGTTCCAGTGTTCAGTCACCTACACAGCAAAGGAGTCTTTCCTCATACTCAAGTGGAATTTCCTGCGCATCAGTTTCTGCCTTTTGTCCTATTGCTTGACATCACTGAGAAGGGCCTGGCTTCATCCTCTTGGCACCCTTCTTCCAGATACTTGTAGACATTGATGGTGTCCCCTCTCAGTCAACATATTTTCAGCATTGAACAGGCCCAGCTTTCTCAGCCTTTCCTCGTATGAGAGATGCTCCAGTCCCTTAATTTTCTTCATAGTTCTCTGCTGGACACTTGCTTTTGTCTGTTTTGTGCTGAGGAGCCCTGTACTGAACGCAGCATTCCAGGTGTGGTCTCACCAGGGCTCAGCAAAGGGGCAGGATCACCTTCCTTGACCTGCTGGCACTGCTCCTCAGTGCAGCCCAGGATACCATCGGCCTGCTTGGCCACCAGGGCACACTGCTGGCTCATGGAGAGCTTGTTACCCACCAGGACCCCCAGCTCCTTCTCCACAGAGCTGCTTTCCAGTGGGTCACCCCCAGCCTGTGCTGGTGCCTGGGGTTGTTCCTCCCCAGGTACAGGACCCTGCATTTGCCTTTGCTGAATTCCAGAAGGTTCCTCTCTGCCCATCTCTCCAGCCTGCTGAGGTCCTCCTGAAGGGCTGCACACCCTCTGGGGTATCAGCCACTGCTCCCAGCTTTGTGTGGTCAGTGAAATTGCTGAGGAGGCCTCTGCCCCTTCATCCAAGTCATGGATGGATAAGTTAAACATACCTGGGCCCACTATTGGACCTTGGGAGACAGGACTAGGAACAGTCCTCCAACTGGAACCTGTGCCGCTGATTATGACCCTCTGAGATCTGCTGTTCAGGCAGTTATCAATCCGCTTCACTGATGTGGTCCACACTTTCCAAATTGAATTAATGGATACCAAAGATTTGCTTCTGCTGTGGTTTTTTTTTTGGGATTGTTTGTTTGTTTTTTTAAAATGTCAAATCACCAATAAGCTCTAATAGTTTTATTTTTCTGCTGCTGTAGTTCAGTTATCCTTAGATCTTATGAATCTAGTATTCATTCACTTGGATATTTCCTTTCTTGAAAACTACCTGTGTGAGCTACCTTGGACACAAATAACAGGATTTCAGTACTGGGGTGCAGAAAGGTTGCTTAGTGGGGGAAGAGATTACTTTGGGCATAGGTGATTTTGGTCAGCTTTAAAGTTGATTGAAACAGTCCATTGCATGTTTAAAAATCTCAGCTTGTCAAGTGAGCATATGTGGTGCTACTGCTACTCTTTTATGAGTAAGCGGCACCTGAAATGGGCAGGAGACACAAAGGGGGAAGATGTGCAAGAGGATAAACAGGAGGCAGAAGGATGAGATATGCTAAGATATGGGTCAAGAAAGAGCAGGGAAGAGGTAGAGCGAAGAGTACACTTTTTAGGCAGTCAATGCCACAAGGAGTTACCCCTTCAAAGGACTGGCTTCTGTGGAGGCAACTCTGGAGCAGGGACACTCCTGAGTGCACTCTGGGCTGTAGGTAGAGCACTCCTGAAGGGGCTGTAATCTGTGGACAAGCCGTGCTGGGGTAGAGACACCCTGAGGGGCTGCAACCCCATGGATGACTCTCTCCGAAGTAGACTGCAGCCCATGGCAGGCCCATACTCGACCATAGACTGTCAAAGGAACTGCAATCTGTACATAAGTTACTCCTGCTAGAGCAGAGTAACAGTTTAGGACACAACCAGCAGTAGAAGAAAATGAGTGAAAAGTAAGGCACGGCAGAAGGCAAGGCATTGCTGACCCTTGCCTCTTGTGTCATCTTACTGAAGGGCTGGGGAGGGACTGAGTGTAGGGAGCTAAGGAGCCTTGCAAATGGGCAGTTCAGATAGAAGGGTGAGGGGAAAATGTTTCTTACTGAAGCAGAGCCTGGGAAAGGAAGATAAAGAGTACTTCCCTGAAATTTAGGTTGTTTGTCTTTTTATTCCTCAATACCCAAATTGATAATTAGTTGCCTTATCATTGCCAGTAATTTAAATAGAATTGCTGGAGTTGAAGCAGTTTGGTCTGTGACAGTAATTGGTGGGGAATGCAGCCAGCAGCTGGACCTGGTGTGGCCTCCATCTAGAGTACTTGCAGTGGTGTGAAATCTGGATGGAGTAGCATTTTTTGTTAACGGGAATTTGTGTTACAAGTCCACATATAAATTGTGTGTTAACAGGTGGAGAACTTGTCAGTTGTGGAAGGGGTGGGTAAGAACTGAGGTGGTCCAGTCTCAGCCCCTGAGGCCCCTGGTCTGCTTCCAGCAGGGCTCTGGAATTGCCATCCCGGTAGGGCCTGAGTCAGGAGCTGTCTTTGATGGAGTAATGCACTGATGGCAGCGGGGGTATTTAGTGTTCAGTGCAAAACAGTGGCCCATGGTTGGAGGCGAGCAGCTGATAGCACTGAGATGACCAAATTACAAACTCTTCTGGGTTCACAGGCGGTTGTGGAGGAGCTGCCCTGTTTACAGTGATTTGGCAGACGTGAAGAAAAAGGACCAGCTCCCCATTGTGTGACAGCACTGCTGCCCTTTGAAGTGAAGATAAAGTGGTGGGCGCCATCCCAGGCAGCTGTGCAGCAGCTGTGGTGGTGCTGGAAAACAGCAGCTGATGGGATGTAGCTGATAGCTAGGGAGGGCACTGTGCTGAGGAGTTTGGAGCCCGTGCCACTTGTTAGCATTGCCCTGGGCGAGGCTGGGAGCTTGTCTAATGGAGCTGTGCCTGGAGGAGTGGCCTGACTGTTCTGTGAAGGCAAGGTGAAGGAGATGAGAAACTGTATTTGTTTTGAGTGCTGGAGTCTGTTTATGGGGAAAGGGCTCCAGAGAAAAGATGATTGCTAGTGTTACAGCCTGAAAACTCTGGTGACTGGACACTGTTACTAGTGCCCTTAATCTCCCATAGACTAGAGTTTTATCCTGGATGGCAGACAGAGCACACTGCACCCTTTCTGAGACCCATGAGGTAGGAAAGGGTCTTCTCTTATGGACAGAAGCTGCTTTTGATGTTGGAGGATGCAGCATTAGAATAGAATTGGATGATACTTGGCATATACTGAAATAACACATTGTTCCTATTACAGGCAGTATAGAAGAAAGATGAAACTAATTAGTCTTCCTGTTTTCCCTTACAGACAGTGTTGTTGGCTTAATTTTTTTGAAGTCGTTGAAGTACTCCTTGTACTCAATCTGCTTTGTGTCTAGCCATGCTGTATTGGTGAGTTGGAAGGTACCATCTCGGCCACCGGAATGCTAAGATAATGTAACATGTCAATAAAGCTGTTGTGGACTAGACAGTCATCCTTCTGTGGTTTCCCATTGGTATTTAAGAAGTCTGATTTAGCAAAACACTTAGAATGTGTGAATTAAGTAGGTAAATGGAGTTATTCAAGAAAGTAAGTTTTTTTTTTCTTGAAATACTTTCAGCAGTTGTTGAGATTAAGAACAAGACAGTATTTCTTTTGCATTGGTTTATGCTGTAATTGCATTCAGAGTTGTAGGGTTTGGATATCTAAGGTACTGTTCTTCCTTACTGCATTTGCAAAATCTGGTTCTTGCCACCTCTTTCCTCTGCTTTGAATGGGTTTGAAACACAGAAACATTTAGGCTGAGAAAGACCTTCAAGACCATTGATTCCAACTTTGGCGGATCACCATCTTGACAATTAAGTCTCAGCATCAAGTGCTATCAAGTCAGTTTCTTGAAGGTGACTCTGCAACCTCTCTGGTCAGTCCATTCCAACACTTGGCAACCCTTTCCATGAAGAAATTCTTCCTCATCTCCAACCTGAACTTCCCCTGACAGAGCTTGAAGCCATTTCCACTTGCCCTGTCAGTAGTTGTGTAGAAGACACCAACCCCTACCTGGCTACACCCTCCTTTCAGAAAGTTAGAGAGAGCAGTGGAGTCTCCCCTGAGCCTCCTTTTCTCCAGTCTTAACAACCCCAGCTCCCTCAGCTGCTTCTCACAGGACTTACTCTCTCTTCTTCAGCTTCATTGCCCTTCTCTAGATAAGCTTCAGCACCTCAATGTTTTCCTTGTTAAGAGGGACCCAAAACTGAACACAGGATTCGAAGTGTGGCCTCACCAGTGCCAAGTGCAGAAGGACAGTCACTTCCCTGGTCCTGCTGGCCACATTGTTGTTGGTACAGGCCAGGATTCCACTGGCCTTCTTTGCCTCCTGGACACGTGGCTGGCTCATATGAAGGCAAGGTGTTGATTGGGACCTCCAGGTCCCTTTTTACCGGGCAGCTTTCCAGCTGCTCTGTCTTCAGCATGTAGCACTGCATGGTGTTGTTTGACTCCAGAGCAGGACCCAGCAGTTTACCTTGTTGAACCACTGTCATGGCTTAAGCCCAAATAGAAATTAAGCACCCACAGCCGCTGACTCAAACCCCCCCAGCACTTCCACCCTGGTGGAACACCACCTCACAAGTGATCCTGGCCTATTGATCCAGATCCCTCTCCAGAGTCTTCCTACCCTCCAACAGTTTAACACTCGTCGCCAATGTTGTGTCATTGTGAACGTACTGTGTGCTTGATCTTGTTGTCTGGGTCCTCACTAAAGATATTAAAGATATTAGGTAATGTTTGGTAACTCTCTTAAGCTATTTATTTGTCTTTGTCTTTATTTATCTGGTCAAAAAACCTGAACTCATGTGAAGTCATGTTCTGGCTTTGAGTCTTCATTGTTCTTGTCCCACTTGTCAGTGGCAATTCTAATTATAACACTTAATGGAAATCACTTTAAGGCAGCCACAGTCAGTTGATACTGAGGTTGCTCATTTTCTTGGTTCCCAGGTGTAGGCAGGAAGGGTAGTGCGTGTCACTTAATTGACAAACATATTACTGGTTTTAGACAAATTATTTTAAAAAGCTTTTAGTTACAATACTAAATGAAGAAACAATGAATTCTGCATTTATGTGGTATTTGGGTGTAACTGGACCTTGTTGGCTGAGTGAAAATCGAGACTTTTCAGAAGCATATACAGGTAATAAAAAACCCAGATGTAACTAAAAGTTATTAATAGCCTTATTGTGTGTATAGAATCAAGGAGGAAATTCACTTTGCACAGATGCATAAAACTCAAGTTTCCTGAGGTGCTTTTGCAACATTAAAAAGCTTCTTAAACGTGGCTTCCAAATTTAAGCAAGCAAAAACCTCTACATAGCTAACGTTTAACTTCTGCTTTTTTTAATGTGGAGTTAATATTTTAGTTAATGCTGTCTTATTGCCTAGTAATTGTGACAATTCTAAAGAAAATAAGTTTTATTTCCCTTGTGTCTGTTTGTTTTGTCAACTTTTTTTTTTTTTTCCTTCCTCTTTGACCATCTTTTCCTGCTCAGTCTGTAATTAGGTCTATCCTGCCCTAATCTCTCTACTTCTCATTGTCATCTCATTTTCATCTTTTTGTGTGTTGATGGTACTGTCACCTCTTTTGAACTTTCTTATATTTTCCAGTATCTGGCAATAGATTGGGTAAGATAGCTGTTAAAAGCAGCAGTAGTTACTCAACTAGCAATGATCAAGTTGCATTTTCTTTGATTTGTGGAATTGCTGCAGACACATCTTGTTGCAGATAGAAGCCAGGTGGGTTGTAGTGTATATCTAATTTAAAAGGCAGTGTTTAGAGAACTCTCCTGTTACTATCAAGCGCTGCCAGACATCAGTGAACACTTTGGTAGTCTCTGATGGAGATAATCCAACTACTCCTTTATGAGGTGAGAGGTACCCTTGCCTCTTGTTGATAGCCAAACTGGGAGAGCTGCGAAGTGTGATAGTACTGGAGCTTCTCCAGGAAGCGGCTGGAAGATGTCTAGCAGAATACCATCTCTTTTTTTGGGTATATGACTTAAATGAATCTTTCTTGAACTTGAACAATTTACACTTGAATGTCTTCTTCAAGGTAAGTATCTTTTCCAGTTAGGTAGCTGATGACAAGAATGATGCAAAGTGTTGGGGACTCCAACAGCAAACAGATTATTATCTATGATCTGGTGTGTGTGGAACAGGGAACAAAGGAAATTGGTGCTCTGATTTGCAGTGTCTTTTTGCAAAATTTCTTTGAGAGTTAAAAGCAAGCAAAAGAAATACTTTAGTGATTGACCATAAACTGGGACATTGGAGAGGCAGGAAAAGTTGAAAAGTTATCTGAGGCTTCTGTTTGATCTGAGATGATGTTTTGAGTACCCCTTATCTCCCATAATCTGCATTGATGATGGGCCCTACTTTATACAGCAATCCCAAGGTGTTTGCTGGAAGTGTTACATCTTTAAAACTTCATCTTGTATGGGTTTTCAGCAAGTGGATAACAACATTGTAGCGAGGCAGATCTGAAAGATAGAAATGCAAAGATTGGAAGTCATGTGCAGTTACTGGGGAGGAACACAGGAAGTTGATAGGGTATGAGAACAGAGAAGTCAGAATAGACAGAATATCCTGAGTTGGAAGGGACCCACAGGATCATAAAGTCCAGCTCCTGTTCCTGTACAGTACATGAGTGTTGTTGTGTGAACGCTCCTTTAGCTCTGCCAGACTTGATGCTTTGACTGCTTCCTTGCAGGGGGAACCTTTTTCTAGTATCCAGCCTAAACCTTCCTTGTTCGTCAGGCCATTCCCTCAGGTCCTGTCGCTGTCACCAGAGAAGAGATCAGTGCCTGCCCCTTCTCTTCCCCTCACTGCAGTGAGGTGTCCCCTCAGTCTCCTCCAGGCTGAACAGACCAAGTTACCTTAACCACTTCCTCATAAGGCTTCCACTCCAAACCCTTCACCGTCTTTGTTTCCCTCCTTTGGATGACCTCTAATAGCTTTATATTTTTTTTTTAAATGTTGTTGTGTCCAAAACTACACACAGGACTTGAGGGAAGGCTGCACCAGCGCAGAACAGAGTGGGACGATCTCCTATAATAACTTAGAGGTGAAAGCCTTTTTTTTTTTTTTTTTTTTTTCCCAACACTGTGAAGGAAATTGGAGTGCTTTAGGCTGGAAATGCCAGTTGAAGGTTAAGTTCCTTCTCCTGGTTGAAGCTGAAACGAATTGTCATAGTTTGATATATACACAGTGTATTGATATGATAATAGCTTGTGATAGAAGATGGAAACTATTGAAGGAATGCTAAGTGTGAGATGCACAAAATCATCAGATGTCAGTGGTTGCTGGGGCCACTTGACATCTTCATTAATGACATGGAGTATGTGACATGGTCAGCAAGTTTGCTGATGGTACAGATGGAGAGAGTGGCTGATCAGATGATTCAGAGAGACCCAGACAGGCTGGAGAAATGATCTGACAGGAAGTTTATGAAGGTCAACCCAGGAACATGCCATGTCCTGCACCTGGCAGAAATAACTCCATGCATCAGGACAGGCTAGGAACTGACAGGCTTGAAAATAGCTGGGGAGAGAAGAACCTGTGAACGCTGATTGGCACCAGTCAGCCAATCAAACATCAGTTTGATTATGAACAGTGACATGCTTTTGGCAGCAAAAGCCATTGTTGCATGGCTAGCAGGTTAGGAAGGTGATCCTTCTGTTCTACACAGCACCAGAAAGGCTGTGTCTGGAGCGCAGAACACAGTTTTGGTCTCTTCAGTTTGAGTCATGGGTATGCTGGAGCAAGGCTTAGTGCTACAGAGATGATGGTGGGACTTCAGCATCCGACACTCAAGGAGGGACTGAGAGCTGGAACTCTGGGGAAGGCTCAGAAGGATCCCATTAATGTGTGTGAGTACCTGATTATCTGGGGGCGGGGTGAAGGGTGTGAGGTCCAAGACTCATCTCAGTGGTGTCTTGTCACAGGATGAAAAGCAACAAGGGCAAATTCAAGTGAGAGACTCTAGTTTTAAAGCAAAGAAGACACTCCTGGCTGAGCATTTTATTAGGCTTTCTGGAGAGTTTGTGGAGGCTCTGTCCTTGGGGACAGGAAAAACTGGCTAGTCCTTTGCAACTTCATCTACTTACCCCACTGAGAGCCAGGCATTTGGAGTAGCTGACCTCCAGAGATGCCTTCCAACCTCTGCTGTATGGTGTCTGGACTATTATGGAGCAATAGATTAGGAAAGAGGTTGTATGGAAGCTGTAAATTGTGCTTGTTTTAAACAAACTGAAGTTTACCTGACACCATGTAATTATAAGACTTAAATTTAGACAATCCTTAGGGGAAGATGTGTCTGAAAAAAACAAGAGGTGATTTTTAATATACTAAGATTGTGGTTGAATGAGTTTCTCTATTACAGGCTTGATAAATGGGGAAAGCAAAACAGTGCAGGACCAGAAGTCTGAGAGTGGTAACAGTGTGGGAGAAAACCAATAATGTTGAAGGCAATTAGGGCTGGCCAATTTTTTAATAGTGAGAGTCAGGAGAATAAGAGACAGACTATAAACTTCGGAATAAACATCAAGGTATTAGTGGCTCTGAATGACTTACCAGAATGCAAGAAACCTAAGCCTAGATTAAAGACTGTCTAGTGTTCATTTAAAGGAGAGGCATCATGGCAGTCTGGATGGTGTACTTATGTTGAGAAGATAGAAGTTAGTACAATGAGTGTGTTTTGATTTAAAAGCCTACTTGTCGTGTCTCGGAGTGGTTTATGTGGAAGATAGAAGGCTGTAAGATTTGGAGTATGCAATACGGAAATGAAACGGGTTGGGTTAGTGGAGCTCTTATAGAGCGAAGAAGCATCCAGCTTTGTATGTGAGCTGGCGTGGAAGAAACTGAATAGTGGGATGGGGAAAAATATTTCTGTCAGCTTTTGTCAGGATACAAAGATTTCAAAGGCATTTAAAGAAGCTGATGCTTTACATGAACTGTTTCTATAAAAGCATGTATTTTGGTTGATGTGGATGAGTAGAATGGGAGATGATAAATTACACTAAAAATTGGAATCTGATATTTCTGTCCCAGCTGTTCCATGGCATGCTGCTGAGCATATAACTAGTTTTACTGGTTTACTGGAGCACCCTTTAGTATTTGTGTCCATCACTCCCTGAGAATGGTGTAATGCTAAATAGTGGTGTCGGAATTCACTAGGATTTTGAAATTGCTTTTTAATTGAAATAAAATACTGTAGTTTTGACACACTTAATATTTGTTTTACATTTTACTGAAGACTACTGTTTAAAAGAAATTAATTAATTACTTTAAACAAAAACATCTCTCACAATAGAACTAAAAAAAGATTTTCATTTTGCTAATTGCAAGGAGACTAGTATTTTTTTAATATACATTGCTTTAAATAGTAGGTGATAAAGATCTATGCAAGACTATATCTTATAAGTGTCCTGGGTGAATTCATACTCTGAATCAAATTATTTCACTTTCACCATGTATAAAGGAAGTCTTTTACTGTCCTTTGGACAGCTAAGGTAAAAAATATTCTTACAAGTGTGAACTTATAAGATAGAAAGCTGAAGGCATGCATTGTACTAAGAGAAAGATTAGAACTTTCTTGCCAGTGGTACTTGCAATGCTTTGCTGAGGAATTGTTTTATTTTTTATAGCAGTTTTTTGAATGCCTGGTGAGTGCTTCTAGTGGAACAATCTTTTTCTCATTAAAGCAACAAGATAACTAACAACCTGTCTTTGCCCATTTCTGCTGGTCAGGTTTTGACCACTTGAGTTCCACTCTGAGAAATACCTCTCTGTAAACCAAAGATTGTTTTGTTTTCTTCCTCCTCTGTTGATAGGGCTCATCTTGGATTTGTTAACAATATAGTCTGTGAGGAGTAATCTGTAAATGAAGTTAACTCTTGACTTACGTTGTTTGAAGTTGTCCTATTCTTAAGCACTTGCCTTGATCTTGATTCAATTTGCCCATGTTGTAATGATTTTCCAGATGACTGCTGCTTTGGTTTAGGAATAGGTAGTTACTACACCTTATTTTATGAAGTGGAAATCTCACTTTTCTAGTTATATGCACATATTGTTAAAATATTCAAGCTGATGAAAACTAGGTATTGATTAATATATTGAGCTGTTATGGAGAAAATATTCTAAGTGCTTTATACTGAAATACTTTGAGTTGAAGATCAAATTAAAATTGAGATCAAAATTGTTACTTCACACTTCCTTTTAAGCATTTTTAAGAGATGATACATATATCTTATACCTGCATTTCCAAGAAGATTATTTTGTGCAGATTATGTAGTGGTGAGGGCAGTACATTTTTTTGACAGTATGAGCCAAGTATCATGGGTTTTTCTAGAATCAGACAGGTAAAATTTGCCAGGTTAGTTTTTCTGGTTTGTGTCTGTTGGAAATATACAAAAACAAAAAATTTGCTTTCTGAAATGCAGTCAAACGTGATGTTGAGTGTAGATGTGTTATCTTAACACTTTCTTTCAAAGCATTTTTGTTTTTATGTAATTGCTTCCTTTGGTTTCTGATGTTTCATACAGGAGACTTTTTCAAGCTTTCCAAGGCATTTGCAGCACAAGGGCAGTGACCCTCTCATTGACAATTGTGTAGCCCTGATAAAGTTTACAGTTTTTTTATTACCCCAGCTGTGGATAATATGGCCCCAGACTGTGTGTTCAAATTTGTGTGAGTTGGTGTTTTGTCTTTTTCAGCAGTGTTTTATTTTGTAGTCTAGAAACACTTGTTGCTGAGTTAATGAAATAAAAATCAGACTGTCATACACTGAAAATAATGAAAAAAATACCTGCCATATGGTTTCCTAATATAGTTTCTGATTAACCATTAACATAATTCTGTTACTGGCAGTTAACTGTTTCGAAAGTTTTGAGACAGAAAAGTAGCAGCCTGGAGTCTGTAGGATGCACATTACGTAATGTTTAGCAAATTATGTTGTCATTTAAACTTGTGCCTTATGAAATAATTGAGGCTGAGCTAGTTTAATCTTAACATATTTTCAAATAAAAGTCAGAAAATGAAATTGAATAGTCTCAAAATAAAATTTTTCTAAAGCTTTGTGTTTTAGAAGCTCCCAAACATTGATGGCTTGATCCTGTGCTGAAAGATGTCTGCTGTGGCTGATTTATCTGGCCCAGAGTTATGGCCATCCCCTGGAGATGCTTTCATAAACAAAACATGAATTGTGTTGGATGCAGCAGTTCTCTAAACTTGCATAGCATTTATTGCAAGGAGTACCCAAACCATATCTGTTTCTATGCCTTAGTGAATCTTGATTTGATGCTCAAGGGGATAACCCAAATCCCTTCCTTCTGCTATACCTTCTAAACATTTCTGCCATTCTAATCTGCCCTCAGTGAGCATGTGGCTATGTCATGACTCAGATCAGTGAGTTTTTTCTGTGGGGTAGTTCCCTGTTTGATCAGCAGGCTGATCAGATTTGTCTTGTGCTGCTGACTGTTTTATAGCCACAAGTGGGCTGAGGGTGTGGGAAAGCAGAAAGAGGGAATAAATTGCTATTTTGATGACAGACTGCAGATAGACTACAAGGGAAAATGGTGTGTTTATTTTAATGTTTAGCGTGATGCAGTAATGGATGTGTTGTAGGCAACTTGCTGTGTATTTGGTAACTCCATTCAGCTTACTGAATTGTGAGCTATAAAAGATTTGGTCAGTAAAAGGGCTCCTATTGCTTCAGGTTCAGCCACAGCCTATTGTATGACTGTTTGTTTCTCCTTTTATCCTGAGGGAGTGGGTGGGGAGCAGGAGAGGAAGTGTTCACTGACTTTAAGCTGAGGTCTCTAGTGTTTGCTCTTTCTTATTCCTGGAACATAAGGTTGGGGCTTTTTCTACTTAAACCTGTAAAACAGTTTTGGAAGCATTTTAAATTCCCCCTATTGCCCCCCTGTTTTAGAAAAGACTGTTTAAAGTATTGATTGCTTGAATGTGGCTTCATGGTAATACTTGGAAAAGGCTGGTTAAAGAACTTCAGTAGTGCATGGAGGTTTTAAATTTGAAATGATGAATAGCACTAGATAGGATTTAACTGTTGTACATTATATGATTTTTGTCCTTATTCTTAGCCACTGATTGAACAACTCCTTTCCAAAACTGAAAAAGCAAATTGGTGTTTGGTTTTTGAGAACACTCGCCTTCTAAAAAATAACAATGATCGTGGTCTAGGTTTTTACTTGATCAATTCCAGTTCAAGACCTCTAATTTGACCCTTTCTTTTTCTTTCTTTTTTTGAAGAGTTTTGACTTTTGGGCTTTTTTTGGCTTAACTTTAAAAAAAAGAAATATCTCTTCCTCGCCACTACCCATTGTGTTTTCAGAGCACTACATTAAGGTGCTTTTCATTTTGTCTGTGGAGGTTTTGTAGTACAGGAGAAAATATGCATTGAAAGTGAATGAAGTGTTTACTTGCCTTGTACACTCAACTGGTATGTGATGAAACACAATTGTACCATGCTTTTCGACATAAACCCCTTGTATGCAAAAGGCAGGATTGCATTTTTTGTTCTCAGTGGTTTTGCAGGCACGCACAAACCTATGACTGTTTTTCTGCTGGCAGACAGCCAGTGCACACCTGAATCATACCTACTGTGGTCTTATTTCAGACTCATCTGCTTCCCCCATCTCTGAACATTTTCTCAAGACCAAGTGACTTGTTAAATGTTTTTAATTATATTAGGTTTTCCCGCTTAGTACTTTCCTGTTGTCCACACCTGTCTGTTTCTGCTCCTCCCTGTTGTTGGATCTGACAGTTGTGTAACTATTAGGCTGGCGAATGGCCATGTGTCTGTATGGGTGTTGAATTGGATGTGAGAAGGTGACAAAAGTGGAGGATGGGAAAGAATGTCTTTCTGAGAACTATGTCTTACTGGTGCAATGGTTTGACCCAGAGCAGCAGATAAGCACGGGTGCCTGGCACTAGCATATTTCCATAGGCTGATGTCTTTCTTTCAGTCAAGAAAGGTAGGAGAGAGGTGTGCCTTATTACTTCAAGAGTCACTTTTTAACTCTGGCACTGTTTTTTGTTACTAATTAACTTAAGTTCGCTTTTTCTGAAAGATAAGGAGTAGCCTGTAAGGGAGTGAATGCTGTGAAGGAAAGCTGAGATGGAGAGTTGGTTGTAGAACAGTGTTTAGGGGCCTGACCCAAATCTATGGTCAGCTCAACTCTCTTGGAATCCCACTGAAGCATGAGATGGAAGGAGACCCTATTCCTCCCCTTCTCCTGTGATGTTGGCAGCACATTCAGAGCTTTCTTGAACATGCTCTGGAGCTTTGTGCAGTCTTCCTTAAGATGCCTGCACTCTAATTTGGCAGAAGACAATCTGAAGTGGAAGAAGACAAAAGCCAGATTTAACTTACAGTTGGGTGAGTGATTTGAAGCAGGATTGTATGTGTGTCAATACTGGCACGATGTCTTGTTTGGCTGGTATTGATGGCAACACAGGAGGGGGATTACTGGGGGACCTTTGCTGCTTGTGAAGCTTCGTGATTATCTTGCTGCATCCTTTCAAGCTTGCTAGGTGGAACTGATGAAATTCTAACATTACATGTTGAGTAATAGTTATATGGTGGTTTATGAATCTCAGGTAATTCACTGTGGGATCAGACAAATGTCAGCACAGGACATCCCAGAAAAAGAAGAGAAAGGAGGAAAGGAGTGCCTTTGAGCAGTAACCTGCAGTTAAACAGGTTCAGCTACATTATAAAGCTCCTCTCATGGGGAAGAAAGGTTTGAAACAAGACCAAGGTGTTTAATTCTTGCTTTAAGAATAATTCTTTCAGTTGACTAAGAGGCAAGAGACCACAGGTGATTCTGGATTTTCTGTTTGATCTCTCTTTCAGTTTTCAAATCTCTGACATCTATGAGGTCATTAAAAAAGAGTAGTAGTGTGGTAGGCCTCCACAGTAATACAGTAGTAGTATTTCTGTGGGCTTAAATATGGACAGAGAAGTATAAGAAATAAGTACTTGATGTTATTTAGCCTTATTTGTATCTTTGCAGACTCCTCTTGTGTTTCTCTGCCTCCATGTTTTGCTTTCTGATGAGATCTACTACACCTATGACAATGGCTGCTTATATATGCCCTATTCCTCCCATCTTCACATGCAGACAAAAACCTGCACATATATATTTACTATACAAAATGTAATTATGTCATATATACAGTAATTTCACGAATACAAGCCGCACCATTTTGACTAAGATTTGGCTCCCAAACCAGAAATGCGGCTAATATTCAGGAGCAGCTAATATGTGAATAATTTTCTGACATTTACAACCTCAGAAGTGTCAGGCAGAGTGCCGAGCCGAGCTGCTGCAAAGTCGGCATTTTGCGATTGTTACAAATTGCTACTCTGTTGCGCCGCGGGTGGAGCCTGGCTCCCTGCAGGCAGCACGGGGGGCGGGGAGCGAGGCGGGAGAGCTCCCTCCTGCCCTCCTCTGCCGCAGCCCTGGGGAGAGACAGGGGGGCCCCGCACCGCCATTGCCGCGGCTTGGGGAGCCGACGGGGTGCTCCGTCCCCGCCCGCTGCGGCAGGAGCATGCAGGCTCCATCCTGGCCCACCGCGGCAGGAGCGAGGAAACTCTGTCCCCGCCTGCTGCCGCTGCCGTAGGAGCGGGGGAAGCTCTGTCCCTGCCTGCCACTGCGGGGCAGCACCGGGCCGGGGTGACCGAGCCCAGTGGCAGTGGCGGCCGGTGCCGAGCGATCGCGCCGAGCGGCCCCGCCGAGTGGCGACGCTGGGCTTGGCCACCTGGCCCTGTCGACAACCCCAAGCAGGCCGAGCCTGCACAGCCCGAGCCGAGCCAGTAAACCCCGCCCTGCCGCGGTTCTGTTACTATTTGGCAACTTTGTTGCACGCGGTCCTCGCTGCGAACGACAGAGCGGCTTATACTCGGGTGCGGCTTATTTATGGACAAAAACTGAAATGTTTGCCAACACCCGGCGATGCGGCTTATACTCAGTGCGGCTTGTATTCGTGAATTTACTGTATTTTTATGTAGTATTATATAGAAACAATCTTATTCACATAGGAAACACAGGAAAATACAGAATCCTAGAATAGTTTAGGTTGGAAAAGCTCTCCAAGGTCAACAAGTCCAGCTGTTAACTGAGCACTGCCGTGTCCACCATTAAACCATGTCCATAAGTGCCATATCTATACACCTTTTAACTATTTCCAGATTTGGTAACTCCGCCAATTCCTTGCACAGCCCATGCTAAGCCATTTGATAAAGAATTTTTTCCTAATGTTCAACCTAAATTTTCCCTGGTGCTGCAACTTGAGGCCCTTCTTCTTGTCACTTGTCATTGGGATCAGAGACTGATCCTGTGTCACTAAAATCACCTTTCAGGGAGTTGCAGGTAGTGATAAGGTCACCTCTAAGCCTCCTTTTCTCCAGCTCCCTCAGTCTCATCTCATCATACTTGTGTTCCAGACCCTTCCCCAGCTCTTTGCCCTTCTCTGACACACTCTAGCACCTCAGTGTTCTTCTAGTGAGGGCCCAAAACTGAAGACAGCACTCAAGGCACATACTCAACAGTGCCCAGTGTAGGGGGTTGGTCACTGCACTGCTCCTACTGGCCACACTGTTGCTGATACCAGCCAGGATGCTGTTGGCCTTCTTGGCCACTATAGACACTTGGCTATCAATCCCTAACATACTGGCTCATGTTCAGCCATTGATGACTAACACTTCCAGGTCCTTTACCTCTGGGCTGGTTTCCAGCCCCTTCTTCCCCAGCCTGCAGCTCTGCAAGGGGTTGCTGTGACCCAAGTGCAGGACCTGGCACATGGCCTTGTTTAACCTCACACAACTGGCCTTGGCCCATGGATCCAGGCAGTCCAGATCCCTCTGCACAGCCTTCCTGCCCTCCAGCAGGTCAACTTGGTGTCATTTGCAAGCTGACTGACAGTGCACTCAATCCCCTCATCCTGATCATTGATAAAGGTACTAAACAGTACTGGAGCCAATATTAATCCATGGGGAACACCATTCCCCACCATTCTCTGGCCTGGCCATCCAACCTGTTCTTAACCCAGCAAAAAGTGTATCTATCCAAGACCTGGGAACCAGTTTCTTCCAGGAGAATGCTGTGGGAAATGGTGTCAGTGGCTTTACTAAGTCAAAGTAGGGTGATCAGGTTGGTCAAACAAGACCTGCCTTTCCTAAACCCTTGCTGATCCCCTGGTTGTCCTGTACGTGCCATATGATGACATTCATCAGAACCTTCCCCAGCAGTGAGGTCAGGCTGACAGGCCTGTAGCTACTTTCCCAGATCCTCCTTCCAGCCTTTCTTGCAGATGGCTGTCTTGTTGGGTAGCCTCCAGTACATTGGGACACCTCTCCTTAGCGAGGACTGCTGGGGAGTGTGATTGAAGAGGCTTGGTATGCACTAGCATGAGCTCCCTCAGTAGCTTTGCATGGATCCCATCTGGCCCCAGACACTTGTGTGTCTAAGTGGTGTAGCAGGTCACATTTGTCCCAGGTTATGGGGCCTTCATTCTGCTCTCTGTTCTCCCCTTGCCACTCAGAGGCCTTTTTACCTGGAGAACACCTGGTCTCACTATTAGAAACTGAAACAAACAAAGAAGACAGTATCTCAGCCTTTCCATACAATTTCTCACTATGTTTCCCTCTGTATTCAGTAAAGGATGGAAGTTCTCCTTAGCTCTCCTCTTGTCACTAATGTGTTTATGTATATATTTTTATTGTGTTCTATGGCAATAGCAAGATCATGTTCTAGTTGTGTTTTGACCCATCTGGTTTTCTCTGTCCATAGCTTAATGACACCAGAGAGGCCTGCATTGTCTTTCAAAGGTCATAAACTCTCCTTTTCATCCTGAGTTCCAGCCAAAGCTCTTTCTTTGGCCAGGTCACTCATCTTCTCTGCCTTGTCTTTTGGCACATGGGGTTAGCCTGCTGGCTGTGCCCTGAAGATTTCCTTCTTGAAGAATGTCAGGATAACACCCCAAGGTCCTCTGTTGAGCAATCTCCTAAACAGACTAAAGACTGCCCTCTGGAAGTCCTAGGTGAGTTCTGCTGACACTTCCTACTTTTCCATGAATTGGAAACTCCATAATTTTGTGATTGCTGAACCCCAGATAGCCTCCAACCATTCTAGCATCCACCAGTCCTCATTGACAAACAAAAGGTCCAGTGGGGCTCCCCCAATAGGCTCATTCAGCTTCCTGACGCAGTTGGTACCTTCTACGCACTCCAGGAACCTGCTAGTTTCCTCTTTGCTGTATTGTATTCCCAGCAGACATCTGTTAAATTTAAGTCCCCATGAGAAAAAGGGCTAATGATTGTGAGACTTCTCCCAGCTGCTTGCAAAATATTTCATCTGTGTCTTCTTCCTGGTTGGGTGGTCTATAACTGCCAGGGTTTTCTGCCTTACTGGTCTATTACCCTGGTTCTGGTCCATAAACACTTAACCCTATCATCACCATCCTTAAATTCTAGACAACCAAATCAGTCTCAAACATAGTGGGTACCCACCATCTCTTTCCCTGTTTATCCCCTGGAGGAAGGGCTTATAGCCATCCATTGTAGCACTTGGGTTGTGCCAGTCATCCCACCCTGCTTCCATGGTGATAGCTATGTTGTAGTTTTCCAGCTGTGCAATGGTTTCCAGCTCCTGTTTGTGGCCTATGCTGCATGCGTTGGTTCAGATGCATTTCACTGGACAATTAATCATGCTATCTTTGGAGTGAGGTTTTTCTATGTGATAGTTTTCAAACACTTCAGTGGTTTCTAGGACATCAGTAATCCTTGTATGTTTGCTGCAACGTAGATCTCAAACCCCTACCTCCACTGAGACTGAAGGACCTCACTAGCACACTGTCCCTTAAGTACTGACAGGCTGTCCCCAAGCTTATTTCTAGCATGCCTGATTCTTATACTTTCCTCCTTTAAATTAGCTTAAAGCTCTCACAATAAGCCCTGCTCACACCTATGCAAAAATCCTTTCCCCTTTTTTGAGACAAGTATAACCCATCTGTTGCCATGGTGTCCCGTGAACCAACTATGGATCAAGAAATCTGAAATTCTGCTGGTGATGGAGTCAGATGTTATATTCTGGTCAATCTTCCTGTGATGTTTCTTCTCTCTTCCTTTGCAACTGGGAGAACAGAGGAGAGAAACTATTTGTGTTCTGATCCTGTAACCAGTTGTCCCAAGGACGTTGTTGTGCATACATTATTTTACATATAGAAGTATTCTTTCTTTATAAAAAGTAGTCTTGGTTATGTAATTTTAAAATTATCAGATGACTGGATAAAAAGTTGCTGCTGTGAGATACTGGAACTTTTTTGTGAGCTGCCTATGACTTCTTATGTGAAGTGTCTTAATACTATTATATTAAGGGTGGTAGGATTTTATGTCTCCTAATATTAGTCCTGGTGAAGCAATGATCCTGTTAACACTTCAGTGAATTTAGGGGTTTTCTGTAATACTTTCTGAAATCCTCCAGTCTTTTTCAGTTGTATTTAATGCACTGACCAGTGTGGTATACCAGTAGCAAATTTAATTTCTTTTTCTTCTTTCAATAAAGGTATCAACTTTCGGGAGTGTTTTAACCGTATATGCATAGTTAAATATGTAGTTTTATACATAGATATATTTCATTATATGTATAATATCTAAAGACGATATGAGAAGATCATCCTTTTAACCTTTCTGTTACCAAAAGGAGAATAATCTCGCATGTTATTATTCCTGTTCAGGATAAGACCTTATGCTCTATATTCTATAGCAAACCAACAGTCCACCAAGGGCTGTGCGAGATGTTTCAGATCACTAAAAATTCATAAGCAGGAAAACAAGTCCCTTTCAAAAGTAATCATCTGCTACCTTGTCTTGATGCCCTGTGAAACCACAGCCTTTTGGGAATGTCATCAGTGCTTTCTGCATCTTGTTCTACCATCTTGCAATATTTAACTATCTTTTACAGATTTCTCATTAAGATTTACTTACCTCCCTCTAACAGGGTAGTTCTTCAATTAAAGTGTCTGGGGAGGGAAAGTTGATATGGTTGAATAAGGACTATTGAGTTTTTTTCAACTACCTTTAAAAGGTGTATGTCTGAGAGACCCAGCAGCTTATCTACTGTAGCAAGTTTTTTGGTTTTGCTAGAAGAGAGATGGAGAGGGACTTTTTTCAAGGTCATGTAGTGATAAGAGAAGGCGGAGCAGCTTCAAACTGATAGAGTAGGTTAGATTAGGTATTGGAAAGAAATTCTTTACTGTGGGGGAGGTGAGACACTGGGACAGGTTGCCCAGAGAAGCTGTGGATGCCCTATCCTTGGCAGTGTTCAAGGCCACGTTGAGCAGGGCTGTGGGCCACCTAATCTAGTGGAAGGTGTCCCTGCCCATGACAGAGCATTGGAATTAGACAGCCTCTAAGGCCCCTTCAAACACAAGTCATTCTACGATAATACTCCTCTGCCCTTAATGAGCTCATGAGAGGAAGTCTTGTCTTAGCCTTTATTTTGTTGCATAATTTAGCACAGATTAGCAGGAATTCATTCTGAACTGTGATAACTTGTCAGGATTTTGTCTTTGGATACTTTTTTTTCTGTGCTGACAGGAAATCTTCGGTAAGAGTGCTTCTGTGGGTTAATTATTATTGCAACAAAGTGAAAAATTTTGCAGGTGCTTTTCCCTTGATGTTGGATAGTGAAACTGCAGCTTGTGACACCATTACCATATGGCTGCTTTTTCTTTCTTCTTTCCTCATCTATGTATGCCAGTACTAGACCGTATTAAAAAATTTCAGTTTGACTACCTAGGGACTGCAGGCTGATTAATTTAATAAATGTGGGTGCAAAGGTGCTTAAATGTAACCTGGCTACGTTCACACACATTATCTGAAAGTGCTTATGAGCACTGCTGCGCCAGCATGTGTTTCAGAGTTCACAGGTTGTTGGTGGTTTTGACTGCTTTGGACTAATATCAATACAAAATAACATATATTATCCTATACGCAATGTGAACCTTTGGTAAAAGATTGTTTAGCTTCATCATTTTGAACTGTATGTGTTGCACATGCAGAATAATGTAGAAATGAAGACCTTTGTGCTCACAATATATGTCTGAGAACTGAACCAGCATAAGCACAGGTTAGTGATCAAAAAGACTAGCTTCATCTTGTCTCTCTTCTTACGCTCTGGTACACACACTGTAGCAGATTCACTTAAAATGTACTTGCATCAACAGTGTTAATGTTGCTTAAATTCAGTCTGTTATTTTGACTTCCACATTAAATGTTAACCTGAATTTCAATACTGTAACTTTTAAAATGGTTGGCCTGTTTCTATGGTAGGTTTTTAATTGTAGCTTTAATTCTTTTACAGAATATACCACTTCACAAATAGTCTCCAGTGTAAAATGATCTGGTTTACTGTTAATTTGCTGTTTGGTATGCTGACTCTAACAGAGCACTGTAGTTACTTTAGTGTCACAATACCTCAGTGCTTTCAGAAGGGCAGGCTGCCACTTTAGTGGCAGAGTTATGAATAGCACACGAACTGGAGTCTTACTTAAGATAGAATGTTAGGGACAGTTTTGCCACTTGCTGTCAAAACTGTATGGTGCTTCAGTGCTGAATAGATTGTGATAGTGCTGCATGTCATATTTGTGTGTTTTGCAAGGCTTCTCTCTTGCACAGTCTGTAGGCTTCTCTTACCATAATTCAGTCACCTTCATAATACTGTGTCAGCATGGGTTGTACTATGTTGCCTTGCAAGAGTCTGCAGTTTTTTCACTTTATGCTTATTTACCACAGTCCTGCCTTAGAGCTGTCTTCACAACTTACTGCTCTGACATTTCCTTCTAGTATTTCCTGTTTGTCATGGCTTTTGCTGCTGTACAAAACTCTATGCATTGCTACACTTTTTTTCCTCTCCCTTATGTTAATCTACTTTTTGACCCTCCTGGTCAAAGTTGCATTTTTGAGACTCTCCCTTTTCTATTGACACTAAAGGCCCTATTTCCTGTTATGTTTGTGAGCGCTGGGAGGAAAATTTCTGCCCGGAGTAAGCTATCTGAATTGCTTCTTTTTTTACTTTGGTCTGACCATCCCTTGGCAGTTAAATGCTTGGCAAGTGTATTGCAATTTACCTGTGCAGAGCCCAGGCCTGGACTAAAAAACAGCACAAGGACGTAATCTAATTTGTTCTTCTGTCTTTTTGGTCAACCCACTGTTTATTCTCTGTAACATTATGCTCATGGTATCTAGCTGCTACCCTGCCTAAAAGACAAACATACTGTCTGGGGCTGTGGTATCAAATGCTGCTATCCCACTTCAGGGGAAAAAATATTGTAGAGATCTGCTGGAATCTCTTCTCTTACTGGAGCTTCTTCATAGTCCAGTAATTTTACTTGATGAAAGCTTAAAATAAGAATTGATATAACTAGGTACACATTGCAAGAAAATACTCTCTCATTCTGACTACCCTTCACGGTAGAGAACTGCAATATGTGGTACGTACGTTAATTTGCAAGTTTTGTTTCTGCAGATACTTGTTCTTCAGTTCCCTGTGTATATGTATTTTGTCAGTGCAAATTCGACTGTATACCGACCCATTGTTACACAGCGATTTAACACAGAAGCCCAAAGGAAACTAAGCCTCTGTGAATAAAGGTTCGAAGTATATCCAAAAACCGTGATTAAAACCAAATGAGGTTAGATGTTGATGTCAAAAATCGATGTATCTGATTTAATAGTAAAAGAGGCAAAGAGAAGGAAAGAGAAAAGAAAGAAGAAAGAGATAGAGAAGGAAGCGTGTACAGGGCAGGGGGACAGTGTCAGGGCTCTATGGAAGCACATCACCCATCCGAGGGTTCCAAGCACGTCTCCTTCTCCCTCCCTGGTTCCTCTGGGGGGTGAGGGCCTCCCTCACACAGCTGGGGAGCCCAGAGCTCAAGGCATTAATTAATGCTGGCTTTGGGCAATGGGGGCACCCAGGGCCTCCCTTGCAGGCACCAGCTGTCCTTTGCAGCACTGGGGTCTGGTGCCTCATCTCTGGGGCTGTGGCACAGGGTCTGGGACCCTTTGGGCCCTTTGGTGGGCCAGGACACCCCCTGTGCTGTGGATAAACTTTTCCCGGGGTGAAGGGGCCCTCAGTTGATCTCTGCACAGCGGAGGATGGGCGGTCACTGAGCCTCTGACCAGAGGCTTTTCCAGCACACACCCAAAGCCTCTGAGCCCCAGCCTTTGAGGGGCTGTGTGAAGCTGACAGCTGACAGCCCTGGGTCTCCACTCCAAAGGTGTTAACCTTGATTCCTGTGTTAATGAATTCTTCTCTCCCCGGACCTGAGATTCCTGTATCTTACCTCCATCAGCGAACAGTTCAGGGCCTCAGTCTGAAGGCCTGTTCAGGTTGTGGTGATCTTCTCTGCAGCTTTTAGTAATACATCTTTGCTGTAATAGGCAAAAGTCTTTCATGAGAATGTTTAAGTCACGGATGATAACATCCATCTCCAACACCCATCAATCTTTCAGAATTCAATTTTTTGTTCATTTACACAGAGTAGGATTAAACATTCATTTTGGTGAGTTGCGATGTTACTGCCAACACATTTTGTACATTCTGTGTGGCAGTTAGGGACAGGGCTTAGTGTGGACTTGGTAGTGCTGGGTTAACAGTGTGACTTGGTAAGCTTAAGTGTCTTTTTTAAAACCTAAACAATTCTGATTAATTGCTGAAATATCAGTTTAATTAATTACTGAAATTGCGTGTAAAAGTTTATGGTTCTGACCCAGCCTGCTGTCAAGATTTTTATACTACAGTTAATTGATCCTTAATCTTTTCTTGGAGTTGTTAACAAGTTGATCAGTAGGATCAACTGTTTCCCCTGTACTTTCAGTTTCCTCCAAATTTTGCATCATTTCGTGCAGGAAAAAGCACATGAGTCTTTTACTTTTTGCCTTGTTTACCACAGGTTGGTTTTTATGATTATTTGGCTATTATACTATGAGTTTTGATGCTGTGGAGGAAGGTAGAAGAATCTCATCTCTGCTACAGTTTGCAGTTTCCTATTGCTTAAAATGTGTAGTGTAAAATACATTAACCTGAAATATTTAGTACAGTAATTTCACGATTATAAGCCGCACCATTTTGACTAAAATTTTGGTCCGAACCCAAAGTGCGGCTTATAATCAGGTGCGGCTTATATATGGACAAAGAACAAAAAGTTGCTGTTTTAGTTTGGAGGACAGGTGTCTGCTGAGAAAGGCAGGAGCTTCTCTTTGAAATGGAAAATGTAAACCCCCTCCCTCCAAATTATTATAGTTTTGAAATCAAGGGGCTTTCAGGCAAAGATATGGGAATTAGGAATAACAGTTCTTTTCTAGGGAAATTAAAATAGAAATACAGTACTACAAAGAAACAAATTCCAAACCCTGACAAAGTCAGAGTACAACCTGACACCCCGTCAGGCAGGGTGTTGGTAGCAGTTTGACTAAATGATGGCTGCAGTCCCCTTGCAGTGACAGATGTGGTTCAGTTGAAGCAGTGCTCCTGCAGAAGGTGCAGTTTCCCTCCAGAGGTCCAGTGGTGATGTGGAGAAATCCAGTTTTCCTCTGGAGTCCAGTGGAGAAAGGGGCTACCTTAGTGTCCCCAAACCTCTGTTTTTATCTCGGTAAGAAATGTTGGACTCTTCCCCCTGGCTGGAGCAACTTCCAATGGGATGAAGTAATTTTATCAGTCACACAGTGGGACTCAATGGGCCATTAGCAGAAAATTACTCGCTGGAGGAAGGATGGGTTGTGAAAAGACAAAGAACAATGCCCTGCCTGGTTTCAATGGATGGCCCATTAGCAGAATATCTGCCGTTGAGATCAGGATCACTGCCCCCACCCTCAACAGATGGTGATAGAACAGATACCTTTTATCACACTCTGTATTGTAACATGCGACTTATAATCAGGTGCGGCTTATGTATGGACAAAGAACGAGAAGTTGCTGGCACCCAGAAATGCGGCTTATACTCAGTGTGGCTTATAATCGTGAAATTACTGTAAGTTAAATAAAGTTGAATGTAAACTACATGTTATGCTAAGGTTTTTTTAAGCATTGGCTTTGACATCAGCTGTTGACATCAACTTTGACAACTGTTGGATAGAAAAATAGCCGTTTTTTCAACAATTAGATTTATTTCTTTTTGCAACAATTTTAACTCCCAAGCTTTCTTAATACTGGCTGTATTTTAAATGGCTTTCTCTAGCACATTTTCTTAAGTGATGTTATATGCTATTTCTCATTACAGGCGCCTCCATCTCAATAAGAAAGCCACGGACAAACAGCCATATAGCAAGCTTCCTGGTGTTTCACTTCTAAAACCGTTAAAAGGCGTGGATCCTAACCTGATAAACAACCTAGAAACCTTCTTTGAGCTGGATTATCCTAAAGTATGTATATTATTTAGTGTGATTTTTTTCCTCCTGTGCCTCAAAAAGTCATATGAAAAGCTTGAATGTGAGCTGCACTGTTTGATTGTCTTGAATTGTTCTTCCTTCTGCAGAAAACGTGTAATTACGTATTTTACATGTTGCATACAAAACTTATTCCTTTTTAAAAAGCTGTCTATTGAGGAACATGTCCAAAGCTTAGGGGTGAAACATAGTTTGAAGTACACAACACTTCACTAAGATTTGCTTAATCATTATTCCTGTATTGTGGTGTTTATAGATTTTTAAGTGTTTCCTACTGCTGTAAGAGATCACTTGAGAAGCAAGAAATTTTTCTCAGTTGACTACTTCTCTGTAAGAGATCCTCCAATAGAGAACACTTAACTGATAGACTGAAACTTCTTGATGGTTCTTACTGATGGCTCATCTAATTGGGAGCTGCTCAGTGATGAGGTAGTGTGTACCTCACCAGTTGTTGGTAGGTAGGGCAGTCTCTAAGCCATATCTTGATGTTGGGAAGCAAATAGTTCATAAAAGCTCACATTTGCTGTTAAGCAGTATTTGAATTTGTAATATAAGTGATAAGCAGTATAATTGGTAAGTGTGTCAGATGCTATCCTTGCTCTAAAAAGCTTAAAAGAAGTCTGCAAATGTTTGCTGTATCATTCAATATTTGAAGTATGCTCCTGTGGAAAAAGAATATGCTTTTTACTGAGTTTGTGTCTACTGAATTCTGAAATTTGAAATTTAACTTTAATATAAAAACTCCTCCTTTCTCAATTCTTCTCAAAACTGCATCTGACACTGCTGTTTGCAGTGATCAGAGGTTTGCAGGGATCAGTGATTTCAGAAGATCAGAGGTTTGTGCAAGCTGTGTAACAAGTTTTGTTTGTGTATTCTAACTGAGAGCCTTAAACTGGCACCTAAGTGGGCAGGATAAAAGAAATAAAAATCCCCTTGCACTTGGAACTAATCAGAAAAGGGATTTTTTTCTGTAATGAAGCTTTGGGCCTTTTGAAAAGCTTCAGACATGAAATGTATGAATCTTTTCAACTCAACAGAGTGCAATAAAGTGTGGCCAAGCACATTTTAAAGCATACTTGAGGCATGCTGTGTATGCCAATATTGCAAACAGTGCAAGAATCTTCAGCAATATCATAAGCTGTTATGACCTACAGTGAATATCAAAACATCATGCAGCTGAAACATTTGACTACATATAAACATTGTTTAATAATTAAAAAAAACACCAGTTGTATTGAACCTTGCTTTACAAGAGGTAGTCTTGGTCCTTCTCGAAGGAGTTCCTGAGTTCTGAAAACACATGGATAATAATCTTTAAATGTTGGTACTCCACACAAATCTGAGTTTCAGATAGTAGTAGATAATCATATTTTTTTCAAGAAGAGTGAAAATGGATGTGTGAATGCTTCGGTTTAGTGTAGCACAGATTAGACACTATGAGGAAGGTCCCCAAAAAACTTTTTAAAGTTACTGTACAGAACTAATTCAAGAAATTGACTGCAAAAATTAGAACAACAGTATTGCCTGGTATTCAGAGTTCAAAGTTCAGCTGTGCAGTGAAAAATTATTATCAAAGATTAATCTGAAACTTTTTCCAGTGAAGCTGAAATCAACCTGCAATGATAATGATTCTCTTCTGTGATACTCCATGTGTGAAATATTTTTCTCTTTCATGGAAACCAGTTATGCTGTCTCAAAACTGAAGGATTTACACATAATGTTTTTATTAGTAAAGAGTTTTTACCTACTCTGCATATATTGTAATTTTGCAAAAGGTTTTAATGTTAAATTCAAATGAACCTGATGGTAATGTTTGTGTAGATAAGCATCTTTGTATTTGTTCTGATTTATCTACATTTTCTTCTTTTTGACTTTGCTACTGCATAGAAAGGCCATTTTTTTGAATTTTTCTCTTTTAAAATATTGGAGTCTGAAATATCTGGTTTAATTCTAGTTAAATTTCTTGGAGAATATGGATATAGAAGTGTCATTGCTGCTGTGCATTGAGGATTAATTACATCATGACTTGGAAAACCAGTTTTATTTTACAAATTTAATGTGCAGTAAAAAACTAATTTCTTCAGTTGTTTGTTTCTGTGGTGTTCATGCTGTCAGGATTCTGTTGTGATGGAAGGACTTGTCTGCGTAATGAGACAACTCTTTTAAAATCCCTTTTCAATGCTGCAAGATGGTAGAAATCAAACACTATGTGCTCCTTAGCCAAATTGACTTTGAGTTTGCATTCTTGAAAGGTAGAGATATTTGCCTGATAGTCTGTAGTATTAGAAAAAATCTGAATTCCAATTTAATGATTTTAATTTTCCTCAGTATTCTGGAGTTAGAGTAGTTCAGGCTTTTGTGTATGACAATACCATTTTTTGATTGGAAATGTATATGTGTCTTTAACTTAATATCTTCTGTTGTATCTAATACCCTTTACTGAACACGAATATTAGAAGTTTTCATCATAGAGCCAATAGGGAGCTTTCAAAACTCATTATTTTCACTGAACTACTTAAACAAAAACTTAAGTTTAGTGAGATAAAATAGTATCAGGGAGAATAAGAACTGTTGTGATTGCTAGTTTGGGTTATTTTTTTACAGCAGCTACTGCAAATATTGTCCAAGAAAACATTTTCTTGTTGTGATTGAATTTTTCGGTCTTAAACTGTAAAAATGGTGTCTGGGTATCTTGATCAGAAATTTGCATTTTCTGTATTTTAGTCTTTGTAATGGAGCTTTAATGGGCCTAATATTAACAGGGTGAAAAAAAGTTATATCACATAAGAAATAATTAATACATTTGCTGTTATTGGAAAAGCAGAAACACCTTTACCAAAGCTGCCTCAACATTGCGTGATTTTCTTCACCCACAATCACTAACTTGTGTAAGCACATAGTAGCAGTTTTCCTTTACCACTTGCTTTTTTCAGCCATTACTCTATTAATAAGAAAATACAGATATTTTGCATATACATATTCCTGAACTTTGTTGTACAATTGAATGTACATATGTACATGTACTGGTCTCTGTGGGTTGTCTTCCAACTCTGCTCTGCATATGTATCTATAGTAAAGTAAAGGAATGGAAGATGTAGTTTAGAAGTGCGCAGTCATAATGTATCATAACCTCATTCTTTAATATTTCAGGTGCTGTCATTTCACTGAATATAATATTGGATTTAAGATTTGTATAATGGAAATGGAAACAAAGATTTTACCTTGTACACCAGAGCATCTTATTTCATGACTTATAGAATCCTTTCAATAACAGAAGAAGTAATGTTCCTCAGTGAAAGAGTTCATTGAGATACAGCCTTAATTCCTTTTTCGGAAGTACTTGGCAGTGCTTTAGAAAACTAGACTCATTTAGCTGTAAAACAAACTCTTTGTTTTTTATTCTATAACAGCGCTCTTTATTCTTTGATCTTGCTACACTATTAAGCTTTATTTTGTAGACCATATGGATATTAGCTGTGTGTATGTAAATATATATGTGAGTGTATACATTTTTGTTTTTACTAGTATGAAGTACTGCTCTGTGTACAAGATCATGATGATCCAGCTATTGATGTGTGCAAAAAGCTCCTTGGCAAATACCCAAATGTTGATGCTAGACTGTTTATAGGTAAGCAGTGCAACTTGGAGGTGGGACTCTGACTTGTAAAATGATAGGTCTTCATCTCCATATAGAATGCTCTATATGGAGTTGAAGACTCCATATGTGTATGGACTTAAATAAATAGTTGTCTTGTTCAGCCCATGTTGCTTCTGTAGTTTAATCACCAGTTTGCAGTAAAAAGTAAGTTTGTAGTCACAGTCTGTGACATCAGTCCAAGAAAACTTTAGGAGGAATGATTTGGGTAACCCCCTGCAATTTTTCCTCCTAATTTTAAACCAACAGTTTAAGTCCTGTCTTTGCCCTGAACTAAATGTGCAGGAAGTGACTTGAGAATTGTGGCTGTATTTGAGCTTGAGGTCCTGCAACAATCCTTTTTCATCTGCTTAGGCTCTATGGCTCTTTCTTCATTTTATATTTGAATTAGGGAGAAAAGGGGTATTAGAACAAGGTAGTAAAATGTAGGGTTTTATTTTTCTCTGATGCAAAACAAACTTGACCATGTCTTTCAGCTGGATGTAAAGGAGTGTTTCTCACTTTATTCTGCTCCTTTTTTATTTTTCTACTGAAATGACTGTAGAATACAATCTTCATAGTCGTGGTCTTAAACAATAAGAGGTGAATAATGTTTACCTTAAAAGCATGTAGTAATAAGCTTTATAGTTCTATTGTTCCTTTACTTACACTAATCTTGCTATCCTGACATTTTAAGGAAGCATTTGAATATTTTTTCCTTTTATTTTTCCAATTATAAAATATAGAATTGAAGGTATAATTAAAATGTAAATATTTTGTATAAAAGTGGACTTTAAGAATTGGTGGGTAAACATTTACTTTTCTTCAGTTCATATATTTAAATATTTTGGATATTGAATCTGCATTCCAAAAGCTCCTCATACGTTCATTTTGTATGATGTTTGTATTTTTTAGGTGGCAAGAAGGTTGGCATCAACCCCAAGATTAATAACTTAATGCCTGGCTATGAAGTTGCCAAATATGATCTCATATGGATTTGTGATAGTGGAATCAGAGGTAGGTGTGTATGTGCTAACTGTTGAACTGTGCTTATTCACTGTAAGCAAGCAGATTTTGGAGGCTATTGTGACTGACAATATAAGCAGAAATTAAAGTTAAAAGTCTGAAAAAAAGCTTTCATGGAATAAAATATTAACTTCTAATTAAAAGAGAAAATACCTTTAAAAATACTACTCAGACTGTTTCCATTTTGTTGTTGATCATAATAATTGTTAATCACAAATATTATTTTTCTGAAACCATTCTTGTAAGACAGCACACATCAAATCACATGTACTCTTGATACTGGTGATAAAATGAGAATCAGTAGCACTACACTGCAGTAGTGTGCTAATGACAAATTGCTCCATCTAGTTTTGTTTTTTCATTTGTCACTTAGTAACACCAGACACACTGACAGATATGGCCAATCAAATGACTGAAAAAGTGGGCTTGGTCCATGGGCTTCCCTATGTTGCAGACAGACAGGGTTTTGCTGCTACCCTTGAACAGGTGAGTGCAGTATTCTGGGGGGGGATTTTGTTTCATTCTTTTTTGCTTGCAAAACCTTGCTGACTGAAAGCTTTATTGTGCCTCTTGTACTTTGTGAATGAGGAAATGTTTATTTTTAGGTGTAGTCACACTTCAAACTCAGGGTAACTAGGGCAACTTCTAAATGCTCCAAAATTCCTCTGTGGTACTGTGCCTATTGATTCAATATTTAAGTTTACAATATGAACAATAAAGATTACAGGATATACATTTTACATTTTGAATTTAAAATTACTAAAAAACTGAAGAATTGAACTGACAATTCTTAGTCAGAAAGGACTAGTTAATTCTATTTTGATATCTGAAAAGGCACACAAAAATGGCCTTGGCAAGTCAAAACGAAGTCCAGCTCACGCAATATCTTATTTCCAGCAGGATTTACAAGCAGAACCTTTGAGGAAAGTAGAACAAAAGCACAGTTTATATCCTATTTTCCTGTAATACTGCCTCAGTGTTCTGTAATTTTCAGCTGAGAGACCACCTAAGCAGGAAAAAGACTTGTAGATTTAACTGTCCTTAATATACTAGTATTTTAGTAAGAACAGATTCCTTAAATGAACTTTTCCCTTCTTTTTTTGAATCCATACACATTTTTAACACCTATAATTTTCTTTATCTGGAAGTTGCATAGATCTGTTTGTGATAGGATCTATATCTGGTTTACTCTGGCTCTTATCCTGTAGTGCTATTTCATGTCTCATAATAATTGTAGCGAAAGAGAAAGCAAAAAGTTGATTCCTATCCACCACCTTCATATTACTCGTTCTGTCCTATTCTCCCTTCTACTCTTTCTCAGTAAGTGGTCTTTGGCAGGTTGAAGAGGTTCAGTTTGCTGTTTTGTTCTTTGTGTCTCATGGCATATAATTTAATCAATTTTTATTTGGAGCTGGTATAAGGAATTTTTACTCCAGGGCTTACTGGTAGAGATGAAAGAGAAATGTGAGAGATGAAAGTGTGGTGAAATTCAGTATTCCATCATTGCTGTAAATGAGGGATGCGTTTTGTGTTGAGTTTTTTTTTCCTTTTTTTCCCCCTTTTCCCCCCCTTTCCCCCCTTTTTTCTTTTTTCCCTTTTTTTCCTTTTTTTCTCTTCTTTTTTCCCTTTTTTTCCCTTCCCCCCACTTTTGTTTTCCTTTTTTTTTCTTTATTTTTTCCTTTTTCCCTCCTTTTTTTCCTTTTTTTTTTTTCCTTTTTTCCCCCCACAACTCTGAGTTTTCTCTTACAAGAGAAAAGCAGAGATTTATAGCACCAATTTTTCCTAGTGCTGCTGCTAATTGTTAGAACAAGACTTGCAACTCCTGCTTCTGTATTGCTGGAAGAGCTTTTTACCTGCTGATTCAGTATACTGCAAGATGAGCATGCCTTTTCTTGAATGAGTTATTGTACCAATGTGAAGGCTGTCTACAATAATAAAAGTGAGAGGCACTAGTTCTCATTCCCTCTGTTGTTTTGTAGATCATTCTTAGCCTTAAGTTACTGGATCTTGTAAAAGTATTTGCTCACAATCTGTGTTTTTTCTTCACTATTTTTATTTGCAAGTGTGCTGAGTAAACAAATTTTCCATGCTTCCATAGAATCATATAGTAAGTTTCTAAGAACATGTATGCAGGAATGCAGTTAATTTTCGCAAGAGGAAGTAGAGAATATGTCTCTCAAATTATCATCATATAATATATTAATCTTAGTGATTGGTCTGTTACTTAATGAATTTTCAATACATGTATTCCCTGAGAAAAACGTCTGTAAATTAGAAATGAAATATGAAATATGTAGTTCAATATGTAGGTTTAAAACCTGCTTATAGATTTGCAAAAAGACAGCTAATATTACCAATACATTTCTCAGATTTGGTGATACACTAGGTTTTTTAGAATGGTACTGGAGGTCTTTCCAAATACACCATCATAATTGGCCACATCTAGTGTTTTTTACCCTCCATATGTTTTCAGAGGAAAAAGTTGTCAGTATAGTACTTACATATAGAGTTTCAAATGCCTTTTTTTTCTTTTGACAGGTCTATTTTGGAACTTCACATCCAAGGTCATATATTTCAGCCAACTTAACTGGCTTTAAGTGTGTAACAGGAATGTCATGCTTGATGAGGAAGGATGTCTTGGACCAAGCTGGAGGACTGATAGCTTTTGCACAGTATATTGCTGAAGATTACTTTATGGCCAAAGCTATAGCTGACCGGTAAGATGACTCTGAAGTAAGCTTATTGCTTTAGGTGTAGCTTAAATCTTTATTCTTGTTTACTTTTTGGTTTTTTTTAAACACATGGCATATACTGTAAGTACAGGTGTTCATGTCAGCTTCCATGTATATATAGCAAACATGTTAATGATGTGCTTTTCCTATCAGTGTAGTCTTTTAGAAATAATTAAGCCATGCCAGTTTCAATTACTTCAGAGAAAAGTTTCAGAATTTGGTTTAAGTATTTGGTTTTATCCAAAGAAGAGTCTTGATAAAATATTTTCCCCCCCATACCCATTGTAATAATAAGGCACATATGCCAAAGAAACTTCTCAAGCCTAACAAAGTTCTTACATGTTTGTTTTCTAGTTGGTTTTTGTGTCTTTTATTTGCACCTTTTTGTGATAATGAATTTCTTTTTCAGGGGCTGGAAATTTGCAATGGCCACACAAGTTGCAATGCAAAACTCTGGTTCATATTCTATTTCTCAGTTTCAGTCCAGAATGATCAGGTAAGATTTTGATCTTTACTTCCTCTCCCACCTATCCCTGCCCCCTTCTTCTGATGGGGACAACCTGATAATGAGAGGGAATACATTTTCCAGTGTGATTTGATCTAATGCCCAGTGTGCTAAAGTTCAGTGCACAGCTTGATGCATGCTTCTTTGTTAGTGCTGGGAGAGAGACACTGACTTTCCACAGAAGAATGACTTCTACAAGTTTAAAAAAAAAAGAATAAAATTAAAACACCTCTGCCCTTAGTACCTTAAAAATGCTATGTGTAGCATCTTCAAAAGGGAGGTTTTTTAACAGTATTTTATTTGGAGGTGTTAATTAATGAGATTGTCATTTTAGAAAATACCATGGTGGCTTATTTGGTGAGGTAGGAGAGGAGGAGGAGGAGGAAATGAATAATGCAAAGTCAAAACTGATTTGTTTGTCTTTTCTAGGTGGGCCAAACTACGAATTAATATGTTGCCTGCCACAATAATTTGTGAGCCAATCTCAGAGTGCTTTGTTGCCAGTCTAGTTATTGGATGGGCAGCTCATCATGTGTTTAGATGGGATATAATGGTATTTTTCATGTGTCACTGCTTGGCATGGTTTATATTTGACTACATTCAGCTAAAAGGTGTTCAGGTATGTAATTTTATTTTCCAGGAGGTCACTAAAATTATTACTACCACTGACTTCAGCAAAAAGCTAAGCTTAATTACAACCATAAAATAATTCTTTTGAAATGCAGGAAATAACAGGTCCAATCCTTTTACTTCTCAGTCATCTAGCTTCAGTTATAGTATCATGAAACGGAGGAAGTGGTTGTAATTTTATATTTGCTTGTAATTTTGTATTCTACAAAATTCTGCACTTGCTTTTGATGAGGCTCTGAAGTTTGTGTCCCATTAATTAATACTCACTTTTCAAATCTGCTTTACATGGGCATATACAGAAATTTTCAGCTCTTTTGATGTTACAAGAAAAGAAGCTTTGTGGGATTTTATTTGGGGGGGGGATTTATTATTTAGTTGTCACTTTATCTTGTATTTGTTGAGGTGTGTGTGTACTCATACATACATTTGCACTTCATTTTGGTAATAAGGGGCGAGAACAGCTGTAACCTACTTCCAAGGCTTCACTAAACTTTCAGTATAGAAAGATGCCACGAATGAGAACAGCATTTGTTTTTCTGATGCTGTTAAAAATATTTAATATGGTAATTGTATCTTGAACAACAAAATATTTTTGGATTTTAATGAAGGATGCTGTTGCTATGTAAATCTGTATAGTAAGCTTTATAAAACATTTTAAAAATATTTTAAGTTACTTTAAAATATCTCCTGAGTTGTCAGTATGATTAAATACCTTGATTTTTATTCTTTCTAGGGTGGTGCTCTGTGTTTTTCAAAACTTGATTACGCAGTAGCTTGGTTCATCAGAGAATCCATGACAATTTATATTTTCCTGTCTGCTTTGTGGGACCCCACTATTAGCTGGAGGACAGGGCGCTACAGATTACGTTGTGGAGGCACTGCAGAAGAAATTATTGATGTATAGCCACATGTTTGTAACTGAATGTCAAAAAGTGAAGGGGAAAAGTATTATCAGTTGTTTATATACTTCCAAGAAAATCTACCTTCAGTAGTTTTATTACTTGTATGTTTGGTATCTGTTCTTCAATTTATTTTTGCATGGCACTTGCATCTGTGAAAATACATCTGTAGTCTTGGCCAAATGGTACCTTCCTCCTATGTACAAATAAAAATAGGGAGAATTGGTCCTGACATCTGCTTTCTATTTAAATGCTCTGCAGTAGACTTTTTAAAAAAAAATACCCTTTGGGATATGAACAGCTTCTTACTCCTTGGTGTGCTAGCCTAGCGAATCTAGGGTTCGCATAGCTATTTTCCAGCTGGGTTGCACAAGGCTGCACCTGGTAAAATCAGAGGTACAGCTGATTTTTGTTTTATCCCTCTAAATTGAGCTAGTAATGGGACCTTGGGAAAGAAGCTCTGAAATGTTTTATGCCTACCTCTTGTAGTTGCTGCAGAACAATATGAATAGAAAGACTAAACCGCTTTGCAAAAACAAACTAAAGTTGACCTGTAGTCTTTGTGTTTATATGTATATAGGGAATATTTTAATCACTGCAGTAACCAAAAGTGGACTGAGTTTGCTAAGAATGAGTTGGAAGGATTTACTGGTCAGGCACGTATTATGGGCATCTTTTGGTCAAGTCTGATCTGGTTCTGTCTTGAACCTTGTTAAGCACTGTGCTGTTATTTAGCCAAGGTGATCCCCTCAGTACTTCCATCCTTTTTTAAGGGGTGTTTGTTTTTCCCTGTGAGTGAATGGTGGGGGGTGGGGGGTGTTGGGTGTGTGTGGGGGACATAGTAGGGACTAGAAGGGAGCAGAAATACATTTCAGAAACATTTCACATGAGCTATTTTCTTACACGATGTCTTAAGAATGTAATTTCATGATGCAGGTATTTAATATCTTTGTAAAGTGAACATACATACCTATACTAGTCATAATTAAGTATTCAATTGCAGTAGATATTGTGAATTTATTAAAGGGCCAGGTGAGTTTGCTGTTACTGATTAAAACTGTAGTCTTAATTTAGATATCAAACTAAGTTTACTCTTGGCTGTTTGCCTGTTAGTCTAGCCTTTAAATTGGACTTCTGTATTCCAGTGGTATGACTAAAAGGACTAGATTATAATGCATGCCATGGTTTTCCTCTCTCTGTTCCCTGTAACTTGGTTTTCAACCTCATTGTGAAATTTCCTAATTTGTGGTGAACTGGACTTGTTTTCTTTGAACACTTTTTTTAAAAAAAACAAAGCAAAGCTAGAGAAGACTGTTGCATAAGCCTTTTGTTTTCATAATTGTATTTATGCTGCTTTACTTTTCTTGATATGGAATAGCATATTGTCACCATGAATGTGAACTGCTAATAACAAGGTTATGTCAACAAAGCAGCTTTAAGAGTTGGATGATGATGTGTAGCATATTAGCAATAATGACATGTATTTATAGAAATGGACTTTTTACCTTACTGAGCCAATCCCTTACCCATTATATGCTACACAAGTGTACTGTGTAGGTATTTGTTGTAAAACATACTCTGGGCCAAGATGCTTCATCCACCTTAATATCTCTTTTGCCTTAGGGTTACACAGAACTTTTTTAATGGGCATTTCTGTATGGACAAAGGCTTGTGATGCTTCATTCTTTTAATGTGAATCAGGAAGAAACACTTTTCCTGAGGAAAGTATTACATTGAAACATAGTCTAGTTGTGACCCACAAAAGCATACTTTTTTTTAATATTGTTTTTGACATAGTTGAATTGTACTGACAATGTTTGTATCTTCATTTGTTTCATGAAGTTTGATGCCATTCATTGCACTGCTAAAGTGAAGCTTAGCTTGCTACTTAGCTTTATGCTGATTTCTATGCAGGCAATGGAACAGAACCAAAAAAAGAAAAAAGGCTGAACAGACTTCCGTTTAAAAATCTAGGTGGGGATAATTGTTTAACAGGTGCTTTGGTATTAGTAGAGCCATCTTTGGCTTTGAAAAATAAAGCTTCACTTAAGCAAATGGTTTCATTTGGGTATTGCTTGGTTGATGATGAAATGGAAACCAACAGTGTCAAATGTTGTAGACAATGCTGCAACAGAACTTCTAAAAGTTATAAACAGTTAATGTAAAGTTATGTTGATCTACAGCTATGTAGAATACACCATGTTTATTTAAAATAATTGTCTTGTTTTTTCCTTTATTTAAAAATAAATTTTGAATACAATCTGTTTGGAGTACTCTTTCTTTCTTCAATGATGCTGTAATGTGACAGTTTTAAGTGTTTATGGTAGTTTTTGTTAGGTTATATTTCTAATAAATCTTCACAGCAGTAAAGGGATGAGCCTTTCAAGTTTATTTGCAGCTACACCATCTCTTTTGGATTTTATATTTGACTGAAATTAAATCACATGTGCTACACTGATTTTGAGTTGTCCTTAATTTTTTAGAATAACTTCATTGTGCAAAAAATTTACAAGTGAACAACGTAGTTCTGTATCTACTGTAGCTAGCCTAGATTCAGATTTTTGAGATGATACCTTTGCCACAAAATGTGTTGACATTGAGAAGTAGTGTTGATCCTTTGCTTTCAGGTACACTAACTTGAAAGCAATCTGAACTTGCTCTGCCATCTAACTTGGCTTTTTTTGTCTTTTGCCTACCATTTATAAAAAGATCATGTGAAACTTAGTAAGAGACTGTGTCTATGAAAGAGTTGTTGGAATCCTGTGTGCATAGCATAAACAAACACTGCTGGAATCACTTGAAAACTATTTATGGAAACTTAAATGTTCCTGAGTGTATTTTGTGCTCAGTACATTTGCAGCTACAATACTTATCCTCTTTCTACAGTCCTTTTATTGCTTTCCTGCCTACTGTTAAATAATGTTGTCATTTTATTCTGTACTTTCAGTTGAAGTCTTTCTTCCTTGAATTCCTTTTGCCATTCTCCTTGTTTCCTACTGAGTGCTGGCTACCTGCATTTCCTCTCAGGTCTGTTTTGACAGTTGGAAAAGCTTGTCTCTAACTACCTATTTCACAAATCACTTCTAGAAGCTGTTTCATTCATCTTAAAAGCTTTTAGGTCTCACATCTAACTTCTGATCATCTAATTTTAGGGTGGGTTTGAGCCCCAGCTGTTTTCTGATTCAACTGGTTTTCCATCAGCTCTGATAATACTGATGATGGCTATTGAGGCTAAGGAAGACTAAAACTTACTGTGACAATAGATACACTTTTAGTAGTGTTTTAATAGTTATAAAAGAATTTCAGCTTTATAGTGTCTGTGCTTGTACAAATAACACTTAGAAGAGAATGGCACTGTATAGAATTTCAAATTAATTCTGTCTTTTGGGTCTGAGAATGTCTAAGTTTCGAACTAATGATTAGATTATACTGAATGGTTTACTACTTGGATATGAATGGACAGCTTTACATAAGGTTTTTTCTTATCACCTAAACTAAAATCTGTGTCATAGGCAGTACTTAGTGTTTAATACAGTTACCTGGGCAGATGAGAATTTCCCTCCACAAAGTCGTCTCTGTTTTTATGTTTGCTTTGGAGAATATATGCAAGATTCTTAAATTAGTGTTTTGAAACTGCATTGTAATTGAAATCAGGGTCCTGGGGTGTGCTTTTAACAAAAAAAAAACAAAAAACCAAAAAAACCCCAAAAAAACCCAAAAAACCCCAATAAACCAAACAAATCCAAAACACAACAAACAAGAAACCCCCACCAAAAAAGCAAACCAAAAACCACCACAGATAAAGAAAGCAGCAACCGCAGAGCCAAACCCTGCTTTGTGCTTCCTGTTGATTCTGAGCCTTTAGAGTTGGACTGCTTAAAATGTTGTTACGTGTTCTAACAAATTGCTATACAAACCAATTTCAATTGCTAGCTATCAAACAATTGGGAATAAGTGATAATTATTGTGGTTAAATTCAGCACATTATACTTTTGCTTCTGCTTTTGTCTAAGGCCAGGTGGCTTTTTTTCCAGTCTTAAGTCCTTCCTGGAATCAGTGTCCAGTTCTCCCTACAAATCATTACAACATTAAGTGTAAGTGTACTGGCCAGTCTTGAGGATCCATAAGGCTTTGCTGATGTTCAGCTGCAATCTTGCAAGCTTGTGCCAGTGGGTTTCCTTTCCAAAGGCAGTTCTAGGTTAGTGTCCTGCAAATGTTCTAACTATGCTGAAGCCCTGCAGAGTGTGTCTGAAAGGACAAATGTCTAACAACCTTTTTTAAGTGGAAGATGTTTGTGCTGCCCATTTTCACATTTAGCTGAGGTTAAAATAGCCAGCTTAATCCTAAGAGACTGTAAAAAGTAAAGCATTTCCAATGCTTTCTAAAACAGCTTTTGGAATGCTTTATTTCTTGAATTCTCATCAGATCAAGAGTGGACTGCTGCTTATGTGTGGTTTGTGCTTCTGGGGAGACTATGCAGCTTCTTGATGCAATCAGATCTGATGACTTTTGCCTAATTGTTGGTGTGACTGCAGATGCTCAATTAAGAAATGCAGGCCAGGGAGCCCTGCACTGGAAGTTTATGGATTCTGCTGCTTTCTGCCTCATCCCTCCACACATTCCCCCAATGCTTTTTCCCAGTTTCAGACAGGAAGGAAGGGCCTCAGCCAAAACCCCATGTGCCAGCTGGAATTAATGGCCATTTTATAAGTGGCCAATTTGTGGGTGAATGGGGGAGGTCAGGCTCATGTGCTTGTGCAGGAAGCCAGTAAACTCCCTGGGAGCACAAAGCAGGAGCTGTCAAAAGAAATCTCTTCACTGGGCTTTGACATGAAGTGAATTATTATTCTTGACTTTGTCTTTGCATCCTCTGGGCCTGTGTTAAACTTAGATCTGCTCACAGGGTGGAAGTGAGCTCAAGCCAATTTAAAGCTCTGCTAGCCCTCCCCCCTGTCTTTACTGTATGATGAATAGGTTTTCTTTTTTTAAGGCTTTTCTGGTGCCTGGAAGAGTGTGTTTTTATATGTTGAACAGTAACTTCTTTTTGGTGGCAATAACTTTGCCTTTTCTAATACCAAAAAACTGGGAGAGGTGTTGAGACAACAGCAGGCCTGTGGAGTACACATGTAAAATGCTGTAACACATTCAAAAGTAACTCCAAAATCCTATAGAAATGAGAAAATAGAAAGAAATTATGAAGTCTTTGGGAGAATCTGTACATATAATTTTTGTTTTTCTGTTTCATGTACACACACTACACAGCTAAAGGTACATGTGCATACATTTTTATGTATGAACTTTTATATATAGATATAAGTACTAATGCCAAAATAAAACCTTGTAAGATGTCTTGAATTTGACAAACCTGTTCTTTCTGTAAGTGGACCATACAGGTAAATTAATGATTTGCTGGTATAAAAAGCCAGCAGCATAAAGTTAAATAAATCATGAACCACTGGATCTGGTATCCAGTTCCATTTCACCTCTCAGTAAGCAGACACAAGAAAGCTCAAAACCTGCAATTTTCTTCCTGGACTTTTTACTTGTAAGCTTGAACACTATTTTATCCATCTAGGCTTTTGCATCTTCCACTAAGAATTCAGAAACTCTGCTTCCATAGCTGGCAGCCCCCCACATCTGAGCAAGGCAAGGCCCATACTTTTGTCACTCGCCTCCTCACTGTTCGGTTTCATTGACTTCTGCTCCTCCCTTTTAGGGCAACTGAGGGTCTTTAAAAAAGAGTTTTGCCAAGGAGAGAAACATGTGGGAAGGAGAAGTAACAGCAATGAAAGGTAGAAGTAGTGAATGCAGTATTAAATTTGCTTGTGACTAATGCTCCAGAATGAAGTAGGGGCAGATCTGGCCACTTTTGCAACATACTGGGTAACAAGGAAGAATAAAAGAGGTGAAACTTCGGAGAGATTCCATAAATTTTAAGAGTTTTTGCACAGAGAGACTGGACACCTCTGAGTTATTCCTGAAGGCTAGATATCAAGGATAAGCCTGTTTCCATGAACTTTATGGGGCTTTCAGCATGATCTGTTTAAGGGTTATGTTGTATGGCTGGAAAAGGAGGAAACTTTTCAGCGGGGATTGCAACCCGCTCTGCATGATATGGCAACTTGAATCTGTTGTCTCTGGATTACAGACCTCTCAAAGGCTGCCTTGTTTTGGCTTCCCATGTCTTGAGGAATTCAACTAGCCCTCCTGCAGATAATTTGTAGGATAAGGACCTCTTGTCACTGTTGGGCCATTGTCTGAGCAGGGAGGGAGCTCCAGCTGGAACAGGCAGGTTTGGACTTTACCTGTGTTTGGGAATGTCTGCAGGCATGGACTTTATTTGACATGAGAATGTTAACTCCTAGATGGTGTGCTATGGTCATGATTGTACCATGCTGCAGGACTGGGGTGGCTAAAAGCAAACACCATTTCTAGCAGGAGAAGGCAGATGTTAGAAGGAGTGTCGCTCTGTGAGTTCTACACTGGTGGTATGAACTAGGAACCCTCTTACTAGAGCTTAAAATCTCAGGCTTAAAATGTTAGTGTATTTCAGGCATCCTCCTGCAGTGATAAGTGCATGTGAATGTGAAGTGAATCTTGTCTGTGCGCAGACTGACACAAGCAATGATCTCATCGCGGTGCGTCAGCAATGTGCTCACTCTGCTAGGAGTCACCAGTCATATTTGAAATTCATATCTTTATGTGTGTACATAAAAACAATCTTTCTGCAGCCAGAATTTAACTGCACAATATTTTTGTGCTCTGCCTGTTGAACAGATTGATTTTGTATGCAACAGGTGATTACTAAAGAGATTATTTCATTTCGTTTAAAAACACAGCTGAAATGAACATCAGAAGTAAAATTTGGCATTTCCAGTTCTTTGTCCACTGATTAACAGAGAAGCCAGTGCATTTTTCCCACAGACAGTCAGTTACTGTTGAACAGTGGACTCATTCTTTATGAACATATAAAGTCATAAGCCAGGTCTGTACAGCAGGAAGGACTGTGCTTGTCCATGCAGTCTGTCTCAAGGCTGGTTTTTGTAGGGTCACAGCAAAGTAGCCATGGCCAGCAGTAGACTTACATATATCCACTGGGTTTTCAATGTCTACAAAATGCTGCAGTATCCAGAGGAAATTGCCCTTCAAGTCCTTCAAATGGCTGGCATGGGTGGTGATAGATGTTTTGCAAGATCACAGAAGCTGTTTTCTGGCCACAAAATTTTGCTGTTTTGCATTGCATGAGTAGGTAGCATTTCCTGCCACTGTTTCAAGCCCAAACACAGATTATATCTTAAAGGAAGGTATCTCAGAGAATAAAGGAGCCCTTTTCACTAAAGTTTGTTTCCCCCTCCAAAATCCAGAAGATTTTCCTCTTAAAAAGTACCATGGACTTTGTCTAATTTATAATTCCCAGCATCTTGGGGTATTTTTCCCCTCGTAGGCTGTGAAATGTTTTGAGCTTCTTAGTCCTCAGGAAGCTGATGTTGTCATAAATAGGCTGGACACAGTTTTCTTTGGTTTTATAGGTGAGATGGCAAGAGATAGAAAGTCTCTGCAGGGACTGAAGCTCTACCATTTCAGTGCTGTGCTGCCTTCATCTGGTTTGCATTGCAGCCACTTCTGATGTCTGCTGCATCTGTGAGAGCCATTTGCTCCCACTGCAATACTGCAATCAGTGGATAAATGTGTTTCCTCCTGTCAAGGGAAATTTACCATCTCCTCCCTGCTGTTAGCAACGTGTGAAAATTAAAGAGCACTAAAGGGCATACCAAGTTCCAGGCTGGAGAACCTTATCTCTGTCACCAGTCACGTTTTGGGAACTGGTTCCTGCCTAGGTGGTGATAAAAGAGGGAGGTGGGGGATGGTAGGTGGGAATAGTATTTGCTTATAATTTATTTCGAGAAAAAGACATTGTTTGGAAAGTCTTGCTGCAGTATTCCTGTTTAAAAACAGTCTTTGCTACACATCTCCTAAACAAGGTTTCCAGTTTCTGGACTCTTGTGCATAGTTAGGTGAAACCTGTTGTTTTGCAGGGAGAAAAGTGCATCACTACCTTCTAGAGTTTGATCAGATCAACTAAATCACAGATGTCTATTTTCCTTAGTATGCCGACCTGATAGATCCTTAGGGTTTTTTCTCTCTATGATATACTTCCTTCCTTTTGTGACAGAGCACTTTGTTTAGTTACTGTCTCTGTGTCCTTAGAAGTACTCTGCAGATATCCACAAGTCCACAGGCAACAAATCAGAAGACACTACTCTTAGAAAACTTTGTTTGAAAAGAAATTTCCTCTTCCAGCCAGAGAGTGTTTGTGCTACCACAAAAATCTCTTCAGTAAAAATGGGTATTGGGTTGTTAGTAGAGGATTGTAACCACTGCTGCTTCAAACAGCACCCGACAGCCCACTGTAATAAGCATTCTTGTAGCAGAGGAACTTCTTGCTTCCCTGGTCCATTCGAGAGTGGTCGTGTGAGCTGGGTCCTCAGGACTGGGTCCAGGTGGATTTTGAGAATGCAGACAAAAAACTCCCTGGCCATCCTGTGCATCCACTCTCATAACAAAAGTATTTCAGAAAGTTCAAAAGCAATCTCCCGTGTTTCAGTTTGTGCCCATTGTCTCTAATCCTGGTCCTGTGCACCACTGAGAAAAGTCTGTCTCCATCTCCTTCACTCTCATCAGGTATTTGTAAAGGCAGATAAGATGCTCTTGAGCTGTTTCTTCTCCACACTGAGCACTCCCAGCTCTCTCAGCTTCTCCCCATGCATCAGATTCTTCAGCTCCTTCATTGTGCTTGTGGTATTCCCATGGACTTGCTCTAGTTGTGACCTCAGCAGTGCTGAGTAGTGGGGAAGGATCCCATTCCTCAGCCAGCTCTCATCACTCCTTTCTGTGCAGCCCAAGATGCCATTTGCCTTCTCTGCTGGCTAAAGTTCAACTTGGTATCCACCAGGACCTTCAAATCCTTTTCTACCAAGCTGCTTTCCAGATTGTCAGCCCCTAGGCTTCAGCTGTTCCATTTGGGGTTCAGGATTTTAAACTCCTCCCTGCTGAACTTCATGATGTTCCTTTGAGCCATTTCTCCAGCCAGACCAGGACCCTCTGGATGACAGCATAACCTCCTGGCTGTCATGGGTACATCAGCATGGTGTAGAAAGGGAGCATGAATGTCAAGTTATTTTACTTCAGTATAAATATGGGGAAAAAAGATCTGTTAGTATAAACCAAAAGCAGAATATATCCTTCTCGGTCTAAAATGGAAACAATGAAAATGGATTACTGATGGTAATCATTGGCTGTGACTACTGGCTGCATCACTAATTCCTGAAATAACTGGGTGAAAAAAGAGAATAAATGAGTTTTTTTAATACTTGATATATCTGGGCGCAGACTCTGAGTGCTTTCATTGCATATTGAATATGAGTCATCTTGCCTGGGTGAGGGAATCAACAACTTGTCCTTCACAACAACCTTTCCTCTCTGTCCAGTGCCTCTAGTCTCTCTGCTAGGTTTTCCCTTCACCTGCCCAATCTTTTCAGTATTTTACATCTAAGTTTCCTATTGCTGTTTTCTTACCTCTAGGTTTGCTCTCTCTGCTCTTCCTTCCCATTTCTTCTCTCCCAGCCAAATACAGATACAGGCTGTACAGATACAGGCTGCTGCTCCCTGCCCAGCCACGCATGGGAATGAGGTGCATTTCCTCATCTCTGTGCCTGGTGCAGGGACTAACATGGTTCTCTCCACCTTTGCTCTTCTCGTAACTAGGAGGTACCAGTTCACACAGAAGCCAGCCATGTGTGTGTTGCTGGGTGCACCCTCCTGGAGGAGCTCCATGTGGAATGAAACAGATGCAGAGGCAGCTGTGGTGCCTTGATGGTCACCATCCTGCTGACCATCCTGCTGACCTCCAGTCAGTCTGTCCCACTGTTCCCATGCCAGGGGGATGGGCAGCACATGTAGTGGGTGTAGCACAGCTTTCAGCTGAGCTTAGGGTGCCTCCAGCTTCTGCGCCCATTGAACCCATTGCTTAGATCTTAGTAAAGTGTCAAGGACTGCTGGAATGGGGTCCTGGATGCTCCAGAGATGCTTTGAAGCCAAGTTGAAGGATAAAACAAAGGATTGTCTTCTGTGTTGTGTTTTTACCTGGCTATCCTGGCACCCAGATCATGGATGGTGTAAGGAGATGTAGTGTGTCCAGCACCTGTGTCCCTGAGAAGTGCAATTCTCTTGGCTTAGAAAATGTGCTTGTTCTCCAGTGACCATGGGCTGCTGAGGTTGACAAGGCACTGCAAACTGTAAGCCTTGAAAAAAGCAGATCCTTCAGAGGAGAAATTTGAGCATCTGCCTCTGTTCAGGCACAGGTGCATTTGGGCACAGGCTGTGGGAATCAGAATTACTGAATACCCCTCCATTGTGCTGCCTGCAGGGATTGATAAACCCTTTGCAAGTCTGTTTCAGCAGACTAAGTCCAATTACAAAGGAAGGGAAGGAGTCACGTTTGGGTCTGGGGGAGTTTTCGTTGTGTATTTGTTTGTTGTTTATTAGAAGACCTCAACAAAGGGTCTGGTGTCTACTGTGACAATCAACACCAGTATAAGCTGCAGTAGGCTCACACCCTCAGACAACAATGTCTTTAATAGCTTAGCACAGATTTCAGCGCACATGCTGGGGTTTTGCATGTTGGGTTAAGTGATTTAGATTTTATGACTGACCATTAAAGCAGCAAGCTTAGTCATAAAATGTACTAAGCTGTGGGAATTTGAGTTGTGTATTGTATTAGTTTTAGCTTTAAGCTAGCTAAGCAACATTAACCCTGTGCATATTTTGTTTATATACAATAGATACACTTTCAAACGAAATATATTTACTTTCATGTTAATAATTAATTTGTATTCTTTAGCAGGATATATTTTAAATAAATTTAAGTAAACAACATGTGATTGCTTGATCATAGGTTTTGCTTGTAAATAGAAAAAAAAAAAGAAAATGTAATATTGAGTAATTTCCTCCCTTTTATTTTATATTAAAGATATGACATTTTTATTTCAGTAAATGAAAAAATTGTAGATTTACAAGCTTACCTGGGTGCTGTCTAGGTATGTTTGCATTCCTACTTGCTAAAAAGACCTTTTGTTCAAACACAGTATTCTTTCAGCAGGGGTACCAGATATTATAGAAATATAAACAAACCAGTTTTTAGCTTTGAATTTTTCCACCAGGTGGTACATCCTGTTCCTGAGAAGCTTTATTATTTATCAAGCATCTACAGGATTGGATTCCTAATTGTCTTCATTTGTTCCAGTGTGAAAGAGAGGGAAAGAGCCTAAAATGTTGCCATTTAAAAATCTAGTACCTTTCACCCTCTTTATTCTGGTTTGACAGACATAATGGTGCATAAGGCAGTGGATGTGTTCTCTTTGTGTCTTGTTTGAATGGCTGTAGTGGTATTTGCAGCAGTGTTATTTGAAATTAGTATTTTTTGGCTATTACTGCTTTTTTCCTAACTGGTATCCTATTGAGACTAGTCTTTCTAGGGTCTGTTTTTTTGCAAATGTCTCCTCTAGATTTACATCACCATGTGTGTGTACCTCTAGACTTGCTCTCTCAGGCTATGTTCCCTGCTCAGGAAAGGCAACAAGCTTTGTGCCTGTCCTGAAAAAGTAATGCATAAACATATGCTGATGAAGCGAGACAAAGCCTCTGGACATTGCCACACGAGGAGATGAAGATTTTTTTCTGGGAAACACATGTGGCAAAATCCTACACACCTATATGGCACTGCATTCCTTCCATGGGACAAGGGGCAGTGAGAAAACCTTATTGGGGTATTTGCTGTGTATCCATGGAGGTGGCTGCACCCTGCAACAGCAAGGATCAGGTTCAGGAGCTAGAGGTTTTCTTGACGTGTAAGTAAATGCTGCGAAGACCCAGAGCCCCTGCTGTGCATCATCACAACCCATGAGGTGTAACTTTCTCCTGATCTCCAATCTCACAACCATAACCCAAGCCAATGCAGACTGAAGGTGAGTGCTTCCAGTGTACTAAGCTGTTTTTCTTCTAGGTTGTTTTTAGTATTATTTTTACTCTGAGTATTACTCGTGATCCCCATGAAAGGATTTTGAATTAGATTTTGGACTTAGATATTCTTTGCAGATAGCACTGTTCTCTTTCCTATTTCTTGCATTGTTTCTCTGGTGGCTGAACAACTCTGTGATGTAAGCTTTTTGGAAAGCCTGTTCTAGTATCACTGCTTTTCTCATTAGCAGCCCTTTCCTGGCTCAGCCAAGAGCACAGCCCTGATGTTATGTAGGTGCTTTTGCTCCACTTTTGGGAAGTGGAGCCTGTGGGACGTGTGATGCCATGGCCACTGGGGGGATGTGGCTGAGCAGGGGATAGTGTATTTTGGGCAGCCCAGGGCAAACAGCCATTCCTCAGGTGTCCTGCTCCCATGTTAATTAACTATACCTAAACCTTGAGCAATCTAAAAACACGAAATCATGGCTGCAGGTTGTACAAACCTGTAATCAGTGCCAATTATACTGAGCCAGAGGTAGGTCTGAGGATGCCTTCTCCTGGTTTTAAGTTATTCATCCTTCTCAACTTCCTTTCCTACGATGTGGTTGTCCCAGAGTGTGGCTCCTTCTGCTGACAACAGACAGCCTTGATTGGGCACCAGGATCAGGCTTCTGCTGGGTAAGTATCTTTCACTTACAGGGAGTGCAGCTATCTGGACCACTTCTGGCTGAGCCAGGGTGGATGGAACAATATTATACACACAGCTGCAAACTTCCTACTGTGGCAGACAGGTGGCTTCTGTGGGCAGAAGATGGGGGAGCAAACTTTAAGGCAAATTCAGAGAAAGACAAGGAGGGTGGATGGAGATGTGAAGGTCCTTTTCTAACTCCTAAAACTGTGTGTTCCTCTTCCCCTTCCAGGGACCAGGAGTAAGTACAGTAAATTCACGATTATAAGACTCACCATTTTGACTAAAATTTTGGTCTGAACCCAAAGTGCAGCTTATAATCAAGTGCAGCTTATATATGGATAAAGAACAAAAAGTTGCTGTTTTAGTTTGGAGGACAGGTGTCTGCTAAGAAAGGCAGGAACCCTCCAAATTATTGTAATTTTGAAATCAAGGGGCTTTCAGGCAAAAATATGGGAATTAGGAATAACAGTTCTTTTCTAGAGAAATTAAAATAGAAATACAGTACTACAAAGAAACAAACTCCAAACCCCGACAAAGTCAGAGTACAACCTGACACCCCGTCAGGCAGGGTGTTGGTAGCAGTCCCATTAAATGGTGGCTGGATCCTCCTGCAGTGACAGATGTGGCTCAGTTGAAGCAGTGCTCCTGTAGAAGGTGCAGTTTCCCTCTGGAGGTCCAGTGGTGATGTGGAGAAATCCAGTGTTCCTCTGGAGTCCAGTGGAGAAAGGGGCTCCCTTAGTGTCCCAAAACCTCTGTTTTTATCTCGGTAAGAAATGTTGGGCTCTTTCCCCTGGCTGGAGCAACTTCCAATGGGATGAAGTCATTTTATCAGTCACACAGTGGGACTCAATGGGCCATTAGCAGAAAATGACTCCCTGTAGGAAGGATGGGTTGTGAAAAGATAAAGAACAATGCCCTGCCTGGATTTCAATGGATGGCCCATTAGCAGAATATCTGCCGTTGAGATAAGGATCACTGCCCCCACCCTCCACAGATGGTGATAGAATAGATACCTTTTATCACACTCTGTATTGTAACGTGCGGCTTATAATGAGGTGCGGCTTATGTATGGACAAAGAATGAAAAGTTGCCGACACCTGGAAATGTGGCTTATACGCAGTGCGGCTTATAATCATGAAATTACTGTAATTTGGAAGAATATTCTTATGAGTCCTCATTCAATTCTGCTGGTGTTATCACTGCACAGGGAAGCAGAGCTTAGCGGCCCCCTGCAGTATCTCCCTCTCCATCAGCAATGCCACTGAAAACAGGTAGTCACCATAACCCATTTTCTGTCATGGCACTGCACAGGCCAAGCATCTGCTGTGGTCCATGGATTGGATTTTGCTACCGTGCTCTCATGCTGGAAGAGGCAGTACAAAACGGCAGAAGAGGCAGAGTTGGCACAATCACCACATGCAGCTGGTGCTACCAATGCAGGAGGTGCTGCCAGCCCTGTTGTGTCTTTGGGAACTAGTGTCAAGGTTGTATAATTACGTTTCCATTTCTCCAAGGAGCTGGCGCTGCTGAAGTAAGTCTCTTTTCTACCCAAGAGGTGCCAATTCAGTACCAAGTCCCCACAGCCTGTGGAGCAGCAGCCCTCTGAGATGTGTCACAGGGTCCTGCATGTCCCTGCAGGGTCTGGGCATCACCTTCAGGGTATGTGGAGCATCCTGCAGGAGGTGTGGACAGCATTTGTGAGATGACCTGTTGCATAACATTTTTGCTGGGTCTGGGATTCAGAGAGAGCCAACTGTCTTGTATTTATGCAGAGGGTGGGACCCTGGGGGTAAAGGTTGGGAGCACTAGAATCCTTTCGTCAGAAGTACTCTGTTCCTTATTGTGTGTGCACAGCTACCCTATGGCTAGCTCTGATCATCTGGGGACATGAAACAGAGACCTCTGGAGCCTTCATGGCTACCATTGGTGCAGCACTGCCCAGGGCCCCATTTGTGGTGCAACATGCTCCCAAAAACCGGTACCCACTCTCCAGAGACCTCAGTGAATGGGCTGCTCCTAACAAGAGCAGTAAATCTGTTATTGTCCCTCACAAAAGCTCTCTTCATTTTTTCGTGATCTTGCAAATCACTGCTGAGCGGGGTCAGGTGGGAAAAACCAGCAACCTCTGCTCACAGCAAATGGTGCTGGTTATTCAACCGGTACATGCTGAATACCACAGAGGTCCATTTTTCTTGGTTTTTTTTTTGTTTGTTTTTTGGTTTTTTTTTTTCCCTTTTCACAAAGGACAAAGCTACTGCAGTTTCCAGAACATGGGGCTTTCTGAAGCATACTGAATAGACTTATGCTTGTAGAAGTAATCCAAGATTTGTCAGTGCTGCCACTTTGGAGAAGCACATGAACAACATCCTCTGCACAGCTGCTTTTGTTGTGTACACATTACTCATCCCCTTGCCGTCTGGATAGGAAATAGCAGTACTTAGAAGCTTAATCCACCCCTTTACCAGATAACACATCTGTTTTGTGCAAGTCCAGTTCCTCTAAAGTTCAGTATGTCTCCAGAGAAGTGACAATAACTTGTAATCCCTGATGCTGGAGAAAAGGTTCACACCTCTCTGGAGCTGCTGTTCAGCCTGCAGGTTTACTCAGACATTTTAGACTTGCATTTGGAGCACGAAAACTGTTTGCAAGTGCCAGAAGAAAAAACAAATTACCAGCACCAAGAGAGACAGTGTTTAAACCACAGACTGGATCTCAGGTGTAGCTGTGTGAAGCAAGTATTTCCATGTATGTTCTCCCAAGATATCAATGGGACTGGCAACTGGAGGGCCACACCTCATATCCCAGGAAACTGCTGATTATCAGAAGAGGGTTAAAGACCAGTAAACTCACATGTACATGAGCAGAGCCCCAGAGCCATCTGCACTCACAGATACCCATGTGAGATAGACCTTCTGTCAGTGGGCAAATATGTTGCTGGCCCACCCCTGATTTAACTTCTGAACACTAGCCAAAGGTTCTAGCAATAAGTTTTACAACCCCCCCAACAGTCAGCCAGGGCAAGCAGGCTAATATTTGCTCAATATTGGAGCTTTCTACTGCCACAGTAGACTGTTTCAGCAGCAGAGCCAGGCAAAATGGCTAAGCTCAGGTCCCCTCCATTCTAAAGACCCGATAAAGGAGTGGGAGGTCAGATCTGAGGCTCCAGTATAAAGTAAAATAGCTCTCTAATAGTGAGTCTTACTGATGTAAATTGGTGCAAGTCTGTGGTTGGTCATCTCTGTTGCATGTTGGGTTTTTGTTTCACCAGCAGCGCTGCTTGATTTCACCTTGCTGAATAGAGTAGAAAGGAAAAAAGAGAGAAAAGCAACAACATAGTTTTTCTGAGAAGGGAAGCAGCCTGCACAGGGATATTTTTAGTGCTATTTGTCTTGAAACACTCCTTGGCCCTTTCTTCCTCAGCTTTACAGTGTGGTGAGTCATAAATTAAAGCTTTGTGCAAGGAATAAAAGTAGTAAGCGTGTGGAATATGTAGGCATGCAAGCTACCTGCAGCATGATTCCTCAAGCTGAGATAATTTTAGAAAGAAGTTGTTTCAAAGAAACAATTTCTACTTATGCACTGAAAAAGAGAAAAAGCGCAAAGATGAAAAGGAAAAAAAAAAAAAAAAGCAGCTTCTAAATCCTGGGAACTTCTGCATAAAATCAGATCTGCATGAAACCAGTCAAAAAACTGGATTGCTGTCCAAAAGGAAACACTTACGTACTGGTGCAGAGCAATGACCTGGACAGGCCTGTGGAACAAGGCTCAAATAATTCTGTGTGGTAGAGGGGCCTTTCATTAGAATACTTCCCTGAGAGAAGCCATGTGCCAAGCCAAAATAACTCTGGCTCGGTTGTACTGTGGATTTTGTTCAGCATTTACTATCAGAAAAAACCTGGGCACATTGCAAGCAGATCTTGGGAATTCTTGCTTCTATCTCTTCCAGACTGTAAACAGCCACATTGTTGACAGTTTTAGGTGTTCCCATGAGAAAATTGGCCCTTTAGTTGGTCTGCAAATGGTGATGGAGAGGTTGTTTGCCTGGACACCCCACCCTGGACAGACCACTTCAGGCAGACACAGCTAGGCTCCACTGAAAAGCCTAGTTTTTGTTTGCTGAAAGGTATTCTGTGGCACCAAATGGGCTGTATGGGGATGGGCAGGCAGCCTGGCTTGTACTGCACCAGCACATCTTTGCAAACTGCTCTCATATTCATACATAGTCACAGCTCGCTTGCAGGAAATGGCTACAAAAAATTGTATGTGGTACAGTTTTCCAGTGGAGCAACTGTCTTAAAACTGGTGACCTGAGAGGTGTTGGTATATATGGAATATTAGAAATGGAATATTAGTATTTTTATCTGTGTGTCAAATCACAGTTGTGTTTTTGCCAGTTTGTAAGAGAGGAAATACTTTAGTGTCCTTGCAGCTTTTCTACCCCAGATTTCTTCCTGTGAAGTAATGAGCATGCATAAAAATCAATGCAGTAAGTAATGTAATTAATGTTTTCACTTTAAAAGAGAAACAAAAGCATATCTATTTTGGGGAGGAGTTGGTAAAGCTGCTATTTTCTAGAAGTCCTGAAATTTCCTGTTTTCCTCACCTCCCACTGAAATTCCAAGTAAAGACAAAGCACCAAAGGAAAATTTTCTGTCCCTGAGGAGTTATAATAATGCATCTGGAAAGGTCTAGATAGAATTTTGACTTAAAAATTGCAGAAAATTGCAGTTCTGGAAACACCTTGGAGATCTGCTGACTGATGGCTGAGGCTGATGGATGTGAGGGGTAGGAGTAATAGGTAGAGGGTGGACCTTGTTGAATGGGCAAAACTAGTGGGAGAAAGCACTGGCATGGGAAGCACTTCCCACAGTGCAGCTGGCACCGTGCTTTCCCAGGAAGAGGAAGAAGTGGGCTACAGCCCTTGAACTCACGTTGCCAACACCACTGATCCGTCTGACTACCAGCTTTCCAGACCTCCTGCCTAGGAGTCATTGTGCTCTTCTGGTAAATGCTGAAAGAAATTACTCTTATTTTTCCCTATGAGGTTTTCTGAGGCTGTTCAGAGGCCTCTGTGCTGTGGGGCTGGGTGGCCAGGATGGCTGGAAGTTACTGCTCAGTAGGGCCAGGGTGCAGTCTATGCCCCAAGGCATTAGAGGGACCATGCAGAGCATTTCTGACCTTCCTATGTAGAGAGAGTAAGGACTGTCAGCTTTGGCAGCTTCGGCTCATTGCCAGTCTCATACAGAAATCCGGAGTGTGTGACACTGCGTATTGTCATCTTGCGACGTGGACTAGAGGAAGGTAACTAGAACATGCATATTTGTCTTCTTAAACTCCTTAATATTTTGGATCTAGTGTGAGTTTATGTTGGTTTCACAGTTTTAATTGAATGAAAATACTGGGGCTTGGGCAATACAAATTATGTGGTGTTTGGTAATTGCAAATGGCATGAGCTAGTTGTCCCTGGGTTTGGCCTTCAGCAGATGATCCTTGCACATATCCAGCATGCTCTCAAAGTTGTTGATTCTTCTGCAGAGAGGTGCTAGAAATGCTTGGAAATGCAGCAGGACTTCAGAGCACTCACTACAGCCATCTGTTACTGAAGGCTCGACTCTGGTGTAACAGTCTGAGAGACATGTTCTTGTTTGCGCCAAGACCTGCCTATCCTTGTGCTGAATTTAACCCTTTTCTCTGACTTTTAGATTGTCTTTCTGTTTCTTCTGTCTGTGTTATAATATTTATTCTGAATTTGAAGGCTATTTCTGATCTTCCAACTGCTTAACATCTTAAAATTTTGTAGGCAATATACTCTCTAACTTTATATAAAGCCAGATGCTTATGTATGCCCATATTTAGGTATTAAATTTTGGGTATTTTAAGCACAGATAAAGCACTAATTATGCAAAATATATCTTTAAAAAGAGCTTCATCTCTTCTTAGTGGTCCAAATTATGGGACAAAGAGATCTCTACCATTAGTCTGTAGAAAAATATTTCCTATCAAAAGGTTAGCATCAAGCTCAAGTAGAGGTTCAGTAGCTGTGAGCAGTGTTTCTGACAGTGGACAGTGACAAGATGTGTATATGTTCATGCCTAAGTGCATGTGTGTGCAGGACCTGGATGACTACAAATGGAAATGCCTCGTAGAGGATTCTGAGCCAGGTGTGCTCAGGGTTCCCTCCCTCTCCTCATCTCCCTCACACAAAGCACTGGTGACTGCTGTTCACTGCCGCTCCCACACACTCAGCAGAGGAAAGGGGAAAGCCTTGACGGGTTCCTCTTCTGGCAGCGATTTGAGGAGCAGGGGTGGTTAGAGTACGGGTGCCCTGTGGGCAGCTGTGCAGTACCCCTGCCACACCTGTCCCCATTATCCCACTACAAGCCACCCTGGGAGACAGCTCAAAGGCAGCGTGCAGGACACTGCTTAACAGTTATTCTGTCACCTACCTAACAAAAGATAATTCTCCTGTTCTCTACTGGGGCTCTGCAGGAGGACCTCAGCTGCCCTCCTCTAGCTCAGGCTGTAGTGCTGCCTGTTGAAAACAGCAGAAGAGAAGGGACAAAATACAAGATGAAAGCTGACTCTGGTTCCCTTAGTGTGGCTTGCACTAATTCCTGGGCCTTTCTTTGAGTACATCACTGAACACCGATGTCCCCTCTTTTGCCTTCCCTCTCTTCTTCTTCTTTCTAATTTTCTTGATCTTTGCAGATCAAGATCAAGATCTTCTTCCACAGGTATAGGAACAGTTCAGAGGTGGTTTATAACTCATAAAGCACTGCACAACACCAGATGAGAGAGGGAACTTTGTTTGTTTTCATATATTTTGGTGGAATTTTTAAAATTTTTATTTTCTCATTGTCCAAGAAGCACTTGGATGCTTTCAGGCACACAGTGTAATTCTTGAGGATAGTCCAGTGCAGAGCCAGGAGCTGGACTTGATGCCAAGGACCATGCCCAGATGGCTTTTGAATACCTCCAAGGATGGAGACTTCACCACCTATCTGAGCAATCTGCACTAGCATTCAATCACTATGACAGTGAAGAGTCTTTCTTGTTGCTCAGGCTTAATCTCCTGTGTTTTACTCTGTGCTCATTGCTTCCAGTCCTGTCATTGGGCACTGATAAAATAAGCCAGGTTCCATCCTCTTTGCACCCCTCTATAGATATTTGTACACATTGCTAAGATTCCTCCTGAGCCTGCTCTTCTCCAGAATGCAGTCTCTGCTCTCTCAGCCTTACCTTACAGATTAAATGCCTCAGGCCCTTTGGTCGTGTTTCTGTTCTTACTACAATACATCCATGTCTCTTACACAGGAAGACCAGAAAGAAAAGGTAAAGAAACCTGCATGGGAAACCATCAAAAACATGAACCAACTGGGAGAGCAGCTTGGATGTGGCACTTTGTGCTATGGTTAGTTGAGGTGTTAGGGCTGATCTTAAAGGTCTCTTCAACCTAGTGATTCAGTGATTCTGTGATTCTTCTCCTTTCAATTCTGTGAGAGGGATTCAGCTGGGTGATTTTTCCATTTTCATTTCAGTCCACCTCTCTGTTGAACTCAGTTAAACTTTGCATGTCTGGAGAGTTTCGTTTTCAGTGTACTTTTACAATTTCGTTTGCCAGTAAATGTCAGGTTTGTGGTTTCTGCACCTCTCTGCACTGCACTGGTGGTTTTCTGCCTACCAGGCCAGCAGAAAATAAATCAGTGGAAGAAACCTATTGCTCAAGGGCTTCACTTTCCAGACATAGGTCTCCATCTCTATCAGAAAACCTGGAAGCTTTGGAAATGAAAACAAATTGAAAACCACTACTGTAATGTTTCTCCTTTAGTTCCAAACAAACGAATGCTTCTAGATCCAAGCAACAACACTCGTCATCAAAGCACAAAACAAAATATCCCTTCAGTTGTCTTCATCCTGAGCACAACACTATGGGGGGGACATGAGCAGCATTTCACAGCTGGGACAGGGTCTGTTGCCTTGGTCTTTCTTCACTAGTAATGGGAATAAGACTGAAAGAAATATGTAGGTGCATGTTTATTTGATTGTCTGATGTGCTGAAACGCCTCTGAAATACAGAATTTTATTGGGCTGAAGGAAGTATCTTAGTATGAGAAAGGAGTAATTCAACTTTTGGTCTGCTGTATTATCTCACTCAGAGTGGGGAGTCCTATTCATGGATCAGGTCTTCAAGGCAGCTGGCACAGAGCAAACCCAGAGCAGGACAGTGTCTGGGACAAACCCAGGTGCTTTTCTTTGCCTGCACACCCTGCTCAAACGCAGGCTCTCACTTTTGCTCAGCACCTGTAAAATGTGCAGGTGAAATAGAATACTATTTTTGTAATTAACTGTTGCAGCTGCATTGACACAGCTAACAGCCTGGCTGCAGGTGTAATATCATAGCATAACTAACAGGGGACACACCTAAACACTTGCAGCAAATTTTATCCTTCAAGGGGTGAGTTTCAAGTCAGTTTATTGAAACCACTTATTCCCTTTTTAAGTGTAACCTCACCTGTCTTACAGAGCAGGGCTGTCCAGAGCAGCAAGGCTGCCTATCACTACAGCTGCTACCTTACTGAGATGCACCCTAAATTTACTCCTGTTGAAAGCTGAATCCCAGGTTTCAGGCTTGGACCTGGCCTGACTGGGCTAGTTCTAATGTATTTGACAGTGTTTAAGAACTGGAATGTTCTGAATTGAGTGTAAACCAAAGTTTCAACTAACTTTGATTTTGTGGTTTTAAGGAAGTTTTATGTCTGTTTCATAATGTCAATGTGTGAGTTCTGTACTGACTTACTTATGTGAATTTTTAAATCACACCTTTTTCTTATCTGCTGTGACTTGGAATAGAGGAAGGACTTAGATCTTCTGAGATGAGAAGCCAAAGGGGAAGTTGAAAATGCCACATTTGATCTCTGAAAACATGAAACTCACAGGGCTGTAGACCATAATCTCCTTAGGGGAGAAAAGAAAAGCTTCAGGAAAAAAAATCTATCTTTTGCTGCTGATGTCCTCAATTTGAAATTCTGTCTCTGGGCATAACACCTAATATGTTCCTCACTATATTAATTCAGTGGAAGTTAATTTGCTAATTTTGTGACCACAGATGTAATTTGTTTTCTTTCAGGACAGTGCTTGTCCTCAGTGCTGCACATTTTGCCTTTACATGGTCAGGAATGCATTTGCAGGCAGCTGTAACAATGGTTTAAATGACTACCCTTTGTCTAATTCAAGAGCAACTGTTTTTGTCTAAGCAGAATTTGTACATATTCATTATGTTCCTTTAGAAAATGCCACATATGTGTTGGATTAGATGTCTCACACATGAACACATGAACACACTAATACCACCCCCCCCACCCCCCCCAGTATAAACAAACAAACCAAAAAATGGGGGCCGACAATTATGCCAGCTTGGGCTGCGGCTCCATGCTGAATGCCTTTTGCTTGTTTGCCTGTACTTGCTGGAGGTGGATGGTCTGCTTTGTGTGCTCTGGAGTGGCAATGCTTCAGTGTCATTTACAATAGGACAATCCAGGATACAGTTTTTAAAACATATAAACATATGTTTAAAGCATAGTTTTAAACTTCAAGGTTAAAACAATGTCATTTGACATTTCAAAAATAATCTTCAGCTCTTGGACTTACATCAGCACAGACTACCTATATTTATGTACAATAAAAATGTATGTGGCTTTTAGCTCAGCAAGCACAGTAATTCCCTGAATTCATTGTCTCAGCTAAAGGCTCTCATCTGAAGGGTGTACTTGAGTCTTGGCCTGAGAAGGGCAACAGCATTGAGCATTCCCTTTCTTCTCTGAATGTTGTGGGAGGTAGTTCAAAGTAGCAGAAAACAAGGACTGTCTCATAAGAGCATAAAGTGAGGTTTGATCGTCCGTTTTCTTTTTCTTGAGTTCTCTGATATTTTCTCTGATGTCTTGCATTCTCTGGGTTTAGTCCTGATGTATCCAGCAGCAGTGATACAGCCCACTGATATTCTGGATGATTGGTCCTGTTGAGTTTATGGCTCACTGTACTGTTTTTCTTTTTTTTTTTCTATATAGTAAGAGTTTAAATTTGGTTGATCCTGTAGTTGTAAGAAAACACGTGATAGCTCTGTCTGATACTAGTTGGAAGGAATTAACTGGAGAATAAGGTGAAGTGAGTTGCAAAGTGGATCATAAAGCGGAAAGTGGAAAAAAGTTGGTATGTAAGGAGGAATATGGAAGTTTGAAATAATGCTACAGTATTTAAGGTGCAGTGAAAATGTGCAACATCCTGAAGCTGTGAGGCTGTGGTGTGACTTGATGTGGGGTGTGATGGTCGGTGTAGCTGAGCTTCACTGGCTGAACAGCCAGAGAGGGGGGTGAATGGGGGGTTGGAGGTATATGTGTGTTTGGTACAAGAACTTACACTACAGATGACTTTGCTGCAGATACCTTGGCTCGCTGATCCTACGACACAAACTGCATGTAGTACTCATTTTGTGCTTGGGACAGAAATGTCACAACATGGTTGGCCAGGCTGCAGTTTTCCTTACTTCCGCAGCTGGATTGCACAACTATTCAGATTTATTTGCTTTTCACTTTCATTAAACCTTATCTTCACCTTAAAGGTTGTGGTGGAACAATATCTACTGCTGCTCTAAAGTAATTATTCCCAGAGTTGCCTCTTCTAACCTTTGACATGATCCAGGTGGTGATTGCCATCAGATGCCATGCTGGATGTTCATGCCACTGTAGACTTTCTTCTGTGATGGCAGGAACTTTGGTTTCTCCTGGGCTGGGGTCTCCCTGCCATTCATGTACACCCTCATTTTCTGCTGGTTTTATTCTCTAGTTCCCCAAAGTATCATCTGCTGGTGCCTATGTTTGCCTGCTGCTCCTCTGAGGACTCAGCTCCAGAACACAGGCATTGTTTTAGTGACCTTAAGACTCAAACTGTGTGTTCTACTCATTACAATAGAAATATAGTACCTTCTGTTAAAAGCCATTTTTATCTCAACAAGATACTTTCTGTATAAGTCCTTTTATGTTATTTTTTTCCCTGTAAGTGTTGTTAACATTGTCACCTATTGCTGTTGTGTAAGCAGCTTCTTTCCATACAGCTAGCAAGGGTTTATATGACTCATGTACACCTGGCAAAGGTTAATGTCGTTCACATGAAGTTGCAAGATTTAGGCCTTATCTACCTTGCCTGCTATTTGAGTATTGCTGCAGTTCAGAGGAGAATCACAGGGGTTTTTTTAGCTGGCTATCAATGGAAAGTTTAGGTCTAATTTCCAGCAACTAATCTGGGTTGTTGCAAGATGAGTCACCACTGAAGCCACGGACTTTTGAACCTCCATCACACAGATTTTTCTGCAATGACTGATGAGTCACTATCAGTTAATGGAAATCTAGGCATGCTGACCAGGCTTGCAGAGAAACATTCCCTCAGGTCCTGTTACTGTCACCAGAGAAAAGAGATCAGCGTCTGCCTCTCCTTTTCCCCTCACAAGGGAGTTGTAGACTGCAATGAGGTTTCACATCCATATCCTCTTCTCCAGACCAGGTGCCCTCAGCCTCTCCTCACACGGTTTCCCCTCCAAACCCTTCACCATCCTCATGGCCCTCCTCTGGACACTCTCTAACAGCTCAATGTCTTTTTTGTGTTGTGGCACCCTTTTGTTGTGTTGTGCCCCCAGCACTGGAGCTGAGGCTGCCCCAGCTCAGAGCAGAGCAGGACAATCCCCTCCCTTGCCAATCTGTGATGCTGTGCCTGATGTCCTACAGGACCCTCTTGGCCCTCCTGACTACCAGGGCACTGCTGGCTCATGTTCAACTTCAACCAGGACAGCCAGGTACCTTTCCTGCACTCATTTCTGCTTTCTAGCTTCTCATTTCCTGTTCTGTCTGTACATTCAGGGTTGTCAGAATCTGGCAGAATCATCCAGGAGCAGAATCCAGCACTTTCCCTTGTTGAATTTCATATGGTTGGTGCCTGCCCAGTCCTCTCATTTGTCAAGGACTCTGCAGGTCCTCCCTGCCCTGGAGGGGGTAAACTGCTCCTCCCAGTTTTGTACCATCTATGAACTTGCTTAGTATCCTGGCCAGTCCTGTGTCCAAGCCATTTATGAGGAGCACAGGAATGAGGATGGAGCCCTGTGGAGCCCCCCTAGTGACAGGTCACCAGTCTGGTGTCACCCCATTCACCGTCACCCTTTGTGCCTGACCCCTGAGCCAGCTCTTCACCCATCCCGTAATTTCTTTATCCAGTCACATGCCAGACAGTTTGTCCAGAAGGATCCTGTAAGAGACAACATCAAAGGCTTTACTGAAGTCCAAAGAATTGCATCAACTGGCTTCCCTTGATCAGCTAGGTGGGCTATCCTATCATGAAAGGAAATCAGGTTTGACAAACAGAACTTTCCCCTCATGCAGCCATGCTGGCCAAGAGCAGTGACTGCATTGTTCTTCAGGTGTTTTTCAATACCTCCCAAAATAACCTTTCTACAATTTCACTGAACCCTGAAGTGAAACTGACAGGCCTGTAGTTTCCAGGGTCATCCTTCTTGCCCTTCTTGAAAATTTGGACAATATTCACCAGATTCCAACCAGTTGGGACCCCTCTGAGTCTCCAAAGCTGTTCATAAATCACTGAGAAAGGCCTTGCAATAACACCATCTAATCCTTTGAGTACTATTGGATGAATCCCATCAGGCACCATAGATCTGTAGGGATTCAGCTGGACCAGAAGATCCTACACTAGCTCAAGATTGCCTAGGAGTTCATCATTCTCTCAGCCATGGTACTCCAGCTCAGGCCACTGCAATTCACTGGTGTGGAAGACCAAAGTAAAGAAATCATTGAACTGCCTTGTCTGTGTGCAGGTTTATGAGGTGACCATCTTCATCCTGTAACAGGATAATGTAATTTCTGCACTGCCTTTTCCCATTAATAAATTTTTTAAAACTCTTTTTGTTGTTCCCCCCAGTATTGGCTAGCTATAATTTCAATTGAGCTTTGGTTTCATGAATTTTGTCCTTACAGTAGCAAAAAACATCTGTATTCCTCCCATGTCACCTGATCTTGCTTCCGCTGGCCATACACCTGCTGGTTTTGTCATAGTTTTGCAAGAAGATCCCTGTTCAGGCAAGCTGGCCTCCTGCCTTTCTACTTGACTTCCAGCATTTGGGAATTGCCTGCTCCTATCCCTTAGGCGGTAATGTTTGGAAAGTGAGCAAAAGCATTGTCCCCATAAGCATACAAGTATAATGTCCCCATAAGGACAAGGCCAGATGATTTGGAGGTGTCCCTTAGTTTCTCAAAGAATAGTTAATCAGAGTCATTGTCCTGGCTGCATGGCCTGTTACAGGCTCCCACAACGATATCTGCATTGTTTATTCATTTAATCCTTACCCAGAGGCTCTCAGCTATGCCACTACCAACTGCAAACTCCATACACATTCCAGCCCCTCCGTTACTTCCAGTGCCACCTCCACCTCTCCTGCCCAGCCTGTTCCTGCTGAAGAGTCCATAACTATCAATCCTGGCACACCAGTCACAGGACTCATCCCACCAGGTTTTTCATATCCCAGTGGTGGCATATCTCTGGGTCTGGGCCAAAGCTGCTGCTTCCTATTCCTTGTTCCTCATGCTGTGTGTGATGGTATAGAAAAATTTCAGATGTGGTTCATTGCAGCTGTTGCCTTGTGGAACCCATTGAAGCATCTCACCAGCACTTTGTCCCTCTAATTTTGGTGCACCATCCGGCAGAATATCACTAGCAAGACTGATCTTTTCCCATTCCCCCTTCCAATCTAGCTTAAAGGTCTAACAATCAGCACTGCTAGTGTGTGCAAAAAAGGCTTTTCTCCTTCTGGGAAAGGTGCATCTCATTGACTGTCAGTAGATCCACTGTTGTAGACTGCTCCATGATAAAAACACTGAACAGCCTTTCATTTAGGATAAGCTGAACAACAGACAAGACATCAGTGTGTTTTCAACATCACTTTCACTGTGAATCCAAAATAGAGCACTGGAGAACATTAACTCTATCCCACTGAAACCAGGACAGACGCCCAGGGAGGAAGCTTTGGCTTTGCAAGTTACCTTATTCCACACCTCCGTTTCTCCCAGTTCTGTCCCACAGCATGGTGCCTACTTTGTGGGACTAAGATTGCTGTGTGTCACAGCCCTGACTGCATCCTCCTCTACAGCCTGGGAGGGCTTCTCACATACAAGCAGCAGCAAGAACAGTCCTGCAGGAGGACTTGCCACGGACAGGCAGTGGTTACTGTGTGCTTCTGGATCTCTCATCATGTGGCTGTGGACGTTGCTATCATTACTGAACCATTTGGCCAACCCTGCCATCATATCCTTACAAACATCCCATCCAGCACCTGTCCTTCTGCACTCGGGCTTGCTAGTTCCTCTAGTCACGACAAAAGACCACCAGCTGATGTGTTAACAACTGGGGTCTGCAGCCTTTTTATCAGGCAAGTTATTGTTAGCTACAGGTACCTTTACCCTCCCCCATTTATGTGGTGAGCTGAGAGAATCTTTATTCTCTCTCAACCTTGCCAGTTGCAAACATCTGCCTTTTCCAAGACTGATTTCTGCTCTCACTGTTCACCTATGCTGGGAAAGAAAAGCAGGGTGATGCTTTCATGAAGACACTTCCACAGACACAAGAAGAATCCTCAGCCCCTGCAGCAGTGGACACCTGCATTTATTATTTATGATTTACCTAACACTGCCCTTGGAAATGAAGCACTCCCAGCAGATCAGGTTGCTTCTCTGTGTGTTTCTTCCAGCAGGCAGGGCTTACAGCCTGGTCTAAACACCGAGGGACTGAAGTGTCAGGTTACAGTTAACAGGCAAAACCATTAGAGCACACCAGAAGCAATGCAGGTGTGATGAATTTTGCATGAGCATATTTGCTCTTTGCCCATGATCCTCTGCAGTTTCAGCAGGGAGGAATTTTTAGTTGAGGACAAAATGCAAAGTGAAAAAATCTTTATGCATCTAAGGCAAATATGTACCATGAATCCAAACTACATAAAGCTGAAGAAATATCTTCTGAAATAAAGTGAGACTAAAATAGCTAATATTTGTAAAGCTTGCAGGAGTAGATTCTTATTGAAAGTATGAGAGACCATGATCAGCCTGAACAAGGCTGAATTTTACCTCACCTGTTGCAATATCAAACCATCACAAAGTGAAATTACTGTCATATCAGACAAACACCAGGTTCCAGGTTGATCTGAGCATTTTCAGCACCTAGGAACACATAGCCCCTCTTTTGCACTATGGGAAGTCTTCCTCCAAAACCCACATTTGCTCAGACAACATAGTTGCACAAGTATTCTTCCACTTGTCAACTTACAACCACACTTTATCTAAGGCAGTCCCTGAGATGAGCTTAATCCATCCATTGGCTATTTTTATCAAATCTTGATTATTAAATGGGAGCTATTGTGAAAAAGCACACAAATCTGCAGCTGTGGTAACTCTGGACAAGAGTGTGTGGACCACATGTAGAAGGCAGAGAGACAGATGACTGCAATGGCTGTGTGTAGTATAAAACTCTCTTGTCAGGCTACTCTGGACCTCTGGGATCTCCTACAGGCTTTTCTTGAGACCCCTCTTCCTTGTGCAATAATCTCTGTTTTTTCCTCCAGCTGGATAGACTTTACTGTATCAGCATCAGGCATAACCTTGTTTTACTCTGACGAAATAATTATTTTCTCCTCCACCTCTCTAGCCTTCAGTTCTTGTTGATTTATTTTTCTCACTTGTGGGCAAACAGCAGCATACCTGATTCTGCTGATTTGCTCTTCCACTACTGTATTTCCATGCTAGCTTCTTCATGTGATGCAGTTTGAAGGCAGCATACATCTATTTCTTCATGGCTGTATTGCCACATTTAGAAGACTTTGACTCTCTTTTTGATGGTATTTTCCTTACTAAAGTAAGACTATTTTTAATAAGAAAAGCATACCAGGAACCTGAGTATTCTGAACCTAGATCCTGTGCAAGTCATCAACAGCTGATTAAGACCTCTTGCTGCTTCTGACCTTGAGCACAGGAATGAAAGATGTTAATTGCCAATATTTGTGTAAAATCAGTGAATATAAGCCAGACTGCTGTGAATGTCAGAGATCACATTCTGCTAAACATACCTTGCAGTCAAGGCCCAGCCTCTGCACTAGCCCTGGACCAGCTCAGGGGACTGAGCAACTTCTTTTGATTTTGTCGTGTTCCTCTCCCTCGTGGATGCCACCGTCTCAGTTTTCCAGCTGGCTGCAGGTCCAGCAGCAGGGCTGTGGGGAGATGAACAGGGACCCTGAAACTCATGAGGCTTTCCTTTGGGTGGGTGTTCTGCAACCCTAATGCTGCCATTGTACTTGTATGAGTAGCTCTGCTCCTCCTTACACTAGTTCTCTGACCTTGTTCACCCACATCTGAGGCTCAGAAGATAGGAAGAAACGTGGAAAAATAGGTGTTTGGGGTTTTTTTATGGCTGGGCTGTCTCTCTGTAAGTATTGCTCCAACATGTCATGAAATAGCAAATCCGGAAAAACACTGCTTTGCTCTTAATTTTTCCCACACTGAGGGCTTTCAGCATCTTATCTGGTTGTGAGAAAAATCATTCTTTAATACAAAAATAGATGATGGCATGTCCACATACAGAGAGCTGCCACACAGGAGAATGCTAAACCCAGGAAATTCAGCATCCTTTTAAGCAGGTGAAACATTTTAAAACAGTCTGAAGATATGTGTAAATCTTATTTCTCCTTTTCTCCTGATGATTAACTTCTCACCATGGATGATGAGTTTGCCTACAACCAGTAGAGATGCTTTTTTCCATTACTTCAATCGCACCCTTCGTGGATACCCATGTTACCTTTGCTTAAATGATGCAACTCAGTGGATGGGCAATTACTTCTTGGCATAATGAAGGAACAACCCACCTGGAAAAAGATTTACCTGACTCAATCTAGTTGACTTAATGGAAAAAGGATTTGCTGCACTTTTCCTGCTCATTCCATTTCTTTTTTTCACCACCAAAATTTTGCACACACCTCTGTACTGGCTTGACGCCTCTCTGGAATGACTCAATGCAGGGCTCAGTACCATGGATGTGGGATGATGCAGCCTGGCAGGATTAGGGAAGGTGCTGTCACCCATCTTCTTGGTGTGTCTGCAGAGAAGTACTCTCTTTTGCTTCCAAGCCCAGGTTCTCAAAGGAAGACCGGCAGCTTGAAGGTCTCTCCAAGAAAAGTACAGCCATGCTTAGCCATGTGTTAGCCATGATGTTGCAATATTTCCAGGTGTGCCCTGATGTATCTGTTGGGTGGGGAAGACTGGAGGTCAGCAGAGTCTCTCTCAGTATTAAGAGATGAGGGCTGTTACTGGTGGCACAGCTCAAGAAGCATCGCTCATCTGAAACACACCACAGTAACCAAGAGGCTCCAGGCTGACTTAATTTCAACTCTTCTGGGAGACCACTAGTGCTTAGGTGATTTCCTCTGGTTATTGAACTGCAAGAGGCTAAGCAGCAGGAAACATCCATGCCATACTTTGAAGGCACACAGCACTCAGCTGTAGGACACATCAGTGCTTTCATACCTGACCCCGGATGTCAGCAACCATTTTTAGTGTGTCTTGGGTTTGTGCCCTGTGCAAGAACAAATTTAGCCAGCTGACCTGTCCACACATGGGAAGCTCATGTCACTGTAGTGATGTGGAGGCAGAGAAGCAGGACGGTAAAGGAGTAAAGCAGGTGGTTACAAAGAGGGTTTTGGCTGTTTGCAGGGCTGCAGCCGACTATGGTACAGGTGGGTGCAGATTGGCTTTTAGCAGCCTCCTGTGCCCATCCTTGCAGCTCCTCTGCACCAAGGTCTGAAGCCGCTGTATGTCTAGCCTGTGCAACAGCATTTCTTCTGGGGACAACACCCATGCATCCTTCCCCATACATCCTTTCCCATCCTTACCAATACACTGACCGTTTGAGAAGCAGTAACACGAGCAAGCTTCCGTGTGAAAGACTGATATCTCAGTGCCTGTCCTTCAGCCCTGAATCTCCTGGGAGTTAGTTGCCTTTTTCCCTTGGGTCTGCTTGTTGGAGGGCTCCGTGCCTCAAGCCACCTGCAAGCTCCCGTTCTGTCCTGTGCCAGGACAGGAACCTCTCACTTGCACAAGAACAGCATCCTGAGCTTGTACAGGCAGTTCTTATGAAAAAGTGTGGCAGACTCAGGTTCAGAGATTTCAGTAGGGATGTCAGCAAAATTGCTTGATTAAAAATGCTCCCCAAATCAATCCTGCAGTTCTCACTGTGCTTTAGTTTAGTTCTTTTGTCTGGCAAATATTTCTTAACATATACTGGAAAACACTGAAGTTAACTTTTTTTTTTTCAGTTTTTTTTTCATTTTGGTTAGTTATTACCTTTTGTGGTTTTATGTACTGGAGGCTTAAGAGCAGTGTGGTGCAGGAAGAAAGTGCGTGGAAGTGATTTTAAGCAGCAAGGCGGAAATTTGTTGTTGTTGCAACATTCTCAATGGTTCTGGGGATATCATTATGTGTTGTCTGCCACTTCTCCCTGACTATCCTCCTGGTTGTGTGCAGGAGCCAGACAAAGCTGTGTGCTCCAGCTTTTCAGTGGCTTTTCAGTGAGATGCCTTCACTAGTGCAAGTTTGAGTGGCCATAGGGCTGCTCCAGCTTGTGCTTTGTGCTGGTGCAGCCCTTGTGGTTGCAGGAGGATGAAAGTCACAGAACCGTTTTGGCAGGCTACCAGCTAAAGGCCTCGTGATTAAAATCATCTCAAAGGCAGCAGCTGAAGCCAGACAGTAGTAGTTCTCTGAAGCAGGAAGATCATATGTCAGAGGGAGGAAGAAAGAGAAAAGAAAAAAAAGAAATAAGAAAGAATAGTTATACACCGAAACTTTTGTCCAAGTAAGGGAGTTTTCCTGGCTGTGTCTGTTTCACTCTTTCTCCACCTTTCCTGTTGCACAAATGTTGTATTTTTTCTCCTTCCTTAAAGTGGACTTCTGTGTTTTTCCAGAAAAGCTACCAAGATTATTGTGATGTGCTTACCTTGTAGCTAATGTCCCGGGGTGGCAAACCAGGCGGAGTCAAAACCAGGACAGTTACTCTTCCCAAGCCATCTTTCCTACTGGCTGCTGTTTTGAAGCAGTTTGCTTTAGAAACTTTGTATCATAGCTAAAGTGTCTTTTTGCAAGTAATCCCAAAACATCAGCACCCTGGCAGGCACTTCGTCAGGGCTGTGCAATAACTACCTGCTGGAACAGTCAGGATAACTGGCCTATAGTTACCAGGATCCTGCTTGTCACCCTTTTTGTGAATGGGTGTCACATTGACCAGCTTCCAGTCATCTGGACCCTTGCCATTATCCCAGCACTGCTGGTAAATGATGGAGAGAGGCTTCACAAGCTCATCTGCCACCCCCTGATGACCCTGGGATGGATCCCATCTGGGCCCATAGATTTATGGACATCCAAGCTGCTCAGTAGTTCTCTGACTGCCTCCTCCTGGATAACAGGGGGACCATTCTGCTCCCTGACACCATCTACCATCCCAGGAGGACAAGCTGTCTTCCCACTAAAGGTTGAGGCAAAGAAGGCATTAAGCACTTCTTCCTTATCCTCATCTGCAGTTACTAAGTTCCCTCCTGTATCCAATAGAAAACAAAGATTGGTTTTACCCTTCCTTTTGCCATTAATGTATTTGTAAAAACAATTTTTATTATCCTTTACAAAAGTTGCCAAATTAAGGTCAAACTGAGCTTTGGCCTCCCTTGTTTTTTTCCTACATGCCCTAGCAACTCCCTTAAATACTTCATGAGAGATCTGACCCTCCTTCCAAAGATGATACATCCTCTTTTTATTCCTAAGTTCCTCTGAAACCTCGTTGCCTGTGGGAAAAGACAACAGTTGCCCATCCAGGCTGGATGTTTGCCTCCTTGACTCATCTTTCGGCACACAGGGACAGTCTCTTCCCATGCCCTCAAGATCTGTGTTTTGAAGCACTCCCATCTTTCCTGGACTCCTTTGTTTTTAAGGGCTGCTTCCCAAGGAAATCTCTGAATAAGTGTCCTAAATAGGCCAAGGTCTGCCCTCCAGACATCCAATGTAAAACTCTTATTGATGTTCCTCCTCATGTCACCAAATACCAAGAACTCTATAGTTTCATGATCACTGTGCCCCAAATGCCCTCCAACCACCTCACCTCCCACCAGCCCATCTCTCTCTGCAGACAACATGTCTAACATAGTCCTTCCCCTGGTGGGCTCATTCACCAGCTTCCACAAAAAGTTGTCCTCCACACACTCTAAAAACTTCCTGGATTACCTTTTTTCAGCTGTATTAAGTTCCCAGCAGATGTCTGGTAGGTGAAAATCACCTACAAGAACAAGGACTGTTGATCCTGAAACATTCTCCAGCTGCTTATAGAGTAAGTTGTCCACTTCTTCCTCCTGGCTGGGTGGACAACAACAGACTTCCAGTAGGGTGTCAGCCTTGTTGGCCTTCCCCTTAATTCTTACCCATAGTCATTCAACCTCATTGTCATTAACTTCAATACCTATGGCATCAAAAGCCTCCCTAATATAAAGAGCCACCCCTCCACCTCTTCCCCCTTTCCTGTCTCTTCTGAAGCGCTGGTAGCCATCCAGTGCAGCACCCCAGCTGTGTGAGTTGTCCCACCACATTTCTGTGATGGCAACTACATCATAGCTCTGCTGTTGCACCATGGCTTCCAGCTCTTCTTGTTTGTTACCCATGCTCCCTGCACGCCTGTGCCTCCTCTCACACCCTGCTTCTTTGCTAGTATAACGGCACCAACAGTTTACCTGGTGGCCTGCATTTCTCTTTCCTCAAATTCTTTTTATGGAACCACCTTTTAACACCCCCCAAGTGCCTTTTGAACAAACTACAGAATCCTGTTGCTGGGCTCACTACTCAGTGCTGTGATATTGATGAACTAAAACCACAGTTGGAGACAGAAATATGGGCCAACAGGAATTTCAGTGTTGACTTCATGCATGAAGTAATGCCAAGGAACATAGTATGTCTCAGCAGCTACCATTTGGAAAAATAAGTACTAGGGTGTGTGATCCTATTGTGGAAATACTTTGTGTTACTGTAGCTTAAAAACCAGAAGCTTGAAACAAAAGAGAAGACAAATTTCTGCAGAGATGTCAAGCCTGTCCTTGATTCAGAGTGCTTCAGATTAAGAAAGGAGGGAAGGAAGAAAAGAAAAAAGAAAAGAGAAAAAAGAAAAAAAGAAAAGAAAAAAGAGAAGAGAGAAGAGAGAAGAGAGAAGAGAGAAGAGAGAAGAGAGAAGAGAGAAGAGAGAAGAGAGAAGAGAGAAGAGAGAAGAGAGAAGAGAGAAGAGAGAAGAGAGAGAAGAGGGAAGAGAGAAGAGAGAAGAGAGAAGAGAGAAGAGAGAAGAGAGAAGAGAGGAGAGAGAGAGAGAGAGGAGAGAGGAGAGAGAGAGAGAAGAGAGAGAGAGAGAGAGAGAGGAGAGAGAAGAGAGAAGAGAGAAGAGAGAAGAGAGAAGAGAGAAGAGAGAAGAGAGAAGAGAGAAGAGAGAAGAGAGAAGAGAGAAGAGAGAAGAGAGAAGAGAGAAGAGAGAAGAGAGAAGAGAGAAGAGAGAAGAGAGAAGAGAAGAGAAGAGAAGAGAAGAGAAGAGAAGAGAAGAGAAGAGAAGAGAAGAGAAGAGAAGAGAAGAGAAGAGAAGAGAAGAGAAGAGAAGAGAAGAGAAGAGAAGAGGGTCGGAGAGGGTCGGAGAGGGTCGGAGAGGAGAGGAGAGGAGAGGAGAGGAGAGGAGAGGAGAGGAGAGGAGAGGAGAGGAGAGGAGAGGAGAGGAGAGGAGAGGAGAGGAGAGGAGAGGAGAGGAGAGGAAAAAAAGAAAAGAAAAGAAAAGAAAAGAAAAGAAAAGAAAAGAAAAGAAAAGAAAAGAAAAGAAAAGAAAAGAAAAGAAAAGAAAAGAAAAGAAAAGAAAAGAAAAGAAAAGAAAAGAAAAGAAAAGAAAAGAAAAGAAAAGAAAAGAAAAGAAAAGAAAAGAAAAAAGAAAAGAAAAGAGAAAAGAAAAGAAAAGAAAAGAAAAGAAAAGAAAAGAAAAGAAAAGAAAAGAAAAGAAAAGAAAAGAAAAGAAAAGAAAAAGAAAAGAAAAGAAAAGAAAAGAAAAGAAAAAGAAAAGAAAAGAAAAGAAAAGAAAAGAGCTGTTCTCTTATTTTAGTGGAGGTTTGAGCTGGAAGCACCTATCCCAGCCTGACATTCCAGCTGTGATTACTTGTCAATTTTTTGATTAGTCACTGAGGATATTTTTCAGCTCTTTGATATGTGCTGTGGCAGTAAGGGAGACTGGGAAGAGTTTCTCTGTCAGCAGTGTTTAAGATTTTTGGTTGTTTTCACTTACAGGTTCCTGCAATTTGAGAACAATGGAGGGAGGGAGAGACAGAGGAAGGAAAACAGCTCAACAACATTTGTCATTTCTAAAACCTTTGAACAGCATTGTATCCTCCTCCTCTGATGTCAGTAGTAAGGTGAGGTTTAGATTCAGGGACAGACTGCTCAGTGACAGCTCACTGTAAATACGGGTGTGTTCAGAAAATAATTACTTGCAAAGCTTTTTTAATTATAATTTTAATTCTCAATGACTTTTTAAAAATACACAAATGTCATGTACATGAGAGATGTCAAATGGATAGCTATAGTTTAGGAGAACAATCAGGCTTTTTAATAAAAGCTTAATAAATATTCCATGGCATTTCACAGAAACACCAACTTTTAGCTGCTTCTACAGAGCACAAACCTTTTTTCAGAGCTGCTTTCTGTATGAACACAATACATATAATAATGTTTAAAACTTTTGGTAAAGAAGCAGCTGAAAGAAAAATGCCTGCCCAGCCAACCTGAAATAGCAATGTTTGCTGACACAACATCAGAGCGTGCAGCACTTGCATGCCAGGCAATTTCACAGTGTTAATTATGTTGAACTTAAGACTCACTGTTTGTCCTCACATGTTAAATGATGCTGGAGACCACTTACAACTCTTCCCCCTCTGCTACCAGCGGTGTTTTAAGGGTGGGCTGGCATACAATCAACTAATGTGCATGAAAAAATGAGCCTCTCCCAGCCCACATTTTTCAGAAAAGCCAAAATGGGCATGACTGTATTCCACTGGCAAATAACGATTTCAACAAGGATTTCAGTGAATGCGCATTTAGAATTGCGTATAAAATGCAAAGCTTAGTGGCTGATGAAGAGCAAGCAAGAGCCTTTCCTTTGGACCACCTCTGCTGTTGGCTGCCTGTCTTGGAGTAGCATATATGAGATAAAAGGGCAGACCTCCAGAAGGAAAGCTCAATCACTTGCTCCTTGACAGTGTCCCTGAAAGATCAAAGCTTTTAGGGAGAGAGAGGAAGGATGATCTTTCCCAGCCAGCCCAAAGTCACTGGATATTTACTCGACCAGTCCAAGATGAGAATGGAATTGATCCCTGGGGAGCATGGTGAAATTATCATCCTGGCTTGATGGTGGCAGCAAGGACTTACTTGGTATTATTTACACAGGTGTGTATTCACAGCTCTGCAGCATCATCTGCTTCACCTGGTCCGTTCCTCAGGCTGCCACCAACCTGGAGACTTCACAATTCACACCAAGGAGCACAGCCTTGGGCCCTGCCACTCCAGATTTGCCATGTGTACTGGGCACATCTGTACTGACAGTCACCGTTCCCAGGTACTGAATTCCTAGGGTGCCTCAACTGTGTGCATCAGCTTTCCAAAGTGAGGCATGGGATTTGTCTGAGAGATGGCTACTGAAAAATCGTTTCTAACATCATCTGTCTGTCAGATAAGTCTTTTGTGGGGTACTAAGTTGTCCATGTCTTTGCTGGAAAACATTTAGAGAGGGAGGTGGAGGTGGGAAATAGGCATTAATAGTTAGTAATCAATTTTACATTAAAAATGGCAAATCTTATGAAATTAAATTATTTCATTTTCAAGCACACAAGGAGGCTTGCTTAAGTAACTCTGATGTGGTATGTAGACACCACATCAGGGCAGGAAATTAGGAAATTAGAAAATTAGGTGTGTTCCCACGTGTGGAGTTCCCTGCAGGTCGAACCTCCACGGGGTGGTTATTAGGCAACATTTGCCTGTGCCGAACAGCAAGGTAGCAGTTTCACAAATGCACAGGAGCAATGCCACATCCCCACAAGGTTTTTACATGACACAGTCTGCCAGATATGTATTTGGGCTGTAAAGGGACTGTGGCTGGTGTTTTGAAGAGCAAGCCCCAGAAGGATGGTGTTTTGGAGTTGAGAGCCAGCTAGCAGTGAGTTCTGGGTGAGCTGGCAGGGCAGACCTATGGTGCCACTGGTTGTGTCTGTTTGCTGCCAGCCCCCTCCCCTCAGCCCACTCTGCACTGTGTGTGGCAGGCACGGCCAAATGAGCAGGGATTTCTTGCAGAGGGGTCAAACAGTTCTGGTGCATCTACAGGGATTTTAAAGCCTCTGCTAGATTGCCCTTAGAAGAACAGACAATTTTCCATGACAAGCATGGTGGATGTGTTCTGTCAGTAATTCTTCTTGGTTATATATTTTTATTGCTGTGATTCACAAGAGGTAGACGCTTTATATGAGTTGTGGTCATGACTCAAAGGAAACAGAAACGCTGACAAAAAGACGGAGAGGCTTACAAGCATAGCAACAGTGCCATTTTACAGATTTATTTGGTAGGAGGTTAGCTTGCACCAGGTTTCTGATTGCAGCAGAAAATCTTTGGGGTAGATAATGCCCTCTCATCTTTTAAGGCACACATGTTTTATAGCAACCAGTCTAAATTGGGCTGAATATTTAGAAGTCAATAACCCAGATTATTGGCAGTAAATCAGACAAGCAAATGTTTCAGCCTATAATATTTATAATTTTCCTATCTGTTTTTTTCTCAGTATTGTTATGTGCCAGATTTTAACTTCCTATTTATAAACCATGCAGTACAAAACAGATTAAGGCCAAAAGTTGGAGATTTTGCTAGCCCAAGAAATGTGAATGATTTCGTTGACCGGAAAGACCTGGTCTTTCTAAAATGGTTTGCTGGTTTGTACAAGGTCCCTTTTCTTGACTGAGCCCAAATCATTATCACAAAGAGATTTTTGAAATTGTAGAAGACAGAAAAAGAAAAAAGAAAGGGACTGTGAGTGAACCAAGTCAATACGCTACAGAGTTTAGCACACATTTCCCTGTCACCGCCTCTTTCTCTGTTTGTACTTATTTGCTTTTCTTGCTTCCCACACACACACACCTCCTTTCACAAACATGAGCTCCAGGATAAGGACAAGAGATTTTTTTTTATTGCATTGTGCTTGAAAACTGGGTTGGGAGGGAAAGATCAGGCTTTTTTTTCATAAATGCAAGCATAGAGCATCCTGCTGAGGATATATCAGGGAAGTTGAGGGAAGTCGAAAGAACAAGAAGGCTGGAGAGAAAATGGGTAATAACCCTTCAGGATTACTTGACCTATTTAATGTACATATTTCTGTGCTTTCTGGAGCTCTCTGGCTTCTTGCCTATCACTTCTCCTTCTGTGTGCATCACTTCCTGGATGGACACAACAGGGAGCAGGGTCTGGGTAGGCTGGAAGGCTGAAATTGCTAACCTGGGAAGGAGGAAAAAGGGGAAGGGTGTGGTAGAAGCAATGCTGGGTCCCACTTTTGCTCCCTTAGGCAGAGATGTGGTACACGTCCTTATTGCCCTTTCTTGCTTGTAAGCAAAGTGTTGTAGGGAACCAAAAGAACAAGTACAGTTGAAAACCTTGAGGCTGTGTCCTTGAGGAGGTGCCCAGCAAGCATGGTTACATGTGGTTTGGTTCCCTGCTCCAAACAGCCCCTTTGCCTACCTGGTACATCCCTGCTGGCCATGCCTGCTCAAAGAAAAGGAGCCGTCCTTCCTCTGCCTTCTCTGCACACATTTCTCACAGAGCACATCTTTCCTTGTCCCTGCAAACCATCAGGATATGTAACCTCCTGCAATGCAGGGGTCAGTCAAAAACCAAGATCTGTCAAGGGCAATGACTTTGCAATTGGTTAGACTCACTTCAGGCAGGACAGTTTCAGGTGGATCCCACCTCTGTGAAAAAAGCCCCGCAGATTTCCACACAGCTTGCCTTTTGACAGAGATAGTACAGTATTTTGTGTGTCATTCTCAAAACAGCTTTAGCAACAGCTGTATAAATCCTGGCCCTGTAAACAGTAGACAACAGTTTTCATCATCAGTGTTGAAAAACAAAATAAAAAAATCTTTACCTCCTGAACCATTTTAATCAACAGGTTTTCTGCAGGACTCACTTCTTCTTTTTTCTGTTGCATGCAAGTTATGGGGAACTCCAGATTCTGCCCCTTCTAAACTTTGCTTATGTAAGCAGGTTACCTTAAACAGTTTTCAAAATACTTTATGCCAAATTACGTTAAGCTGAGGAAAGCAAAGGAGTGACTGACAGAATTTTTGGTCCTTGATTTATTTTGGGTGTTCTTTCACACTTACAGCTGCTAATGCATGTTACATCTGCGTTACTGCTGGTTGCAGCTGCTGGCCCAGGGGAGAGAAGGAAGTCCACACTTCAGCCACAACATTAATATGTATCACAGGAAGGGACAAACCAGTCATCTCCAAATTGGCTTCACTGCTGTGGATCAGACCTCATTAGGAGAAATAACTATCTCTGTGCAGAGGGAGGGTTTAGGACTGCTCTCTGTTCAGCAAAACAGCTAACCACAGGCTCAACATTGTTCCCATAAATTGCTCTACTAAGTCAGCTGCCATTACCATGAGCGCTCTTTTATCTAAATGTGCCAATAAACACATCTTTCATTCTGCAGTTGAAAGCCAACATTTGCAACAGACACCCTAGCCTGGCCTAGGATGTTGTGAACACCAGCATGTGCTAGCTGCAGTTTTCCAGTCACTGCTTTGCTTCTCTTGTTTCCTCCCTAATTAATTTTCACACTTGGCTGCTTCTTTTAGTTGCTTTGTTACTGCTTTTCTGTTTCTCCAAAGGCTTTCTGCAGAATGATCATAACAGGGACGTGTCCTGCCTGCTTCCTCTACCAACCCACTAATACCCGGGGACACAGACACATTTCACTCAGATGCTTGCAGGTGGAGCAGGTACCTTCCACCAGCAGAGAAAAGTGATTCAGCCCCCAGGGGTTTGTTTGCAATCTTTTTCCACCCAATTACCCTGGAAAGCTGCTGCTTCTAGGATCATGTGCTTGTAATTTTGAAGCTTAGGATGATGGATAATGACAGTGAGCCACCAAATACAGAAAGTGTTTGTGAAAGTATTAGGAATACAACTTGTGGGTTCAATTCATCTTGCCAACTAGCAAGCCTGAACAGTTTAAACAAACAGAGAGACACTCTGGCCCTCAGACCTTAGATGCAGTTACTTTTCTTTTTCTTATAACACTAAACATTTCAGGTTTTGAAGCCTGCAAAGGACAATAGAGTTTCTGAGAGCTGCATTAATGTGCAAGTAACTAAGCAATCCTCTTGAATTGAAACAACTAAAAAATTCAGAAATTTACTCAAATGTGATGGAAGAAAAAGGTTTGGGGTTTTCTTCCACATCATATCTGCAGCTGGTTGATTGCTGAAAGACAGTGATGCAGGAAGGCAAGTGCAACGTGCTTCAAGAACATAGGTCTCTTCCTCCCACTTAGGGCTGTACTCTGAGGAGGCAGCTCACAGCTGGGTAATTGTGGGTTGGAAGGGGACACACAGCTCAGAGAACTGGGAATAAACCTGTCATCTCCAGATCAGTGATTCCCATCCTGCGAAGATCAAGCCAGGTCTCAACACTGAGGTCCTCTCTGCTGGGCTGGGAAACTCATTTTTGGATGTGGCTACTGCCACAGGCAGCTGTAACAGGGCAGTGACCACAAGTGACCTAAGAGGCTAGCAAGCCTAATTTTCCCCAGCAACCCAGCTGGGGAAGGGGCTCTGCAGACTTGTGAACCACCTTGGAGAGGTTCCTTTTTTCTTTTGGAGAGTTTCAGATGTACATTTTACCCCTGTGTTTCCTGTAGCACTTAAAAGAGAACTTGGACGAGCCGAAGGGACAGACCATGGACATGTCTGAAAGTCCACCCAGATCATTCATCTACTCCTAAAATTATTAATAGAGAAAAAGTAAACAGCAACGATTAAACTCATTATCCTGACTACTGCTCAGTGAGCACAGGCCTGGCATGTACCTGGCTCCTGACACCCCTTTGCTGTGTCACTACCTTAAGCATGGTATGAAACTCATCAGGTGATGTCTGAAAGTGGACAGGACTCTGGAAAATACAGATCCACTCTGACAGCATGACTAAGGGCAGTTGTTAGCAAGTCTCTGGGGAACAAGGGCATCTCTCTGGGGAACAAAGGCAGGAAATCTCCTGCTGTGAGGAATGCCTGTGTGCAGCCCACCTCTGGTTTAGCACAGACTACACAAGAAGTGTTTGTGTGACACTGGATTGCAGTGCTCCTGGGAATAAGACACCGCCACGGTCACACTGAAAACTGTTTATGCTGAAATACCAAGGAGAGGAGGAACAATATAGCTGTGCTAGGAAGATCTCCCAACCTGAACTGCTGTGTGATGCTTTGATATGCCTTTTTCAAAGAAACCTCCGTGCTGGAACATGTCATGTAACATACATTCACTTTGTGCAGCAGTGTGTGCAGTGTACCACCCAGAGAGGTAATGGAGCAAAGGCTGAAACATGAAAAGGGGCCTTAATGTTCAGGTTTGGCTTGCTCACCTGTCTTCTGGGAGCTGGTCCACCACTGAACAAACCTTTCATTTATGGGGAAAGCACAAGATCATTGCCTCCAAACCTGACCATCCTGCTGACTCAGGTCATTTAGCTCCGCTGGTTTGAGAGGGCAATACTGATTTGCATTGATTAAATCATAGTTTGGCCAAACATGACAGTGGATGTCAGACCCCATGGGACACTTGGCACTGGCCAGAGAACTCCAGATGACCCTATTACCCCCATCAGAGCTGCTACTAACAAACCCCATTCTGAATATGGACTACCACTTCAAGTTTGCTGTTCTCACATTATTTGGACTTTCCACCTGTGCTGGTCACATAATGCACAGCACTTTGACTGGGATTTGTTGTGACATTAAGAGATTGAAAATGCTTCCTACAAACCAAGGTTTGCCTGGATTAGCTGCTTTACCTTGATTACCACAGGCCATGAATCATGCTGAAAGAAACCATGAGCACCTGCCCACCTGTACCAAGTTAAGAGGTTCTCTTGCCCCAATTTTGGGAGGCGAAAGCCAAAGCATAGACCTGGTCTCCACTTGCACTACATGCACTCAGACAGTCTATAAAAGTCCTGTATTTTCTGCAGCTCTAGCCAGTATCAGAAATTACCAGTTAGGCTTTATGCTACATATACATTATCTGTAGACAGCAGCCAGAGGAGACCTGGGCGGGAAATGCAGAAAGGCTGTCCAGGGATTCCCTGCCTGGAAGGGTGGCTTCCAGTTCTGCAAACCCACCCACAAGTGCAATATTCATCACCAAGGCAGGAAGAACCACAGAGTTCATGAATTGGACAGGGTCTGTTTATCCATGCTCCAGCTGATCTCAGTGAGGGTATTCTGTGCTCTGTAACCTATCTCCACGTTATTCATCAGATGTAAAACAGATAAAAAACACAACAAAGTTTAGATGAAGTGTATCCGTGGTCAGGATAATGTCTAAGCTGCGTACTTCAGAGCTATCCCCACTCTGTTTTTCTTGTTTGAAGGAAGGATTATGACAGCAGCCGGGCTGCAGCACAGTGCTCAGCAGTTTCATGTTTCCATTTACAGGCGGCAGGTTGATCCAATCTGGCCGGAGGAGGGCTCAGGTTAACAGCTGGCTGCAGAGCCCCCAGTACCCTCCCCACTGGGCTGCTGCTTTGCCAATGTAACATAATCTCAGGCCAAAATCAGAGCACAGAGCCAAAACCGCTGAGGCACATGGAAGGAGCCCAAACCCACAAGACACCTGTATGTCCTCTGGTGCCCAGAAATCATAGCAAGCCAATAGGTAAGACCCTGCTTCTGAAAGATATTTTATTTGGGTTGAGAAAAAGGAAGTAAATGGAAAAACAAAGAAGGTAGAGACTACCCCTCTGGGGAAAGCCCAGCATACACTTACTTCCACTTTTTGTCAGCTAATCTTCCCTCACAAACAACTAAAGTAATCAGCCCCTGGCAACAGTGCTGTGCACAGACAGTAAACCCCAACTAGCTCCCTAGCTGCTAAAGAACAGAACAAAAAGCAAAAGAAACAGCATGGTGGAACCTAAATGTGTATGTGCCTTTGTACATTTCTTTTGCACAAACCACTGATTTAATGTTTGCACGCTGGTGCGAAGATCAATATTTATGTGCTTGTACATTAAGATTTCTGACTATCTTTTTGCTCTTGAGAACATTTGCAATTCAGCACCTTTTGGCTGTGTCTTGATTAGGTTTTTTTCAAAGGATATAATTTTCCAAATTGCATGAAAGAAACATGTTGACTATTAAAGAATTAACCACTTTCAATATGTCATGTAGGTTCTTTCCATTCTTGATGTATGTTAGAAAGACCTTTACACCTGGAACAATTTTTTTCTTAGCAAAAAGAAACTTCCAAGTAGTGCTGTGGAGGTGGAAGGAAATGATTGAGAATAATCATGAAGATAGACTGATTTAGATCTTCTTAGGCTGTATCAACAGTAAGTGAAGTCAGGATTGATTCATGCACTAATTCTATCCTTTCCTCTCTGGAAGCCAGAACCTTGAGGATCTCTACTTCAAGGCAAAACTGAGTAACTTTTTCTGATGAAGATCTGAAGCCTGGGTCCTCAGGCTAGGTAGCTCAGCAACTCCTCGCGGTTTCCTTAACAGGACTAGGAAAAAGTCCAGCCCAGAGGGAAATACCATCATCATGTATGTTGTTTTATTACTGTCAGATATTATAAAAACAGATTTTCTTAAAATGTAAATGAAGAGTGGGATGAGGTATGTGTGTAACTAATGGCTCTAGACATAGCAGGAGGTTCACACCAGTGAGTAAACCCGCAAATAAGAGCATGAAAAGGAAAATAATTCTCATTATTGTCTCAATAATTCTCTTATTGTCTCATGAGGAAAAAGGGAATGAAAAAGAGAAGAGTTTTAATTTTACTGTCCAACATTGAATGAACATAATGGCAAAGATCCATTATTACTCTGTTATTTTGAAAATATTTTGACTGCATTTACCAGGGGGCTATGGATTGAAACATACATTTTAATAGTGTTGCTCCCCCTTAAGCATTCTCCACTGGACAATATATTTAGCCTGTATTAAACATCACAGCATCCACAGAGTAACCCAACCACTAGGCAGATTAGCAAGGCAAAATAGGCTTCACTGATTCAACTTGCATTTATTATGAAACCAGGGAGGCTTCTGTCCTGCTGCCTCCTGGGCTCTGTTACTTGAGTCTTTCAGAAATCAAGAACTGGAAGGAGGAGAAAATTGCAACTTAAGTAAGACTTGTCCCAAGCTGTTGATTAAGTGATAGCAGCGTTATTCGAGGACCATGCATGCTGTTTCAGTGGCAAAGATTATAATTTTTAGGACAGTTACAGAAGTCTGTGGCCATTGTTCAGTATCTGTCATTGGCACAAGCTGACACTGAGACTCCTAGTAAAGGATGATAGGTGAAAGATTCCAGGGAGCACTGGCAGTACATGTTGGCACTCTAGTTTGTTACCATCACAGCAAGCTCGTTTTGGGGCTTTTCTTCAATCTGCATTTCTTTGCCCTTGCTTGTCCCAGAGAGAAGCTCGTGCAGGTGACTCACTGTGAATGCACTGCTCTTGTGATTGACCTGTAAAAAAGCTGTCTCCAAACCATATATCATTCTGTGGTTTTTGGGTTTCAAAATGCTCAGTATGGGAGAAGTCCCAGACCATCCTATATTCCCTGAAAGCACTGGATCTTTAATGCATGTCATCTGTCAGGCTGGCCCAAAACAGAGAGACTGAAAGAGGGTGTATTCCTTCTGAAAAACAAGGGAATAGTAAAGACTACCAGAATAAAAGTGAGAAGGTGATTATCTAAACAAATAAAAGTTTTCCACTCAAGAAAAAGCCAGATTCTGAATGTTTCTAAACAGGCATCCCTTACCCAGAGCTGGTCTTGTCAGAGAAGCTGTTTGATTTCTTCATGCTAAGTAGCCCTGGAGGACACAAAGCTACAGGTGGGTAGTTTTCTGCACTGTAGCACATGGGGTCTGGCCACCAGAGGTAGCTGAGAACGTAGTAGGACCTATGGGCAGGAAGTGTGGAGGGGAGGTGTCTGTCTAAACCCCTGTGTTCAGCTGCGGGCTGTCATGCAGATGAATCCAGGCACGAGGGGTAGTTGAGCTTTCAATCTTATGTCCAGGTACGGACATAACAAGTCTGAGGTCTCCTGCAGTTCATTTCTAGGAAGTGGCTAACTACCTGGTTGAAAATGAGCAAAGAACCTTCCAGCAGATTCAGGGATTGTCTGCAAGGGAAAGGTGGTTGAGAGTGATGACTTCCAAAATCTGAGCTTTTGTGGTTGCCCCCAGTGCATATCTTTCAGCTCAACCGCCGTTATCAGAGTCAGAGATGCCAGTGCATGCCACAGGAGCTGGAGAATCCAAGCAGCCTGTGATTGCCCTGGTGGGGATGGACAGAAAGGAGCACTGAGCAGGTGAGAAAGGAACGCTGTGAATAGCTAGCAATTCCCCAGGAGTTTCCCCTTAAACTTTATTAGGTAAAAAAAGCAGACACACATACTCCTTCCAAAAAGAAGAAAGCACCGTTCTTCTGCATAGGAATTTGCAAACACAAATGTCTGTGAAATGGGAGAATAATTATGCAGTGGGACAAAGTTAAATGTTTCCCAATTAATCATTTTTTGTATGGTGATTTGGGGCTGTAGCTAGGAATATAAAGCAGGAGTGAGTGGCAATGAAGCAAACACCATTTCATTTCAGAAACATCCATGTGACTTTGAACCTTCCCTGCTCACGGCATCCTTTTGCTCTGAGATTCTTTTCTAGTTTATATCATGGCTTAGCTACACAGCTGAACTTCAGTATCAGTGTGACTTCCATAAGTCAGTGTACAGTATGATCTGGTACTCTGAGCAAGGAAAAACCATTTTCTGAGACTGAAAGCTGGGGAAACAGAGTCACTCATAGTCTTTTGCTTTTAGAGAATACTTGTAAAAAGCACAAGATAAAACAAAACTGATGGTTGTGGAGAAGAATGGGGAAGGGGCTTGTGACTACCATTTGGGTAGTAATACATTGCATTAATACAGCAAACAGAAGTCTGTTTATTCTTATACTTTATTCTAGTTTATTCTAGTTATTACTAGCTGTGAAAAAGGGGAAAAAGGGCAAAGGGAGAAATAAATAAATAAATAAATAAATATGAAGACAGAATGTTTTTATGTTTTTGACCTACTTTACAATGGAACAATGCTCCACAAGAACAATATGGAAGCTAGTAAAAACTTTGATTAACAAGCAAGTCCTGGCTGGGTAAAACTGTAGTAGTAGGTAGCAAAACTGGAAAATATTCAGAATGTAACTATGTTTTTTTTGCCACAGAGACCAAAACCAAGTTTCGATCCTACCATGCCAGTGAAAACAGAATGAATGGCAAATGTGATTTTGTTGCTCATCTGACTGCTTTTAAGATTCACTGATCCTGCTTACACTTATAAGAAAGGCAAAGCCTGCCTTGGCTTCAAGAAGAGCTGGTTTTCATGGCTCATTCTGACTGCCTGCTATCACATCTTTGATTATTGTTTTTATGTACATATGTGCATTTAATGTGGTTCCTAAGGCATGTGCACAGGCACAGAGCCTCTCTGCCTGCATCACTGCCTAAGTTCTCACAGTGCAAGCTAACAGCCTCCACATCCTGACTCCAGACTGCTGTTTCAAGAGATGCTCAAGTCCCTCACAACCTCCAATGTGGCATATGTACATATCTGCCCCACTCCACCAAGACGGAAGCCCCAAGCCTCATGTGCCTGCCAGAGAAGCAAAACCTTTGAGCACACTTGGACTGGAGGGTCTTTCTCTTGTGACAGCCTCCCCTGAGATGCCTGCCAGTCTCTGAGAACACCAAGATCTAAATGCTAAGGTTTAAAAGGGAAACAACTCCTTCCAGATGTTCTCACAGAAAAGAAAATATCTCAGAGGAAAAAGAAATGCAGAGAATAGCTGACACAGAGAAAGGGAGATAGAAAAAAGTAGTCTAAAGAAAATTTCCTTTCATTATTTTTATGTGAAAAATGAGTAATAAAGTAGAGTGGACAAAAGTTTGCAACTGCACCAATAGAGGCTAGACAGAGCTTAAAGAGTAAAGGAGGTATTTGTTAAAGGCCTTTAATAGATACACCTTGGGCAGTCAAAAGCCTCACAAGGCATCCATCCCAAGATGGATGGTGGTCACAAGTTTTTCAGGCAGGTACAAGTTTTGTCTATTTGGCTATCAGAAGTCAATTGTCCAATTACAGCTTCAGGTAATGAAGTCATTACCCAGTCCCCCAGTTTGTACTCCCCCAATTCACTTTTGTTAATACTTTTTGGGCCTGAGGCTGTGATGGTGACCTTGTTTCTCAGGCTTAGAAGGATTGTTTTGTTGTGACCAAAAAGTGAAGAGAGCTTACAAACACTCTATATAAAGTTCACAGTTATACACTAGTTCAGTATCTGAAAAATAGAAAAGCTTAAACTTAAGGCATCACCCTTCTACCCAAACTTATTGGTCCTTGAATTACAGGCAGTGAAGAACAGCGCTAAACCAGTGCCTAAACCAGCACTGTGCAATCTGCTTGGCCTAACCTTCTGCAGGTTGCACTTCTAAATGACAGCAACAAACAAAGCCCAAGGGTGTGGCACTGTAGGTGGGAAGGCAAAACAGCTTTATTTTACTTTTTTTAATTGGTTTGGATTTGGATAATAATGACTGCAAACTGAAACTTCAGAATGACTATTGCAAGTTCTGACAAATCACAGTTTGTTCTGTCTTGTTTCAAGTGAATCAATGATTGTTTACTTTTTGGTCCCTCCATTTTTACAAATTTTAAAAGTTAATTTCTGCCAGCATGATGGCATGACAGCATAAGGGCAAGTGTGCTACTTTCTATTTCCTGTAAGACTTTCAAGAAATTCTTCTCTAATCTGTAAAGCAAAATAAAGTCCCTTTTGGGGCCTCTGACACAAACCATGTGATCAGTCCAGCAATAATCTTATCAGGCTGCCATTGTATTTTACACAAGCACCAGCAAAGAGGGACAGCTGGCATTTATTTTTAAACCTAGACATGACCATGAGAGCTGGAAGTGCTCGGGGACAAATTAGTCATGGTTCACAATGATAATCTTTGTTAATGAAGCTCCAAGCAAACTTCTGTCCAGAAGCAGCAAGTAATGACGTGCAGAAATGTTTACAAGTCCATAGAGAATTCATTAACAAAGCTCTTGTAGAAAAATAGCTGAAGAAGTCTGCGGGATTTGAAAGGTGATATTTTTTACAGGGAAAAAGTTTAAATACCAGGTTGGTGGTACACACGTAGGCAGGAGCTGGGCTCGTTAGCAGATTGCTGAGTATGCTTGTAAAAATCTTGCATTCACCTGCTCCCCTTTCCTGTGTGTTTAGGGAGCAGAAAGATGGACATCAAGCTTGTGTTTAAAGTTATCTGTGAATTCGGGAATCTCTTCAAATCCTTTGCTGACAATGTAGAAACTCCATGCCCACAGTGCCAAGCTTCTCCATGAGAGCTGCTTCCTCCCACCCCCATTGGTAAGTGATCCAGAAATCAGGCCCTCTGTGACACAGAGCCCCACAGCTAGTTATGGAGAAGGACCATCTACAAGTGGATCACCACTTGTACATGTTTGAATCATCATTTCTGAATAGGAGACGGCCTTACACAGACATAAGAGAGGCTGAGTGGATGTCCACACCTGGAAGGTTAAAGCTATTAAAAAGTTGCTTGATTCCATGCCTGGGGCTAACATTGACATATGGGAGATCTTCCCACAGGGTCGTTGCACAGGAGGGATAGCACATTGCGGAAGCAAGACATCCGGTCTTGGACATTCATTACTGATAAATAGCTTGCCATAACTATGAGAGATCATGAAAACAAAGGTCTCTAGATGTTGCGTCTGCTTGAGACTTTGAGGAAAACTCAAAAGCTGTGTAAAATGCATGCAAATGTATGAATTTCTGTCCTTCCCACTGCTCAAAAATAAGTCACTGAGCCTCATTTGGCTGACGCAGACATACAGCACTAACAAATGCCACGTTCTGTGATCCTGCCCAGGAACAAACCCTTTCTGAAGTCAAAAGCAATATACCCTGCTGTGTCCCAGCACTGAGCTCTCCCTACTTGCAATGGTGCTGCCTCTCATGCACAGCGGGATGCTGACACAGGACTTCAAGGAGGTGTGATCTGCCCTTGCCCACAGCAAGGAACAACATTGCTTTGACATACAGGCATTTTTTCTATCCCTCTGAGGGGCCAGTGGTAAGCAGGAGTATGGATAGGTGTTTGGAGCCAAGGTTGCACATTGCCATCTGTACTTTGGGCTGAGTTTTCCTTTGAATACATTCTGACACTCAGGTTGCATGAGAGCTGTGCAGAGCCAGAGAACTGGGGTTGTGATTACAATCTTCTCTGCTAATCCTAAAGGAGGATTATCAATAAGACAGAACCATACTCTTATAATCAGTGTACAGCAGAGGTAACTGTAAAAAGTTGCAGTAAAGCAGATGGTGGCTAGACACAAAGGCAAAATAATTTACCTTGAGGATGGTGAAGCAGTGGAGCATGGTGCCAAGAAAGACAATGGAATTTTTGCCTGTGGGAGCTTTCAAAACAAGGCTGAATAAAGCCCTCATCAACCTGACCTGGTGCTGAAGGTAACTCAGCCTTGTACAGGAAGTCAGATGTGAGGTTTCTAGTGATCCCTTTCTGCCCATACCTATCTGTGTTTTTGCTTTTTTTGCCCTCCTGAAGTTCTGAGTAGCTTTTATAATTCTTCTCATGACGTCTCTCAGACTAGGAGAAAAGCTTGTTAAGAATGTTGGATTTAAACTAGAAACACCATCTTGCAGCAGATTTTCTTGTCTAGGAGAAGGAAGAAAATGTCCAGAATTTCACAAAGCTCTTGTGGCCATTTCTGCAGCATATACAAATTCAACATGACCCAGCTGCCTTTGGGTTATTTGCATGTATTTATAAGGCGGAGGCGTGGTCTCCTGATTTGTTTTCTGGATTTTTTTTACAAGATTATTTGCCTAGATTCTGTCTAAAACACACAAAGTTTCAGATGTCTACCACCACAGCTGTCAGCCGGCAGTTGGTCCTGAATGACGTATTTAAGGGAGTGATTTCCTCTACATTCTTTCTATATCTTTGCATTCTCTTTTTTCCCCCTTTCATTTCACATTTCTGAAGAAATTCCTTAGTCTTGATTGCATTACAATAATTACTCTTAAAAATAAATATCACTCATTGCAAATACTGGTCGCCTGTGGATGACCTGAAAGGGGAACAGACCAGTCAATATGCTCAAGGGCATGGCTGCCCTGTGGAGAGGCTGGGACAGGGTGAGAAAGGGACCAGCAGGCATGGGGCAGCCCTGCCCCAGCTGGCAGAGCCCAGCGGTGATGCACTGGAGCCACTTCTGTGCCCTGGCGTGCAGCAAGCTGAGCCAGGCCAGTGAGGCTGGAGGAAGAATAAGCTTTTTTCCCCAACACATACAGTACAGGCAGGAGAAACCACCTCCGTCCTTGGAGATTTCCAAGCCTTAGCTGGATAGAGCCTTGAGCAACAGCATCTGATCTCATTTCTGACCCTGCTTGAAGCAGGAAGTTGGTCTTACAGATGTCTCAAGTCTCTTTCCCTCCTTGCTACTTCTGGTTTTTTTGTTTTGTTTCCTTGCAAGTCTCTGGAGAGAATCATTGCATAGAAACAAAGAATATATAAGACTTATATTCAGACTGTAGTAGACATCAATTTTTTTCAAAGACCTTGTCCTTTCAATGTTTTGCCAGGTGTTCACAAAGAGCAATAAATTGAGGAGATAAAAACAACAAAAACAAAAAACAAACTAAAAAACTCCCCCACCAAACCAAAACAAAAAACAACCAAAAATTCCCCAAACCAAAACAAAACTAGAACAAAACAAGTAAATTCCAATCTTTGGTGCCCTTCCCCTTTCCAGAAACCTGGAAAAATCAGCTGTGAACCCACTGAGTTAGCCGATATTACACAATGTAATACTAAAAAAGGAAGATTAAACAGCATATCTGCTGAGACTCCCCGTCAGCCAGTTCAATGAAACTGTAAACCACGGATATTTTCCCCCTATTTACAGAGCTAAAAGCTCAAAGCCTTCAGAGGTGCTCCACAAAGTAAATTAGATATTTCACATCTTTTATACTAATGCTTTGTCTGCTAACAGTTATCAGATGATAATTTGTTAAACTTTTAATACAAACAACACTGAAAAACCCTCACGTGGAGTGTTATAGCTGAATCAGTGAATATTTTTGCTTCTAACTTCCATTATTTCTGCAAACGAGAAGTGTTTTGTTTTACTCAGATTATTTGGTGGGTACCTTAAGTTTTTCTGATCTCCCTATTAATACTAATTCTTATAAAACAGGAAGTAAATTTTAGTTTCTAAATCTAATGTAGGAAGAACAGCTCTGAGAATTGGAATAGGCTATTGGAATATATAGGAATATAGGAATATTCCTTTTGGAATAGGAATTTGATTTTTATTGGGAGTTTTGATTAATGAGACAGCATGAGCTTGGTCACTAAAACTGGTTTAAGATGAATTTTTTTTATGGGACTCTTAATAGCACAGCATAAGGAGTTACTTTCTTGTTAGCAGCCACACACTGCATATAAGCAGCTTTTGTTTTTCCTCAGCATATTTCTCTCCTTATCCTCACAAGACATGTGGTTGAATCACCTGACTGTTTGGAGACAGGGAAAGCTGTCCAAAATACAGTGTGATTAATTGCAAGGATGCCCCTTGAGGGAGCAAATTGCTGACCCATAGACTGTTCTGTGCTGGATGCTGTTTGGAAACTTGCTAGCAAAGGCAGGCTAGTTTGGAGCAGGGGTCACTGCCTCTGATGTGACCAGTACACTGTACATTTATAGGCACTTTAACCTGAGCTCAAGCTATGGTACATGAGCCAGAGCTGCCTGCAAATCTGCTTGGTTCTGGCTGGGGCTGGTCCCTCAACAGCGAGCAAATTTTTCCCAATATTTTCTAGAATCAACCACAACAGAGAGTGTAAATTAAGTTGCTAATTTTTTTTTTTTTTTTTTTTTTTTGTGCTGGTTATTATTAAGTTATGTAGCAAATAACTGGATATGAAATACAGAGACATTTTTCTTGGGATATTATGTGTGTGTTTAAAGTTATGAGATTTGTTATTTTGTTAATATCTTCTTGTTAGTGTTTTTCAATTTGAGCAGCACCACCAGCAAGTATTTCAGATCTGCACAGGGTTTTTCACAGCTTCCTCTCCACTTGCATGCCATTTCTGCATTTTCTGTCAAAAGCAAGCATGTGAACAATCTAAGGACTGAAAGAAACAAATCCACTTTGACATTCTTACAATATGGAAAAAAAATTCACACCTTCTGGGGATGGGCAGCACAGTGTGATGCTCAGCCACAGAGCAGCAGAACAAAGGCCACAGTCAGCAAAGGGAATCACATGAGTGGGATTTCCAGAAATGACCAGTTCTGTTGCCAGATACTATACTGAAAGCGGGTTGAGGTCTACGGAAATTGGACAAGAAGGCCCATACTGCCCTTTTTGTTTTCAGAGTACGTAAAAAGAGTTAACAGCTTCTATACAATGCTGGATGGACCGATGAAGATGCAATAAATGTGCTCTCAGTCTTGATGCTGGAGAAAGATTAGCAGCAGTTTGAAGAGGACAAACCCTACTCCTCTCCTGATGTCTTTTAGGTGAAACAGAATTAAGCAGTATGTCATTCTGTGAATTGTCTTGATTTGCTCACCCAATGATATTTCCTAAACTAAATTAAAACAGATTTATCACAATAATTAAAAACAAAAACCAAACCAAACCACCACCAACAGCAACAACAAAACTGGGTGGGGGGAAGACTGAATAGGCATTTCAAATAATAGGCACCTCAAATACAGGGATTTTTAGGTAATATTTCATGGCGCTGGGATAAAAGTAATGGCACCCTAAGGAAGAATGGGAATTCCACTCAATATAGCTCAAAATAGCTTGGAACATGTTTGTTGGAGAACTGCTGCTGCTAGACAAACCCACAAAATTGTGCCTTGTCAGGGGGAGCAGATGCAGGGGGAAGGAAGAGTGTGCGTGGGGCGTGAAAGTTGCGTAGAAGAACTGATCCTGTACAGTAGAACTACATTGCATCAAAGCTGGTGGGGGTGATCTGGTTCTACTGGCTTACACGAGTTTTTCCAGGCATTTCTTCATGTGAAGAAAATACAAGGTTGTCCAACAAGACTGCAGGCATGCATTTTTTGGACCTGAGCTTTCACCAGGATAGTGCCTTTGAAGGGAAAAAACGCTGGCTTGGAGCCTGGCCAAGGGTCTGTCTTGGAAGAATTGCTTTGGAAGTATGAATGTCTGCACAAGATAGCTTATAGCTACAAATGGGATTTTCCTAAAAAATTTTGTCTTTTCTGGTTGCAGACAGTGATCTCTGCATTTCTAAGTGACAGAACATGTACCTATGTAATGAGCCTGAATATCCTAAACAAGAAGGTCTGCAGTGCTGCTTTTGACAGTTTTGTACCACATACCCTACCTTAAGCCTGCTTCCTGTTTTAGAGTTTGTCCACTGCAGCCAGTGGGCTCACTAGCTGCTTGCTGTTGCCAGGCGTCCAGCACCGAAAAAAAAAAGATGATGCTAGCATCCTCAGGCTGGTATTTCCACTGTGAAAAAACTACATGGAAGGGAGTGCCTTGCCAGGATCTCAGTGGAAGAACAGTCATTACCACCCTTATTGCACAGAGGAGAAACGGAGACAGAGGGCATAACACTCACCCTAGAGAGGTGAAAGCTGAAGACCTGTGGAACAGTTCTATAGTGACTGTTCTGCTGGCACTCTACCCACAAATTTCTCTTTCTACCATGTGCTTTAACAGTACCTGTCCAATTCACATCTTTTAAAGGTGACTTGTAAGTCTCCCTCTAGCAAGAGAACTCTATTAAGTGAACTTCCACATCATATATGATGTGCAATGAAAAATATACTCTAATAATATATATATATAATATTGACTATAGTCAAACACATGGCAAAGGAAGCTGTATAAATATTGCATGCAAAGCTAGAGCAGGACACAGATCTGTGATTGTATCCACCATCCAACTCATCTAATATATATATATTTAAATATATGTAGATTAAAGGGACGATGAAGGGCCAATTATCAAGAAATTATTTTTAAAAAAATCACTACTAACTAAACATTTCTATGGCTTAAACATTATCCATCCTAATGGAGATAAAGGGAATTGCTCTTTTTATGGATGTGCTTTGGCTTACACATTTTAGACTGCTCTTTGAACCTTTCCTGCTGGAGGGTAAGTAAGAGGACATTCTTTGTTTGTAATGCCAGAGCTTTCTAGGTCTTCAGTTTTCTGTGGGGTGCAGTAGCTTTACCCATTACCTTGTTTTCAGTTCTGTAAAACTTACTCACAGTGGAAATGATGAGCTATTGCCCTTGACTCTCCTATCCATCCAAAACATCTCCAGTCATCTCTGTTCTCAGGAAACCTAGTTGGTAAGTGTGTAGGAACCCAGATATTTATGGTGTTCACCTACCCCCAGAAGAACAGCTAGCATCTAAATGCCTTAGAGAACATCTATTAAAATCCCAGTGGAACAGACCAGGCAGAGGGCCTGCCTTTGGATGTGAAGTTAATATTCAGAGGCAATACTATGATATTCTGAGCGAATACCTTCCATTTCTCTAGCTCTTCACTTACAAGGGGAAACTGTGAAAAAAATAGGTGCTTTTAAATCACTGTATTTTCATAGTTTGTACCTGAAAAAAAGCCTATTTATGTATGTTTTAGCAAATATTTTGTAAAATTTTGTTTCTCAATAGGAAAATGGGTGGTTTTGTTACAAAATTATCGTTGTTCTTGTCGAAAAATTCCAATGCCAGTACAAGTCCTTAGATATATAAATACCAACAACCATTTATCATCTGTGGAAAATAGTATGGAGCTGTGAAACCCAGCTGTATCAGATTTTAACAATCCAAATGTCATACTTCTCAAAGTCACAGTCTCACAGTGTAGGGAACAAGGATGCTGCAGGTCAGCAATCTCAAAGCAGGAGCTGTTGTTTTGTTTCACAGACATCTCTCAAACAAAACAAAATAAGAAAAGAGGAGACACTTTATTTCAACTTACAATGTTCTAAAGCTCTTTTTTTTACTAAAAGAAATGTGAATTGTGAAAGCAGAGGGCATGCTACAGTGCCAAACAAAAAAATGGGTGAGGTGTGGTGGAATTCTACATGGCAAGACAGCAGTCCCATGAGCATCACAGGCTGCAGTTGTCTTCTCATGCTGTGTGGCACAGACTCAGCCCAAGAGATGGTGGGCAGCTACTGCTCAAATTCACATCATGGCTCTGCAGATTGCTAAAGCTTAAGCACTGGATTTGTGCTTGAGTATAAAAATGGTGCAAACACCCTGCTTGTTTGAAAAGGAAAAAAAAATTGAAGAAGAGCAAAAACAGCAGGAAAGCCTTTCTTTCCTTAAAGGGATCACAGGGAGCTTAGAATTATTAGCATTGGCTGGGAGGATGGGGATGTGCTTTCTGTAGTTACTATGGAAGTGTCTAAGATTACAGTATTCAGGGCGTTCTGCATGAGCAGAGATTCAAATTGAAGTTCCTGGTCTCAGTCACAAAGAAAAAATCTGCCTTCTGATAGATGCCTGAACAACCTGGTTAGAAACGTGTCCACTAGTGCCTTTTTTCCCCTGAGCTTTGCCAGATTTTAGTCAGGAGAATTTTTTTTGTATTTCTTGAAAGAGAAAAAAAACCCAGCTAATGTTTACAGGGAAAATTATGATCTTGCCTTTAACTTCAGGCTGCTTCTGCTGTCCCTCTCCCACCATTTTTTCTCTATAGGTAAATATTTTTTCGGAGAAATACAATTTCTCCTGCTCCCCACATGAGCACATCCAGAGTGACCACAATGTTGCAATCACTGTATCTGTGCACTAACTTGCAAATGACCTGTGTCTGGCTGGACTCTCAAACTGACAGCTAAACATGGCTGGCTATGAGGAACTGCAACAAAGAGGACATGGGGGAAAAAAAGCACGAAAAGCAGAAATGGTGCATTCATCTCTTCCCAAATTCTATCTGCTTGCTTTTCCCGTATCTCTTGAGCAACTCATTCCCCTCCTCAATCATGTTCTTGTGACAGAGTTTCTTATCAGTGGCCTCTCTCCAAAGTAATAATGGTCCTTTCCCCTCAAGAATGTCTATATTTTCTGCAAGTCAATTCACTGTGGACCAAAAATATTACTGTCAGACACAGTTTAGCACTGTTTTCCAGTTGTCAGTGAGGTGTTTCTCACAAAGTAGGAGAAAGAAAAAAATACAATTTCACTAAACTTGGTTGCTTTTTTTCCCCTTACTGCTCCTCAGGCCCAAAGGAAATTTCAGATGTTGTCATGCCATAGCCATAGTATTCAGATCACAATTAGGCTCTGCTAGGCTTTCTGATATAGTCTCCTCATCTGTTTCCTTGTTACACACACTAGCAGATAGAGACTATCAGAGGGAGCAGATAACTCCACTGAAATCCCACAGGAAGTGCTCTCCTGTTCTGCCTCCCGATTCCATTTTGGGGTTGTGGAAAACAGGGTACTGTGGCTGGTGGCCAGTTTAAAGCAACAGAAACTGCAAAGCTCACACCAAGGCTGAGGGGAACTGTGCAGGTAACACTGCCTGCTGCAATGACACCACACGTACAAGATGAAGACAGGTACTCTACTTGCAGTTTCTTTATGTGAGTAGCTAAGAGATCTAGTAGAGACCTATGATCTCTTCCTCTGGCTGACAACCAGTGTCAGGCATGCAGATACAGAGTACACATAGATATAACACCCTCCAGAATAATATCACACTTATAATTTTTACCAAAGAGTTAAAAAATAAAAATGCATTAATTCCTACAGAATGGAATATTTCTATTTTCTACCTACTCTCAAAATATATCACTCTAATCACAAGCACAGTGGTAGATAAAAATCCATGGGAAATGCTCCTATGTTAACAAGCAATTTATCTAACCTTCTCATTCAGCAATGTAATGTGAAATCACTCTGTAGTATGGATACCAGGCCTTGATCACAGACAGGTATGTGTGACAGAACCAGCTTTTAAACCACAAAAAAATAGTTACCAGAAAAATAAGGACTAGCACTGTCTGATTCAGTGCTTACAATACAAAACTGACAGTGAAATTATAACAGCTCTAGTTTCATGTTTTTACCGATTCTGGCAGTCAGGACAACACCTAATCTCTCTGTTCCTCATGATGTTTTGTAGCAGAGTGTTTTGGTTTCTCTGGGAAAGAAGATGCTGTATAAAGAACACATAAGGATTGACAGCCATGGGAGCAAGATTATAATCTATATTCAGAACCAGACACATGGTTTTTCATCCCAGTGAGGAGCATTTGAAGAAAAATAACCTCAGATAAGAAGCAGTGGAAACATTACAAGAATTTTGTTGCACAAAGGGAAGAAAGAGCATTGGGTACTGACACAGTTTTTCTTAAGTATGAAGGGGAAGCAGCAGCTCAAAATAAATAAAGAAGTAAATACAGGAATGCTTTAAAATTTATTTTGTCCATAAAAACTAAATTTCTTTTTCTGAAAAGCAAAATCAGGTTTAATAAGTTTTTTTTTTAAACAAAGCTTTATTTTGTTTTTAAAAACCACTGACAAAATATGGTGTTTATCAGTATTTTACAAAAGGATGAATCTATAAATTATTCAAAGGGGTACCAGTGTCTCTGTCGTAAGGAGGCAAACTTGCATACTCTGACCACCAACATGTATCCAAGTCCCATATCCAAAACACTGTTTTTTTCCCTAAAGGCACATGCCCAAAATACACCTTCCAAGAAAAATTTCCTAGCATTGCTTTTGTGCAAATCCCAATGTACTTCTGCAGCATCTTGGGATCTATTTACCTTATGCTTTTCCTTCTTAATCAGATTTTATGGTTTTGTTTTTGACATTTTTTGCCCCAGGGAAATGTACACTTCCAAAAAGAAATCTAAAGAATTTAAGGACTGACCCTCCCTGAACCTGACACATCACTTTTAGAAAATTAACTTTCAAAATAATAGCAGACCTTCAACCTTCCCTTAGGAGACCTATTTGGATGGAAATGGTCAGTCTTGACATCAACACTTTTTTTTTTTTTTTTTAAAGCTCAGCAATTACACAAAAGGATGACTCCAATGGGTCTCAGGTCACTTCCTCATTATCCAGTTGGATTTTTAATTGAAACTCTGGTAATGCTTCCCTACTGATACATATAAAATTTGCAGACTTTGACAGCCTGAAATTACAGAGGTTCTGTCAGTTGCTTTCATCTGCTGATCCCTTGACTGAAAATCTATCAGCAAAAATCATCTCACAAGCAAGTATTGGATAACAATTTCTACACCCAGTAGAAAGAATAACTGCTGTGAGTGCGGTCTTAGAGTCACAGACAGTCTGTTAAGAGTGCCATGTAGAGATGCAAAGGCTAGACAAGCAATGAATTCTGTGATTCTGAAACATGTGTTCTCAAATGTGATGGCAAGTGTTTTAAGAGCCTGTAGGGAACCATGACAAAAGGTAGATTCAATGACTGGCAGCAGGAGAAGCAGTTCCTTCTCAAAATTCTGATAGCAGAAGAGCCAGTCACATTTGGGATGATGTTCTGAAGCAGTTTGGGACAATTTGACTCCTTACTGCATTTTTAAAAATATGAACTCTCACTAGAATTTTCTTTTAGATCAATAATCTATTGTGAAGAATCCGCAAAGTTTTGTTGTTGCCCGATTGCAAGATAGGGATTAAAGTTGCATTAAGAGGCACTTCTTTATCTCTCTCTGATTTTCCCGCTGCCTATTAGAAAGTTCCAAATTTAAAGTATATCCATGCACTTTTTCTGTCTTGATTTGAAATGTAAGTGGAACAGGGCAAAAGAGCAAATGTCACATGAAAAAAAAAATTAAATCCTCAGTCTGGAAGACCTTTTAATTAGAATATATTTCCTAGGTGTCTAACTGATTTTATTTTTCCCTCACAGAAAAAATCATTCCTCTCCCTCCCACCTCCAAAGAGGAAAAAAGAGGTAATCTTATATTCCTACAGGATATTGACTCCATTAGGAAAAAGACAAAAGGAAATTAAATGTAACTTATAATGTAAGAGAAAATTAATATGAGATAAAAAGTAACAAAGTAAAAGTAAAAATTGGTATTGGTTTTGAAAGTTCCTTTTATATTTTGAAAAACAAGGACTGATTATAGTGATTTGCAGTTGGGGATGGCAGGAAAGGAAACTGCTGCTTCTGCAGTTTCAAGACTTGTATTTGTTGTCTGTGATTTTCCAGCAGCTGGTAGCCAGATTTCTACAGCTGTGAGAAGGCTAAGGTTGAAGTGAAGACTTCCCCTAGATAATTAAAAATCAGCACATTTTTGCTAAAGTCAGGCAACAGCAGATCTAACATATAAACTATAAGCTGCAAAAACAGTAATAAATTCCTGCTAACACACACAAGGATCTTTAATCTGCAACCTCTAAAGCAGAGCGTTACAGACATAGGTACCTTCATTCTCAGCACAGTTTCTTGAAAGAACAAAAATGGGCAAGAGCATGAATGGAGTGTGAAGAGAATGGTTTTAGTGGACATCTTGGAAATACCACAGTAAATATCTGAGACTCAAAGGTTTTTTTTATCTGAAAGAATTTAAATGTTATGTTGATTCACGCTTAAAATCTTGTGTTCAGTTATGTATAAACATAAACCTGCTTCTTCTATTCATATGAACACGAAGATTTAGCTTCTTCACGTGTCGCATATTCCCTAGATATTGTTTGTACTGTGTCCATGTTTCCCAAAAGAAACCAAAAGAAACCAAAAGAGTTGGAGAAAAACACATTCCTCAAGGAAGCCTGAGCCCTTTTGCTTATGTGTCATCATTCTGGACCAGCAACTATCACAGAAAACCTATTTATGGAAAGATTGCAGTTACATTAATTTATTTTCACTTAAATACAGAGAGACGAGTTCTGAGAATGTCATTGTTCTTATCTAGTGAAAGTGATTCTCTATGGCAGCCACCTCCAGCTCCACTGATTTTCTGATTCTCATAACAGATTTAAGAATTAACAGACTGCAAATGCATAGCAAAAACCCCATTGCTCTACAATTCTTTAAATCGGTCTGCAGAGAACAGTCTGCAGGGATGCTGAAAGAATTTAGATAACAGCAGATCTGTGAACACTGGGTTCAATCAAGCCTAGTTTTCCTTGGATTTTTATCTTGTTACTACCTGAATTCTTAACATAACTTGAGTAATGTTAGAAGGCACAGGAGACTAATCACAAACTGAGGAGTAGAAGTTTTTCATTGCTGTTCATAAGCAAGAGATAGAGAGAATTAATTGTGCAATGGACTCTACTGTATTCCACATTTCATAAAGCTGGGGCAGAACATCAATTTCTAGTGCAGTAGATTTTCTGGAGTCTGACAAGTAGAGAGACTGGATTCTTGCCCTTCTCAATTGCCTGCTTTCACTAAATTCAAAACACAGTTTTAATATTCCTGTTCCTCTTGAATGTGCCTTAACACAGACAATAGGCAAAGATATTATTGAAGGGAGACAGAGTTTGTAGCGGGCTTTTTCTTTAGAAAAACTAAAACTGTGAGACAGCTACTTACAATAAGTAGTGCAGAAGCAACATTTGTACACACCAATCTCAAGCTTATGAATGAGGACAGTGGGAGTCAGCAAAGGGGGAGATGCTGATCTCTCTCTCTCTGGTGATCAGCAGTGGAACATAAAGAAATGGAATGAAGATCCATCGGAGGAAGCTTCAGTCGAACATTAGGCAAAAGGTCCTTCAGTGAGAGGATGAGCATTGGAATATGCCCCTGGAGAAGTGGACACAGCAACAAGCCTGTTCAAGAAGCTCTTAAACATTGTCATATGGTTTTGTTTTAGGTAGTCCTGTGAAAAGCAGGGAATTGGACTTAATGGTCTGTATGGTTCCCTTCCAATATTCTGTGATTCTAAGTTTTGACTCATATACCACTCACAGGAAAATATAACTTAAAAATGGAAAGGGATATAGATGTGAAGTTCCGTGTAAGAGTTTCAGGTTCTTAATGACTACTGAGGTAAGATTTTAAAGAGGGACTTGAAGTTAAAAAAAAAAATTAAAAATCAGCACCTGGAACCTAGAGTGTTGTTAAATATTATCTAAGTATTGTAGTTTCTTAACACTGTATCAAAGTATGTGAAATCATTTTCACCATGCCTTTATTCCTGTAAAGAAGCATATCCTGACTGCATTAGTTTTACCCCTACAGAGAAAGCATACTGAAAGGAAAGGATACGACTCAAGACAGGAAGCATATACAGTAATTTCATGACCATAAGGCGCACCGGACTATAAGGCGCACCCCCAGGAGCTGGCAAATTTTGCAACTCTGTAGATCATATAAGGCGCACCGGACTATAAGGCGCACTTTTTTTTTTTGCAGCGAGGATCCGTGCCGCGCACAACAAAGTAACGAATTAGTAACAGAATCCCGCAATCATGGAGTTTACTGGCATGTGCTCAAATTGGAAACATTTTAACAGATTGGTGTAGCTTGTAGTCCCAAGTGCCCTCCCCGTGCACGGGGCCCGGCATTCCTGCCCACCCCAGGCACCGGCTGCCGAGGCGGGGCTCAGGGCGGCGGCGGTTTGGGGCGGTTGGGGCTCGCTACGGCACGGAGCGGTCGTGGCTCGCCACGGCATGAAGTGGGCGCGGCACGCCGTGGTATGGAATGATTGTGGCTCGCCGCGGCATGGAGTGATTGTGGCTCACCACAGTACAGAGCAGTCAGGGCTCGCCGCAGCACGGAGTGATTGTGGCTCGCCGCGGCACGGAGCGGGCACGTCGCATCATGGCACAGAGTGATTGTGGCTTGCCACGACACAGAGCAGTCAGGGCTCGCCGCGGCACAGAGCAGTCAGGGCTCACCGCGGCACGGAGCGATTGTGGCTGGCTGCGGCGTGGAACGGTCAGGGCTTGCCGCGGCAAGGAGCAATTGTGGCTCGCCGTGACACAGAGCAGGCACGGCATGCCGCGGTATGGAGCAATTGTGGCTCACCGCAGCATGGAGCGATTGTGGCTCACCGCGGCACGGAGGGGTTGTGGCTCGCCTCGGCACGGAGCGGTCAGGCCTTGCAGTGGCATGGAGTGATTGTGGCAATTGTGGCTCGCCGTGGTACGGAGTAGGCGCGGCTCGGAACAGCCAGGGCTAGCGGTGGCACAGAGCAGGTGCGGCGCGCCGCGGCATGGAGCAGTGGTGGCTCGCTGTGGTACAGAGCGGTCAGGGCTCACCGCGGCGTGGAGCAGTCAGGGCTTGCCGCGGCATGGAGCGATTGTGGCTTGCTGCGGCATGGAGCGGTCGGGGCTCACCGCAGCACGGAGCAGGCGTGGCTCAGAGCAGCCAGGGCTAGCGGTGGCACAGAGCAAGCGCGGTGCGCAGTGTCACGGAGCGGGCGTGGCTCATGGCGGCACGGAGCAGGAGCAGCTCGGAGCAGCTCGGAGTGGCAGTGGCTCGGAGTGGCCAGGGCTCGCAGCTTCTGAGGCAGCCCACTCCCTCCCTCCGCACGCTGCTCTGGCAGCCCGGTGAAGCTCTGGGAGCCCTGTGCACCCCTGCATTTCCCCTCGCTCGGCGCAGCCCTGATGCTGCCGCTGGGTGGGCTCTGCTCGGCTCGGGACTGTTGCGGGCTCGCACTTCTGGGTTGGCAAATTTCGCAACTTTGTACATTATATAAGGCACACTGGACTATAAGGCGCACTTCCGGGTTCGGGGAAAATTTTAGTCAAAAGGGTGCGCCTTATAGTCGTGAAATTACTGTAGTCAATACCTAAAGCAGACTCTCAAAGAAAATTTGGGAAGGGGAGGGAAGGTGAAGTCCAAGTACCAGATAAAATGCCCAGAGGCAGAAGTATTTTGCTATCATACTGCTTTACTCTTGTCTGCTGGGGCATGTTTGCACAAAACCATGTGACATCTGAATGGCATTACACTGGATTTCTTCTCATATTAGTTTAGTATTCTTGCTTGCTGATATTCTACCAAGTGCTTTGGGTTCATCATTTCTGTGATTACAAAATCATTGTAATTTAAGTCTTACTCTGTCACCTTAAATGCAGCCCCTTTTCAATGCATGAACTCTGCCTTTTACTTTGGAGGGTGAAGGTGGGTGAAGCTAGAGCTGCTGCTTGCAGTAATTCATATTATTGATAAAGGTAATAGTCACACATTGTCAAAGATGGCATGGTTTTTCATTGCTAAATGCCTAAAGCTGACACATTAAAAAAGTGTTTTAAAATTTTGGTTTATTTGAGAAATATCAAACAGTCTTGTTGTAATAATTATCAGCTTGTGCAATTAAAATAACAAAACAAAACACAACAAACCAAAGCAAAACAAAACAAAACAGGAGTCCCAGCAGAAAGCAGAGCAGATCAATAGGATCCTAAACTAACTCCAACAATCTTATTTCATCTCATATGCTGTTGGACAGACTAAAAAAAAGTAGTCTTTCAAGAAGGAACACACACACCACAGACAAAATATGGAATTGTATCTTCAAACAATAAAGGGAATTGCACAAAGTCAATATGCAGCTCGAAATTCCTACCCACCTTGCTTCACACTGATCTCCCGTGTGGACAAACAATAGATATATAATAGTACTGCTGAAGATTCTGTGGATACTTCTGTGGCTACACCAGGGAACAATCCTATTGTTTCAATCTCCTTGGAAAAATACACAATGTGTTCACCTCTCTGGTCTCCTTTTTCTGCCTTTAAAACACAACAGTAGATTCTAAATTAATGTAAAAATATGTCTCATTGCATGAAATTTAGAAATAACAATGTTAAATGGCACAGGGTGAGTATGTGAGTGATTCCATAAATTCAAAGGAATTTCATTAAAATCTGAGGGAGAAAAATTAAGTCCTCAGTATACCTCAATCTAGGCTCAGTTTTGAACCTGTTTAATTGTAATAAAAATGAACATCTGGTAGATGGAAGCCATGAAGAGTAATGTGATTAAGGTAGTATTTAGCAGGACTGGAAGGAGTCAGATTTCATTAAGGTATAAACCACTCAAATTGTCATACTGAAACATGCTGTATAATCACATCATCATCATCATCATCATCATCATCATCATCATCATCATCATCATCTGCCTGTTGGAGATTGGTATACTGTGAAAATGCAGAACTGCTGTTGAAGCACTCTTACACAAAATCACAGAATATGCTGAGTGAATCAGTCCCTCAAGGATCATCAAGTCCAATTCCCAGCTCCACACAACACCATCCCCAAGAGTCACACCATAAGCTCAAGGGTATTTTCAAAATTTCTCTTGAACTTTGTCAAGCTTGGTGCTGTGACCATTTCCCTGGGGAGCCTGTTCAGTGCACAACCTCCCCCCTGGGTGGAGAACCTTTTTCTAATGTCCAGCCTAAACTTTGCCTGACACAGCTTCAGGCCGTCATGTCTTGTCACTGGTTAAGACAGAGAAGAGATCAGTGTCTGTCCAAGTCCTTCTTGAAGCTGTTGAAGAGCACAGGGCTGAGGATGGAGCTCTGTGGAAACCCCCTAGTGACAGGAAACCACTCTGGTGTCACCCCATTCACTGTAATCTTTGGGCCTGACTCCTGAGCCAGTTCTTCACCCATCACATAATGTGGTTAACAGCTTTCCAATACTGGAGGGCCATTATTGAAAGCTTTACTGAAATCCAAAAAGATTGCATCAACTGGCTTCCCTTGATTGGCTAGGTGGGTTCCCTTGTTATGAAAGAAGATCAGGTTTGATAAAGCAGAACTTTCCCCTCATGAAGGTGTGCTGGCTGTGACCAGTAACTGCATTATTCTTCAGGTGTTTTTCAATATCTTTCTACAATTTTACTGAACACAGTGAAACTGGCAGGTCTCTAGTTTCCCTGGTCCTCTTTCCTGCCCCTTGAAAAACTGGAACAAAGTTCATCAGCTCAAATCAGCTGTGAGGTCTCTGGCTTCCCAAAAGTGCTCAAAAATCAAGACAGATTTTGCCATGACATCATCTAATTCTTTGAGGAAGCCCGTTAGACTCCACAAATATTCAACTGAAGCAGCAGATCCTGCACAACTTCGGAGTCAACTGGGAGTTGATCATTCTCACAGTCATGGTCCTCCAGATCAGGGTACTGAGACCCCTTGGCTCATTATCCACATTGAAGACAGAGGCAAAGAATGTGTTAAACACTCATGCCTTGTCCCTGTGCCTCTCAGAGGATATTTGCTACTAACTTGGCATTCCACAGTGGTTTGATTCTGTTTGTCTGTGCATGAAGGAATACTCCAAGTTAGAAGAAAGGACTGGACAAGTGAATGTATGAAAATAAAATACCCAGAATGGGTTAGAATTCAGAGAAATACAAACCAAAATGAAACTTCCTAACATTTTTGTTAGTTAAAAGTAAAACTGGAAAGGCCATTTTACACACTTAAAAAGGATAGACGAGATCTGGTTTTCACCAACCCTACTCTTTGTTCTTTTTATATTACTCTTTACTCAATGTATTGGCACAACAGATTTGTGGTCATTAGCTTGGAACATCTTCACCAGACTGCTGCCTTTTCAGTCCTCCCAGGATGGCTGCAGAAGTGACTTTTATATGAACTGTTACCAGATCAGGCTAAAGTATTCCATGCTAAAAGCTGCTCAGGAAAATCTGGGCCTTTGGAAATTACTTGCTGGTAAAAATTTGCGATATTTCTATAATTCTTTCTCTGTTGTTTCGCATTCTACTAGTATTTTTTACAGTCTTGGGGTGAAAACCGAGCTTCTTCACCCCTGCTGAGAAATTTTGACTGTATCTTCAGTTAGTTAAATGTAATGGAACAAACAGAATAAACTATACACAGACACGAGACCTTGGAACACAGGAGTGGTGATTCAGAATAGTTAAATCTGAGAACATACACAAACACAAGGAGCATACTTGCTGTCCTGGTTACAGCTGGGATAGAATTTATTTTTTCTCAGTAGCTGTTACAGTGCTGTGTTTTGGATTTAGAATGAGAATGGTATTGATAACAGACCAATGTTTTGGGCTTTGCTAAACAGTGTTTATCCTTAATCAAGGACTTTGTTTTTTTCCCTTGTCTCATGCTCAGCCAATGAGGAGGTATGCAAAAAGCCCAACAAACTGGGAGGGAGTTTAGCCAGGACAGGTGACCCAAACTGGCTAAAGGATATTCCACACCACAGAACATCACGCCCAGTACATAAACTGGGGGGAGTCACCCAGAAACTCAGTCAATCTGGGTTTGGGGTGGAGGGGGAGAGAGATGCTGGCATCCATCAGTGGGCAGTGAACAATTGCATTGTGCATCACTAGTTTTTTTCTCTATCCACTATTATTATTATTAGTCAGCATTATTATTGTATTTTATTATATTTTCAATTGTTAAATTGTTCTTAGCTCAACATGCAAGTTTTACTTTCATTTTCCTCCCAATTCCACTGGATTGCAGGGAGAGAGGGACGGAGGGGAGGAGGAAGGGAGTGGCTGTGAGGTGTTTAATTTCCATTGACTTGTGGGCTTAAAACCATGACACTGCCTCATTTATCTAGCCCTGTTTGTACAATTGATTGACCATATAAATACTGAAACAGATAAGCCTGGCTGGCTTCTGACTGTCTTTATCATGCCCACAACCAAGAAATCTCACCAAAAGGTTGAAAGGACCCATCAGCAACATGTAGCAGAAAGTGTATTTTACAATAAAATCTTTTTCGTTTGACATACCATCACAATTACTTGCATAAGTGCTGGATTTTTACAGTGCCCTGTGTTATTCCACAATAATAAAATAAAATAGAAAAACTTATTTCACTTAAGCTTACACGAATTGTTCATCCAGGACTAACAATTTCCCATTTCCTATAAACAGGATTAAAACACTTTGCAGACACCACAGACATTGGTGTGGATCTAAACCAAGAGTTTCTCAATACAGCGCGTTTCAATGTAGCACTGTGAGGTGGTACAGATCAGCAGTAAAAGCAGAGTAGATTCAGTTCGCGTAACTTTACTTGGCCGGGGTGTGGAACACCTATCCAAGAAGCAAAGAAAAAACTGGAAGAAAAAGATGAATTTCAGTGCTAACTGAAGACACAACAGTGAAAGATCACTAGAAATGTCTCTAGAATTTCTGGAAGCATGACAGTGTGGTTATCTCATTGCAATTAGTTCAGTAGAAAAGCTTAGGAGCAATACAGCAAGTGTCTAACAAAAAAAGCTGTTAACATTTCCACATCTATCTGAGGCTGGCTAGACTAAATTAGTTTTCTTTTCCTTCTTCATTTAACTGAAACCAATGTAGGTGGAAGAAAGATAAGTACATGAAGAAGTAAGATAAACACAGATGAAGATATGCTTACAGCCAGAGGTAGGTCTGCCCAGAGAGACAAGGGAGGCAGAGGGAATGAGGGAAACTTGCAGAACTGTAGCTGTTGTGGAAAACTGAAGATGCCAGAGAGTCCTGCCTCATCTCTTCTCCTTTATCAGTCCATTCCTGGGTATTAAGCAGCTACAATGTGTGAAGATGTCTGTATCAGTTATTAAATACGTTATCTAACTACCAGCAGAAGTATGGATGTTTTGTAAGGAAAAAACCTTGCTCTGAAAACTTTATATTATGAAAAAGCAACTTAGCACATAGAAAAGAAATAACTTGCTGAAGGTTACACAAAGACCTCCAGTTTTCCAATTATACCCACTGTCAAGATGGACCTTATGGTCCTGATCAAGTGTAGCATACTGGAACACTGCTGGTCTCAGTAAAGCATAAAAAGAAGTTCAGTTTTTCTACAGAGGATGGCACATCTGTCTCTTTAAATAATTTCCAGCCTCTCCAGCTCTTTCTTACACAGGAACAGCTGCTCATGAACTCTCTCACACGACCAGAGCAGCAGGAGACTGAATCAGAATGAAGTGGTGCAGTTAGAACTGCTATACCAAACCTTGTAATCTATTCCATTGAGAAAGGGAATTAGGCATGGCATGTGTGAGAATAAATTCCACAGGAGAAACTGAAATATTAAGGCATGGTTTCCTAGTAGGAACTGTTTAGTTATTCCTTCTCAATTAGCAACAAAGGTGCTCTTACTCAGCTATTAAATATTAACTTGAAGGACAGCTGTGGAAATGCAGGATAACTGAAATAGTATCTGCCCAGTCCTGGAAGAAAACACTCTCAGCTGGATGCAGCAATTGAAAACTCTTCTGGCTTTTATTTCTCTTTGCTTCTAACTATGAAATCTGCTGTTGCACTTTAAACCCAAAAAGACCCTAATTACATCTCACAGGGAGACAGAACATCTAAAATGATAAGAGCAGCAGGCATCAGAATCTTAGCAATTCAGAAACTTAACAATTCCAAAAATGCATAGCATATATTTACAATGGTAAACACAAAACATAACTTTAAAAAAAATCACAAAGTTCCTGCTTTTTTATTTCATCAGTTTACAGATTTTTGTTTTTGCTAACATATAACAAAGCAACTTCTGAAGAGGACTGGAAATAATCAAAGCCACTGATTCTTTCTCACAGAAGAAAAGAAAAATGTATTAACTGGGAGTATTCCACAGGAAATTAGTTAATTGTACTTCATTAAGTGACTCTAGCCAGATGTTACACACAAGCCAATTAACCGGACAATGGCTTAATAGCTTTTCTCAGCTGTAATTATAGAATTGAGATTAACAAAACTGCACTTAACACAGGAAGGTCCTTCCTTAAATTAATTTCACATGCCATTAAAGCAAGCAGCTTTTGAGCAAACTGCAGTTTTATAGATTGGTATATTATTTGCAATTACTGCTAATTGTTATGAGCAATGACTGCAGTATCTCTGGAACACATCAGTTGCTGACACTTCTTGAATGTGGCAACTTCATGGCTAACAAGTGTAACGTTGCTGATGTATCATTACTTGTAAGTGACTGACAGAAGTGTTCTACCTTTATAATTGGAAATACAATAGGTACTTTTTCTGGCATCAGTGTACGTCTCTATTTTTGTTCATAATAGGCCAGTTTATGTGTGCAAAGGTATCTAAAGTAGCAGTTAATCCTCAAACAGTCTTAATTGGATCACGGGATTATTTGTGTAATCAAGTACAACACAAGCACTCATTATCAGGCACTCATGCAATTGGAATAGCTGAAAGCCTGTGACCAACACATGGGATGCATGATAACCTGCTTGTGACGGAAGGTTCTCTTTGAAACACCACACCATCTGGATTAAGGCAAGACAATAAACGTCTTGACAAACACATTTAAACTGCCCATGCTGTAGTACATATGTGACGTGCAGACACCCAACACATGCTGGCTTTGAAAGAAGAGCACGTTTTTTCTACGCTGACTTCAGGTAATAAACCATCAGAGAAGAGAGACACTTTCAGCCTCTAGGAATGATGATGCAATCCCTGCTTGTGCCACGTGTACTGTAGTAGATAAATGTACAGCCTCACAGGCTACAGCAGCAGGTGGGGGATGCACTGAGCTGTGAAGACAAGAGCTGGAAAGGGAAAAAAATTCCAGTTAAAAAAATCTTAAAAATTATTCAAGACTCAAACATGACATGACAAGGAACTTCTATCACTCAGATTATTCATGACATATATGACACACTCCTATTGATTAGATACATTACAGTGCTTCTAAAATTTTTTGAAAGATGCACAGTGCTGGCACAAATCTTGATCAGCGTGAGATGGGTAGGAAGCATTCCCATAGGTTACCAGATGATTACCTGACCAGTGTTAACCTTGGCATCAAGAACACTGATGCCCACTGCAGATCTTCAGAAATCTGGAGTTCTGGCACCGTCCTTATGCATATGAATGGGCATCATATACAAAAGAAAGCAAAGAACTAAGAGAAATGGAGCCTGGTGTATGAATGACAAGTCACTTTAATAACAACAACAATGGGATAACGCATTATTTAAAATGAAAAATTTAAAATCTAAGGACATCAGGAGTCAGACTTCACTTTGTGAATCCAGTGCCAGACTTTTACTCATTGAGGAACAGTTGAAACTGCTGTCAGCAGCCCTGCTAGCAGGAATTCACGCCCTGACCCATTGTGGAAACATAATTCCTGAGACAGCAAACATGTGGCAAGCTGGTGAGCACTTGAATACAGTGGCTCTTTGTGAAAGAAACTTACAGGGACCCCAAGAAATAATCCAACACCATTCACCTGACACCATGGCAAGATCAGCCATAGCTATGTATTACTGACAAGTTGGTTTAACCTCCTCTTGCAGACCACCCAGAAGCTGCATTCTGTTCACAGCAATCTGCTCCCATGCCTCCCTCTCCTACTGTTCAGAAGCATATGGGTATACTGCCCATGGATGGTACATGTACCACTGGCACTACCAACAGGAGGAAGCTGATCTTTATATAGTGGCATTGTGTATACTAGCATATCATGCTTCTTGGTAGTATCCTCCCTGCCAGGCTAAGCAACATGCCACTAGAATGCCATATGTGCAGTTAGATTAAATAGATCCCAGGTCTCTCTCATCAAATTCTACTCTCTTTTTTTCTGCTAGGCCACATCTGTCTTGGAGTACAGCATTTAAAACAGGACAATGGTTTTACAACTGGATAGGGCGCAAGGCTGACTTCACATGGGTTTTTTCAGATCACATTCTTACTTAGAAATGCATTAAACTGATGGTTAATTATAACTAAGAGCATATTTTTCATTTAAAATATTACAGATAATTCTTTGTGAGCATTGTGAAGAGTCTTATCACAACTGACATCTGGGGTTTCCCTTCTCTGCCTACTGCTGGGATGGAACAGTTTTAACTTCTGTCAAGGATTCTGTCTGATATTCCTTAGAAAAGGAGAATGGATTAAAGAATTTCTCTGTGCATGGGATCAAGGGCCTAAAAGATACAGTAATTTCGTGACTATAAGGTGCATCCTTTTGACTAAAATTTTCCCCGAAACCTGGAAGCGCGCCTTATAGACCGGTGCGCCTTATATGATGTACAAAGTTGCAACATTTGCCACCCCAGAAGTGTGAGCCGTGAGCCGTGGGGGGAGCTGGCAGTGCCACGGCAGCCGGGTGGAGGCGGGCCCGGGAGCTCGCAGCACCGCCCCTGCCGCGTGGAGGCGGGCCAGGGGGCCCATGGCTGCCAGGTGGAGGTGGGCCTGGGGGCCTGTGGCACCACCCCTCCCGGGTCCAGGTGGGCCCAGTGGCTCGTGGCACCGCCCCTGTCGGGTCTGGGCAGGCCAGGGGGCCAATGGCTGCCGGGTTGAGGCAGGGCCTCGGCCAGCAACCACGCGGAGGGAGCTGGGGGCGGAGCCTCGCTGCAAAAAAAATGTGCGCCTTATAGTCCAGTGCGCCTTATATGATCTATAAAGTTGCGAATTTTCCCGCCTCCTGGGGGGTGCACCTTATAGTCCGGTGCACCTTACGGTTGTGAAATTACTGTAATTGTTGACTTATTAAGTCTTTGTCCCCTGTAATACACCACTGTCAAATATACTCAGTGTAATCAGTTCCCTGAAGATTTTGTCTTCTCTCAATCCTTATGAAAGAAGGCTGAAGTGGAAGTTCAGGGTCTATCTTCTCTGCACTCTCTCACATGCGGCTCATACTCATACGTGATTCTTCCAGTACTGTCTCATACCTCAAATCACTCTCCTATCACAATGAACCTAATTGATTTGAAATAGTTTTGAAAAGTACAGTAATTTCACGAATACAAGCCGCACCAATTTGACTAAGATTTTGCTCCTAAACTGGAAATGCGGCTAATAATCAGGAGCGGCTAATACAACCTCAGAAGTGCCTGCCAGAGTGCTGAGCCGAGCAGCTGCAAAGTCGGCATTTTGCGATTGTTACAAATCACTACTTTGTTGCACCGCGGGTGGAGCCTGGCTCCCTGCAGGCAGCACGGGGGGCGGGGAGAGAGGCGGGAGAGCTCTCTTTCCTCCTCTGCCACAGCCCAGGGGAGAGACGGGGGGGGCCCGGCGCCGCCATTGCCGCGGCCCGGGGAGCCGACGGGAGCCCCGCGCTGCCATTGCCGCGGCTCAGGGAGCCGACGGGGTGCTTTGTCCCCGCCCGCCGCCGCCGCGGCAGGAGCGGGGAAACTCCGTCCCTGCCCGCCGCCGGCGCCACAGGCGCGGGAAAGCTCCCTCCCTGCCCGCTGCCGTAGGAGCAGGGGAAGCTCCGTCCCTGCCTGCCACCGCGGGGCAGCGCCGACCCGGATGACCGAGCCCAGTGGCAGCGCCGGCCGGCCCCGAGCTGCAGCACCGGGCTGGCCCACCTGGCCCCGTCAGCGGCCCCTAGCGGGCCGAGCCTGCACAGCCTTAGCTCAGCCAGTAAACCCCGCCCTCCCGCGGTTCTGTTACTAATTGCACGCGGGTCCTCGCTGCGAACGACAGAGCGGCTTATATTCGTGTGCGGCTTATCTATGGACAAAAACCAAAATATTTGCCAACACCCAGAGATGCGGCTTATAGTCAGTGCGGCTTGTATTCGTGAATTTACTGTACTAATATCCCTCTGCCACCTTTTTGCCAGAGAAACTGAAATAACTGAGAAGCCTTTCACAGCATGACAGCCCAGGGATCCCCTTCCTCGTGCAATAAGCCCTCTATCAGGAGTAAGCTACTTTAGAAATCAAGACAGTAAAAGCCCCCTCTTCCTCAAATATCAAAGTTGACTCTGACATTTTCAAAGTCCCCCAAAACAACCAAGAGTTTAAGCTCAAGTTTACCACTGCATGCTTCTGCCAAGGAAAGCCTGAGATCTTCCTTAAATTACTTAAGGAAATTACTTAATTCAGAATTTTGATTGCAAGAACTGATTTGAAATTTAGACAACCACAAACAATCTAAATTAAACTACTTTTTTCAGCCCCATATATTACTAGTTCCTTCTGTTTCAGAGTGTCAAACAAGTAGCTTAGCCAATCAACACCATATTTCATAGTCCCCAAGCTGGAGGCTCCTCACTTTTCAAGAGAAATATATCAGAAGACTATTCTTGTAGATATGCATATCGAAATAACTACAAAGACATAGTTTTTAGTGAGGAGGTTCTACATATATGTAGGTATTTGCAGTTACATAGCTTGCATATTTGTTTTACCTTTGAAAGGAAGACAGTGATGTCCCTGCTTGAAGGATCATGAAACATAAATTAATAAACCTGTTTACAATTTTAAAATTTTATCATGGCCTTTAGGTAAATTTTAACCAATACTGAAAAACAATTATTTTCAGGTCTTTTGAAAAAATTTGGGAAAACAAAAAATTAGCTCTGTACATAAGCAAAGTGCATAGTTTTTTCAGCACATAAACTTCATGTATTTAATTCCCACTAATTCAGAACACTTCTGTACTAAAGTCCTGGTTCTATTCACTGTCTTAAATCCTTCCTTTACTAAGATAAGCCCTACACATTTCAAATGCTTTGCCAGTAATTGCAAAGATACAGAGGACATCAGTTCAAGCAATGAACAGCATTAGTGGTCACTGAAAGCACCTCTGATTACAGTTTCTAACCACCCAAGATGCCTAAACCAAGTATGTTGGCAATAAAAACTATCTGAGAAGAAAAATATGTAAAGGAGGACTGCAAAACTGGAGGTAGCAACACCACATACCGTGCCATGGAGAATGACAGGAACAATATAAGGCAGACAGCAGCCACTGACCCTAATCCAATAGCAGTCATGTATTGCAGAGGGGGTGATAAATCTGAAAAGAAAGTATCCAACAATTCAAACAAACCAACCAAATAAGGAAGCTTCAGTCTCATAGCTGAAGTATAGCAACAAAACCCAGATGCTCAATTAATGAGAGTAAGGGAGTTCACTATTTAGTAGTTACCATCCAGTTGAGGAAGAAAGATTATAATTAGAATATTTAAAAAATTATTATCAGGATAATTTTTGGTAAAAGACATACGTATCCTTATAACACTGTAACACCAGTTTCCATCAGCAAATTACACATCTCTAGAGAAGATGTAAACCCTCTATAAAAATTCGATTTGTCTTCCCTCCATATTGTAGAGTGTATACCACAAAAAAACCTAAAATTTTGTTTTACTTATTTGTGGCAGAAGAAAGTGTGCTTTTAATACAGTTTCCTACCATTTTTTATGATGATCTATCACACAATGTCTAGCTAGATGACATCTGAAACATGGCCATTTAGTTTAGATTTAATTTACAGATTTGCCTTCCACACAAGTTGAATTAAGAAATATTTCTCAAAGGATTCAGCAAGCCAAAAATACTCTCAGGCTCTCCAGCTGCAGAAGCACATTAGGGCAAAGAACACTTTGGCTGTAAGTCCATATGATATAAAGGCAAATGGATTTACAACAAAAGGCCAAAGGCCTGACCTGTCCTACTCTCTTTCCTATGTTCATTCTTTTAACCCCCAAACCAAAATCCACCTATTTGTAAGACAGTCTTTGATGATGTGCTACATGTTGATAAATGATAAATTCAGAAAAGGACAATTTTCTATCTTTCCAGTGTTATTCTACAGCTACTGCCTCAACAGTCCTAGCAATGGCACCACCAAACCCAGGGAATCCTTGATCTTAGCAGAGTTTCCACAACGAGGAACTGCCTGCACATATTCTAAGTGTGGTAGTAAATGAACTAGGTCATAAGAGTAATTAAAGAAAGAGCAACTAAAGAAAACCCAGAAATAAACAGAGAATTGTCACCAGAACATCAGTTATAGTGATAATCAGATATGGAGGAGGTAGACCTCAAGCACTCCAACCATGACATCTTTTGACATCATTCCGAAGTACTGCCCCACTTTCCAGTGTTACTGCCTTTCCTAACTCAAGAGACTTTGTGGAGCTTTCAACTCAAAAGCAGATTTTAGGGCTCATAGGAGACTCCAGTGGTGTTGCTTTCTGTGTCAGGGGAGACAAATGTTGGCTTTTTGCTGAGATATGAGGTTGGTGAAGAATAGTTTCAACTATGGTGGAAAGGAAGGAAACATGATCTCTAGTGGGTTCCAAATCCTCTGAGATAAATTCATTAATTGGGAATATTTTGAAGTCAAAAAGTAAATAAAAATAAAACCACGCTGAGAAATTTACTGGATTTTAAAGTTATGCACTTATATATTTAAGAAACTCCATTTACCAGTATCCAAATCAGCCATACTTTTCATTTTTGCACAGTATCTTCCGTTTTTTTAAATATTGTAAAAAGATGTAATTCTTGACAGACCATCTGAACATTCTAAAATAAGAAATATAGCCTCCAAAAGTTAAAATATTGCAGGGATATTGCGTTGCTGGTTTTTGTTGGGGTTTTTTTGGTACTTTTTTGGTTTTGCTTTAATTTGGTTTTTGGGGGGTTGTTTGTTGTTTTTTAAAATACTTTTACTTTTAGTCATTTTTATTTTTAGTTATTGTTGTTCTTTGACTGATTTTTAAAATCTTTAAGCCAATATAGGACTATCTTAAAATAGGCTTCCAAAATTTCACATTTTCTGTGCTTCAAATCCTTAGTACACAAAAATTGCTCTATGGACTTCGATGTGATGCCCAGAAATAGCAATATTGAAAATCAGAGAAAAACAGGAGAGTACATTTTAGGATGGATTGCTGAATCCATTGGAATGGAATAGTGAAGAGCAAGGAAAATTTTCCATCTCTAATCTTTTCAATCCTTGAAGGCAATGATCATGAATGGCAAAAGAAGAAACAGTCACAGCAAAGCCATGACAACTCAGACCATTTTATTGAAGGAAAAATTGACTTACTTTTAATTTGTGCCCAAACAGTACAGGACTGTGTTCTTACCTAAAAGAGAAAACATAAAAATTACTGTTGCTCATGAGAAAAATTTATTCTTACTAACAGTCTCTGAAAGATCAGCCATCAACAAAAATTACTATTGGGAATGGAGTTTGTTATTCCCTTGGTAGCAGCCTCTATATTGTCTTAAAAGATTAAACCTTATAAAAATAAGATTAGACATAGTGCTTTGATGAAAGGCTGGCTCTAGTTTTTAGCTCATTATTCTTCCTTTCATTTTACAGTCTTCCATCCATGGAAAGATCTTTGATGTTGCTTCAATAAGAACTCAGGATTTATGAAAAGCTAAGCTAAGGCTGAATGTGCTGTGTTAACTCTCCCCCATGCAGAACATGTATGTTGAAATAGAGTATCTCATGGCATGTTTTACAAATACTACATGCAGCAGTTTCTTAGTTATGATAACATGCTTGGTAATTTTTAATAACTTTATAGAATACGTAAAGAAACATGGGTCTGCTTTTGCAGACTTGTTAAGAAAGTTTGATTTTTTTACAGTAAGCTTTGGTCTCTGTGGAGCATTTTCCCCAGCTCTTCACAGTTATAAATACACAAAATGCTCTATTCTAGGTTCTATTATCTATTGTGTAATTACTGTGAAGTGTATTTTTGTAGTGCTTCCTGCTAAATGACTTTCACAGACTTTCACATAACACATACACAATACATGCATTTTTTATATTGTAGCAAACTGTGTATTACGTTGCTCTGAATAACAGTACATTTGAGAAAGAAGGTTATGTTTTGAAGCATTTGGACAAAAGGATGAAGGCACATTTGAGTGATTAATCTCACTTCTGTGTGTCTGCATGCTGAATTGTAGAACCTCAATGATTCTTACACCCATTACTTATATTGAATTTTCTGGTTAATTAAAAGGACAAAGGACTGACAAAGAAAATCTTCTTAGAAGAGAAAAGATCAAGAAAAAGGGGGAGATTTAGATACCAAATCAAATGCCAGATTGCTACCTTCATGACACACTCTAGTGAGCACCTCCAAATCTGAACAATGGAAAAATGATATGACAATATGTTAGGGACATTCAGTAATATGTTAATAAAAATCAAAACCAAGCCATGATTTTGCAGCATGATGATACAAATTGTACCATTTTTAGTATGAAAGAAGACAGAATGGACTCTTAAGGATGCCAGAATATAAAAGGGAATAATGACAACATTAGTTAGGAGCCTTTTACATCTATTTCTAATTTGTCTGTATTCAAATGGAAATGTGCTAACAAGTAAAAGACACTTCAGAAATACTGGTTTCACAGGTATTAAGAACTGAAAGGCAAGCAATTTTTTAAAAGAAGACTGAGCTCTTGAATCCAAATGCAGTTGCTTAAGTAATCACATTTTTAGAAAGTCTCAAAATCCAACAAACTGCAATTCATAATTTCAATTTTTATTCTTAACCTTCTAATATAGCAATTGCACAAAATAAAGGGGCATGACAACTGAAGATAACCAATACTTTCGAACCAGCAATTCAAGTTCCATTTCAAAAAAGCAGAGCTGCGAAACAAAGCAGTTTGGTATTTGCAATCCCAATAATGATCCATAACTGTTGTGTATTTCATCAACCTACTAAAGCCATAAAGGGAAGTGTGTACACTAAGCAGTTGATGCATTTTAAATGTTAGGAAGCAAGAGTGACCTCCACAAATAATCGCAACATTAATCCATCAAATCAGTGGCTAGAAAATATATGTGCAAATGTCAGCAGTGAAGGATCAGGAAACAATCCATAAGAAAGAGAAAGTTAGAAGCAGCTTAATAAACAGCTTAATAAACAACTGGCAAAGATATATAAGAAGCTACTTTGTTCTGCACAGCAAAAGCCGCCACAAAAGTAAAAGAAGTTAAAATACTCCAGTATAAGAAAATATAAATGCATAAAACCCAAGGATAAATAAACTAAGCTGAAAGATATATGTAGTAGCACTTAGAGAGGCCAAACTTGTATACATTTGACTGATTAACAATTCTGTTCCACAGAGTACATTTTTCAATAAAATACAGTTCATTGTCCAAATTCCAAGATATTTTGGATGTCAGTGTTAATAACTTAACATTATTTATGAAATAAAATGCCTTCTATTGTTATTTTCCCACTTTTCCCCTCACACAATTAATTAAAATTTATGACAACCAACAGACTTGTATCAGGATTAGAAACCACTTCATCTCTGCTATAAAATCTCTCAGCGTAATAGATGCCAGAATCCTCTTACTACATGCACTTAGTTTTATTTCACTCACTTTGAACTGAGGCAGTTACAGGTAAAAGGTAAATCCTTTTACTCTAGAAATACATTTTGATAGTAACACACTACTATGAAAACAGTACTTCAGAATATGCATAAATGAGGATGTTACTTACTATTTCTTAATAGAAGCTGTTTTATCTTACTGAGATTTGTGTGCAAGCTCCCAAAATTTTAGAGAATTACTTATAAGTGACTCATGGATCAGTTTAAACATTTCTCTTGTTTTATGCTGTATACACGAAGTTCTAAAACCCCAATTTCGATGGCAAGGCGAGGCACTGTTTAGTGTTTCTTTATTAGAGGCTGTTTAGTTCAGTTTGTGTATTTGACATTCAGGAACTATATTGTACACAAAGAGTTATTCTGAGTCCCATACAAGAAAAACTTTCTACTACTGAGACTGATATTATTAAAAAAAATCAAAGTTGTTGACTCCTGAGAGAGATACAACTGGAAAATTAGATGATATGTACATTTTAGAAACATTTTGTTTCCAGGTAAAAAGAAGTACAGTAATTTCACGAATACAAGCCGCACCAATTTGACCAAAATTTTGGTGGAAACCCGGAAGTGCGGCTAATATTCCGGGGCGGCTAATACATTAACAAAATTCTAAAAGCTGCCAACACGGAAGTGAGAGCCCGCGGCAGCCCCAAGCCAAGCTGGAGCCCGGCCGGCCCCGGCTGAGGTGGGAAAGCCTGGCAGAGGCGGGGCCAGCAGTGTGGGGGCGGGCGGCAGAGCCTGAGCAAGCAGGGCGGGGCAGGGGGGCGGCAGAGCCCGGGCCAGCAGGGCGGGGGAGCCCGGGAGAACTGGGGCTAGCAGTGCAGGGGAGCATGGCAGAAGCAGGAAGGCCGACGGGTGGGGCTGCCTGGCAGCGGGGGAAGCCCAGCAGAATCGGGGCCAGCAGCGTGGGGGAGCCCGGCGGTGCGGGGGCCTGCAGTGCTGGCCAGGGCGAGGAAACGCGGCGGCGGTGCAGATGGGAGGGGGCGGCCGGCGAGCCTGGCAGCGGCGGCAGCGGCTGGCCCGCCGGCAGGGCGAGTACATGAACGCAGTGGCGAGGCGGCCGGCATGCCTGCCAGTGGCGGCAGTGGCTGGCCCGCCGGCAGGGCGAGTACGTGAACGCAGCGGCGACGCGGCCGGCATGCCTGCCAGCGGCGGCAGTGGCTGGCCCGCCGGCAGGGCTAGGGAACGCGGCGCGGCCAGCGAGCCGGGCGGCGGCGGCGGCAGCCCGCCGGTAGGGCTAGGGAACGCGGCGCGGCGCGGCCGCCGAGCCGGGCGGCGGCAGCCCGCCGGCAGGGCTAGGGAACGCGGCGCGGCCAGCGAGCCGGGCGGCGGCGGCGGCAGCCCGCCGGTAGGGCTAGGGAACGCGGCGTGGCCGCCGAGCCGGGCGGCGGCAGCCTGCCGGCAGGGCTAGGGAACGCGGCGCGGCCAGCGAGCCAGGCGGCGGCGGCGGCAGCCCGCCGGCAGGGCTAGGGAACGCGGCGCGGCCAGTGAGCTGGGCGGCGGCGGCGGCAGCCCGCCGGCAGGGCTAGGGAACGCGGCGCGGCCGCCGAGCCAGGCGGCGGCAGCCTGCCGGCAGGGCTAGGGAACGCAGCGCGGCCAGCGAGCCGGGCGGCGGCAGGCCGCCGGCAGGGCTAGGGAACGCGGCGCGGCCAGCGAGCCGGGCGGCGGCGGCGGCAGCCCGCCGGCAGGGCTAGGGAACGCGGCAGCGGGGCGGTGCTGACGGGAGAGGGGGGCCAGCGAGCCCGGCGGCAGCGGCAGCACCACCCGGCCAGCCCCGCCGAGCCGTGGCGCTGAGCTGGGCTACCCGGCCCCGTCGGCAACCATGAGCGGGCCGAGCCTTCCTGGCCCCGCCCCGAGCCAGTAAAGCCCGCTATGCCGCGATCCTGTTACTAATTGGCCAATTTGTGAAAGCTGCGCACGGATTCTCGCGACGAACGAAAGTGCGGCTAATATTCGGGGTGCGGCTTATCTATTGACAAAGACAGCAACATTGTCGAGGCACCGGAAGTGCGGCTTATAATCCGTGCGGCTTGTATTCGTGAAACTACTGTATTTACTTTAAAATGATAAAAAATTAATGATAATAATACACTTTTTTTTAAAATAAGGCTTTCTCAGTGGAGCTGGAGCTGACGCTCACTGCCTTTTGGAAGGTAACAACATGTGATAAAATATATTTTTCCATGTCATTTGGAGAATGGTATATTTTGTTATAAAATATTTAATTAAAAATTAAAATGAGTGAACTCATCATTGCTAAGGAATGATTTTCAAATTCTCATACTAATCTCTTAGTAAATTCTAGCCCAACACAGACGCCTTCAATTACTGAGGGCTGGAATGGGCATTCATTTTAAATTATTTTCCATTGTTTGACTTTTGGCATTCAGAGTTGCTTCAACAGTACAAGGACATAAGTACCATCAAGTAATTATAAAAGATATTTAAAGAGCTTCAGATTTAATCTAATTCTGTCAACTAGGAGATCCTTGAAGCATCATAAAAATGAAATACCCAGCTAACATTTTTGTCTTCTCCCCAAGCAACATTTCATTCAAGAGGTGTAAAGAGGTTTTAAAACATCCATTACCTTATTCCACTCACTTATTATTTTCAAAAAAACACAATACTCTTCTCCCAGCTTTAAAGGAGCATTATAAAACTTCCCATAATAATGTCTGTCTCCAAGAGTAATTGACATATTATCAGCAACATCCTTCGCCCGAAATTCAGCTGCCACATATCCTTTAATGTCAGTGGTGTTACTAAAGAAAGTTGTAGCAGCAAAGGAGTCACAAATAAAAGTGCTTTGCAAATCCAGAGGAAGCACAATCACTTGATAAAAACTAGAGTGAAACAAAAAGAAAGTAAATATTAGCCCTCATTTCAACGAAATAAGCATCAGCTATCCATTAATGCATACTGCTTTTTTCTATTTGTAGCCTCTTAACTGTTTTTATTAACAATGTTCAATACAAACACCTCTTATACTAAAATGTTTATCTGTGCACATGTGTTCCACTTCATTTTTATCCAAAAGCACTGCATGCACAGCTTAGAGCTGGGTCTTCTCATCACATGCATGTTATTGCTACATGCTTATTAATGTTCAGAAGAATATAAAACTGACATACTTCTGGCTATCTCCTCCTCCTCACACTGAAGTTCACCTATGAAATAACATACCATTTTCTCTAAAAATTACTTGAAAATTCACAGAAACAAGACTTTTTCTATTGAAAGGAGGAAAGGAGAGATACCATCTTAAAAAAATAAAATCCGTCTTCATTTCTCTCAAAACAATGTTTAGTCTATCATATTCAACCATGGGAAGACTATTCACTAAGGCTGCTACACCAGGCATTTCATGAGATGTTACTAGCTTTCAAGTATTTTCTACTTCAGTGTAATACTGAGTTACCTTTTTGTTATACCACCAACAGCACTTAGTAAGGGGTATATCCTTTTAGTCTAGAAATACATAGAAATACATGACTATTTTGATAGTGATACACTACCAGGAAAATAGTATTCAGAATATGCCTAAATGAGGATATTATTCAGTATTCCCTCTGACTCTGGGAGGAAATATGTACTGTCTGCATGAGTTCATTGGAAAAGAAAAATCACATCAGTTTGGATCTATCAGTCAAGGTCTACTGTAACCTCACTGTGCATAAAGGGAAAAGAAAAACAAAATCAAACCACAAAGTTAGTGGTGAAAACTCACAATTATCCAAACTAGGATTTTTTTCCAGAAAACAGCAAAAAGCCTGAATCTAAATATTACTCTGCCTAGGAGGCATAAAACCTGTAAGGTATAGTTTAAGATTTTTCTTATTGAAAGAAATAATTGCTAAAAATAATTGTTAAAAAAAATTATCTTGCCGCTCAAAACAGTTCTAATCTGTGCATAAAATGAATCTGCAGAACATTCTCTGAAAGGGTGAAGAGCACAAAGACAAACCTGATTGGTCCATTCTGATCTTCTGCTTTCCGGAGTCTGAGCAAAGGTGCAGAACCTTTAACTGCAACAAATTCTACTTTTGGGAAAGGGGGATCTGAAAAGTAAACAAACAACAGTGTCTCAGAAAGGTTTTAGAAATATTTCAGGCACCAGCTCCTAGCTACTTTTCAGTTCCTTTTCAATTGCCAGGTATTTTTTTCAACAAAATGTCCTTAATTGAACCTTGAACCCCAAACAGCTAATGCCCGCAGGCATTATAAACGGCCAAGAAATACACAGAGCAAATACGCTCATGATGGTCTGGCAGCCCCTGTATTTCTGCTAGCTGGGAAAAAGAGAGATGCCCAAAAATGGTGGTTGACTGCAGAGAAACGAGCCATGAAAGCTTTGTTGGAGGAAGCAGTATTATTTAATTGAAATGGTTAGGGAGAAGAAAAGTATGAAATTGTGCACAGAGCCCATTGCAAGAAATACAATGGCAAGAATAAAGGATAAATTACAGTACAGTAATTTCACGATTACAAGCCGCACCATTTTGACTAAAATTTTGGTCCGAACCCAAAGTGCGGCTTATAATCAGGTGCGGCTTATATATGGACAAAGAACAAAAAGTTGCTCTTTTAGTTTGGAGGACAGATGTCTGCTGAGAAAGGCAGGAACTTCTCTTTGAAATGGAGAATGTAAACCCCCTCTCTCCAAATTATTATAATTTTGAAATCAAGGGGTTTTCAGGCAAAAATATGGAAATTAGGAATAACAGTTCTTTTCTAGGGAAATCAAAATAGAAATACTACAAAGAAACAAACTCCAAACCCTGACAAAGTCAGAGTACAACCTGACACCCTGTCAGGCAGGGTGTTGGTAGCAGTCCCATTCCATGGTGGCTGCATCCTCCTGCAGTGACAGATGTGGCTCAGTTGGAGCAGTGCTCCTGTAGAAGGTGCAGTTTCCCTCCGGAGGTCCAGTGGTGATGTGGAGAAATCCGGTTTTCCACTGAAGTCCAGTGGAGAAAGGGGTTACCTTAGTGTCCCAAAGCCTCTGTTTTTATCTTGGTAAGAAATGTTGGGCTCTTCCCCCTGGCTGGAGCAACTTTCAATTGGATGCAGTAATTTTATCAGTCACACACTGGGACTCAATGGGCCATTAGCAGACAATGACTGCCTGAAGGAAGGATGAGGTGTGAAAAGATAAAGAACAATGGCCCGTCTGGTTTCAATGGATGGCCCATTAGCAGATTATCTGCCATTGAGATAAGGATCACTGTCCCCACCCTCAACAGATGGTGATAGAATAGATAGATTTTATCACACTCTGTATTGTAATGTGCGGCTTATAATCAGGTGCGGCTTATATATGGACAAAAAACCAAAAAGTTGCTGAAACTCAGAAGTGCGGCTTATACTCAGTGCGGCTTATAATCGTGAAATTACTGTAATTTCACGAATACAAGCCGCACAGACTATAAGCTGCATCTCTGGGTGTTGGCAAACATTTCGTTCTTTGTCCATAAATAAGCCGCACCTGAGTATAAGCCGCTCTGTCGTTCGCAGCGAGGACCGCGTGCAACAAAGTTGACAAATAGTAACAGAACCGCGGCATGGTGGGGTTTACTGGCTCGGCTCGGGCTGTGCAGGCTTGGCCCGCTCGGGGCTGCCGACAGGGCCAGGTGGCCCAGCCTGGCGCTGCCGCTCGGGGCTGGCCACCACCTCTGGGCTCGCTCACCCTGGTCTGGCGCTGCCCTGTGGTGGCAGGTGGGGACGGAGCACCCCCCGCTCCCGCTGCGGCAGGCGTGGGCAGGAGCCCCCCGCTTACCCCACGGGCCGCGGGGATGGCAGCACGGAGGCCCCACCTCCTCCCCGAACCATGGGGATGTCAGCACAGAGCCCCCCGCCTCTCCCCGCCTGAAGGAGGGAACTCCCCCGCCTCCCTCCCTCCCCCCGCGCTGCCGGCACTGAGCTGGCCCCACCTGCCGCACAACACAGTAACCAATTTGTAACAATCGCGAAATCCTGGGTTTTACTGGCAGGTGCTCGGCTCGGCACCCTGGCTGACACTTCTGGGGTTGTAAATATCAGAAAATTATTCACATATTAGCCGCTCCCGAGTATAAGCCGTATTTCCGGTATGGGAGCAAAATTTTAGTCAAAATGGTGTGGTTTGTATTTGTGAAATTACTGTAGTAGTGTCAAAAGCACTTTCAAGAAGGCAACTTCGTTAGATACTGCTCATAGTCAAGCAGGAATATGCAGGCCCTTAAATTAGGTTTCAATATGGACACAGACCTCTAATCTGTTTTAGTGGGAATTCGCATCAAAACCAATGCTGAAAAAGTAGTTCTTCCTGTCAATGGCACTAATGACAGCAGCACACTGATATGGAAATTACCACCAGCACCCTGAAAGCAAAAATGAAAATTGCTTCAGTGTGCACAACCAAGGGGACAGAGTGTGAAGCACAGACACCATCTAGTCCAGAAATCTGAAAGAACTTGCACAGGTAAATACAGGTACAGCTAGGCTTTTTGAACACCAGCATATCAGGCTGCTCATGTGATATCTGACTGAAGAGTAAAAAATGCAGTGCTTATTGTGCAAATTCAGAAAACCAAGGGTTCAGAGCTAGAAAGAATAATCAATATCATGAAGAGAAACAAAAGAAAACCAATGCAGATTTCCTGAAGTTAAGTGACACCAGGCAAAATATTGCTGAGATGCACGGATTTTTCAATGAGCCGGAATACAAAGAGCTGCATGTATCTTATGAAGTATAGAAAAATCATGAGTTTTGCAGGAGAAAATGAGGCCTGTTAGCAAAACTGTCAAGAGGGTAAGTAACTGCTAAAAAGGGAGCTAGAAATATAGATCATGTTGAAAGCAGAAGTACTGGGGTGCAGGAAGGTTATTAGAGGTTAGTACTACTAGCATTTTGTTAACAATCATGGTGCAAAATCCCAGTATGTACAGATGAATTGTGCTGCCCAATGTAAGAAACAGAGAGACTTTACATAAGAACTGAACCACCTTAACAGTTGTTGCTTTTCAAATCTGGGATTATCACAGTATAAAATAAAAGGTGATACACCTGGGCTTCTAACAAGAGTTTATGCTAAATATTCTAATTTCCTTTGAGCAGTAGGAATGGCATTATTAGTACATCTCAGAATGAGTACTAGGAACCAAAATGAAAGAAAAAGTCAAAAAGGCTGCTCTAAAAGGCATAAGAAACAGGCTTATGTAATACTTGAATAGTACCACCCAAGGTGCACAAGATCCATGCGTCACCATTTCCTGGTGCCTGAAGTTCCAATCATCAGTGCAAAAGAGCTATGTGAAACCAGTTCACAGGATGCAAGGAAGAGTTGGATAAAGAAATCCTCTTATATGAGGCAAACAAAATCTCAGGTTTGTAATGTATGAAGAGGAAATATGACAGCTTATACTATCTCTGCTTTAAACAGACATGAAACTTGTGAAGGGATACAATTTCAGCATGTTGTGCCCAAAATAAAGCTAACAGCTCTGGCCATATAAGCATCCCTAGCGAGAAAAACCTCTACCCTTCCCAAAAATCATCCTCAGGAGAACCTCCAGAAAGCTTACCTACAAAAATAAATTGCTTTGGTAGTTCCCTTTACCAAGTTATCTTCAAAATCAGGCTATGGGTGAACTACCAGTAAAGTAACCAGCTATGTATGTTTAGGATTGAAATGAGAGTAAGATTTATATAGTGGTCTACAGCTTCCTCCTGAGGGAAAGCAGAGGGGCAGGCACTGATCTCTCTTCTCTGTGGTGATCAGTGATAGGACCCAAGGGAATGGTCTGGATTTGTGTCAGAGGAGGTTGAGGTTGACTATCAGGAGAAGGTTCTTCACACAAAGGGTGTCTGGGCATTAGATTAGGCTTCCCAGGAAAGTGGCCACAGCACCAGAGTGACACAGCTCAAGGAGGATTTGGACAGTGCCCTCAGGCACATGGTATGACTCCTGGGATGTCCGGTGCAGGACCAGGAGTTGGACTTCGATGATCAATGTGGGTCCCTTCTCAGCATATTCTGATTCTCTGAAAGCCATTGCTGTAGAATGACTTGCTTCTAGTACAGACAGGGCAGAAAACCGTTTTCTAAGAGTTTTCTGAGTTACTAAAATGTACTGCATGGCTGCTTGCAAGAAGGCTGCTTGCAAGAACAGGAAATGGTCTTTGCTCCTGGTCTTTTCAATGCATTTGCAGCTACAGATACTGTAAAAAGTAGTGGCAGAATTTCTAACTGAATGAAACAAATGAACAAATAATACTTGACAACCAATCTTTAAGACCTTTGCACACTGCAAACTTAAGCAAACATTAATTAAGAGACAGAAGTTATCTCTTCATTTCAGTGGCTCCTTAGCACAGACACTGTCAATAGGCAGAGTGACAGGAAAACAAATCTCTCAAGACACTATTATTAATTTCTCTTAAGTATTTTTTAATTTCCAAGAAAAACTTGGGAATTTCTTCTCAAATGCCGACCAGAATGTGCATTGCATGCAATGGTTTTGCATTGTTTTTACAGAAAAACAGCACAAGAGGAAACAGATGTGGACTCAGATGACAAGAAAATACTAAGGTCAGAACAACTGATTTTTCTATTTTTTATAATTTGACAGGAAAATACAAATAATGAAAATAAGTAGCCAGCCAGAACTGACAGCCCTAGTAAGTCGGTAAAAGAGAGAAAAATCTGACAAAATACACAGTGCTGACAAAAGATGGAGTCTTTTGCTATGTTTAGATTCTGGTAAAAAATACTAGTTATTAAAAACATCAAGCACACAGAAGACAATCTACCTGTTTTAATAAAAAGAGTGAACAGTTCGTAGCAATGTGAAGGAGTAATAATAATAATTATATAATTGAAAGGAGTAGTTTAATTTTTGTTTCAGTGATCAGAAAATAAACCCTGAGGGAGTTATTCCATATGCAGTATTTGCCCACTCTGACTTTTTTTAACAAGAACTCTGCTAGAAATTAGGCACTTAAAAATATAATTAGAAAAAAAAAAAAAAGACTGCTGGGAGGTCATAATTATTACCAGATTTTAAAATCTACATGTTAAACAGTGACTTAACACCACACAGAACAGTTGGAGGGAAAAGGGGAATATTACAGAGAAGTAAGGACTTGCACTAGGTGAGTTGTGTGAAGAAATCAAGATCCTCCAGTCTGTTCAGGTGCTGTTAGAACCTTGCCTTTCTCAAAGAATCAATTTTTTTAAGTCTTCACCAGCAGAACAGACTAACGTATCTGTAGTAACACCAGGAAAACAGAGAAGAGCATAGCAAGAAATGAAAGTATGTCCAGAGATTGTCCCACTCTAGGCACTTCCTTGTCATAGCAGTCTTTTGTTAGTACCACATGAATGCTTCATGTAAAGGCACATTTTCTACAATAAGAATACACCTACTGATTTTCTCTGAACCTGAAGGCAAGCTGCAGGGAAAAAAGTACATGCCAGGACTGCAGCAACACTGAGAATCATCACATGCCTCAATGCTGGAGCTAAAGTGTGCTTGGTGTTACACTGTAAGGGCAACAACAAACATTTAAAAATAATAACGTACTTGAACAACAAAGCCCAAAATCACATGGCAACTCTTCACCGACCTCGACAGTTTGAAGAAGTCAAAATAAAGACTCCTCTTAAGGCCAGGTTTTAAAGAAAACTGGTCTGTTTAGTGAAACCAGACCATTTGCATGATCTTAATTTCCTGCAAACAAGGGATTTCTTTCCTATATAACTTAGGCTGAAGTTACAAGATGCTTATATAGCTTGAGTTACAAGATATCAATATAACCTGAATCCCAACTTTCTATAGTTATATAACCTGAATCATAAGTTTTTATACCATATTAGGTTATACTATATGACCTCATATATTGATATAAGGTTTATACAATAACACAATACAATAACTTTTTATACAGTGTAATGGCTAGTATCCGGTTAACTAGTTTCTTAATGCTGAATAGACAAAAAAGAAGAAAAAAACTCACCAGATGGATAGCTTTAGAGATAGATAAGTATAATACTAATGAGAAATTGCCAAATATAAAGCAAATTAGCCTCAAAATAAATAATTTAGGCTGATTAGGGCCAGACAGACCAAGGAACATTGTAACCACACATGCTCTGAAGACAAAGTTGAAAAGTTCAGATGTGAAGAAGACCTTGAAAACCTTCATCAAAGACCCCTGACAACCCCAAATTGGGGAGGCCCAAACGCAGTGCAGAAGAACTATTCATAACCATGAGATCATACTATGTAAACTAGTTCCAGTATGTAAACAATGATCTTTTAGTGACATAATAGCACTAAACAACACTCACTGTATAAATATACCACAGCACTTGACAAAGGCTGAGTTAGGTGGAGACAGCCCCCTCACCACCAGCGCTGCAATAAATTCCTGCTCTGGACACCAGTTTATGGGGATTTATTCCCAGCTTATCTTTTGGGCAGCACATAGTTATATGAGGGCTTTATGTCCAGAAGGTTTTCATTGAACTTTAAAACAAGGAAGTAAAACAAAATTGCTGTAAAAGTAAAACTAAAATAAGGTGAAAGTACTAATACAATAGAAAACAGTTTACTGTTTGCATTGCTCTTTGAAGAGTAATTAACTTTACTGTACATATTTAAATATAATTGTTCTAGTACAGAGTGAGAAGAGTTTTTTCAGTTAGAGAACAACATTATGTAAAGAGAGCAAAGGAAGGAGAATAAATAAATCAAGACCACAACTACAGAAAAAATAATTTAGGGTCTTCTTTAAAGACTGGTCATTTCTGGAAATCCCACTCATGTGATTCCCTTTGCTGACTGTGGCCTTTGTTCTGCCGCTCTGTAGCTGAACCTCACACCGTGCTGCCCATGCCCAGAAGGGCTGGAAGCAGGGGCAGGCAGTGCAGATGAGCCATCACACCATGCTGCCCATGCCCAGAAGGGCTGGAACCAGGGGCAGGCAGTGCAGATGAGCCGTGCACGGTGCGGTGTCACCAGCCAGGCCCAGCTCTGCCTGCAGCCTGTGCCGGCTGCTGCTGGCCCGGCTCCAGGCTGGAGCCTGAGCTCTGCTGCAAAACGGGCCTGAGCTCTGGGACAGCCCCGCCCGGGGCCAGCATGTCTTTGCAGGGAAACGTCCTAGGAAAAAAGGAAAGAATGATGAAAGCAGGGAAATGTGCTTTAGGGGGCCTTGGCCAGGCCCTCTCGGTCTCCTCCATACCAGCAAGCGAGCTGCCAGCTGCCCTGACCCTGCGAGTGCAGCTCACAGCCACACAACTCACAGGGAGCCCGCTCGTGCCCATCTGGTGTTTTATGTGCCACAGCAGTGCCTGAAGAGGCCCCCACTCCAGCTGCAGAGCACCTCTGGGCCAGGAACTCCACCTTTAAAACTAAATTTGCCCGCATCTTCCTGCTTCTTGTATGGATAGTTTCTAGGTTGCGTTATGGTTGCCTGACACTGCTGCCATATATGTAGGTGAGCCAGGGTGATCCCCATCTCCTGGCTCATCCCTACCTGAACATTTCTGTGACTTGTCATCTGCTCTCGTTCTTCCTGCAGCACCTTTCCTTTGTGATCTCTAGGAACAAAATGAGGTGTCCTGAGTGCTCAGGTCTGCTGTTGTACAGACCCAGGGGATGTGTTCAGGATCTGGCAGCCCAACGGGAGCTCAGTGCTGTTGGCTCAGGGTGTTTGCATTAGGGGCCTGCCTGGTCCTTCCACAAGAGAGGACCTGGTGTGACAGCCTCCTACTCCCAATGAAAGAGGTCTGCTCTGGGACCCTGCAAAGAGCCACCACTGCTCTCACCCCACTTCCTAAGCCACTGACCTTGCCTGTGTAAGTAGAGCGGTGCAGCACTGTGCTGGACTCTCAGGGCGAGCATCCAGGCCTACAGTGACACCCACTTCCTACATTCTCTGCCTGTACTCAGCACTCTGCAGCTCTCCCTTCCTCCTGGACCTTAGCCAAGGCAGTGGTCCTTTGCATGACTTGGAGCTGCTTAAATGCGATGTGGGGCACAGGAGACTGGAATATGCTCATTTGCACCAAGATCAAGGCACTTAACAGTACCTGGCCACGGGAGAGGAGGGAAATTTGGTCAGGAAAAGCTCAAAAAGTGCTTTTGGTGCTTTCAACTAGAAGGACTGACAGAAGACAGCATGTTTTCTTTTCCTTGTTTCTCTTCTGTGAGCAATCCACCCAAAGCAAACAATATGGAAATCAGAGTTTTATTCCTCTTGCAAAGCAATGTCTGTAAACCATAGACCGTGCCACCAATATAAATTGCTTTGTAAACTGAATAAGAGAAATCATCTGAATGTTCAGGTATTCAGTTCACAGATACTTATGAAAAATTCTCACTATGGAGCAGTTCAGAAAAACTACAGTGAATTATTAACTCAATTATCATGCATTTAAATAGTCTCTGCACAAAAATACAAAGTGCATGCACATGTATGAAATTGTTTACATTACTGGCAGCTAATTTCCCTCTACATTAAAAAAAAAAAAAGTAATCATGCTCCTGTTTTCATCACTTCTCTTTCCCCATAACATAAAACAGAAACTCCCTTTTTGGCAGTTCTCATCTCTGATGCTGCACACTCTACCAAACAGTTTCTCTAGAAGTACATGATGCACTCTCAGAGTAAGAGCTGTCACATAACTACACCTCCAACAGTCTTTCACTTCCTCACTGGAAAGTAGATTTTGGGGTTTCCCTGCTTTTCCAGACCTCAAACAACTCCCTTTATGAAAGAATGAGAGTAAATCTTTTCCATCCTTCAACAGTTCAGAACAATAGTCTATCTTTTTTGTGTGTGTGTACATTCATAGGCAAAAGAACAAATTAGACATTAGAGTCTGATGTGTAATGTCATACAGTTTCCACACACCAATACAAAGGAGTAGGGCTCTAGAAGATTATACTTAATATGTAATAGAATACATTCTTCTTATTCAAGTCACTTTCTAGACTGTCTGTGAGTCTACTTTCTCACTCATGTGTTCATGTGAAGACAGATGAGACACACACGAGTACGTGGCCTGCAGATAAAACCTGGGCTAAACCAAAAATAATAGCAGCTGAGAAACATAGGAAGTACTACAATTATCTGAGGTACACAGACTCGCGGAAAAACCTAGTCAATCCCCCTGGAAAGTACAGGTACAAATTTGTAAGAAATTGCAGAATGTGTGAATAGCACACCTTGAAGAAACTCAAAATACAGTTTGATCCTAAGCAGAAAATCAAGAGGAGGAAAAGCAATGAGAAATCATAATTGAATCTTATATGAATTATTTTACAAGAAGGAAATTTATTCAGTAACTCAGGCACAAAAGATCTATTTCTGGTGTCCAGAAACACTTCTGTCTCACTAGATCTTAAGTCATAGTGGTTTGCTCTAATGAAAAAAAACAAGCGACTCAGACTCTGTAAACACATAGGTATCCATGAACTCTCCGAACACCACAATTTTCATAATCTACCCAAAACAAAGCTAATAAAAGATTCAAATATCCATAGAATTTTAATGTGGCTGAACTGAAAAATTACTCTTATTCAGAACATTAGCAACGAAAGTAAAATAGACCTAGCTTCTTATTTATTATTCTGTTTTTCAAACCCTTGAAAAAAATGGTTACAAAGTTCAATCATATTAAATTCATATGTAAAAACAGGTAGTGAAATTAAGATCAGTGCTTCCCCTGAGCATGCCTTAATAAAGGATACTACAAAATGAAAATGAACAGAGCCGTGTGTATGTAGTATAATCATAAGTATACCCCACAAGACACTCCTTTCCTTCTCTGGAAGAGGACAAGAAATTCTTTGCTTCAAAGATGATCTTGCTACCATATTTTTACAGCTACAATATAATAACTGCCTAATAATTTTTGATAATTGACTCAATTTCCTATTTCCAGTAGACAAGTGGTGAGAGTTTCTTTAAAGGAAGTTAAGACAACATAAAGGACTGTGCAAGATGCCTGATACAGTGATCCATGAAGCATTTGCTAGACTGTATTTACAATCCACAAGATGAGGGGCAAAACCAACTTTGTGCTCAGCAAAGAACTATTTTTTAGAGGATGCTACTTGCCAGGGAGAAAATTTTAAGTCCAAGTTCTTGGTTTTTTTCTTTACAAATAATAGGGATGTAACATATCCTCATTCAGAATTAATATGGGTTTTGATATAGATATTCAGAATATAGAAGTAAATTTCATAACATGCATTCATAAATCTTCATTTTTTAAAAAAATATCCAAACTTACTGCTAGCATTTACATACTCACTGTATTCTGCAACAGTCTAAAAATTTATACAATCACTATCCTTGTCAGGAAATTAGGTCCGAAAGGCAGTGATCATCCACTTATGTAGGACATGTCTCTTCAAACTATTCAAAATTCCACAGCTAAGATTTTCCAAACTCTCAAAATGTAGAGGGTTTATAAAAGTAAAGGAGACACAATATCTGTATTTGCCTCCAGCTGTGAAAACAGACAAACTGATCATGAACCTCTTAAAGGATGGCATATGAAACCTTAAACAGCCCATGAGAACATAATCAGTAAAACACTTTATTAAGTCTCAGTTTCCCTAGAACTTCTGTGCTTAAAGCGTATCTTGCATTTTTACAATACCATTTAGCTAGAAAACCCCCAGAGTTAATAAAGGCACTTTTCAGAATTAACTTGGTAGATAAATTGAGATCATTCCATCCACCATGGAAAGTACATTAATGATTACAAAATAACTGGACAAATGATGATGAAAATTATACACCTACTCTTAAATTATAGTTTTATATAAAGGTAATGCAATTCCAAGACATAAGACACAGAAGTCAAAGCAGCATTGCCAGAAGAATTATTTCAGCTGGATCCTTTTCATCTTAGATGAGATAACAACACAATTAATCTCATTAAAATTCCTTTATTTGGCAAGTTTTGGAGCAAGATAATTATTGGCTTTTTAACTTTCTGCAATTTCTGCAAAGATTTCAAAAATACATCCTTGAATGTTTTTTTCAATGGAAGTCAAAAAATAAGAAGTGTTTGCACATCAAGTTTTAGATAAAGATTTATAATATGACAGACCAACACCTATATTTTATTGCTTATTGAATGAGATAACTACCAGGTATAAATGGGCTTGTGTAGTAAAATCTTCTTTCAAAACGGAAATGACCTAACTATTACGCAAAGACCTTTCCTGGGGCTATGCATGTGCATTTGTTAAGCACTAACTCAGCAGAGAGGAAAATATGCCAGCTGCCAAGACAAAAATACCATTTCACATAGCACCTGCTGCAAAGTGTTCTCCAGAACTGTGCTGAGTCAGTGACCTGATGCAATCCTGCAGAATTGAGGAAATACCACAGGATGACAGAGTAAAGAGCTTTTCCTTTTCTCTGAGTATATATCCAAAAATTACCTCTATCAACAAAATTATGAGGTATCTTACCAGTTTTTTTACAGACACATGTACTCATGAACTCATGGGCACTACTTTTGAGTGACAATTAGGAAACTTGTGAAAAGGAATTACCAAATCATTACTGTAATTTCATTTAAAAAAAAAAAAGAAACAAACAGGTCATTCTATATCTTCAACAGCAGTTTTAAGAAACAAAAGATGTTTTACCTTTTATGAAGCTTAAAACCCTCAGATGTACTATTGAAAACACAGCAATACCATCAATTTCAAAACACAAATCTCCAGCTCTTCCTAAGCAGTCAGAAGAGTATTGATTCCATCTAGTGGCTGAACAGAGTTATAGACGCTCAGAGAACTTTCATGTTTCTTAGCTATTGTAATTTGTGTCTTTGACAGGAAGAGTGATACCATCATCAAATACTGCACTGCACTTCACCTAACACAGAGTCTGACAGTACAAGGAAGGTGAAAAGTGTTCTAAACAAAACAAGACCCATAAGATGTTTCTCATCAGGGCATTTTAGTGACATACATCTTGCTAAATTGTGAAGCCAAGGCTCTTCCTTCAGAACCTTATTTTGCTCAAATGCCTTTTATGTTTTTTACTCTTCCAATTAGAGGCAAAAGCATCGGTGTGAGGTACTTGCAGATTCCCACATTCTACTTTGTATTCTTGCAGACTTTGGTGGTATCTCATTCTGTTGCCACAAATACCCATATGAAGTGCAGTTGAGCTATTAACTCCACTGTGGAGAGAACTTTTTCTTAGAAAGTGACATAGCCTCTAACAGGGTGGGGAATTTAACTCAGCTGTCCTAGATACCAGTCTTGTGTCTAACTCACCAAACTATCTTTTCTCTGATGTCCCAAATTGACACATTAACAGTCTGCACCTCAATTTCTCTCCCCCTTCTGTCTCTGAACTCTGCAAAATGCATGAAAATAAACAATGGATAATTTTGAGCATGGAAAGAATATATTGACAACCCACCCCACAACAATGCAGATTCGGTTGAGTCTCTTACACCCACTAGGTGCTTCTGTAAATACATAAAATAAATGGCAAGACCTACCTGTAATTTGTGTTGTCATAGAAACAAGCAGTGAAAAATTCAAAGCTACCATGGAAATATTAATAGAGTAATTGGTGCCTGGTTGCAAATCTAAACAAACTTCAGGAGCTTGCTTGTGTGTGGAAAGTTCAAAGGTCATTTCATGAAAGAAGTTCTTCTGGTACCAGCGCTGGCCTTGGACATGAAACTGTAACCAAACAATCACAGCTTGAAAATTGAAATGTTATAATACTTGCATTCAGCCATCTCATGCTCTTAATTAGAAGAAACAGTAGAAGAGAGCACTGCATATGATGTGTCAAAACTGCTGGCATTGACAGTTACTCAAATTTCAGTGCTTCCAAAATTTGATCTGTCTTGATCAGATCTGATATTTTCCTGGTTTTTTCACTTCTCCTCCCAGTCTATCCTCTTTTTTATTAATTTCCCCTAGACCATATTTCCTACTAACATATCAGCTTCCAGTAACAGTTGACTTTCATTGAAGTATACCCTCTTGCTGAATTATAAAAGCAAGCTCGTGTGAACACCTCTCCAGTTTCACCCTGAGGATCGAGACAAAATCAAGTTATTTTGACACATGTCAAAATACCAACTACCCTCTGGGCTATTCTACAGACACCTGTATTTTCAAGGAAATTTACAGTATCAGGCGTTCTCTTTTATGTTTTAGTAGGACTTTGTGTTTTATTGTTGATGACTTAAATAATCATAAAGTCACTAACTTAAGGCCTCTCCTGGTCAAATTATTTCTCTGTTAATGAAAACTAAAATTCTTGCTGAATATTAACTGTACATTAATTTTCCTTTAAATAGATCCTATGCCTTCAGATACTTTCTTAGTGCCTCCTGGCACAGGGAAACTTGAGACAACAGCAGGTGGCCAAGAGTCCCAGCAGAAGTAGTTCATGCAGAAATTCCCTACTGGGATAAGGGCAGACTGAAGGCATACCACAAGGCAAAGAGAACTGACTCGGTGGAATTGGAATAGAGTTGTCTGAGTTGTTTGCCCGAACATGGCAAACTGAAACCACAGATAAGGAGAACAAATTAAGAGTTAAGTATGGGACAAATAAGCAAGAAACAGGGAACTGTAAGAGAGCATGATCTTTCTTTGGCTGCTATGCAAGATTATTATTTGGGGTTTTAGGAAACATTATTAGAATGAACACTGCTAGCAGTGAGTGTTTGAAAAACTACGTTTTTGATTGATAAAAATTGCTTTCTAGATTCAAAATACAGATTGTCACTCACCGAGTATCTGTCTTCCACATCAGTTCCCCTGACATTTCTCCTCCATTTCAAGCAGGTATCATTAAAAATTAATACGTTATTGAAAGCTTCCTTTACTGTAGAGACAATTAAGAAAGAGATTAACTTATTTTAAAAAGTTTACCTCCTTCAACTTGATTGAATATGAGTAACTGAGAATAATTTTTTTTTAAAGTTCTGAATTTCATTCTCTTCTGAGACAGAAAGATAGGTTATAATTTCTTTTTGAATGAACAAACAGGATAAGTAAAGCATGATCATTTTCCAGAGAAATCAGCTTTCGGAAAAACCCAAGCATACTATTAAGGAAATCCGATATACAATTTACTTGTCCGGGCCTACAAGATTAGAATGACAGAAAGATCAAGGGTTCAGGCTTCCTGATGTAAATAAAATTATCACAGAATAATTTGTCATAATTGATGCCCTCCAGGAAAAAGCATGTGAGCAAAAGCATTTTTGTGGATTCCAAAAGCAATTCTTTTTCAAGGTCTGTGTCACTAGAATTAGTATGTCAGGAGGTAAGCCTAAAATCTCAATGACTAAAATTCTACAGAAATCCACTGTTAGAACATGGTTTCTGTAAAATTACTGATAACTGCCAGAACCCTGTTAATCACTGTTAAGCATAGGAGCATTGTCTATAATGCTCATACCACTTAGATTAGTATCAGATTGCAAATCAACAGGGAATTCTCCTACAGGCGGAGAACCATATTTCAAGGCAAAATATGGAAACTGGTAGGCACTGTATCATGGACCAACATTCTGTACCAATCCTGTGTCAGCCAGAAGGCAAGTCCTGAAAAAGCAAATTTGCCATATCTTTCTGAAGGGCTCTTACTGCGACTGCTCTCCTTGCTCATAGAGTCAATGGCCAAGTCAGCAGAAAGAAAAACATCTTGCAGAAAAAGAGGATGCTGTCAGTGGCTACATGCATGTAGTCAGCATAAAGAATTATGAAGTCTAGGAAACAGCCCCTTTTCCTGTCTGTTAGACTCAAATCAGTGAACTCTGCAGCACAGTAAATTTTTTAATAAGCACACAGAATACAAAACACAACCTACCCTTTGTTTGAATTGCTAGTGTAACTGAGACAGTGACGTTTGTGGAAGAAATGGTAGTTATATTCACCATGTAGTTACTTCCAGAGTTCAGATCTAAACACACCTTTGGATTATCTTCACTAGTACTGATGTTAAATATCATATCTTCTGAGAATATCTTCTCATCCAATCTTTGGCCCAGTATATGAAACTATCGAAACAAAGACAATAGTGCAACTCATTGCGGCCCTCCAAAACTCAGAATATCACCTTATTTAATCCTACTGGTTCTTAAAGTGAACACAGAACTACATCTGGTTTAGAGTATCAGTTCAAGAAAAATATATATGGTTTGACTAGCCACAGGATGTTTTAATAAACTGGATCTTTATTTCTTCTAGCTGTTAAAATTATTCATATTTTTTCATATATTTCTACAACAGGTAGAAGGAATATATTATGGAATCTGATCCAATCTATTTAGAAACCTAGTCTATTGTGGATCCTACAAAGATCTCCAATTCAAATAGTAATGTGTAAGCAAATGTTGTTTCTTGTTTACAGCACACAGATAGCTATTTTCTTTCCCTTTTGCTTGTTTTCCCCCTTGACCCACAGAAGCAGTAGTAAGACAGAATGCCAAACAACAGTGAAAGTCAAGCGTGTCTAAGATTGTCCCAGTGTAGTGAAAAAGAAAGCTGTTGTTTGTATGACATGAAGGGACAGACAAAGCTCACCTTCTCTGGATATTTTGGAGTGTCTTTCACATGGCTGAATTCAGGAAAAGCATGTGCACAGAGTACATTATACCAGAGATCCACAGCTTGTCAGTTACCATCGGCTACATAAAACCAGTTTTGACCTGTTAGGGGAACTGGGAAGCTGTGTTTTCCATCTCAGCAGTGCTCAATGAAAGTATACTAAACTAAAAATACTTTGGTAATAACAGGAGGAGAAAGATGGGTTGTTTTCTAAAATTATTACCCAACCTTGAAATGTTTTTCACATTGATGTACTTACCCTGGACACCCTAAATAATCCCTTTTATTTTTTCCCTTACTTGTACATACTAGAAAAAAGGAAAAAAACCAAACCCAAACAACATACATACAAAGAACGCCTTTCTTGGGATGTCATTGTGAAAACAAGGGAATTCTTATCATGCTGTTTCGGCTGTCAATAACACTGACCAAATTATTTCTTTTGTTTCTGGGAATTTATGCCTTGATTTTTATACTTATGCTCATGCAAAAAAAGAAAAAAAGTTCTAAAATGTTCAGATATACATTAGTTGAACCTTTTGAGCAAGGCACACCATTTCAATATACCTTGCATTTCTAAAACATGTCATATACAGTGTCTGCAAGTGATACACAGTACAGTTCAGATACTTGTCAAAGATAGGGACAGAGTCCAAGCTTTGCAATATTTTCTGTAAAACATAAACTTATGTTGTAACCTCTTACAGATTCAAGCAAGCATTTAGGTGATTTAGTGGAATAAGACTCTGAAGCTTTAGGACAGGAATTTTCTTCTTTCCTAACCCAGCCAGTCACCTCTAGGTTCTAGGCGTTCCACTGGGAAGATCAAGACAAACTAGCATATAAACAAAACCCACAAAACAAATATCCACTGACTCAGCAGCTATAACAAGAACAAAGTCACTCCCAACCTCAAATACCTCCATTATTACATACTGTGTATGTTTCCTGCACTCCCAGTCTTCCAGTTTTCCTTTGCCACCTCACACATGTTTCATTGAATATGGATAAATTACTCAGTAATTCCTCCTCTGAAACCAAAAACATGAACACAGAAAGAAAATCATTACTTCTCATGCAAATCTTATGTCGGGAGCAATTGCTTATTTCTTACTTTTCCTGTGGTTTGGTCTCGTGGTTTGTTTGTGGGGTTTTTTTTGTTTGGTTGGTTTTTGGGGTTTTTTTGGTTTTTTTTTTGCTTTGCTTTGCTTTGTTGTCCAAACAGGGAAAAAAAACCCAAGGAAGGTAAGCATATGTTAGGTAGAAAGCTTTCTCTTAACTGTGTTGGCTCCTAAACTTAAAATAACAGGCTGACTGAAGAAGCACATCCAAAGCTAAAGACTATGAACTCTTTAAACATATGGCCAGCATTACATAAACTTACAAAAGGGGCTGTTAAGAAAGGTTCTGTGTTAGACTGGAAAAGAGTTTATTTGTAGCTGAATTAATGTTTTGGCTCATTATTTACTTGAGTTGGTTTTAAAAGGTGTTGACATTTTTTCTTGTTGTAGAATAAATAAAATTAAATAACACAGGAGAAGACTTTTCAAAATAAACACTAGATGAAAACAATGGAGCCCACAGAACCAAGCATATAGGAAGTACAGTTTTAGCAACCAGAGATACATCCCTCAACACACATGTTAATTTATATACTTAAAAGAGCAGGCTTTCTCAGAGAAAAAGCACAGCTAGGAAGGTCAGCTCATCCACACTTTCTTCCAGCTCTCTCACTGCTGTCATTAGACCCAGCGCAGTTGCTCTCACATGAAGAGATAACATTCTCACACAGTTGAGAACAAAACTCCTTCTGGTGATAGCTCAGATCGACAGTGAACATGCTTACTCTTTTCCTTCACCAGCCTTCAAATTCTCATTCCTTTGTCCTTCTACCATATTTTCTTACTACATTCACTACATGACCAAGGTCAAACAAACCCAACCTGACATAGATTCTAAGCTGAAAAACACTTACTAGCAGCTGAAAAATTGAAAGGTATTTATAGGACAGCATTGGTAGATACTTCAGGGAATATTCACAAAATAGTTGGTGTATTGTTCCACTGTAAAAGCAAGCAGAGGTCAGGCCACTCCTTCTCTGTATATAAACTTCATTACCATCCCACAGGGGCCTCCTTGTAGCATGCAGGCATCAATCTCTGACTAAATCAGTACATTGAGAGTTTCTAGCATTTCATATTGAGGCAGCTATTTAGAACTATAATTTAACTAGATCAGTTAATCTCCCAAAAAATTTTAATTCCTCTATTCCACATTCATTGTATATGGAAATGCTGTTGAAAGCTTCCATGTTCCCAGGACAGAAGAAAGAGATTAATCTGCATGTCCTCTAAAACAAATTTCTTACAAACAGCTTTGTGAATAACTGTATTTAAGTTCTGCTTATTGTTACTGTTATCTGTTTCACAGCACTACCCCAAAACTCTGTAGTCCAAGGCCAACATAAAGCAAAATAATATGTTCAGTTGTTGTACTCCTTAAATCACACACAGTTTTACTAAAAGAGGGGATAGCAAAAAGGACTCACAGAGAGAGGGAAAATGTTTCCATATCCATGAGATCTATCCATTCTCATATCCATGAGAATTTAAATTCATAACAAGGAGTCAGTGGGGGCGGGGTAGAAGAGAGGGAGTAATCTGCAAGGTTCCTTAGCAAGAAAATCTGCAACTTGTGAGTTTATAAAATACAAAAATTCAAAAATTCAAAGAAAAAAAAAGAAAATAAAAAAGAAAATAAAATAAAGTCACAAACAACAAAAGGGGTTTTGCTGGGTATTTAGGAAAGGAAAGAAATCTTATACAGTGGCATCCTTGGAAGGAAGAAGGCAGAACCAGCAGCTATTTCTCGTTTTCTGTAACTACATCCATGTTTTTGTTATGCTTTCTGAACTTCAAGGACAAGGCAACCGGGCAATGACCATAAATTCACAGAATAGCTAGCAGATCCTTCCTCAAAAGTTTCCACTTTAAATGGATGTGAGTGAAAGAGCATGAAAACCTGTACAGAGCAATTACCACAACAAAGTCTTCAGCTTTCTGAGGGGACTGCTTCTTCTACTTTACTCCTACTGATCACACAATCTTTGTTTGGACAACCAAATATACAGAAAGGGCTTAGTTTAACATTAATCCCACAACATAGTATCCAGTAACAGCACAAAGGTTTCTCTGGAAAAAAGTACTCTGCAACTAGAGGGAGATAGGTTCCTTGAAACATTCATTCTACTGTGAAATCTAACAGTGCCAGTGACTTACAGAGCTTGGGAACTCGGTTTATGAAACACACAGTAGCATCCAGGTCTTAAATGTATGTGATTTTGATCATTAGATTACACTCAAACTCACAAATAAAATGGGAGAAGCAAAGCCCCTCCATTTGCCTATATCTCAGCATTATAAATTTTAACTTGTGATTAACCAAAGTGAGTGAAGTTCACTGCTACCCCACTGATCTTCAGGTTACCTTCACAATCTTTTTCTCATCCCAAGAGAAAATGTCCTAGAAAAAACATGCAAATAAATACCTGGAGACCAGAGGTGAAAGGTGAAAAAAAATCCTGGAGGCGACAAATAGAGAAAGGCAGATTTGGGAGAAGATAGAGAGATCCAAATAGCACCTGTCTGTTGGCAGCCAGGAAAGACACAACACAAATCATAAAACACACAAAAAAAGTGAAGTGTTTCAACAGCACCAGCGAATGTTGGAGGGGGAAGAAATTACATCAAGAAATTCAAAGATACCAACTTTTTACCAGAAAGCAGAGAGAATCAACTCCACTCTGACATTTTTCTTCAACACATGCAAGTTCATTTATAGAGCTCTTGCCACCTATCCCCACGCATACAAGAGATTTAGTGGATAGAAAAAACCTAAGTATTAGATTTCTTTGTATATTTTTGCCTGTTAATTCTGTAAGTGGTTGCAAATGCCATCTGCTACTAATACAAGCCACATTTTTGCAATGAAATAAATGAAAATGTCTCAAAGATAGATTCCAAGAGGATGGTGCTAGACTCTTTTCAGTGGTGCCGAGACAGAATGAGGAGCAATGGCCGTAACGTAAAAGACAACATGAGGAAGAAATTCTTTACACTGACGGTGGCAGAGCACTGGAACAAGCTGCTCAGGGAAGCATGAAGACGTTCCAAACCCACTTGTTCGTCTTCCTGTGTCACCTGTTCTAGGTGACCTTGCCTTGGCAGGGAGATTGGGCTGGATGATATCCAAAAGTCCTTCCAACACTGTTCTGAGATTCTGGGAAACCAAGCACTTCTACTCCATAGGGAAAGAAGTTCCATGAGGACCAGTTGCACAAGATGTCCAGGATCACACGCTGAGCACACTAGACAGCAGGTATTTTAATTGCTGCTCTGTTCTCTGCACTTCAATCGCCTCATTTTATGTGTATAAATAAGAGGTTGTTAAAAACTGTAATCCATCTTACTATTGTTGTACCTTACTGACGGCTTAAGCCAATCAGCATCACAAGTAAAATTAACTTTATAAAGACATTTTTTAAAATTTAAACTAGTTACTTAGAAAAGTACTTGTATACACACACCGAGGTATACTTACCATATATCCCATATATAGACAATGCACCAAACAATGCAAATAAAAGGAATTCCTATCAATCACTTTTCAAGAAATGAAGAAATTAATTGTCAAAGAGAATTTCCTGAATATGTTCTCCTAACTGCCTTATTTCTAATGGAATTTTTCAGGCAGGATGAGAACACAATTGGTTTTCCAACATCTATCATAAATTATTTTGGAATGGTACATAACTTTCACTCATTTTAACATGCTTTACTGATTAATTATACACACACCACTAAGAGCATGTAAATCTCAAAGGCATCACTGCACAAACAGAAATTTCATTTAATTTTAAAGTAATTAGTTACCTCTAGTGAATATGAAAAATGTAGAAGTCAAGAAGATGTAAGGTTTTGTAACAATTACCTATTGATGATCAACTTTTTTCAAAGGAGTCTGGACTATTTAGGCTATATTTGTAACTCTTCCTTACCATTCTATTTGACCAAAACTGACTTTTTTGATCTAACTCTGACACAGCAGCTAGAGCTGGAATCTGGCAAAGCTCTTGCTGAAATCCAAAGTAATCCTATGACTGCAGTCTGCCGGTTCAGGCCCTTCAAAGCTTCAGAGCGCTCAAGACAACTCTCGACACTGCAAAGTCTGACAGATTTGACTAACTTAGTCACTCTACACAACGTTTCAAAATCAATGCCCAAAATACAGTAACGTGAGTTTCCTGAATATGAATCATGACTTCTAACAACAGCGGCTCCATTTTCGCTTGGACACTTTAACAGCAGAGAGAACTGCTTTTCTGCATGCTCATTTTACTTGATGTCACATTTTACATTCACAGTAGATGCTCAAGAAGTTAAGTGAGGGAAGAGAGAGGCCTCATGCAACAACTGTGTGAAGTGCAGTGGCAGAAGTCAAGGACACATTTCTGGTCCTTCTGAAAACCATGAAGATGTTTCAAAGCTAAATGAACACTATCTTCTGCAAAAGACAGCACTGCTACTTAAGAACTAGAGATAGACAGTGGTAGACAATTCCTTTTTAGGACACAAAAGGACACTAAAGATCATACCAGTCAATAATCCAAAACATCTACCAGTTCTTGCTGTTAATAAAATGTCAATATAAGAAAATAAATCTGGAATGAAATTCAGACAACTAGATCTAGGCTGGAAAGGCAACTGCGAACAAATTTTGCTTTGGTCATTACGAGAAGAGAACAAAAAACGAACAAGAGAGAGGGGGAGAGATAACGAGCTTCAAATTCAATTGCCACTACTTTCACTGGAGTGCACTTTATAGTAATAGATTCACAAGAAATATTATCAAAAGTCTTCTGCTCCTCTGGTGACACTCCATGGGCTTCTAAAGTTGAAGGCTCTCAGTGAAGCAATAAAACTCCAAATTGCATTAGCCTCTTTCTGTTTGAGATAAAAAGCAAGACAGCTATAGAAAGATCTGTGGCATCTAGTAGAAGCTGATGTGTTCTTAAGACTCTCTTCTGTGACCTTTCCATCCAAAAGTACCACCAGATTCCCTGCATCATAATTTAGAAGAGGAATTCTTGCCGTGTTGAGAAGGATAAAAATTTGACAGGGAAGTCTCACAAATATGTGTGTATAACAGAAAGGTCTTTGAATATAGACTCTGAAGAAGAAATAGAAATGATAGCAAGTTTTAATATAGAGAAAAAGAATTGCTGAGCCAGTTTTACTGAGTAGCTAAGAAGGCAAAAGGCAAGTGAGTTGGAAGGGGTTTTTATGACTCTGAGCAAAGAATAAATCCACTTCAAACAAGAAATGTTTTTACCAAGCAAAAGAATTTTCACAGACAAACAAAAATGCCATGTTGCAAGTAAAAAAAAATCTCAAAATTTTCCACTGCAAGAAAACTAAAAAACAACTTCTAGCTTAAACTTCAACATACTAACTTTTTGTAATTAAAAAATAACAGCATAAATATAGTAATGTTAATAGTTGTAATAAGCTATAAGTAATAGTAAAAGTATTGATTAGTTATAATGTATTAAAATGATCTACAATAAAAAGTATATCATGCATTGTGACCAAAACTAAAGAAAGCTTTTCACGCCAACACACAGCTGTAGCTAAAAAGGCTGTAGGCTGAGCTCTTGTCACCCACGACCCATGAATTGCTGCATCATTTAAACACAATAAACAGCATTTTAAAAAGCCCATCTAAAGTTTCACATCCCTCATTTTAAACTCTTACATTGCCGTCATTCTTCCTTCAGTTCCTAACTTCAGAACAGGAATGACAAATCAATTAAATTGCAATTTAAACAGCAACCTTGTATGGCAATACTTACCTTCGCATACGTATGTAATATTCTCCCACGACTGATCTATTGTGCATTCTGAAAAATTCCTGTCTCCATTGAAATAATATCCTTCTTTGCAGTTATAGTACACTCTGCTCCACAGAGTGGTGGAGTTGTCCCAGGTCATTGTCGTGTGTGGAATGAGCAGAGGTTTGCCACAATCTATTTCTGGAACACAGAAAAAGAGGCAAACAAAACCTTGAAATGAAAACAGGCAAGACATATAAAAATGTTACAGATAGAGGGTTGAACTGTCCCAGCAAGTTACAATTCACTTTTTTCCACTTCTTAAGAAATTTCTAGAAGTCAGGCTAGCTCATTGGAACCCAGGATTTTGTGGCTCAAGACTGTAGTGAGGTGGGGCATTTATCCTACAAAATGATCCATAAAATTAAACAGTATCATGATTAGAATTGGAGAGCAAGGATCTTAAACCAGATTTTCATGAATAAGTCTGTCTTCTCACAACACACTCTTTTCCTCCACCTGCTATTTATTCCTTTATTTTACCTATCATTAGTAACAGTAGATATTAAAAAAGACCCATGATCTGAGTAGTATCATTAAAGAACAGCCTGAAGAAGGTTATGTTCCTTTGTCAGTGGATTTAATTCAAGCTTTGGGAAAAAAAGCTGCTACAGACAAGATGAACGAGCAATTCTGAGGGGAAATTTGATACATTATGCAAGCCACTTTACAGATAATTAGAAAGCTGGGATAATTAACTAATAATTTAATTAATTTGCTAAGGTTTTGGAGGCTGCATAATAAAAACAGGGAACAAAAAGAATAAAAATTGAAGATCAAATAGATGGAACAGTATTATTAAGGGTAAAATCTGCTTTTCAATTCCTATTGAACGTTATATCTCAATAAAAGATTCTACATCACTTCAGTTATAAGAAGCAAACACTGTAAGAATTAAAATCTTACCCTCATTAAAGCTTATATGGAGCAAAAAAGTTTTCTTTTAAAACTATTTTAAAGAACCATTTTAAAGAATCATTTTAAAACCATTTTAAAGAACCATTTTAAAACCATTCAATAATTTTAAGTGATTCTGAAATTCTATTTAAAAAAAAAAAAAAGGAAAGCAAAGAATTAAAAACCAAACCATATGGAATCATGATCTGTACAACCTTTAAAGGAAAATTTAAACACATGTATTGCAATGGGCAATAATCCACAATCATGACTACCTTCTTTTTCATACACCAATGAGTATGAACGTATCTACTATAAATCATCAGAACAAGCCTTGGAATAACTAGTGCACATGCAAGCATGTCCTTAACTCATAGGACAGTACGTGATGAGACACAAAAACTCCTGCTGCTCCAGCTACCTGCCCTTGGGCATTCTGTAAGCAGACTGAAATTCAGAAGCACATTCTTGTGTAATATTGCAAACCTTCTACTTAGACTCATGACACAGAATAAGAACATTAAAGGTCATTCTAAAAGTAGGAAGCAATTATAACATACACATGGAGCATTCAAAGAGATTACTACATTTGATTGCAATAAACTGAAAGCTTGACCAAGCTGAAAAGATATTGCTAACCCAACAAATGGAACAGTGAAGTTGTGCAAATGTGAAAACCGACTGAAGAGTTTAATGATCCTAAGGTTTCCTAATTAAGAATATGAATTAAGGAATTAAGAATATGAGCCCAGATTGAAAAAAAAAAGGAGACTTTTTTTTTTTAACGTACCTCTATGTTCCGTCTTAATGAGGAACTCTTAGGCTACATTCTTCTACAATCATAGCACTACAAGAGACTTGACTCATCTCAAATAGCAACAGCATATTTGAAAAGTAGTTTGCAACTGGAAACTGTCCAAATACAGTCCTCTGCAATATTCCCACTATGACTGACAGTGCTGTAGCTATTCCGAACATCTGCTTCCAAATAAAAGAACAATTTTCTGTCTTTCCCTCAGAATACCATGCTAAACTTATGAATCCCTCCTCAGTCTAGCTGCTAGTATACAGAAAAATCCTGGTTTTCTTCTGAATCTTTAGACTCTCCTGCTTTTACAAACCTGATTACATCGGAAAAGGTAGTTCTATACCATTTGCAATGATCATGACTCAAGGCCGACGAGCAGAAATTGCCTTGCAAAACTTTTTAAAAAGTGTACAAAAACTGTAAAAATGCAAAACCATAGTAAAGGTTCCAACATACAATACAGAAGTTTCCTGTTAAGGCAAGAGCCTTAAACAAAGAAATCAAGTAGTGCACACACACACGCGTGTGCACACACACACAAAGAACACAAAGAATTCGGTAAAGGTACATTTACTAGTATTAAAAAAAACCCCAGACTTTCTGGTTTCACAAGAGAAGTCCTAATTGAAGACCAGGAAAAGAGCTTGCAATACAAGGAGGAAATAAGTTCAACATTTCAAACTTTCCGCTGCTTCTTGGTGTATCATGTATTTTCTTTCAATTAACTATAAGAGATGTGCTAAGAAAGTCTGACTTGAGGTACTGTTTGATTGTAGAAATTTTAAAAAGCATATGAAAAAGCAACTTCTGAAAAACATTAACAATAACAAATATATCAACAACTCACAAGAATTGCATTCCACAATCTTTCTCTAGGGACCACTTGAGACGCTGGGCACTCCCTTTTTGTTTTCAGATTCATTGTCCTTTATTTATGTTTTGGGGGGGAAAGTGTTACTTGCATTGTTTTATAATTGTTTTATCTTTTCTTTCTAATGAATTTCTAGTGATAATTAATATTTTGCTTGTCCCAGCCACATTGTTTTTGCACCCTTATTTTAGTTTATTCAATTTTCCCCTGCAGAATTCCTATACACAGCGTACATAAACAGTGTATACTGTGTATATAGTGTATATACACAGTTCTGTTAGCTAGCATTTCAAGTGTCATTTAACAAATAAAAAGGTTTTCTAACAACTCATGGGAACATAAAAAGAATCCTGCATTCATAAGCGTAATATTATCAGAGAATGGATCATTAGAACACCAAAGCAAGTGAACATTTTTAAGAGAGTCATAGGAAAATTAACTCTTCAGAGAAGTGGAAGTGTTTATTCATGCAACTGTGTGATTCATGCACAAATGCTCTTAAAATTATAAAGACTATCCAGAGATGAGGAGTGCTATGATGCCTCTCTTCCACAACTACAGCAAACCTTCACACAAAACTTCACAAGGTGTCAGGAAAATTGATGTTTTCATGAGAGGTCAGTGATGCTTTCCAACTCAGTAGCCTGACCAGCAAAATGCTAAAGAAATCTAGTTGTTTTGTGGGCCTCAGCTCACAGGCAGAAGGACACACTACAGTGTCTGTAAAAATGCAGAGACCAGCATCAAAAATGTCACTACACTAAATGACAATAATATGTTCTTTTATTTTCTTCTTTTTCTGCAAATAATCAGATCTTGAAAAAACATATCCTTCAGATTGTAGAAACAGTCTACTATCTTCACAAGCACACTTCCCATGCATTAACCCCCTTAATGAAGAATTTAAAAAAGATTTAAGATCTTTTCACCTTTACAGCTTAAAGTAGCAGGTTCCCAAGTTTCATTTGCAGTGCAGTATGAGAACTTTCCTTCATTGCTGTAAAACCCTTCTTGACACTCATAATGAACTGCACTTCCTGGTAGCAAGCTGTAGTTGCCCACAATGTAGCCATGCTTCATTTCAGGAGGGGAGCCACATCCGATTTCTGCAAAGAAATTGGGTTGAAAGATCTCACAGCACATAAATCACAACACTTGACCACTTTAAAACTAGCTGAAATAGACGGTCACATCACAAAATACACCTTATCTGATGAATCTGAAGGGTTGCCAAAGGGGTAGAATATTAGATTTTAAGAATTGTCCTGGGCACAGTTGGAGGACCACAGGGAAGCAGTTATTGAGCAACACTTTTACTAAAATACAGCTGGAGCCATTCACCAAAGATGAGACATTGCAATGGGATAGTGCTTTGCATGGCCAGTCTCGTTACAGCAACAGCTGAATGATTACTTCAGCATCAGAGGAAAATTTCAGGCCCCAATGCACAGCTTTATTTTCCTGTGCATGGGAGAAGCACTCTGTAGCAGATAAATTGAAAAGAAATGTTCTGCCCCTCAAATTCTTCATCTCATTGTAACAGCCTGCACACAAAACCTCCACTTCTCTAGCACATCTGCTCAGACAGGGCTCCCTTGTGCAATTCAATATGTACAGACACACTACTGCACCACAGAATATGGAGAGGCAAGTCAGTGAGATAAGAAGCAGGGTTATCAGCAATTCTGGTAAACAAAGCGGAGCACTCCAGTCAGAAAAACTGAGCAATTACAGGCTATGAGCTTTACTGATGGTTCTGGCAATAATTCAGAAATAAAAGCTGAATATAATCCAGGCAGCTCCCTCCACCTGGGACACCTGTGTTAATTATATACTCCAATATCTACAGCATACACTGCTAGCAGTCTGCATCTGTGAAAACTGCCACTAAAGACAGACTTCCAAATTGGAAACTTGGTTTTGGTTGAGATTTTGTTGTTATGCCAACATAAACTGAACTGTTTATTTATGCAGGAGGCACAGTACGTAATAAATAGTAAATTTTTGTTTTATTATTCCTCTCCCCTAGACTTTTTTCACTCATCTAACTTCTCTTATTAGCTGTTTAGTCTCTCTTCTCTTCGCCTTTATGCGTGTGATTATATAAACAACTGGATTACAACACACTTCCTTTTTACTCAGAAACTAACTATGTTACTTTCATAACATTATCTAGCTTCTCTGATCCTGCACATCTGAAGCACTGCTGAGAACCTGTAGGAATATCTAGTGTTGACTCGGGATCCTGACATCACCAGAATAAACTGAAAGCAAGAAGAGAAAAAAAATCATACAGCAAGCAAAGTACAGAGAAAGGCTTTCTGCCCTGGAGAAGCACAGGCCAGAACAAGCACTACACTATGGTGCAACATGTGATTTTATCTGCTAGCAAAAACAAAGACTCTCACCTTTGCATGCAACTATGTTTCCATCTTGATGAAAAACCTGCTCTCCAGTTTCTAGTTTATAACCATCATTGCAGTAACACATGTAGCTTCCTTCAGTATTCACACATCTTGCATTGTGACCACACAATCCAGACTCCTCACATTCATCTATATCTACAAATTCAGAGAAAAGTAGATGCACTTCATAATAGGGTTTTTTGTTTTAATTAAGTAATATGCGGCCCAAGCTTAACTCTTCCAAGAAGAGTTCCACTAGCTTCTCACAGATCTTCTAGGAAAACAAAGGAGCTTATTATTATCCCATCTTCAAGCATCTGGAAAGAGGACTGCTGCAGTTCTGTAGTTAGCTTTCTTTAGAATTACTGCTGCTTTGCTTGACAAACAGTTTACAATGTCATATGCTGTTCAAAAACTTCCATAAAAATCCTGTATCTGGACATCTCTCGAACGGTTACAACAGTTCATCAGTAACAAGGAACTGGCTAGTATTCCACACTAAACACAAAAAATTACAATCTGGAGAATTTAAAGTATCATCCTATTTCATTAATCTAGCTGCTGTTGCTTTTTCTGAAGAGGTCATTGTTTGAATGAGACTGTAAAGCAATGATTTGTAACATAGCAGAGTTCAAAATGGAACTAATTCACAGATGTTAGGAACCTGGATGTCAAACAAGCTCGTCAACAACAAAAAGTTCTCTGATATAGTGTCAGAAAATAAGTTCTACAGTTATAAGGAAAAAAAAATGTGCAGTAGAAAATTAAGTTCTGGATTTGTCATGCTCAGGATTCTTTGTGATGTCTACCTGTACAGTTTGTGCCATCATTGGGAATAAACGTCTTGTTGTTGTTGGAGGCTCGGTATCCATCAAGACAAACACAGTAAAAACTTCCATGTGTATTATGACACAGGGTATGATTTCCACAGATCTTGCTGGCTCCAATCTGGCATTCATCTTTATCTGTGAGTATATTTTAAAAAACATTAGACAGAGATTAAGAAAAATGAGGTATCCTCCCCTACTCACTCATGCTCAAGTAACCAGACTTCTTACTGTTTTCCTTTATAAATTATTTGGGATGTAAATACTGCTGGTAAGCTGGAGAACAACAGAAATTGTTGTCCCTGGATGAAAATGTGAATACAGTTTTGTGACATAGCTTAAGTTGATCAAAGAATCTAAGAGCTGCTGGAACCAGAGGGACCTGCTCTCTCCTTCCACTCTTCCTTATGGCTTACATTGTTTTTAGCAGTTCATGGAACACCAGGGTGGGGGAAAACCAAGCACAGCTGCAGTCTGGGTAGAGAATGGATCAAGAGCAGTCCTGCCGAGAGGATTTGGAGGTGCAGGTGGGTGAGAGGCTGGATATGCTCTGGCCATGGGTACTCAGAAAGCCAAAGGTGTCCTGGGCTGCATGCAAAGCAGTGTGGCCAGCAGGGGAGGGAGGGGTGTGAGAGGCAAGATAGAGAGTACTGTGGAATTAATTAGCATAAGCAGTTTGATAACCAGGATTCCTTGGCAAGAACAAACAGGGCAAGAAGATGGGATCAAGACTGGCAACAGGAAACAAGACTGAATCAAGTAGAAATGTTGCAAAATGTGTTTGTATGTGTGATGTTTAACCCATTCAATGTAGTAAAAAATTACTAGCCTTCCAAAAGGCTTCCACAGTGAATTCAGATTCTCATCACAAGTCAGTAGTTCCCATCTCTCTATCAGTATTTATAGAGGGGATTCTGTCCTCTGCTCTGCTCTGCTCTGGTGAGGCCCACCTGGAACCCTGCATCCAGCTCTGGGGTCTCCAACATAAGAAGGACTTTGACCTGCTGGGGCAAGTCCAACAGAGGCCATGAACATAATCATGGGCTGGAGCAACTCTCCCACAAGGAAAAGTTGAAGGGGTTGGGGGTTGTTCAGTCCAGAAAAGAGACAGCTCTGAGGAGACCTTATTATGGCCTTCCAGTACGTAAAGAGGACTTTCAAGAAAGCCGAAGAGGGCCCTTAGACAACACCCTGCAGATCTAGGACAAGAGGGAATTGCTTTAAACTGAAAGAGGGTGGATTTAGCTTTGGTGTTATGGAGAAATTCATCATTGTGAGGGTAGTGAGGCACTGGAACAAGTTGCCCACAGAAGTTGTGGATGCCCCAGTGCTCCATCCCTGAAAGTGTTCAAGGCCAGCTTGGATTGAGCTCTGAGCAACTTGGTCTTGTGGAAGTTGTCCCTGGCCATGGCAAGGGGGTTGGTACTGTGTGATTTTTAAGGTCCCTTCCAACTTGAAGCATTCTATGATTCTATGTTTTTTCCACAGTGAGATACCTGAACTCTGTGCAGGATCCAGGAGCTTTGTGCTTTGTGAAAGAAGGGTAAGAGATGGAGAGGAGGAGACGGTGAAGGACCATCCCCTTTAAGCACTAGTAAGCTATTCCATTCACTGAGACACAGCATTTGACATTGTTCTTTGACTCACATATTGATTTGTCATGTATGAGATAGTGTTAGAAGGACAATATCAGCCACTGTAACAAAACATTGAACAATTCCGAACATGTAGAAGCCTTTTGAATCCAAATATATTCTATGGGAAATTCTGCCAGGAAATGACAAAGGTTTTAGCATGCTTCAAAGAATTCATTAAAATTACTTGAGAAGGAGCATTTTAGGAATTTACAGAGTTTCTTTCCATTTTATAAACAGACAGCCTACCTTGACAATGAGTTCTTCCATTGCCTACAAATCCATAATTACAGATACAAACACTTTTTCCTTCAATTTGCTGACATGTTGCATGAATGTGGCAAGTTGCACAGACATCAGGAATGGATCTGTTCACAATTGCTTTAGGGACAAAAAAACCACACAATTACCTTTTTAAAAGTACCTTAGAAGTGGTATGGTAGGATAACCAACACAGTATTCAAAGTGGAGATACAATCCAGATTAAGACCACTATCCCATTTTGAAACTTGTAGGAAAACCACAGTTATTGTATTAAAAGACTAAAGGTGAAAAATAAACAGAAAAGATTAAACAAATAACTATGCCAAGCATTTTTGTCCATCCTCCTCTTCTTTGACAACAGTGAAAAGAGCTTTTCAGCAAACAGAAGGGTTTAGAAGGTATATAGTATGTAGCTCTATCCACTATAATTAATCTTTTTTCCATATGCATTTTTTCTCTTTTGTCTTTATTTTTGTTTCCTCTGTTTTGTTGTGGGGTTTTTTTTCTATTATTTACACATAAACATTTGGAATACTTATCAATCTGTTTGTATAATGTGTCAATATGGTGAAAATGTTGTTCATAAAAATGCTGCGAATGCTGCCAGGAGTAAAATAACTTACAGTAAAGAAATTTTAGAAATTAATTTATATTAAAAGTGGTTGAGAAGCACACAACATAATGTACTATAATTTAACAGGGCTTTAAATAAGCATGAAATTGAATAAAATTTAAATTTGTTCTTCTTCATACTTTCAGAGCATTATGTTCACTTTCCTCCATTTTTTTATAAACTTTGTTATCATACATACCCTCACTTTCCAAATGACAAACGTCAGAATGGATGGATTTAAAGTAGGCAAAGCATGCACATGTTAATGCCTTCTTACATTTTAAAAGAAAGAACTAATACTGCATAATCTGATGTCTCATGGTGCTTGACACAGAAGTATGGAATTTTTTACTTTTCTATGACAGCTGAAATGAATAAGAATATAATGCCACTGTATATTTAGCATCTTCAACAAAATTTTGAGTACAATGTTTAAATACCCAACCATAACTGGAAGGAGAAGGCAGCTAGCTGAACACTCAAATTATTTTATGCATTGAATTTATCACTGTGATAAAACGGTCCTTCCACATGCACGTGGTTTGTTTTACTCACAGTGCATTTACTCATGAGTACCTGAAGGCTGTGGGAAGCATCACAGATTCCTACTCCTAATTATCCACGCTTTTATATACTTGTGTGTGTGTGTGTTTCTGATAAGAACAGAAAACAAAAACTGTCAGCATGCAATGGCAGCGAACATAGATCAGGAAATTAAATTTACAAACAGCCAGGGAGAGAACTTTCTCACAATACCTCAATCTTCTGATAAGACATGGGAGTATCCTCCTCAGATTGCTGCTTCAGGAGATAAAAAAACATGTTTCCAGTCCCCTCCTCCCCTTACCACTAAGCTGAAGTTTTATTACTTACTTGTCCTTCACAACACACAATTTATCATGCCAGCACTACAACCACCTCACTGTTTAGGTCCTGCACTGACAGTGCCCACCTGCCCGGACAATGCTCACCTTCCTGGACAGTGCCCACCGGCCCGGATGAAGCTCAGCTGCACGGACAGTGCCCACCTGCCCGGACGGTGCCCACCTGCCCGGACAGTGCCCACCTGCACTGACAATGCCCACCCTCAAGGACAATGCCCACCTGCCCGAACAGTGCTCACCCTCACGGACAGCGCCCACCTGCCCGGACAGTGCTCACCCTCACGGACAATGCCCACCTGCCCGGACAGTGCCCACCCTCAAGGACAATGCCCACCCTCAAAGATAATGCCCACCTGCCCGGACAGTGCCCACCCTCAAGGACAATGCCCACCCTCAAGGATAATGCCCATCTGCCCGGACAGTGCTCACCCTCACGGACAGTGCCCACCTGCCCGGACAGTGCTCACCCTCACGGACAATGCCCGCCCTCATGGACAGTGCCCCCGTCCGGCCGCACTCACCCCGCCGCCGCCGCGCGCCCCGCGGCACGGCCAGCACCAGAACCAGCACCAGCACCAGCACCAGAACCAGCTGGAGCGGCCCTGGCCCCCGCCGGCCCCCCGAGCTCATGGCCGCACGGCCCTGGTGCCTCCGCACGGTCCCTGGGTGCGGAGGGAGGGCAGGCAGGGCTCGAGGACAGGGCAGGGCCCGCGGCCCCGGGCGCAGGGTGGCCTCCGGGCGGCACGCCCTTAGCGCCGCCGCCGCGCCCTCGGCCCCCCCGGGGCTTTCACCCTCAGCGAGGCCCCTTTCCTCCCCGGCCTCACTGCCCGCAAAACCCTCTATTTTCTTCCTTTTTTTTTCCTCATTTTCCTGTTTGTTTTGTTGGTTGTTTTTTTTTGTGTGTGTTTCCTCTCTTCCCTGGCACAACCCCTTTCCTTCCCCGGGACACCGCCTTTGCCCCGGCCAGGCAGGTGGCAAGGCTGATAAGGGCTGCTGCTATCCACAGCCCGGGGGTGGGGGGAGTGAACGGATGGTGGGATTATTTACGATTGGCGGGAAGGGCGGCTGGATGGACACACCTGTTTGTACGCGGGACACAGGGCCGGGCAGCACGGCTCGCAGCCCCGCACGAAGCTGGCGCATCAGCCCGACGATGGAAGAAGATGGTGTGCAGCGCTACACCGCCAGCCCTTGGAGAATGAAAGCTTGCTCCCTGAAGACCTTAGAAGCTGCTCAGGTGAATCCCCAGACATCGCGTTCAGGCAGGACCAGTAGCGCTGCCTGAAGAGTTTGCTGCTGTAGAAGAGTAGTAATAGCCCTAGAGCTCATAGTCCTCATTCATGTCCATGAGCCTGCATTTTAGAAAGATGGATAAACTTCTCATGTTGCAAATGCAGCTGCCCAATTACCACTATAGAGGAGTGCCAAGGGGAGGAATCGGGGAAGCCTAACACAAAAGTAGAATTGGGTATATTTGATAGTTCTAATGAGATTCCTGAAGAAGTTTTGCTCATGTGCTGTGGTGGCTTTGCATTAATGCCCTTGAATGCTAACTCAGCCCAGTCCTCCATCACCGATGTAGTTAAGTGACACAACCTGATCTTTTACTGCTGTATTACAACAAACATCAAACTACCGCTGTCTGATTTCAAGGGACACAAAACCCAGTTTCACTGAATCATCAACTCTATTGATTTATTTATATAAATGGCTCTCTTACAAGTTTTGGGTTTTCAGTTTGTTGTTTTTTGGGGTTGTTTTTGTTTGTTTTGGGTTTTTGTTTGCCCTGAGATCACCTGCCCAAGCCCCAGCTAATTGGTACAGAAAGATAATTAAGGATTCAGGAGTGTAAGACAGACTAGTGTCCCAACGTGCTGATCCTTAACATCTTGGGCAAATTTTTCTTGTTTCACATAAAAATCTCTCTAATGAAAACGCAGACTAATATCTATATATATTTTCTGTTCTGGATAGGGCAAAAATTTTACTCTTTTCCTTGTCAAACCTAAAGGAAGCCTCATTTGTAATTACAGTGTTTCCTTCATCCCTGACATTAAATTGCGCAGAAGATGTATGTACCAGTATTTGCTTCAGTTTTTCTTCTTTGTGAAAATGGTTGTGATTGTCAAAGTATTAAATTCATACAGAGATGTTTGGAAGTTTCCTGCGCATTTTTAGCTTGCAAGTGTCTAAATGCAGGTAATTGAAAATCAGAAGGGCAAGCTGGATTAAACATCTCCTCAGCCATCTGTATTTGTTCTGTCTCCTTTGCAGACAATTAATATCACATCATCTAAATCTCTTTGTTTTTTTCTCCTAAGGATTTTTGGCATAGATTGCACTGCTTATTTTGACACATGAAGACAAAATATTTGATAATAATAGCTCTTTCAGCAAATGCATTTTTAAAAACACAGCAAACTCTTCAGCCAGAGTGAATAAATGTATTTCAACCATGTTAACAGATCACTCTGCTATTCATAGTGCAATTGCATCCTTGAACAGCTTGCTATCAAGTGTTTCTTTCCAACAGGCAATGAAAAGATAACTGTAGCTTGATTAAAAATTCCTTCTATCTGAATTATGTCTCTCTTGCCTATTTAAAATTAATCAAATTAATAACTAGTTTTTGGTTACCTATTTAGCTCCCAGAATGAGAAACACCAATTGTTGAAAATAACTCCAAATTTCAGAAATAACTGAAAAAATTGACTGACCCTCTTCAGTTTCTATTGAAAATGCTTCAGTAAATACTGTGCTGAAGTAAAGCAGTATCTTGTATGATTTCTTAAATTTTTTTTTAAGAAGAAATATTACTCAAGTTCACTCAAGTAGTTTGCAGTACTTCTGTCTGCACTCTCAGGGTGTATATGCCACTGTCTCAAGTCCTAGCAGATGAAGTCAAGATGAAAATGTAAATGAGATTTCTGCAAAAGCATACCTGAATTTGAACCTTAAATATTGAAAGCTTTTATACAATTTGCCTAGAGGATAGGGCTTGGAGTATAGTATATATTAGAGTATGCCCTGTACATCTAATACCAAGGGCATAGTAGGTGATAAAGCCTGCTCAGCCTGCTGACAGTTACTGCTAATCAGAAAAGCAGCTCTCCAGAGCAAAAGGGCTGCTATCTGCAGGTTTTAGCACAGGAGACCAAACTGGGCTTTGCCACAAACCCACTGGGAACTTTGATAAGATAACCCCTCTCTGCCTCTCTTCACTTCTCCCTCCTGCTTAGATGTGTAACTGGGATAGTATTCCTACATAAGTGTGTATGGTGCAGCACAACCTCTGGTAGAAGGTTTCATGCCTCACCAGTCTGCCCCAGTTTTAGAAGTTTTGAAGCCACAAGGACTTAGTGTGTATTTACAGGGGGGTGGGGCACTGGTCCTAGTATTGTGAGATCTTGGAATGTCATCCAAGAATACTGCTGATAGCCACTGCTTCTGATATTTCCATGCTCTGTCTTTTTGAGGGTTATGCTGACTGAAGACCATACTTAGGACAAAAGAGGTAGATAGGCACAAAGGAAAAGTTTAGAAAGGAACAGTAACAGCACCCCCTTCATATGTTAAAAAAACCAAAACAACTAAGTAAATAAAAATATATGTTGCGATTTTTTCAGTTCCAAGAAGATGAACAGACATATTTTCCTTTCAGATCCTGAAATATCTTCTAAAATGTGAAGAGAAAGAACTTGGCAACAAGATTAATGCCTTCTTCTTTGCCAGGCTTCCTTAGCTCACCCACAGGGGTGTTGGCCTTTCTATTGCAGCTGCATAAAACTCAATAACAGCTTTTCAAGAAGGCAAAAATGAATGACAATATCTTTGACAGGTAGATGAAAAAACCCAAATCCCACTGATTACACAATTATCCTTTTATTATCCGTCTATCACCATCAGCTTTGCTGTATTTATGGGCAAGATGAGCCTAAAAGTGAGTCTAAAAACATTGGATGGGAAATATGGCAACTTGTCAAATTACATTAGCTATGAAGATAAATTCCATATTTGCATCTTAAGAGTTCCTGGCCATTCTGCCCTGTGAACCTGCTTTAGCAGGGAACCAGATGATCTCCAGACGTCCCTTCCAACTCCAACCATTCTGTGGTTCTGTGACAAGAGATAATAAACCAAACCTGAAGCTGTTCAGGCAGCTGGGAATTCTCTTGCCATGGCTTCTTTATCTATGGATCAATTGTATTTTGTCACTAGGCAGTTTCAGATTTGCATCAACACTGTGTAGTGAGAAAGAAAAAGGAATCTAGTAACCAAACGTTTCATAACAAATACCTCAAGCTTCACTCTCTGAGCTTTTCTGTAAGCAATTACAACTTTTACATGCTGTTTATTGAATTTAAAGTAGCTGTTTTTATCTCAATTAAAAATTACCTTAAATTACTATATTTTTAGACCCTGGGGATACAAAGCCAGCAGAATGAGCTGGATTTTAGATTCATAAAATTGTGCATTTCATTGGCATTAAAAAAAAAAGTCCTCTTTTATTATAAAAAGCACAAGCTCTGCTCTTTGGTCTTAGAAAATTACAGTAATTTCACGATTATAAGCCGCACCATTTTGACTAAAATTTTGGTCCGAACCCAAAGTGCGGCTTATAATCAGGTGCGGCTTATATATGGACAAAGAACGAAAAGTTGCTGTTTTAGTTTGGAGGACAGGTGTCTGCTGAGAAAGGCAGGAGTTTCTCTTTGAAATGGAGAATGCAAACCCCCTCTCTCCAAATTATTATAATTTTGAAATCAAGGGGTTTTCAGGCAAAAATATGGGAATTAGGAATAACAGTTCTTTTCTAGGGAAATTAAAATAGAAATACAGTACTACAAAGCAACAAACTCCAAACCCTGACAAAGTCAGAGTACAACCTGACACCGTCAGGCAGGGTGTTGGTAGCAGTCCCATTAAATGGTGATTGCAGTCCCCTTGCAGTGACAGATGTGGCTTAGTTGGAGCAGTGCTCCTGCAGAAGGTGCAGTTTCCCTCTGGAGGTCCAGTGGTGATGTGGAGAAATCCAGTTTTCCTCTGGAGTCCAGTGGAGAAAGGGGCTACCTTATTGTCCCAAAACCTCTGTTTTTATCTTGGTAAGAAATGTTGGGCTCTTCCCCCTGGCTGGAGCAACTTTCAATGGGATGCAGTAATTTTATCAGTCACGCAGTGGGACTCAATGGGCCATTAGCAGACAATGACTGGCTGGAGGAAGGATGGGTTGTGAAAAGATAAAGAACAATGCCCTGCCTGGTTTCAATGGATGGCCCATTAGCAAATTATCTGCCATTGAGATAAGGATCACTGCCCCCACCCTCAACAGATGGTGATAGAACAGATACCTTTTATCACACTCTGTATTGTAACATGCGGCTTATAATCAGGTGCGGCTTATGTATGGACAAAACCCAAAAAGTTGCTGAAACCCAGAAGTGCGGCTTATAATCAGTGCGGCTTATAATCGTGAAATTACTGTAACTTAGGTGTAACTATTATTTCTACATTTACTGGCAATCAGAGAAGAAATACACCGAGTGATGGCATTTCTGCATTGTTATAATTTGTAATAAAGACTTAAGACTGACATTTCTGTGGAAATAAAAGGCCATTTAGTCTTTTTTTTTTTTTTTTTTTTTGTAATTCGAATTGCAAAGCTGAAAGCCCTATTTATCTTCAAAGAGTAGCTGCAAGAAATCAAGTTTGTCTTACAATCACAGAACCACAGAACAGGAAAGGTCAGAAGGGAGTACTGGAGTATTCTGGTCCAACTTCCCTGCTCATGCGGGGTTATCTGAGAGCATGTGGCACAGGATTCCATCCAGATGGTTCTTGAATATTTCAGTTAAGGGAAACTTCACTAACTCTCTGGACAATCTGTGTCAGTGCAGTTCCTCACACTGTAAAGAGGTTCTTCCTTATGTTGATGTGGAAATCTGTGCATCCATTTCTGCCTTTTATCCTATCTCTTGGCATCACTGAGCAGAGCCTGGCTCCATCCTCTCAACACCCTCCCTTCACATACTCATACACATTGATGGGGTTCCTTCTCAGGTATCTTTTCTCATGGCTGAACACATCCAACTCTCTCAGCCTTTCCCCATAAGAGAGGTGCTGCAGACCTTTACTCATCTTTGTTGCCCTTCACTGGACCCACTCCAGGAGCTCCATGTCTCTCGTACTGAGGAGCCCAGAACCGGACACAGCATTCCAGGTGATAGCTCACCAGGGCTGAGCAGAGGGGCAGGATCACCTCCCTTGACCTGCTGACTGTTCTCTTTCCCATGTAACCCAGGATACCATGGGCCTGCTTAGCCACAAGGGCACCATTGGCTCATGAACTTTGCATAGAGCAGAAAAACTTGGCATTCAAATAATGTAAGCCCATGAGAACTAAATGATGACTGACCATTAAGGCCTGGACAAGGCTGAGAAATTTGTTTTGCTATGTGCTACATGAATCTATCGTCTAATTACAATTACAGATTTTTTATTTTATACCCATTTGATGCACAACATGTACATCAGAGGGTGTTTTAAACTTTGGCTGAAGGTACAGCCCCATTATTTGGAGAGTAAGAATTTATGTGTATCTCAGTTTTGAAGTGTGGTTGTTTAGATTGGATCCTAGTCTTCAAAAGGGACAAAATCTAGATTATTCAACAGGATTCACACAGTACATTCAGCATCTTAATCAAGCCCAGTGTTTCTAGGCAGTTGATCTGCAAAGTTTTAAGCAATTTTCCTGTTAGATTTCATGAGACAGTGAGTGAGTGAGATATCCCAGGCAAGACAGGGTGCTGCTGCTAACATCTATGGTCAGGCCCTTCAAAAGTAACCTCTCCCTTATCTATTTTCCTGTTGATGAATGGCAACAATGACCTAAAAATATTTTTGAAGGGTCTTAATTAAAATCATATGCATTAAAAAAACTAAATTAAAAAAGCAATCTTCCCATAATATAAAACTGGGAGAAACTAAGCCCTGGAGAATAAGTGATTTGTGTAAAAGGTAGAGATACACAGTGATTTAACAACTTCATCAAAGAAAAACTGTTCACACAAATAGCATAGTTCTGCACTGATGAATAAAGAGTCCACAAAGAGTTCTAATAAGTTCTTTGGGAATCTTACAAGCACATATAGCATGCCTTGAAGGAGAAATTAAAACCATCTTGTGTCAGGCAGGCTGTAACCAGCAATGTCAAACCAGACCAGAAAAAGACAGGTATATGTTAGCATCAAGAAGTGTGGTTTGTTCATTAACCTTTGCGTCTCTGTGGTTAAATCAATATGGGAAGATCTAATGCTCAAAGAACATAATGCATAGTTACTTGCTGTTGAAACAAATTATTTGATTGTGATAATGATTGATAATGATTCAACAATGATGGAGAGATCTGCTATAAAAATCTTCAACAAGTTCAGTATCTGATAGACCAATGAACGCTCTGCGAAAGAGGACAAACTTGTTGAAACACAAAGAGCAACAGTATAAACCCTGCATGCTTTTGAAAAGATAATTAATGCCCCAGCAAGATAGAATTTTAAGCCGTACAGTCATAATGAGAACATACACACAAAAAGGAAAAGAGCACATCACCCAACCAAACATCACACATGAAGAAAAATATAGAAGCCACTTTCAGTTAATAGATGTAATAGAAGATACTACTTGCATAGTAAATTTTAAATAGAAAAACTACTTTCAGAGCTTTTCAAAACGGGGAACCTTAGTTACACAGTTCACAAGATACTTCAAATCTGATGACCAGCTGAGTCAAATTTTGCATATACAGAAATGACATTTCGCTGAAGGTACTGTATTGCTGCTATTAAATCTCACACTGCTTTTGGACAATTTGATCATAGGAGAGAATGGGAAAAGGAAAGAAAAAGAATGAAAGAGAGGTGGTCAGTAATGCCAAAAAGTCAGTCACGTTTTTTGGTAAGAACTAAACCTGACAACTTCAGGTTTTTGGAAGAAGTTTTTAATTAGAAAATAACCCACAACCCTCTTTTCCAGCACCCACCCACATTTCATTGATTAAAATAGACAATGGAGCTACAGACAGTTTTTCCCAGACCATCAACAGAATTCAGAATACTGAAGAGCAGAAATCCTAATTTCTTTAGTCTTTGTCCTTTTTTTTTGTGTTGAGATCGTATTTGTTTTAAAAAAAGCTTCAATTTTATTTTTACAGGCAATAATACTTACTGAATATATTCTCTAGGTGTGTGCTAGGCAGCACCATAGCAGGGTAGAAATGGAAGCTGTATCCAACACAGAACTGTAAGCCTGCAGCATTATTCAATATCCTTTGGTCCACTGTCCTTTAAAAAAAGTTTCCAAGCATTGAGCAATGTGGCTTTGCAGACCAAGATGGACTCTGCAGAGAAAAAAAACCCACAGAAAACCCTCAGTAAAAGCTCTTACTGACTCTTCATTGGTACAGACAATATGCACACAAAAATGAAACAGTTCGTATAATTATAAAACAGTCTCGCTTGGAACCAACCTTAAAGATCATACAATTTGACCTACCCACCTGCCATGGGCAACAACACCTTCCACCAGACCAGGTTGCTTAAAGCCCAATCCAATCTGGCCTTGAACACTTGCAGGGATGGGAAGTCCACAACTTCTCTAGCCAGCCTGTTCCAGTGTCTCACCACCCCCACAGTAGAGAAATTCTTCCTGGGATCCAATACAAACCTGCTCTCTTTCAGATTAAGGCCATTTGCTGTTATCTTACTGCTCGTGTGAAAAATCCCTCTCCAGCCTTCTTGTATCTCCCTAAGGTGCACAGCTAGAAAAGCACTTTACACAGTAGATTTAATGGAGGAATTACAGAAGGTATACTTTGCTTCCATTAAAAGCTCTGATTCTCACAAAAGGACAGAGTAGCTGTACTTGAAGGAGACTGGAAATAAAACACAGGACCTAAAAGTGTTACCCTGATAAAGCAGCAAATACCATGGAAGAAGAATGATCTCTAACTTGAGACTAAAAGCATTACTCTTGTTCTAAGAGTTGTTTTGGAACCAGGCAACTCACACTAGCAATAGCCTAAAGGCATTTGTTCTTATTGTCACTGGACTGTTTCTCTTGGGGTTTTTTTGCAGTATCTGAGATGAGTTTACAGTTAACAGCAAAGGAATTGGTCTGGATATGGTGTCTGGGATTACTTGTTTTTCTGAGGTCTCTTCTTCCCTCTGCCTCTATCCCCCACACCTTCTCTCACCTACATATTCTACCCCAGCTTCTGCTTTCATTATCTTTCACTTAGACATACTTGTACTCACCTGCTACATGCCAAAGAACTTAAGTACAAATATCTCAGTACAGTTAAGAAAAGTTTTTGTGAATTTTTATTTTATTTTCAAAGCATTCAATTACCTCCTTTCCACCTCTGTAAGTGTGAGCCCTGGGGCTATAAAGAAATCTTTGGACTGATCCAAACCATGTGAGATATTAGATGCTGGCAACTTCACCAGTTACTGCCTTTTCTCTTTCAGCTTGCAAGTAACAGAACAAATTCTGGTATCAAAAATTTTATATCTGTGCTATTTAAAAGTTGCATTTTGTTTTTCATTTTCCAAGACAGACATTTGTAAAAACTGCTTTAGGCAAAAAAATCACTGTGATCATATTGCAGGGTTTAACAACAGGAGACAAGAATTCAAGATGTTATTTATTTTTGGTTAAGGAGTAATGGGAGAAGACAAAAGTTGGGAATTTCATTTTCTCACACATTCTTAGGCAGACTTGGTCAAAAAATACGAAGCCAGATTATGGCCACCAAAAGCTAGAAGTTTTCCTGGAATGCTCATCAAATATATAAGCATCCAGGACAAAATCAACAGTTACACATGGCAACTTCATATCTAGCCTTTGGAGAATGAGCATTTTGCTGAAACCTGCAATTCAGTCTAAAGTGAATCAGATTTTTCTCCCCACAAAAGCATCTACGCTCAGAGATTGGTAATAGCATAATTTACTGGGTGCTCAGAAAGATGTGCTGCACTCCCCTCATGTGTGTATCTATGGCCTTAGACTATCTGTTTACCATCAATCCTGAATTTTGGATGCAAGAATAAGAGGGTCTAAAGTAGTTGTGCAACACAGAGAAGGGAAACCAAAGGAGTATGAAAGAAAAGCAACCAACAAGACAGTTGAGAAACGGAAAGCTGAAAGCAGACCATCTTTTTAAGCTGCTATTTTTAAATCTTTGTGCAAAGGATATGAATTTCCTAGGGCTAGAAAAGAGTACAGCATGGTAAAAGATAAAATAATTCTCAGTGATATGGCCCCAAGTCTCTCATCACTGAAGCTTCTCATCCCTCTCAAATAACAAACGAGTCATCAACTACTGTATTGGTTTAGAATTGTAGAATAGATTTTCATCCTACTGAAAATAAGAATTTCTGCCCTGCTCAGGAAACAGTTTAGGTGCTGCTGACTTTCACTTCTTGCTGAAGATGCACATTAACCCTCTTAAAAGACTTTTGATATGAAAAGCTTTTGTTTAGATGCCCATATATGCTGAAGGAAACAGAAAATTAGATGTTATTAGCTGCATAATTGTAAGACCAGAAAAAGCCTAAAGCAATGGACAAGAACATGGGAAAATTTAAGAGAGTACAGCCATAATTATATTTATTAAAAGACATGCTACAACAACTAGAGTTAGGAAATTAGTTAGGAATAGGTATCATGTAATCAGAAAACACAATAACCAAAAAACCAGAATATATTACAGGACAAACAATATCAAGTTCACCATGCACTACACAGTCACAAAATAGGTTTTTTTAATACATCTTATATCTTCTTTCAGTTTTAATTAATCTCCACAGATATGGAATACTTTTCATGCAATGCCACAAGATGCTTTACAAATGAAAGCTTTTGCTTATTAAAATATACAGACAATCTTTATATAAAAACACTTTACATTTCCATTTATTTCCCCAAACACTCTTTTGCCAGATTTAAAAACAAAACAAAAAACAAACAAAACATGATGTTACAAATATTTACAGTATTTTCTTGTGTTAGATGAACATTTTTATAAACTGAAAGGGAACTTCTATGAACAGATCATGTGAAATGAGGGAATGACAGCAATTCTTAGAAATGCCTACTTGAGTACAGTACTAAAAGCAACATATTAACTTTTTGCCTTCTCTCACATCATTTGGTTCACATTACTATCTCATTTTTCACTGTTTCTACCACCAATAAGAGTCTCAAACAGAGGCCACTTTGCATTGGGTCTTCCCATCAGAAAGGAATGTGAGAGAAAACAGGTTTTCATATATCTCAGTAAAACTGAAGTCTTTGGTGAGAGAGTGAAGTGACATTCTGATGCATGAATCTGCTTGGTTGGCAACTTTTGTCTTGTGCTGCTGCAGTTCTATAGTGAACTTCTGCAGAAAGTGGGTAACATATTCAAAAAGATTTGGAAAGTGCTTCAAATCAAGTTTATGTGTGGTAGCTTCCCACTCATAAGTAAAGCAGAGTTTCCAAGAACTGAAAAACTGCTTACAGTGATGACATTAATCTGCTAAAGTAAAAGCTTTCTTCATTTATCAAAACCTTCAATTATGTAAGCATTTAATTTCTTTGGGACTGCTCCAAGCACAACATGTCATTATTATCTGAAGTTGGAAATAACATGCGTTATGCTTGGATTCCTACATATTGCAGTACAAAAGAAAAAAACTGTAATGGGAAAGACAGTAGAATAATTAAATCTGTATTGAAACAGCTGTAGTTCACTTCTTGTAGTCAGTAGACAACATTATTTTTTCACAATATACATTTTCCAGAGGGAAAAAAGTATTTTTTATACTTCAGACACCTACAGATATGAAAAATCCTACATATAAAACTACTGAAGGCACAAAAACTTTGGTCCAATTTTGTTCCTATATCACATCCCCAATCAATAAAACCCTGAAGTGAAATAGTTCAGAAATTTTATATTAGGATTTGCTTTGAAAAGAGCAAGCAAACAATCTTGTATATAGCAAACCAAACTTCAGAAGACACAAGATAAAGTTAATTTAAAGAAAAAGTTCTGTGCAATCTGACTAGTCTTGTTTCAGCACAACACTAACAAGATTAAGTCTGGTAGTTATGCTCTAACAAAGTATCAGGGGTAAAGGTTAAGGCAAAACAAATCCTTTTGTAGGCAGCTGGCCTCTCATTTGAAAACAGCATAAAATGGCAAGTAGTAGGTCTACATCTCTTATAAACAACCCCAACATAACACTTTCCAACTGACATGAATCAGAGGAGGGCAAGATAATTGATAAGACAGACCTCACTAGTAGTACTGTCCACAAAGACTAATAGTTCTCTTGGTATACAAACACAAGTTTGCTGTCTGTAATCAGAAAATGCCACAAATAGGCAAGTCTCCACAGATACATGGAATATCCTCCCAATAAAAAGGACCTCAATTTATCAGTACACAAAACCAGTGCAACATACAGAACCAGCAGACAAGGCTGAGTCAAATTATGAGTCAAAGTTTCAGAAATTAGTTCTGATGTTGTAAGAGTTCTGCAGAAACTCAAGAAGCAGAAGTTTTACCATTGTATGACAAAAGAAGGATCATTTGAAAAGGCACTTAGCTGCTCCTGGGTTGTTAAAAAGGCCTTATTACACTTTGAACCAAGTGCGCATCCATCAAAAAAAATGGACTGGGAGGTAACTCAGAATTGATTCAAGGACATGACATACATGGAGGCATAACCATATAGTCACAGAATCACAGAATATGCAGAAGTGGAAGGGATCCACAAGGATCATCGAATCCAACTCCTGGCCCTGCACAAAACAGCCCCAAGGAATCACACCATGTGCCCAAATACCAACTGTGCACATTACCAGATACTTCAGAAATTAATAACATACGTTAAAGAAGTTACAAACACATCTTTAACAATTTAAGGCCACAGTGTAGAGAAGATGAAGCCAGAATCCTCTTTAGTGTTACACAGTTAGCAAGGAAAAAGGCAAAAGATACAAAATGCAGTACATTTAAAGCCTAGTTATATATTAAGGATGCAAATTGACAGTGAGAACTGCCAAACAGAACAGCGAGGAACAGAGAATTTGCTCTATTTATTTTTTTTTAATTTACATGGACAATTCTTTGAGTAACTGCTTGAAGTTGTCCATAATCTGAAAGGTAGGAGTAAGGCCTTTGGATGTTCCTTTCCATCCACATCACTCTGTATAGGTATTGTATCATCCACAACTCTGTAGACTAGACAAGACTCTGTAGAACAGTATCATTCTTTCCTGAATCCTGCTCTTTTCACAGATCAAGGGATCTGCTATCATAGGCTTTAAAGCATTGAGATCTGAGATGAAACTGTGCTTCTGCAGCAGGCACTATTGAGTCAAGCACGAAGTATAAATATTAATAATATTTATAAATATTCCTTCTGCCATGATTCTTCCGTAACAATGCATTGTAATAACTAAGCTATGTTTGTGCTTTCAGTTATTCAAGGCAGAACTAAAAGGGAAAAAGTAGCCTTAACTAGTGCCTTCATGCTACTAAGCAAATGTTAAGATGTACTGGCAAGTTTCAAAGCTTATCTACATATCTTGTAAAAGCAGATCTCCCCAAGAGGCAGCATCTTTCAGATACACACAATTCTGAAAGTATGTTGACAAGAAAAATTTGGTTGCAAAGACAGAACAATAAAGGTGAATCAAAAAAGGTACACAATACTTGTATCAAAAAATCAAAAAGGAAAGATAATAGACTTTCAGATTTTTCCAAATTTGAAAATCTTTTAAGATTCTCCAGGCAATCTTTTCATCAATTCTCACAGTCAGAGGGAAGGTGTTTGAAAGGGCCAGTCAAATCTGGTGAATCAATATATGCTTCTGGGGCTGTGTCCCAGGGGTTTGGTTGCTTGGGACTTGTCTTAGTTTGGAGGACAAGTGTCTGCTAAGAAAGGCAGGAGCTTCTCTTTGAAATGGAGAATGTAAACTCTCTCCTTCCAAATTATTATAATTTTGAAATCAAGGGGCTTTCAGGCAAAAATATGGGAATTAGGAATAACAGTTCTTTACTAGGGAAATTAAAATAGAAATACAATACTACTACAAAAAAAGAAACTCCAAACCCTGACAAAGTCAGAGTACAACCTGACACCCTGTCAATTAGGGTGTTGGTAGCAGTGCCATTAAATGGTGGCTGCAGTCCTTTTGCAGTGACAGATGTGATCCAGTTGAAGCAGTGATTCTGTACAAGGTGCAGTTTCTTTCCAGAGGTTCAGCGATGTGGAGAAATCCAGCTTCCCTCTGGAGTCCAGTAGAGAAAGGGCTACCTTAGTGTCCCAAAACCTCTGTTTTATCTTGGTAAGAAATGTTGGGCTCTTTTCTCTGGCTAGAGCATCTCCCAATGGGATGCAGTAATTTTATCAGTTACACAGTGGGACTCAATGGGCCATTAGCAGAAAATGACTCCCTGGAGGAAGGATGGGTTGTGAAAAGATAAAGAACAATGCCCTGCCTGGTTTCAATGGATGGCCCATTAGCAGAATATCTCCCATGGAGATAAGGATCACTGCCCCTACCCTCAACAGATGGTGATAGAATGGATACCTTTTATCACATCCTGTATTGTAACCCAAGACAACTTGCTTTCAGAAACTGGGTCTAACTGAGGGCTGACAGAGTCCATCTGTTACAAGAGGGCAAGAGCATTTTCTGCCACAGTCTCACCAAGCTGGTGAGAAGGGTTTTAAACTAAAGATGCCAGGGGGAAGAGAACCTCAGTCCATCCCACTCCTTCCAGTTTGGTGCCAGTGCCAGCAATAGATTTCCAGAGTCTGAAGAGGGATCACAGTTCAGCAGAAAAGCACCAGAAGAACAACACAAAGAAATTCCAGCTGTTCCAGCCAGTAAGTCGGCTTCATTAGGGTCTCAACTCCAAAGCATCTATGCAATAGCACGTAAGAAGGGCAATAAACAAGAAGAGTTAGAGGTGTGGGGATGCCTATGACCTCATTGGTATATGATGGACACACAGTGGGATGGCTCCAAAGAGTGGAGTGCTGGAATGTAAGGATGTAGGGTCTTCAGGAAAGACTGGAAATGTAGGCAAGGAGGCGGTGTTGTCCTCTTAGTGACCAGCTGGAGATCATGGATCTTCAGCTGGGGATGGATGAGGAGCTGACTGAGAGTTAATGGGTCAGGATTAAAGGCTAAAGGCAGGCAAGGGACAAGAGCCTTTATAGTGGGGGGTCTGCTAAAGATTGTCTGACCAGGAAGACAGAGAAGATGAGGCCCCTTACAGACAGAGAGGAGAAGCCTCATGTACACAAACCTTGTTCCTCATGGGGATCTTCAACCATCCTAATATCTGTCAACACAGCAGCACATAAACAATCCAGAAGCTTCCTGGAATGCATTGACTGTAACTTCCTTCTTCAAGTGACAGAGGAGCCAAGGAGAGGAGGTGCTGTGCTGAACCTTTTTCTCCCAACAAGGAGGGGCTGACAGGGTATGTGAAGCTCGAGGGCAGCCTCAAGTGGACCACAAAATGGAGTTTAAGATCCTTAGGGCAGCAAGGAAGGTGCACAGAAAGCTCACTACCCTGGACTTCAGGAAAGCAGATTCTGGCCTCCTCAGAGATCTGCCTCATAGAGTATTCATGGGATAAAGCCCTGGAGGGAAGAGGGACCCAGGAAAGGTGGTTGGTATTCAAGGATCACCTTCTCCAAGGTCAGGAGTGATTATCCCAACAAAGAGGAAGTCAGGCAAAAGTGTCATTAGATGAACAAGGAACTCCTGGATGAACTCAAAAAATTAAAGAGATGCTACAGAGGGTGGAAGTAACAACATGCAGCCTGGAAGGAAGAGGTTTTCTGAGTGCCCCAAGTGTATGAAACTCTGAAAGCTAAAGCTTTGCTTGAAAAGTGGAAATATAGCCTACATTTGTGAAAAGGGAAATAAGAAAGACCCAGGGAACCATAAGCCTGGAAGTCCCACCTTGGTTCTTGGTAAGATGACGAAGTAAATGGCTTTGCTAAAGGCAAGTCATGCCTGACAGATTGAATGGCCTTCTACAACAGAGTTACGACAATGGTGGATAAGAAAAGAGCAACTGAACTTGTGCAAAGCATGACACTGTCCCACAAAAACTTCAGTGTCTCTAAACTGGAGACATGGATTTGATAGGTGGACCTTCAGCTGGAAAAGAAATTGGCTGTATGGCCACATTCATTCTGATCAACAGCTTGATGTCCAAGTACAGACCAAAAATGAGTAGTGTTTTGTAAGGAACAGCACTAGTGCCACAGGTGTTAAACGCCCTTGTTGGTGACATGGACAATGGAATCAACTGCATCCTTGGCAAGTTTGCTGACACCACCAAGCTGTGTGTGCAGTCCACACACCTGGAAGGAAAGGACAGCATCCAGAAAGACCTGGACAGACTGAGGGGTGAGCCTGTGAGAACCTCATGAAGATCAACCCACACCACAATTCTGGGATTCTGTGAAATCCTAAAGATAAAAACCCTTAGGGGAATATTATTCCTAAGCCAGTTGAACTTTCCAGTACATAGTACATTCTGCATATTTATATAGTTGTGTTGTACAGCACTTATTATAGCTACATCTGTGCAGTCAGATTGGCTGCTACTGTTGAGGAACACGTTCACAGAGGTAGCTTGGGGTGCAGCTGCAGTGGGAGCTGCAGGTGGAGCTCTGGCTGCTGGAGCCCAGGCAAAGAGGCCATGAAGAGCTGACCCTCAGCACAACAAGGGCCTGGGGACCTGTGGCCCAGCCAGGGGACCAGACACTGAGACACAGAAGGAGCCCATGGTCCCAGACCTTCCCATGCTTAGAATGGTGAGGAGACAAAAACCCAGAAGCTCCTTTGTTCTGGGCCCCTCCTCAGAGACCCCAGCTCAAGCTGTCAGTTTGTAATTGTACTGTGATGAAATTATTTTAATGGTTGGGGATGCCTGAGACTGCTGTGGAAAATCTGGACTCCACCCAGTAAGGAAACCTGTTCCGACCGTGGGAATGTGGGGGCATTGCTGGGAAGGGTCCAGTTACAGGTAGTCCCAGCTCAGGTGGTCCAGGTGACTGCCAGAGTGGCTTTCGGATGGTCAGACAGGGAAGCTTTCTTGACACTACACCTGTAATCAGTTTACATACATCAAGGTAGTATCTGCAAGCTACTATAAGGCTGATTTTGCAAAAATAATTCAGAGGGAAAATTTGAGAAAGCTCACTACAGAATACCTAGATCATGGTAGAAACATACCTTTTCTTCTAGAAAGACAAAGCCATACAAATCAAATGAACGAAAACAGTTATGAATGGCAAAACATCGCAGCAGAAACAGATTCTGCAATAGCTAGAAGTAAATGAATGCCATGTTTGAAAGAAATTGGTCTTTAAAATGTGGTAAAGTAAAATTAAATCAATTTTCAATTAATTTATGTGAAAGAAAACATTAGGAAAGAAAAGCTCTTAAAATGAAATTCAGCTTATTAAAATACGATCAAAAGTCATTAGTATTCACCTGTACACTCATGGCAAAACCTAACGGCATCTCAGCTCAATCCTCAAAGAGGAATCAAGGTTCAGTATCAAACATTTTTTCATACTCACAAAGGAAAGAATGATAGCATTCTATTACCTTAACACTGTAAAGTATTAAAAATTAAGAAATGCAGAAACCTGAAAGATATATGCTGATACAGTCAGTGTCTCTCAGAAAATCAGATGAAGTGCAGGAAATGAACTGGATTTGCTTTCTCGCCTTCCTTTATAGGTTTGTTTGATGTTTTAGTGTATTTTTTCTGGGTGTGAATTTTTTATCGGCGAAGAACTACTATCAGAGAAGTGCAACTAGCTAAAGAATTCCTATGTGATTTCACAACAAATGAAACCTCATTTCCATCTATATCCAATCTCCATAAGAAAGGACAAGAAATTAGAATTCAAAGTATTAATTAATGAAAAAAATTATATATTGCAGTATAATAGAAAACATTTTCAAAAAGAGCAAGAGGAGAATTTTCACAAAGCCCACAATATTTTTGCAAGATACTTCAGATAACACTCTAATCTATTGTTTCATACACACGTTTTCATATATAGTAAGGCACATAATAAGAAATTAGGTAAATACACAGTAATTTAAGTATTAGACTTCAGAGTGGTAAAAAACCTTGAGGTTTAGTTTTTCTGCCCTGAAAGATGACCTTAGCAAAAATAGTTCCTTAAAAAGTTGAGAAACCATCACAGACCTGAATATATTTCCACAAAACTTCAAACATTTAATTATTTAGAGAAATGTAAAAAAAATATTTTAAATCAAGACCATTTGCTTATTTTATTTTCTCCAAGGTACTGTTTTACACATCTCTTCATAGTAGAAAAAGGACATCAAGCTTCCAATCCACAGTCAAGTCAAACTAATTCCCCAATACCACACCTTGAAGAAACTTGTCAAATACCTTTTATTCCACAGAGAGAAGGCACTGCCTTTTCTCTAATAATTTAATCTATAAGAACAGAACAGACGTTTTATTTTTATAAACAAGTTATTTGTAAAGATTCACCAAAGTATGAACACACCCCCTGGTAACATAAATACTATTTTTAAAGGATACTCACAGTTACTGTTTGCTTTTCTTCAAGAAACCCAAGTACTACTTCACATTCAAATTAGTGTTTAATGTGCACTAGAGTAGATTTACTTTTTCATTAAGCATACTTGTTTGGTACATTGTAAAAGCACTCTAAATTGTTTTGTAAGATTGATTTCAAACAAAAGCTGAAAGGATGTTCTCAAAATATAATTTTAAGTAGGAAATTTGATAATAAATATTGTTGCTAAAACTATTTCACCGAAGAATCTTTATATGGATGACATACTTCCAGCTAGAATCAGAATAAATCATCACTTAATTCTTTGTGTATGAATGAGGTTTTTTTTTCAAGAGACAGAGTTGGTCACAACTGTCTCCGTCTCTATTTGAAGATTTTACTAAAACCATTATGCAGCCTTAAAGGGAAAATTCACAGAAAATTCAGATTGAAGATTTTGAGAAGGAAACTCTGAGATGTTGGTTTTCTCCAAAGTCATGATTGTGAAGCTCAATGAGAGCGTGAACTGCTTCTTCCACAGAGCCCAGTTGGATAAGAGCCATTTTGCAATCTTTCCTGAAGAACAATAAAAACGATTATTAATCCTAATCAAGTTTTCAATACCACTAGAAAAGTGGTATAAGTAGGTTTTTTTTCTCAGCTATATCAGACACTTCAACAGCAGAAGAATCAGAGCTATTTATCCATTTGCTAAAATGTAAAGATAACAAAACTACAGTAATTTCACGACTATAAGGTGCACTGGATTATAAGGCGCACTTCTGGGTGTCGGCAAATTTCTGAACTTTGTCCATCTATAAGGCGCACTGGACTATAAGGTGCACTTTTTTTTTTTTTTAGCTAGGATACGCGCACAAAAAAGTAACGAATTAGTAACGGAGTCGTGCAATTGCGGGGTTTACTGGCAGTACTCAATTTCCAAACATTTTTCACAGATTGGTATAGCCTTTAAACGCAGCCCCAGGCGCCCTCCCCATGCTTCGGACCCTGGCACTCCCGCCCACCTCCAGCGACGGCTGGCGTGGCTCCCGCGGCTGGTGTGGCTTGCGCTTCCGGGTTGGCAAATTTCCGAACACTGTCCATATACAAGGCGCTCTGGATTATAAGGCACACTTCCAGGTTTCGATCAAAGTTTTAGGCTTTAAGGTGCACCTTTATAGTCGTGAAATTACTGTACATAAATTTTGCAGATCTATGGCTGAAAGTCATGACATTCTTTCATTACCCTGGACTTCAAAAAGCTAGGTCAAAATAAGGTTTGAAGATCTCTAAGAAATACTTGTATTGTCCATATAGATGGTATTATTCTAGCAGATATGATTTTACTAAAATAATGCTGCCAACTAACCTTAATCAATGTACCTTGTCATCACTGTCATTTTTTATATGGCATTTTACATACACAAAGCTTGTATTTTTTCAAGAAGTGAGCATTTACTTTCCTTAAACTTATTTTACTTTGAACGCACATGGAATTTGTCAAAGGCTGCATGTTTTTAATTTAGTTATGCTAACCCACTATCCAATTTAAAATTTTAAGATTGAGAGTATCATAAAAATTGTGATAGGTGTACCACTTTTGCTTATAGCTATACATGGAACTCTCCCTGTAGTTACACATACACATAGAAAGTCACGAAAAAGCAATTAGCTATTTTTCAGGATGAAAACTTGCCTAGCAATTTTACAAGAGAACTTACTGGAAAAATTTGAAGCCTTTCACAGTAGATCCTTTACTTGTAAAAAGGTTCTTCAAATCATCGACAGTAACAGAAGGCCTAATGGAAGAAAAAAACAAAAAGTAACCAAACAAAACAAACTCCCCTCAATTTGTAGAAAAGAAGAGTTCTGTAATAATATTAACTAAATCAAGTCAACACTTCAACCCAAAACACTTGCCTTTTACTTTACGTTTTAGTTCAGTTTAGTTGCTACAAAAATATTTTAGATACACTATTGTTTTCCATACAACCCCATTTCTTTCTCAGTAAAATTCAGATTGCAAAAAAATTTTATAAAATCTTAAGGAATACATTTCATCTTGCAATTTTTGCAAGTGCACGTCACATATTTTCAATTTTGAAAGATGTTAAGAGTGCCTTATAATTAACTTTTTTACTTGGGAAAAATTCCATCGTTTCCTTTTTTCACTTCCTGCACAGCTGCCAAACAAGAGAAGCCTGTAAAAACTTGTTTGGCTGTTACTCCACATAGTACTGATAACATTCTAAACATTTAAAAAGTTAGTTCAGTCTTAAAGAGCACACTAAATACTATTTTCTATTTTCTTTCTCACAATTTGCCCTCCACATAAGAGATCAGTATTCTGTAAAAAGTGTTCTTTAAAACGCATTAGAATTATTAAAAACCGTGTCTATATTAAATAGCAATGTCTATGATGAATTTGTTGTCATGTGCATTACCTCAAAAAATATTTAACCTTTATGAAAATTTGTGACACATGATTTAATATGTCAAAAACCAAAAGCATACTCTCAAGAAAATGTAAACTGATCAAAAATCCAAGATGATAATTCCTTCAGTTATCATCTTTGACAATGATAAAAATGAGACAGTTAAAAGATTCACTTATTGTTAATTACATTCCAGAATAACCCACAGTAGAATAAATTGTAAAAGGCCAAGGAAAGAAAACTTATGTCAGACTTCTAAATTTGACAACATAACCTAAAAAGTCTTTCCAAGAAGATAACACATGCAGATACTCACGGAATGTTGGAGAGATGCAGGGTGGCAGATGGAGGAAAGATATTTTGGAAGTTCTTAGAGCTGGGATTCTTAAAGCGATGTAAAGGGCTATTGCTGTAGTCCTTTGTCAGACCTTTGTCCTCTTGTCCCTCACGAGGAAGTTGAATTGTCTGATATTTTGAAAGAGTAGCATACATGACCCTTCCATAAAGCCTCTGTCCATTCAGATAGTTGATAGCTAACCAATGGAAAAGTAATGTGAACAGGAATTAATGAAGGGGAAGAAAAGACAATTCTTTGAATACTAATACTGTTTTCTACTTAGTGTCAAATTTCACATTCTAAATTTAAACTGCAACTTCCACATCTATCAGGTGGGTTATGTCACAACATTACATTTAAAAATGGTAAAAGGACATAATATAATCTCCAGTTCAAATGCCAAAAAAAGGCAGAATATCTCAATACAGACCAGCTGATTATTCTTAAATAGGTAGATAAAAAATAAATTACAGGAAAACAATAGAATATATTATTAAAATACATGACAAAAGATTTGTATGTTTTAATTCTAATATTTACTAGATTGAGATTGACAGACTTTTTTTAAAAAGATATTATCAAAGTTTGCATGTAGCAATGCAGTACAATGATGAATTTAATTTGTTTATGCTTGTCACTGACAGATGACAAATTCCTCCTTTATATTGAACTCATATTAGCTTGAAGCATAACTGTGCCTTAAAAATCAATACCTAATTGAGCCTGGGTTGCATCAGCCATCTGAACCAAAGCAATTCCTCTTTTCTTAAACATGATCTTCACACGATGCACATCACCATACACACCTGTGGAAATCCAGAAAGGAAATTTTTTCAGAGCACTACTATGAAAAGCACAAGGCCAAGTCTGTTTCTTTTGATTAACGTTAGTGTTACAGAGAATAATCACTTCAGTAAACAGGTTGGTTAAAATAGTATAAGGAGAGTTTTAAAGTGTGTTATTTTCTGGGGCTCGTAAGCAGAGGAAAATCCCCCAGATCCAAGTCATACTATTGCATGTTTATGTTCAGTTTGTAAACATGTCAAAGTCCTCTTAACCAAGGCATACTAAAATATTACTCTGCCACTGTCCCTTGCAACTAATGGACAAGCCAATTCTGTACAGCATTTCCTCTGATACAACTTCTGTTCTTTTTATCTTAGTTGGCTTTCCCATTTTTTGTAGTAAACAAATTGGACCACACACCAAAATTCTTCTGACACCAACAGTTTTGCTGTTTTGGAATCTGTGGCTTTTAAGTACTGAGTCAATTGCCATTTTAAAACCAGTGCATTCTCTCAGTGCATTTCCTGGACATGCACAGAGCAATGGACTTTGAATTAACCAGCATGGGTCAGATAAATAAAAAGAACCACCAGCCCTGTGGTTTGTCAAGGTATATTTGACGTATCTTACCAAATAGGATGAAAAGTCCATAAGGTGTGATGGCCTGTTTAAATGATAAAATGAGTACATTATTTCTAAAGCCATGCAATTAAAGACATCTATTCCAAAAGTGCATGGGTAAACCATAAGACTGGAAGAGATACTAACACATAAACCTGTCTCTCCAAAAGCCATTCCCTGCAACCACAGTGTATGGCATTCTTGTTAATACACATTTGCTATGCACATGTAAAATACATAAACAAGCAAACACTTCAGCTCATGCATTTTCATCACTCAAGAGTCATTCTGTCATGCTGAAGAAGCTATTAATTTTTTAAGTAGCTTCATTATTTGACCTGATCCTTTCTAAGCTAGAAGCTCATTCCCTGAAAAAAATGAAAGACATTTGTTAAATTAAAAATAAAGCATTAAAGAACTCCTTTGTATGTTGTAAAAATATCAATACATCAACAAAACTAAACCCAGTTGCTTCAAAATGTGTTTGCTTTGTCATCAACTTCATCCCCATCCCTCTACAAGGCCATGACTTTCTAAAGGGGGACTCTGAGATTTAACTGCTTAAGTATGAAGCATATAGAAAGTGGTATTTAAAGTGTATTCAGTTAGATGCTGTAAACAGTAAGCTAAATATTGATTAAGAAATTATTTTTCTTCAGTGATTCTCAATTAAATTCTTTTGTGCCAAGTACCAAAAATAATTTACAATCTAATGCAGCCAAAATTTTTTCAACTGAGGCAAAGGTTTAAAACTCATTAGTGACAAAAAATACCTGAGTATCAGAAGCACTACTCACACTCTCTAGCCTTATTCCTGCTCAACTCCTCAAATGTGTACCAAACATACTTAAATTATTCAGAAATAGATGATATTGCAGCCTAAGTGAAAGGCCACACCCATCTATCATCAGCATTTAGTGGCAGAGAACAATTAGTATCGATGTAAAATTTAACCTCATCATGATTTTATTCTTTTGGCCCAAATATTTTCATTCAAGATGGAGATTTCTGTTTTTAAAAAGAAATTTCTCATTCAAATGAGACCACAATATTTCTACTTAAAAAAAAAGGTAAGGTCAGGGGAGAACAAAAGACAAAACCAGGTAATTTGAAAGTCATGAATTAATGTTTAAATGCATGCTGAAACCCTGCAACAGGACAGAAATATGAACTGGTCAACCAGATTTTCTATACAGAGAAAAAAGGAGTGACAGGGGTCAGACAGCCAATACTGAAGGACAAGTGTTACAGAGCTGTCAAGAAATATATTTCCAAAAGTTAATGCTGTAGTACATTCTTATTTTTATCCTTTTAAGAAGTTGAGCATTACTTAATACATTGATATTGTATCATGCATTACAGCACTAAGTTCTACATGAAATCTTAGCTATGATTAGTACTTTGTAAATCATCAATGTCCTAAAAAGAGCTCTCACCTATGCTTCACATGTGTTTATTCTTAAGACTCAAGCTCCTTTCAGATTCAGAAAATCATCTTAAATAGTCAGCTGCAGAAAGCACATCCAGAGCCATTACCAGAAAGTCACTGATATATTGAAAAATCAAAGAAAAAGTGACTTGTTTTACAGCCCTATCTACAGCTGGGTTTTTGATGCTTACTGTGAATTTGGCTGTTAGTACGAACACAGAAACAGAATAATTATTTAAAGAAACTGGTGAACAGATTTTTAAACCTCAGAATATGAAGGTAACTTCAATTGTGCCAACAAATCCTAACAGTTTTACAGTTATGGAAATATATTGAGTGTGTGTAACAAGAACTTTACATTGCTGCAATAGGACTGCTTATCAACAGTCAAAAAGATTTGTGTTTGAAGTCATGGCCCTGGTAAATCCTGATTTTAATTTTCTAAGAATATGTATATTGCTTTTAATTAAGCACTGATCAATGTTTGAATAACATGAGTAAGATTATGGACCAACCTATGTCATTTCCACTACAAAAATAACTTTGCAAGTTGTCCTTGTTAATTTTATGCCACCATATGAAAAAGTATCTGTGAAAACTGAATATGGGTACTCATCAACTTTTAAAAATAAATGTAGAGTGATGTCAATAACATAATGTACCTGTGTTCTTTTTCTTTAATCTTGAAAAAGTTGCAAAACTAGGAAGATCCTATATATGTTTAGAAAAGTACTTGATTTGGCATGCTCCTATTTACTTTTCTGTTCCCTACTTTCCTTTTAATTCCTTTTTACCCAATGTAAGGAAAAATCCTTTGCCTTCTTTACAGATAAAACAGCACACAGAGCAGTTATACTAACAGAGATACCAGTAAATTACCATATATATATGTTGTTTACATCTTCAAACATCTCTTCTCTTCTCTCAAATTACTAGCCACACTGCTAACACAGGATTCCTAAAGTAAATTGTGTTAGGAAGTTTTTCACTGATGACTGGAGTTTTTAAACCTCAGCAATATTTCCAGCTACCTAAAACAAGTATAGAGCTGTCCTGTTTTTTGTATTATCAGCATAGAGAATTTCTCTTATTCCTTCAGCTAATGACAGTTTGTAAGGTTTCTGGCAATTGGTACAAGGTGACACTTGCATCAGTTCCACCAATCAAACTTACTTCAGGGTTGAGGTTGCTAACTAGTAAAACGGAGTTTCCTGGAATACCAGGAATAGTCATGTGTCCAGGCGCTGCTGATGTGGTGACCGTGAGAGGACCAGGTGCTCCAGGTGGAACAGAAGGACCTGGAAAGGTATAAATAGCATCACTTGACATCTCAAAGTGGAAAAAGAAGAATACACAAGCAGGTTGTATTTGGTAAAACCATCAATATTCAATTTTAAAATGTTTTAAAGGAATTTAGTTATTACTAGTAACTGACCAACAAAGCAGGAAGGACCTCCCTTTCAGAGAAAAAAGAAACACTCAGGTACACACACAAACCCAAACACAAGGGGCACATAAATTGCAGCCCAAGAATGAATAAAAATAATTCAGCTCACAAGCTTATCCTGTGCTAGAAATGAAAAGATCACAGTGTAAAAAAGTATCTATTTTTCACCTGACAGCCAGAAAAGGGGAGACTTCCCTTTAACTGAATATCATAGCAGTTTTATGATTCTGAGAAAAACAAATGCTTAATTTCTTCTCTTGCAGGTTATCTTTATCATGGCATTTAGGTTCTCTGCTTATTGAACAATAAACTACATGAGTATATGGTTTTTTATTACAGAAACTTATTTCATTGAGTATATATATGAAAAAGAATTAAAATTACTCAAACTAATACTGTGTTCTGATTGCTGTATTTTAAAACAAATGGTTCTGAACAGATGCATTCAGATGGGGCACTAGCCATAACTACAAACACCACATTTTTAGAAAACAAACTTACCTGCTCCCTGAGGAAAGTCCAAGGGTGGGGCAAACCCAGGAGGCACCGTATGTGATGGAAAGATGGCATTTTGGGTGGCTAGAGAGAAGAGACATATTTTTTAAAGCAGATTGTAAAAGTTTTAGAAAACTGAAGAGATTTCATTCAGCAATCAGAATCAGCTACCAGTGTTGCTGTTTTAATTGTGACTCCAGATGTCCACAAAATTTTAGGGTTAAAACTCCCATTGAAGTCCAAAAGTCTATGTTTCACAAAGACAATTTCAGCCACTTTTGAAGGTAAATATTCTAGTCAGCCTCAACACTCCTCTCTAAAATGAAGTCAAAATGTAAATTAGAGAAGTTTGAAAAGGAAAGCACAGCAGCAATTACTATCCATTGAAGTCTGTTAATAGTTAATATTCACACAATGGAAATGTTTTCTAGAAATTTTTTGCAAGCAAATACAGTCAAAGATGTTTGGCAATGATGACATACAACTCCTGAATACTAAGATCAGTATAAGACAAACAATACAAACTTCTACAACTAATCTGAGGTTCTGAATTTTACTAGCTGCTGAAATGTATAAAGCATACGTATTCTGCTTTTTAAGGAGATGTACTTTCCAAGTGTGTGCAACTTTATAAATAACCACTGTTTTTTATAGTTCTCCTGGAAATCACAAGCATTAATCAGATTTGGAATAGCAACATATGGGGAGTCCCAGCATCAAAGATAGCTCAGTGATTTCCACATTAGTATGTGGGGTTAAGTACCCAGGATAGCACACAAGGCTGTATTCTAAGCAGTTAGATACAAGCCTGAGCTGTAGATTTGTTCATTTGTAAGGACACATCAGATTTAAATTTTTTGGGGGGCATGTATAATCAGAAAACACATTCTACAAGCTTGGTTTTATGTCTGTTTTACTACTCAGACCTCCACATCACTGACTAAAACAGAGCTACTAGCAATTGGTTACTGATAGGGATAATACAATAATAAAAGAAGTACCTATTATGAATTACAAAAAGAAATGGAACAGACACCACAGATCAAGTATTCATGAATACTGCATCACATTACACCTCCTGTTATCTGAGGTAACAAAGTGTCTTTCATACAAAAAACTGAACACATTTATCACACCAAAGCAGTAAATACATTCTTGACATTATACTGACAAGTTCTGGCAATACAGTTATTAATCACTTATTCACAATCCAGGAATGGTAATGGAAACGTTAATGAATAAATAGATGAAAAACTTTTATTCCGCCAAATAAGACCCTGATACCAAAATCAGGACCGTGAATATTGTCAAACTGAGCTAATGCAGAAAGATCTAGAATTCCTTGTTGCCCCACTTTTTCTTTTCCCTCTCTTTTAAATTCATGTGCTTCATGCCTATCAAGCTAGCTTTCTAAGCAAGCCAATTCATGTATTTCTGCTCACTGGATGCAAGAACCCTTTAAATGCAAAATATGCACAAAATCTGTTTGTTCATAGTGCAGTATCTTTTTCACAAAAAGCAAAAGAAAATTAAAGAAAAAAAAAGAAAAACAGGTTTCAAGAGCAGTTCAGTTTTGCTATTAAGACAACTTCAGGTCTATAATAAAAAACAGATGTATTATTCTGCTAGTTACCAGCTTTTTCTCATAATTCTACATCAAAACTACATCCACTAGTAATAAGAGGTAGTGGAAGTACTCACATCATTAGCACATCTTTTCCTCATGTTCTCTAATTACACCTCACAGAACATGCCAATGGCAATATGTGCATGTTGCCACCACTGACAGAAAGGCTAGGACGCATGCTTCTCGCTGTCTACAGCTATTTTTTTCTTGTGTTTTTTTAAATATCTGTGCAGCTTTAAATACCTGTATCAGTTCACCGTGAATGCACCACAGACAAATTTTGGTACAGACATCAAACTACTCCAGCACTTCCTACTCTTACAGTAAAATACAAGGCTCCTAGCAGTGGGAAGCCTGGAAAAGTAAGGGGGAAGATAGGGAGAAGTGTTCATGTGTTATTCTCCAAAAGCATAGTTATTCCTGCCCTACGAGCAAGTGCAGAAATAAACTACTCTAATTGCACTTTTCCCTTCCACTGACATTTCAAATACTGCAAGTCTAATTAATTAGATCATATTAGACCTGTAATAACACATTTCTATAATCCTGTATGGCAAATTCCACCGTTCTCCTCTGCCCCAGACCGTTAAGACACTTGTCCGTTACATAAAGATCCAAGGCCTGCATTCGACAAATATCAAGAAATTACTGACTGCAACTCACTTTCTTATTCTAATCTAAACTAACTCAACTATCCAAAAAAATCAAACCAAACCCAGTATTTGCCCTAGCTGCCACAGATAAGTAAAAGAAGATAGGGAATTTTTCTCCCACACTTTTTACTGTGCTAATCAATTGGACAGCACTTAATACCTATTTAACAGCTAAGACATTCTTAGCTGTGTATTATTGCTAATGGTTGTCTTTAGAAAGAAGAATAGCTAAAATCGCTCAAATTGTGTTGTGAGCATTTCTCCAATGTCACTTCAAGCAGACACTGTCTCTGCTACACCAAAATGACTTCTAAAATTTAAGAAAATTTTGTTAATTTTATATTTCAGAAGATAAGCACATATATGAATAACTACAGAATTTTAGATTTTCTCAGTTTTGTTTCTTGCAGCACCCAATTATCCCAAAATATCAACAAATAAAAGCTAATACCCTTAAAATACTTATTTTCAATTAGATTTAGGCATCCAGTGTCAATTTGTGATCACTTCCATTCTGATATGCAATATTTACTACATAACCTATACCAATTACACCATTTCACAGCATTTTAGTAGTATCTTGTAGCTTTTTTACAACACTTTAAATTTGCCCACGAATATTTCTCAAGTTATTGTTTCAGATATTCATTTACCATGACTTGGACTTCATGCTTTCCATACAAATTTTACTGGACATAACAAACAAATATGTGCACAAAATGCCCTTCTATGAAAGTGAGATGAAGCCAGAGCATAAAAGTGACATAATTATGATCTCAGTGTATTTAGCACTAGAAGTGAAGCTTACCAAAGGGAATAGATAAGGATGTCTCCATAGTTCGTTGGCCATCACCAAAAGGAAGGTCAATGCGAGTGAAATCCCTGCTTTTGTCATTGTTGTACTTCACTGTTAGGTTAGTTAACTTGGAGAAATCAATGTGCAGAGTGCAGCATCCAGTGTAGATACTATGGCCATCCAGAGACTGAAGAAAAATAATTACATTTTTAGAGATAAAGCACATCATGGCAGACACCATTATAAGTTTATGTTATTATTGCAACCTTTCAGTATTTGAAGGTAAGATCAGGACAGATCTTTTAATAGGTCAGGTTGGTCATAAGACAAGGTATAATGATTTTAAACTGCGAGGGTTGATGTGGATTAGCTATATGGGAGAAATATTTCACAATGACTGTAATAAAACATTGGCACAGGCTGCCCTGAGAGAAGGCTGATGCCCACTGGACAGGGCTCTGAGCAACCTGATCTAGTTGAAGTGACTGTGCTCACCCCAGGGGATTGGACTGGATGACCTTTATCAGTTGCCTCCAATCCAAACCACTCCACCATTATACAATTTTTACTTTGCAATTGTATCCAAAGAGTAATTCACCTCTAAGGTGAGAGAGTATTAAGCCCTCTTTTTAAATACAAAGTAGACAATAATGCTGCCACTATCCTTACCTAAACATCCTATGTAGAGTTCTAGTATAGGTCACTAGCTAGTATTATATCACCTTGTGCCAATTGGACAAAACATAGCTTTAAGCATGACTTGACTTCCTATGTTTCTAATCTTACTTATCTCCCACTAAACACACAATATCAGATGGTAATAGGAATACTAATTTGAAAATTTTAACTGCATGACCTGACCCTTACATGATGAACTTGAAGCATCTGAAGCACAAGTCCTGTGAGGAGTGCTGGAAGGAGGTGGGGTTGTCTGCCCTGAAGAAAAGGAGGCTCAGGAGAGACCTTACTGCTCTCTTATTGCTCTCTACAATTGCCTGAAAGGTCAGTCTCTTCTCCCATGTAGCACGTGACATGACAAGAGGAAATGGGCTTATGTTCTGTGAGGGGAGTTTAGACCAGACATTAGAAAAATTTCATCATCAAAAGATTATCAGGCATTGGAACAGCCAGGTGGTGAAGGCTTTATTTACCATCCCTGAAGGTATTTAAAAGATGTGCAGATGTTGTGCTTCAGGACATGGTTTAGAAGTGAACTTGGCAGCATAGGTTTATCATTGGATTCAATGACTTTAAAAGTCTTTTCCATTGTACAGTAATTACACGATTATAAGCCGCAACATTTTGACTAAAATTTTGCTCCCAAACCAGAAGTGCAGCTTACATTCAGGAGCAGCTTATATATGAACAAATTTTGGAAATTTCCCAACCAGGAAGTCCAAGCCAGCAGCAGCCCCGAGCCGAGTTGGAGCCTGCCCGGCCCCGGGCACTGGGGCAGTGGTGGCGCTGTGGCAGCGCTGCCCGGCCCCGGGGTGCGCGGTAGCAGCACCAGCCAGGCACGCTCCTCTCCCTCTTCCCGGCGGCACCAGCTGGGTACGCCACTCTCCCTCCTCCTGGCGGCAGCGGCTAGGCACGCACCTCTCCCTCTTCCCAGCGGCACCGGCCAGGCAAGCCCCTCTCCCGCTTCCTGGTGGCACCAACCGGGCAAGCCCCTCTCCCTCCTCCCGGCAGCACCGGTCGGGCACACCCCTCTCCCGCTTCCCGACGGCACTGGCCAGGCACGCCCCTCTTCCTCTTCCTGGCGGCAGTGGCCAGGGATGCCCCTCCCCTGCCTCCCAGCAGCAGCGGCAAGTGGAGCAGGGGCCGCTCCCTGGCGGCCGCCACAAGCAGGGCCGAGCCAGTAAACCCCGTGATCCCGCGATTCTGTTACTAATTGGCAACTTTGTGAAAGTTGCACACGGATCCTCACTGCGAACGAAAGTGTGGCTAATAATCTGGTGCGGTTCATTTATGGACAAAGAACAAAACGTTGCCAACACCCAGACCTGCGGCTTATAATCAGGTGCAGCTTGTAATCGTGAAATTACTGTAAGTCCCCTGACTTGGGCATGATTCAAGTGAAACCACAGAACAGACAGATCCTGTGCCCAAGAACATCCAGAATTGGTGCATAACTGTTGTGGGTGATGCCCTGCTGCAGTGAACAGAGACACCCATCTGCTGGCTTGACCATTGGTCTAGAAATGTCTCCAGTCTGCCTCCATGGGACTTGAATCACAGGTTACATGCAAAGATTGCTAAGGCTTTTCTACACATCTCCTGCTCCCTTTATATGAGAACTAAAGATGACATAGATAAAGGGTAGAGGGCTCCTCAGCAATTTCACTGACAACACAAAGCTGGGAGCAGTGGCTGATACCCCAGAGGGTGTGCAGCCCTTCAGAAGAACCTCAACAGGCTGGAGAGACGGGCAGAGAGGAACCTTCTGAAATTCAGCAAAGGCAAATGCAGAGCATAGACTGGGGCCTGACCTGCTGGAAAGCAGCTCTACAGAGAAGGAGTCGGGGAACCTGGTAGACCACAAGATGCCTGTAAGCCAGCAATCTGTCCTTGTGGCCCAGAAGGCCATGGCAGCCGGGGGTGCATTACAAAGAGCAGTGGCAGGAGGTCAAGGGAGGTGATCCTGCCTCTCCACTCAGCACTGGTCAGTCACATTTGGAGTGCTGTGTTCAGTTGTGGGACCCTCAGCCTAAAAGAGACATGGAGCTCTTGGAACAGATCTAGTACAGACCTATGTGGAGACTAAGCAATTGGAGCATCTCCTTCACAAGTAAAAGCTGAGGGAGCTGGGCCTGTTCAGCCTTGAGAAAACTGAGAGGAAATATTATCAATGATTTTCATTTTGATAGACTCATGCAGGCCCTGGAGTATATGCTATACATTTGTTTGCAGTTGATGATAGAGTACTGTCCTCTTAACTAAACAGAGATGTCAAAGTTATTAATGTGCAACAAGAGCATTAGAATGATGAGAAATCACAAAGTTGACAGTCAAAATGGTTCCCCTGTCCCTAAACAGGGAAAACCCTCATCAAACAAACAAACAAAATCAAGCTGAATATGCTATACTTACCATTTTAGCATAATATGCATTCGCTGGATCAGCATATTGGAGCAGAGCTTGAAACTGATTGTTCTTATGGAACGTGATAATCTTCAAGACAAAGCCAAATTTAGAGAAAATCTGTTAGGGAAAAAACATGGGCTTTAAGAAGCAGTGAATAATTCATGCACACTAAAAAATAGCATTTAATATTACAAATAAATTTCTGAAAAATATTTCTGTTGTGAGAGCTGAACAAAATTTATGTGAACTCAGAATTTCATTTCTGGTAAAAAAAGTTATTCAAGAAATGCTACAAAAGACGGTAAAATAGGATAAAATTTCCTTAAAGAATCAGTCATGTCTAATCAACTAAGAAAAGGGGAGGACAGTCCAAAAAGGTATTTGCCCAGTGTCTGCAGATAAATTGTGGAAAATAAATCAGAGCTGAGGTTTGAGAAATGGACTTCACAAGTCATAGAATCACAAAACATGCTGAATGGGATCCACAAGGAACATCGAGTCCAGCTCCCAGCTCTGCACAGCACACCCCAAGAGTCCCACCATGTGCCAGAGAGCATTGTCCAAAGGCTTCTGGAACTCTGTAATGCTTGAAGCTATGATCACTTCTCTGGAAAGCCTATTCTAGAACCCAACACCCTCTGGGTGAAAAACCTTTTCCAATCTGACTTAAGTATTTCCCAACTCAGCTTCATGCCATTTCCTTCAGTCCTGTCACTGGTCACAACACTGAAGAGAGCAGCACCTGCTGCTCCCACTTGCCCTCTGACAAAGCTGTAACTGCACTGAGGTCTCCCCTCAGTCTCCTCCAAGTTGAACAGACCAAGTGCCCTCAGCTGCTCCCCATAAGACTTCCTTTCCAGATCATGTACGCTGCTGACTCATATTTAACCTGCCATTGACCAGGAGTGCAGGTCCCTTTCCACAGCTGCTCTCCAGCCTCTTGTTCTCTAGCTTACACACATTCCCCTTCCCTGTTCCAAGCTAGTTTAAAGCTCTGTCAACAAGGCTGCTAGCTCCTACAGTAGAACCCTTTTTCCTCTCTGAGTGAAAAAAGTGCATCACATCAGGTGTCAGTGGAACAGGTGTTGAAAAGATTATCCCATGGACAAGAACCCCAAAATTTATTCAAGTACACCACAGGGCCACCTGTTGACCTGATGTATCTGTGTATTTCTATCAATATTATTCTATCAGTATTATTATACTATCAGTATTATTATCAGTACTGAAAGTCAGTTGAGATGGGAACTGCAAACTGCATTTCAAGTTATCCACCTTTATGTTCTGTACATAAAACAAATTCTGCAAATCTGTTGAACAAAAATACAGTTTAAATAGTTGATACTTATTAAGACCAACAGCCTAAACTAGAAAACAAAGGAAAGAAGCAAAACAAAGACCTAGATTTGAACATACTCCTATACTTTATAATCAAATGGTATTTGATTTATTAGAAACATAAGTATTACATAAATAGTTTTAAATGCTGAATTTAACTATATATACATTAAAAATGCATTACATGAGCGCATTACATGAAAGTGTATATAAAAAAGCAAAGCCACAAAGAGTGAGGACAAAATTAAAGCTATCATGCAAGTGCAGGGAAAAAAAAGTCCAATTAATAGTCAAAGAGGAAAGGTAAATTTGAGAAATACTATTAGTTTTCCAACAAACTGTTAGAATCAATGCAAAGTCAGGAAAGCAGAAACCCCCAAGAAATATTAAATCTCCAATAGAAAGAAAGGTCATCCATAAGTACAAGCATCTCTTGTCAGCCTCTTAGACCCAGAATCAACTAGACTAATGTCCCAACACTTTGTACCCAGTTTTCCATCTCTCAGAAACAAGATTTTAATGCTTCAATCATTATTTAATTATAGAAAACAGAACAGAAACTTTTTCACAGCAATTTGAAGTTAATTTTTGAGTTCCTGTTCATAAAGCACTTTCTCTTAAGAAATGCTTAAATACAGCTTCTCAATATAGGTTTTGCCATGTTCAGCCAGAAAATTTAATAGACCTTTTTCAGGTAATGACATTTAATGCACTCCTTCCTGTTTGATTTTAAACTAAAACACACTGTATATATCAGTTTTGTTTCTGCAAAGATAACACTGAATTTTCAGCTTATGATAAATATTTTAAGGTGAACTGTGGTTTAACAAAGTTAATTTTTGACAAGCAAGACAACTTACAAAATACAATCCAAGTATGGGATCACAGCTTGCCTACTAGTGTTCCATAAGATGCTATACTTTTCAGCAAAAACACTCATTTCCATTAACCTTACCACACAAAGCTAGATTATAGCTATTAGGCACAAAGTGCTGCTTTAATTAGAGGACATAGCGCCCTATTAAGGGTTCCAAATAAGATCCCTTTCCAAATACTGCTAAGTTTTCAAGACACATTGGAAAAGTAGTTGAGTGAGAGCAATTCAAATACTGAAAATACAGTTGTGCTGCACTGAAGGAGACTAAAATAAAATGAAAGTAAATTAATACAAATTTCCTGTTTGCTGCTGCATTCTTAGAACTCCCATAGCTCCCATAACCACAGCAGCTTGTTCTGAGGTTATTCTGAATGCAATAATAATCCTAAGCAGCTGACATAGTACAGAACTGACATGTTCAGTAATGACTGAGCAACACTCAAAGACACATATCAAGGTTTAGATCCAGCAAATTGCTACATCCAAGTGACAATTAATATATACACTAGTTAATCAGTATCATGGTGAGGAGATAGAAGTAACATAAAATTTTAAGAGGTAAGAGGGAAAACAGTGTGTTACTAAAAACAACTACTGTTTGAGATCTTAGCAGAGCAGGAAAAGAGTCTTACAGGACTGCAGGTACCTACAAAATCATCCCAGTTATTCTAAATTGTATTATTTAAGAAAATCAAATGTGGGGCATGGTTTTTACTGCATAAATTACTACTAATTACAAAAGCTTCAAGTATGAAAAACGTTGCAATATTTGTAAAGTATCAACAAATCCTTTGGATGCAAAGAAGTAATCTCAAAGCTACTATTTTTAAATACAGAGTTTTCAACAGCATAGCCCAAACACCCAGCAGGTTACAGTAATGTCTTTCATAACTACAGTCTACCATTATGCTAAGCTTTTAGAGGTAGTCAAATGCCATTCCAAAGATGAACAACCAAAAAATATTTGTCCAAGAAATTTGCACATCACATCACTTGCTCTGGGGTATACAAGTGAATATAAAACCCTAAATATAAAGCAAACTACAAAGTTACTCAGCAGAAAGAGTACTAAAATATGGATTCACAAGTTCATAACATTCAATATTTCACTAGCTGATCATGAAAGTAGAATTAACAGTCCAACTTTGTTTCTGCTTCTGCTTTGTTTCAGCAAAGAACTAAATGAGACAAAATGAAAATCTGGGTACAGAAGCCCTGTTTACTTGAATTTCATTTATGTAGAACTATTTCAAACCTAGATCCCCAAATACAGGAAATTATTTTAAAGAGACAGTCCTCACTCAGAAGATTCAGGAAACACAGGTACTTTAAAAAACACATTAATGGATTTACAGTAGCAACATTGGAAGAGATTGTGACTGTTTTTAAGCAATCCTCATTACCTGATACAGTATGTCTAAAGTGACAGGGTAAAAAGTATTTTCAACAATGATTCGAAGAACAGAACCATGACTTGGAAGGACCCCACCTTCAGCAGCAGGAGAATTTGTAATGCCCAGGTTTCCATGCTGCACAGCATTCACACCTTGCCATGCAGCCTGGGGTCTCTGAAATAAAGTTATAGCAGAAAGCGCAGTTATTTTATATATAAATTATTCATACTGAAACAAAGTTCTCCTAAATGAAGAGGACATAAAACACAACTTCAAAAAGCCATATTTCCTTTATATTATTGATTCAAATCCCACATTAATAAATAAATCCTAACTCTCATTTTCTACACTTCTCCCTTACAACTAGTCAGTGCAATTCACAGAATTACAACTATTTTTTTGTTAAACTGCTACTACTTTGTAATGTCCTACAGGACAATTTTTCTTTGATTCATTAAACTGCTGTCATTCTAGACATTTTTCCAGCAAAACTGATGACAATACTGATGACTGACAATATTGACAATACTGATTGACAATATTGACAATATTGTAATGTTGTGATAGTCTAACAACCACTCAGATACCAAAAATATTTGCTCTGCTTTATTAAGATTTCATTCTCTTCAGAACTAAGAATTGGTGGGGATTAGCTTAAAGGTGTACACCCTACTCTTCTTTCAGAGCAAAACCATCAACCACAAAAAATAGGTTCAAACTTCACTCCTCAAACGAGACTGCTGTGATTACACAAGTCTCTTCACTTGTTTTTCATGGGTTTTCCCCAAAAAGGTCTTCTTATCTCCTGTGAGTAGCAGGACTATGGACAGATGTGCCTTTCCAAATCCAGTATTGTCTCCTGAAATCATGTCTCAGCTATACTATTTCTTTGGAAAACAGATTAAACAGGGCACATGTTACCTAGTTTCACAAAAATATAATCCTGCAAAATAATCTGTACTTCAGAGCTCAGCCTAGGGACTAGGACAGTATCAATATTCAGCTGCTCTGTAGGGTCTCTTTAAAATTTAGATAAAACTCAAATATAAGTGCCAAACAGCTTAATTTTAAAAGTAGACAATGTTGTTATAGAAGAAAGCAAGTACCATATACCAAGCTGAAAATACTCAGACATGAAAAGTCTTATTTCAAATACACATATACTTTTCCTGAGGCTGTTATGCAAATGATATCCTTAAAACAAGAATCTTGTTATTTATTTCGTTTTGCAGATAACAAACCAATGCAGCAATCTTAGATGAGGAAAGAGACAAATAATATTTACCAGACTGAGAAGCTTGCAAGACTTCAGTGACTTTTGTGTCAGCACAAATGAATGATTTATGCCCAAATCACTACTGTCAACATTCTTACACAGAAAAAAACCCAAGACTTACATATCACAGTATACAACTTATGTATCGAAATGGGAGGTCAATTGAAATTCATCTAGGAATCCAAAATCCAGTATTAACGCCTAGGGTACTTTGCCAGTGACTGGACACCAGCTTTATGCCACTGGTCAGAACCATTTTAGCCTTTCAAATTGCCTCACAGTTCACTTAACTAGACTGCATTAATCAGTTCATAAATTGGGATTTTAGTGGAAACAACACTGAAAGCCTTGCCAAAGACAAGATAAACAATATCCTCTTATCTCGTCCTGTAATCCAGTAATCTCACCCACACTGGTCAGGCAAAATGTCCTTTTAATAACCTATGCTTGACTACGACTAACCACTCTCTTTTTCTTAGAATGTCTGGGGATACAGTAATTTCTCAACTATAAAGCGCACCGGATTATAAGGCGCACTTTTTTTTTGCCGCGAAGATCCGTGCTGCGCGCAATAAAGTAACTAATTAGTAACGGAATCCTGCGATCGTGGAGTTTACTGGCAGGTGTTCAATTTGGAAACATTTTTCACAGATTGGTGGAGCCTTTAAACGCAGTCCCAAGGGTCCTCCCCGTGTGCGGGCCCCAGCATTCCCACCCGCCCTCAGCTGGCGAGGTAGGGCTCGGGGTGGCCACAGGTCACGGTTGCCGCGGTTCGGGGCAGCTCAGGGCCACCCACTCCCTCCCTCCCTATGCGGCTCCTGCTGGCTGGGGGCTGCCCGGTCCCGCCCCACCTCACGCCTCGGTGCTCCCATGGCACTGCCCCACCTCACGGCTTGGCTCATGGCTCGCACTTCCGGGTTGGCAAATTTCGCAAATTTGTACATTACATAAGGTGCACCGAACTATAAGGCGCACTTCCGGGGTTTGGACCAAAATTTCAGTCAAAAGGGCGAGCCTTATAGTAGTGAAATTACTGTAGTTTCCAGAATGAGTTGCTCCATTCCTTACTCAGGGACGAAAGCAAGGCTGATCAAGCAGTGGTTGCCCAGATCTTTTTCTTTTAATCTTCCTTGTTGTCCTTCCTCAAGATAGAAGGGAAGGATTTTCTTTTTTCTAGTCCTCAGAAACATTTTACAAATGCCACATTTTCAAGATTATACGGTGGCATTGCAATGACATCAGTCTGCTCAGTCAGCATTCAAAAGTGTACGTTACTAGGGCCATAGACTTTTTGTCTATCCAATTACAGTAATTTCATGATTACAACCTGCACCTGATTATAAGCCACACTTCCAGGGTGTCAGCAAGGTTTCTTTTTTCCTCCATATATAAGCTGCACTGGATTGTAAGCCGCACTTACGTTCGCAGTGAGGATCCATGTGTAACTTTCACAAAGTTGCCAATTAGTAACAGAATCGCGGGATCATGGGGTTTACTGGCTTGGCCCTGCTTGTGGCGGCCGCCAGGGAGAGGTCCCGGCCCCGCTCGTCGCTGCCGCCGGGAGGCAGGGGAGTGGTGTGCCCACCAGTGCTGCCGGGAAGCGGGAGAGAGGCTTGCCTGACTGGTGCCGCTGGGAAGAGGGAGAGGGGCATGCCCGGCCGGTGCCGCCGGGAATAGGGAGAGGGGCGTGCCCAGCTGGTGCCGCCACCACGTCCCCTGGAGCTGGGCAGTGTTGCCACTGTGCCGCCATTGCCCCACCGCCCAGGGCGTGGCAGGCTCCGGCTCGGCTCGGGGCTGCTGCTGGCTCGGACTTCCAGGTTGGGAAACTTCCAAAATTTGTTCACATATAAGCCGCTTCTGAATGTAAGCTGCACTTCTGGTTTGGGAGCAAAATTTTAGTCAAAATGTTGCGGTTTATAATCGCGAAATCACTGTAGTTTAAATGCTCTCTAATGTGATTCTTCTCTACTTCATCAAGACCCTTCTCTGTTCTCATAGGCTTGGTAATAACAAGGGTAAGTCTTTATCCCGAAAGATTGCTGAGAAGGTTCTCAGTAAATCAGCCTTTTCCATCTTCTTTGTGCCTGCCCCATTCAGCAGCAGGCCTACGTATTTTTTTTTAAAATGAAATCTCATTTCTACTGCTGATACACTTCAAGAACCAAACTCTCTGCTTTTCACATCTCTCATCAGAGACAACTTCATGTGGCTTTTGACTTTCCTAACCTGCATGTTCAGATAATGCTCTATAATCCTCCTCGGGCACCTGCTCATCATTCCAACTCTTCTATGCCCAGTCAGGAGATCCTTGTTCGTACAAGCAGTCCTCCTGCCACCTTCACTTGATTTCACTGTCATCACAATGAACTACTTTTGAACTTGAACTTTTACACATTAATTTCACAGATATTGAGAAGTCCCTGTCTGTAAGAAGTTATTGAAATTATACGTATCTGAATTTGTCTACTGGTATAATGAAGAATAGCATGTTTATTTAGTAGTGCTGTGGTTTAACCCTAGTATGCAAAGTACTACACAGCTTAGCACAATGGGAGAGGGTATTGGAAGAGTGGAAGTGAGAAAATTCAGTTTTCAGTTACATGGGTTCAGTTACAGACAACTGAACAAGCAAGGCAATAGCTGCATGTACAATTGAGGCAAAACAAAGTGTTTAAACACCTCCCTTATTGGCAGAGAGGTTTTTAAATTTCCAAGAAAGTAGGAACTTCACTGAGCATAACAACTGGAAAGAAAAAGGCCACAACTCTGAACATCCCTCCTTCATCATCCTTTCCCCAGCTTTCAATGCTGAGCCCAACATCATACGGTGTGGGACATCCCCTTGGTCAGTTGCGATCAACTGTCCTAGCTGAGACCCTTTCCATCTTGTGCACTCTCACTGGCAGGCCAATGCGAGAAGCAGAAAAGGCCTTAATACTTTCTGTATTAACACATGCACTCACAACTCATTCAATTATATCCTGTTAAATGGAAATATTGTACTTACAGCCTGATTATGTTGATTGTCAATCCTAAGTTCCTTGTAATTGGAATACTGAACATAAACTGGCTGATTGTGCAGGTGAGGTGGAGCAGGAGTGTAGTAGTTCACCATAGAAACAGCAGCATCTAAGGAAGCCATTTCCAAAAACGCCTGTAACCAATACAAGGCTGATTTCAATGCTGGTTTTGTTTACAAGTGAGAAAAAAGCATAATTTTTTCCCAATTCCACTCCCACTAGAAAATGATTATGTGAAAGTAAAATACTGATTTGCTCAGCATTAGAATGATGGCGTTGTTTTATTAAAATTGTGCACTTTCTTAGAAAGTTTTACATTGTAAGTACACTATGTCATTTACGAAGAGGTAGAAAAAGTATGACATGTGGGAAGCAATACCACACTGCTAATCAATTTGTTAAATTACCTAGAGAGCTGATATGGATACTGATTGAAAAAAACTGGAACAGAACCTCAAACATCCATCAGTTTATGCATTTTATTAATCCAGCTCAGTGCTCTAGACAATTTTTTGAATGATTGTTTATTATTTTTAGGATTGCTGTGTTTCTTCATGACACAAACTACTCTGTCACATCTAATAGGATTAAACAGATGCCAAAAAATTAACATGCATTTTAGTAACTTAAGCAGACAGGCTCTTTGAAGACATGTCATCAATAGTGACAACGTAGTTCTTGATCATCAGTATGTTCTCACAAAGCAGATACAGTGTTTAGCAATATTATCAACATATTTCTAGTTCATTATTTGATCCAAAAGCATATTAAAAACTTAAATTTCAAAACATCCTTTCATATTTAAAAATATTAAAATTTTCTGCTACCAATTAAATATTTAGACATTGTTACAATCATTTCACTCAAGCACAAGATCAAAATTATCATAACATGAACCACATCTTCAGTCTTGCTCATTATTGAAACACTGAAAAACAACATACCTGACCTTTTCCTCTTAGCATCAAGAGATTGGTTACTTTGCCAAAAGGGAAACCTAATGAAACAACTTCTTCTCTAGTAACACCATTTGGAATTTGACGAATATGAAGGACACGTGAAGGGGAACATGGTGATCTGTTTCCTTTACTTTTTTTCTTCTCATTATCTAAAATATTTTAGGGAGGGAAACAGACAAGTAAACACGACAAACCCATTGCACAGTGTACATAGCAAAATCTAAAGGAGAGAAACTATTGCCTCAGCACTGACATAGACTTAGGCATAGTTCTTTGAACCTCAAGAAAGGATATTTCATATCTAACAAAGGGACAGTGTAAGAAGACATTTTCTTTTATCACCCACTTATCTTCCGTGACTGAGTCACTAACTCAAGGTTTGAGATTTGTTTTTACTTTATTATAGAAAGCCTGTTGTTCCAAATGTTTTTTAAGTTTTACAAAGTCTTTGAAAAGAAGAGCATGAAATCCATACAAACTCTTTAAACCTACCACTTTGACACACTGTCAAAAGTAGGTTTTTTCTGAACACATGCCTATTTGGATCCTGTAAGTGACAGATTTGGAATAGTAAGTGACCAATGACTATTTCAAGAACACTACTCAGTACCCCTGAAAGCACTTTTAAGCAGAACACCACATCTGGAACAAGCATATTGTTCTAGAAGAAGTTGCAATGGAGGCAAGAGATCTAGTCTGAATACCTAATCTGTTGCATTTAGCCTTCCAGGGAGAAACAGAAAAGACAGGGAAGAAATTTCTGTATGACCTTTGTAAGATATTTCACATTTTGCTGAAGTTTTGCATATAGTCTTAGGCTGAGAACTGGTTCACACAAGTCATTCTGCATAAGAACATTTAGAGAGTGTCTTTTCATTAGTGGAAGCGTATAAATTTTCAAATTGGATGATCAAAGCTCCAATCATACCACATTCAGCAATTCTTTCACCTGCAAAACTGAAAAATCTGTTATGTGCTGATTTTTCCATCAAGAAATTTCACATGCTCTGTATGCATTCTGACAAATGTGAACTTTAGGACAAGCATGACCATATTAAACACATATTGCTATCAAGCCATAAGAAGACATATTACCAGCAAACTCTAATAATCAATTTTGTTACTTTTCAGGTTCAAAATGGACACGATGTCAGTGATGTAGACTAAGTCAAGGAATGGTTGACTAAAGAAAGCAGGAAATGAAGGTTAGGATGAATTTTGCCCTTAGTTTAATATGAGAGATTCTTGCAGAAGCAGTATCTTCTGGGTTCTAACACATTGTCAGAGGTGACAAAATGCAGCGAAGTGGCAAACTATTGCAGTTTTTCTTCTCTTGTAAAACTTTAGCTAAGTTACTAAATCAGCAATAAACACTAGTACATCTCAAATGTAAAACCTCCTAATTTTTTAAACTATGCTTCTTTCTCCAGTTGTGGTTTGATACTACTTTTGATGCAGAGTGATAACCATCTGTATCTTCCAGCATCTAAATTTCAAAATTTATTCAATAATTCTTTAAAGCATGCCAAAGGTGATCATTTTTCTGAATTGTTCACTTAATTAAGTAAAAACCATTTTCAGACAGATCATAAGCAGCCTTATGACCAAAGTGAAAACTGGTTCCTGATGTACAAAGGGAAGTTCACTACAGTTGCAATTAATTACTGGCTCAAATGTATTCCCTGAGTAGCCTTAGGTAGAGAGGTACACATTTAGATATGTGACCCACCAGACCAAAGAACCCCAAAACCCCAAACATAACAACAAAAACTAAGTGTTGCAGCTGAATTAAGTAAAAATATACATTTCAATAGTGATTATATTTAATTTTAGATTTATATGATTATTAATCAGAATCCCTACTAATATATCCCAAAAACCTCTACATCATTTAGGCATCTTGGATACCACTGTGAATGATCAGTCATTGCTCTGTTAATTAATATTACATTGCTGAGCTATAAGGTAACGCTATTTCAAGCCGAGCAGAAACATTTGGACATCACATTGAATTGATCAGCAGAAGTATAAACAACCTGACATGTGCAAAGAAATCAAATAGAAAAATCTTCAATTTAGCTCCCTGACTCCTCCTTCTTCCCTACTGGAAATATAGCAAATCTGTCACTTAACAGAAGACAATCTGCTCTGTTCTTTGCCCTGATATAAAATAACCTATTTGGAAACCACTGCTGACAGGTAATTGTCTGTGTCATTATTTAGTTAATTTGACATAAAGTTCATTTATGCAACCATTGGTCATTAACACTCCATGTACACCTAATGCTGGAAATAATATTAACAAAAGCAGACCAGCTTTCTCTCACTTTCAACTTCTTGTCTGATCTAAAACTACAGGTAAACATATACATTTACCGCATCTTCCTCAACACACGCACGCACAAAACGAAGGAAAAAAAAAATAAGACAGAGAAAGAAAAGTTGAAAAATGCAGATTTTAATTTTTTTTAATGTATACCTGTAGCTGGAGTAGAATTGCTCATGGTGAAAGGTCTGTTACTGACACCAGAAGAAGCTTGTCAGGATCACACTAAGAAATAAAAGACAAGATTACTAGTAAAAGCTATTACAGAGAAAGCTCAATATAAATGCTTTACTTATTCTTCCCAAGAACATCCCCTTCCTATACACATTACCCACGATGGCCAGGAACTTATTTTTCAGGAAAAAAAATGCCAACAACATAAATTTCTACCGTGTCTCAAGAATTTAGCAAATTCAGCTGTTACACTTCATATATCCCACTACAGTTCACTTTTAAAAAGAATAACAAATGCTTAAGAAAATAAACATTTTTTAATAATACATATGACTTACCATCAAATTCTTAGGACAAAGATCAAAGTACTTGCTTTAAGAGTATTAACAATTTGAGGCTTTAACTACTGACAGAGGAGAGTTTGAATACTACAGGTTCTTTATTCAAAAAATCAGCATCTAGCTCCAGTTACACCTGTTTACTCATTAAGACTGCTGTAATCTTCCAGCCACGCATCATCTTCAAAATATTGACAAGAAACAAGGTACCACAACACTTCTAAAAGGCAGTTAAGTTTCCTGAAACTTTCACCACACTTTTTCATAAAAGTATTTTAATAGAGACCAAGGGAGTAATTCTACAAGACGGGATAAGTTAATCCAAATAGCTTCTCATCACTTTGGTGGAAAGAGAACTTGACATTGCTCTTGGTCCAGTATTCCCACATGTGTGTGAACTGTTTATCTTGCATGAAGAATAGTGCCAATGAATCTTCCTATGAGATTACAGTAATTTCACTATTATAAGCTGCACCTGATGATAAGCCACACTTAGAGGTGTTGGAAACTTTTCGTTCTTTGTCCATATATAAGCCGCACCTGATTATAAGATGCATGTTACAACACAGAGTGTGATAAAAGGTATCCATTCTATCACCATCTGTTGAGGGTGGGGGCAGTGATCCTTATCTCTGTGGGAGATATTCTGCTAATGGGCCATCCATTGAAACCAGGTGGGGCATTGTTCTTTATCTTTTCACAACCCATCCTTCCTCCAGCGAGTCATTTTCTGCTAACGGCCATTGAGTCCCACTGTGTGACTGATAAAATTACTGCATCCCATTGGAAGTTGCTCCAGCCAGGGGGAAGAGCCCAACATTCTTACCAAGATAAAAACAGAGGTTTTGGGACACTAAGGGAGCCCCTTTCTCCACTGGACTCCAGAGGAAAAACGGATTTCTCCACATCATCACTGGACCTCCGGAGGGAAACTGCACCTTCTACAGGAGCACTGCTTCAACTGAACCACATCTGTCACTGCAAGAGGATGCAGCCACCATTTAATGGGACTGCTACCAACACCCTGCCTGACAGGGTGTCAGGTTGTACTCTGACTTTGTCAGGGTTTGGAGTTTGTTTCTTTGTAGTACTGTACTTCTATTTTAATTTCCCTAGTAAAGAACTGTTATTCCTAATTCCCATATTTTTGCCAGAAAGACCCTTGATTTCAAAATTATAATAATTTGGAGGGAGGGGGTTTACATTCTCCATTTCAAAGAGAAGCTCCTGCCTTTCTCAGCAGACACCTGTCCTCCAAACTAAAGCAGCAACTTTTTGTTCTTTGTCCATCTATAAGCCGCACCTGATTATAAGCTGCACTTCGGGTTCAGACCAAAATTTTAGTCAAAATGGTGCGGCTTATAATTGCGAAATTACTGTAATCATTTCTCCAGTCTGCCAGCATTCTGAGTTACATTAGTTATTCAGATGGAAGAGGGATTGAGAAGTGGCAGGATCCACTGCAAAGAAAACAGTAAGGATAAGCCATCATGCTGGCTTGCATTGGCGGCAAAAACATTGCTCAGAGTATTGGTTTATATGTGCTTTATGTGCTTAAAGGAGCAATTAGGGTCTCTTCATCCTTGTTAATAATGTGCTCCTGCTGCTTCCCTAGTGTGGGAAAGTCATTCACAACAGAAGACTGTGATTAGGGTAGGGTGCTTAAAAACCCTTTCAGCCAAATATAGATGTTCATGAATGAGCACAGGTGTTAGTGTGGGATGGAAGAAAACGTGTGCTCATTTCTCTCCAGCAACAGTAGAGACTTATTTTAACTGCAAAACTGCATCTTAACAGTATATTTAAATACAACATCTAATGGTGGTAAACAGCAAAATCATTTTTACATTAAGAGAACTAAAAACTATAAACCCTGTATTTTAAAGAAATATCAGTTAAATGGTTACTAGAGGTCATGCATATCACACTGTACTTGCACAGATACTAGAACATAATTAACATGCAATACTGATAAAATTTTCACCTATTAGCAGTACACTGAGTATACCAGCACTCCCGTATTGCACCAAAAGAGCATATTTTGATTGTAAAATGCTTATCATGCTAGTTAAACAAATGCTGTATGTGCAGATGTAGTAGAAAATATTAATGATGGTCCCTTATTACACCAAGCTTTCCTTTTATCTACTGGTGGGCAAGAAGAAAAAGTGCTACTGATGCAATTCTGGTGAGGAGGTTTTAATTTGGTTTTTAACTTACTGTTTATTCAACAGAAGAAATCTCTGCATATTTCCAGAAGGCTGGAAAAATGTGGCGTATTACCATGTCCAACAGGTATTCTTTCCATTTCATATTTAATTTTATGCACATTGGTATCAAAAAACACACCTCAGACATTTTCAGAAGACAATCTTCCAACCTCCTCCATTTTCAGCACACCCAAAGAAACAGATGAAACAATTCAAATGGCTGCAGTGACCTGTGTTACAACTCTCTGTGTAACTGGCCTGAATCCATAAAATTGAAGCTGTAGCTCACTGCAGCACACAATGAACTGCTAGTCCAGGATGGTGGACTAAACCAGCTTCAACAGGAGAAAAATTATACCAAAATTACAACCTTCATCCATTACATGTGCCTGTACTTAAAATTGACATCATTCAGTCACCACATCCTAAGAGAGTTCCCTAGATTTTGCTACTACACTGACAACCATTAACCCACTAGAGTAGTCAAAACATAAAGGAATTCTTTAAACCTCAAGCTCATCACCTATGCAATTGTTTTATTTGGTTTAATGCAAGATCAACAAAGCTTTGGGCTTCTTACAATACTGGGAACCATCATAATTTCAAATGTGTAATTGTCTTCATATCTTCAGCCTGATACAAGGATTATCTTTAAATTGTCATACTTCCAACTACGTTTGCATTAAAAAACAAAATAAAACAATTAAAGATTAAATCAAGACATTGCAGAATAATTGGCCTGGCCTAGGCTTGCTAACTCTAGAACCCCGACTACAAAACTTAGTTTCTTACACAAGAATTTAGAATCTTACCTGAAGATTTTGGTTATACTTTTTGTTATTATCTGAATGTCCCACTGAAACTCTATTCCAATTTTTAACTTCTTGTATGCATACTAAGTTTTATACCTACCCCTACAATTACAGCATATTTATTAACTACAGCATACCCCTTGGAAGGATGTAGTATATGAAAACTACCAGTAATGCCACTGTTTTTGCAAGTGGCTGACCAAGGTATTTCTCAAGTACGAGAATACCAAAACAAGGTTTTTCATTGTCTCCTTATTTAGCCAGCTTATAAACGATAAACCTACTCAGCCATTGACTGAAAGTAAAACTGTTCTAGGAGATTGCAAAATAAATTTGCACCATGGCAGTTGTGCGAGTTGAAGTACAAGATGTGTATGTTTGAGATATTCTGGATTAATGGAAAAAATGACATTTATCTCTTCAGTGTTTTCACAATTCTGCTCATACAAAACACACACAGAAATTATAAAATTTAAGCCAAAATTTACAAAATTCAATTATAAAATTTAAGACCGTTTGTTCAATCTCTTTCTTCCCCACATAGAGATGAAAAGAGATATTTCTAAAATACTTTGTAACATGAAGCATTTAATGTGGCGACAAAGATCTGCTACAGGTTGTTCTGGCAAGGCCTTTAGTGCTGAAAAAGTCCACACAAGAAGGGCGTGTGCCCAAGATAATGTCTTAGAGGATTCCGATTGAATCTTTCTACACAGGCTAGAGAGTCCTACCATGCCCCTAATCTCTCTCTGTGCACAAATTTTCCACTGGTTACTGCTTAGTTATCCACTATTTGTGTCCAGCAGTTTTCACAGCACAACGGTGTGGGGTAGGACAGTGGTTGAACCTCACCAGTTCTCTGTGAGGCCACACAGTGAAAGTGAACAAGCAGGCAGGACAAGTAACCATGCTGCCTAACCCTTCCCTGATAAACACTTCTTCCAGCACAAAGCTTACTTCACAGAAAACAGCACCTGCCTTCTGAGTGCCAGGACGGGACCAATTACATGGTGAATATTCCTTCTTTCAGACTGTGGTAAACGAGGCAAATGGAATTGCTCAAAACAAGGACAGCTACCAAACCAAGGTTGCAACACCTTCCACCATTCCACGTGAATCATCTCCTAACATCTTAAGACTCCTTTTATTTTTTTAAATGCTGCAAGACTTTCCATCTCTCCTACTTCAAGGCAGCATCTTTCCATTTTTGGGAATTACTACTTGGTGACAGGTAAGGCAAGAACAATAAAACAGCTACAGCTAGATAAACTCAATCTAGAATGAACTTAATTCTTTCCTTGTATTATTGAGAAGGAACTAGAAACCAGTTGCTCAGAAAACTTAGTTTGATTTTGGACATTTTTTTAAAAACAAGTAACATCTATAGTGCTGAGTAAACAGTCCAGTAAGAACCCACCACAAAGTGTGGCACTCAATAATAGGTTAATGAAAAGTATTCTTCAGTACCTACCAGATCAATTTCCCTGACTAAATAAGACATATTACACAACTGACTACAGCAACTGAAACTACTTCAGCTGTTCTACAATTTTTAAAAGTCTGATAGTAATTTATGCTAATGATTCTGCAATTCCAGGATAAAAGCCACCGCATTCATGGCAAAAACATAAAACAAACATTTGAAAGTCAGCAACTCTAGGTTTCTAAAATCTTTGTGAGTGACATACAGTTGGAAACAGACAGGTAAGTCTAATACTGCAAAATCCTTCTTTAGAACATGTCCTCATGTTAAAACTATGGCAGGCATCTATTTACCGTTACTTCTGGAATCACTGAATCCTATAAACAATCTTTTAATTTTTAAAAAAGATGTAAGTAACATCCTTATTACCTTCCTCTCAGCTTTCAACTGCAGTATTTTCTTCCTCTTATTTTCTAGAAGTCAAAAATTCTTCAATACAGTTCAATTAATTAGAAATGGGATAGTTCCACAGAAACTTATATTTGTATTGATGGTTTTCCTAGAATTTAGTGGGTCATCTTTCTATCCTATTAGTTTTAAGTCAACATAAGGAAGAATATGATTACAGGTTTCATTATGAAAAAAGCATGGGCAATTTTAAGGGAAAATAGGACCTCTCTTCATGCATGTAAATTAAAACTGCACATTTTTTCTACGAGTCTATGCGGCAAATAAATTAATTACAGTAATTTCACAAGTATAAGGCGTACTCTTTTGACTAAAATTTTGGTCCGAACACAGAAGTGCACCTCATACCCCAGAGTGCTTTATATATGCACAAAGTTCGGAAATGTGCCAACCTGGAAGTGCGAGCCTGCAGCAGCCCCGAGCTGAGCTGAGCCCGCCTGGCCCCAAGCCAAGCCAGTAAACCCCACGATAGCGCGATTCTGATTCCGTTACTAATTCGTTACTTTGTTGCATGCAGATCCTCACTGCAAAAAATAAGAGTGCGCCTTATACGCCGGTGTGCCTTATATAAGGACAAAATTCGGAAATTTGTCAACACCCGGAAGTGCGCCTTATACTCCAGTGCACCTTATACTCATGAAATTACTGTACTTGAAATTTGCCCTTTTGGGGCAAAACATCATCAACAAAACATCATAATTTCAAGCTATGCCAGTAATAAACCACAGTTATATTTAAACTAACTGCTCTACTGCATACTTTATTAATTTTTTTAGAACCTGACTGTGGAAACAAAAGCTAAGGACCATGAGAAGAGTGAAAATTTCCATTATCTTCTGCTTCTGCAGCATGTCTCTAGATAATTGCTATATTCATTTACTCTTTCTTCCTCTTTCATGTTTGCAAAGGATACGCAGCTCCTACTTCCAAAATGGGGATTTAATGTGAAGTACAATGCTGTTGGTGCCAAAAGAAAAAGATTTCAAAGACAGTAAAGCCAAACTATGGGGAATTTCAAAACCATCTATTTGTATTAAAAATAAACTTACAGTAATTTCACGACTATAAGGTGCACCCTTTTGACTAAAATTTTCCCTTGAACCCAGAAGTGTGCCTTATAGTCCGCGCGGGGGGAGCTGGGGGCGGATCCTTGCTGCAAAAAAAAAAAGTGCGCCTTATAGTCCAATGCGCCTTATCTGATCTACAAAGTTGCGAAATTTGCTGACTCCTGGGTGGTGAGCCTTATAGTCCGGTGTGCCTTATGGTCGTGAAATTACTGTACCTTAAATAGATATAGCCTACCATTTCAGTAAGCTGAAGAAGAAGGAAATTATAGGCAATGACCACAAACAAGCAAGCCTTCTTTCCCTCACTATAAAGAGGACTCCCAACCACAGACTGAAGCTGCTGGTCGCCAGCCACCCCAGAAGCTCTATCTTAGCACTGACAGCTCCTCGGCAGGTTTGAACATTCATTGGCTCTGCCAGAACCACAGCTTGCTCACTGCCTCTGTTGCCAACTACAGAGGCTCCCTCCTGTATTGGTAAAAAGGTACTGAACACTTTCAAAGAGTTACGGAACAGTAATTAAAATATTAAGAGAAAAATATTATGTACTTTGCATTTATGCTAGATACAGGGCAAGAACATAAGGAAACAACTCTTGAAGGTGCAAAACATGCAAAAGCGGCCTTGAGAATGTGATCATCAGGAGCTGTAAAATTAAGAGTGACAAGTTTAGTTTTTTAATGAATATAAAATATGCATTTTCATTCTTAAAGTCAGAAATACTTCTATTTAGTATGAAGGCTTTAAGCTCATCCTACACTACTTTGAATATTCCAGAGATCCAGCAGGTATCATGACACAGAGGCAGAACTTTCTTTGAAACTGTAATCAAAGATGACTGCTTTTCTTTGTGATATCATCACCCATTTACAATTTCCAATAATATTGTTTTATGACAGCATAAATACAAACTTTACTAAAAACAAAGATTGATGCCTATGCTTCCTAGCCAGCTTAAGCCTTAAATGTGTGAAGATAGCTTCCCTCAAGAGTTAACACAGATTTTTGTGAAGAAAATTTACTTATATTACCACAATATATTTCTTTCACATATATATCTTTTTCAAACTATCAATAGAACACTCAACACAATCCTTACTAATTTATTCTGATTCTTAATAAGGAAGTGAATATGGGAAAATATCTGTAAATAAACACTATACAGAATGAAGTGCTGTACAGATGAAGATACTTGGCTTTAAATTTAAAAATTTTATAATTAAAGTCACAAATGTATCTATACAATGCCACGCTGTGTAGGGTTTTGCATCATTGTATACTTTACCATGCACAAGCCATGCTCTAACACCCAGAATCCCAAATAAACCACCACCTCTCTTGAATTTAGTAAGAGGAAAATTTACATAGCCTTAAAAAGTACCATAAATGCAAATCTGGTTTATAATTTATTCTTAAAAGTTAAAATAAAGAAAGAAGTAGATCTGAAAGAAACAAAACAAAACCATGACACTAATGCCAAACAATATGGTAACAGCTAAACCCAAGAGTGGCTTTAACAAAAGAACTAGTGTGTGAGACAGGATATAAAAGAGATTACTTCATTTAAATCAACTGCTAAGAGATCTGTAACTACACTTTAACTATGTAACAACACGTATTAAAAAACCCTGAAAAAAAAAATTGAACGATGTTACACAAAGGTAATGGTAAACAGCTTAAAGTGAGAAAGAAAAACACTGTGATAGAAGTGAAAATGTGACAAACTGTGCATTATTTTTTTCCCTCCTGCAAAGGAAATAGTTTAACTTGCAGAGCACGAAGAAAGAGAAAGAAAACAACTGGTTGGATCACAATAGCAATCAAAATTTCTGCAAAACTCCTATCTGAAGCATCCCTTTTAGTACTCATTTTAAACTCTAGTTCCTTCTGAAAACAGAAAAATTCCAGGATACAGTGTTTATCAGTAGCTCCACCTTGCAGCATGAAAGACATCTACTTTCGTTACTTTGATTCCTATTGTTTTGCAGAACTAAATTTACACAGCTTAGTTTAAGAAAATAACATTGGGGGTGAGGGGAGGAGGAAACTCACCCCCCCATGTATCCAAAAACCATCACAGATTCACAGGAAGATAAGAGAAAGATTGACTCTTAACTGATCAATCATTTAACTTAAAAGCATGAAACTACTTTATCTAACTTAAAATTTTTAGTATCTTACAAATAGTTTAAAAAAAATCTTTCCAGTCTAAACTTAACTGTGACACCCTAAAGATGATATTCTTGACTGTATGGTTTTTGACTACTGAATTTTCTGCTTCACAATTAAAAGATTTCAGACAAAAGAGAATAATTTCTACATTTTTAAAGGAAAATTCATATGCACAATCATTTAAATCTAGGACTAAAAGCTCTAAGAATTGCACATTTAAAGAGGCTGGAAAGTAATAGAAGTCTATTTGATGATGTGTATCACACAAATTATGAGTTGAATAAGCTCTTGGTCTAGCAGCTGAAAGACTTGCCTCAAAATCAACAGTAGATTCAATATTTCTATTCACAAAATGAATTTTTAATTACTCCTTAATGCTTTCTAGGAGACTAGTGTTGTATGCAAGGAAAACACAGTCACACCTATGAATCCCACAGGTTTTATCCCTTCTGTCTCATGTGTATTTGGTTTCCTCTCTTCTTCCTTAATAATGTTTCTTATCAGTTTCTCACTCTAAGAAACTCTCTCATGCAGTGGTCTGTGTTTCTTGGGCCTACCTCCACTTCATCTTTCGGAAAACTTAGGAATAAACTAGTGCCTGTAAGGATCATCCTTTAGATGAAAGCTTCTGTATTAATACACTAGCTGCATAAACGGGGATAAAGTCATAATCTCAGCCTGTTGGCAGACTCGGGAGACGGCACAGCATCAATAAACCTCTGTTTTTGTTTATATTCTGACCCATATCAGAAAACAAGCATCTTTTCTTGAAATGAATGCTTTACCTTTTCAGTACACATGGACCAAGGATAAGGACTACTCCTTTTCCTTGCTCATTCCTTCACCTAAATATTACATCAGTCACACAACATGAACATTTCCCTTCAGTTTTACTTCACAGTGATATATCCTCTAACAGTCTTCATTTCTTCCATGTCTCAAGCGAACACACAAGTTAGCTGGTAAAAAAAATTATTTTTCCCTGATTAAAGTATACTATGAAGTGATTTAACAGTAAAACATACAACCAGCTATGAAAGAAACATTATTTTAAGAAAATCTGTGAAGTAAATACAACTTCTAAATTTTATCAATAATTAAATCCACACACCCTATTAACAGTCTGTGCTTTTATTATATACTGGTTATTAAACAAGTTACCACCTTCAGAAAGTCTACAGTTTTAAATTTGACCATTGGTTTGAAAACTGAATGACTAACACTTTTCAGACTAGAACAGTTCACATCTAGTCCTTGGATTGCATGCTTTGAGAACCCTGGATCCTGCTGAGATGCAGCTTTGAGTGTGTGTGTGTGTTCTGAGCTGCTCTTGTTATATTTTACGGTACACACTGCAATGGCAACCAGTACCATGATAAATAGCTCCTCTGAGAGGACATAATATCCTTCACAACATGCTAGGCTACACTTGTTACACACATGCACTAAAAATATCAATTTTGTACACAAAATAGATGAACCTTATGTGTCCAAAATAAAGTTCACAAAAATAAAAAGTTTCTAATGAAATGTGATGTTGTTGCTTACGGATTCTACACCAAAGAGTGCATCTATTGCCCAATCTTCAGCCCTATAGACAGCAACCATTATACACCAAAAACAAGAGCAATGACAAGACAAAAATTACCATGAGCAAACTGTCTGATTTCCCTATGGACAGTATGCTATGCAGCATAAGATTCAGCAATATAGAGTTATTTCAAGCTACTTTCACACTTCAAAAGCATTTAATTTTACTTCCATACGTTTGTTTTCTATTTTAGAAAACCATCATACATTTACAAGCAGGGTTGTATACAGTAAAAGGGAATTATAGAGAACGAGAAAGTTTCTAGCACTGACAGAAATCAAATGAAAAACAAGCATATCATCTACTTTTGAGTTCAAGAAGCTTTCTCCAGAGAAACTAAGTTTTGCATTACAACTTCCATCAAATCTGAGGTCATATACTAATGGCACTGAATAACTTCACATTAATTACTTCAACATTGATTGTGTTTGGGGCAAGGATGGATAAACAGAGATGAAGGGGAAGGAACAGACATGAAGCTAGAGTAGTTTTCCTGGTAACACAAAACCAGAAAACACAGCTTGTCTGTATACATGGAGCAAGAAAGACAAATTAGAGACTAGAAAATAGAAACAGATGAACTCAAAAGAGTAAGAAAATTAATTCAGTATCGTGTGTAATAAAATGAGGAAGTGAACCAGCAAAAAACTGACAAATGGAAAAAGAAAATAGAGAAACAAAATCCTAATTAAGCTGAGAGCAATCAGGAAGGCAAAGAAGGCCTAAAAATACCAAGAGGGATTGCATGTAATTTATTAATTAAATTACATCACCTCTTAATGTTACAATAAAATACTTGGATGCTATATTCTTTTCACTTTCAATGGTCTTTGGGATCACTACATCATCATGCATTTCATGCTGACTGCTGAACAACATTTGTTTTTAGGTTAGAAAACATGGCAGTTAAAAGCCTGAAGACATACAGAACCCGAGACTCATTTAGGTTGGAAAAGACCTTTAAGATAGGAGAGTCTGCATCTCAAAGTGTTGAAGCATAATTTACACATTCAAATGTAGTCCTTGAAGGATGTTGTAACTATGGACATGTGCAAAAATGTGCCTTGAATTCTTGCTTTAAAAATATTTATTGTCTTTTCCAAAGTAGTGCAGTCTAGGAATCACCTAGTAAGCTGGATCAAAAGCTGCAGCAATGTTCTAAAATTTTGTCATATCCTTCTCATGTGCCACTTCAGCTGTAGCTACCATGTAACCTATAGACAAGGAAAGGGTTACCATTCCCCAATTTTGCCATACAGTCTGGTCCCACCCAAAACAGACAACATGGTAAGATTTGATTCCTGCCTATATGTGAACTGGTTTTGGATTATCTTTATTCCCATGATTAATGCAATCCACCTTCCAAGAAAATAGTAATATGTCATTTAAATGGTAAGATCCTAATGGAGATCACTGAGCCCACCACACACTTATGCAAAGTATGCACACTTTCAAAGAGTGCACATATGCAAACACAATTCTGATTCCTTTGCTTCTACTACTCACTGCAGAAAGAACAATTTCTCTTCTTGACTTTAAATGCCATTGCAATACACTATGGCTTTTAATGAATAAGAATGGCAACAAGTTAAATTACTAGTAGTTCAGAGTGATTAAGGAAGTTAATTGCAAAGATAATGGCTGATTTATTGAATCATACGAGCATTCATTCCATTGGCTTTCACAAGAAATTCAGGTGTGGCTTCCTGGACAGTTTAAGCTGATCTATGGCTGCAGTGAGCAAAGGCAGTCATGCCACTCCTCATGCTTGCGTTTTCACAGCTCTCACTGCAGTGACTAACAACTGCAAGGCAGCATGGTACCAGAATAATTTATTTTACCAAGCAGTTCACATATGACAGTTGCTACACTATGAGGGAGGTGCAGAAATGAACTGTTGAGGATGGTGCAGCTCTTTTGGCAGTAGACCTGAGTTTGAACAACTCCAGCCAAGAGGGAAACAGCAAGAGCAAGGAAGAGTGGTATCAAGAGGAGTAGACAAAATATTTTTTCACCTACCCACTCTGCAAAGCGTGTCAAAAATACTGCCTCTAACGCCAATGTACAACTCACGTCCACAGACCTGAAGAAATAGGCACAATTTTCACATGCTGAAATGAGAAAAGGGAAAAAGTCTCTTAAATATAGTCGTTCATTAAAATATGTACCACCAAATGAAACCAAAACTACAAAATATATACAATGGTCAAAAGCAGGAAAACCAAAATCAGGAGTGCAATTACATGCACAGTTAGTGGGTGCAAAAGAATTAAGAACTGTACCTTGAAACAGCAGCTGTAGGCATAATTTTATGATATAACTAACTCTCATCCTCATGTTTTGATATAAGACTTTATTTAATCAGGATATCCTTAAAAGAAAGTTGACAAATACACACTTGTGCTTATCACTTAACAGAGGATTAGTTCAGCAGAAAAGTGACAAATACTCCCTGGTAGAACCCAAATCAACTGCTTATGTCCCAACACAGGGTACACAAAGCAGATCAATTTTCTTGACTACAGACCAAATCAAATGAACAGTAATTTGACAGCTGCTAGGGAAACTAGGAGATTTATTTATATTTTGCTATTTTCATGTTTCTGATTGTGATAGATGATTTCCATTTCTGATTATATCAGCTAGTAGTAGTAAACAAGATTGGGGAGTGAACAGCAAGCTCAGAAGGAGAAATAACTTCATTCATACTAGGCTATACTACATGTTTTCCACAAGCACACGTGGGTTAAAAACAAGCATTTATGAACTAACTACAGGGAAAAGTAAACTGTGCAATTCTGTGTAGAATATAAATTAATAAAAAAAGGCTTCTGAGCCAGAAATCTATGGATAATAATAAGGAAGTTGTTGACAACTCTTCAAAAGTTTGAGCTTCCAGAATTCCCAAGTCTTATTACCTGAAAATTTAATCTAGTACCAGAATGACTGAATTTAATTTGAAAATAAAATGCAGCTGCTGTGCTTCGTGTTGCTCCTGAGTTCCCCTCATACTAACCCACAAGGAGGCTACCAACCTCAACTACAACCAGCCATAGGTACATATCTGGTCTGCTTTTGATAGCCAACAAAAAACTGCAGCTCACACCGTTCTGGTATCTTTGAATTTCATCAGTTTAACCTAAGTCACAATTTCCTACTAACACAATAAACTTAAATAAAGAGCAAATTTCTTTGCCATAAAACTGAAATTCTCACAGCTTTCTACAGAAATTTTTTGATCCAAATAAAAATTATTTCTCTGTGTTTACTTTTACATATTCTCACCCTCATTAAATATAAAGTTTGGATCTAAATTAGCCTCAGCATTCCACAGAAATAAATTGATGCCCCCATTTCTGTATTAAAGCAGCAAGGAAGTGTAATTTTTCTTCTAGGACTTTTTTTTTTTAATTAAATGCTCTTGAAAATAAAAAAATCACAAGATGGCTTATGAAAAGTTTTGTTTTACTTTAGGTTTGCTAGGGCAGTTTTAACCAACACCCATCTTAACAGCCTGCATTTTCAACTAACAGTTTGGAGATCAACCAATGACATTCAATCCTCAGAATATATTTAGCATCTTCTAACAGAAAAAGAACACCCTCAAATCACCCAAAAAAACCCCCCTGGTCTTCCTGAAGTGTCACAGGCAGCACTTAGCATCTCAGGGCACACTCAAACTTGCAGTTATCACCAATCACCTCTATCTTCACTGAAACACAAAAGTTCTACTTCAGAAAATTTCTTTAAAAACACTCAGTTGATTCACCTTTAATGTGTCTATAGTCTTTGTTTTACTCTCTCAAAAGGAAATGTATTAGGGAGGTTCTACTTTGCACTGTTAGATCTGTAAATTTTAAGAACTACATGTAGTTTACCTGCATAATTTCTACCCAAATCAGAAACAATGTCAGTATTAAGTTGTCTTCATTAGTATTTCAGGGCAGTACACCAACTGACAGACAACTCTTTTTCATTACCTTCTCAACTAAAATAACAAAACCTTTATGAAAATTTTTAAAAATACTTGGGAAAAGAGACCCATCATACTAGTTGTATGACAGCATAGGAATCATACACCTACATTAGATAGCAATTCCATGACTTAAGAAAAAAACCAACCTGTATTCTCAAATACAACAAAGGAAAAATAAAATCACAAGTTCCTCCACAAGCACATTTGACAGATCAATTAAAAAAATAATCCCATTTTAGTAAGAACTTCCTTAATTTTCTCTTGAAATTTTGCAACACATAATTTTAAACCAAATGCAAAAAAATGCTGATCATAGCAGAATTACTCAGTACATTTTTACAATTAAATTCTTCAAAAAGATACTTCTTAAAACTATTTGCTGTTAGATTAACCAGCATTTACAAAAGACAGTTCTAGTCAACATGTCTCCCTATAAAGGCTTCTACTACAACAGTGTGTTAAAAGACATCAGGAAGCTTTTTGAATCACAAGGAAAAAAAGAAGCCTTCTTAACTTTTGCATCAGAATACTTAGATTTTAAGAACAGCAAAGATTTTACATGTCACTGAGATGCAGGATGCAAGTTTAAGGTAGTGTAAGATCTACATCTTCGCATGTAGAAGAGTTGACTTCAGTGAACATTTGCATTTTCACCTCTGCATACGAGTATGATGAAAAAAAATAAACATTAGGCATTGTTAATTCCCTGGGACAGATGATTTTCCTAGCATGACCATACTTCCCAGACTCTGGATTTTAAAACATCTATAGGTAAAGGAAAAATAACAGCAATCACATTTTCACTTAAAAAGCAGTAGGGGAAGTTGGCAGTACATACAATGAACTCGGGTTTATTACTTAGTTTCAAGTCGAGAAACTTCATCAAGACATACGACAGTCAGCTACCATCACACTATCCCAGCAATGAGAGCACAATACTTCAGACTTGTTAAAAATATTTTGTCTTCTGAGGACGACAATACTGTAGCAACTTCATCCCTGTAACAATCTGCTGCATAGTTAAGGCTTTCAGTAAGGTCTATAAAAATGCACTACATCAATAACCATTCTGATTATTGATTAACCCTGCAGAATAGATGTCAATCAGTTCGCTTCCACATATGCACTTCCACCAAGCAACTGCGACAAGGCAACGAGCAGCGGCTCCATGCTTTCTCTGCTATAGACAAGCACCCCCCAGACTTGGGGTACTAAACTTCAACTACCACGTGAAACCCAAACACTCAAAAACTCTTAGCGACCCACGGCTACGAAACCCGCGCGCCAAAGGACTTTTTAACCACCTTAACAGGGGTAACGCCGTATTAAAGTTTAAAACCGGGCAAGCGCAGGCCCCGAGCTGCGGCCGCCACCTCCGCCCCGCGCAGGGACGGGAGCGCGTCCAGCCCCGCGGAGCCGCGCTTCCCAGCGCTTCCCGGCGCATCCCGGCCCGCGGCCGGGCGCGGGGCCACGGCCCCCGCGGGGCGGGAAACCGACCCTGGCCACGGCCCTGGAGAAAATGAGAGTCCGGCCGCGCTGGGAGAAAAACAGAGAAGGAGGAAGGGAACGCAAGCAAGACCCGCACGCCCCAAGTACCACAAAGTTCCCCGCAGCAGCGCCCGGCCCCTCAGCTCCAGGTCGGTGACGGCCGCCGGCTTCCTCCTTCCACAAGTACCTGGCGGAGCAGCCCTCGGGAATATCCCCACCCCAAGCCCGGCCCCTCCGAAACCCAGCCCCTCTCCGACACCCACCTTTCCCCTCGCTCCGCTCCGCTCCGCTCAGCTCAGCTCAGCTCCTTCCGATGGAGAGGAACCTCCCCCAACCCCTATCTCTCCACCCCCGCTGCTCCGAGGAAGAAGGAGCCGGGATATGCTGGTCACCGCCCCGCCCCAGGCGGCACCAGGTGGAAGCCTCGGGGGGCTCCCCGGGGCCAGCGGCCGCCGCCCGCCCCTCGTCGCGGCGGCGGAGCGGGACCCCCGTGCGCAGCCCGGCCCGGCGGGGCGGGCGCGGAGCGCCCGCGGGCGGGGCCGCCCCGGAGCGGAGCGCGGCGCATGCCCACCGGGGGCCCGCGCCTCCCCCGCCGCCTCGCTCTGAGTGGCGCCTGCGCAGTGCGGCCGTCCCGCCGCTGTGGGGCGCGGTCGGGCTGTGCCGTGGTCTCGCCCGCCCGGCCCGGGGCCCGGGAAGACGGCGGCAATCACTCAGCGTCACTTGAGTTGGAAAAGATTGCGAGGTCATGGAGTCCAACCTGTGACCGAATATCATGTCAATTTAACCGTGGCACTACGTCCAGACGTTCGTTAAACACCTCCAGGGACGGTGACTCTGCTACATCCCTCCGCAGCCCATTGCAAACTTTAATCACCCCTCCTAATGTCCCGCTCTGGCACAGCGTGAGGCCATTTCCTCTTGTCGTGTCCCTGGTTGCCTGGAAGAGACCAACCCTCACCTGGCTACAGGCTCCTTCCAGGCAGTTGTGGAGAGTGATGAGGTCTCCCCTGACCTCCATTTCTCCAGGCTAAACAACCCCAGCTCGCTCAGCGTTCTTCATCAGAGTTGTGACCCAAACCTTTCCTCAGTGATACTTTTCTTCTCTGGGCTCTCTTCACAACCTCAGAGTCTTTCCTGCTCAGGACTGAATGCAGCACTTGAGGCACAGTCTCCCCGGTGTGCAGTGCAGGGGAATGGTCACTGTCCTGGTCCTCTTGGCCACACTATTTCTGCTACAAGCCTAGACAGCATTGTCATTTTTGCCAGCTGGGCACACTGCTGCCTCACGTTCCATCATCTGTCGACCACCACCCCCAGGTCCTTTTCTACTGGGCAGCTTCCTATCCACTCCTCCCCTGGCCTGTAGTGCTGCAATGTGCAGGGGGGCAGCCCAGGTCAGGGACTTCACCATCCCTTGAAGGTCCTGGTGTCCTCCTGGCCTTTGGGTTCCCACAGAGCATCCGGGGCAGCCAGGCAGAAGGAGAAAGCTGGCCGCTCACCCAGCACTACCAGACAGGATTCAGATACCAGCACTGAGCTGGGTGCTGGTCCTGCCATCTCTCCATGTCACAGCCTCAGCACTGGCTGTGGTGCTGTTAAAAGGTGGTCAGCCCCTGTCCCTGTTAAAGCTGGACATGGGGGTTTGTAAATGTGGGTTTGTAAATTTGCTGAGCCATATATTAAGGAAACTCCCCTACCTGACCAGGAGCCACTCTGGCACACTTGCACCACCTGAGCTGGGACTAAGGCCCCTTCACAGCTACACCTCCCCACCCACACAGTCACACCAGATTTTCTCACCATCTCAACCCCAGGTTTCCCATAGCAGAGTTTCAGACATCCACATCCTGTGGGTGCAATAACTAAATAACAAAGTAACAGCTCAAATTGGTGCCTCTGAGGTCCATAGGTGGCACAGTGGACAGATGTCTGGTCCCCTGACTGCAGAGTAGAGCAGGAAGCTGAGTGATGCTGAGCAAGGTCTGGTGACATACTCATGGCTGTGTGCAATTCAAGTGAGCTGTGTCTACATCCTGCTCCCTAGAAGTGAATGCCAGAGGGCAGGAGGTGCCCTGGAAATACCAGATAGAGACATCTTTGTTTCATGTAACTCCAAGGAATTGTGTTCCTCTGGTTACGTCTTGTGTAGGGTGGACTTCCCTAAGATAACTTCTATTCTGGGCTATGTTGTTAAAGAAAAGTGTAGCCTCAATCAAATAGATGGCAATCCTTGAATGTCCTGTGAGTCTGATGGACTTCACTCCTAAGAATACAGGAGTATCTACAAGTTTGCTTTTCTGTTTCCCCGCAAACTACAGGAACAAGACAAATCACCATGATCAAAGAACTACTCTGGGGAGTAGTTGTTTGAATAAAATGAATTTTAGTCTTAGCATAAGACTCAAAAATATTTTTTGACATAACAGCAGACTCAGAAATTATTATGTTTGGATCAGTTATTATGATTATGAGAAAAGGAAGTAAGAATATAGGTGTATCCATTTTAGATATGCTAATATGAGAACACATATATGCATATGAGAATATACTAATATATTCCATTATTCCAATGTATTGGAATATATTTTTTATATGTTAGTAATTAAATTTATTTACATGTATAAATCTAAAAATTAAGGATTTTGGAGTCCTTTGAAAGAACTTTTCTTTAGAGTCAGTTTGTGAAAAATGACATAGAGTTTCATCCCTTAGCACACATGTTTCTTGTTACAAGTTAAATATACAATGTAATTTTAAAATACTATAAGGGTTCTCCTGTAATTGCTCTGTACACTATAAAAATAGAAACAAGCGTGTTTTGCCAGTAATGTAGGCTTTGCTGCCATTGAAGAATGCTTTTAAATTAACTTTCAACTGCATTTCACAAAGCCAATAGAAATTTTGATAGATTGTTATAATAGAAAAAGAAAATAAATCCTTTGTGATAGGGCCTGTGAGCTGGTTGCTAACACAAGCAGGGATCAACAGAAAGGAAGAAAACTTTGATCATTCCCTTCCTGGGAGGCAAGGAGTGAAGGGAAGAGAGAGAGATAAAGATAATTAGAGGGAAAACACTTCTAGGAAGAAAACTTGGCTTTTGAGAGTTATATTCCTACTTCACCTGTCACACTTTTAGTGGTTTTTTTTGTTTGTTTGGGCTTTGGAGGTTTTGTTAATTTGTGATTTTGCTTGGTTTTAATTGGTCCACTTATTCTATTTAATCATTTCTACTTGCTTCTCTGACTGCTTATGTCTGCTGCTTCTTTTTCTCGTTAATTTAAACTGTATTCTTCCTGATCTATGTAATTTTCTTGTTTCTTGCAAATTTAGGGAAGTCCATGGACTTGTGCTGTCTATAAATTAGGTGTGTGTGATTGTGTTGAATGGATGTGTTGTTTCCAGCTGCCTCTTTTATATGGACATATAAACTGAATGATGGTCTTGTTTACTTTAAAGAGGTATATAATGTAATTTAATTAAACAAAATGTCGAGGAAGAACAGAGATCTGTATGCACAGATCCAATTATAGCATCAGGACCTGGGTGCACAATGTTTTGTCTGCTCAGCATACAAATACGAGTAGACAGATGCAATTAGTCAAAGTGATCTATTTTAAACAAACTATGTTTATCTGGTTTTAGCAACATCATATTTTACTAAAAATTACTTGTCTTTGATGTTATTCTATCAAATTTAAAGAAACTCACACCTCCTGTATTTTTCTCATACTGATATTGTTGTTGTCCATATTGCTAACACTTACTTACACTATGAAAACAAAGCCCAAAAAATTACCTGTTTTTCTGTTTTTGGAGTTGTAATTGTAATTCCATGGTTTTGAGTGTTTATGACCTAAATCAGTATTTGGCAGCTAAAAGGTCTTGTAAGCTGTCTCTCTATTCAGTAAGGACCTATTATCCATTTTATGTAGCTCCTATTTACTCAGAATAATTAGATACATTGTTTTTTTCAGGTAATTCTCCTACTAAAATTCCAGTTCTTTGTAAAATGTTATGTTTATGCAACCAGATACATTATATTTCTGAGAATACTATACAGTACCACTTCTAGTAGGAACTTCTTTGTTTAGTTTCCTGGAAAAAAACCTAAGACATTTCTTAGCATCGTACTCATTGACTAGGTCATTTCGCTTTGCTCCAGCCTGACAACACAAGGCTTTCCACTAGAGACTGTAGCTCAAGAAATAACAGTCCTGATTAAACCTTGCAATTCACTGCAATTTTACTGGCTCCTCAGCTGTTGTGGTGCAACTAAACTGCAAAGTCACTTCACAAAATGGATTTAGAAAAGTAACTTCTTTCATTTTTTTGGTTAGGGTTAGTACAGTAGGGTAGCAGAACAGACATCTGGAAGGAGCCATGGACTCCCGTGGTCCAGCCCCTCTCAGGTTTAGCATGCACTGTACAGGCTGGCAACCCCTGGTAGGGTATGGCACCTCCACTGAGCTGCTCACTGCACTGAGAGCCAGAAATAAGAGCAGCAGATTTGGCTCGGTTGATCACTTCTGGAGAGAAAGGAAAGTATATGCTTTCTCTGACTAAACCATTTCCTTCAAGGGAACCACTCAAAGTGACAATTACATATTGTGATTTACCATTCTGTGTCTTCTACTAACGGGTCTGATGAATTGCAGAAAATTGGGTGCAAATTTTAGCAGAATTTTACTGGCAGCAAAGAAAAGGGGGAAATTGTTTTGCTAAGCTACTAAAAGCTGTATTTATCAAAAACCTGAGTTTTGTTGGGACTGAAATCACTGTGTGACCATGGTTCAGCAGCAGTGAGGTTTTTGGTTGATTGTGGTTTTTTGGTTTGATTTGGTTTTTTGGTCTTCTTGTTCTTGTTTTGGTTTGTTTGGTTGGTTGGTTGGTTTTTTATTTTGTTTTTGTGGGGGACAGGAGAGTGGAGGATTGGTTGTTTTTCTTTCCTGAGATAAACTCAGGAAATTTCTGTTCAGGGGAGTGTGGGAATGTCTTAAAATATATGTGCTCTTGCTGTAGTCATGCACTAAGTTACCATTAAAGAATTAAGCTACGCTGTTTCACTATAAAGTCTGTAATAACCTCACATGAGGAAAACGGTTTTTTAGTTAGGACTCACTTACCACTCAAGACCATATTTTATCTCCTGATGTCAATCTAGAATCATTCTAACCACAGTAAACCTTAATAGCATTTATTGGCAAATGGCAACACACTAATATATGTCTATATCATGGAATGATACATGGAACTAAATTATCAGTGTTGGAAATAACAGAGCTAACCTGTTAACTATAGCCGGTTTAATTTACTCCAGAGCTGGCAAGATCTTTGGATGCTTTAGAAGATGGCAAAAGATCCGGTGAGAACAACAAAATTCTTAGACAGAGTTTGGATTTCAAGAGCCTTGAAATCATGTGTATTATTTAGGAATGGCAGAAATTGAAAGATTATGATTGTGCTTGTTGATATAAAATTTTTAATTGTTGCCGGACTTTAAAGGAAAACACTGATGCAAAATGTAGCAAATTGTAGCAAATGGAGACAAAATTATGCTCCAAAATCAGTATTTGTGCATAGAACTGACAGAATCTATAAAATTTGGAATATACAGCCCCCATCCCCAGTGACGTAAATACATTTTGTTTTTAAAATAAATATTTGGCATTGGCCAGTTCAGAGGAAACTCAGAATGTCATACCAAATCCATGTTTAAGTTCAAAGGTAGCCATTTGATTCACAGAGTAGAGGAGACAAAAAACAGGCACAGTGCAAGAGTGCTTGCTGTTTCAACTCTCAGGAAAATGCTGATAATATAGTACCAAATACTTCCCTTCATATCTGACTGTTTTGAGATATCCTTTGCCTTGAGACAAAACAAAAAGTAGAAACATTTAATAGGAGTCCATGCAATGAGTATGGCAGCAAAGATCTAATTCTTAGTCCTTCTTATTGCCATTTTCCCAGGATCCAATCAGTATGAACCTTGGGTATATATATAATGCATCACCAATGAGGTGGCTGTTTGGAAGGTGCATCAAAAATTTTGGTATGTTCTCACTCTAATTCATAATATGTACTTGGAGATGGTCAGGGAATATTCTATCTTGTTTCCCATTGCATTTTTATTATGCTGAATTGAGTTACTCACTGCCACCATTTACAAACCCTTAGATATTACTGGATGTGACAGATTGGAGAAGCATTTAAGGACTGTTGTTAAGGAGGGCTCCCAGAGGCAGAAGTTACAGTCCTAAGGACAACTGAGACTCTTCTAGGAAGGCAAGTGTCTTTTCATCATGGGAAGGTCAGGTAGCAGCAAGAAGAGGATGTAGCCCAAAGGAAGGTTTCAGAAAAAACTTTTTATTCTCAGAAAAATGATTTCTGTGGGTGGCTCTATCCTTCTTGCCAAATGTCAAATGTGCAAAACCAGCACAGGAGAGCATCCACAAGGCAGACCAGGCAGTGACTTTGGCAACCCAATGCTGTCCCCTGGCACTGAAGGCAAGGGAATCCAAACAATAATTCAGGCACAGTAGGGGCAAGTGCACCTATGAAGTAGCTAAACAGAGACTGAGGGCACAGACATGAGATTAAATGGAGGGTCCACTCAGAAGGTGTAGGTGGAGACTGGCAGAAGCTTAACAGGGCAACCAAAGCCTGTTTGTCTTCAAGGCCCTGACAGGGATGTACTGGATGTGGGCTCTCCTGTTGACTCTGTTTATTTCAAAGGCAGGAAGAAGAGGGGATATCAAGATGAAGAGAAACCCAAAGAAAGGTTTTCATCTTCACAAGTGGTGGAGGACTGTTTGGGAAAAAAACTAATGGTCAGAGGTTCCTTTGAGCAGAATGTCTGTTGGAAATGCAGACATTGCTTTTGAATGAAGAAATTTTCCTACTTTTTCCCCCCTGATGAGCCAAAGAGCAGCGATAGCATCTTCTATTGAAAGAGATTCCACCCCCAAGCCTTCTGGACAGCATCAAAACACTCTGTCTCATGTTTTTCTCACTCCATTTTTCCCCAGATGAAAGTGTCTTGTTTGCATTATTTGTTTTGTATTTTAAGAGTACTGGTATAGCTAATGTAGCTAATGAGAATATCTTCAGGATATAGTAATTTTGGTATTGAAACTGAATGCTGGAGATCATTTGGTCTACAGTTTCTTAGCTGACTTGGTTGTTGACTGAAGAGAAACATCTATCTTGCCTGTTTTAGGACACAGACTAATTTATGGTACTTACATCTTGACATTTTGTGATATGGATTTCTGGTACAGCTTCTCTTCTGTAAAACTCAGTAAGTTTTCTCAATTTTTATTCAACTGAGGCTACTGCTGTGCTTAGTAATGGAGGAATGATCACATCTGTTCTGTAAGGAAGCCTCTGTACTTCCTTATGTGAACAGCACCACATGGGTTTAACAGGTTTGTTACCTCCTTCATGTGCCTTCCTGCTACATCTTGACATAACACCTGTATAATAAATTTCTTAGCACCTCCAAGTGCCTTTCTTTTACAGCTTGGCATAAAATACCCTCCAGTGGTAAGCTTTGTTTGTTTGTTTGTTTGTTTGTTTGTTTGTTTGTTTGTTTGTTTGTTTGTTTGTTTGTAGAGTATTTGGAAGTGTCAGGGAAACAGCAGAGCTTCCAAGACGGCCAATTAGCCATCTATAACTGTTGTAGTGGATTACCATTATCACATAACACCATTTTTTTCTCCCTGAAGAATTTTCTTGACATTCTTCCAGTGTTGTAGATGAGTTTACAGCAGGAAGTCTCATTAATGGACTCAATTTCTTATCAGTGCATGGCTCTAACAATTGAAGCAGGTCTTTATTTTACATGTCTAGCATACTTTTTTTTTTTCCTTCACAAATATTCAAAGAATCTATTTTTGGTAGGTAACTGTCAATTTCAATTTTTTAAGTATTCATATTATCCCTTACAGACTTTGATTAATTTGAAAGAGTATCATGTTTGCAACTTGTTATTTCTATATGTCTGTCCTTAGACAGATGTATACACCCTTAGGGTGCTCCAGTGTGATTTTAGAGTTTATTCCCACATTATACTTAGCAAATCTTTGTTTCTCACTCTATAAGCTTTGTTTCACAGATACAGAAGCACTGTGTCACATGAACTTTGTAAATAGCTAAATGAACCAGCATACACATGACTGGTGAAGTTTTAGCCAGAGAAAAAACAGCTGTATCTTTAATTTCTGGACATCTGGAATAAGGATCATTTGTAACTGCACAGAGTTACTTGTATGTATTTCTTGACTACAGTTAACAATTCTATTCCACAACTCTTTGGAATTAGTACAAAAGAATTCACAGAGTTGCAGAGTTTGAACTGAAGTTTGCTCATTGTTTTGGTCATCTGTGGTCATATGGGCGATACCTGGAGATGAATCTCTCTCTTGCAGTCCTGTGGATCTAAATAATATGTAGTTTCTAAACTAAGCTGTTTATGCCAAGACTTTTCAGGCTGTAGCATAGTGTCTGTGTCTGTTATCAGGTCATGGTCTGAATGCCTAGAAAAGTGCTGAAGGACTGAGACCGAATCTGGTAATTTTGTGCTTTGTCTTATGCCTCTTCCATTGGAAGAGTTTTTAATTGTTGCTTGTAACAGTGCATACCCTTAAACTAGACTTAAACCTAGGCTTTCTTTCATATGCCAAATTGTCCATAGACTCTCCTGAATGGACTTTTGATAGGGCCTATTATTTCTGCTCAGGGAGCCATCCATACTCCTGGCAGATTTACAAGGCTACATCCGTCTACCTGAAGATGTATTTCTGTTCATAGTTCTCTTCTGCTTTTTAAACTAACTGTCAGGGGAAACAGAAAATTGCAAAATGAACATGAGAATGGAGTTATTTTGCCTTTTAGGCCAAACTGGAAAATAATATGAAAAAGGTGCCCTTAGTTTTATTTAAGAAGACTACTTCAACCAGCTCACATTAGTCTTACAAATGCTTGACCGAGTAGCACTAAAGAAAAGGTGATATAGTCCAGCAGGAGATGAAGTGAGTGTGGGGAATAGGAACTGACAATAGAGAATTGGCACAGCTTTTAGGAGAATGCTTTTCCCCCTCTCTGTTTTCTTTCTTAATGACTCATTTTTCTCATATAGTTCAAAGGAATGACCAATAAACTTTGTGTATGGACTGTACTCACAGGTGGGAGAAGATGCTCATTCGGGGAAGTTGGGTATCTCTGATAATGCTATCAAAATGTGGTGAACATCTCTCAAAATCTTAATTTGTAAGAGTTACAACATCTCTATTTATGACTGCAATGTTAGTCTTCTATTTTATGTACCCACCCTCTTGCTTCTCTTTAGGTTGCCCATTCTTCAGGGCAGGGCTAGTTACGTACTCTGTATTTGCCCAGAAACTGGCCTACAGGACTCAGTCTTTAGTATATTATAATAAGCAACAAGAGAGAATGGAATGAAATGGAAGGGAATAGAATAGAATAGAATAGAATAGAATAGAATAGAATAGAATAGAATAGAATAGAATAGAATAGAATAGAATAGAATAGAATAGAATAGAATAGAATAGAATAGAATAGAATAGAATAGAATAGAATAGAATAGAATAGAATAGAATAGAATAGAATAGAATCGAATCTTTGGAAGGAACCTACAAAGATCATCCTGTCCAACTACCTGGCCCTTTCAAGGCTATCTAAAAGTTGAAGTATTTTGTTAAGGGCCTTGCTTGGGGAATCTACCACCTCTTTGGGAAGCCTGTTCTAGCGTTTGACTGATAAGACAGGCTAGTGAAACAATCCATCATGCTCCTAGCAGATGCCATTTTTGCTCCTTTCAGAGAAATGCCTGACAACTGAGAAATTTTGTCAAGCAGTTGCCATACACAGTCTCTTTATATGTTTCTTGTAGCATGTTTTTGGACCAAGTAGAAGTACTTGGTAACATTTATTCCCCATTGTTTTCAAGTATAACTATCCTTTGACCATAGTATGAAGACTTCAGATTTAGAGGATGTGTCTTATTTCAGTTATAATATATTGGGATATCAAGAGCCCTTTACAGTCTGAAGGAATAAAAAATGTAGTATAAAAGAGTGGCCTTCTCTATTTGGCCATAAATCTAACTTAAATTTATATAATACACTGGAAGGCAGTAATTTTAATCTTATGGTAAGGGCAGTACTGGAGCCAAATTGTGCAAGTCTTTTGTACTGAGATCCAAGGACTTAATTCAGGCTCTATGAGATACCAGAGCAAAGTTGCAGAGTTAATTTCTGAGTTGGGGACACTGGGCTTAAGTGTGTTTATATTTCTACCTGTGGTTTCAAACTGAATTTTCAGAACTTGTATAATATAAAATGTGGTCAGTTTTAACAATAGAAATTATTTTTGAGAAGGATTGAAGGGGCACTGTGTCAGAAATAAGTTAATTAATTTTAAGTTCTTCTTGTTTTCTTGTTGTAAGAGTGACCAAGAAGTACTTGGCAGCAGTGGGAAGAGAAGGTGGCTAAAATCCAGGTAGCACAGTTGTAAACTCAGAGAGACGGAGAAAAATAGTTTCTCTTACTTTCTCATGTTCAGGAGGACCTGAAAATGTCTCTTGAAAAACTCCAGCCAGAGGACACATGATTAAAGAAACTACTTATGAGCTTTTTTAACAATAATACTATTTTGAAGAATATTAAGTACTAATATATGGGATTTTGAGAGATCTTTATGGTTGTAACTTACTCAGTTTGTATTTGTGAGTATTTTTAAAATTTAAATCCAGTAAGTCCGCATATTCAGACCTTTGTGCATGCAAGAATAGTCATAGATATGTTCAAGGTAACTTCTGCAAGCCTGGAGCAGATTCCCTGTTCATCTGAAGTCCGTTATTTCTTGTTACCTTGCCATTTGTTTAAATCCCTAGTAGAGGGGGATTACAACAAACAAGCTCACAACAAACTCATGGTAAAAAGTTAATGTTTTCAAACAATGGATACTTAGTCCAGTTTTCCCAATGTTCCGTATTACTGAACACAGTGGGGCCTCTAGCACATCTTACATGAACAGGACTGAACATGTAGCTGACCTGTTTCTTTGCCTATGAAACTGTGTCCTTCCAAGATGATTAGAGTGTCACAATGGTCTATACTTCACCTCACTCTAGAAGACTTCAGAACAAAATCAGACCTTATCTGTAGTAAGAACCCCTGTTAGTTTCTGTTAGCATAACCTTGAATGAGAACAAAACTCAGAGTATGCATCACAAATGTTACTTTTTTTGTCCAACTCTTGCCAAGTTCACAGAAGGGAACTGGTTCCTTGAGACATAGCACTATAGACGAGCATATATGTCTTTGCCAGAGGCACGTATGAAGGCTGTTTCCAACACTAGTGCTGTTTTGAAGTCCTTTCAAAGAGTTTGTAAGGATGCTGTGAATAAAATTATTTTAGATCAGTTATTTGTGTGAAAACTGATAGGACATTCAAATCTCCTACTGCTTTGGCAGAGTTGCTCTGCATTGATCTCCAGCATGACACTGAGGGCATGGTCAGGCATTCATTCTTACCCTACAAAAGTCACACTTGTTGAAGGATGGAAGAGAAGCAACTTCTCATTCACAACTGCCCTCCAGCCATCCCTTTTCCTTTCCATTTGATATAAAGCTGCATGTCTACACCTCATAAGCAAAGAGATGGTAAGATAAGAGAGAAACTGAGGTTTTATCTGGGTGGCAGATCTTTCTGTAGGTGCAAAACCAAATCTGGGCTCCAAGGCACAAGCTTTAAATGTAGTAGCTTTTGGGGACAGAAGTTGTTGAAGGTATCGACTGGGGAGAAACCTTATTTGACCTTGAAATGTTTAAATACACAGTAAGCAAGGGAAGTAATAATTTTGTGAAGGTCTGGAGTGCATTTCACCTATTCGAATAACAGATATTCTGTCTCGAAAGATCTGCAGAACAGTAAACCATGGACAGATATGCTGCATTACACTACCTCCTTCACAGATGTCAGAATTACAAGATAAATGTTATAGGATGTAACTTGTAAAATTGAATAGTCTTATCCTGGTTACAGCACAACAAAGGAGGGTGCACACTTAAGGCTCTGAAGTATTTCTCAGGTATTCGGAGACATATTCAAACTCTAGTATGCTCTTTAACAGTGCACTGTATTTGGGCACTAATAGCATGCCAATGTAAACCTTGCTGCAGCTAATTTCTGTAAACACTTGTACAAGACAACAGCAACAATCTTGATGACTATTACTAATAATTAAACACATTTGAATGAACATATTGTTTGAAGCTGCAAGTCTTTTAAAGCTTGGGGGACCTGGTTTTGATAAATGGTATCTTGATTTTTGTTTAAAATTTCTTTTTCCAAAGAGACACTATTTCTCAACCTTTGTTGAATACTCACTTTCCCCCAAGATTTAGGTCCTTCTCCTAGGGACATATTAAAGCTGGTGATCATTGGTACTTTAGAAATGTGGCTCATTTGTGCAGATAATTGCCTTGAAGCTAGTGGGGGGAAGGTCTGTCTCATGGAGTTTGCAATAGATATAGATAAAATATGACAGAGGAACACATTCATAGAGGAATAGGATGCATAGAAATAATTGCCCAAAGTGACACAGCTGAGCTGGAGCTGAAGCTCAACATTGTCCTTTGCACGTTATAGGCTGTCTTGCATGCCAGCTTTGCTTGGTCTCACTGAAATAAAGTACCCCATTTTTACTTGCTTTAAAATGTCTTTTCTGATACATCCTTCACAAGAAGTGCACAGTTATATCACAGCCCTACTTCTCACCACTGCTGACATGACCAATGCTGCAGTCCAGTGCCTTTCCCTATGGTATTTTTCACCCCATAGAAATGCTTCTTTTGTTGCATTCCTTGTCCATCCTGTAGTCAAGATCCATAGTTATAAGAACACCAAGTAAATAAAGCTTCCTGAAGAAAATTACAAGAACGGGAACACTAGATGGCTTACATGATGTTTAAAGAATATATCATTTCTTCTGCATAAATGACTACTCATAATCTGATGCTTCAGACTGCATTAAAATGAGATACATTTATTAAGAGCCTTCGTGGTTCAAATAATACAAATAGTTTTGGTACAAAATAAGAGTGCCTCATTTTCAAAGGCACTGGAGAATGGGAACAGTGAGTTTTGTGCTTGGCACGGTGATCTGCCCTTGTAAGAAGTTACCATAACATATCAAATGAAGGAAGAATGCAGCAGGAGTCTTTTCAATTAATCTTCAAGTTTGCATTGGCCCTTCGGTTCTTTGTATGCTTGAGTATGTGAATGTATAAAGGGGAGGCTGCACCTTAGTTAATATGTTATGTAGTGAGATTTTTGTCAGCCTAGCCTTTATGCTAGTTGTACTCACCGGTAATTTATTACAGACTTATTAAAAACTTCACTTTGAAGAAGGTAATGACTTTATTTCAGCTTTTTGTTTTAGTTTTCTGTGAGCTTGGCTTTCTTGAAAACAATTTTAAGATCTACATCAGTGAGATATCAAACAGAAATAAGAAATTACATGTGGACACTTGGCTTAATCACAAATTTTTCTGGCCATCTGCATTTAGTTGTGCAGATGTTACAATCCCCATTGTATTCCCATATATCAACTTATTTTGAGATATGTTACTGTGAAGACTATAGCATAACTATTCCTTCTACGATTTTTTGTTGGTTTTCTGTGTATTACAAACAAAAGTTAAAGCATGAAGAATCCACAAAATGAATACAGTGCATTGTCCTTACCGCTGCTGCAATGTGGAAACACAGTCAAAAGAGAAATAACGAGATCATGAGATTGTCTGTTATTTTGGTGTGCTCAACACTGAAAAGCTATTGTTGCCATGAATGATGTAGATTAAGGAATGTGGAAGATTACAGTAATTTCACAACCATAAGGCGCACCAGACTATAAGGTGCACCTCCAGGAGTTGGCAAATTTCGCAACTTTGTACATTATATAAGGCTCACTGGACTATAAGGCGCACTTTTTTTTTGCAGCAAGGGCCGGGGACTGCCCGCTCCCTCTCTCCCTGTGCGGCCACCGATGGCTGGGGGCTGGCCAGTGCCGCTCCCCCTCGCAGCTCGGCTCACGGCTCGCACTTTTTTTTTGCAGCGAGGAGCTGCGCCACATGCAACAAAGTAATGAATTACTGGCAGGTGCTCAATTTGCAAACATTTTTCACAGATTGGCGTAGCCTTTAAATGCAGCCCCGGGTGCCCTTCCCGTGCCACGGGCCCCTGCACTCCTGCCCGCCCCCGGCACTGGCTGGCGCGGCTCGCGGCTCCTGGCTACCACCGCGTGGCCGTGGGTCCCGGCTTCCCCTGCCCGGCAGCTGCAGCTGCTACGGGTCCAGGCACTCCCGCCTGGTGGTGGCTGGCGCAGCTCGGCTTCTTGTTCCCCCCATGCTCGGGCCGGGGCCGGAGGCAGCTCCCTCCCTCCCTGTATGGCGGCCGAGGCCGGGGCCAGCAGCAGCTCCCTCCCTCCCCAGGCAGTTCCTGCTGGCTGCGGCCGCCCTCTCCTGCCCCCACTCGCGACTTGGCACTCCCGCGGCACCGCTCCCCCATTGTGGCTTGCGCTTCCAGGTTGGCAAATTTCACAACTTTATCCATTATATAAGGCACACCTGACTATAAGGCACACTTCCGGGTTCGGGGGAAAATTTTAGTCAAAAGGGTGCGCCTTATAGTCGTGGAATTACTGTACTTACTCCTATAGCTGAATACAGCTCAGTTAAATGTAGCTGTACTGGGGAAAAAAATTAAAAAATCTTTTTAACACTGTACAAAATTAGCTAACAGTGACTAACAAAAGGTTTATCATGGAAATGTCTTGCTTGCAAGAAAGAGAAGAAGCTTGCTTTTAGTTGCATCAGTACTGGTCTGAACTGCTTTTACAAAGAGAACCACTGCATACTGCTTTATAAAAATCTTTTCAGCTACAGTCCCATTTCAGCTGCTTTTTCTTCACACTGTGATATCACAGTAAAACTCTACAGAGCTGTTGGCATAAGAATGGTAATAAAAATCTATTGATTCCTGTTCACTATCACAAAATATGTGCTGAAAAAGAACAAGTTAACTGTTCCTGAAGAACACATGTTCACTAGTAGAAAATTGTGGAAGAGGTCTGTAATCACACCATATCAATCACCTGAAGAGAAGGGAAATGCACTGTTATAAAAAGGAAGGAGTCAGATTATTTGCTTTCTTAGACAATGTTTAGAATCTCAGTGTGGGTGGAGAGAAGGGAATTCTGGCTCTTAGAAGAAAGCAATTCAGCTTCCAGCGAGCTATAAGGAAGAACAAATTGCACTAAAAGAAGTTTAAGGTCATTCTAATGATTTTCACTTCCCTTTTTGAAGTGAAAGCAATTAAGTCAGTATGGCTTTGCTGAAAAGCAGATCACAACTCATTAATTTGGTGGCCTTCTACCATGGAGTTACAACAATTATGGATAAAGGAAGAGTGATTGACGTCATCTATCTTGGACTTGTACAAAGCTTTTTACACTCTTCCACATGACATTGCTGTCTGTAAGCTGGAGTTGATGAATGTAACACTTGGTGGATAAGGAATTGGCTGGATGCTTGCATTCAAAGAGTTGTGATCACTGGCTTCATGTCTAAGTGGGGACCAGTGATGAGTAGTGTTCCTCAGGGATGGTCTTTATTGGTGATACAGCCAGTGCACTCTCAGAAAGTTTGCTGATGGCACCGAGCTGTGTGGTGCAGTCAACATGCTGGAGAGAAAGGGATGCCATCCAGAGGGACCTGGACAGACTTGAGAGAGGGGCCTATGCAAATGTCATAAACTTCAGCAAGGCCAGGTGCAAGATTCTGCAATACCAAAGACAAACACAGACAGGACCAAGAATGGATTGAAAACAGGCCTGAGGAGAAGGACTTGAGGTATATGAGAGGCGGACATCACCCAGTAATGTGTGCTGGCAGTCTGTAAAGCCAATTGTATCCTGGGCTGCATCCAAAGCAGTGTGGGCAGCAGAGGAGGGAGGGGATTCTGCCCCTCTGCTCTGCTCTGGTGAGACTCCATCTGAAGCCCTGCATCCAGCTGTGGGTCCTCAGCATAAGGGCATTGACCAATTGGAATGAGCCCAGAGGAGAACTGTGACAATAAGCAGGGGCTGGAGCACCTCTCCTACAAGGACAGACTGAGAGGGGTTGGGATTTTTCAACCTGGAGATGAGAAAGCTTCAGGGAGAAATTATAGCACCATTCAGTACCTAAAGGGCCTACAAAAAGGCTGGAGAAAGACTTTTTACAAGGGCTTGTTACAGGACAGGAATGAATGGCTTCAAGTTTAAAGAGGGTAATCTTAGGCTAGATATTTTGAAGAAATTCTTTACTGTGAGCATGGGAGGCACAGGAACAGAGTAGTTGTGCATGCTGCATCCCTGCTAGTATTTTATCTAATCCAGGCTGGGTGGGGCTGTGAGCAATCTGATCTCATGGAAATTGTTCCTCCTCATGGTAGGGATGCTGGAACTAGATAGTGTTTAAGGTCTCTTCCAACCCAAAACATTCCATGATTCTATGTGTCTAGAAATACTAAGAAAACTCACCATCAGTTTGTTTGCACATGTGGAACTGAGGTGTTCTGAAGAGTTTAGTTGTGAACCTGTGGGCTTCAGTTTTCTGGGGTTCTTGTAAGCAGCTTCTTTACACCACAGGTGGAAAACAGAGGAGCTTGGACATAGCCAAACACAGTGGACAGACAGCTGAACTTCAGAACCCAAATCTCAATAAAAGATTATGCAAAAACTAAAGTGTAGCTTAGGGAAGGTGTACAGAAACTTGAAATCGGAGAGATCCCAGATTAGACCCTGGAAGGTGACGCTGACTGAGGATTCAGGAGTGCAGAGCCTTATCAGCAAAGTGGTGAAAGGCTGTTTTGGAACCTGTGTTGCCAGGTTCTATCGCAGGCCATCGTTGACAAGTCTCAGCTCACAGCTAGAATGACCTTTGGGACTGCACAGTGTCTGATGAAAATAACTGCACAGACAAAGGCAGCTTTTCCTTGTAATAAACCCACTGAAGCCAGTGGATACAGATTCTCTTTGGCTTAATGAGAAGTAATATTTTATAATCTTCTGGTGGCAGTTAAGTAACAAAAAAAAAAAAAAAAAAAACTGGTTTACCAGCTTCTCCTGGGCTTGGTTGTGTTGTGTTTTGTCCCTTTGTTTCAGATTAGTTTTAGCACACGTTATGTCTGGTTCTAGACTGATTTTTTTCAATCCAATCACATACAGAAACCACAGTTTTGTATCATCTTTTTGTGTAAGGTTTTGATTTTAACCAGCTTAATTACTAATATTTCTGTGAAGATGTTTTATTCAGTCCTGATCCTGTGTATTTGAATATGCTTATCTTTTATTTCTCATGCTCCAATAAATATTTGTTCGTCAATAATACTCATAAACCTAAGTCATTGCTCCAAGCATTAGCATCACAGCTTTCTTCATTCACTGCATTTCACTGTGCTTATTATTAACTGGCTTCCTTTGTCAAAAATAAATCATGTTGTTTATTTTTTACAGTCCTACTGGTATTTGATATTATTTCACTGTAGTGAGGTTGTCCTTATATTTATTCTAAAAAACAAGGTTTCTTAATTTGTTTGGAATTCCTCTTCTCCTGAATTTTTAATTGATATTTATTCAAGTGGCTTGGCTTATGTCCTTGTTTTGGAATGTTTTATTTCTTTATTTTATTTTGTGTTTGCTTGTTTTGTTTGTGGGTTTGTTGCTTTGGGTTTTTAAAATTTTTCTGTTTTATTACTTTTTTAAAAATAATGTTCAGATAAGTGCTTCAGACAGCTTAGAACATATTCTAACAATTTTTCTTTGACCTGTTCATTAGAATACCACATAGATCAGAAGATAGTAATTCTGATTGCTGGCACATTTCCTGTCTTTTCCCTTTGATCTACAAAATGACTGCTCTATAAGATGGCCTCTCAGGCAATTCTTTATAAAGAAAATGTGCCTTTCCCCAGAGAGATTTCTGCATGGATCAGAAGGCTGAAGTTGTTGGCCTCACCCAGTGGAAGTGTTCACAGCCAGAATTTTCTCTGGAACTGTGGCTGGAAGAGTTGACAGCTGTGTGGATGCAGCAAACATTTGGTTGCTCAAGCAGTGCTTTGGCTATCACTAGGGTGAACTTTGTCTAGTATTAACAAGAACATTTCTTCCTTTAGAGACACCACTCCTGGCGAGCCATTGTTAACCTTCTGCAATGGTGCTGCATGGTGCTTCAAATGGCTGTGGGCATTTCACACACAGCATTATGTGTCTGTGTGTGTGGAGGGGTGGATGTTTTTCTGTGTGGTAACTTGTTCTAACTTTTTTTTCTAGGAAAAAATGAAACTGGTAGAGGCACAGTTTCCTTCTCTGCCAGATGCTCTACCTCACTAAGGTAATCAGCTTTATTTGCTCAGCTTTGCGTGCTCAGAATAAAATTAGGCTATTTGTTTAAGTGACAAATGTCAGAATAAATCCTATACTGGCCTGTACTTAGCTGAATGCAGTTACTAATTGAGTCGCTGGTTGATTTACACAACAATAGGATTACATAGGATGCCTTTTCATCATGGAGTATTGCTCCTAATTTTTACTGCATGAGCAGGACATATGTTGATACATAAAAATAAGAAAGATCTAATACTCAGAATGTGCAGGAGTGCTACAAAGGAGTAATTCCACTTGGAAAAAAGTTGTATACTAGTTTACTTATCCTGCAGCCTTTCCTTGTCCACGTATTTTTATTCTCATTCTCATTGTTTGGAAGACCAAGTTTAAGACAAACACAAATACATTTGTACATATGTAATGCACAGCACCAAGCAAAAGTTTATCTTTCTCCTCACTGAGTTTGATGGCTTGTTCAAGTTTGTGGTGCTCTTGCACTCTAGTTTGCATTTCAATGAGGAATTCTCAATGACTTTCAGGACTGGATCTTAATAGGGCTGAATGATGTGGTAGCTAGCAAAGAGGGGTTTTCCTTTTACAATGTTCCATTTGAAGCAGTATAAGCAGTATAAGCAACAGAAAACTCCAATACTCCAATTACCTGATTCCTGCTGTTTTATATAGAGTAATAAGGCTTTGAAAAAAATGTATCAGCTGAACCAAGAAATGCAGAATGAAAGTCTTAGCAGCAACATCTTGAGAGGAAATATAGAAAGAACTTGCACTCTGCTATTTGCACAGTGAGTCTGGCATTATCAGTGCAAATCTGCAGAAATACAGGGAGATACGGGAAAAGCCAAAATTAAAGACTGCATTTCTGTAGGAGCTAAGCCTCTAGCCACAAGTATTCTTGTTCATGGATGATTAACTGTTATGAACAAGTTCATAAGTTTTTAGCTTTTCATGTTAAGCTTTTCCCTGTTCTGGTTGTTAACTGATGTTATTTGTTAAATGTTAAATTGTTGCCCCCCCCCATTTTGCCTCAGCCCCCACCCTGTCTCACCTCTGTGTTTCTTCTTCCCTCCATCGAGTGCTGCTGCTGCTGCTTCCCTGAAAATGGCGCCTGGAGGAGGGTGACATCAGGGACCCACATGCAAATGAGGGGAGTGCAAGGGGACACAGGGACATTTTCCGGACATAACACCCCTTAGGACAACGAGCCCAAATGACACCTGGAGCTAAAACCAGTGATCTCAGGCTGGAAAAGTGATGTGGACCATCCCGAGCTGCTCGGATTTACCACCATGATGTAAGAGGTGCCCCACCAACATGACACCCTGGACCACGAGCAGACTTGGTTTTTCCAGGGATTCCCGACGAGGACAGAAGACCCAGCTCTGCCTGCGAGGACACAGCTGCACTCCTACTCCTCCGGGCCGTCATCGGGAGCAGCGGCGGCGTGCGCATCCCCGCGGACCGCCCCCCCCACCCCCCCAAGCTGATCTCACTAATAAAGGCCTTTTCAAAGGAGCAGGTCTCCTGGCCCATTTACTTCATTAACTTAGAATTGTTCTGGTTTACTACAAACATTTGTATTTAGTGAGTGACTCAGTATTGAGTTGTAAATTGTAAAGGATTGATTTTCCCTCTGCTGCTTAAGGATTTAAGAGCTACATGGGAAAATTCCAGCCCACTTGATGCTTGTGGCAACTTGTTCAGTCACAGACTGAAGGATAATCCTTAGATGTCTGTTTTCACTGGCTATTAATTCAAGTGACTAGCACACAGACAGAGACAGGCGGTAGCGGACAGACTGTGAAGTTGCTGAACAGTGCTATATTTATCTCTGTGTATTGCTTCAGTATATGAGACTATGTGTCGTGGTTCATAGGGATGCCCTACACAAAGATGACCCATCTATGATCATTTCCTAGGTAATTGTAGAGGCTGTGTGAGACAGGGTTGTGTTGGTCGTTTAGGAAACATGCAGAAGTAAGTGGTAAGCAAGTTCCGTGGGCAGGTTGACTACCTGAACAAAAGATGCGCTAATTTATATTAATTTATATTCCTAGCAGGGTAAGGACCAAAAGTTCCAGTGATATTCAGAAAGTGAAACAGAACATGGACCCTGAGCAGCTTTGAAATAAGGGAGCTGTGGTTAAGCTGAAACATTGCCTGCTGCCATTTGCATCCCTGTTGGAAAGAAGTCACGTTAGCTAATGTGCAATTACTATGTGCAATTATATGCAGTACAAGGCCCAGTATATTGAAGGTAAACTGTGTGGGCTCAGGTTCAGCAGTTGCTGTGCAAGCAGGAAAGGAATAGTCTCTGGCCCTCTAGAGAACATGTGAGGCAGGTAATTCCCTGTAGGAACCCTCTCAACAATCCAAGCTTAGGAAACAGGAATTACAGTTGTTAGTGAATATCTGAACATATTTGAAAGCTGAGATAATTTATTTCTTATCATTTCCAGAGAGAAATATCACAAGGAAGATTTTAAAATAAATAATCAGTGTTTTAATGCAGGTAATTGAGAACAGCTGTTGGAAACATCCACCTTAAGGTAATGACTGCCTTCACCCCTCATTAGAATATGTGTAATGTGTCTTTACATAAACTCTCATAGCTACTGTTGGTGTTTCAGTGGAAACCAACCTATTTGTATACCTCTACAAGTAGTGCCTGTTCTTTGCTTTCTCGTTTTTTGCTTTTTGTTCAGTCTGGTGCTCATGGCAGAGATCCTAGATACTGCTGCCACCTGAACACAGCAGCCACGGACCCATGCTAATGTGGCAACAAAGGGAGAGAATTAATCCTACACTAAAATCAAGGTTGATGAGAGTAGGTCTGTCTGAGTTCAGGAGGCCGGGGGTTTTATATTATATTGATTTGATTGATTATGAAAGACTCCTCAACCCCAGTGCCTGTGAACACCTGCAGTAACAGATCTGCTACAGACAAGACGCCCAGTCAGTCATGGATGATAAGCCCAGTGGCAGACATACTTGGAATGATGGGTTAAGCAGCTCTCCTGTCCAGAGGTCTCTTAAAGGGCTACTTCAAGGGCTCTCTTCTTTTCTGAAACACCACAATGAGATTATCTGTGTGGTTTTTTTTAAAAAAATGTGACAGAGTAATGCTTTGATTCAATGCATGACCTGTGTGGCAATAAATCTCTCCAACTACCATTAATGTTATTTTTCATCAGAAGGGCAGTGGTGTGGCAGACAGGAGCAATTTCCCTGTTAGTTTCCTCTTTTAGAAAAATCTTCCCTTTGGAACATGCCTCCTGTAGTAGTGATTGCCAAAAAAGTCACAGCCTGCAGTGTCTTTCCTGCACTCTTTTTCATAGTCCTTTCTTCACTGCATTAACCCTGTCTTCCACTGAAAATCTTTTAACATCTGAATTACCTTTTCTCACCCTCACCCTTTAGCAAAGTGCAAAGAGACTAACTAATCCACATTTATTTCTATTAACATACACCCTTACCAAGGGTGAATAAACCCTATGGAAGTCCAAAAATAACACAAAATGGTGCAAAGATACTACATTTCCATCTTCTCCACTGGGGCCAAACACACCTGCAGAGAGAAGGAATAACTGGGACTCAGCTACAAGTTTCTGTTCTGTAGCTCAGCTCTCAGGTGAAGCTTTAGCTTTTTATGTATAACTCTTCATATAGTGCTATCTACAGTTATATTTCAGGAGGACTATAGTCAATGAAACCAGAATGTAATTCTCAGTCAGGTTTCAAAAACATTTGATAGATATAGCAGTATTTCTTCTATGTGACACTTTACAGATTATTTGCATTGTTCCTTCTTCTCCAACTCACAGTTAAAACTGTATGCTAACTGTAAAATACTAATTATTTTTGTAAAGGAGATGAGCTAAAGTTTTATATGGTAGTTAATAGGTAGGTATCTCTGGTTCTGATGCTGGAAATGCTGCACAGAATACATTTTGTTTCCAGTATCTCTGCTTAGCAACTTGTAACTTACTATACCATCACTGCAGAAATAAACCACTTGTTAGCAAAAGAAACAGCATGTAATACATAAAGTTTCTCTTTGGTTCTAGCTTTTAATTTGACTTTGTCTTCTTTTAAGTAAATGATTTGTAACATCTTCATTTTCAAACCTTTATTCTTCATAACACATATTCTAATTGTGCTTCTCACCATACTTCAGATTTATTAACCCCATGGAATGATTAATTAATTCCGTATCATGGTACCTATCTTTTCTACTACTGTGAAAGGTACATTGTTGCATTTTTATTATCAATTTCTAATAATTAGAAACTTTGATTTGCAAGTTATCAACCATACAGAGAACCTTTAATGAAGCAAATACGCACTTGCTCTCTGTGTTTAGGATGCACAGAAAGTGTCATTATAACTTGGTTTTCTAGATTTCAACACAGAAGTCAGTCTTAATCCTCTGACCAAGGAACGAGGGAGGAGAACATTGTACCCTCCTTCTTGCATATGTGCCTGAAGACCAAAGATGCAGCAACTCTGATAGCATTACATTGACATTCATTTCAAGATGTAGGCAAAGGAGATGTTCTGTTGCTTTTTATAAAGCAGACCCTAATTATAAATGTTAGTGGAATGTTTTGAAGAGAAGTAGCCTTCCCTCACCCCTTCACTCCCTCACTTGGTTCTCTGACATAGCTGACAGTTATGCTTTTTGAGGAACAGATGGGGTAAAGTAGGAAACTGGAATTCTAAGTATTACAGCAATTTGCTATAGCACTACACTTGCAAGAGTCACTCTTTTATAACAAGTAGGAATGACACAAAAGATCTGCAGTGTGAAGCTGAGATTAGGCTATATATTCTGTCCGTGTACCAGAGGCTCCTGAGGACAGCTGTGGGACAGCTTGTGCTCCACCTGTTTCCATAAGTAAACAACCTTGCAGGTGATACAGGTTGCAGTAACCAGAATGGAGTCAATTGTGGCCAAGAGCCAGCTTTGCTAATGCAGTTTTTATTCCACAGAAATTTCTTGCTATACATTTAAATCAAAATCATTCTGCTATGCAGCACATTTTTTACAGTCCATTTGCCCAGTGGAACTACAATATTGTTACAAAAGAGCCTGAGAGAGTTGCATAGGGAATGGCAAATGGCAATGTTTTTTCAAAATGCAACCAAAGAATATTCTACATATGAATTTAGAAAACCTGTATAAAGTTGTCAAATTTCTAAGTCTGATAGTATCTTATCCTACTACAATTCCTTGAGCCAAACAATTCTGTCTTACTGGTAAAATGTTTCTTATAATCTTGAAAAGAGGAACTCTCAGCTTTATGAGTGTCTGTGAGATGTTTGAAACACTGGAAGAAAAGTTGCACTTAAATGCTAGCAGGATTAGACACTATGGAAGTAGTCTTCAGTGACTTGTACAACCTGGACTTCCCTTATTTACTCTGTCAAAACAGGAAATCATAATCTTCATCACAGAATGATGGAATGGTTTATGTTGTAAAAGGCTTTAAAGGCAGTGCAGCCCCATTGCCATGCAGGGATTGTGGCCTGGACTCACTCCAGCCACTCCTTTTTTTGAATATCCCAGAGCTGGATACAGGGTTCCAGGTGGTCCCACCAGAGCAGAGCAGAGGGGCAGAATCCCCTCCCTCCCTTGCTGCCCACACTGCTTTGGATGCAGTCCAGGAAATATCTTGCTTTCTGGGCTGAAATGCAAATTGTTGGGTCATGTCAAACTTCTCAGCCACCAACACTCCCAAGTCCTTCTCCTAAGCTCTCAATTTATTCTCTGCCCAGCCTGTGTTTGTCTTTGGGACTGCCCCAACCCAGATGCAGCACCTTGCACTTAGCCTTGTTCAGCTTCATGAGGTTTGCATAAGCTCACCTCTCAAACCTGTCAAGGTCCTTCTGGAAGGCATTCCCTCCTCCTGCATGCTGACTGCACCACACAGCTCGGTGTCATTGGCAAACTTGCTGAGACTTAATCCCACTCTCTAGGGCACCAACAAGGATGTTCAAAGACCGCTGGTTCCAGCACCAATCCCTGAAAAATGCCACTCAATCTTTTAGTATGAAATAGTTTTGTATGATTCTTTCCCTACAGGTTTCATGGGTTTAGTCTATTAAAAACAAGAGGCAAAACCGAAACATCAGTATAGCTTGCTTAAAAGTTTCTCTTGGCTTCAGCCAATACATGCTGAATGAATGTAACAAGATTTTACCAAAAAGAATACATATCTTACATATTCACTACTGCTTTATCAAAGTCATACCCTTTAGCTCTTGAATGTATGATTTGTCTCCTGGCTTCAAATTAATAATAAAGTCTCCCACTAGTTTGTGTTTTTTTTTAAATAAGAGAAGGCTTTCCTTTTTCTACTGATCAGTAAGAAAAAAGGAAGAGACTTTGATGTTCTCTCCTTGGAATTGTTGCAGTATTTTCAGCTTAAGCCTTCTGACCTGATTAATAAGTGTTCAAGTCAAGAACGATTAAACTTCTCTCATAACTTAAAAACAGTTCTCTATATTTGGTCCTTCTGAGATTCTTCTCTTATCTTCAAGGTCAGGTAAAAACATGAAGGGTTTAGAAATATGCTCTATCTGTGAGATAGGTCAAGATGACCTTGTGTTCCACCCCCCCACCACCCAAAAGAAAAGTTAATGTCTTTCTTCTTCATTTTAGCTCAGGCTGAGAAGAAAACACCACAAAGTGCATACAGCAGCTTTAAAACTGATGGATGTTACTTAATTTTCAAGCTGTTTCAAATATCTTTTACTTCTTTCTCTGATGAGTTTTAATAATCAGTATTTTTGCAGGATGCTATTGCTCCAGACTGACGTTCTCAACCAGAACAGATTACAGATTACCTTACAGATTTTTTTTTTTGTTTTGAATTTCATGCCTACTGGCAAGGTCTGCTAGTTTTCTGCTAAGAAATCAGGAAGGATCTCTTCCACAGATTAATTCTCTGCTGCTGCATTGTCCTCATTATGTTAGCTGTTAAGGGAACATTTCCTTGTTGTAGCAGTACACACATGTTAAGATCTTTCAGGTATCTTCTACGTGTCTTGGAGTGGCATCCCCAACCTGCATGTGCACTTTGTTTCTCTTTTTCTCTTCTGTGTTTTTGGGTTTTTATGTGTTGTCGTTGGTTTGGTGGGTTTTTTTTTTGGTTGGTTTTTTGTTTTGTTTGGCTTTTCGTTTTGTTGGTGGGTTTTTTTTGGTTAGGGTTTTTTTTTTTTTGGGGGGGGGTGTTTTGGTTTCATTTTTTTTGGTTTTTTCTTGGGTTTTTGTGATTTTTTACTTTATCCAAGTGATAACAAGTGATATTTTACTTCCTGTTGTAGGTAAAACCCCTCTAGGTCTGACATGGTGTTTTAAGACGACTGCTTTACAACCACGACATTATGATGTCCTTGCTGCCTAGAGTACATTTAGGCAATATGGTGATTGTTTTCACTGGCTGCTGGGTGAAGTCAGCGGAAATCCCTGCACAGTGGGGTTTTACCTCGGAGTGTCCTGCTTCCCGAAGTACTCCGGCGGCCGCCTCATCCTCACTTCTCACGCACCCCCGTGTGGCCAAATCCTGCGTCGTTCCTGACTGCTCCCGGTTTTCTGAAGCACAGCAGCGGGAACAGAATCGTCTGGCTAGCTAGCCATCGTGCCTTCCTTCACAGAGTCACGGGATATTCTGAGTTGGAAAGGATCCACAAGGATCAGCAAGTCCAGCTCTTAAATGACTGGGCACACAACTTTAGCACCTGCTCCAGCCGATGATTCCAGCCCTCCCCCAGCTTCCATACATCTTCCAGAGCAGCAGTTCCCTCCTCAAAGGAAACTAAAAAAAAACCTGCAAAGATCTTTGGGAAAAAAAAAAAAAATTCAACAGCAACCATCGCTCACCACACGTGCTTCATTTTTTCCGGCTGGTGGCGAGACTCATAGGTTTTATAAACTTCATTGACTTGCACAGTATGACTGAATTGGAAGAATATGAAAAAGAGGGGCTTGCCTTAAGCACTGAAGTCATGCTTTAAAAAGAAAACCCAGACAAGTAGCCCTTAAAGAGACACTGATTTAAAAGTTCCCTAGAGAAGACAGAAAATCCTTATCAAAGGTGAATTACTAACTCATTTGGCAAGGGAAGCTATTTCATGTGAAGGTAGTCTTGTGCACTTTATTTGCAAGCACAATGGTCTTTCCACACCTCACCATGCCACACCATACCCATAACCATTACCATGCCATAGCACACAGCACCACACCATGTATTCTTCACTCATGCCTTTAAGACGAAAACTGCTTGAATGACAGTAAAAGCTCTAATGAGGTTAAACGCAGTTTCCATTTTACAGCTCTTTAGCCTTCTATCAGTTTCTGAAGCTTTCACACATTGCTACTAAACTTCATTTCTCTCCATCATCAATTCCCTTCAACCAACTCAGATTTTTGACTATGGAATGTATAGAAAGATGCTTCCATTGCAGCAAGATCACAGAAATCCTTTTTTAAGGATTCAAAAATTTTTGGAATCAATAATTTCCACCTTGCAGTGGAAAATGTGGGTCCTAACCAGATAATGAATTCTGACAGAATTCTGGTTTTTAGCAGTCCTTATCCTAACTCAGGATATTTGCTATTCCACATTTTTGTTTGCACAGTAATAATCAGAGGACACGTGCAATTAAGCCAGCTGTTTATGAGGAAAAAAATAACTGAGCTTGACACTAATCATCCCAGTGTAATATAATATCTGAGTCAGCTGCATGGGTAAATGAGGCACCGTGGGCACTGCTGTAGGTTAGAGGTCTTTGGGAGAAACACACCCAGCTCAACATCAGAGGAAATTCTCAAGGGAAGGAGATAGCAAGGAGATGTTTCTAGAAGGACAGATGACATCCTACAGACAGAAATCTTAATAGCTTAATTTGTCCATTTGAGTAAATTCTTACATGACTAGTTGTAAAGACTTTGCCAACTTCAGACAAATCAGAGCCACAAACTGAAGAAGAAACTTTAAATAATGTAGCAGTGTTGGCGTTGAAGGCATTTACCTTCATTGGGTACTTTCTGTTCTGCACAAAGATCCACGCTTGCCCAGCTTTACATATCCAGCTTCCATTACTTATTTCCTACTGTTATGGAACAAAATATAAGTGTCTTTCTCTATTGTTTTTGTTTTGCTATTTTGTTTAGATTTTGCTGTGTTTTGTGGGTTTGTGGTTTTGGTTGTTTTTTGTTTGTGGCTTGAGATTTAGTTGCTTTGGTATGGTTTCGTTTTGTTCTTGGTTTTTGTTGTTTGTGTGTTGGTGGGTTTTTTTGTTTTTGTTTTTTGTTTTTTGGGTTTTTTTATTTTAACAAAGTTGCACAATTCATATGGGTTACCTTGAAGAAAAAAGACATAATTTCCCTGGTTGCATTTCCCATTCTGGCTCATAGCAGGACCACAGTCTTTTACCAGCACAGCTGAACTAAGGTACCCTGGTTGGAAAACACAGGAGGAGACAAGAAATGCTTCAGCTGACAATAGAGGGGATTTTTTTTCCTGTTTGTAGTTTGCCTGTCATCTTAAACATGCAGGAGTAGAGATCTTAAATAGAAAAATCAAGGAGTGCAGACCTGGCAGATAAGAACATCAACCCTATCTCTAAGTGCCCCTCTTTTGTTTCATTTGCTCTGTATCGGTCAGAAGATCCCAGATCATGTTCTCCTGGACAATCTTCTCAGCTCCACAGGTGACTTTTTCCAAGCCGACAAATAAAACTTTCCATCATGGAAAGGTCCTCATAAAGCCCTGAGCAAAACTGCAGGGGCACCTGATAGTGGTGCTTTGTGCTGCCTTCTCTAAGCCTCCTCATGTTTTTCCCCCTGCCCAACAAGATGTGCCATTTAGGGCTGCACAATATGCATTTGCCTGTGTCTGAAGTAGGTTACCCGCTCTGTGAGAGCCATGTTGTGGGCGCACATGCAGAACACTGGTGGTCACAGACAGCGAGAAGTAGCTGGTAACAATACAAGCCTAGACTAATTTGGCTAGACTTTGATGTGATTAACCAGATAATGCATAACTAGATCAAAGTTAATCTCCTATCAGATAACTTAAAAAATATTTGAGCTGGCAGATTTTTACTTCTTCCTCTATTCTGAACCCTGACATAAGTTAAGGATAATCAAATACTCTGGACTTTCCAGGAAAGCCTGAAGTATGGTGTGTAGGCAAAAAAGGGAAAAAAGACAATCTTAGAGCACATGCAGTGCTAATGCTGGTGCAAAATGTGAAACCAATACAAGGCCACAAGCAAGGGAATAGAGATGAGTTATTTGAGTAATGAGTAAAGCTAGATTTCAAACATTCTTGTTATTAAATAAATAGAATTCTGACTAAATAGGACCATAGCTTTGAGAGTTTCCCTAAGTTGGAACAGATGCAAATGCTTGATATGGTAACAGTCTCGCGCCTGCACATATATCACTGCTAAAAAGAAATCCTAAAAAGAAACACTACTATGAATCCTGGTAAATTAAATGTGCTAGTAGATAAATTACTGTATTCATGAAACTATCTCAGTTTTCCCATTTTGGTAACAGATATAAAACTTCACTATATGCAGTATAAGTCACTAATATTTTCATCCTTGTGAGCTGAAAATGTGATCTTGCTGTGTTAAACAGACTGTTTGTGAGGGAGTGGTAGCAAATAATGCTGTGTAGAAATAACTGTTCCCCAGAAGATGCTCTTAAGGTAGATGCTAGGCTGTTTAGAACATTAGTAGAAGAAATGTATTGCCATTTGCAAACTCCAGTTCTAAAAAAACCTGCAATCTTCTATAATTCAGTTCAAAGTCCTGATACTGAACAAAAAAAGTGTTGTGCCAGGCACTTGATATCATAATTTCCTTCCACTAAATGATCTTTGCCACAATAATCGTAGAGGGGCTAATGTGAGCCACTAAAAGCACTTGTACTACCCTGGAGTGGCTCTAGAAGTGTAGTGGAAGTGAATAGACTTCCCTCATCTCCAGAGTACCTGGAAGCCTGTGCCATACATTCACTGTGCCTGGTGTAACGCCTCTTAAATTAGTAGCAATGTTTCCAATTAAATGAGCTTGTGTAAGTTTATACCATAAACAAAAAGGCTTCTCAGATGGAAGAGAAAAAGTGAAGTTTTTCTTCCTTCCTGAAAACAGTACACTCCAGGGACAGTTTGTTCAATGGCAAGATGATAGGAAGATTCAGCCAAAACCTAGCATTTCCCAAAGACATATTCCTAAACACCAGACAGGTAATGAAGATTTTCCCATGAGAGTTAATGAAACTGAGTTAGCGGAAGCATGTAAACACATACATTATACACTACTCAAAGGATAGGGTCAGAGACACCTGCAAGCATGTTGGGACTGCCCCATGGAGGACACATGGTGTTTTCAGAGCCGATCGCTGGCCTCAAAGACCATCTCAGTGTCTCCAGGACACTCTGGGCCCAGCTGACAGGGCTCACCGGGATCTTGCTCACCACCTTCTTCCTGAGGCTGCGTTTCCCTGAGCCCTCCATGGGGAGCAGCCAGCCCAGCCCAGCTGAGCACAGAGCAGCGGAGGCAGCGGGCAGCCTCGCGCAACTGGAAAGGACCATGGGCACAATACCAACATTAAAGGAGCAGTTCCTGGGAGAGAAGGGCGCTCCACGTTCTCCTGCAAGCAGCTGCGGGGTCAGGAGCTAGCTCCAGATGGATGCTGCATTTGGGAGAGTAGAGGGCTGTCGTCTGCAGCATAGAGAGCAGAGCACTAGATTTCTTAACAGCAGCCAGCAGCATGTATGCATTATCACCATCACTTGAGATGTCTGGTCTCCTCCAGAGACTCTGGTTTCCAGTGCTGGATCATCTTTCCCTCCAATCCCATGCACAACCTGTGCTTCCATGTCCTGGTATATGCCAGCACTCCTGCTATCCTTAAGCTGCCAGATCTGAGCAGACTGACAGTAATCTGGGGTCAGCAGTCTGAGTGGTGACCAACTCAGACACCACAATGGGGGTAGCAAGCAGACACTGCCCAGGGAAGCCTGAATCTCTAGGGCACTGCCCCTGGGAGCAGCGGCACTGGTAGGTAGTTAGGGCACACAGACCCCATGGAGCCTCAGGCTGCCAGCCATGCTGGTGGTTCAGCTGAACACAGCTGCTGAGCGCAATCCAGTGTGCGGGCCGGACTGTGAGTGGTCACATTACAGCCCACTAGTGCTGCCCCCTGGCTAGCGCCACTCTTCACTGTGCTACCCTAATTCCCAACACAGGATAAGCCACCTCCTCTCTCCCCCACTCCTTCAGAATCCCCTTGTGCCTGGTGAGAGAGAAACCTATCTTACTATTTTTCAAGATACCAGAGACTGCAGGGCAGAGGTGAAATAGTTTTATACCAGAATTCAACTGCCTTACCTCATCAATATCTTCAAGTACCTGAAGGGAGGGTGCCAAAAGCATGAATCCAGGCTCTTCTTAGTGATACCAAACAACAGGCCAAGAGGCAATGGGCAAAACTGATGAACAAGAATTTCCACTCAAATATGAGGAAGAACTTTTTTACTGTGCAGGTGACGGCACACTGGAACAGGCTGCCCGAAGAGACTGCGTAGACTCCCTCACTGGAGATATTCAAGAACCATCTGGACTCAATGTGCTTTAGGACAATGCTGCTTGAGCAGGGAGGTTGGATCAGATGACCCAGTGTGGTCCCTTCTAAACTGACCCATTCTGTGATTCTGTGAACTGCGATGAAACAATACAGATGTGACCTTCTCAACGAAGGTCATAAGCAATTTTAAACAAGCACAGGCTTTAACAAGTTGTAAACTTCTGGACTTCTAAGTTAATTAAGAAATAAATCCTAAGTCTTGCAACCATCTCAGCTTGCTCAGAAGAGCAAATGATCCAGATTCTGGGCAGTTTTTTGGCCATTTTAAAAGGTTGGTCTATCTGGCTTTGCAGATGCTGTCACATGAAGCAGCAGCCCATGCATACACTTGGACACTTACAAAGTGCAGGCACGCATCATTTTGCCAGTGAGTTTAAATCTTTACCAGCCAAATGGAAGAAAGGGGAAATGACTGGCTGCAGGAATGTAGGGGGATAGGGGAAGAGAGAGAGCACATGAGCATGCATGTGTCCGAGTGTACCTTTGCATAAGAGGAAAACCTGCTTACCACTCAGTATGGCTGTGCAGCCTAACTCAATGCAATACAGAAGTACGAGAACATGTGTAGATAATAAACTCGTGAAAGGAAATAAAAATTTTATATATCAACTTTTTATATATTAACTTACCAGGTGTAACTAAAGCTCTGTTAAACTGACTGTATTACTTCTAAGACAGATTAGTAAATTAGGCATAACACTCCCAGCATGGATCTGCAGGGCGACATTTGCTCTACCCACCCTTTCTACGGGATATGTGCACAATCAACTACGTGGGGAAAAACTCCTACATCGATCCAGAGGAGCAGAAATAAAGAAAACGCTTGGAACTTCAGTATATTCTTGAGAAGGAGTTAGTTTAATCGTGGACCTTCTATTTCTTCTGTAAAAATCTCACATTTTTTCAATATTTCTTACACTGCATCAGAAAATCAAGGACTAAAAATTAAAAACAGCATTGCAGTTATATATGAAAGGCCACTGTTGTGCTAGTATGGGTTTCCCCTCACAGTTTAGAATTAAGCTGTGAAAGCATCTTCTCCAGCTTTATTGCTAGCGCCATGTTTCCTTTAATCCTTAATTTTCCAGACATGAAGGCCAGAGTTGGCTTTAATTTACCTAAAAAGAAGAAACAGAACCATCAGAATGTCAAAGGAGTTGGAAAAAGCCTTTGCATAGAAAAACATAATGCCACTGCAGTGAAACCTTAGCATCTATATTGCTACCAAGTACTCCTGGTAAAAGCAGTGCACATTTAGGAAACACTGCTCAGACATGTGCAGAGCACAAGTCCAACACATTGATTGGATTCTTTCTGAAGATACACTGGCTGCTAAAATGTCAGTACCTGGTTAATAAAAGCAGTGTAACCTTTGGCACTCTTCCTGTTCACAGACATAGGAGTACAGAAAAATCCAAGCAGTTCTTGCCTGCACTTTCCCTTGAGCCGCTCAATGCCGAAAGCTCCTCCAATCCCAGATCACAAAGCGAGAAGCCGCTCTACTCCCCCGTCAGCAGAGGCTTTTATGGGCCCCGGCCCCTGCGTCCCTTGACAAAGGTCTTTGTCCCTCACCTGTGAACATTTTCACAAAGTCAGCACTCGACATGCTCATAACCACATCAGCTGCCACTGGAGGCTTTCCGAAGCCAGCACTCCCACCCTTGGTCTTCAGGTCGATGAACCAAGTGCCTCCACCATCACCTGGACAGAGTGAAGTGAGGTGAGAAGGCAGCAAAGAGCGCTGTGCCCCCTCTCTGCTGCTCCTCTGCAGCCTTGTGTGTCTGCAGTGGCGCCGTGGCACCACGCTGGCAGAGTCTGCAAGGAGTCACCTCTTGTCCCCTGTGACACCCCTGGAGAACCAAGAGCTGAGGCCAGAGCCAGAAGAGCCCCGAGGCTGTGCTTGGCTCACTGAGCTGCTGGCAGCTGGAACTTCTCCCTTGGCCCTGAGAGTGCCCAGTCTGGGGCCACCCCAGCCTGTCTGTGCCCACTTCAGCCCTCTCTGTGCCTACTCCAGCCCTGTCTGTGCTCACCCCAGTCCTGTCTGTGCCCACTCCAGCCTTGTCTGTGGCCACACCAGCCCTGTGCGGGGACAGGGACAGAGGCTCCATATCCAGCACGAGGGGCAGCAGCTCCTGGTCCCTGCTCGAGCAGGCCTGGAGCAGGAGCAGCACACAGAATGGGAGAGAAGCTGCTCTGCTTTGGGACCAGCTTCCAGAGTGTTTCTGTTTGAAAAATACCCAGTACCTTTTGCTAGGCTGGGCTGCACAAGGGGCTTACCAGACAGCTCAAACTGAAAGACACCCTGGGTACTTCTCACATACTCTTCAGTCATTGCCCCTTGAATAACTCGGAATGTCTCTGCAACAGGACCCGATGGCTTGGCTCCATCGGCTCCTTCCTGCTGGGATCCACTTAATTTCTTCTCCTCCTGGGCAGCACCTATGAGAAACATTACAGTAATTTCACGAATACAAGCCGCACCGTTTTGACCAAAATTTTGCTCCCATCCCGGAAACTCTTCAGTTACTCTGTTGTGTGGCGGGTGGAGCTGCTCTGTGCAGGCAGCACAGGGGGTGGGGAAGGCGGGGCTGCTCTCTCCTGCTGGCCCTGCGGCTTGGGGGAGGCAGGGGCTCTCTCCTCCTTGGCCCTGTGGCTCAGGGGAAGGTGGGGCAGCTCTCTCCTGCTTGGTCCCGTGGCTCAGGGGGGCTCCCATCCCCGCGTGCCACCGCCGCAGGAGCAGGCAGGCTACATCCCCGGCTCCCATGGCCACCGCAGGTGCCGGCGGGCTCTGTGCCCCCCCTGCTGCCACGGGGCAGCGCCGGGCTGGAGTTACCGAGTCCAGCGGTGGCGGCGGCCGGCCCCGAGCGGCCCCACCGAGTGGCCCCACCAAGCTGGGCCATCCAGCCCTGTCAGCAGCCCCAAGCCCTCATGGCCTGAGCTGAGCCAGTAAACCCCGCCCTGCCACGGTTCTGTTACTGTTTGGCAACTTTGTTGCACGCGGGTCCTCGCTGCGAACGACAGAGCGGCTTATACTCAGGTGCGGCTTATTTATGGACAAAAACCAAAATGTTTGCCAACACCTGGCAATACGGTTTATACTCAGTGCGGCTTGTATTCGTGAATTTACTGTACTTTTCTCTTTCAACTGCTAACAACTTTCAAACTGAACGTAGAAACATAAACAGAGAACTCAATTTGCAAAGATTTAAGCTTCAAAGTAGGGAAAATTATTATTTTACCATTTCAGTATTAACACTGATGAAGAATGCTTTCTCCACCAGGGATCTGAACAGGTGTACATTGCTAAACATAATTCTGCAATAAATTTCAACTTCTGATAGATCAAAAGAAAAGTGAAAATAAAATCCCAGCAAAATTCTAATTCTGACTGTTTACAGTTTATTACAGATGCTCACAAAAAAGTTTTCTAATATAATCCCTACACTACTCCTGCCAACATTAAAAAGAAAAAATCAGTGTCTTTAACAGCCATCGCTTTCATCCCAAAATACTTCTGTCTTGTCTATCTTGCAAAAAACATGCATATTTTCATAAATTATTCTGCAAAGGCTTCTAGAGTGGATATCAATTTACTGCATTGATCAGTGGTTTACTTCGCCACAACAAACATGTACATTTAACAATAAAGGAAATATTCGTAATTTACAAAGCAAATCAAGTTGAACAGCCCCTTAAAATGCTGTTCAAAGTCTCTTAGGGGTCTTCAGTATCAAAAAATACTTTGGTCTGTTCTGTCAGTCTCTACAAAATAACCTTCACTGGGAGCCCAAGGAACCAACACCATCTGTCCCTGGCAGAATGGTCCTAGTGTGACTGCTCAAGGAGTATTTCCAACAAAAAGGAATACTTCCAAGTTTGCCTCCTCTGCCCTGGCCTTATCCCTATTTTGACACTCCTGTATAACCAGTTCAGCATTCTTACTTGCCCTTCAACTTGACATAAAATTCTGAAAAAGCAAAAGCAACACATTTCTAAAAAAAAAAATCCAAGAGTTATTTTGATTGTGTAAATTGTGCGTATTTCATGTAAGAAGCCATGGAGGCTTTATGTCACATTCTTTTGTATAAATGAGCAAGACAAAGGAGATATTCCTGCAAAATATGCAGTTTGCAGTCCAGTTTCTTTTTGCACTTATCTGTGACCTCCCTACTAGCACAACTCAGATGATAAAAAAAGAATTCTTCAAAGTAGTGCACTGACTTTACATTGTGAAAGCAGGAGGTATTTTTCCCATTTTAACTACATAGTCACTTCCATAAATCTTACTCTCCAAATGAGAAAAAGGTTTTTACAAAAATGCTTGAGAGTGGAGTCCAAATTCATAGGGGAAAAAAAGAAAGACAGAGGGCATTCATTATTGTGAAATGAAATTAATTATGGAACATGGACTTGCACACACAGTGCTTTTCCTACCATATCTTTCTTGCTTTGTAGATGTAGTGTCAGATTCAACATCTAAGAAAAAGTCAGGCATCAGAGGGTGACCTACAAGGGAGGAAAAATGTAATAATAAATACAAGTAAATTGGATTTGCACAGTAGGAATCCATTTCATCTGAAACTACAGTTAAGTAGTACTGTATCTCAGTTTTTAAGTAAATTTGAAGGAAAAACACAGCATGAAATAACATCTTAAGAGTTTAGTTCATTTAAAATCTGACTTTGAAGGCTTCTAAGGTTGCAATGAAGAACATCAGAGAAGAAAAAAATAAAAATCTATCTCCTGAGCTGTTAAATAGTAACATATACATCTATAGTGCAAGTAGGTCTTCTTTTCATTAAAGAATTTCTTAATTCTATTTAATAGGCATTTAATTATTAAACTCTTGGTGGATCCATATGGACTTTACAGTAAGGCATGTTCTCAAAGCTGAGGCAAAGCAACATTTTTTATAAACTAATTTAAGAACCCCAGGAAATAAAACTGTATTAATATCCTTCCCACATTCTTGAACTTACTTCTCACCTTTAAAGATCTCTTTTACCTGGTGCAATTGCATAAACATCAAAATCCTTAACTCCTTCTTCTCTCAGCAGAACTTCATCAATAACGAAGTTCCCAGTGAAAGTTTTTGGTTTTGTCAAAATGCAATATGCAGCATCTGCCAGGATGTCCGTTTTCCTGCACTGTTTTTCTATTCCGGCTCCTCCCAGCATATCCATAGCAGCTGTATGTATGGCTAGAAAGTTTGGAGGGAAAGAAAACAAAGCTTTAACACTGATGACATGGAATTCTCACTTCTTTCTCAAGTAAACAAACTTTATTTTCCTTTCAGGCAAAAGGAAACTAAGAAGACAGAAGAAGTAAAATACTACCAACCATCAAATAATTATTTACAAGCAACAGTAAAATTCAGTGAAACTATCACAGATTCAAAAGGGCCATTTTATGACATTCACATCCCTCTATGTTTTTGTCAGCCCACTAGTTTTCCACTAGTTGTTGAGGACATGAAAAACTAAGAAGACAACAGTTTTTCTCAAAGTGAATGTATGACATATCAATTATAAAGAGGAATTAGCTTTGGTGATTATCACACTGAAAGTCTTGATGCTTAATTTTAGTCTTTTGATAACTCCCATGAGCTACTAAGGTGTTTGTCCTAAGTTAATGAGAAACCAAATACAAAACCACGCATTACTTGTTCAGTATTTCACAGAAAGGCTGTGTTAGACATAAGAATAAAATCCACATCTAGGCTTCTGATTCTTTTATTAAGCAATTCTATTACTTCTGTGCCATTCCACTAGTCTTCTTTGTTTCTCCCAGAGGAACTACTAACATTGTGGCCCGTTGCTATCTAAGTTTGTGATTTGTTCTTCCAGGCTGAGGTATCCACTCCACTCCATTTTTTTTTCACCCTATTCCATGTCTGGTTGCACTTTTTGACATTTGCCATCTTACTGCTTTTCCCTCATATGTTCTGCTTCATTAGTTTTCTCCCATCTGCTGTGTAAACCTCACTAGTCTCGAGTTTTGAGACAGATTCACAAATCTTTTCCTATGTATCAGGCCAGAAGATCAGAAGGAAAAACCAAATTTCTGTCTTGGAGTGCTGCAGCACAAGCCAAAACTAGAAATAAATAAATAATAAATAATAAGAAATAAATAATGTATTCAAGTATTTGATGTAAGACTTAATGTAACTTCTGCTTATAAATTTAGCTGCCCCTCTGAAAAAATTTCCATTGTGGAAGTGGTGGAGAAATTCCCACAGGTTCATTTGTCCCTGGCCATGAAAAAAAAGAGGTCAAATTATTCAGATGGGTGGGGGAAAACAGCCACGTTGCAAAATAAACACCTAGTATAACTCACTGGTCTCTGCAGAAAAAAATTCTTTAGCTTTTAACAGGACCCGTAAAGCCACTGACTCATTTCCACAGTGTATGTTTTTTCCTGCACATCCAGAATAAGAAAGCTGTGGAAGATCCACATAATGTGTCTATGCAGCATATGAATATGAGCACTTAAAGACACAGACGTAAGTCAAATTGGTTATCTGCAGTTTCATACCATGTCTCTATCTGAATGAAATACTCTGGATTAATTCCTTTACTATCCCTAACTCATAGGCAATCTACACTGTTAAATCAGCTAGTGGCCAAAAATCACACAATGGTAGGTAAAAGGTCACCTCTGTTAATGAGAAACCAAGTTACTCCCACCTACTGGATTCTGAGATAGAAAACCCATTTAGCAGTGCCATTTTAAAGACATAGAGGGTGGGATCTAAGGAGATCAAGATCAAGATCAAGATCTAAGATCAAGAATCAAGTTCCACGGTTCTGTTCCAGATGACATAGATACTGGGAAATCTCCATTGAAAATTTTTGAGGTTTTCTTGGGGCACTCAAGAAGCAAGTATGTGGAAACAAGTGCACATTTCTTTTAACTGCCTCAGAAATAAAACAATAAAACACATTTGAAACCTGAAAGGTGAACTTTGACTCCACACAAGGCAATCCACATTCTTAAGTTATGTATGCAGCTGCATTCAGTATGCCACAGATGAAAACCTTATTGTCTTCAAAATAGTACACGTTTTGCGATTATATAATTATCATGAACAATATAATTATAATTTTAAAAGTCAATCCCAAAATATTTCTGTGGGTAGAACTCACAGAGTGAGAAGAATTATGAAGCATCCATTATTGAAAGATGCAATTTAAGATGCAAGCATCCAGACCAGAATGAAAAAGCCAATTGTAACTGTTGACCACCTACTATATTCAACTTGGGAGATTTGGGTGATTTTGTCTGAAATAGTTAAGTTTTTCTCACGTTTCTCACTTTAGAGAAAATAGATCAGAGAGCTCTAGTTCCCACTAAAGGTTAAAAGGTGCCTGGAATTCCTAGGAAGAAAATATTGAAAAGTGTCTGCATACTAACACTTCTAAAAACTGGAGCATCATCCTCAGAAGAGGATCTTGGTTCATACTTTTATCTCCTCTTCCTTCTTCCTTCCTTGCACTCCTTAAGGAAATAAACACTGTTTTAATGTTTTCTAACACAATGGCTGAGCTTACATCACTAAAGGGCAGGATTACCCCCTCTGGTATTGATTTTAATACCCAGTACCATTTCTGCCTATAGATACACTTGGGGAAAAGAGACCGGCCTCCATGGCAAACAGCTGGCCAAGCCTCAAACAGAAGTCTTTATCCTCACTGACCCACACAAAGGAAATTGAAGCTAATACAACACAGAAGCATTGAGCTATTTTTCTCCCAGAGAGCTCTTTTATTTCTTGTAATTTGCAATCAGATGGTTCTGTGAAAAACTCTTCACAGAATTGCACTGTGCCAAAATTTCTGGGAAAAATTTCCACATGTACAGAAGTATCTATCTTGTCAGTAAGCTCTCGCAGTTTAACTAGCAAGGAATTCTAAATAATACTACACACACAGATGTTCAATACCTACTCATTAAAGCACACAATTATTTTTGTGATTCTGTCCAAACCAAAACACTGGGTACATCAGAAAAAGCATAGGCAAGCCAAACTGACACACACTCTTCAACCAACTGTGTGGTTTCAAACTGAAGACGAGTTTACATCAAATTGGCAATAGTCTAGTGAAAACTAGCAATGAAAACCAGAACCCACGCAGGAGGACAAAATAATACATAAAAGAACTGCTCAGTCACTTTAACCATTTCCAGAGAGGCCTTAAGTATATTCAGTGTCAAATAAAACAAGCTTTAGCAAACAAAGTACAGAAAGTCAGTATTTCAGCAATATACAAAAAAAAAAAATACCTGTTTTAGGCCATAAAGCATTGACAGCAACTTCTCCTCTAAATTCTTCTGCCATTCCCAAGACACACATGGACATCCCATATTTAGAAATGGTATAAGCTAAGATGAGAAGTGGGGTAAAAAGAGGTTTAAACTCTATTTAAATTTTAATTTAAATTTAAATCTGATTTTAATTATGAAAGGAAAACAAAACAGGTAATTGGTTCACATGGAAAATTCAGGGCTTTCAGAAAAATGAGTACAGTAATTTCACAAATACAAGCCGCACCATTTTGACTTAGACTTTGTTCTCAAACCAGAAATGCGGCCAATATTCAGGAGTGGCTAATATGTGAATAATTTTCTGACATTTACAACCCCAGAAGTGCCAGTCAGGGTGCCGAGCCGAGCGCCTGCCAGTAAAACCCAGGATTTCGCAATTGTTACAAATTGGATACTGTGTTGTGCAGCGGGTGGGGCCAGCTCAGTGCTGGCAGCGTGGGGGGAGGGAGGGAGGCAGGGGAGTTCCCTACTTCAGGCTGGGGAGAGGCAGGGGGCTCTGTGCTGACATCCCCACGGCTCAGGGAGGAAGCGGGGGGCTCCGCCCCCGCTCTCCGCTGCCGCGGCGGGAGCAGGGGGCTCTCCGCGCTTGCCCGCCGCGGCGGGAGTGGGGTGTGCTCCACGCTCACCCGCCACCGCCATGCCGGGAGAGGGACATGCTCCACGTTTGCCCGCCGCCGCCGCGCTGGGACCGGGGCGTGCTCCGTGCTCGCCCGCCGCCGCCGCGTCAGGAGCGGGGCCGGGGCGAGCGACCCCAGAGGCGGCAGCCAGCCCCCAGAGGCCCCGCCGAGCGGCCCCACTGAGCTGGGCCACCTGGCCCCTTCAGCAGCCCCGAGCGGGCCGAGCCTGCACAGCCCGAGCCGAGCCAGTAAACCCCGCCCTGCTGCGGTTCTGTTACTATATGGCAACTTTGTTGCACGTGGGTCCTCGCTGCGAACGACAGAGCGGCTTATATTCAGGTGCGGCTTATTTATGGACAAAAAACGAAATATTTGCCAACACCCAGAGATGCGGCTTATACTCAGTGCAGTTTGTATTCGTGAAATCACTGTACCTTCTGAGAGTCAAAACTCTCCCTTCTACCTACTATCTCCATCAGATACTAACTGTAGTCTGTCATCTTTTCACTCTAAACAAAATGAAAGCTACACATGTTTGGCCAAAAATAAAGCTGAAGCCTAGTTGCATGGTGATTTTGTCATGCTTTTATACACAGCACACTGACAAGAGTGATCAATTTTTTTTTAAAATGCCTAAGGCATACTAGCTGTTAAGGACCAAACTAGTATCCTATAGTTCAAAAAGTGGAGGACAGGAATTCTATATCCTTATCTACTGTAAGTAGATAGTTACCTATCTACTTTGAGAAGAGAAACTTCCTTGGGGAATGAACTGGAACTTGCTGGAGTTTAACATGACAAGTGTCCAAAATGGAAAGTTTTTTCTACAATATTAAAATGAGCAATACTAATTTGAAGATAACATGGAGTTCTTTTTCCACATCAAATTAATTTACATACTAACAGACAACATTGAGCTTTATCCATAGTAAAAAACCCATGAAGCTGAATCAGTAAGAAAATAAATTTTGGGTTTTAGTCTCTATTTGAAGCAGAAAATACGCAATCCTAATGATTCCCATAGAAAAGCACAGACTTACCCTGGGAAAAAAAGGATGTATGATGCCTTGAATTTGCCCTGCATTTTCCCACAAAACAATTTTTTACGTCAGTTACAAAATACTTTGAGGAACCATTAGTGCCATTCTGTTCGTAGTGATAAAGATACAAAATCTGGCATTCTGCACTGGCACTACTGCAGACTTCACGAGGTATTACACGTTTCTCTCAAAATAGCAACAAAGGCTCTAATTGCTACTCACCACAATGATTTTTGAACCACATGGGATTCAGATTCATAGGTGGACTAAGGTTCAGGATATGGGGGTTCTTACTCTTCCTCAAGTAGGGAAGGCATGCTTTAGACCTGAAAGATAGATTCAGACCTATCAGTCACCTCTTATTTTATGAAACACCTATAATTACAGCAAAAACAATACTAGTAGACTAGTATCTTCACAACAGCCCAAGGCAAAGCCTCTTATCAACTGAGGTAAAGAGCAAAAAAATATCTGCTGCAGATCACTTATAGCAGGCCTAGTATTCATTCCTGTGAATTGGACTTCATTCTCCAACCAGTGCATCAGCTTTGACTAAAGCTAATTTTCCAGACACTCAGAAGCCATAATCTCTTTGTAATAGTTCTGGTAAGGGCAACAAAACACTCTAAGGCAACAACCAAAATTAACAGTGCAAAGCATCATTTAGTCATAAAAATAATCTCTTCTGATCCTATACTTATTTCTTCTTTAAAACAATGTTGAAGAGATAATACTGCATAGCAGAATGCTCTCACAAATATTACAAAGAAAACTGTGACCTATTCTCTTCTAAGAGAATTCTACTTTGAATTTACATGTCTCTATAAATCAGAACTTCTATTTTACAGAAACTGCCTTTTGACTTCACTTTTAGCACTAGGGTACACGTTTATATTTGACCTCTTCTTGAGAATTTTTAATCAAGCTTCACAGGGTGAAAACATCACCAAATATTATCACACATTCCACCATGTTGGAATATATGACCAACCATTCACATATTCCATGCATACTCTCAGGCACAAAGAGAACAACTTCAACACCTTCCATAGCAAAATCACCATAGCAGTAAAGTGTAAATAATTTATCACCTCCTTAACTGTCCTGGGGTCTCCACGCTTTTCAGTGGCAGGTTCAATAATAGATGCCTCAATTTCTTAAGGCATAGGAACCAAGAAACTTAGCTGCCCTTATTGAAACATGGTGGGATAAATTCCATGACCTGACTGCAGCCACTGACGGCTACAGCCTGTGCAGAAAGGACAGGGGAGGAAGGAGAGATGGAGAGGTTGCCCTCTACACCAAGAAGTGGATTGAGTGTGATGAGCCATCTCTGAAGAACAACCTGTGAACTGAAGAAGAAAAACAGTGAGCAGGTAAAAGCCTGTGGGTAAGAAACAGAGACTGAGGCAACAAAGGGAACCTTGTGGCTGGTATAACTACAGGTCCCTGACCAAGGATTGCCTATTGATGAGACCTTCTTGCTCCAGCTACAGGAAGGATCACACTTGCAGGCTCTTGTCCTCCTGGGAGACTTCAGCCACCCCAGTGTCTGCTGGAAAAAGTAGCAGAGCAAGCTGTAGGCAACCTAGGATATTCCTGGAATGCCAGGAGCATAACTCCTTAATCCAGGTAATAACCCTACCAGAGGGATGCCATACTGGACCTGATTGTCACAAACCTAAGTGAGCTAATCAAGGACCCCACAATGGGAGACAGACTGGACTGAGGTGATCACACACTGGTGGAATTCACAGTTTGGAGGGAAATACGTCAGGCAAAGAGCAAAGTCAAGGCCCTGAACTTCAGAAGAGCAAAATTCCAATTCTTCAAGGAGTTAGTGAATAGGAATCTTTGGAATGCTGCCCTCAGAAACAAGGGAGCAGAACAGAACCGGATCTTTAAGGACACCTTCCAGAGCACAAGAGCTAGTGATCCAATGGCACAAGAAGTCGTCAAGAAAGGTAACTGGCATGGATGAGTACAAGAACTGCTGGTCAAACTAAAGGACAAGAAACAAACACATAGCCAGTGGAAGCAGGGAAAAGTATCCTATGAAGAATATATGGGCACAGACCTGTTGTGTACGTCAGAGCTGAGAAAAGCCAAAGTGAAGCTGGAGCTAAACTTTATAAGGGATACAAAGAGTAACAGGAAGGGTTTCTACAGATTTGTCAGTTAGAAAAGGAAGGAAAAGAAATTGCATAAACTCACACTCACCCCGGGATAAGCAAGGTTGGAAAACAGGTAACAACTGATGACAAGGCTGAGGGACTCAGTAACTTTTTTTGCCTCAGTCTTCAATGGCAATTTCTCTTCGCACAGCTCTTAAGTGGATGGACAGCAGGACTGAGGAGATTGGGATTGGGAAAGCAAAGTGCTTCCCACTTGAAGTGAGGATCAAGTTTCTGATCATCTGAGGAGCCTGAACATATGCGTGTCCATGGGGCCTGATGACATACATCTCACAGCCCTGAGGGAATAGGTAGATGTAGCTGCCAAACCACTCTCCATGTTTGAAAAACTGTGCAATCAGGTGAAGACCCAGGTGTCTGGAAAAAGGGAAATGTACCAATGTTTAAAAAGGGTGGACAGGAGAACCCCAGGAGCTACCAACCTATCAGCCTCACCTCCATACCTGGGAAGAACATGGAACAGATCCTCCTAGAACCAGGAAGTGATCCTAGGACAGGGAGGTGATCTGAGATAGTCAGAGGGTCTTCATCAACGGCAAGTCCTCCCTGATCAACCAAATGGCTTTCTGTGATGGAAGGACTACATCAGCAGACAAGGGTAGCACTACAAGTGTCATTTAGTGTGTCATTTAGAAAAGGTTCCTTATAACATCCTTCCATCTAATGTGGGGAGAGAAGATTTGATGGGCAGACTGTTCAGTGGATAAGGAATTGCTTGGACACTGGCTTCCAGAGGGTAGTGGTCACTGGCTCAGAGTCCTGATGGACATCAGCGACAAGTGGTGTCTCCAACAGGTCGGTATTGGGACCAGTGTTATTCCATATCTCCATCAATGACACAGACGAAGGGATCAAATGCATTCTCAGCAAATTTGCAGATGATTCCAAACTGAGTGGGGCTGTTGACACACCTGAAGGTCAGGATGCCATCCAGAGGGAACTGGACAAGTTTGAGAAGTGGCCCCATAGGAATCTCATGAGGTTTAACATGACCACATTCAAGGTGCTGCATGTGGGTCAGGGCACTCCCAGTATCAACACAGGCCGGGGGATGAACAGATCAGAGCAGCCCTGCTGGAAGGCTGGGGGTGCTGTGGGTGAGAGGCTGGACATGACCCAGCCATGAGCACTCCCAGCCCAGAAAGCCAAACGTGTCCTGGGCTGCATCCAAAGCAGCGTGGGCAACAGGGGAAGGAGGGAATTCTGCCCCACCTGGAACCCTGCATCCAGCTCTAGGGTCCCCAAAGGAACCTGGACTTTTGAGACAACTCCAGAGGAGGCCACCAAGTTGATTAGAGGAGTGGAACAGCTCTCCTGCAAGGACAGGCTGAGAGTTATTCTGTCTGGAGAAGAGCAAGCTCTGGAGTCACCTTACTGCAGCTTTCCAGTACCTAAGGGGTCTACAAGAAGGTGGGGAGGGTCTTTCCACAAGGGCATGGAGTGAGAGAACAAGGAGGAGATGGCTTTAAATTGAAAGAGGGTGGGTTAAGATTAGATATTAGGAAGAAATGTTTTACTCTGAGAGTGGTAAGGCACTGGAAGAGAATGCCCAAGAAATTGTAGATTTCCCACCCATTGAAGTGTTCAAGGCCAGGTAAGATGGGCTCTGAGCAACTTGGTCTGTGGGAGATGTCTCTGCTCATGGTGGTAGCTTGGAAGCAGACAATGTTTTAAGCTTTCATCCAGCCCAAACCATTCCATGATTTAACAATTCCATGATTCTATGTCAACAGATATACTCTGTAAGATGGGGCATCTTCCCTAACCGCCTCTACACAGGCAGAAAATCCTTATTTTTTTTTTAAGCTACTGTAATTTTCTGAATATTAAACTGAAAGTAGATCTCTACAAATTACAATCAGAATCAACATACAAAGCAAGGAAAAGGGTAAAAATGCTTCACTAGGTTTTCTCAACTGAGAATTACAAAAGCAATGACAAAGACCATTCCCTTGAGCAGCACTGATTTTTCTTATGCTCTTCCACCTGCAGCAAACAGAACCTGATTTTTAATCTTTTCAAGGCACAATAGGACCAAAAACACACTTTAAGAATTCCCCATTAATTTAGAATTGCTACGTGTACCATCAAGAAAATCACTGCTGCTATTGGACAGGGAGGAGAAGACTGAACCTGCCACAGCAATACAGTTGAATCCATTCATCAATTTCTAAAGAGCTGGCAACCAGACTGACCTGCACAAAGGAGAATGACAATCAATCTATTCTAGATTGGAGGACTGGACTAGATGACCTTTAAAGGCACCTTCTAACCCAAAGTATTCTGTAATTCTGTGGTAATACTTTGATACAAAACTCTCCGATCACACTAAAGAACATCTGAATTTAGAGAATCTCCATCATCCTACCTACGGGGTTTTTTTAATAAACCTTGGGAAAATCAAAGTCTTCATTTTAAGACAGTGCTTGAAATGACATCCTGTAAATATAATGATGATTCAATCTTCTAAATCCACTTCCAAATATGTGCAGAATAAATACCCTGGGAATTGTGAAATCAAATCTTGGTATGTTCATTTAAATAAATAATAGAATCAGTAAGCAGAAAGTAGGTGGAGAACAGGTTACACCTTTAACATTTCTCTTTTAAGTATGGTGAGGTATACAATGTTTCGAAACATGAGAAAGAAGCTTATGAGAATAAAACTGACATAAGATACTGACTTAATGTATGCAAAAATTTAGACATTTTGCTTGAAATGAAAGAGCATTGGTATTTAACAAAGCCAAGCTGAAGCTTCATTTGAAACAAATTACTTTTTTCTTCCTATATGCATGGAGGAGCTTGTGAACATTTAATGACTACAGTAATAAGGTTTCTGTTTACTCCAACTTGCAAATAATTCTTGGAAATATTAATTTTAATGAGTTGACCAATAACTGAGCAATATCCTGTGAGCACATGCAGAATATCTGCACTCAAATTCTAGGGCAGCAAGATGACAGCTAAAGAATTTCTCAGAAAAACTGCAATAACAACATACATTCTGTTACAATTGTTTTGCTTCCTTCTCTCAGCACTTACGTAAGATAGGTTCCTCGTACATTGACATCCATCATAAGATTGACCTTCTTCGTTGCTGTTTCCAGAGTGCCCGTCAAAGAGATGGCGCTTGCATTATTCACCAAAATATCAATCCCTGGTTTTAAAGTAAGCCATTTCATATTAGCATTTAATGAAAAAAAAAAAAAACCAACATGAGTAAGGAAGGCAGTTTTTTTCTTTTTGTTTGAACAATCTGCCTGTTAATGCCTGCCTTCTCCCATGCCTTAACTTACCTCCAAAAGTCTTCACAGCTTTCTCCACAGCATTGACGATTTGTTGTTCTTCCCTCACATTAACAATGCATGGCAAAGCCTTTCCTCCAGCTGCTTCAACTGCACAATTAAAAAATTAAACAAACATTTAGAAACTTGCTCGCAGATGGGACAACTAATATGAACCTTCTGAGAATCTCTCAGGCAACTACATGCTTCAAGATGGCACTGAAAATCACACACTCAAATTGTGACCTTTTAACTCATTGTATGAGGAACAGGGAGGCCAAAACCAAATCTTAACACTGCAAATGTCTATTTCATACATTTTCAAGTAGCATAGCATTTTTACATTTATATACACACATCCATCTTCATTACAGTAACATTACAGCATTTTTGGGAGAGAAAAGAAGAACTAAGCTTATTTTAGCAAAGGTGACCTGGAACTAAGAGTCCATGCATTGTTCCACTTAGGTACAGTACTTAAGCAAGAGTATACACCCAGCCCAGCACCTTCATTTGTTACAACTTACTTTCTTCTGCAGCAGTGTAGATAGTCCCTGGAAGAGTAGGATGGGGCTCAGCTGTCTTGGCAGCTATCACAATATTGGCACCATCCTTGGCAGCTTTCAAAGCAATGGCCTTGCCAATGCCCCGGCTTGCGCCTGTGATGAAGAGAGTGCATCCTGCCAATTTCCTAAAGGTGAAGGGGGAGGTGGATGAGAATAAAGCAGTCAATCATTTGACTTTTATCAGACTTGAAGGGCAAATGCAATTAGCACAGTCTCCCAACCAGAAAAATGCCTTCATCCTTTTACTAAGAAAACAGCCTGGAGAACCCAAAAGGGATGGCTACTGCTACAGAAAGCATCACTGATGTAAGACCACATCGAACTTTGCACTTTAAAGAAGGTTACACAGGCCACCCAGTTACATTCCTCCCTTTCTGTAAAAAGATCCAACACACTGTTTTACAACAGAGTTGCTATGTTCTACAACAACAAAAAGGAGTAATTTGTAAAAACAAAATGCCAGTTTCCAACAAGACAACACACCTACACAGATCTCTGTAATCTATTAATCACAGTGCTATGAATACAAAAAACTGATGTCTCAATGTGGTATAAAGTACCAAGTCTAGAACCACAATGCCACAAACGTCAAAAGCTTTATTTTCGGAAATGGCAATTTTTCCTCTTAAATCTTCTACACTCAACAGCTTCCCAGTAACTGTGTGTAGTACAATGGGTCCTCCAAATAAATGGGTCCAATTAACTTAGAGAAACTAACAAGTTTTAAAGCCTTAGAAGGATGTCTGGTTAACACAGTATCACTGAATTTTTGAAAAGAGAAATATCAACTCCACAAACATATTCAATGATAAAGCCTTTTACAGGTTTTCCATATAAAGGAATGCGTGTTTCATTGTTCCCCATAAAGCTCTTGTTGCTTTATGTAACACTGTAGCAAAACTCAGAAGGTTCAGGTTTTTAACTTCAGTTGAAGAATTCATACGAATGAACCTCACTTTTTGCTTGCATCACAAACACCATATCACAAATGTTACAAAAGCTTACATTGACAGCTTCCATCAGTTTTCACAGACTGGGCCAAACTTAGGATTGCTTCTCCCCCTCTGTTTTCAGATGTGTTTTTTCCCCCTCTAATCTGAGCACATCTATCTCTTAAATGCTCTCTAGGAGAATGTTTGCTTTCAAAAGGGACAAAATTGGAATGGGGCAGAAAGGGGGGGATGCCTCTTGCCTGAAGAGGCAAGGCTAGGCATCTACAGGATCTCAGAAAGTCAACCATGTCCTGAAGGTGCCATTTCAAACACCTTTTATCTGCAAAACATTAAGAGTCTTAGGCACAGGAAGAAAAATAAACAGAACAGTGAACCACAAAAAACTACTGCCATGAGTTCAGTCACATGCACAGTGAGGAAAGTTCAACTCTGAAATACAACAAAGTGTAAAACTCAGGAAGTAAGGCCAGAATCTAGCATCTACCTTCAACCAACAAGTATGAGGTCAGCACAATTCACCTTAGTCATGGAAAAGGTAAATGGGGTCCAGCGGGAAGCAGCTCTGGAGAAAAAAAGAGCAAAAAAAAGCTGATGGGGCTTTAAGCCCCGCCTGGGGCTGGAGTGGTCTACTCAGGAAGACAAGAAGGTGTATCAGGAGACTAGCAGGGCTATGCAGGGAACTTGTGACTCATCTCCCAAGCAAAGTCATCCAGGGAGTGGGTGCAAAGCAAGGACACAAAGAAGGAATCAGAAACATTACTAGGGCAAAATTATTGGGGTTGTGCGAGGAAAACCAAAATTCACCTGCAGCAGAATCTTGTGAAGGGCATCAAAAGCTCCCATTCTCCTCCTACACTGGTAGGAAAAGCAGGCCCTTTGCCCTTTGCTCAGTGGAGTGGGTGAATGCAAGTCTTTCAACACTGCCATACTATTTTTGCTTCATATTTAAGACATGATGGTATGATCTGGATACATGTGCAACCTGACAGGTAAAAAAACTGGTTGGTTGGTCAGGCTCAGAGGGTGGTGGTTAGTTAATCATATTTGCAAGACTAAGGATTTATTTCTTAATTCACTTAGCAGCCTAATAGTTTAAAGTTTACAAAGCATATCTGCCTGGCTAAAATTCCTTATGGCCTGTATTGTGCAGATCACATCTGCATCACTTCCATCAGAATTGAATTCTGCTAATAACACAGAAAACATCAAATTCACATCTGTGACCTACAATCTTGGAAAACATTAAGGTTGGTTCCTTCCCCACCACAGCTGACTGCCAATAAAGACCTTCGGTATTAAAAGGGACACAGATGTTAGGATATAATAATCCTGTTTATAACACACAGGAACAAATAATAACTTATCTTCCACGCTGTTAGCACTGTTGGCCTCTGAAATGCCAAAAGGCAGAAAACACCTCTAAATTAAGATCCTATACAGGAAGAAAATGTGACTGCCAGGTAAGACAGTAGTAGACGACTATAACAGTACACAACAATAACAACAAAAATAGCAATAACGGCAACAATAGTAATAATAATAATAATAATAGTAATAGTAATAATAACACCAACAGTTATTATTTCATATAAATGTTCCACATGAAATTACCGATACAGTGCCTAATTTACACCGAACTCCTCCTTGCAAAAGGCCCCGTTCAAGTCCCCTGTACGACCCGAACGCTCGTCCCGAGGCTCCGGCGCTGCCCGGGGCCCCTCGGCCGGCCCGGCCCCGCAGGGACACGCGTGTCCTCCGCTACAGCCCCCCGCCCTCGGCCGGCTGCGAGTGCCGCAGGCCCCGCAGGGCGGCAGCGCTCAGCGGTGTCAGGGAAGCCCCCGGGCGCGGTCCCGGCGCGGCAGGGACACCTTACCCGGTGTTGGGCAGCATGGCGGCGGGGGCGGCCGGGCCGGGGCAGGCCGGGGCCGCTCCGCTGCGCAGCCGCCGCGGCCGCTCGGGGCGGGGCAGGGCCGGGGCCCGGGCCGGGGCCGGCTGGCGGGTCGGGGATGCGCGCTAATCTGAGGCTGGAAGCAGGCCTACGCGGGATGAAGGGTGGAACTGGATGGCTTTCCGCATCCTTTCCTTCTCCGCCGTGTGTGTGAAATTTTGCTTTGGTCTCTTGCCAGCTGTACTCAAATCACTGGAGCTTTGCCTCCATCTCATTTTCTGCAGTGTTGTGTCCAGTTCAGGGCTCCTAAGGACAAAAGAGACAAGGAGCTATTGGAGTCAGTCAAGTTGGGAAGCACAAAAGTGATTTGGGGCCCGGAGTATTTATCTTCTGAGGGCAGACTGCAGGAGTTGGGCTTGTTCAGTCCAGAGATGACTAAGAGGAGATCTCCTTAATGCATATAAATATCTCTGAGGTGGATGCCAAGACCGTGGTGCCCAGAGACAAAACATGGAGCAGTGGCCATAAACTAAACCACAATAATTACACTGAAACATGATGAATAATTTTTTTATGTAGAGGGTGGCAGACCACTGGAACAGGCTGTCAATGGAGGCTGTGTCATCTGCTCTAGGTCACCATGCCTTGACAGAATGGTTGAAGTAGACATCTCCAAAGGTCCTTTCCAACTCTAATGATTCTGTGATTCCCTGTTTATTAGAAAGCAGCAGAATCCTCTGTCCTTGTTCACTTAGCCACACCTATTGTCTTCTTCATCCTTTCTCCTAGTACCTCTCTTATTTCACAATAACTGCGAGGTCAGCCTTTGCCTCCATGCCCTGCACACGTAACTTTTCTTCATCCTCCCTCTGCTGCCTAAGGAAGACTCTGACCTCCTCCCATCCTTGCCATGCTGATCACCTGTTACTGTGGTTAGAAAATATTCCACCAGGTTCCACCTTTGGCTTGTCTTTACCCCTTTCAGCTCTCACGGAGAATCTGTGCAGCACCCTGAGAAGCTTCAGGTTTCCCCAGGAGCTGATGGCATAAGTGGAAATCACCTGGTAGATCTGAACCTGCTGGAGGAATTGAGACAGATGGTTTTACTGACTTCAGCAAAAATCAAAGTGAGCCCTGAGCGGATGGACTAGTCCGTGTATCAATATAGTGCTGGCTGTTGGTTCACCTCACTGCAGTTCACAGTGTCACAGGGCTGCAGACTTCTGCATGATTGAGGCATGTGCAGGCTGAAGGGGCCAAGGGCTGTCTGAGCTCTTTGTAACTCTTAACGTCTTCCATACCACCTGCTTTCCCAGGGCTGACATCCCACACAGATGGAAGTGATAGTGCTTTGCTAAGATCTTCAGGCATGCTTTTCCTTCATTCTCCCTGCAGCTACTCAGCCCAAATGACCAAGGCACGGCATGACTGCCATAGCTGCATGCCCAGACCAGTGCTCTGCTCTCTACACTGCAGAAACCCCACGGTCCTGGAGGCAATGGGGAGGGCAAGCCCTCTACTCTCCCAAATGCAGCATCCACCTGGAGCTAGCTCCTGACCCCGCAGCTGCTTGCAGGAGAACGTGGAGCGCCCTTCTCTCCCAGGAACTGCTCCTTTAATGTTGGTATTGTGCCCATGGTCCTTTCCAGTTGCGCGAGGCTGCCCGCTGCCTCCACTGCTCTGCGCTCAGCTGGGCTGGGCTGGCTGCTCCCCATGGAGGGCTCAGGGAAACGCAGCCTCGGGAAGGAGGTGGCGAGCAAGGTCCCAGTGAGCCCTGTCAGCTGGGCCCAGAGTGTCCTGGAGACACTGAGATGGTCTTTGAGGCCAGCGATCGGCTCTGAAAACACCATGTGTCCTCCATGGGGCAGTCCCAACACACTTTGCTGCCCCACTTCAAGCCTTTTCTTCTTCTTGTAATGAATATATCTCCATATGAATACAGAAATAGGTAATATAGGAAAAGGAAAACAGTGTATATACAAGTTGATCAATTCTGGTGGTAATGAATGCCCTCTGGATTTCAAGTGGATTGGTTTGGTTCTTCTCTCAAGAATTTAGATTCTGTTCAAGCTATTTGCCTAAAACCTTTTTCTCTTTTGGAGGGTGAGATTTGTGGAAGTGGCTGCAGAGCCTCTGTGCTTAAAGCTAGTGAAATAATGTAACCTACTACTTTGAAACATTCATGGTTTATAATCAGTACTTTATTTTGAAGAATCCTTTTTTATAGCAAAGGTCACAGGTAAATATTGCTGGAAAAAGACATCAAATCGTAAATAGCAGGAAAGTCATATGACCAGTCTTACTAAATTATATCATAACCAGTCTGTCTTGCACCATAGATGAAATTTGCATGATCTACAGTCTCTTAGATGAAATGCAGAAATGTTCTGGGGTTTTTTTTGGAAAAGCATTGCTTTTGCTTTTTCGGAATTTTTGTATGTCAAGTTGAAAGGCAACGAAGAATGCTGAATTGATTTTACAGGAGTATCAAAATAGGGATAAGGCCAGGGCAGAGGAGGCAAACTTGGAAGTATTCCTTTCTGTTGGAAATACTCCTTGAACAGTCACACTAGGACCATTCTACCAGGGACAGATGGTGTTGGTTCCCTGGACTCCCAGTGAAGGTTATTTTGTAGGGACTAACAGAACAGACCAAAGTATATTTTGATACTGAAGACCCCTAAGAGACTTTGAACAGCATTTTAAGGGGCTGTTCAACTTGATTGGCTTTGTAATTTGCAAAAACATTCTTTTATTGTTAAATGTATGTGTTTGTTGTGGTAAAATGCTAATCAAGTTGATGTGTTTTAACAGTATTCTCTGTATTTTAAGTAGAATTCTCTGGATCTTTAAGCTCTGAGTCTTGAAGCAGAATTTGCTGTCCCTGTCCCTTCCTTTGATCTCTGATCCAGATGGAAGTTGATGGTATCATTCTCCCCTCTAACCCTTCATTTAAATGTAAAAAGATGCTATCAAGTGGGTTAAGCAGATGTTGCTCAATGTTTTGGAAAGCTTTTGTATTTTATGACCTGCCTGGCAATTGTCTGAGAAGATGACATCTTCTTTGACGCTCAGTCTGAGGTTCTGCACATCCTGAACAGAACTGTAAACTGAGTAGGGGACCTCTCCCCAAACGACCACCAGGGACCACTAGAGACCCCCGAAGAGGCCTATCTATGAAGATGCAGTGACACGTATTGTATAAGATTGCACAAGTTAAGTAACTATGCAGTAGACAGAGGGTAACTGTAATAGATAGGCAGGTTATGTAGATTTCCATGTGTGAATTCTCTCACGTTTTAATCCTTGGTCAGCTTGATTTGTGGAAAATCTCCCTTGCATCTCAGGCAGAATAAACAATAACTCCTTTCTAAACCCTTTTTCCTTGTTTAGAGGGTTCAGAAAGTTGGCAACAAAAGCAGCAAATTGATTTACAAGTTAGAAGGAGAAGAATTAATTTATTGGAGGTGCTGCCCAAGAATTCAAAGAGGAGGAGAAATTAAGAGGATCCCAGCAGGAAGGAGCCGAGAGAGCCAAGCCATCGGGTCCTGTTGCAGAGACATTCCGAGTTATTCAAGGGGAAATGACTGAAGAGTATGTGAGAAGTACCTAGGGTGTCTTTCAGTTTGAGCTGTCTGGTAAGCCCCTTGTGCAGCCCAGCCTAGCAAAAGGTACTGGGTATTTTCAAACAGAAACACTCTGGAAGCTGGTCCCAAAGCAGGGCAGCTTCTCTCCCATTCTGTGTGCTGCTCCTGCTCCAGGCCTGCTCGAGCAGGGACCAGGAGCTGCTGCCCCTCGTGCTGGATATGGAGCCTCTGTCCCTGTCCCCGCACAGGGCTGGTGTGGCCACAGACAAGGCTGGAGTGGGCACAGACAGGACTGGGGTGAGCACAGACAGGGCTGGAGCGGGCACAGACAGAACTGGAGTGGTCCAGGGCTGGGGTGGGCACAGACAGGGCTGGAGTAGGCACAGAGAGGGCTGAAGTGGGCACAGACAGGCTGGGGTGAGCACAGACAGGGCTGGGGTGGGCACAGACAGAACTGGGGTGGGCACAGAGAGGGCTGGAATGGGCACAGACACGGCTGGCGTGGGCACAGACAGGGCTGGAATGAGCACAGACAGGGTGGAGTGGACACAGACAGGGCTGGGGTGGCCTCTGACAGGGCTGTGGTGGGCACAGACAGGGCTGGAGTGGTCCAGGGCTGGAGTGGGCACAGACAGGGCTGGAGTGGGCACAGACGGTGCTGGGGTGGACACAGAGAGGGCTGGGGTGGCCTCTGACAGGGCTGGGGTGGGCACAGACAGGGCTGGAGTGGGCCAAGGGAGAAGTTCCAGCTGCCAGCAGCTCAGTGAGCCAAGCACAGCCTCGGGGCTCTTCTGGCTCTGGCCTCAGCTCTTGGTGCTCGGGGTGTCACAGGGGACAAGAGGTGACTCCTTGCAGACTCTGCCAGCGTGGTGCCACGGCGCCACTGCAGACACACAAGGCTGCAGAGGAGCAGCAGAGAGGGGGCACAGCGCTCTTTGCTGCCTTCTCACCTCACTTCACTCTGTCCAGGTGATGGTGGAGGCACTTGGTTCATCGACCTGAAGACCAAGGGTGGGAGTGCTGGCTTCGGAAAGCCTCCAGTGGCAGCTGATGTGGTTATGAGCATGTCGAGTGCTGACTTTGTGAAAATGTTCACAGGTGAGGGACAAAGACCTTTGTCAAGGGACGCAGGGGCCGGGGCCCATAAAAGCCTCTGCTGACGGGGGAGTAGAGCGGCTTCTCGCTTTGTGATCTGGGATTGGAGGAGCTTTCGGCATTGGGCGGCTCAAGGGAAAGTGCAGGCAAGAACTGCTTGGATTTTTCTGTACTCCTATGTCTGTGAACAGGAAGAGTGCCAAAGGTTACACTGCTTTTATTAACCAGGTACTGACATTTTAGCAGCCAGTGTATCTTCAGAAAGAATCCAATCAATGTGTTGGACTTGTGCTCTGCACATGTCTGAGCAGTCTTTCCTAAATGTGCACTGCTTTTACCAGGAGTACTTGGTAGGAAAATAACCTGATTTGCTTCATATTCCCTGAGCGATTGGAGTCACATGGTCTTTTCTTAGTTAAATCAGTCATAATCTAATAATTCCATTTAGTAACAGGATACAACATATGATGTAATTTGCTTCTCTTACAAAGTGTTTTCTTGTTCCAGAAAACCTATTTACTGGTTAAGTAATGTTGGACAGGAGGCAATGTCAGAACTTTCGTAATGTTAAATTGCTACACTTCTTTTTAAGTGTGATTTCCACAAGTATCACTATTCGAAACATCTTCAAACCTTCCATGACATGCTTCAAAATGGAGTCAGAAGAGATTAATAATGAAAAAAAGAAGTAGTTATCCATTAAGTTAATAATTGTAATCCTCAGAATTAAAAGTCCTCAGAAATGTCTTTACAGATGGACTGAAATGTAAATTCTACTTCAATTAATCAGTGTCTTCCTTTACAGCAAATGTTTCAATATTGTGAAATGTAGATAGATACAGATATATGGAAAAACTTCGTTAAATTCAGATATTGGAAGTGTATGATATATAATCATAGATTCCGATTTAGCATTTTTACCATGTCGATAAAACTATGAAGTATAATCCAAAACAGAATTTCTAAAGCACACAAAAATCTTACTCTAGGGATATTACTGTTTCCTGTGCACAGCCTATATCCAGATCCTTTTAATTTTCTGATGATTCTACTACTTAGTTTTAGATAAGTTAAGCCCTTCATGGCTTTTATGCCAGGAAATTCTAGTATTACATCTGATATGATTATAATATTTTGTCTGGAAAAAGATGCTGCTATAGTTAAATTTTGAACACCAGCAGAATACTGGTATTTCTTATGTAACTGCAATGCTGTTTTAAAACACCAGTTATCATTTTTTGCTGATGCAGTATAAGATCAACAGATTTTGTAATTGCTACGATAGTCACAACTCAGGTTCATTATAATACCCTACAGCAAACATGGCTTTTTAAAATAACTTGCTGTAAGGCTTGAAAGAGCAATTATATCCCAAAACTCTGGTGTTTCAAGAACAGTTTTTTCAATTTTCACTTATTTTTTTTCTGACTGCAAACTGTCCTCTGTCACTGTGAGACATTAACCTAACAGAACTTTATTTCTTATGTTTTCTCATCTTTAAATTACCTGATCACAATCCTGACATCTAAGGAGACATGAGTTCTTATCCCATGATGAGGGAATGCACAGTATATTTCCAGTGTACTGTTAGAGCTGAAATCAGCATTAACTTTTCTTCTGATTGGGAGACAATCAGTATTTTTCTGTCCTGTATGCGTTTCACAAAGCTTGTATGAATTGACCACCCCTATCAGATGTTACTTAAAAAGGCTGATGATCTTGAACTATTGAAAAAGTCGGCTGTGCACTGTTAGAACAAGACCTACAATGGATGCTGTAGAAGAAATTTGCCTTCTGCAGAGGATTTCTACATGAGGTCAAAAGTGTGTTTCTTTTCACTCTATTGCTCACTTCACAGATCTCGAGCCCATAAAAATGAAGTGACTAAAAAAACTGTGAATGCTTTGCTACTGTGAGTAACTGGAGAGAAAGGTAGAGGTTTTTTGAGGCATGATAAATGAGGAGGGCAGCTCCAAGACGCGCATAAGAGAGACACGCTGCTGACACTAGTGAGCAGGACTGATGGCTCACAGTACTGCGAAGGAAATGTGACCCTCGTGCGCAAGGCTCTGTTTTGTCGTCTCCTCTTGCCTGTCCTCCGCCGGAGCTGGGAGCAGGCGATGCCAGCAGAGGGAGTAGGCAGCACACGGAGCGGGGCTTGGCTTGGACACCCCGCGGCGCCCGGGCGCTGACAAACCTGCTCTGCTACCCGGCCAGGGTCGGGCAGGGCTAAACTCGCCTAAGTGCACCGAGACCTTTTTCTGCTTAAAGCATGGTCAAAATTGGCATAGGGTGAGAGAAGCAGGTTTGCAGCAACTTAAAAATCTGTGTCTGTGCCCTGCAGCCTCTTACCTCCCCTCCTTCATTCCTGGTAAAAAGTCCCTGCTCCAGGGGAGGAACGAGGGAGGGTACTTCTAGATGACAGAGCACCAGGATTTGTCATATTTTTTTGGACCATTGAAATAATCAGTGAGAGTAATGTCTGAGGAAAAGACTTGGTTTGGAAGAGTGTGAATACTTAAAATTTGACAAAAATCAAACCCAGTGAATCTTCATATAATGTCCGTATAATGTCCATGTAATCCATATAGTCAATATGGTGGAGTCTTGCTTAATCTTAGTTCTATGCAGCATTCTGTCCTAGAATAAGACGGTGTTTATATAGCAAAGTTAAGCTCTAATTAATTAAATATAACTAGCTAAAGCAATAATACTCCATGTATCTATGTACTCTTTTACTGGGGTGGTCTGTAGCTTTGCTTCCCAGCACTTCTACCAGGGGCAGAGAATAAGATTTTGCAAACTGTCTGGGGACAGTATAATCACACCTCTTGAGAAGATTTATCTGCATAGGATTTTGTCACAAAAGGGGTCCCCATGTCAACTTGAAGTTACTGTAGAGGAAAAAGAATAGAAAGAGAAGGAAGTGCCTGACAAGTGGCCAGCCAAGAAGTGAAGCAATGTGGCCCCCAGAAGAGTGTCCTTTCCAGAGTCAGCAAGCAGTGAAGCTGAGGAAAGTGGCTATAATTATTGTTGTCAGGCTTTCTCCTCTGTCAGCTCTGCCCTTGGTAATAGGACGCAGCCAAGCTACCTCTTGGTTGTTCCTATATATGATGTTGTAAGTGTGCTGACAGGATCACATTTAAACAGTCACAAGGTGGTGTGTGTCAGTCACTCCACTTTGTGCATGTTTACGGCTGGTGATGCTTGCAGGTTATTTATATGATTATTATCTACTTTTCTGTTTGCTAACTCTTGCTTTTCCCCTTAATACAAACTAAAGTTACAAAACAGATAGGAGACACATGGGAAGAAATATGAGATTCTTGGACTGTAAGCAATTGCTTTCTATGAGAATCTACTAAGATTTGCAAGTGGAGGGCCAAGGCAACAGCATAGGAAGGAGAAGGGAAAAAGACTGGCAGCAGCTCGAGTGGAAGGCTGCAGGGCTGCAAGTGATAGCTGAGCCCTGAAGGGTGCACAGAAGGCACTTGGCATTGCAAAGGTGAAGTCACTTGTGCATGTCTGTGTGCAGCAGTTGATATCGAATGGCATGTCTGCCATTTGCTACTCAGTGCTAAAAGAGAGATGAAATTGTGATCACAAGGTTGGACTGGGAAGCCTACACATTAGAACCTAAGAACCAAGGGGGCAGAAAAGCGTGCACACTCTTTTGCCATGGCATAGCTGAGCTCGAGCTTTATGGTTACCTCACTAGAAAATGAAGCAAGGAAGGAAAAGCGGCTTCAAGCAAATTTCTTAAAATGTGAGCAGTAGTTTTGAGCTTGTTTCCCTGTTCTCACTTCTTCCCACTGATAGGAGCCACATGACATGAGCAACAACTCTGGAAGCAGATCTTTTTATCAATGGTTAAAGTTTTAGCAAAGTGGGGGATAAGTACAATTCCATTATTGGCATTCATAATCTTTGTCATAAGTTTGATTGTGAGTTTGTGTGAGATGTAGTACTGGGTGAACAAATAACAAAATCAGTGTAATGGATTTTTTTCACCAAGGAACCTTTCATACTATTCATCATATTTTCTCCAGAAGGATGTTGCCAGCTGTTTCTTTATATATAGCTTGTATATAGCTTATTTCTACTAACCAACTGAATATGATAGAGGGGAATTTTGAGATCCAGACTTTACTGCAAAAGTAGTGTCTAGGTCACATCTATTCACTGAAACAGGTCTCTCAAACTTTTAAATTTACCAGGCCAAAAAGGGAGGGAAGAAAGTAATACCATGGTTGCCTCAACCCAGAAATCTTGGGAGGAAACATTGGCTCAGTTGGTTATTTTCTTTTCCAGAGAAATAAATGCTCCTGTGGCAATGACAGTCAGATCTCTTAAGTAAATTTACAACCTTTTCTACTGTTATTTTCTTCTCTTTGAAGGAAGGGAGGTCTCAGCAAAGACACAGCATGAGACTCTGTTGTCAGCCTGTTACAAATGGGCATACAAACTGCATAAAAGGCTGGAAATAGCCCTAGGACTTCCTTGGCAGAGCCGCAACTCAGCTCCCCCATGATTCCAGTCCTGCGCCTGCAAAGATTTTCCCCACCCTCCATATTTTTGTGCTTTCACTGTGAGGTCTTTAACGGACCCTGTAAAATAGGAGTTCTGCCCTCACAGCCCAGTGTTGAGGGGAACAGAAATGGAAGCACTGCAGGTCTGCTACAGACTTCATATTAATTTGCAGAGGGCCACCCCCTTTTGTAAGCCCCGGAACTAGCAGTGTGAGTGGGTAATGAGCATGATCCAGTTATGTTTTAAAGCCACTCTCTGTGTTTTAAAGGACATTAAGGAATAATTTGAGGCCATAGGCTGGAGACCAAAGCATCATGGTTTCTTAGACAGAAACAGCCCAGTGTCCTTATTCTATATAGAGAAATTACACACTGTACATTCAGAAAAATCTCCCTCGTATAATTAGCACACACTTGTAATGCCAAGTCTCCTGCTTGCTTTCAAGTCGGTTTCTTGTTGAGCAGTTATTACACAGTTTTTCCATACTCATTATTTGAGCTTTTGTTTAAATTGCTCTTCTTTACCTGTATCTTTCATGCAAGAGCTCACACTTAACTGGTGTTGCCACAGATATATCCTGTTCCACCAAAACCCACAGAAATTTAATACAAAATGGGGTTATGTGGTCACAACTCTGAATACACACAGACTGGATTCTCAAGGGTGTTTCAAGCCTCTCATGAAGCAGCATAGAATTTCCAAAGGCACCTTGTGGACTGATCTTCATATACTTTTTCTGTGTTAGCACTAATTGTTAGTTGCAGCCTAACAACGAAACTAACAAAGGAAGGACCAGCAGAAAGTTAGTTCTGCACTGATATGCTTGGGTATAAATGTGAAATATCCTTGTGATATCTGCACTGCTTTCTTCAGTATCATGTACATGTGAAGGAAAGGCGGCTGTCTAAAGTGACAATCTGAGGTTCTCAGTGGAGCACAGGTTTTCTTCTGTCAGGTTGTTAGCTGCCTCAGACAGGATATGAAAAATTTAGAAGTGAGTGTTCTAAAAACTGGGTGTTTTTCCTGGGCATTACCATGTCTCTATGCTTTCATAAGCTGTTATCTGCTTTGCATTTCATCAATCACAGTGTAACTCACTCTGACCTGAAGTTAGATATTTTGTTTGTGCTAGTTTCCATTTTTTTAGAGTTGATGAATAACTGCAGTCATAACAAATCCAGTGACTGTGAGTTGGGTGGTCTTTAGTACTGGTATTTACTCCCCCACATTCCTTCAGGATGCCCAAAGGAAAATGAGCATGCCCTCTTATGTGCTATACACCAGGTGTCAAACCTCCAAAGGGAGTTTGAGAAGGGTAGGAGTTTTCTGATAATCAGTGATTAATGGAAAAAGACAAAACCTTTACAATGCATTGTGATGGCTGAATCCCTATTCCTCAGGTTGTCCACATAACCTTCTATTTCAAAAACAAGCTCCTTGCCTGGTGACCCCTTTTAATTCAGCCTGGTGTTATCTACATGACCAGAAAAATGCCTTCATGCACTTGTGTAAGTCTGCCCTGCCCTGGTCAGGCAGAGCAGTATTTGCAACACCTGTTCTAGCAATCCAGTGGAGAGACTGCCAGCAGTCCAGGTGGCTGGAGCAGAAGACCACTCTCCTCAAGATTTCCTGTTTGAATCAGGCTCCTTTTGGGCTTGTGTCCTGTTAGTGTCCCAGAATGAAGGATGCCTTCCTCTCTTGTGGATCCTGGTAGTGCACTTGTTTCTGACCTATGGAGCAGGGATGTCAGGTCAGTGTTAAAAGTAGGATCACAAGTGTTGAAATTCTTCTGAGCAGGTTACAACTAGATGCTGTTGTGAATGACCAACAGAGCTGAAGGACCATGGCCTAGTAAAAGTGAGTTTATTCAGAAATCTTCTCCAAAAGTGATGAAATCTTATAGCATCATGTAGCGCCCCCCACAAACAATTTTTGGACTAGCAGGTAAGTGAAGGGCAAATTAACCAGCAGTGATTTGCTTTGAAATATTGTATTTAATTACAGATGTTCCAGTAATGCAGATAGGATGCTTCACAGAGCCTGCTTCAAAAACCTTTCTTTAAATAAAGGGAAGCTGTGGGGTGTGAGGGAAAAGCTGCCTGCTTGATCTTCCTCCCTAAGGACCACTCTTAAACAAATGGATCATGTTCTGATACTGCTTTGCCTTGCATTAGTAAATTAATTTGCTTTTCGAGAATTACCATTCCAGTGTTTTGTACAGGAAACCTAAAAAAATCTCAAAAACCAACAACCCAACAGACAAGCAACTTGCTCCCTTCTGTATTTATTTGCAATTTTTCAAGGAACTTCCCAAAAGCAGCATACCATTTCAGAGCCAGAAAGTTGGTGTCCAAAGAGGTGCTTAATGGCTTTCATTCTGACCCTGCTCACACCAGTGCAGCTGTACTACACTGCTTCTGAAAACACAGGGATACAAAACCCTCTCCACCATCATGAGAGAAGAACTCCTTATTTACTGGCCCCAAGTATCCCAGGTGTGTGTGGTAATACCCCAGCTCCACTTGTCACACCAGTTCTCTGCAAGTCAGACCATTTGTCTTCCTGCAGTCATGGAGGAAACTGCCACCCACCTTCTGTCATTGACTTTGAGTCCTCATAGCTGGGTGTTTGTCAGCTGCACTGCCCCATAGACCCACGTGTTGCTCTGCCCTTCCGGAGCAGTGATGTCCCACAATGGAACCAGCCCATTAATATTGATTTGCAGACACCTGCTTCTCACCAAGCCCTTTCACCCAGAAAAGTGTGTCAGCCAGGTGGGTCTAGCTCGTGCTTGACTCTTGACAGGGACTGCAGTATTCCCTCACAGGAATACTTCAGTATTCAGACACAGACAGGGTTTTGGGGTGGGAAGCTGGCTCCCCAGATTTTTGGTGCTCATTTGTTTGCAACAGTAGTTGAGGAAGTCTCAGTGAAGAACCAGCTGTCTGCCTGCATGTTGGAAGGCTGCCTGAAACAGGCATCCCTCAGTGTATTACAGAGGAGGAAGAGGCAGTGTGGGATTCCACAAGGTTTGGCCAGGCACTGAGTTCTTCTAGGACTTTCTGGGACCTTCCAGATACTACTCTCTCCATGCTTGAGCTAACTGATGGGGTAACGTGTTGCTTGGGCCATGACAAATGAAGTCTAAGAAGGAAGATGAATCTTTTAACTCCTACTGCATTTTCAAGGGGCTGCCTTTTTCAGGAAGGTATTGGTTGTGCCAGGAATTCTTCCTGACTCAAAAGTGGTTCCAGCTTTACTTTTTGCACAGCAGGAGTTAATTTGGTCGGGCACATGTTCCTCTGAGAAACATACCTTAAAAAACTAGCTCATGATCTGCATTTTACTGGTTCCAGCCATGATGAGCAGCCCTTGGAGCAGGCATGCTAATGGCAGTCTGTGGGGAACTGCTGCAAAAACAACACCCTTTGTGGCAGTGGCCTGATCCTGCCCTTTTTCCTGTGACACAATCAATTCTGATTTCAAACCTACACCTGGTCAAACAGATCATTCTTGGCCTTTCTGATTTTTCATTCTTGTCCCAGCTACTCTAAGAATAGGTCCTAAAAATTGAAGTATTTTTTGATTGTGTCTGTCTTCCTCCCAGCCTGTTCACCACCTCCCAGGCCAGCTTTCCTCCTGCTGTGAGGGCTCAGGGATATCACATGGGGTGATGTTTCACCTTTGAGTTTCAGCTGGCAAAGCTTCTGGCACCAGGTCAGGCTGATGACTCCTGGTGGGGGCTGAGGGAGAGTCTATGTGGATGCTGGCACGCTCTGCTCAGCTGGGCAGGAGAGAGCAGGCAAGGCTAGGGCACAGACTGTAGGGGTGTGACTCACCTGCCTTGCTGCCTGGGTTCCACTCAGCAGAATCCAGTTTACTTGTCAGTCCTAAACAAAAGGGGAATCAGCCCAGGCCAAGTCAGGGAACATCTTATCTCATGGAGGACATCCCTTGGAAAAGCCAAGTTTTGCTCTGTTCCTGTTTGACCAATGTGGTGCTGGAAGGATGCTGGGGAAACTGAGCAGCTTACAACAAAGCCACATGGTCACTTGGTGTCTCCACGTTTTCTCTGAGGTGGTATCATCTTTGCTCTGATCCGTCGCTGTCACTTGACAGGACCTTTGGGCCTCCCTTCAAGCAGACAGTCAAGTGCTCCCAAACAGGAGGATGGTGATTCCTTTCCCTCCTGTTTGGCGGCTTGTACACCTTATTTCGCAGCCAGTGTTTCTCTGCAGGAGGCTCTGTTCTTGTGGGATCTGGGATGCTTTTGCCCATCGTTTTTGGTCTGCTGATTGCATGGGTATTAATGGGATGGCAGGATGCCCAGGAGTACTGGAGGGGAGAGCATGCGTTTCTGCTGAACACCATGAGCCATAGCTTTCCTGGCACTGGCATCTGGAGTGAGACAATTTGCCCTTGCCACACAGCCTACTATGGCTGATAAAGGGTCATAGCACATGGGTTAGTGAGTTGCCAGAGGTCACAGAATAAAATCCATGCCAGTTCTGGGATGAATATGTGATACACCTTCTTTCTCAGCCCACAGCATTACTGACAGCACCCTGATGCCTTACATGTGACTATCTATGGAGAGATGCTCAGCACCTCCAGCAGGTGTGCGTACCAACCAAGTCAGATGTCTGCCTGGATGTGTTTTATGCCAAGTGAGGACTTAGGAGGAGAAATGCCAGCAGTACCTCCTCACCACAGGAATCTCTCGGCTTTGCAGAGACAGTCTCTTTGTCCACCCTACAGCAGCTAGCACTGTCCTGTCAGGTCAATACCAGCAGCTTTATTTGCTGGGGGAAACCTTGTTTTCTCACTTGGGAACATCAGTGCACACAATCGCTGCCCTCCCAGTGCAGTTACTAACACAGGCAGTGAGCTAAAATGAGCTTATCCACAACTGTAATTCTGTGCTGAAGTGCTGGAGACGCTGTATTAGGCTTAGCTGAACTCTTTGACAGAACATATGATGTGAAACAGAAATACCTGTGATGCAATTACAGTCCTGTGTAGCACAATAACCAAGCAACCATGTCAGATGTTCGTAAAATATTTTCAAACCCTCTTTTTAATTAATGAGTGCAGATACTGCATTGACCTGTGGCTGCTCCTAACAATGAAGAAGTGAAGAAGGAGAAGAAAGAGGTGGGGGAGAAGGTGGGAGGAGAGAGGCTTGGAGGCCACTTTGTCCTGTGGCCACTGAGGAAAATGAGAAAAGTAGAGAACAACAAAGAAAAAGAATGCAAAGGAGTGAATAAGACTGATGACCACAGTTAAGAGCAAGCCCCTTGACTTTCCTGACTGCAGGTGATGTGCTTGATTATAGGGCTCCCAGAGATGAGGAGTATTTGTGTGGAAGGCAGTCCTCCTCTCCAGGAATTCCTTACTATCGTTTGTGGAAGTGTAACTATTTGGTCTTGAAAAGACAACTTGGCAGCCCCATCTCAGAGGCAAACAGGGCACTGGTTTCAACCAATACAACCCATGCAGCCTCTGACCCAGGAGGTGTGTTTGGTGGCCTGTGCGGTACTGTGGGGGCATACTCCTGAATATGAGACCATTCCTGTCCCTGGTAGGATTCTGTGGGCACAGCAGGGTCCAGGAAGGTAGTGGTGTTTTTCTTAATGTTGCCAGTGCTTTGACTACGTCCTGCCTTAAAAGCAAGATCTGAAAGCAGGATGTAATGTATCTGATCATGATGGATGGAGGCAGACTCTCTCTTCACTCCCTGGAATAATTACTCCTTCTGTTAGGATTCTTCATGTTTAGGAATCTACTACTGAAACCTTGATTATTTAAGTATTATAGACCACTGCTGGTTGCAGCACAGTGACCATGACGCCTTACTGAAAATAACAATGGCAGAAGAGAAGGCAATCTCTCCTAGGCAAGGCTAATGCTGCTACCAAATTCCCCTGCCACCCCACAGGCAAATCTGGAAAGAGCATAACTTTTGGCATGAATACACTTCCAGATTGCCTTCATTATACTCTTGTGTAAGCATTGTTGCCATCGTAGCTGGTAGCATGTGTTAGCCCATTTAAGTTTTGCAAATGTTGGCATAAGGAGGATGAGGAAAGAAAACCTCTGGGCCATGAAGCAATTGGCTTAGAAGGCTGATAGCCAGGCCTGTTTCCTTCTGGAGTGATGCAGGGTAAAAAAAACCCAACTGAGGAGATGAGCAGAGTTTACTTTGGCATATGCCTTGCTTACTGTGGGAGAACCAACACCCAGAGAAAATGCTGCAAGCACACAGTGAGCCCTCCTGTGATTAATTGCAAAAAAATCCCAATGTGAGTAATGTTGCTGATAGGGTCTCTAGTTGCAAGCAAATTAATGAAGTTTTCACAACACACAAATTGCAGTTTTTATTACATACAGGCACAGCGTGTGTGCAGATATGTGCATGTGTATGTATATAGCTCGCATAAAATTAACACATTGTGCCAGATACGTATTAAAAAAGAAAAAAAAAAGTAACAGTAAAGCGTGTGTTTCTGTATCTGCACAAAACAACGGAGTTGTAGCTGTTTGGACACACCTTCGAGTAGCTGAGGTACTGCAAGTCAACAGACCTCCAACAGAATAATGAGTATTACATTATTTCATGACAGCTGTTTTCCTTCCACAACATCCCCGTTTCACACACGTGCATCTCTCCTTATTTTCATTCCTGCCCACGGCACCGTAGGGAACCCAGCTCCCATTGCCTGTTTCCCCGCAGAGGGACAGGGTGACCTCCTCTCCGCCCCCCGGGTGCCGCTGGCGCGGGAAGGGCGGGTGTCCCTTGGGTGTCCCTTGGGTGTCCCTCAGTGCCCTGTGCTGTGCCCAGCCTCGGGCTGTGCCACCCGACGTGGTGCTGTGCCTGTGCGGGGTGCCATGGCACACAGCCCATGGTGCTGTGCCTGTGCGGGGTGCCATGGCACACAGCCTGCGGTGCTGTGCCTGTGCGGGGTGCCATGGCACACAGCCCGTGCTGCTGTGCCTGTGCGGGGTGCCATGGCACACAGCCTGCGGTGTGCGCTGCCAGTCCGGGCCGGTGTGCGGGTGTGCCATTGCACACTTCCTGCGGTGCGGGGGACCGGGTGCCTGTTTCCGGTGGCTGACAGGAGCCGGAGCCCGCCGCTGCCTCCTCCGGCGCGGAGTACCACACACCCCCGCACACACCGCGGGGAGGAGGAGGAGGAGGAGGAAGAGGGCGGAGGGAGCCGAGCAGCCCCCCCGCCGCAGCCCCCGAGCGATATCGCCCTCATCCCCCCATGCAATACGGGCGATATAGCACGGTTCCCCGCCCCGCGCTCCCACGGACAGGCACCTGCAGGTACGTGACCCGCCCGGCCGCGCCGTGTGCGTGGATGCGTGTGCGGGGTGTGCGGGGTGTGCATCCAGCGCTGCCCGCCGCGGGGCCGGGCGGTGCTCCCGAGTCTGGCTCGCTCTCTCTTTGTGCGCGGCCAAGGACTCTGCTGGAAGCTCCGCCGGGCACAGGGACGGCTCCCCCGGCCTTGTCGCGGAGGGCTGTGCAGTGTCAGGGCTCGGCGTGCCCCCCCGGGCTGCACGGGGCGTTCCGATCAAGGACAGGGGGAGGCAGCGGTGCTTGAGGGGGTCGTGGTTTTTCACAACATACGGAGTGCAGTGGAGCCCCTCGCTTCGCGTTGCATCCTCTTGGAAAAAGTGACCCTTACAGCCCTCGCCTCCCTCCCACCAGCAGCTCCCGGCTGAAATAGAGATGGGCAGGCGCAGGGGCTGTGGTTTGGGGCCCCAGGGGTCTGCCGGCTGCACCGAGAACGGGGCCGGGGACTGAGTGCCTGGCGGTGTGGTGTGCTGCCATGTGAGGTTCGAGACCTCTGGCACCTCCCGCAGGGGAGATCCGAGGGGTCCCTGTGGTCCCCAGCCCAAGCAGGCAGTGGGGTGAGCACTGGGAAAGGCAGCTCTAGGCTAACTTGGCTTGCCATCGAGACGAGGCAGGAGCAATAAAGTAAGGCAGAAAACAGAAGCAAGCTTGGAAGGGATGGTTACATGCGAAAGAAAAGAGTGAAAACGATGGAGAGAAATTTTGAGCTTTCTGCAATTAAATTCCAGCTGTCAGACAGAGAGCTGTTCTGCAGCCAGAGTAACTATGACATGTTAAAACTCACCTTCCATCTACAGTGCTAGTGGTTATAAATATCTCCTGAACACAGCTGGCAGTTCAGTAGTACTGGATGTAGATGTAGAGTATGGCTATTTCCATTCAAGTGAGTGAAGATCTGTCATAGGAACAAAACAATACACTCAGTAAAAATGATATCCCTGTATGTGGCTGGCTTTCAACATTTAAATTGGTAATCTGTGAAGTTTGCTTGTGACTGCCTTCTTTGCCATTTCCCCACTTATCGTTTTTAGAAATGCAACCTCTGCCAGTGGTGTTGCAATGCTAAAGCTGTGATGGATGCTGGAGCTTGGCTGTGAACTGGCACAAATGGTACTGTTTTTCGATGATGTTTTTCATTTTTCTGTTGATTTGAAGAGAAGTGGGACTAAGCACTTAGCGTGCTTGATAGCAGCAGCGAGAATTTGCATGAAACAAATGATGACAATCCTTTTGCTCTGTTCTGCATGGCAACTTTTCAACTGAGGAACTAGGCTTGTTTTTCTTAACCTTTTTTTTTTTTATTTTTATTTTTATTTTTTTTTTATTTCTGTAAACAGAGTAAGCCCAAAAGGTCTTTTCAGGTCAGGAATGACCAGGAACTGGTCTCTCATGGCTTCTTGAGCTCTCCTCCATCTAACTCAGAGCACAGACCAACAGGAGTGCGCTCACGTGGTTGTGCAATTAACCTAATAACCTCAGCCAGCACCACACTGGAGTTGCACGCCTGCCTCACAACACCATGTGCATGGTTTCAGACCATTTCTGACGATTGGCTTTACCAGGAGCTGGGAAAATTGCCCTGGTGGTCAAACCTGCCAGTTGTCTCAGGCTGATTATTCAAACATCATTTCAGGCTTGGCTAAACCTGTTTTTGCCCACTTCTAAAGCCACACAAAACTTGGGAATCACAGGGTTCATTTACTCACCTACTGTCCTGTGCTGAGCTCAACCTCACTAAGTCATGACCAGTGCCCATCTTCCCTTTTGTCTGTGGCTTTGAGCAAAAAGCAATTTTTCACCCTTTTGCTCAAGTTTATCAGCTCTTTGAAATCCTTCATAGGTAAGCTAACAAACAAACCTGATAGTTTCAAAACCTTGTACCCAGAGAAGTAATAGATATAAGAATTGGGGAAAAGATATTGGGTGGTTTAAGTATTGGCAGAAAGTGTTGAAGTAATGACAGGTGGTCTTACTTGCAGTGCAAAACTTGTTGTGACAGAGGTACACCATGGAGTTACTATTTTTGCTGTTGCCACTAACTTATCTCAAGAGTGTAGCAGAAGTTTTCTTTGTATTCCATTAAAGTAGCTAGGTGTTCAGAAAGTAACCTAAAACTTGTGGAGAAACCGTAACAGCTCAAGTACTTCTCTAGCCATTGTTATCAAGCTGGGGTTTTTTTGGTAACCAAATATGTATTGATATTGCTTCTGTACTGCTGCACTGGTATTACACCAGGAAGTTTTCTATAATTGAACTTACTGAAAGTTTCAAAAGCACAGTATAATTCTGTTTCATTCACGCCGCGATTATGGATTTATAGTCAGGAGTTCCTAGAGCAGCAGCAATTTGCTGCCTTAGCTGTTGACACCTGGCAGTCACCAGCTGCCCCTGCCTTAAGAGGCCACTGAACCTCACCCTGGTGCCAGTTGGACTCGCTGTCATGTGTCCACCCACTGCAGCTCCATGGAGACTTGGAGTTTCAGCAATGACATCCTACAGTATTTTCAGTCTCCCAGTCTCATGCCTCTCTGCCTTCCTTCCCTGTTAGTCATAAAATGCAGGAGAGGTCTGAAGGTTTTAAGTGTAATCCCAACCTTGGCACTCATTACCACGGTGCCACTGTTTTCCCACATCTGCGCTCTGGGAGTGATAACCCATCCATGCGTGGCTCACAGAGGTTGTGTGAAAATTAACTGCTGTTTGTAAGGCACTTTCGCAGAAACGTGTGTGACAATGGGTCCTCTTGAGGATTGTTATACATCTGGTAATTCAAGTGTAACTGGCTGAACAAAATGCTCTGCTTCCAAAGGTTATTGCTGCACACCTTTTTTGCAAAGTAAAACTGGGTGAGGTGGAGGTTAGTGACTTAAAAGTAAGAGCAAATTTTTATTGGCTTTTCTAGTCCCTTTCTGTGAAAAGTATTTAAAAATTAGTGTTAGTTTGTATCAAATGTTTCCGGGATGGATTTGCATAATAAGTTAAAGGAACTCAAAAGACTGTAGATACCTTAGTACTGTGAATAATGAAGAGTACTAATGGAGCCCAGCTGCTTCATCTTCATTTACTTGACCTTGGTTCTGATTTGTTGATTTATGAACTTTATTTACTAGTTAGGCTGGTGAATTCTCTTGCAAGACAGAAATTACAGGGTGTCAGTCCTCTCTTGTTTCTGCGGTAACAAGTACACCTCACAGATTCCAGAATGACACTCCTGGCTGGCCACTGACCATCTGTGTTTTTCATGAAGTAAATAAAAGTTCTTGGCCATATGACTGTCTGAACTCAAGCATTCAAAATGGAAACAAAATAATAAGAGCCTTCAGCTCTATGGTGAGAATGTAGTTATACATGCACAATTAGGATGCAAACATATAACTTTCAGTATTTGTTTTCTTCTGAGAGTAGTATAGTGAAAAGTACCTTGTTGTGGGTTGGCGAGGTTTAGAAATTTTTTCCCATTATTATGTTAAGCTAGCCGGGATGGCTCTCCTATTAGCCGTTAAGAGCTGGAGACAAAGGACTAGCTGAAGCAATGATGGCCCATTAGGGAAAGGTGGAGTCCTGCTTTTGTTTTCGGCAAGTAAGAGGACACTGGGGGTAGGAGAACTCTACAGCTCGCCGGCCGAACTTGGGGAGAGAGGTTCTTTTTCTCCTGTTGAGATCAGGCTTCTTGGATTTGGACTGCTAAAGCTTCCTGCTTCCTCTGAACAACTGGGAACTGGGACGCCCACGGTGAGCAGTTTCCTTCCTCACCCTTTTCTTCCACCTGGGGCAGAGAGGCCACCTGGCCCCCTCCCCTGCCCCTGCAGCAGCCGCGACTGAGAAGCCGCCTGCCCTGGTCCATCGGAGAGCCATCGGTGACTGAAAAAGGGACTGGGACTGAATTCCGTTCTGTTCTGTCACCGTTTTTTTTTTTTTCTTTCGTATAGCTGATGCTGGTTTTGTTTGTCTTATAAATGTTTCAGTAAAGAACTGTTATTCCCAACCTATACCTTTTTTGTGCCTGCGAGTTCCTGAATTTCCTTTTCCTGGTAATACTGTCCCTTTAAACCGGGACATACCTATCTCAGATCCTGGGTTTAGTTTCATCTTTGTAGAGCCTCTGCTTTGCCTGACTGTGTGCTAAGAAATTACTCTGCATGATCTAGGGGCTATTCTCAATTATAGGTATTTTCCACATTTTCTGCACAATAAGTTTTTTATTTTTATGGTCCTTGTATTGCTGAAGAGTTCTTTCATGCTTCATTCCCTTTTCTTGTTTTTTTGTTTACCAACAGGCAGGATCTGAAACTTTCGTTCACTTGACTGACGTTAGCTCAGAGACATCCCATGAGTTCTGTTGCACACATGCATTTTAAGATTTTAGTCCTATGAAACGTTGCAGGAACAAAAGTTTTACTCTAAGTGCAGAATCTCAGGGTTAGATTCATGGTATTCACTGAGTGAGTACTGTGACTCTTTGCAAGTTTTTATTTCTATTGTTCAAGGCAATTATTTTCTAAAAGCAGTCATTGTACCTTAAATATTTTGCATGTGTGTTTTACAAATAGTACCCAAGATAACTGGAAGAGATAAGGGGAGGGAAGACATTCCTGTTTCATTTTCTCTCCAGCTTTGTTTATTTCATCAATTTAGTTCTTCCTTGTTTTGTGTGGTCTGCCTTTTGTTTTCCTTTGTGATCTTCAGTAAAGTGAGTGTCTTTGATCAGTGTGGACAATCAGGCATTAAAAAAAATCGCTAACATTTTTTGAAAACAGGGATATAACCATATAGCAGTGATCAAACATCCAAATGTGCACAAGACTTTACTTCTCACCTAGTCCAGTGGAAGCTTTCTTCCATCACCAGTGTTATAGTTTGAAAGCTTGATTGTTCAGTCCCTTCGCCTGAGAACAGCTACATCTCCACGAAAGAAATAAGCAAGAAAGGTCTCCAAGATATAATTATTTTCTACAGCAGGTTTTTTTTTTTTCAAAATATGTTTGAAGTTGACAGCGACTAGTTTAAGTAATTTCCAATTTCACTGTCTACCCTCATGGGTTAAGGCTGGAGAAAAGCAAAGCCATCTAGTAGGTTAGAGTTTCAAATGAAATAAAGTGAAATTAAATGAAGCAACTGGAGCCAGACGATGAGGCACGCCGTGAGATGTGTGGATGGTGTGCCTGCGGAGCTGGAAGACCTTTATTGCTGCAGTCAGCCAGATTGGAGACAGAGTGCTGCTAAGGTGACTGCGGTCCTGTTCCGCCCTTACGCAAGACCCACAGTCTCTGTAATCCCTTTGTCACTCCCGATGCTCCTCATTTACATATAAATTGGCTGCCACCCCGCCTGTTTGGGCAACGAGAGGGGGTTGCCGGGAGCAGCCACCGTAAAAAAGGACAACGAGCTACACTGTGTGGGACTTTAGGACATCAGAGACCCCCACGGGCTGCATCCAGTGCCAGTGATCCCTCTCACTCTCTCTTTCCATCTCTTTTGTTTTTCTTTCTCTTCCCCTCTTCCTCCATCCTCTTTCTCATATCATATTGCAAAGTTTACGAATACATTTGCTCACGATGCCCCTTCATGCGAGTGACCATTTGTAAGTTTTCCTTCAAATAAAATTGTTACTTATTAAAGGACCACCAGTGTCGTTTCAGTGCATCTCTAGCCGAAGGCATTTTCGAATCTGAGTCACTTTCCTGCCCCTCTTGTGTTGGGAAGTCCTAAGGGATACCAAATGAGCGGGCAGGGAGAGCAGGAAAACAATCTCTTAGCTGTAAGACAAGATAGGTTTGTGCAGTGCCAAGACAACAGCTGCCCGCAAAGGCCAGAGCTTGCCTGCTACCCTGTCTGAAGTTATCTCTGCCTTCCCTGTTTCCAGTTAATGAAACAGAGTTTCGAGTATGCCTCTGCTGAGTACAGACATTTATTTTGCAGGTGTAAATTTCCATGTGGTCATGGATTGTGGTTTACAAGCTGTAAACTACACTTAATACGTTCTCCAGTAGTGACCCAAAATAGCTGCTGTTATATTTTATAAATATGTAAAGGAGTGTAATATATAAATATTAATAGTATATAAACATAGAATTATACTTATTTATGAAGACATATACATTTATAAGATCAGTAATACATGTAAGTAATAGAATTCTATTTTGAAATTATGTTCTGTATTCTGTATTATTAAACACAATGTAGTCTATTAGCAGGGTATATACACTTTATCATTATGCATTATTATTATTATTACTATTATTACTGTTATTATTATTACTATTACTATTAAACATGTTCTGTTCTGTAGTCACATGAGAGACAAAAGAGAGGTCCTGCACAGAAGGTGTCTGACATACGTATGGGGTGAAGGAGCTGTGGTTCTGCTGGAATCTGTCCTGTCCAGTATTTTCCTTAATGATACTGTGTAATACATAACATACTTTTCTCGGTATTGCACTTGTGCAGAGCGTGAGGCCAGAAAGAGACACAAAGATATGGGAGCACAGAATCAAATTTCAAAATCATCTCAACAGGTTGGAGATCTGGGAGATGACAGGATGTGAGGTGTAGGGTTCTGCTCTGTGCTAGGTGAGAAAAATACAGCTTTTTGGGGCGTTTTTTTTTTTTTTTTTGTAAACAAAAATTGCTGTGCAAAGGGAAGGGAGGAACAATTTTTGGTAGGAGGGAAGGTCAGGGCTAGGCATAAAACCATGCTTCTTAGCCAGTGTAGTATGGGAATAGGTGTGCAGAGGGATGTCAGTGGCATAAAGAGGAAAACTGTGGTGAAATTACTTCTCAATTGGCATATCTTCAGCTTTGTCCCTGCCCACTGGTATCTGATATGCTGGTTCAGAAAAGGGCTGGAACAGTGAGAAACCTCCTCTGTTTTGTTGTGCCACACACTGGCATGGTATGTGCACTTTATCTGGGCTACAGCAGGTACTTCCAGTTGTGCATAGCAAGTTTCTTGGATGAGAGAGCTAATCTTTTCCCAAAATGAGGAAAGGATTAGCTTTTGCTATGAACTTGGTGTTGCAGTGTTAATTTCCTGTTTGTCTCCTCTTCTTAAACCTGAAGTTACAGACTGTAATTTCTAAACTCCTGGTGTCTTTGGTACAGAGAGGAGAGGGTGTATTTATGTTACAAGTGTTTTCTCCCAAAGCTGTAGAGAAAACCCTCGTCACCCTGTGATAGCTTGCAAAAATCTGCTGCAACACACCATAAGGAGCCAGCATATTTTAGCTGGTAACACTCCAAATGTCATAGCTTGAAATTTGCAAAATATTGCAGGATAGAAAAAAAATTAATGAACATTCTCAAAATTTAGAAACTGGCACTTTTTTTTTTTTTTTTTTTGATATGTGAGATTTTGATCCTTGATGTTGAGCCAGCTTTGTACAGAAGATGCCCAACTATTCATGCAGTGGAATGTTTTCTGTGTTCCGTCATGTGGATTGTCCCCTATGGCAGTCCACAGTCATACCAGGTCATGCCACTCTACAATCTAAGGTTAAATATTTTTTATTAAATGCTCAGATTTTGTTGCAAATGAAAGCTTCTTATAGAGTCTTTCTTTTCCCATGTGTAACAAGGAAAGTGAATATTTCCTGTTCAAAATTTAGTTTTCTTTCATATTGTCTTTTTTTAGCTCTGTTAGGGGGAAGAATACTATCTGTTTAATTTTTTTTTTAACCTTCTGATCTTTAACTATAAAAACAAGGGTGTGCTTTTAAAAACTGAGCTCTCATAGTGCCAGTGTTAATTTTTTTAAACCCAGGAGGCAAACATTTATTGTGTAACCAGTAAATTGCAATTGAAACTGTTCTGTAAAGTGGTTGGCATAGTCTCTGCCAGATATGCGTATCCTAGCAATTTTACCAGACTTCATAAGTGCTGATGACTTAATTTCAAACCACTCAAGTTTAACATTTCCATCTCTGATTTCCAAAAGTACTATTACTATAACTATAACTATAGTGGAAATAAGCAAGCTAAAAAGAAGTGTTGTGTTTTGTGTTTATAATGATTTATTATTAACTATCCACTGTCAGGTGGATATTTTCCAAATCTTCTAGATTTCAAGTCGCTTTTCAATGTAGATTCTCTTTAGAAGATTAAAATTATTGCCTTCAAGCCAAGACATGCAAAAAAACCCCATGCAAATAACATGAGTCCAACCTCTTTTAATTAAATCCTGTTTTCTGCACACAGATTCACTTCATAGCAGTGTACAGTTAAGAACCCCATAAAGGACAAATTTTCTCTAAACTCAATATTATGAATTCAACAAGCAATGTAGTATATTCCACCCATTTTATCTGACCTGGTGGTTGGCATCAGCCTAAAAATCAGGCACAGTGCCAAGTGTTTGCTGAACAGGCAGCGTGATTTGATTGAAATATTGGTGATAAAGAATTTTTGGCTGGGCAGGGCTGGGTCAGATATTCTGTTTTCACAAATCTGTCTTGATTTGAAGAACAGAAGTTACTCATTGTGGGGTGAAGAAAGCCAAAAAATTTGTATATGCAATATGTATAAACACACAGAAGGTAGATTTTTTTTCCTTTTGTCTCACCATAAATAGTCTAAGGGCTCATTCCTGTAACATATTAGACATTATGGTACTATACAGCAAAATACAGATGAGTTAACCTCTCAGAAACAAAAGCACTAGTCAATTAATGCTTGCAAATTTTACTAGATAATTACTAGATAATTAAGTTCTAAGCATTTTCTTCCTGTTTGCTTTTTTTCCTCCCCTGAATGGTCTACGCTTCAGTTAGCTTTTTCCTCTGGTTCAATAATCTGTTCTGAAATAATGAGACTGATTTCAGTATAGCAATGTACAGGAGCCTTTCTTGGCAAGGTGTTCATGTGTATGAAAGAAAAAAGGTGTCCTGGCAGAGGAAAAAAAAATTGTGAATTTGGATTTACCATTTGGTTTTGACCACAAGAGAATACATTATACTGAGCATTGCAAATAAGTCATGTTTTGGAACAGCTCCACAATGTACTGGAGCCTTACTGAAATACAGCAGCAGACAATTTATATGAAGGTTGGTTATTCACCCGATCCCTTATTTGCAAGTAACATTCTACACTTAAATTGAGCTCCCTTCAATATGCTGCATCTGCTTTAACATGCTGTGTTTGCTGCATGCATTTGAACAGTCTTATAAAGATGGCCAAAATTTGTTTTGGTTAAACCAGGAGTCAAAGAAAAAGAGCAGCTCAGATCCATATATCAAAGATATGTATGATTAACTATTGCATTTTGTGTTTGCGTACATTAACATTCAGTGCTTTCCTGTTGGATAGGTAACTCTGTAAAGCTAAGAGACCTCTTTCCAGTCCGGCATCTCTAGAACAGTGTCACCTCTGCTGACCTCCTAGATATCCATTAAACAGTTTGGCTGTGTTCGATTAGCTTAGTTTACATGATGTTTAACTGGCGTAGGAGTATTTACATGGGATAATACTGTAAAGATGGGAGAGATAACCTGGAACCAGATCAGCAGGCTTTATGAGAGAAAGAGGTATGAATCCATCATGTATGTGTGTATTTTAAAGTCTCAGGACTGGCCCTGTGGGATCAATGCCTTTTTTTTTGTCTCTGTGGAGTTGCTCTTTCAGTGGAAGACATTGGTTTCCCTTATTGCAGCAGTTCTCCTTGTGGCTCTGCCCTGATGTTGATGCCCTGTCCACAGCTGTGACATCCACATGGGGCATGATGAATATGCCTTTCAACAAGGTGAGAGCAAAGCAAATTGCTCTGTGTTTTACTTCATTACTGTTGGTGCACTACCACTGTCTAGTACAATGAAAAAGCAGAAAGAGTAGATGCAGACATCAGCTGTTTGGTCTCTTTCCTTGTCTACCTCCACCTGTGAATTTCACTACTTGCCTGCATTGTGCTATGCTTGAAGATAAGTTCGCTTGTTCCCTCCAGCATAGCTAGGGTAGATTTATAATATTAGGTTATGTCTGTCCCTTTCATCAAATGCCCTTTATTCCACAACTAATGGCCACTGTGCAGTGATCTTCATTAATGTGCTCCAAGGGAGTTGTCAGTCTTTTTTTTTCTCACTTGAGCTGTGATTTGTACACACTGTGTGCTGTTTGTTTGTTTACTCTTGGGAGACTGTAGCTTTTCAGAAAAAAATCAGAGTGATCAGTATACCGTCATTCTTCAGAAGGGACTTCTCACTGAGACGGAGGAGCATCTGCACGTGGCTCCTGAGATTGCTGTGAGAAGGAAAGAACTGGAGTCTTTGCTTAAATGAAACTCTGTCCTGGCCCCCGCAGATGTCATTATCAGGGTTTCGGGACTGGCTTGGCAAGTCAGTAGGAAGGCTTTCAGGACACACAGTGTTGCCTTGATGGTACCACACAAATATTTTCATATAATTAGGGCAGCCTTTGGCAGCATTAATAGGGGGTGGGGGGCAATGGGTGGGAACATCTTGACTGTGCAGAGGGGCCAGGGCTTTTGTGTGGAGGATCCTAACATTCCTGTGGTGTTTTTGTGGGTTGGCAGAATTATACACTGCAGTTTGTAGGTGCAATGAGTTTCCTGTGGTCTTGCACTTTTTGTCCAGGCTGGTATCCCAGGAAAAGTGTTTCTGGTACTGGCTTAAGCAGAGGTCTGCAGTACTGGCTGGTGTAAAAGCCTCCTCACAGCCAACCAGCAACTGGGAGGGTTGGACCCAAGCCCTTGTCATGATTTCACCACAGCCAGCAGCTGACCCTCACACAGGCATTTGCTCACTCCCCTACCAGTGGGACTGGGGAGAGAATCAGAAGTATAGAAGCTGGAAAACTCATGAGTTGAGATAATGGTGGTTTAATAAGGAATACAAAAGCCATGCACACAAGGAAGGCAAAACAAGGAATTCATTCACTGCTTCCCATGGCATGCAGGTTTTCAGCCATCTCCAGGAAAGCAGGCCCCCATCACGTGCAGTGCTTACTTGGACAGACAAATGCCATGACTCCAAATGTTCCGCCTTTTCTCTTTCTTCCCCCCACCTGTATGTACTGAGCATGATGTCTCATGGTCTGGAAATCCCTTTGGTCAGTTGGGGTCCCAGCTGTATCTCCTCCCAGCCTCTCATGCCACCCCAACTTCCTCACCAATGTAGAAGTGCAAACAGCACAAAAGGCCTTGGCTCTGTGCAAGCCCTGCTCAGCAGTGGGCAGGCTCAGTACAACTGGCACATACACCAACTTTAAGGAAGCAGTGTAATTTACTATAGTTCAACACAGCAAAGAGTTACAAAAGGATAAGCTGAGCAATGCACTCAATCATTAGTACAATATATTGCCTATAGTGATTAAGAAGGATACATCACTGTTTACCCTAATACTTTACCAACATCTGGATCCACCGATGAGCTGGGGAGCCCTGGCCACAGTAAAGGACTGGAGAGCCGCTCTTGGTAACTGGGAAATCCTACACAGCATGTCCACTCATAGCAAGGTTTCCATCTTTGCTGTAAGAGGGGCTGGCTTTTATATTATGGAATAAACAAGCTCACATACCTTCTAGTGTGGAAACATCTGTTTTCATCTTCCTCTTGGATTCTACCCAAAGCCTGGCCAAGGCTCAAGGAAGAACCAAGGGAGTTGGCTTTGACCATTTACCTCCAAATGAGGCCAGATGTCTGATTTCATGGCCTTGTCCGGCTTCTAAAAACAGAAAAATAAATTCATTCTTATCACACTACATATTCCGCTAATGAGGGGATACAAATATCGTAATGCTAATGATCATGCATATTTTGCTAATGAGTGGATACAAATATCGTATAACATTTGGTTGCAAGGTTCATCTAGAGGTCAGCTTTGGCTCAGGGCCTGTTGTTCAGGACTCAGTACTTCGCAATAATAAAACTATCTCTATGTTATGAACCCTGTGTCCAGCACACATCCAGAAGACAGCTCCTTACCAGCCACTGTGAAGAAAATTAACTCCACCTGGCCCAAAACCAGCACAGGCTCCATGACTCATGCCAGAGCCCTCTGTCAGGAAGGTCCTGCTTATACAGTTCCCCTTGCATAATGCTTTTGTAAGAATTAATGCCTTGTCCCCAAGGCATGAGGTATATTATTTAAGTTTTATTGAAAGTCAAGCAAATTAAGTTATATAGGTAATTTTCACTGCTTGATTCACCTTTCGTCTCTACTTAATGACCACTTTGAAAGACTCTCACTGCCATCAGCGGTCTGGCAGTTTTCCCTGTGTGACTGCTGTTCAAGTGTGATCCTTTCTGGTTTCATTTGTGTTAAATGCTGCTCTACTTTTAATTATGCTTTGCTTGTGCAAGATTCTTTCTCAAAAATAATAGAAGTGTATCACTTTCACTGAATGTATAATTATACTGAAAGGAATTAAGAATTCAAGAGGATGTCAAAGTAAAATTTCTGCTAATGTGACACACTATTTGAGAAACAATGCCTTGGTTTTGTTGTGTGGGATGTATTCTTCTTCCTGGTTTCTGTCAGAGGACTGACAAAAGAAAGAGACATTACCATTTTTCACATGATTTGACCCATTAGATTATTTGGTAGAAAGTATTTGAGTAGGCGACAAATTGAATTGCTTTTACATTTCCAAGATGCTTAAGATAGAAAATAGAAAAGACAGCACTAGGTATACATGCTGCATATATAATAATATTACTGCCAAGGAAATTTAATTCAGTCTCCAGTGATGGGTTTGGGCAGATGTTTTGCATTCAGCTTGAGATAAGGTAATGCATGCAGTGCAGTCTTAAGTAAGTAGGAACAGAATGAAACTGATATTCTGCATTAGTTGTGTATTATTTATTGTATCTGATAGAAGTGTAGAGCAGATACCTGATACTCACACCATCTGCCTGGTATCAGAAGAGCAGAGAGGACTTTTCTGTATAGGAGCTGCCGAGAAAAGCTTTTGTTTGGTAAACCACTCCTCTGCTTGTTTTCTTCTGGATAATTTGCTTTCTTTGCTAAGGCTATAGTTCTGGTATTAAAAACCAAGGTTTGCATTTAGTAGTTGACTGCAGTGTGCAATGGTCCCATTATTTTATACCAAGACAGTGAAAAGCAGTGAAAAGCAGTGGTTATGATCAGCTGCTGTATTTCTGTGACACCAGTATTTCTGTTCTCTGAGGGCAGAAAACTGCAGGAAGAGAGTTTTCATAGACTGACAGAATCACAGAATATGTAGATTGGAAGGGATGCGCAAGGATAATTGAATCCAACTCCTGTCCCTGTGCAAGACACACCAAAAATCACACCACATGCCTGAGCATTGTCCAAACACTTCTTGAGCTCTGTCAGGCTGGTGCTATGACCACTTCCCTGGTAAGTGCCCAAACACTCTATGGGTGAAGAACCTTTCTTCTAATATCCAACCTAAACCTTCCCTGACTCAGCTTCATGTTTTTTCCTTGAGTCCTGTCACTGGTCACCACAGAGGAGAAATCAGTACTTGCCCCTCTGCTTCCTCTCATGAGGAAGTTGTAAATGCACTGAGGTGTCCCCTCAGTCTCCTCCTGGCTGAACAGACCAAGCAACCTCAGCCATGCCTCACACGGCTTCCCCTCCAAACCCTTCACCATCCTCATGGCCCTTCTTTGGATGCTCTATATTACCTTTGTGTCTTTTTTGTGTTGTGGCACCCAGACCTGCCTCCGGCTCTGGAGGTGAGACTGCCGCAGAGCAGAGCAGAGCAGAGCAGGACAATCCCCTCCCTTGCCTAGCTGTGATGCTGTGCTTGATGGCCCCAGGAAAGGGGTGGCCCTGCTGGCTGCCACGGCGCTGCTGACTTAAATTTTGGGGTAGTTAATTATCAGAATATGCTGTGTAGGGGAAAAAAGCCTCAAGTTTTGAAAATCTACTTTGCTTGAGAACTTGAAGAATACGTGTGAGTAATACCCTCAGAAAAAGAATGAGAGAAGGATGAAAACAACTCAAAAAAATACAAAGAAGTTTCCAGCCTCTCAAGTTGGAGATAATCTGATGGAAGAAACTATCCATTCCACCAAATAATCAGGTGATTACATGCTACACTGGTATTTAGGTGGGAGGATGAGGTGAAACTTTAGAACTGAATTTTCCTCAAAAGCCATGTGGCTCAGGACTGGTGCTTCCTGAAGGAGCTTACTGTATTTTGGTATAAATCTCTCAAGAGAAAACCAAATTTTGAATCAGATTGTCTGGGCAGGACACCATAGTTCCCTCTGGAATGCTGTAATTTGCAGTAGTCTGTCTTGATTCTGTTCACTGTCCATCCAGCTACCCATGTGGTGGAAAGGAGACACAAGAAACCCTTACCCAGAGACAAGGTTAAAGTACAGTAATTTCACGACTATAAGGCGCACCCTTTTGACTAAAATCTCCCCCCAAAACCGGAAGTGCGCCTTATAGTCCGGTGCGCCTTATCTGATCTACAAAGTTGCGACATTTGCCACCCCGGAAGTGAGAGCCCGTCGGCATCGGGGCCTCCCCCGTGCGGGGCGGGTCCGCCGGCTTCGGGGCCGCCCCCGCGCGGGGCGGACCCGCCGGCATCGGGGCCTCCCCGCCGGCATCGGGGCCGCCCCCGCGCGGGGTGGACCCGCCGGTATCGGGGCCTCCCTGCAGGCATCGGGGCCGCCCCCGCGCGGGGCGGACCCGCCGGTATCGGGGCCTCCCCGCCGGCATCGGGGCCACCCCCGGGGCCACCCCCGCGCGGGGTGGACCCACCGGCTTCGGGGCCTCCCCACCGGCATCGGGGCCTCCCCCGCGCAGGGCCGTCCCGCCGGCATCGGGGCCACCCCCGCGCGGGGCCGGCCCGCCGACATTGGGACGGCTCCCTTGCAGGGGGTGTTAAAGCCGCAGGGATGGGATCGGCTGCTGCGCGGGGGGGGCGAAAGCCGCAGGGATCGGATCGGCTGCTGCGCGGGGGGGGCGAAAGCCGCAGGGATCGGATCGGCTGCTGCGCGGGGGGGGCGAAAGCCGCAGGGATCGGATCGGCTGCTGCGCGGGGGGGGCGAAAGCCGCAGGGATCGGATCGGCTGCTGCGCGGGCGGGGCGAAAGCCCCCGGAATCATGGCGGCCACCGCGCGGGCGGGGTGAAAGCCCTCGGAATCACGGCGGTCGCCGCGCGGGCGGGGCGAAAGCCCCCGGAAGCACGACGGCCGCCGCGCGGGGTGGGCGAAAGCCCCCGGAAGCACGACGGTCGCCGCGCGGGCGGGGCGAAAGCCCCCGGAATCACGGCGGCCGCCGCGCGGGGGGGGCGAAAGCCCTCGGAATCACGGCGGTCGCCGCGCGGGCGGGGCGAAAGCCCCCGGAATCACGGCGGCCGCCGCGCGGGGGGGGCGAAAGCCCTCGGAATCACGGCGGTCGCCGCGCGGGCGGGGCGAAAGCCCCCGGAATCACGGCGGCCGCCGCGCGGGGTGGGCGAAAGCCCCCGGAATCACGGCGGTCGCCGCGCGGGCGGGGCGAAAACCCCCAGAAGCACGGCGGCCGCTGCGCGGGGGGGGCGAAAGCCCCCGGAAACACGGCGGCCGCCGCGCGGGGTGGGCGAAAGCCCCCGGAAGCACGGCGGTCGCCGCGCGGGCGGGGCGAAAGCCCCCAGAATCACGGCGGTCGCCGCGCGGGCGGGGCGAAAACCCCCAGAAGCACGGCGGCCGCCGCGCGGGGGGGGCGAAAGCCCTCGGAATCACGGCGGTCGCCGCGCGGGCGGGGCGAAAGCCCCCGGAATCACGGCGGCCGCCGCACGGGGGGGGCGAAAGCCCTCGGAATCACGGCGGTCGCCGCGCGGGCGGGGCGAAAGCCCCCGGAAGCACGACGGCCGCCGCGCGGGCGGGGCGAAAGCCCCCGGAATCACGGCGGCCGCCGCGCGGGGTGGGCGAAAGCCCCCGGAATCACGGCGGTCGCCGCGCGGGCGGGGCGAAAACCCCCAGAAGCACGGCGGCCGCTGCGCGGGGGGGGCGAAAGCCCCCGGAAACACGGCGGCCGCCGCGCGGGGTGGGCGAAAGCCCCCGGAAGCACGGCGGCCGCCGCGCGGGGGGGGCGAAAGCCCCCGGAATCACGGCGGCCGCCGCGCGGGGTGGGCGAAAGCCCCCGGAATCACCGCGGCCGCCGCGCGGGGGGGGCGAAAACCGCCGGAAGCACGGCGGCCGCCATGCGGAGAGGGGGAAAACCGCCAGAATCGGAGCGGCTGCCACGCGGGGAGGGGGCAAGCAGCTGGAATCGGGGCAGCGGCGGCACGGGGCAAGCCTGCCGGCATTGGGTCACCCGGAGCGCCAGGGAACTCCCGGAACAGCGGGGCCCTGGGGATGCTGCACGGAGCGGCGGTGGGCATAGCCCGGCCCTGCCGGGTACAGGCAGGCCCGGGAGCCAATGGCTGCCAGATTGAGGCGGGGCCTCGGCCAGCAAGCGTGCGGGAGGAGCTGGGGGCGGAGCCTCGCTGCAAAAAAAAACCCGGTGCGCCTTATAGACCGGTGCGCCTTATCTGATCTACAAAGTTGCAAAATGTGCCGGCTCCCGGGGGGTGCGCCTTATAGTCCGGTGCGCCTTATGGTCGTGAAATTACTGTAATAGTATTTTCCTAGTAAGAGAAGAGAACAATATTCAACAGTGTCTTTTTTGAGGCTGGTGTCTTAGTGATACCTTGAGGAGAAAGGAGCTAAAACTAAATAACAAAATTTAAAAATGGGCAATACAAGAGCTACCTGGTGCTGCCTGATACTTGTCAGGAAATGCAGCTTGATGTGTGTAGTGCATGTTAACCTTATGCACTCTACTGCACTTGCAGCATGCAAGCCACCAGGTTTGTCCGTGCAAAGCAATATGCCTGCATTTTGCTGGTGAAATATGTCTCTCTTTCTGATGGGATACATTTGCTTGTTATGCTTGAGCAGTACAGAGTAACTGGGTGGACAATTGCGGCAGGACAGTATTCTGACAAAATCCTGTTTTATTCTGTATTGCTTTGTGTTCATAAAGGTTGCTGATATGCATGCTAGGAATTGAGTGGGCTGTGAGTGGGAAGTCTGAGACTGCTGGAGAGAACAGTTTTTCAGGAACTGCTGCTGTAAATAAACCCTTTAGCCTGTCTGGTTGCCAGCTTATGTTTCACGGTTAACAGAGAATGTTTTCTAGTGACTGCCATAAAGGGCAATCTTGATTTTTCTGTCGTAAGGGTGGTTTGAGAAGGTTTAAAAGGTATGTAAATTTCATTTTTGGAGCCATCTATGCATGCCAAGCTCACCGAGATAGCTTCAACCTCTCTCTCTATGCTGTGTGGCAAGTACACATGCTGCTCCAGGTCTTGCACTTGACCAAAATCCCTTCTGCTTTCAAGACTGTGCAAACTATCACACTAGTGAGTTACATCTTGTCTGTTAACCTTAGTGGCAAAGGAATTTAGTGTGCCATTAATGGGAAGGTACAAGAAAGATCAAGTAAGTACCCTCACTGTGCTTCACTCAGGATCTGGCATATGACTGTCAATTCAGAAAACCACTTGGGAATGCCAGTGACATGCATGGCAGCAGCATGTGCCGTGAAGGTCTAGGGGTTGAATGAAGCTGATGGAATTGAACCATGATGGAAACCTTCACATTACCTTCTACCAGTCCCTCTGGATGGATCTAGATGGCTCACATATTTTGGCATGCTTTTATGCAGAATTGTAAAACTACTGCAAATGTTGACTACAAATCATAGCAGTCAGATGCTGTGAGGAAGAATTAAGAAAGTTATCTTTGCTGAAATTGGCAGTGAGTATTTGATTTCAACATCTGGGTTAAGAGTGTATATCTTAAAAATTTTTAAAGTTGGTTTTTAACTTTCTGTGGAAGCAATTACTAAAGCAGAGGCAGGTGACAGTGCTGCTCTGTTTCAGTGAGAAGCTAAGTGCAGTCCTCTAGACATTACCACTTGTCTTCTTTATAGACATTCGTTTAAATACATATCTGTGTTTTGGGGATTTTAGTAATCTTTTGCTTACATTAATTACATTCATTTCTTAAATCAGTCTTTTCCTAATGTTACATTACTGACTTCACAAATATTCCATAGGTAAAGGAAGTGAACTGGTTGTTTGTAAAGCACGAAGCTGATAAATACAGCCCATCATTGGATGCTGCCCAGTGGTGGCTGCGACTCATGTTTGCACCATGTTTGATTGATAAACATTTGCAGCCACCCAGGTGAGCAGGTCAGCCACACCAAGCACAATCTGCCTAGCGGCAAGGTAGTTTCCAATGCTCTCATGTTGCCACTAGCCTGAGTGATCTCCATGCACTGGAAAGCAATGCCAGAGTGGGTTTGTTCTGCATGTCTTGTATCTTCACATGGTTGGCTCAAGTATCACTTCTGGTTAGTGACACAGAACCAATCCTCCCTGTCAAATGGTGTATTTGTCCTAGAGGCTGCTCTCTTTCCCCTTGCCCTGCATAGTCTATCTTGCCTAGTCTGTAGGACTGGACCCTGAATGAGAACAACCAGAAGCTTTAAGTGTAAAAAAACGTTTTTGAATGGCTAGTTACCAAATACAGTGCTCTTGGATATGAAATGTTTAACTTGCACAGCTGTGCTTCAGAGAGAGAAATCTTTTGTCTGCCTTTTCCCTATCATCTTCCAAAGCTGTACAGCCAAGAGATTTTAATTTCTTCCCTTTTTGTCTTTAGCAGATTTATTCTTGTATTGCACAGCTATTCTAAACAGAGGCCTTTTAAAATGCTGTGAGAGGCTTTATTTTTGTTTGCATCTCTTTTAGAAGTATTCCTAAGTCAATTTGTTCCAGTCTGGCAGACAGCAAATAGGCTAAATTTCTCTTCATGTCCCTTCAGCTTGCTTGCTTTAGCAAACACAGGAATAGACTCCTTTGTAGTGTGCTGTGGTACAGCTTGAAATGAAACCTGGTTTCAACAAAGGTGGACACACTTTCATCTCCGAGGGCCAAACTGAAAGACCTACTTCGTGTTTTCAAGCAGTCTTAAAGCAGTCTTAAAGCAGCATCATAAAAGACATTTAAATGGAGAGCAGAGCTGTTCAGTTCTGTCACGTGCTGCTGCTGGGCCTCTGGAGCTTACCCTTTGCAAATGTAATTTGGGTTGCTCAGACTTCTCAGATGTCCTGTGTTTTGTAAAGCCTTTTGTGTGCTTTGTTTCTGTGCCGTTTTTTCTGTGGACATGGGCAGTTACATGGCTACAAGGAGGAACAGTTACAGAAGTGCCAGCATTGGTGCCTCATCAGCAACAACACTTCAGTATTTGCATTTGTGCTCTAATGAAATGGTTACATTTTAAAAGGCAGTTGTAAAAAGATCGTATTGTCCATAGTGTAGATGACACAAGGAGCAGCAGATATGTCTGTCCCACAAGACTTAAGTGTCTTCACCTGTTGTGTGTGGCAGAATTTCATTTTCTGTTGCTGCAGGAAGGCAGAAATGGTGGAGGTTCAGAAATGGTGTCCAGCTTTCTGTCTAGCCAGGACAGGGGCATGTTGAGCCTCTAGGACAGTAAGTGAAATGTACCCTTCCACATGGCACACCAGCAAAGTCTCCATATAAGGGGCTGCTTTGCTAAGGGCTGATTCACAGCATTATCTTTGTACAATTGGTTTTGTACACATCATGGGACTGTGGCTGGAGATACCAGCTTGCTCCGACCCTTCAGTACAGTCTCATAAAAATGCTATTGAAGCTTAGACTGCACTGGCAGCATCAAAAGGGTTTGGAGGTTGAACATAGCAGGGACAATTTTCAGTGGTAATACTCAATCAGCGCTTCCGTCTTTCTCTTTGGTGCCAACATGCACTTTTACTTGCTATTGGGTAGGTGGAAGTGTGTGTGTGAACATATGACAGGAACTGCCATTCAGCTCTGGAGGATTCTGTTTTCTACTGCCTTGTATGTAGCACAGTCACTGCTGAGATGCCTGAAGGTAAAGGTGAAATACAGTCAGTGCAAAACAAGGTGAAATTCAGCTCAAGACCCAGATGTGGTGTAAGGCAAGGGGTAATTGTCCCTCTGGCTTCTTTCTGAGGTTGCTCCAGCATTGGCAATTCTCAGAAGGGTTAGAGGATATTTTGCCTTGGCAAATTCAGGAGAAGTGCTGCTATCTAGAGAGACATGGCATCATCATTGCTGAGTTTGGTGGTAGTAATTTTCACTGCTGCCCCCTCAGCTGTATCTCACTGGTAGCACTTTGCAACTGGAAGGAACCAGCGTTTTTCAGACTCCTCAAGAGTGGTGTGAAGTATCAATACATGAATTCACAGTACAGATTCTTCTGGTTTAGACTCAGTGTACTAGTAAATAATCAGGAGATTGGACTGAAACAACTCTTTCTGAGAGGAGAAGAAACTGTCTAAGTGCATTGACAATGATATGTGATTGAAAAAATATCAGCAGAAATTAAAGAAAACTGGTCAGGGCAGTTCCGTATATTTACATCCTTCATAAATATCAGCATGTTCTTTTTGACCCTTTCTCATTTTTATTTTGAGTTCTAATTTCTAAATAAGATCCTGTGTCATTCCTCACTATAATTCCGAAATAGCTCTTAGGTTCTGTTTTATTTCTTCAAACAAGACATGTCCAGATGTCTGCTGTGTGTAAGAGATCTGACTGGTTTTAAATGCAAAATACTTCATGACAAAGTTGAATGAATGAGTATCAAATCTGTGCATGTCCTTGCAGAAAATGTTTTCAAAGATTAGATTAATACTTAGTATGTTAGAAAGCTCTGTTTTACCCACAGTATGATCCTCAGTTATTCATGGCATTTTTAAAAATGTTTGTCATTAATCACAGGTTATTAATATCAAGAGAGAGTTAGAAGAAGTTAAATATTGATATCAATGTCCCTGGAATGCCTACACAGTATGACATTTGAACTTGTATTTGTGGGATAAAGGTGTGTTGGAGGTTTTTTGTTTTCTTTTGGTTCTTGGTGGGTTTTTTTGGTTTTTTTTTTTTTGGCTTTTTTTTTAAGAAAGAGTTAGTTAGAAATATGGTCAGATTGGTATAGTAAAACATCTGCTGTTTTCTTTGAAACCTACTATTTTTTAAGAAATATTTTGGTTCATTGTTATTTAATTGAGATAGGGGAGGGGAGGGGAGGGGAGAGGAGATGGAAAATTTTGTATTTCAGATTTTTTTTTTTAAGTTATCTTTCTGCAGCCTAAGAAATTTGTCAGGATGCATTTCTTGAAAGTGAAAGGTTTGCTTTGGAGGTATATACCTTACAATAAATTCCTGTCTTGCTTGTAATTAGTTTCATTTAGCTGTTTATCTTAGCATGAATTTTGTCTAGGGCCATTTCTCACTCTAATGAAATGAAGCAGTATGAACAGAAATGGGTAATTTTGGAAGGAATTTCCTCATCTATTTTTGTGCAGTATATCCAGTACTAATAAAGCATAACAAGAACAGACTTTAATGAATCACAGAATCATAGAATGGTTTGAGTTGGAAGAGACTCAGAGATCTAGTTCCAACCCCCTCTGCCGTAGACAGGGATGCCACTCACTAGATCAGGTTCCTCAGAGCCCCATCCCACCTGACCTTGAACATTTCCAGGAATGGGGTTAATGAAGAGATGTGATGCAGCTGTGTAAAAAAACCATCCAACCATATATGAATGGTTTTCTTTACACACCTGTTTCCACTTTACTGGTCCTGTGATTTATATAGTATTGTTTTACGTTGCCAAACATTCAGCAGTGTATGTAGCACATTGTTTTGAACTTCAGTTGTCCAAAGGCTACAGTTAGGGTTTTGAATCTCTAAGAGGAAATAAGTGAGAGTTTGTAAGACTTCATGGTCCTCCATAATAGGTAAGCTCTTCTTCCAAAGTCTTTTGCATGTCAGTTGAATATTTCGGAGTTTCTCTTCCTTAATCACTCACCTTCCCTAAATCTGCATGTTGTGCAAGCCAAATCCTGCAACTGTGCTTGCTTGAGAACATGCATTTAATTCTTTTGGCCCATGCTCCAATTAGAATTTTGTCAGGTTTACAGATCCTCAGGGTCATATTTTATAGATGTTTAGTTTACATAGACCTCTGAAGATCATTCAGTGCTTTTGATTGCATAAATTCTTCTAAGAACTGAGGCCTGGGTTAACTGAGCCAGCTGATGTCAAAGGCCTGTACATGTACAGCTGTTGAAGCCTCCAGCCCCATGGAACTCAGACCTGCAAGTTTTTGTGGTGGCATGCAGAGTGGCCTGAGTGAGCTCAGTCTCTAAGATCTCTGGATGTCCCATTCCCTATCTTCTCCATCAAGAGAATAGTAGGTAAGGCTGTTTGTGGGTAAGCATCATGAGGCATCAATCTTTGCATACTTTCAGGGAACTCATCTCAGTAATCTTAAAATATAATCGGTTTCAAACCTTGGTTTAATTTTCATTTTAATCTCAATTAATCAGTGACATTATGTTAGAGGCACACAGCTAGATATATTTCTAGGGATAAAAGGAAACTTGGTACATAGTTGAACATTTGAAGCCTTTCTAATCTTTTTGTCCTCTGGCTGTCAGATACAGGATGTTTCCCTGTATTTTTGTCTGGCTTACATTTGAATGCAAATCCTTGCTAGCTCATTTCCAGGGCATCTTTTATATCACTGGTTTTTCTACATCATGTCAAAGTCAGGTTTAGGAACTTTTATTAGGGACTCCGTTGCATATGATCTGTTACGCACAGTTGGATATGAGCCTGCTCATGGAATAATCTGCTATCTTTAAGTTTCTTGTATTTTTTTCAAAATTGTTTGCCAAGAACAACTCCTTTCTCTGAGGCTGGGTTTTTAAAAAAAAGAAATTAAAAAGCTGCAGGACAGGACCTCAGAGTCATGCCAATAGTTCAATGATAACAATAATTGTTGATACTTCAAAAAGCACACTGTAAAGATAGTTCAGAATGTTTTTCTTGCTGAGAATTAAGTCCTTGGAGAATCATTTAACATCCAAAACCACCTCTGTGTTAAAAAAGGGAAAAACTGAAACCCTTAAATTCTGTTCAAGGAAGTGAAGTTTCATCCTTACACAGAAACGCTGAGTTTCTACAATTTTTCTGATTTCTGTAGGAAATTACTTCGGGTTTTTATAGGTGGTTAATAATGTTGTTTCACTCACACTTTTTAGCCAAGCAACATGTTTTCAGTATTGCTATAGTAGCACTATTCCAATTTTCAATTGGCTTAGAAAAGCTGTGAAATAAAAGAAGTCCTACAAATAAAATTACAAATCAAATCTGGCACAATAAAGCCTTTCATCCACAGAAGCTGCTTGTGTTTGCTTGTGAGGAATAGCATGGAATAGTTGTTTGGGCTGGAACTGAAGGCATTGGTTTCCCTCTAAGAAGATGAGGGAGTTTTGTTTTCATAATTTTTGTGCAAGACAATGTTAATATTCCTGTTTTCCTTTCAGTAAATCATGGGCAGGCTTTCTCTTAATATAATTTCTAGAAAAATGAAGAGGGAAACATCTTGACTTCAGGCTGTGTGTGCTTGATTCTTCTCTTTGTAATTCTAAAGTTAGAGAGGGTACCCATGCTCCATTGTAAACTCAGGAAATTATACATTTTAAACATTTTCCAAACATTGGGTATGATTTCTCCATTAAAGAATGATTGTGAACTGCAAGCTGAGACAAATCCTAGTATCTTTCATATAATGCAGTTTTAGTCTCAGGTTATCATGAGAAATGGTATCAAGGCAGATGCAATTTTGGAACAAATTTTAATAAACAACACAAAATAATCAGTCCATGATGGATAAGCTTCCTGGTAACTTCAATAAATAAAGACTATTTTTTTGAAGTGCTCAGGACCTTCAAATCTTATAATTGATATACTTTTCAGAAATGCTTTCCCAGAAGATGTGTTCTTTCTTTAAAAATGTCTTTGTTGAATGCAAAGATAAAATATGAGAGATAGCCAAGATTGACTTGAGGCTATGGTAAAACTCCCTGCTATGTTTTACTAGTCCTCATGCACAGGCATCTTCTCAAGTACTGCTGTGTTGAGCGCTGGTTGCCTGGTGTAGCAACGTACATTGTTGTCACCATCACATCCGCCTTTAACATTCATATTGTTAAAACTCGTGGAGGCATCGTGAATATCAGGTTTTCACCCTGGCACTGCTGCAGCAGAGCTGTTTAACTGTTAAGGTGTTGACTGGATGCAGAGTTCCCTGTCACTATCATTCTTGTCTCTTCCTAGAGCAGGTTATACCCCAGACGCTCTGCATTGAGTGCTGGTGTACCTGAGAGTCCCTGCTTGGTTACTGCAAGACCCACTTCTGGCAAAAGGATTTGGGCATTTCTTTTTTTCTAGAAAGTCGTATTGCTGTTGTCACCTCAGCACTCTGCTCATCTGAGTGATGATGCCAGCTCCGTAGAAAACACAGGTTGGAGTCATTAAAAGTGGAGGCAAGAATTTCTAGCACTTGTAAGAGGTACTGGATTGAGAAAAACAGTGCAAGAGGTCTTATTTTTGGATTTTTATGTTTTGGTAGACAAAAGGTGAACCCAAAGCAATAGAATAGAGGTTCTTATGCACGAGATCTAGCTCAGATTACAGTAATTTCACGACCATAAGGCGCACCGGACTATAAGGCGCACCCCCTGGGAGCCGGCACATTTCGCAACTTTGTAGATCAGATAAGGCGCACCGGACTATAAGGTGCACTTTTTTTTTGCAGCAAGGATCCGCCTCCAGCTCCCAGCGCGTGCTTGGTGACCGAGGCCCCGCCTCAACCCAGCAGCCATTGGCCCCCAGGCCTGCCTGTACCCGACAGGGCTGGGCTATGCCTGCCGCCGCTCCGTGCAGCATCCCCAGGGCCCCGCTGTTCCGGGAATTCCCTGGCGCTCCGGGTGTCACGTGCTCCCCGGTGCACTGGGAACCCTGCACTGCCGGCGCACTCCGGGAGTCCCCTGACGCTCCGGGTGACTCAATGACGGCAGGCTTGCCCCGTGCCACCACTGCCCCGATTCCGGCTGCTTTCCCCCTCCCCGCGCGGCAGCCGCTCCGATTCCAGCGGCTTTCCCCCTTCCCGCGCGGCAGCCGATCCAATTCCGGGGGCTTTTTCCCTGCCCGTGCGGGGGGGCTCCCCGAGTCCGGCGGCTTTCCCCCTCCCCGTGCGGGGGTGTGCCCCGATTCCGGCAGCTTTCCCCCTCTCCATGCGGTGGCCGCTGTGATTCTGGTGGCTTTCCCCATCCCCGTGCGGGGGGCACCCTGATGCCGGCGGGGCCGCCCCGCGTGGGGGACACCCCGATGCCAGCGGGCTCTCACTTCCTGGGTGGCAAATTTCGCAACTTCGTACATCAGATAAGGCGCACCGGACTATAAGGCGCACTTCCAGTTTCGGGGGGAAAATTTTAGTCAAAAGGGTGCGCCTTATAGTAGTGAAATTACTGTAATCAAGTTTCCTGCACCACCTGTTCTGCTCCCTTTTCACCATCTTCATCTGGTGCTCTTTTGGTCTCTCTGTGACCCTTCAGCAACACTGTGCAAGAGCAGGGCTCACACAGATCCTGTTTAGTAGGTGCTGGGAAAAAGATTGCAAAATAGAAGCAGTGGTGCCTGTAGCATTACATTCAGATTAAGGATTGAACCCCTAAACTTTTCCTTAGTCAATTCTGTTGTCAATGGATGAATCATTTTACTTTGTGAATGAGGCAGGCCCTTGGGAGGCTCTAAATCCTGTGATAGTCTTCCAGATGAAAAGGTGAAGAAACCCACAAATGCTGTCCCAGCCAGCTGAAGGAGTTTCTCCAGCAAACAGGTTTTGCTGCTTTGCTCTGTCTTGCCGTGATGACAGCTGCAGCTGAAGGCAGGCCATACCTGGCAAGGAAAGCATCCTGAAGACTAACCATCAACTTAGAAGGAGCTGCAGCCTTGCTGACTAAATGTGGCAGACAAGCATGATGTTTTTCTGAATGGAGTACAGCATTATTACATGCTCAGAAAGAAATGTATTATTTTTTTCTTTCTACTACCCTCTGAGCCCCTCTCTCAGGAAAGCATTCTTGATGCTGCTTATTATTAGTAGGAATTGTAATTGTGGTTCATTGAGAGTAAAGCCTGCTTATTCAGCAGCAGAGCTCCTACTGATTTCAGAAAACCCAAAATATGAGCACAAAATCTCTGAGACACACAAGAGGGAAGGCACTTGCTACACATAAATAACTGAATTTATGTAAAATCTGGGATCCTAGAATTGTGGAAATCAAAAATTAACGTGAAGGTTTTCTTTTGTTCCTACTGTGTATCCCTATTTATTTCTAAATTATTTCTTACAGAGCTAAAATCACAGACAAAAGCATAAGCCTACATAAGTTGAAAACAGTGATTTTGTTCAGGTGAGGGGTTCTTTTTCCCTTGAAGACACCATCCAGAGACTATGTTAAGTGACAAATGAGCATAGCTGGAGCTTAAGAATACATTACAATGCCAAACTACCTCACAGGCTTGCAGAACTTGCCAGGGTTTATGAGCCTTTCCTCTGTAACATATGCCCTTTTGTTTCCTGAAGAGACACTCAATTAAAAACATACCTTCCTAAGTAAAAGAAACCATGTACAGTTTGTAACAGAGGTGCAAGTCAACCCCTTCCCCCCATGGTCAACTGGGTAAACAACTTGATTCATACCTTGCTTATAAGATGCCAGTTTCCTTCCTTCCTTCCTTCCTTCCTTCCTTCCTTCCTTCCTTCCTTCCTTCCTTCCTTCCTTCCTTCCTTCCTTCCTTCCTTCCTTCCTTCCTTCCTTCCTTCCTTCCTTCCTTCCTTCCTTCCTTCCTTCCTTCCTTCCTTCCTTCCTTCCTTCCTTCCTTCCTTCCTTCCTTCCTTCCTTCCTTCCTTCCTTCCTTCCTTCCTTCCTTCCTTCCTTCCTTCCTTCCTTCCTTCCTTCTCCTCTACTTCTTGTTTCATAGCCTTTATTTCAAACAGAAAGTACATTCAGTAATATTTAAGATGACATGGAAGTCAAAAATCAGAGAAAATGCACTCACCTATTCCCACTCCTTCCAGTTTGCTGGTCTGTTTTGGTTGTCTATCCTGGTCCTTTGTCATCTTGATGACCTTCTTAGCAATATCAGAGAAGAAATCAAAACACTGAGGCTGCGCTTTAACTCCACTATTAGCAGGAGTCCTCTCATAGGAGGTAGCAGAGAAGGTGATTAGCAGTGATGTGATTTTGGGTGCTCTATTGCATGGGTGGGGTCCTCAGCATTCGCAGGTACTTTTTGGGCAAGTCTGCAGCTCCTGCTGAGTTTGCTTCAGCATCTTACTTTGTGAAAGAGAAATGTACAAGTGATCCTGGATTGATGGCTAGCAGGGCCTGTGGAACTGCACAGGTCGTTGTGGGGACTTCAGTACAACTGTACCTTTGTGGATGAATTTATACTTAGATTTCTGCTGTTATTGACCTCAGTAATTTATCAATGCTAAACATTTGTCTTAAAAAATTCTAGTAATTAAGGAAGTCCTAATATTGTCCATTAGTTAAAATCTTGAATTAGATAGATACTTACACTGTGGTGGCCAAACCTTTAATACATAGTGCTTTTAAGTACAGAAAGATAGGTCTTTCAGAAAAGGAAGCAATGCTTCCCCCTCAGATGGTGATGGAGTAATAGCCTAGTAAATTTGTACAGGGTAGAGAGACAGAAAACAGAGAGCATTTAAAATATTCTGAGCTTCTTTTGGAAATATGAGAAAGCAGAGCCCAACTGTTTTCAAAGTTGCTTTTTTTTCATGTAGAAGCTGGCAAAACATTACTTCTCCATAAAAACAATTAGAAGTCAGGTTTCAGCTTCTGTGAGATTAGTTTGAAATCCAGGCTATGTAAAATGAGTAAATGTGGGTTTTTTTTACACCTGTCTTTTAATGTTTTAGGATTCAGGTATTAGTTTTTATACATTTGTTTGATTAGAACAATTATTTTTTATTATTAACAGAGGTAAATTTTGCATTGTATTCTTACTTGAGAATGTTGAACTTTTAGAAAACTTTCAGTAGTATCATCATGTCCCAAGAGGACTGTTAGTGTAGTCCTGGCTATATTCCCTTTTAAAAAATCAGCATGGAAGTACTAATAATCAGTAATGGTAATAAAATTGCAAACATAGATGTGTGTGATGCAAGTTAATGTGAATCAACTTATCTAAGATTCCCCTGGGAAGGCAATCCATTTGCTAATTACCTGGGATTCTGTGAGAGGACAGAATCCCAACAAGATTTTTTTCCCTTCTTTACAACAAGATGGACTCATCACCCTCCCTGAGCTGTCGGTCCACCAAATGCCTGTTCCAGTCTACAGGCACTGCTGAAGGACACCCACTTCCCACTCCTCACCTCTGCATTGTCCCATTTTTTTTTGCATTCAGTTCCTCCACTGGATCCACACCTCTGCTGCCTCCTTTCTAAGGGAGCCAAATTTTTTTAGCCCTGAGGAACCTTCCATAAGGTCCTAACCAAAACACCGCTCTATCACTTCCATGTGCAAGCAACCAAAAGAGAAAATATAGTTGAGGTAGCCAGATCTCTGGTTCCCAATGGTGTTTGTTTATGCTTTTCACGGGATAAAGGAAGGAGTTCATGTTGGACAGCTACCAACTGCCATTGCTCCTGGGACTTGCCTGGTGCATCTCCTCTGCATCATAACAAAGGGCCTCTTGCAACTGCTCTGTGCAAAATCAGGAAGAATTTTGTCTGCATTAAAGTAGCTGAGCCAAGTCCCATTTTAGGGCATGAGAGGGGGCTACTCTTCAAGTGTTGCTATTTTTCATTGCCCTTTGGTCACCAAATGGATCTACTATGGCAAAACTCTGGTTCTGGATGCAGAAAATTGCCTTTCCCAAATCAAATGGTGTTCCCCTTAATGCATTAGCAGATCTCAAGGCATGGTTTTGCAATGATAGCAGTTTCTTCAAAACACACATTGTGTTCACATTAGTTATTATAGTGGTACATTGTAAATGAGGTTGTAAAATCTAAAAAAAAGCCTTAAAATTTGACCCTTCCTTGAGGGTCCAGATAGCTGAAATGAATTTCCAGCACCCAGACATGCTTCACTCCAAATCAGATATTTGTAGGCTCTGAACTGCAGAAAAGTGTGGAAGATTAAGGCTTCTGTAATGCAGTTAAAATACCAGTGTAGATTGAGACTACATCATGTTTTTGCTAGTTACTGTATAATTTCAGAGTTATCATGTTATCAGGTTATTAAGCATGAGTCATCCGATCTTGCCAGTCTGAATAAAGAATTTACATAATCTCTAAAATGTGATTTAGAAAACAAGAGCAGACTATCAGCCAGGATCCTGCTGTCTAACTGAGCAGACAAGGTACTCTTCAGAACACCAGGGACATAATGATGCATTTTCTGTGCTTTTTGCAGCATAAGTCCCCCCCTGCCAAAGTGCCATTGGCAACTTCTATTGCAGTTGGCAAACTGAAGACACGGTGCTTCTGAGGAACTTGCACAAACAATCTTGACAATGGCAGTCAGAATGTGGCAGACCTTATCTCATTTCCGTAAGGGAAAAGAGGTCCTTCAGCCAAACGGGGCTTTCTGTCTTCCCAAAATACATTCCTGGCTGTGTGGCGACTGAGATACTCCATGATATCACACAAGGTTTACACTGATGCAGCTTCTGACTGTACTGCTGACTTTGATTCTCCCTCCTTTCCTCTGTTTGCTTTCCAGGTTGTCTTCTTTGCCTTTCTATGAGTATGGTGTTCCTCCTCCTGTGTTTTGATGTTTCTTCTGTGGCAGGGTACATTATAAGTACATATCTTTAAATGAAGAAACATGAATGTCCCAGAGGGTTTGACCCCTGTTAATAGTGATCTTTAAAACAAATAACAAAATACAACAAAAACCAAGTTTTAGATGTTTAAAAGTTGTATGTTTGAAAAAGGAGGTCTTTTCCACTGCCTAAAAGACTTGCTAATTGGCGACCTTCTGCGTTTATTATATTTCACAGATGCACTGGGCATGCAAGGAGCTTTGTGTTGCAGATGATGCTCTGAGATCTCTGTTTGCATGTGGGCTGGAATTCAAGATATTGTAGCTGTTGTTCTCTCTGCATGCACTCTGGCTTGAGCTACTGCAAAAACAAGCTTGAATTTTACACAATTTTGTTTCCTAATGATGTGCTTCTTCCTGTTCATTTACTCCCTCCATGCTTAAGAAGACGTTGAAAAAATACCTAGAAATTTGCAAAGTTTCTAGAAATTCTCATACTGGCTCCATTCTTGACCCCACCAAAGATGCACAGTGGGGTGGAAAAACCCAGGAGGAGCCTTGTGGGGAAAATCATAGGCAGTACTTCTCTATTTTATTTCTAGTTTTGTTTTCCACCCTTGCCTGGTGAATGGGAGTGATTGGACAGGGATGTGCAAACTGCAAAATAATTGAAACACAGCCTCCTCTCCTCCCCTGGCACAGGGCAAACACAGATATCTGCAGCTAACTGGTGACAGGTGACACTGGGGAGCATTAGATAGGCAGGTAGTAATTTGTGTTGATTTTAGGGAAAGCATTCCCCAGGGGCAGTTAGCCACCGTGTGGCTGTCTTCTTGAGCCTTGACGCAGTTCATTTTGCATCTAAAAATGCTTGTGTGGAAGAGGACAAGGAATAAAATGAGGTGTAACATTGTCATGAATGCTGCATTTCATCTGGGAAAAATATAATGGGCTTTTCTGCCTGTATGAAAACAAAAGTGAAATGAGAACAACAGGAACTCCAAGACTTGCAGGTCTTGTTCACAAAGCTCAGCAGAGAGAGGGTTAGGATGAGCTCCAAACAGGCCTGCACAAATGAGAAATTCACACATTAGCTGTCTGAGGTCGCTGGAGGTGACTTCTCTGTCATTAGGTGTGTACAAAGGGAGACATACTGTTATCTTGTACTGCAAATTTCTAAATAGTTTTTGTGAAAATGGCAAAAGTGTTTCTGGAATTTAATAATGATTTAGATATTGTAAAACAGATAATATAAAAAAAGCAAAATGTTAAGTCTCAAAGTTAAAGGGAGGTTATTGCTTAAGCCTTGCAGGTCCTTTAAGAGTCACTTAGGCCTTTGAGCAACTGATGACTGTCGGTGTGGAACAGTGAAAGGTGAGCTTTTTTGCTTATTCCTTGTATTGAAAACTCAAGTTTTGAGCCTTCCTTTTGATACCTCTTAAATTCAGTCAAAAAGGAGATATTTGATTCAGTTGAGAAATGTGCACAAATTATGTAAAAATTTCATCATTTCTTCAGGTCTGATAAATGTTGATGCTTGACTGCTACCTTGGTGTTCAAGATTAATTGTATGTTTTAAGATTTTGTTAAATTTTCATTTCCTAGATATGAACACACAATCACCATCTTTTGGACTGCTTTTATATTTTGTCCAAAGATTTAAGATTCTGATCATTTTGCCACTGATACTGAATTAGCTTGTTTGAAAAGCAGTTTTCAGTTGTATATTGCAGGGATGTTCTGAGAATGAGGATAGAGGCCGCTTAAAACGAGGCATAGTTTTGAAATGTTTTGAAAGGGCATGAGATAAGAGTGAAATGGGTTTAACTGAGTGTAAAAATGCTTTGTTTCCCCATGCAAATGTGGTCATGCTTTGGGAGTGCTGAAGAGTGGGGTTTTGCTCTGTCTCTTTGCAGGTGAGAAGTAAATATGAGCTTGGCAGCACATGACCATCAGTGCCAGGACCCTGTGATCTGAATCGTGTCTTCAGCTGACTTCCCAGAGGCCAGGTGCTGTTGATCCTGGATCATGGAGGACTGCCTTCACACCTCCTCTGAAAATCTCTCCAAGCTGGTGAGCTGGGCCCACAGCCATGGGACCATCTGCAGCCTCATCCCCAACCTCAAGCACCTGCTTTCGGAGGGGGCCCATGGCAACCTGACAGCCATGTGGGGCTGTAGTGCTGGCCATGCCTACCACTGGCCCCTGGCTGCCACTTGCCGGGCCGGCTCCCAGGAGCGCGTCTGCTTTCAGGACAGCCGCAGCTTCAACTCAGACAGCCCCAGCATGCTGGGGGTGCCATCAGAGGCTCAGGCCAGCCCTCTGGAGCGCTACCCAGGCCGGCCGGGGAAGGCCAAGCTGGACTGCACCCGCACTCGTGACTCCTGCGACTTCTCCTACTGCAGTGAGCCGTCAGAGCTGGGCGAGCCTGTTGAGGAGTATGAGGATGAGGCCACCCTCTTCGACATGGTCTGTGAGTCCTCCGTCACCGATGAGGACAGTGACTTTGAGGCACATCCGCACCGTGCCCCCAGTGGCTCCCGGAAACGGCCGGCTGCCACTGCCCAGGCCCAGGCCCAGCCCGCCGATGAGGGCGGTGGTGACGTGCTGCTCAAGAAGATCAAGCAGGAGCTCCCTGAGGACTACTATATAGTGGCCAACGCAGAGCTGACAGCTGGTGCTGACGGGCCGGCCCTGGCCCTGACACAGATGTCCAAGCCCAAGCCAGAGCCCCCGGCTGGGCCCTCCTGCCTGGGACCCACCAGGACCGTACCCCAGCCGGCCGCAGGCCCTGATGCTGACCCACAGCATCCCTGCACCTCCCCACCTGGCCTGCCTCGCATGGCCACGCAGCGGCCACCCCGGGGACCCCTGGCCTCCCCAGCACGGGGCACAGGTGGTGGCCCTGTGGCTGCCCTACAGGTGCCAGCCACCAGCTCCAATGCCATCACCACCGCTGGGAAACCCATCAGCATTCCCCTCTCAGCTCTGCAGCTGCCCGGTCAGGAGGAGCCACTGGTGGCTGGTGAGGAGACCCTCCCGTCCATCCCACAGCTGGCCCCGGGTGGTGAGGTGGCCAGCTCACCCTTGGTGAGTGCTGATCCTGAGGTCAGCTCCAGCCAGCAGCAGCCCCACGCCGTGCCCACCACCACCCCCGAGGCAGCGGTGCAGCCCATGCCAGGTACGACACTGGGAGGGAGTGGAGAGGTGGTAGCATTTTGGGGTGGCCTCCAGCCTGGCTCAGTGAGGGTACAGCTGGGGTGTATGTGCTGTGTTGCATTAGGGTCCTGCTGTCAGGTAAGTCTGTAGATATAGCAGCCACATATGCCTGGGATAGGATTCAGAAAACCTCAACTAAGCTCCTGCACATGAGAAAGTGTATTGCAGCAATAGGCAAAATGGATTTTAAGGTCCATTTTGGGTGCAGTCATGGCATAGGAGAGAGTGTGTAGCGACCTTGCTGTAGGCATGGGTCAGGGAGGACATGAACTGGGCCATGCACCCTCCTGATAAGCCAAGAAGAGGTAGTCTCAGCCAGTGTAGCCTAGAGTTGGAGAGTTTGGTGTTGCCTTCACCTTGTCAGATGTGTCCTGTTGGACCTGGAAAGGCAGAGCACCGGGAGAGAGAGTTTTTGCTTCTATGAATCATGGCCTGTAAGTCAGAGCAGTCGGTGGACACAGGAAGTGTAAGTACAACCTTAACCATGAAATTGATAAGATTTTAATCTGTGGTAAAATTTTTTTTCCCCATTTTCCCGGTGCAAGTTCTCATGCACCGTGTCCGTAATATTTCTCGTTCTCTGCCAAAGCTTATGGAACTGGCACAAACAGATCAACAGTATTGGATAAAGAGCATGTTAAACAGCTGACTTCTGCTGAGTGATTATCCCATCTGCAGAATAACTGTTAGCCACAGGTCTTTGGAAGGAGGTGGAAATCTGTTTTTTGAGCAGACTTGTCAGTTCCCTCTGGACCTGAGCATAGACAGTTCTCACTTTTCTGGCTTCTTCTTTAGTGGTGCCATCCCAGGAGGAGACAAGGCAAGAGCAAGTTCTCCATCTGTTCCCTTGCTAGTTCCCTTGCTGGTTCAGCCTTGGACTGCCTGGTCAGACAGAGTACAGACAAACAGTGAAAGGGCAGTCATTGTGGCAGGTACTGTAAGAGCTAAAAGCCATGACTTTAACTTGAACATCCTGAAATATGATTGAATGCTAGTAAATTTATCAGCTGTCAAAAGCTTGCAGTTCTTCTTTCCAGGTAAAACAACAGACAAAATTAAAACCACAGTTTTACTAAGTAAAACCCTACTAAGCATTAGTAGGGTTGAAAGGATAATAATTGTCTTAGTTACAGCAAAGCAACTTCTTTGGGACCACTTTCTTGCATGACTACATCTCTGAGATGTTGTTTTGCAGTCCTGTTGTGTAACATCCCTCATGCAAATTCCTTTGCAAAACTTCATCTAGTTTAGAACAAGCTCTGCTCTGCTAAATATGAGAAAGGCAGGATGCCTGATGCCACTCAATCCAAATGTGTGTTAAATGTATAGTAATTTCACGATTACAAGCTGCACCTGATTATAAGCCGCACCTCTGGGTGTCAGCAGCCTTTAGGTCTTTGTCCGTATATAAGCCGCAACTGATTAGAGACCACACTGTCATTCGCAGGGAGAACCCGCATGCAACAAAGTTGCCAGTTAGTAACAGAATCGCAGGATCACGGGGTTTACTGGCTCGGCTCAGGGCTTTGCGGACTTGGCCCACTCGGGGCTGTGCGGACTTGGCTGACTTGGGGCTGATGATGGGGCCAGGTGGCCCAGCTCGGTGTTACTGCTCAGCGGGGCCGCTCGGGGCCAGCCGCTGCTGCCACCACTGCCGCTGCCACCACTGCCAGGCTCAGTCGCTCTGGCCTGGTGCTGCCCTGCAGCGGAGGTGGGGACAGAACCTGCCGGCACGCGTGGCAGCATCAGCAGGCGGGGATGGAGCCTACCCACTCCCGCGGCAGTATCCTGTGGCGGGGATGGAGTCCACCCGCTCCCGCCGTGCCAGTGGGAGGCGGGCACGGCACCCCCTGCCTCCCCCCCAGGCTGCGGGGCTGGCAGGAGGGAGCCCCCATTCCCCACCGCGCTGCCAGCACAGAACCTACCTCTACCCGCTGCGCAATAGAGTAACCAATTTGTAACAATCGCGCAATCCCGGGTTTTACTGGCAGGTGCTCGGCTCGGCACTTCGGCTTGCACTTCCGGGTTGGGAAATTTCAGAAATTTTTTCATATATTGACCACTCCTGAGTGTAAGCCGCGTTTCTGGGGTGGGATCAAAATTTTAGTCAAAATGGTGCGGCTTATAATCGTGAAATTCTACCTTCCTCAGTTTTTAACCTGTCACTGCTATATGTGGACCTGGTTTCTACCAACCTGACCCTGCAACTTTCTCAGTCTCAAACTTGCAATTTTGGACAATGGAAGACAAACCTAAGCAGAATTTTTCTGTGTTAGGTGTGTGTTATCTGGGAGAGTGTGTTTCTTTCAACAGGTCCATTAACATTAACACGTTGAAACTCCTTTCAACTGTTTTTGTCAGGTCCTCAGAAACCAAACAAGGTCAGCAGTTGTTACTGCTTAGGGTTAAACCTTACAGGAATAGATGCAGCACAGTATTTTCACATTTATATAGTTCCAAAACCAGGATTGGTCCATGTGTAGTGTCTCACTTTGAGGGCAAAGTGGGATTGCACGTGGATTACACTCACTGGCTAAATCAACCCTCAGAACCTCCAAGTGTTTTTTGTGTGGATGGTGATGGAGTTTTCAGAGTGCTACCCAAATTCCAGTTTGTTTTCAGGGGTTCAATTTCTTGTGCTGTTTCAAAGAAGCATTACTCAATTTCTCTTCTCAGACTGTCTTCTTGTCACGTGCTGTTATTTTACTTGAAGGTAGTGGCATTTTAAAGAAGATAAAGTGATTGACATATGAAATAAAACTTGACACATGAGTAAAGTCCCCCATTTCCATAGAGCCTTCTCCTCTGGGAGAGAAGTGGTGGCATTATTAAATCTTCAAGTTGCAAAAAGGTGAGCAATGGTGGAAATTGAATTTATTACACATGCACAGCAGATTCTTGCAAGTAAAATATGGAGGTTTGATTGAAAACTAGATTAGGGTGGTTACTTATGTACAGTGGGTCTATACGTAAGTAAAGACTTATGTACAGGATATTTACGTATTTACAAGAGGATGTGTATCTATCTTGTGTAAAAATGTGCTAAACAGACAGATGTGAGTCTTTTACATTCTGATGTAAAAAAACAGCAGGAATTAATTATATCAAAAAGCCTAGAGCTTTTAATAATTTATAGACTCAATGCCTGCTTGACTAAACAAAGGTTTAGTTGAAAGTAAGCAGGAATTTAAATTCTGCCTTGTCCTCTCCAATATCTGAGGCCTTGCTCCTGGTCCCATTAGGACTGGTGAGATAAGGTCTAAGGTCTACAGGACTAAGACCTTATTTAAGCTATGATTAAAGGCTGAAATCCAACCAGCAAGAAATACTACTGGAGCTTTAGCTGAAGTGACATTTCCTTGCATTTGTACCAGACACAGCTGATAGTTTCCGCCCATGATAATCCCATAGATCATGGAAGTCTGAGTGAGATTATCCATGAAATCAAAAGTCTTGATGATATATGTTGTCTTGGGCCAGTTTAAGCCACATTATGATTTTGGACATGACCATGGCTTTTTAAAATTTAAAACTCATTCACTCTCTTTGATTAAGCTGTGGCAACTGAATGTCTAAGCAGGAATGCTGCAAAGATATTTTCACTTTCAAAAGAGAAGTGGCATCCCAGTGACAATTTGGTTAGGTTAGACACTGATTTTTGAGTTTAGGTGTCCATCTAAGCACTGTGGAATATACTGAATTATTTTTTGTTAAATTTCAGCACTAATAAGTGGACATTTTTCTGGGAGTTTTCAGATTTTACTTTACTATTCTAATAGTAAAACCTTCAGGAATGCATGTAGGTTATTAGGACTAATTATTTAGACTTTTTTAATTCTGGAAAAACTGACAGGACCTGCATCTGTTAGGACTGGAATATTTTGCAGTGGTGGAGAGCAGGGAATCTCTGCAATTTCTACTTCTCAAACCACCTCTTCTGTCCTATGTTTTTGCTAGTACTTGGGCTGGTTTTAATATTCAAGAACCAGTAAGGGCAAGCAAGATAGATCACATCAGTGGAGATGAAAGATGAGTAAGAAACATGATGCTTTGGTTGTAGTACATGCAACCTAGAGCAATTAGTGACCTTTGGATGTCTGAAACCAGGAATGGAAATGATTTGGTGTTATTGCTGAAGGCTATGGAGGGAGGCTGCGCCTCAGAGGACAGAACTTATTTTGAATGAGCACAAGTTCTGATTGAAGAGCCATAGGACTTACTTTATAAACAGAACTGCTGAAGAATTTATGAAGAATACTCAATTTCTGCTTGGAGAATGAGGCTGAAGATGTGTTTTGAACATGACCAATATAAAATGGAGTGCATCTGGGGCTTGTTGGATATTGATCTAGAGCTTTTAGTGGAATATTTTAAGTATTCCTCTGCAGTCAGATGAAGTAGGATCTCCCCCTTTCCCCCTTTCTTTCTGTCTGCAAAGTCTGCAATGGTGTGAATTTGAATTGAATAGAAACCAAGATCCTCATGTACAGTAATTTCACAACTATAAGCCGCACCATTTTGACTAAAATTTTGGCCCGAACCCAAAGTGTGGTTTATAATCAGGTGCGGCTTATATATGGATAAAGAACGAAAAGTTGCTGTTTTAGTTTGGAGGACAGGTGTCTACTGAGAAAGGCAGGAACTTCTCTTTGAAATGGAGAATGTAAACCCTCCCCCTCCAAATTATTATAATTTTGAAATCAAGGGGCTTTCAGGCAAAAATATGGGAATTAGGAATAACAGTTCTTTTCTAGGAAAATTAAAATAGAAGTACAATACTACAAAGAAACAAACTCCAAACCCTGACAAAGTCAGAGTACAACCTGACACCCTGTCAGGCAGGGTGTTGGTCTCAGCTCGATTAAATGGTGGCTGCAGTTCTCTTGCAGTGACAGATGTGATTCAGTTGGAGCAGTGGTCCTGCAGAAGGTGCAGTTTCCCTCCGGAGGTCCAGTGGTGATGTGGAGAAATCCGGTTTTCCTCTGGAGTCCAGTGGAGAAAGGAGCTCCCTTAGTGTCCCAAAACTCTGTTTTTATTTTGGTAAGGAATGTTGGGCTCTTCCCCCTGGCTGGAGCAACTTCCAATGGGATGCAGTAATTTTATCAGTCACACAGTGGGACTCAATGGGCCATTACCAGAAAATGACTCGCTGGAGGAAGGATGGGTTGTGAAAAGATAAAGAACAATGCCCCAGCTGGTTTCAATGAATGGCCCATTAGCAGAATGTCTGCTGTTGAGACAAGGATCACTGCCCCCACCCTCAACAGATGGTGATAGAATAGATACATTTTATCACACCCTGTATTGTAACATGCGACTTACAATCAGGTGCGGCTTATGTATGGACAAAGAATGAAAAGTTGCTGACACCCGGAAGTGCGGCTTATAATTGTGAAATTACTATAAATGGACCTAAGTGGATTAAGAACTGTTGGATGAACATCTAAACATTACAAAACTTCAAGGTGAAAGGAGTCTCTTCACACTTTATGAACTGAATGTTATGACTAGATTTAGCTCTAGCTTCTAAATCACTGTTTATCTATTTTAAAAAATTTCAACCTCACAGATCCCAAAGAAGTTCAAGCAAGAAAAAATAATGCCTTTTTTAGGGGTAAAGCATACAGGAAGGCAAAATTAATCCTTGTAATTATTTCAAGTCCAGTGGAACCGTGCCAAGAACTAACGTAGCACAAGAAAAATAATCACATCAAAAGAAAGTTACACAACTCTTATTTATTTAAATAAAGTTCTTCCAAGAACACTCAAATAACTGCTGATCAGTCTCTGTATTTGCAGTTTACCTTCAAAAATTGGTGAGTTTTGGATGAAGTGACTGCTTGAAGCCTATCTGCAGGGACATACGCTGCTGAATGTGGTCAAGTGAACATTTAAATATATTTACGAGTCAGACAGTCTCATCTCTTTGTGTTATACTGAAGAGTTCAGAGTCCACTGGTGACTCTTTAGATCCTGTAATTGATATCAATTGCTGCTGCAGTCGATGGACAAAAACAATAAGTACTGAGATACATAATTACAAAAATATACCACTTTTTAAAAGTTGCCAGACCCTGGCTTATTTAGAAGAATAAAATTGTATCATTGTAGTTACAAATATCAGGGAAAGGAAGCTACTGACTGGATTAATCACCTGATCTTGCAGCAGTGATTTGCCAACCCACTCCCATCTTCAATTATCTGCATGCAAATGCTGTTAAATTATAATCTAGTGTTTGGGGGGCTGTATTCTAGAAGTCTAGCTAGATATCTTTATTCTAGAAGTCTAGGTAATGATTAGTTATCTTTACAATAATACAAGGGACTTCTGTTTAAAAACAGGACAGTAGCATAAATAGGACAAATTTAGCCTTGGCAGAGTAGTAGTGTAATTGCTTTTATTATCAGGGTGCAAAGCATTACAAACAAATATAAAGGGATTTATTAAGATAGTAATTCTTGCAAGAGAACACAGAAATGAAACTCATCAATTATGACAATATCTTTAGATTTTCACTGTGCTTAAGTAATGTACCTATTACCTTTTAGGACTTCACATGTATTTTCTTTAGTGTAGATTCCTTTCAGAGTCAGTATGCCTTTTCATATAATCAGCAATGGACTCATCACATAGAGGTTGTCCTAAACATTATGTGTTTATCAAAACAGCTATGCATGTAAAATATTAGGCTGCTGCTTTCCTTGATGTCAGGGCTTGCTTCCTCTTTTCAGCATGGACTTCCTTCCTGTGGAACTACCTGCAGCACAATCTCCTGGTAGCAGTGTTACTGGAGATATATATATAGATAGATATAGATATAGATGATATAGATATGGATATAGATATAGATATAGATATAGATATATGCACTTCTTGAAGGAAAAAAATCATGAGTATTCATACTGCAAGTAGATTGATGTGGGAGATATTTGGGGATGGGAATTCCTGCAATAGAAGTTGTATAGGCCTACTGATCCTCTGTAATGGAGGAAGGTGATAGAATTATTGTTTCCACGCAATCTGTGTAAGTTATTTGCCTGCAGCTAGGAGGGAAAGAAAAGGACTATTGCAGCTAGGCCCCAGCAGTTTTTAAGGATTAATCTTGTGAAGTGTGCCAAACTCAGCAGACAATATTGAGAATATTTGAGAATATTCACTAGAGTTCTGAATGGAGGAATTGCATTGAAAATTATTAAGTCTTCATTTAAATATATATTTTTCTTTCAAAATACCATAGTACAAATAGTATTAAGGAAGACGGTGCATCATACCAGGTGTATCATTTCAATTAATGGTTCTGGAGCATAACTGTTCATTTCAGGCCTAGAAATATATTCTGTCCCCCATCACCCAAACATGAAACTCATAAGAGCAAAAAATAGGATGTGCAAGTGAAGAGTAGAAACCAATCATTTTTGCATATCCATATGATTGAGACGCTATGTTCTGTCTTTTTGTAGGGTCTCTTAAATAGGTAACTGTGTTGTGTGAAGAGGAGATGAAGCATAGAAGCCAAGAGAGATGCTGACCCTGGAAAGGCTTCAGACATGTACAGTAATTTCACGATTATAAGCCGCACCATTTTGATAAAAATTTTGATCCCAACCCGGAAATGCGGCTTACACTCAGGAGCGGCCAATATATGAAAAAATTTCTGAAATTTCCCAACCTGGAAATGCAAGCCGAGGTGCCGAGCCGAGCACCTGCCAGTAAAACCTGGGGTTGCGTGATTGTTACAAATTGGTTACTCTATTGCGCGGCAGGTGGAGGTGGGTTCTGTGCTGGCAACATGGGGAGGGGGGGAGGCGGGGGGTCCCTCCTGCCAGCCCCACAGCCTGGGGGAGAGGCGGAGGGCTCTGTGCCCACCTCCCACCAGCGCCGCGGGAGCAGGAGCAGGCGGGCTCTATCCCTACCTCCCACCACAGGGCCGCACCGGGCTGGGGTGAGCGAGCCCAGTGGCAGCAGCGCCGGCAGCGGCAGCTGGCCTCGAGTGACCCCACTGAGCGGCAGCACTGAGCTGGGCCACCTGGCCCTGTCAGCAGCCCTGAACAGGCCGAGCCCGCACGGCCCAAGCCGAACCAGTAAACCCCGCGATCCCACAATTCTGTTACTAATTGGCAACTTTGTTGCACACGGGTTCTCGCTGCGAACGACAGAGTGGCTTATGATCAGGTGCGGCTTATGTATGGACAAAGACCTAAAGATTGCCGACACCCGGAGGTGCAGCTTATAATCAGGTGCGGCTTGTAATCGTGAAATTACTGTACTTTACTTTTGCAATTCAGATGGGATGCTGGGAGGAAAAGGGAGCACAGGGCTTGACGGTTTAGATCAGGACACTTTCTGGGAGCAATTTTCTGCTTTGTGTGAGGCTGCTGCTTCACTACCCCTGTTTTGGGTAGTGGTGAGACCTCACCTCAGATCTTGTGGTCATTTTTGAGTTTCTCACTCCAAGAAAGAGGAGGTGCTGGAACATGTCCAGAGAAAGGCAACAAATCTGGGAAAGGATCTGGAACACAAGTCTGATAAGCAACAGCTGAAGAAACTGGGGTTGTTTAACCTATGTGGGCAGGCAGGTTTTGGTCTCTTCTTTCAGGCAAGTGACAGGATGAGAGGGAATGACCTCAAGCTGCACAAGGGAAGGTTAAGACTGAATATTAGGAAGAATTTTGTCATCAAAAGGCTTGTAGAACATTAGAACAAGCTGCCCAGGGAAACTGTAGAGTCATCATCCCTGTGAAACTGTTCAAAAACCGTGTGGATATGGTGCTTGTGGACATGATTTAGTGGTAAACATGGTGATTGTACAAGGTGGGTGTTGGTCTCGATATCTTAAAGGTCTTTTCCAACCTTAATGATTCTGTGGTTCAATGATTCTATACCTGCAGAAGGACAACTTCACATATGTATTCAAGATCTAAGATTTTAATAGCAGTAGACCTTGGGGAGAGCTGTTTTCACCTATCTCAGTGACAGGAACGTGACATTTTTGCATAAGCTGTTCTGTGAAGCCAGCATACAGTGACTACTCATTTCTCCCATGTTCTTCATACTGAAATTATATCCCTCTTAGTGATATAATTCCCTCTTCTTCTGTCATGTAATTTTTTTTTGGTGCAGTAAACCTAGAATCTGCTTGAGCATGAAACAGATCAGTAAAAATATCTGAGTGTATTTTCTATCTCCTTATGCAAGATAAAAATCTGGAATACCGAAATCCTTGTTAGAATTTTTTCAGGAAAGAAAACAGAAGCATGATGATATTTTAGCTATTTTATCATGGCTGGCACAGCACAGAGCAGTGCTTGCTAAAACATTCAGATCCTGGAAGCACTGAAACATGATGAAATTTATCTTTCTTTGATAAAGTATGCTTAAATGAAGCATATGCCCATTCCAGGAAGTGTTGAAACAGGCTATTAAATCAAAGCCTCAAGAGAGAGAAACTGGAGCACCTGCTTTCCCTGATGATTCTTTCTTGTTGGGGCACTCCACAGAATGGTCACAGAAAAGCTGCTTTCAGCACTGGTTGTTTTGAACATCTTGAATATGGCTGGTGGCCTTTATGGAATGGTTGGGCAGAACTGTATTTTCATTTCCCAAGTAAGTTTACTTTTGTCTGGAGCCAAGCAGTGCTGCCCTTTAAAAATGGAAGGATGCTGCTGATCGCACAAATGTTGTGTTATACACAGTGATTCCCAGGTCATGCTTCCCACTGAAACCGGCCCATGGTGGGAGTGGGGGCAGGGGTTCCTGTATACCTGTCTTTTAAAAAGTGCTGCTGAGGACCTTGTTGAGTCTAATTAAAACTTTGTGTTATTAAAACTTTGCTTAATTATACGTTGATCATTAAGTGCATTGGCTGCATCTTACTTCTAATATATACCTGTTAATCCCTTTAATTGAACAGTAAATGCACAGACACACAGAAATTCTGCATGTATTCCTATTGATTAAACTAAGGGTGACTATCACAGTGACACTGATCTGTTGCAGCTTTTCATTAACTTCATGACAAAAACATCACTTGAAACCATACAACAATGGATTAATAATATTTAATTAATTGCTTTCTGCTTTGTACTTGGGAAGGAAAAAATGAAAGAAAAAAATTGGTCTTCTGTTTTTGTTCAGAGAAGGAAAAAAATGTATTCTGAGCTATTCTACCCCAGGTCACATCACCCCAGTGCAACAGCTGAATGTGCTGTATTACTGTGTTATTTCAATCAGGAAACCAGTACCCAAAGATCAAGGCTGTGAAAAATAAGGATGTTCATCTCTGTTCCTTGAATAGCTTGTTTTGATTCTCTGTTTACGCTCATATCTCTTTTTGCTGGGTATGTGCCTAATCTCTGCTTTCCTACAGTGACTGGTCAAGCATAGCAGTATGAAATGAGCCACAGAAGCATCGATGGTTTTGTATGGGAGTAATTTCATTTTGTCCACAACTTGGAGCACTCTTCTGATTGTTATGGGCTCTATCTTTCAGTCATATTGATGTGCCAGCTTACAGAATTTTTTTTCTGTCCTTTGCTCTTGGCAGATGGAGCATTGCCATTTGTTTGGGACTTAATTTCTCATTTGGCTATAAATCCAAGAAAACAAAATAACAGACAGGAATACTATTCCTAGCATTACAGAACAGTATTCATGCCTATATACTTATAGACATCTTGGTTTTTTGCTAACAGATTTGCATTTCATTTTTCCTCCCTGTATAACAAATTGGCTTTATGCCTTTGTTTCCCTCCCCTGATTTAAGATAGTCCTCAGAAAACTTACAGTTTGACAATAATTTCTCCCATTTACCATTCACTTACAGAACTGTTAAATACATCAGACTGTTTATTGTGCTGGTGCATATTAAAATAACCATGTATATGTATAACACATCCATAATTATATCCATTAAATTATACCCCATGTCACTCTTATATTAATTGGTTTGTGTCAGTTTTGGTATGAACTCATTCAGTAGCAGGATACCTGATTGTTCATATCCTATAAAGAAGAACAAATTATTTTATGGAAAAAACAAAACAATCCTGATAGGAAAATTTTGACAGTGTAAATACAGAAGAGAAATGATAACAATATTTTGAGCGGTATGTAGCTTGTATATACTCTCCTGAGTGTGTACATAGCTAGAAAACATCTGAAACTCCTCATTTTACTTAAGGAGACTTTACTCAAGTAGAGCTGCAAAATGTGACTAAATATTTACTCAGTCAAACTATGATAAATTAGGTTGAAACGTGTATTCAAGGACAGAAAGAAATTAATCATGCCATGAACAACAGTCCAGCTCCTGATGAATGTTTGAAGGTTTGTCTCCTCATTGTGCAAAATTCCCAGCTGCTCCTGCACGTCCTGGGAGTCCTTGTCTCGCCAAATGCCTGGGCATGCCATGGCTAGTCTAGAATAAAGTGATCTTTGGTCAGTGATGGTGTGTGAGCAGCTGCCTATCGCAGTTTGAGGGCTATCCTCCTTCTGAAAGCTGGGATGTATTTATATCTCTGCCGTCTGCCCAGCTTGGAGCCTTCTCCAGTCTTGTAGACCTTTGCATTTTAAACTTCCATCCCTTTAATGTGATGAGAGTTGGATTTGTAAAGGCTCAGTTGTCATTTTTTCTGGAGTGTGAGGAGGAGAGGACTCAGCACAAAGCAGAAAAGCAGCCTTAAGCCACCTTAAAAATCCACCTTAAAAGCTGTTTCACTTGAAATGTTAGACTTAATTTTCTCTGAAGAACTGTGTAAAGAGCTGCTCCTCAAATATGCTTTCTGAGCCAGTGAAGACAAAAGAAACATATGTGTTAAAAGTGTGCCTGGAGTTCCTTATGCAGGTTTGTAGATTTTGAGGTCTTCATAGAGTTTATGCCCTTTGTAACTTGCTTCACTCTTACTGGACTATACACAGTGAAAGGCAAAACCAAATTGATCTGGCTGTGCAAAATCACCAACAGAAAATTTCAGAAATGATGCATCAAGATCTCTAACAAGGGAGTTGGAGTACTTGACTAAATTAAAGCTAGTGAGAGAAAAAATATTGAAATGCAGTTCTTTGGGGTGAATGTGCTGCAACCTGTATTACCAGAAGTAAATGGCACGACCTGCCAGCACATTTCCTCTCCCTCTGACTGAACTACTAGACAGTTCAGACAGAGTAGAAAAGGGTACTTTTTTTATTCACTACCCATGGCACTTTAATAAAATGGAGGAAAAATGTCTGCAGCCTTTAATAAGCAATATATCAACCAAGTGCTGTCAGCCTGTGTAGAGAGTTTCACAGTATGATTTATTATGTTAATTACAGTCATGTGGGCCTCATACTCTTAAGTCTGAAACTGCTCACATTCTCAGCTTGATTTAAGAATATGCTTTGGCCAAGACTTAAAGTGCAGCTTATTATGATTAATGTAATAAAATATTTATTACATTCTCCTTTTCTTTGTTTCTCTGCTTGCTGCCCCAGTTAGACTGACTCATTTTGAAACACTGATGTAAATTAGATTTCAGATGATGAAGATTCCCATCTGGTTTTAATTTCTCTCTTTGGTGTTATGGTTTTTTTCATATCCTTTGTTCTTACTCGGTCTTCTCTCCCCCTCATCTTTATTTTTCTCCCATATTTCCCAGTTCTGCTCCTCAGCTGCTGTCTAGAGTGATCTAAAAACAAGCAAACTTTATGACCCCGGCACATCCCTTCCAGACTTCTTGCATTGCTTTCTCAGCTATGCTTATTAAAGGTTTTTCTTAAATGTGATGAAATTAAAACTGGTGTGGCTACAATGTAGCTGAAAACACACTAAGCTTCTGGTGGTATGAGGTGGCATGTTTTACATGTTTTACATTAAAATTCTTCTTAGAGAAGGCTGAATTGTAAAGGGCCCTGTTTCTCATTCTTCTTCTACAGATCTGTAAACTGCAGAGAGGCACAAAATTCCACTGTGACAAATATTCCAAAATGCTATATAAATTTATACCTGTGATTTTGAGCAAACCAGCCCGGTAGTTAAATTCCTGGCTGAGAAATCATTGTTTCTGAAATCTGTTTGCACATCTGTAAAGCTGACTTTCTCTGTAGGAGCATGAAAAGGTAGAAAACTTTCCGAAAATGTAGCCTCTTGGTTTTGTTATGCAAGAAATGTAATGAGAATTGTATAATTTTCGAGCTATGAACTTAATTCAATAAAGGAGGTGTGTCTCAGATTTCAACCTCTCCTCAGGTTTTTCTCCTCATTTTTGTTTTTTCTCCTTGTTTTCTTTCCTCTTTTCAGCTTTAGAATCAAGTCACTGTATACACGTAACTATTATTCAGTTGCACCTTCTATAAATATAATGACTAAATCCAGTTGATTTCTCTATAAACAGATACTTAAGTATAGGGACAACAATCCAGAATGCTTTTAAAAAAATGCTTTGTAGAATTGGAAACTTACTTGGGAGAAAAACTGAACTCTGCTGAGAATATGTATGCAACACTTTCCAGACTGGTGCTGAGCCAGTCTTTGAAAACGGGTGCATCCATTCTGCTGTGATCGCCCAACTTCCAGTTCTCAGGGTAGTGTAGAGCATTACCATCATTCCTTTAATTCCTTCTGCCACAAATTGTTAAGTAGCCAACATATTCTGAAAGGGCAAAGTTTCTTTATGTTGCTGGAAGTCCTGGGTTAAAAAAAAAAAAAATCTGTTTTCCAGAGTTAAATATTTAATCTGAAGAAAATAATTGTCAAAAAATGTCTTTAGCTTTTGACTGAAACCAGTACTTAGAGTTTTCTAGTGGTGTTAGCCATTAACTATTTGGAAATTATTAGAATATTATGTGCTGAATACAAAGATGCATTCTCAACATACAGCTGATATTAGCTTTGCATTATAGGTAATGTTTTCCCAGCTACCAACTCCAGCAGCACTCCAATTTCACCAAACTACCTGATTTGTTTAACCTGAGCCCTAAAAGAATAAAAGTTACATCTTACAAGTGAGCATTGCTGAAGGAAGTTTAGTCTGTTATTTTGAAAGGAAAGCAGTTTCACATATTTTAGAAAGTTTTTAGGGTTTTGAGTTCGTAGTATAGAAGACTCTAAGTGTGGCTATTATATCCTCCACCTCTATGAAGAGTTGAATCTCTGAATGTCAGTTATATAAGGGTTCAAATAATTTGTTTATGTGTATCTCCTGTAAAGATAATAGATACAGAAATAAGAGCAGGATGAGGCATGGCGGGTAGACCTGGAGGTGGTTGCAGGATTAGTTACAGTCCAGGTGACTGACTTGGAATGGGCAGATAAAATAGCAGATTCCACTCCAGCTGCCTGCTGAGTATATTTTGCCTGTACATCACATAAATACCAGATATATGTGTTTCTCAAAATATTTTCTGTTTCTGCTGTTCTCCATGTTGTATCCAAGCTGTAACATCCTGCTGTGCAGTGTTGCTGTGTTGGGCAAGCCTGGGAGAGCTGGAATTGGTATACTTCTTCCTGTCAAATGGAGATTGAATCTGAGTAAATATCCCACTGTGGGTACAGAGGAAATACATCCATTTTGCATGGCAGCAATTCATGCCAGTGCATCTCAGAATAGCTTCAAAAGGAGATAGGAAACTGTATGGCCTCATACTACAGAAATGCCACTGAAATTGTTCAGTGGAAGAAGGGAAAGGCAAGGTAAAACTGGTATGTAGCCCTTCTCTTTTCCACTACCCTGGTGAAACCAAAACAAGACAACTAGAGGAAGTAAACCAATGGGAACATTTTTTATTTAGAAAATTAATTTTTAGAACCTTTGTGCTGGAATGGCTCTGATGTCACACACATCGTGTGGAAGAGGAAGACAGCTTTGTAAAAACTGGAGTTCCCAGGGTGCTGCTATTTACACTGTTCATTAGCAATTGCTAGTATCCACTGCAAAAAACACAGTGACACAGTCAGTCATAGGAGAACATAACTTCTTAATCCCTTGTCATAGCTACAAATTTTCTGACATCTGAGAATGGTGCAGAAGTCCCATTAATATTGATCTGCATTTTGTCGTTGGCTTTGCCAGCAGCCAAACTGCATCTCAAATCTTTTGAAGCTGTTGTGAGAAAGTAGTGGAAGAGAACACAAACTGGAAATCAGCTCTACTGTGTGAGTGAGCATTCATTACCAGGCCATTCTATACCTTGCAAGAAATGTACAGGTGACTAAAGTATTTTTTAGTGACTTTACTTCATGGACAAACCAATGAATAAATATTCCCATACTCACTTGTTTACAGTCTATGTCCTTTTTCCTTTGATATTATCTAAAGCTTTTTAATTTTAGAATGATAAAACATTTTGCAGATAATTTCATTGGAGGAGGTTAACTGAATAGAAGTATAACTTTTTTTTGCCAAAAACATAGTCTCTTTCAGAAGTGGATATTAATTAATTCTCAAATACTACAGATTTTTCAGGCTAATGAAAGCCTTTCCTGAAAATGTTAAACTAGTGTTTAACATTTTAAATGTTAAAATAGAGTTTAACGTAGTATAGTGGGAACAGGAAACTTCAACTGTTAAACAAAATTTAGTAACAACATCAGAGGGGTAGGGCAGAAATTCAAGAAAAAATACAGAAACAATTTCTTCTACTTAATCTTAGGATGTTTCTGCAAATGTTTAGAGGCACTTCTGCTGTGGACATCTTCTGCTCTTACCCTCACCCTCATTTTTGACAGCAAGACATGAGAATGGCGTTCACTGCTTTATTCTTGTGATATGGTGAAAACCAGCTGTCAGCTTTCTAAGTTTGGCATGCAGAACAAGTACTAGTATTCTGGGATGCTGTGTATGACAGTGGTATTCAGCTGGTTCTGATAGGGAAGCAATAGCATGGCTTCCAAGGGGGCACATTATTCAGAGGCTCATGCAGCTGTTCCTCATTGTGATTTGAACATAACTCCCTCGCACAAAAGCATGACCTCTGCTCATTGAGGCTGTAGATTGGAGAGTGTTGTTTGCCTATAGATACCTTCTTGAAACAGGAGGGCGCAGGAGAAAAAGGTTGCAGCAGGCTGTGGTTTACTTGAACGGTTTTAATGAGCTGCATATTGCCATGGCCCAAAGGTTGAATATCGCTACTTTTCAGTATTTGCAAAACAGGGGCAACAGCCAACCTACAAGGTGCTGGGGAGTGGAGAGAGGGCACTTAGGTCCAGAATAGTGGTCTGTGGTGCTTTGTGTGTGGTTAACTAGGCTTTTTCACTTGAATGAAAGCATATTGATAGAAGCTGCAGAGGCATTCTCCTAGTCAGGACAAAAATTTGGCAGAGACTTAAGCTGGTGATGTGATGACTGCCAAGAAAACCCACCTTACTTTTAATGTACACCTGTAACATCTCACTGCTTACCCTATGCAGAGTTTAAGACTTTTTGCAATAATAACTCAGGTTTGCAGCTCCCACTGATGTCACAAATGTTCTCTGAACCTTAACAATCTATATCTGTCTGTCATGAAAGCAAGTGTCTTTCCCCTTGCCATATGTAATTACACAAGCTATGTCCTTTTCAGGGAGTCCAAGTGTGTGTATGTGTGTGAGCTGAAATTAAAACAAGCCTGAGTTTGATAACTCTGCTGATAATATTAAATCTTGGCTGTGTTAAAATCAGATTATGAAAAGATCAGAAAACAGCTGTTGCTCTGTGGGAGAGATCATCTGATGGTCGTGGGCTAGCCTGGGACATCTGCTCCCGCTAGGTTGTCTGTTTAATCTCTACTTGGTCACTTACCTCTTTCACTGCATTTGAACTTGAACATCTTAAGTACTTGTCACTTTTTCAAACTCATAGTTGGGAGTTTACCCTGGACCCCCCAGTAAGGTGGGTTTTACTGTCTTTTTCTGCCACACTCTGGTTTTCTTGGAAATAGAACTCTGATGTGAGGTATGATGAGAAGCACTGAGCACAAGAGCTATAACTGGGTGCTTTGTGCAGTGATGCAGCTGAGGGGGCAAAACCTCAGGAAATGTATCTTCAATTCATTTTTTATGCTTCTGCTTGTAGTCTATAAAACAGGGGGAACAGCACTACTATTTCCAAAGACTGAATTATGACAAGGAAAAGGCACTAAGGATAGCTTGGCTTCATAGTTCAGTGATGACAATAATTTTAGGTTGATTAGTTCTGACCAACCAGCTGAGATAAATTAGACTGTAATAAAAGAGTATTTGTATTCCTCAAGCTTAATAGCAGAAACGTACAGAAGACTATAAGAAAGATGAAAGCATATATAATACCTCCTCATTCTCCTATCCCACATCAATTTGCAGCTTGGCAATGTTCTGATATAGAGGTGTTCTCTAGGAGCACTTCGTGCCTTTTTTTTCTGTGCTTTTACCCAGTTTTTACCCATGCACACTGAAGAGTTGATCATGCACTGAGTAGTGGAGGTTCAAGAACAAACAGATTTATATTTGCACTAGTCAAGAAACTAATGTAGATCCCCACCAGTGTTTCCATATAACATTAAAAAGAGATTTGGTCTCTATTCAGCAAGATCAGCAAAGTGAGACAAAGCAAACATCTGAGAACACTCAAATGGGAAACTCCCTGCATTTGTGCCATGCTACATGATACATCACCAATATTTCAAGTGATCTAGTAGGAAGAGAATAATCCATTACTACTATGTCAGCCTGGATTCACAACCGAAGTAGAGGTAGCTCTTCTGATGTGGCTGCAGGAAAACCTGACCTATTCTTTTTTAATGTTTCCCACCTGCCTTGTGAAGTAACACACAACACACCGCTGCAGGAATGCAGTGTTTCTGGAGTACTGTTTTGGTAATATAAGTTGGGAGAATTTTTAATTCAGCATGGGTTTTATAACTGTTAGTGCAGATAGGGCAATTTCTTTTGCAGATTAAGGAAAGATGCTGTAACATAAGTGACTGACTGGATGTCACTGCTATGTTGTGACAGGCTATCCTCTAAGAAGTGATTGATGACATTTATAAAACTGAGCCATTATATGTGCTGTTTGTATTAAAATAGAACTTAGGATGTGGGCTGTCAGTCAAAGCAATGATTACTTACACAGTTCTATAATAAGTGGTGGTGGGTGCAGTGAACAGAATACCAGAGTAAATGTTTGTTTTGGAGCTTTGAACAGGGCTGTCTCTTTGTTTCCAGCCTAAATCTAGCCACGCTAAAAGGATCTATTATGTACATTGCCTGAAGCATGAGGCTTCACTCCGGGCTGCTAGGAGCTCTTTGATAGTGACATCAGTATTAAAATGAGTTTTTGAATCAGGCAGGTGACCTTTCTTTTTCCCCTGGAGCATAGTTCAAGCAAACCTCAGTCCTTTGTGGCAGCACTTTTTCCTGCCTACAGAAGCCCCCAAAGGCCTTAGTTGCAGATGCCCACTTCTCTGTGCTTTGCAGGGGATTTGAGAAACGCCTCTCAAGGGGTGAGTGGTGTGGATGCAGAATGCCTGTCTCTGAAGATGCAGGACCTGGTCCTGAAGATTATAAACTCAGTCCTGCTTCTGTCCTGCTGGGAAGTGCTGGGGCAAGAAATTGCCTGTGCTTCTGTCTGCAGATGTGGTATGGGGGTGATGGGAAGAACTTTCCTGAGAGGCACTCTCTAGATTGGTGGAAGGAGAAGCTGCCCAGCTCTGCACCAGTGTTTCTGCATCACATGGAACACTGCACATGGGGTAGGGAAGGAGAGACTGCCTTCCTTTCCCTGCTGCCTTCTCCCATGCTAATAAACTTACAGGGAAGAGAGGAGCAAGTGTCTGAACACTTGTGCAATGCCATGAGTGCGCTACACAGCCTGACATAAGCTTGACCTGAATGGCAGAGAGGCAACAGGAACTTCACCTGGTCTCATATCACTTTGTATGCCTGTCTTAGGTGGGAAACGTCTGGTGAGGGTTGCCATGGCATTGCTAAAAGGATGCCAGAATGTATGGGTTTTGCAGTGAGACCAAATAGAAAAGAACTTGGGGTTTTTTCCCCTCTTCTGCTTGTTAAGTGGAAGAGAGACAAGAAGTGTTCAATATACAATTTTAGAAAATAGTTAAATAATTGTATTTTCCCTTCTTTGCATTTGCTGTTAATTTTCTAAAACCATTAAGATTTATCACATTCAGAATGACTGTTCTACCTATATGCTTTAAGCTGCATTCTTGTTCAAACAGATAATTTGCACGTCCTAAGAAAACACACATGGCTGATAAAGCTTTTCCTTTTTATGTTTCTTTTATGATCAGCCAGAAAATCAGCTGCCAGTAACAGCTGTCATAGTGGTAGCATCTGAATATTGTGTTTTGATAGGTCATTGATTGTAAGGATCTATGAGGATAGCCTTTTTAAGAAAAATTGTTTCCAGAATTTGATTTTTCTGCAAAATGAAAAGACAAGGTCATAACTGCACTTGTAATGCCAAGGTACAGTTTGATGACATAGTAAGGCTGTATAATCATGTTTTTTTCTATGTTTTCTGATGTGAACACAGTAACTATACTTTCTTTATTCTTGTACATTTATAAATTGCACATTACTACTCCGTAGTAATTTTACCTGTCATCTTGTAGGATGTGCTGCCTTATTTTGTACTGTACATTCTGACTATATTTATTACACTCTTTAAAAATGTGTCTGATTACAGATAAATATTACTGTAATAAATGTGAGGTTTTAGCTCATTTTTTTGTAGGAAGAAAGTGTAACTAGTACAACCTCTGGTTTCACAAGTGAAACAATTCAGAGTGGGCTAATTCCTGAGTTTGGGCCTTGCACACAACACTGAGATCCACAGAAAATCCTTCCGTGTTGCCTTTGTTGTAAAAAGCCTATTACCTTTAATCTCAATGCTTTTCACAAATCTCCATGCACAAAGCTGTGCCCCAGTGTCATGAGGAGCTCACTTAGTTTTGAATCATTTAATATGTCATTTGTTAAACTGAAGTTGGCTTTTCAGTCATGTGACCGTTAAGTAAAGATGCTTACCAGTGCTCTTTGTGAAATTGATTTTAAGTTCTTTCCTTTTTGAGGAAATTTGTTTTAGGAGAAAGTGCATCACATAAACTCACTGCATCTGCTTTCTCTTTTCTGTCCCATTCTTCCTCTTCCAGACCAGGATGAGAGAGCAGCAGAGCTCAGCAGGGAGCAGAATGAGAAGACCATTCGCAGCACGCAGACAGCTCTCCGAAATTTCCGAGAATTCCTCATTTCCAAGTATCCCTCTGAGACCCGCGAGATCTACGTCATCCCCTGCAAAGAGCTTGATGCCTACCTTGCGTCCTTCTTTGTGGATGCCAGACAAAAAGATGGGTCTGAATACGAGCCAAACAGTCTGGCCAACTACCAATGTGGACTGGAGCGATATCTCAAAGAGCACAGGTATGGATACAGTATTACAAGGGATAAGGAGTTCAAGAGGTCCCAGGAAGCTCTAAAGCAAAAGCAGATAGAGCTGAGGTGTAAAGGCAAAGGAAACAAGCCACACAAATCCATGAAGCTCACCTTTGCTGATGAGCTTATCTTGCGCAAAAGAGGCTTATTGAGCCGGTACAATCCTGAAGGGCTTCTGAACCTTGTGTGGCTGAACAACACCAAGGCGTTTGGACACTGCACGGGTTTCCACGGGTCCACCCTCAAGTGGGGAGACATCCGTCTGCGGGTGACAGAGACTGGGCTTGAGTACCTGGAGTGGATGGGGCCAGACAGTGGGGACGTGAGCACCAAGAGCAAGCGAGGCGGGACGGACTCGCGGGTGTACGCCACACAGCACTCCCCGCAGACCTGCCCCGTGCAGGACTACAAAGAATATGCCCAGCGCCGCCCTCCGGCCATGCGCTACGAGGATGCACCGTTCTACCTGTCCATCAAACCCGTTGTCAACTTGGCTGCCCTGCACTGGTACAATTGCCAAGCCCTGGGGAAAAACAAGCTTGCCAAGATGGTGAAGACGATGTGTGAGAAAGGCAACATCCCTGGGCGAAAGACCAACTTCAGTGTCTACCAGAGCTGCAGCACCCTCTCAGAAGCTCAGAGCAACCAGCTGGTGCTGATCTGCAATAACTTGAACCAGCAGGCTGCCCAGTCCATGGCAAGCCACTCTAATACTGGCAACTTCATAGTGTCAGCATCCTATGACTCTTCATCTGACATGGCTTGAAAGACCACTGAACACTTTTTTCTTTTCCTTTCTGTTTCAAGCATTGAATTTGTGCTCAATAATACACATCAGCTGTGACTGTACACTATTCCCCCTCTCAGCCCTCTCTCCAGTGTTAATTCACTTTATAAGAATATATAAACATATAATATATTTTTCTTTTTACAAATAAGTCAACAGAAATAGTTTAGTATTACTAACAGTATTTATAGTGTTAATGCAAAAATGAAAAATACTTATGGGTTATAATATGAATGCAGATTTTAAAAGGATAAAAATGGTTCTCAGGCAACACAAGATAGACTGAAAATATCATTTTAAACATGCACGCATTAATGAGTGTAAAATCCCCAGGGGGGCTTACGCAGCAATTCTGTTCTAAAGCATTTTTTCAGCTTAGTATTTTAACATGTTCTCCCACAGAGGAGGACCCAAACTTAACATTGGCTGCTGCTTCTTACACGCTAGCTTATTCTTGATCAGCAAGACCAAGAAATAAGAAATACATCAATGTAAGTTCACAAAACCATTTACAGCATTTTTTGTCTGTTTTAATCATGTTTCCTGAGGCTCATTTACACTATAAAAATCCTGAAGTCAGCTAAATGCCATGTTTAGCTTTTGGGTATGTTGGTTTTCTATATGTTGCTGGTGTTTAGGCTGAAAAGTATTGTTCTCAACAATACGCAAAAGTATAATGACAAAACCATTGTCACTCATAATTTTACCTTCTTTAAGCATAGGTTGTTAGTATTTTATCACTGTGTGTATGTAATGTAAAATCTATTGACATAGAGCACTCTTTCAGTATTCTAGGAAAACCAACAGTGCAGAAATATCTGCAATCTTATCCCAGCTGTACGGAAAAATGGCATCAACTATGTCTTAAGCCATCATTTGAAATTCACAAAACAACAGAGAGTGTAATGATATTTCTACAGAAATTTAGAAAGAATTTCTACAGAAAGGTAAAAAGCTGGTCAGTTTTAAGTGCTGGAGTACAAATTTCACTTAGTTTCCATGTGAATGAAAATGTCCAAAATGTGCATGTGAATCTGAAGGCAGAATTTGGACTTTAAAGCCTTGAAATAACAAGTTCTGCTGTTCTACTTTGTAATGTTAGTTGTTCTACTACAAGTATGGGAAAAACACTAACAAATTCACTATTTCAGTGAACAATTATAATTCTTGACACTTAAAATTAGGAACAGTACTTTTCAAATAATTAAACTTAGTTTAAGTTCCACAAGGATGTGCTAGGGCTGGGGTGAGGCTTCAGACAAGACTGCTGGGGTAATCGAGTGCCTGCTGAAGTCAATGAAAGAGACACTCTTGTCTGACTTCGGCTGGGTATTGGACCAAACAGCCTTTGGAGAGGCTTTCTTGTTTTGCAGTTTCTAATTGTTGTGTTTCTTCATGCTTGTTTGTCTGTATTTCTTCACATTCCTGCATATCCTTCAAATTCTTTAGATCTGCAACTGTGCAATGACTTTAATCTTCATTAATTCCAAAGACGAGGTGAAAGAAAGGTAGCAAGTAGAAATAGAAGAAAGCCACCTAGCACCTATAACCTTTTATTCTGTGTTCCTAGGATTAAATGTTCCTGTGTGAGAGGGAGGTGGCAGCACTTCACTTAAGCCTTACTGAAGGTATGTTTTGGGGATGAAATAGCAGATGTACCACTGAAAAGTCTAAGGACAGAGATTTCCATTACAATAAATATCTGTCCTCCCAGGAAGCTTTATGCAGGTGACACAACCTGACTGTCATCTCTTTTTTTTCCACATGTAGCAAGGCTGTAACAAAGTCTGTGTTTTCTATATCTGACACGCCATGGTAGTGTAACCACCAGTTCTACAGTCTTCCATTTACCTTCTACTGTCTCTCAGAGTAGGCAGTGGTTTGGTGGGCACAAGCAGTTGTTCATATGGTAGAGTCCTCCTTTTGTAACCTGGCTTTGGGACTGGAGGCCAAATTGTGACTCTACTGAAGTGACTGCAAGCTGTGTCTGTGACTTTCAGTGCCATGGCATATCTGACTTGTAGGTGAAAGAGACAGAAGCACAGAGAGATTTCAGGTGAAGCCAGAAAGCTGCCCAATTTCCAGATGAGGCCAGACATCTGATTGCTGTTTGCACTGCCTTGCCCTTTCATAGCAGTGCTTTTAGTGTGATATAGTGAAAAACAGTTTTGCAAGGCCAGTGCTACTCTGGGATTTCTTTACTGTTTTCCACTGAAGACTCACACAGTGGTGCTTAGTGTGTGCTGGAGTGTGAGTATTCCATGCCAAGGATCTCTCTCACAGTTCCAAGTGGAGCCAGACTCTAGGGAAGTCTGATTTCTGTTTCTCCCCCACTGGCGCTCATCTCAACACTTCCCAGTGACAGCTATTGCAGTATCTGACAAAGTTCCCTACATTTCCCTTTCTGTTCTGCAGTGAGGGGACAGGTATCAGCTGGCCTTTGTGGGGCAGCAGATCTCTGTTTCCCACCTCTCCGCCCCTGCCCAGCCCATCCCACACCTTTGCTCTGAGGAGGCTGGTCACTGGCTGTACATGTGCCGTGCTGCAAGCAGCTCTTTGATGTGTTGCTTCACATCAGTGCTATAATTCAGCCTCGACACAGACCTCAGAAGAAAAGATTGGACGTCTTGGGTTTTGAACTGAGATGTCAAAAGAAGCATTTCCCATGACTTTTTGACTCTACATACTGCCTAAATTGTTGATTACCACAGTATTAGGATGGTTTGTGCTGACGTCCAGCAGCAATGAGGCAACATCTTTGATACCCTTGACTTAGCAGGGCACATGAGCAACATTTGCTTGTCTGATTAGGGATAAGCAGTGGAGCGTGTGTGCTTATTGTGACAGCCTCTGTATTATCACAAGGGAGGCCAGGGCTCAGGTGCAATTAAATCTGGCCAAAGACATCAAGGACAGCAAGTAGGATGTTTGCAAATACAACAAAAACAAAAGAAAAAGGAAGGATAATATGAACCTGTTACTAAAAAAGGAGGCACCCTGGTAACAGAGGACATAGAGAAGGCAGAGTTACTGAACACTGCCTTTGCACTGGTCTTCACTGGCAAGACCAGCCCTCAGGGATCTCTGACCCAGGAGACCAGAATGAAGGAATGTTGGAAGGGAGACATTCCCTTGGTCAAGTAGGGAAAGGTGTTGGAGAGCACCTAGACATCCACAAGTCCATGTACCTTGGCGGGATACATCCACAAGTGCTAAGAGTCTTGGTGTGCACACCATAGCTGAGGCTATGATCATGCTGCTCATGATCACTTTTGAAAGGTTATGAAGAGGTGCCTGCAGGTTGAAGAAATCAAATGTCACTCCTGTGTCCAAAAGGAAAGAAAGAGATCCCAGGAAATTACTGGCTGGTTAGCCACACTCCAATCCCTGGAAAGGTGAAGAAGTGCCTCATTCTGGAGGCCACCTCTATCCACAGAAGAAGGTGATCAGGATAGTCAGTATGGATTCACTAAAAGTAAATCTTGCTTGACCAACCTGATTTGCCCTTTACAATTGAACAACTACGTGAATGGATGGGGGAAAGCAGCAATCTTGTCTACCTCAACTTCAGTGAGGCTTTCGAGACTGTCTGTTGTAGGCAAACTCAGGGAGAGTGGGCTGGATGAGTGGACAGGGAGGTGGATTGAGAACTGGCTGAACAGCAGATCCCAGAGGGTCATAATCAGTGGCACAGGCTCTAGTTGGAGGCCTGTCCATGGTGGTTCATCCCAAGGTCCAATAGTGGGCCCAGACATGTTTAACTTATCCATCCATGACTTGGATGAAGGGGCAGAGGCCTCCTCAGCAATTTCACTGACAACACAAAGCTGGGAGCAGTGGCTGACACCCCAGAGGGTGTGCAACCCTTCAGAAGGACCTCAGCAGGCTGGAGAGATGGGCAGAGAGGAACCTTCTGGAATTCAGCAAAGGCAAATGCAGGGTCCTGCACCTCGGGAGGAACAACTCCAGGCACCAGCACAGGCTGAGGGTGACCTGCTGGAAAGCGGCTCTCTGGAGAAGGAGCTGGGGGTCCTGGTGGGTAACAAGCTCTCCATGAGCCAGCAGTGTGCCCTGGTGGCCAAGCAGGCCGATGGTATCCTGGGCTGCACTGAGGAGCAGTGCCAGCAGGTCGAGGAAGGTGATCCTGCCCCTCTGCGGAGCCCTGGTGAGACCTCACCTGGAATGCTGTGTTCAGTTCTGGGGTCCCATGTACAAGAGAGACATGGGGCTCTTGGAGCAGGTCCAAAAGAGGGTGACAAAGATGATTAAGGTGCTGGGGCATCTTTCTAGCCACACACAGGAACAGATTGCCCAGAGAGGACTCACCCTCACTGGTGATACTCAAGAAGCATCTGGACACAATCCTGTGCCATATGCTTTAGGATGACCCTGCTTGAACAAGGTTGAAACAGGTGACACACTGTGGTTCCTTCCAACCTTACCCATAGTCTGATTCTGTAGTTCTGTGATTATACCCAAGTAATATCATAGTATGAAAATAAACTTACTAGTTTTGAAGGGCATTTAATACAACCTATTATTCAGTCTTTGTTTGTGGACAGTTAAAGGTATTGAGTGACCACAGTTTATCTAATTACCATTCGTATTAAGGCTGTGAAAGGTTATTAACTGTCTGGGAGGGAGACTTTGATTTTAAACTGCCCTTGTGGTTTTGTCTAATACTAGTTGGAGAGTAGGTGTCCTAATCTCTGTATGTTAGATGAGAGAGGATAACTCATTTATTTGCAATTTTCACTGACAGTATCACACCTGCTTTGTCAGCAGATTGCAAACTCACAACGATGGTGTGCAGCTTCTATGGTGCTAAGACACAGCAGTGTCGCCAGGGGCTAGTGCTGCCAAGTCTTACCATCCTGTTCCTTTCCCCAGAAGAAAAACTCTGGTCTCCAACCTTGGCTTTTGTAACTGAGAACCTCTTACCATAAAATCAAGGACAACTGCCAAAACACTGTCCTGCTCCTCTCCAGTGCAGGCTGTATGATGGTGACTGAGTACAGTGGCTACAGTGAGGCACTGCAGGTGCAGGTGGGTGGCTGCATTCCTGACTACATCCTACTCTGATATAAAGGCTGAGCTTTTGCCCCATGGTGAGGCTGTGATTTTCTTAGGATGGGGATAGCTGGTTCCAAAATGGGGCTCTCTTTTCTCCTTTCTTTTCCCTTCCTTCTTTTCCTGCCACTCACCTTTCTTGAATTTGATGTTAGACCTTGTCAGTGAGTGATTTCAACTCAGTTCCCCAGCAGAAAACACAGCCAAAAAAGGGGGAAGTCAGATAATTTTCTGCCAGCATACTGAGCTGAATCTACTAAAAAATTGAGGTGCAGACCCAGTCAGGGAGACAGAGGATGGTGTTCATCTACCAGCATCACAGAGTCATTAGCCTGTCTCAGCTGCTGCATCCCACTAGAAACCCATCAAAAGGATAACTGAGACTGAGACCCTTACGGATCATTTGCAGATGTATTGGATGCCTTCAGAATTATCTACTGGCTTTTGGGAGATTTGCTCAGTGCTACCAAGAGAAAAATTTGGCCTTGAACTTAAGGTAAGAGGCTGAGTGCCAAAGCACAGGCCTACACAGTGCAAAGGGGTCTGCACCAATGTTAGTGCTGACTTTCCCATGTGGCCTTCTCAGGACACCACAATAACAGTCAAACATGGGGATTATATGTGGATGTCACTGGACTGATCTGGATGCAGCTGTGCACAATGCATTTGGATCTGTTCACATGATTGCACATGTAGATGGTCAGAGCTGTGGACACTTTGATGGTGTAAGCTCTGTTTTTTTAGTCATCCATGCATGTATTTATGATGTTGTGGTTTTGCACAGTGTTACATGTCTTCATGTGGTTAGTTGGAGCTGAAGTCTGTGATGCCAGAGTGTTGCAAACTGCCTGTTTTATTTTCAAAAATGTATTTATGCAACAAAATGTATTTTTAAGTGCAGGAGAATGAAATACTGTCATGTGAACTAAGTTCCAAGGGATATCTAAAATAACACCACATACCTTGTTCACTTGCATAATGCAATAATTCTATGATAGCAGGATGAGAGCTGCTGACATAGAGGATAATCTGACAATGGAATCTGTGTCCCTGTTGCATGTTCTCCTTCATGAAGAGTATCAACACTTTCAAGTTCCTTTTAGAAGCTGCTGTAGACTGATACTGAGTCTCTACAACATTGCTGCCCTCTTGGAAAGCTGTAGAGAATGATACACAAGCAATGTGTATTGTTGTGTGTTTGTGTCTTAGATGTTTGTGAATCTTGTTCTGCCATTTGCGCAAGTGATGTGGGGTGGTAAGATGGGGATAGAAAGAGCAGGTGCTGCGTCACTCTAGAGCCCAGGCTGCCCTAAGGACTGAGACAGCCATAAAGGAAACTGAGATTCCTCTTGCACTAGGCTTCCTCCTGTTCAGCTCATATTTTACCCTTTCTTGTCATCATGCCTGTGTACATCCCATAATGCATTGTCTGACCAGACTAACACATGTGGTGCATGGGTGCATTCTGTCTGACAATTAGCTACAGACTATTGTGATTGACTTATCTTCCCCAACCCCAACAGCTCCACTCCTCTCATCATTCCTGACCCTCAAATATTCCTCCTTCCTGGTGTCTGCACCATGGGGCAGGGGGACCGCTTTGTGCAGGGCTGCTCTTGGCTGGGAGCCCTGCCCATCAAGTGACCTTGTGCTTTGGGGATAACTCACTCAGGACAGACCACCTCACAGGGATATGTGGGGTTGTTGGATACTGTGTGTGAGCACTCTGGAGGCTCTCATCTCTCATGCTGGAAGCACTCTCCTTCCCTCTTCTGCTTTTTGTGAGAGGCTTTCAAGTCATGAAATGAGATTCAATTTACTCCTGTGCAGAGGACCAGGCCCATGTCTGTGTGCTGTGTGGCCTTCCACTGACATCATGGACTGACAAGTAGGACTGAGATGACTGGTCCTCAACAGTATGCAATTTTTGGGCTCCCTCTGTCATGGGGAGAAGTTCATTTCATGGTGCAACAGGGCATGGGGACCTATCCAGCTCCTTGAAATTCCAGAGGCAGTGTGAACACATCTTAAAAAAGAGAAACTACTGGATGCACAATTGTCATTTTATTTGTCTGAAATGAGCCAGTTCATCCCTCTGGGTTAGGGTAGAGAAGGACTTCTCACTATGAAACATGGCAGGAAATGAGTCTGCTCTTCTTAATGAAGGTTCTTGACTAAATGTCTCCATGAAGAAACAGCTTCTTTGCTGTCCTTGTTCTTAAGCGGCAGGATGTATTTTCTCTTATTTCACTGCCTTCCTGTGTGTGCTGAATCTGCACTCAGTGCTGAGAACAATGGAGAGAAGAGACCATCCATTGTAAAGTATGGCACATTCCTAGCCAGAAACGTGGAATTATGCTTTCTGGTTATGGTCCCCATGCGCTGAGCCATGTCTTGGTGGTTGTGGACACCATAACAGCTGGAGTTTGCTGTGTGCAGAACCAGCATGAAGATTGCAGCATGATTTTCCAAAAACAGAGAGCTCAAGGACAGCTTTTCAAGGACATCCCTATGAACTGAGCATCTGCAAGCCAAGAAGGGAGAAGGCCTTAAACATGACTAAATGATGATACTTTCCAGAGAACAGCATATGAAAAATCCATGAGGCTGTGCTTGATTTCTTCAAGGGTTTTGGAAAGCTGAGGGCCACCAGGGACATCAGAGATCCACCTCTTTCACAGGAGCATAACTATAGCCAGCAAGGGAGTGGCCCTTCTGAGGACAAGCTGACATTCTCTGAGAAGCATTGGTTGCACTGCTTCCAGCTGCACTGCTGCAAACCAAGTTCCAGCCTGTTCCTGCCCACTGCACTGGGGGCTGATGCCCTACAGAGCCCTGTTGCCATTGTTCTCCAACACCTTGACTCTTCCTGGAAGCAAAGAGGCAAAACCCTGCAAAGCTGTGAAGCCCCACAACCCAGAAACACTTCTGAGTTTGTTGAAAAGTTTGACACTATCCTCTCAAGTGGAACATATTTGAGGCAGTGGCGATGTCTAAAGCTTTAATTCCTAAACTGATGTGGGAAAATACATCAAAAAACATTTTGTTTTGACACAAAATTTTCTTGTTACATGAACCGATGGATCTCTGTCTCAAGAAATTAATTTATTTCCTCTGTTTTCTCACTCAGTTGGTTAGTGATAGTTGGTAATGCATACGAAATTCCATTTATTTTATTATACAAATGCTACTAAATTAGTTGTCTGCATTAAAAAATGGACTTACTGTTTGTAAGATATTAGGATGGTTTTGGCTAATCTTTTATTCTTGTGCTCAGCATTCATTAGACAGCATTTATAACTATCTGAAAAGACCAGAACTGTTTCAGATTTCAATCTGGTCTTTTGTAATTAAAAGAGGTTTCTTTCACAGAATTTAATGCACTGCTAACGTAGGTGCTATCTTTGAAATTCAGTGGGATAGTTTCAGTTGGAATGAGGTGTTGAGCTCTTTTAAACAAAGTTATAGGAACCCATTAGTGAGTTCTTTTTAGTTACTACAGTTGGATACAGTCTGTAAATGACAAGAAAATATCATAGCAGTCAAGTGAAGGGAACAACATCAAGAAAATGCAAAATGTTTAGGAAAAAAATAGAAGACTAAATGCTTTAAATGAATTAATTTGTTTAACATATATCTTTGCCCCTTTGGCTGTTTTCTTCTTTTTTTTTTTTAATGAACAAATAAAACTCTCTGACATTCCTTATGCCTAGAATTTGATCTGCTTTCTGAAAGTTGTCATCTAGCTGAGACTGCCCTTGTTACCATTATAGCATGTTCTCAGCTTTCCTTCATCAAATGTAGCTTTCTGGTTTGCTCTACATTGCTCCTGCTGGGATTCCTCTTCCTGTTCTACTATCGTATATTTAATTCACTTGCTATATGTAAATTTCCAGACTAAAAACAAACGGTTGTAGGAGACACTGCCTCACTGTCTTCAGTGGTGAATACGAAAGACAAGGATCAATACTAAATGGCTTCAAATTGATTTTGGTAACTTCTGTGCATTGAAACAAATATCCTAGTCCCTCTGAGGCTAAAGGTGCACTGAACAATGACTGCAGTGTCAGCTGCTTTGTGGAGACCTTTGTTTTCTGCCTGATGCTTGAAAGCTTTGTCTTCTTCAGGAGCTTTCTCTGTGAGCAGCTTGAAAGACTGCGTTCCTCTGCACAAAGCTGGGTGTATGGATGTGAAATGTGGGTGCAGAAGTATCCAAGGCATTCAGAGATGTGCAGACAAAACATGAAATGAAATGTCTTAATGAAATCTAAAAGCTGTCAGGGGACGAAATGGTGAGAACCTGATTTTGCACCTATTTTTGGCAGTGCCTGCAAGCTGGGTGGTGCTGCTACCAGAGAGAATTTGGTGCCACTTCTGCAGAGTGCTGTGAGAAGTGCATGCCTGTGCCTCTGCTTCCACCAAGCTGGCCTGTTCCTGCACTTCCCCACCAGGCACATGACTAGCCCCACTGGAAATGAGTCTGGGGTGTGCAGGAGAGGACATCACTTGGCCACAGATGCCTTGACAGCTGTTTTTGTCCACGTGGCCCATCCATCTCAGGGTTCATCTCGAGACCTGTCCAGGCAGACCAGCTACTCCATACTGGAAGAAAAAGAAGTGGCAGAATATCCAAGTGCAACAAAAGGCAGTGGAAAAGCCTAGCAAGCACAATGGAAGTTTTTGTCCTTTTTTCTAAAGAAGGCAAGTGTAATCCTTATCCTTTAATATCCTACTTTGTTTTACACCAGAATTAGAAAATCTTTTCCATTTGTATTAATTATCTGCAGGCTTTAACTCTGCCTTTGAAAGTATTTTTGCTATGACAACCCTTGGTCTCATGGTGAGCAGTGCTAGGAGAAACTGCTAACGCAAAGATTTTGTCTTTCCCTGCATGCAATGTTTAATCTTTCTAATCTTTTAATGTGAATGTATTTTTTGTCATTTTGTAAATTGACAAGATTAGCACAGTTTCTTTCAAAACAGCAGTTGACAAACATATTTGCTAAAGTATAACTAAATTTCCACCTTACTGTGAATTCTCCATAGTGACCAATTCATTCTTAGAGTTAAACCTCTAAAAGGCTAACATTCATTCACTGACTTTAACAACTTTTTTTTAAAGAATTGTTTATAAAAAACTAGGTTTAAAAAAAATATATTAAAAATATTACACTGCCTTGCATAATAGTAAAAATTATAATAATAGTAATTAAATGCATTGTGTGATTCAGTGATGTTGCTCTTGAAATTTTGCCTGTTTTCTAGATGTTCTGACATTTGTATGTTTATGTGGTACTTGTAAAAATCCTAACCATTGCTGCTATAATCACCACCATTTTAGGTAAGTGAAAATTGTACTATGGAGCCGTGCCAGTTAGCAGAATTTTCGTGTGTCATGCTAAAACTGCATTCTGCTGATCATTTCTTGGTTTATGCCAGTATTTAGTGCCTTCTGTAGAAGGAATCAATATGTTGTGGTAGATGGGATGTGCCAAATTTCTAGTATCTTGTCTGCACAGATGATCACTTACCAGCTTGAAGCTTAAAAAAATAGCAAAAGGAAAAAATAGTATTTAAATTTTCATCTTTCTTTAAAGTGTCTTCTCATTGGTTTTAATTTGGAAAACCTTTAATACAGCTGAAAAGAAACCATCTTCTCCTGCCACCCTACTGCAACAGCAGTCTACCAGCTGTGAGAGGTATGAGGGAATGTGTAGCACCCAAATGTTCCTGTTGGCAATGGATCTAATGAATAGCCAGCCTGCTTAAGTAATTTTGGAGCATGCTAAAATGCCATTTAATAAAGCAGTCCTCTGATTACCATAAGAAACTGTTAGCTTTCATAGCAGTTGTGAGCTGGCTCTTGTAAACAAATATCAGCCTGGTCAAGTGGTGGATTCCAGTCTCTGCTTTGCCTCTACAGAAGCCACACATTGCTGCTAAATGAGACTAGGATGTAAGTCAAGCCTAAGATTTTTGGTGTCTTTCTTTCCAACTGCTCCCATAGCAGACAAGTCCTGTTTATCAAAATTCTTACATTGCATTTTCAGTTCCTCTTCTATCCTCTGCCTAAAATCTGGCAGAATTGCAAACGCACACAAGCATATGCATTCATTTTGATCTCTGTAAAATTCTGACAGGCTGAAATTGTATCATACTGTACTCACACAACAAACAGGCAAGAGGGAAATGTGAGATACTCACCTCTGTTGGATTTCCCAGTCACCAGGCATGGTTCAGTGCACCTAGGCTGGTCTTTAAGATAGTACTTTGTATGGAAAAAAGAAGAGACTGGCTATCAGTTTTCTGTCTTTCTTGAGACATGAAAGCAATTTTGAAAAGACTTTTAAAATCAAAATAACAAGTTATGAGAAAAACTGTGTGATTGGGGAAAATAAGAGTATATTGAATTCATTCTTTGAAGTATTGGTCTGAAGTAATCTCTGTCTCCAAGCAGGAAAATTGACAACCCTTGTGATGTAAAACACTTCCAAAAGATAATGTTTTTGCCAAATTTTTCGATGTAGTTGTTCCTTTATGTGATACCCAGGACATTTACAAAAAGTAGTATTAAAAGAAGCATACAGAATACACTGAAAATCATCCTTTGTAGTAGGCTGCAAGCTGGTCCCCCAAAATCTGATTACTTTAAGAACCCCAAATGAAGATTAAAACCTCCCACAAGTGATAGAATACTGAGAAGCCTTTTGCAGCACCTCAGTTTCTATCAGTTGGAGAGAACAGAGCTCTCTTCAGAAATGTTAGGTTCTATAATAGTCCTTTAAAAACTGGAAAGTTCTTCAGACTAGTCCTACTAGACGAGGAACCAGCTGGGACCAGTTTGTAGTGTAGTTCCCCATTGTTTTGGTTGTCTAGCAGCCATTTACACATGAACATGTGCTTTCACTAGTATGAGTGGAGAGCTTTTACTCCACAGAACTCCTGCCTATGTGGCTCTAATCTTAAATATTCAGGTCTTATATCCTACATTTCTTCTGTTTATGGGAAGATCAGAGTTTTAGCGGTCTCACCATTGCACTAATTCTCTTATCAATTTGTCTTTCTGACTTCTATGAATTGGCCTAATTCACCAAAAAACCAGAGTCAGATTCCTCCAGCACAGCAGCTGTTTTTTCCTCCATCTTCTTTTCCATTGTGAATCTAGGTATATCTGCATTATCTCCAGGTTAGATTCAAGTCAGAAAAGCCACGAACATCCTTTATTCCCACTTTGCACACTGGAAATGCAATAAGAGTTCTCTCGGTTCACACTTGATATAGCCTGCTGCCTGTGGCATGTCAGTCTCTAGTTGCATTTGTTTATTTTTCACAATTCATCAGTTTCAAGATGCAAATTAGATTATATAAATGGTGTGCTGGTTTAGATACCACCTTCCAATCACAGTGATTCCTTCAGTGTACATATTGTCAGTCCTGTAACTGCATTTTGTCTGGTGTGCATTATATCACAGGACCAGCTTTACTTTTTCCTTTTAAATATAGCTTAGCCTATGCTGCTGAAAGGATCCAAGAAAGAATTATCCATCCAAACCCCAGTGGAACTTGGGAGCTAGCTTTTTTTAGACCCCCTTGCAAGGCCCAGCTGTAATCAGCTATTTAAGGCAGAGATTTTAGTGTGAGGAGTGCTACATATCTTCCACTCCAAGTGCAGTTGCCTGTACATAGGGCACCTTCTTACACAGATCTATTGCTTCTGCATTTGGGAGATTATATAAACAGCAGTTTATTGGAGAAGTAATATTGTGATGCATTTTAATGTATTAAGCTCTGTAAATAGAGAAATCTAGGGGCAAGAGGGAGATTACTGGATCATTTTCTGAAAATGGGAGCAATATTTTCAACTAGTCCATTTTCAGTTAACTGTTTGACCTCATTGTCCTCAAATTACCCTGTTTCTGTACTTGCACAGCAAAAGGAGAAAAACATGCAAAAAGGCTTTGTGGCTGTAAATGCAGAAGGATTTCTTAACTTAATTTGAGCCTCAGTCCCCGCTGGAGTTTCCAGGGCTGGTAATTTTTCACTCATCAGCTGGATAAGTTTTGACCCATGTGAATGTCACATTGCCATGACTGCAGTGTATGTACTTTTAACAAACACACTTCATACAGGGTAAGGTCCTTCACTGGTAAAGACTGATGCTGTCAACGAAGTTGACTGTCGCTTGCGTCAGTTGAGAACTTTTTTTTTTTGTTGTGGTGTATTTTTCTTCTTCAAGACATTCCACTATTTTTTTGATGGGGATAGAGCAAACAAATGTGTGTTATATTGTTGTCTGCCACAATGTCTTCTTGAAAAATGTTCTTCAAGCATTTGAGTACAGAAATGCCCTCAATAAGAAAAAAGTAAAGAGACCAAGAGGGGTTTTTTAAAGTGGTATTTATGAGTCTTCTCTCTTGCTTAGTTGTCAGATAATTAGGCTTTTGAAAAGAATGGATTCAATTTGTGCTAATTGGAGTATGACATTCACTGTTACTGGTCTGTAAATTCCAGAGATATTCTGATCTTTATTGCACTTCACCTCCATTTTTATTCTCTTATGATAATCTTTAATAAGTCTGGTTCTGCTGCATTAGAGATTGGTTTCAGTGTCTGTACAATGTTTGCTACTATTGTAGTGTGACTTTGTATTTTTGATTTTTAAAATCTGTATTGGTACAGCCTTAACTTACAGAAATAAAGACCATTTAAAGTAAATCAAAATAGTCATTGATGTCTGTGATAAGTGCATGCTTTATTCACAGTATTTTGTCTGTAATTAGGTATAGCAACCAAGTCTCATGTATTTAATAAATTGTTTTCTGCAAAGTTGACTCTTTTCTTTAATTGAGTGAAGACAATTTATGTGGCATTTCAAAGCATGTTGTATAAAAATAGCACAAGCTGTGTCTCATGTTTCTCAAATGTGAGTATCTCCATAGGTGGGGAGTTCCCGTGCACCTGTGCTGCATTTTGATTAGCAGACTACAAATTGGCTGACCAAGAAATAGTTGCTGTCATACCCTCATAGCTCCTGGGGTTGAGTTTCAGGAAAACATTTAACCAATTGCTTAAGTCCTTCCCTACTCAGGAATGTACTTAAGAGCAAGCTTGACTTGAATCACGTCCTCATTTAATCTCAATATAGTAGGACTGAAAACTTACATTCTTAGAGCCATTTTGGAGAGCCTTTTGGAAGCCATTTTCCTGAACCTCAATGCCAAGGCACAATTTGGCCTGAAATTATTTATTTTGCATGCAGAATTTCAGCAGTAATGTCTGCTCTCCACATTGTTTTGTTTTAAATTTCATCTAGAATGAAGTATGAATCCAAGAATATGTACCTTTTAAGACAGGCTTGTCAGATATGAAATTTCTCTGTTCAAGAGCTTTTAAAACGAAAGGACCAGAAAACTAAAGCTAATAAAACCTCTATATAATGAAAGTGAAACATCCCAATTGGAGGGCAGAGTGTATTGAGTACCGCCAAAGGAACACGAGAAAAAGGAAAAAGCCAAATCCCCCTGAAAAGTAGCATCTAGGGAACTGCAATGTGTGTTGTTTTTAGAACATCAATGCAGGATAGTAAGAGGTAACTAAAACCATGGGCGAGGTATAGAGGAACATGCTCTTCACTAGGTATTCTGGGAATGCATTTCCATCACCTGGCAAATTCTGCTAAGAAAATCCCATCTTGAAGATTGGTGCTAGCAGCTGGACTGTGCTCACCACAGAAACATGTAAAAAGTATCCTGTCGAAGATCCTGCTGTTGTCCCAGTGACAAGTGGAAGGAGGAAAGTAAAGCCTTTGGATGAAGAGATAGAGAAGTGAGGTATGGACGGGTGATGGCCAGGGGCTCCCAGGTGCTTTCACTGTCTGTTACACATGCACAGTAAACATGTTGGATTAAACTTTATAGTTTGGATTAAACTCTCATCATAGAGGTTGAAGCTAATGAGTTTCTATTGGTCTAAAAGTGAGTGTGCAGTGGTGGGGTTAATGGTTAAAGTATTTAATGCAGATCCAGGTGAGCAAATTGGCAAAATTATGGTAACTCAGCTGCTTTCACTTTTCCCTTTGTACACTGATTACTTTCAATTTCCACTTTAAGAACTGCCATGCTCCCACAGCGCTGGATAACCAGCACCAGTGTGCACATGCTGGGTGCACTCTTGCACTATGCAGGCCTTTGCTGTAGCAGGGGAGGCAATACCAAGGAATTCTTGGCTCAGGAGATCTGGAGTGCTTCTCCAGGGTGGCCTCACAAAAGTGGTAGAAGCTTCTGAGTTTAGCTATGGCTAAATATGTCTGAACATTGTGTTCATGATGTTGCTGAAGGTAATCATGGCTTCAGTTGATGCAGAAGTTGTTGCGAGACACTATGGCACATTGCCTCTTCAGATAAACTATGCAGGTGGCAAAGTGGGGTCTGTAATTCACTGGTGGCTTGCTTTGCGGTATGCTCCAAAGAGAAATGGAAAAAGGCAGCTATTCCTGAAAGAATCCACAACATTTCTTTGTGGTATAGTCCGATGGCTTACTGTGTTACAACCTTCACTACTGGTGTCTTTCAAGAAGACTAATTAGAAAGAAAGAAAAAAAATATGGCTAAATAAGAACATGTGGCTATTTGTGCATGGACACTTTGTTCCAAGGTCCAGATTCCTACAGGAAGATAATGCAGATGCAAGACTGGCAGCATATGAGATGCATATTGCCACTTCTCTAAAAAACTATAAGGAAATGACACCTGGAGGAGCTTTAAGACAAAATCCTGCATGTAGCATGATTTGAGTGGAGTTCCTAATGGACAGGCATTTCAATGAAGGCAGTTACACATTTTTGTCAGTGACGTAGAAGCTAGGATTGAGAGAACCCTCACCAAGTCTGCTGACAACATTGAGCTGTGCAGCACTGTTCACACTGGAGGGAAAGGATACCTGAGAGGTTGGCTGATACAGGAAGTTAAACAAGGCCAAGTGCAAGGTTCTGTACATGAGCTGGGGAAATCCCAAGGCCAAACAAGCTGGGCAGAGAATGGACTGAGAGCAGCCCTGTGAGCAGGACTTGGGGGTGCTGGTGCATGAAAGGCTGGACATGACCCAGCCATGAGTACTCCCAGCCCAGAAAGCCAAATGTGTCCTGGGCTGCATCCAAAGCAGCGTGGGCAGCAGGGGAGAGAGGGGATTCTGCCCCTCTGCTCTGCTCTACTCTGCTCTGCTCTGCTCAGACCTCACCTGGAACATGACGGCCAGCTCTGGGGCCCCCAACATAAGAAAGATGTGGGCCTGATGGATCAAGTCCAGAGAAGAGCCATAACAACGATCAGAAGGCTGGAGCACCTTTCTACAAGGACAGGCTGAGACGGTTGGTGCTGTTCAGCTTGGAGAGGAGAAAGCTCTGGGCAGATTATATAGGAATGTTCCAGTACATAAAGGGACTCCAGTAGAGAGCTGGAGAGGAACTTTTTAAAAGGGCATGGTGTGATAGGGTAAGGGGGAATGCCTTTAAACCAAAACTGGGTGGGTTTAGTTTAGATATTAGGAAGAAAGCCTTTGCAGTGAGGATGGTGGGACACTGGCACAGGTTGCATATGGAAAGCTGTGGATGCCCCATCTCTGGAAGAGTCCAAGACCAGGTTGGATGGAACTTGGAGCAACCTGGTCCTGCAGAAGATGCCCCAGTCCACAGCAGAAAGTTGGAGCTAGATGATCACTCAGGTCCCTTCCAACCCAGACATTTCTGTGACTCTATGATTATGCACTTAAAAACTCCTAATGTACTAGCAATTACTTTTAGTTACGTTGTCGTCATGTCTCCTACTTTTGCTTGTGGGGGCTGAGAAGGGAGGGAGGGAGCCTGTGGCCATGTGGGCACAGCTGGGCTGCTATTCTGTACCATCCCCATCATCACTGGGCTGTGGCTTTAGTGGGAGAAAAATCAAATGCACCACTGAAGCAGCACTGTTTTGTTCCCTTTCTTCCTCAGGGAAGTTTCCAGGACCAGCGCTGCAGACTTTGTCTCTCTCCTGCCACTGCCTGTCCCCTCCTGTCCCTCAGGAAGAATGCAGCTTTAAGCAGCAAACACAGCTGAGCCCAGCAGGGCACCATGGCGACAGTGCGGAAAGAGCCATGGGGATGGAGGTGAGCCTGAGCCTGAGCCCAGCTGAGCCAAGCCCAGCAGAGGACACCCAAGCCAAACTGGTGATACTAAGCACAGCCGAGCCCAGCTGAGCACAGCAGTTGAAATCAGGCAACACAACACAGACTATTCCAGCTTTTGGGAGATTTGTCCATCTTTTCTTTCACTGTTTTGTGCTTGGGGACTGAGAACACCATCTGGGGAGAGCATCTGCCATCTTGTCTTTGTCTCAGCAGCCAAGCACACTGTGTTGAGGTGGCAAACACATTTTGTACATAAAACACCTTCTCTTTGGCATACTTTTGCTATTAGTATTGTGCTGTTCTTCTGTGTTTCTTATTGTGCTGCTTGTTTCCAGTAAATTGTTATCTCAACCCATATCTGCCTTTGTCCCACTCTCATTGGAACAGGAGTGGGGGGAACAGGAACAGCTTATTTGGAGTTTAATTCTCAGTTATTTTTAAGCTACCACACCATGCAAAATAGTAAATTAAAGGGGTCTGGAGGAAAAAAACATGCTTCAAATGTGTAGCTAGGGAAAAGCAGGCAGAAGCATTGAGCACTGAGGAGATAGGATGCCACTAGCCATGGAACCATTAACTCTGTCATACAAGATGATGCCACTGAGAATTCTGTATGTCTGGACCTTGGTGAGGGACACTCAGAAATGTCCCTGAAAGCTCAGGGTGGCCAGAAGTTTCTTATGTGCCAAGGGCTGCATGAAGAAATGATTGAGCAAACATTGCCCATGCAACAAAAAGAGAGCTAAGCTGTATCCTCCTCTGCCATGCCATCTGCTGTGGGGGTCATCTCTCCACAGCATCTATGTTCTTCAGTCTCATGGGTTTGGAGACAGGTTGTTTACACAGCTGTAAAGAGTGGTTATGAAACTATTCAGCACACCAGAAATTGGTCAGACCACATTGATGCTGCATCAGGCTCCTGATGTTTTTAGGCCAGCAGGAAATGTGTCCTGGCTCACCCAGTGAGAGCTGGGTGGTCTCTACACAGCATCTAAAACCCTTGTTCTTTCTGGACAGCAGTGGGATCCGTCAGGAGCCTGTGGTGTGTGTCAGTGTCTTTGCTGCCTGTGCTAGCACAAAAATTAGTAAAGCCAAAGATGAGCAGAATCTGTGGATTTTCGGAACTTCCAGATACTGCAGATATCTTTATCTTCTTTATTTAGAGTAGTTGTGGGAAGAAATTAGTATGTTTGCCTCCATGGGGGGAGAATGAATACAGATGCTGGTTTTTCTGATGCCACTGAGAAGGTGACTACTGATTTGCATTATGAACAGCAACAGGCTCTGCATGAGGAACTGCCTTTGCTCTAGAAGAAGCATGAAGAGATGGAAAGAGACATCAGAGCTGAGATCTAACCAGTTTTGATGGCACCTTATTAACTCATCTGGCAACTCTCCTTCCCTCACCAAACACATGTGCAATGCAACAACTCCTGGTATCAGCATGGAGCAGAGCATTAGGTGTCTAGACATCCACCATGTGCATTGCAACTTAAATGGTCTGGCATGGAGCACCCACCAGCCATCCAGATAACAGCACAGTTGTCTGCATAGATGTAGGGTATGTGCATGTTTTGGCAAGAAAATATAACTGTTTTCTTCCTGTATCATCTCAGTGACAGAAGTTGGCAAGAGGGCTTGTGCCTGCACAGATGGCAGTGTTGTGTGATTTTGCAGGGTTTCTGCCATGAGTATGGCATCAGCTGAACCAAAAACATAACTTTTCCAAAGGAACCTGCCTTACTGAAGGTAATGAAGCTCAGATGCTAAATGTTCACATGGCTAGCTCACATCCCCTGAAGTGTGGTTAGAAAATAAACCCTTCAGGAAGAGGGAGATAAAAGGCATTTTAGGGCTGAAGGAGCAGGACTCAGGTTTAGGTGCAAGATCTCCTCCTTTATAAGTTACTTATGTACCAACAGTGGCATTGAGTTGCACAGGCACTGAGTTGGCACAGGGAGCCTCTCAATTGCACATATAAAAATTCAGTCTCGTGGGACTTGATTTAGAACCATCTAGTGCTGATGTGACTATGAAACAGAGAACTAGTGATGCATGGCTCTTCTGGCTATAGGACACACATTCCTGGCAGCTTAATGCTTTTCCAAATTCTGTTTGACCGGTCTGATGAACTCCTGTGTACATTCAGTAAGGGTGTATGTAAGTATGTATGTCCTGGTGATGCATCAACAGTACTCCAAGTACTCCACGAGGTGTTCAGACATAATTTCAAATGCTTGGAGCATCATCTGGCTCCTGACAGGCAATGCTGGGCAAAGAGCTTTGTGGTTTGGTATCCAGCCGCAAAGTCAGTGATGAGGGCAGGAGGGAATACCCTTGTCTTTAAACAGAGCTCATGAGCTGGTGTGGTATTGAACCAAGATCCCAGTCTTTCCAGGACTCTTCCAGAATATCCAAGAATGAAAGGGATAAACTGTTTTCTTTGGGACAAGTAAAAAAGGCAAGGATGTTGTATTTCCTGGAGGAGTAGAAAGCAGAATAACTCTTATTCCAGCCTTCTGGTGATACAACACTCTTACAGATGGTAGCCAATACATGCTTGCCATCACAAAACTGTAATTTTATTTCAGTTGTATTTTGTTAGGCTAAGACTCCTTTTCTGCAAGCATTAGCTCTGCGTGCTGCTTGCAGCAGCCATCGTTTACTCATCTTGCTACACATCCAAGCCCTAGAGCAATTCATGCTATATTTTGTTGTTTATGTTTATGTTGTTTATATGTTATGAATGGAGAGGGGGGTTTTAAACAAGTTTCTGTCTTTGCCCACTGTCTTTGGCAGTAGACAGTACTTCTACTGAGGTGGTCAGCACCCCAAAGCCCACTCTCATTGCAAGTTCTTCATAATGGTCATTTAGGTCTATTACAAAATGAATTATTTATTTGATAGATATAAATTTAAGACTTGAACAGATTTACTTACTACACAGGATAAGAAGGAAACACTACTAGTACAGCACGAGAGGGAGGTACCTGTATTACAGCTAGAGAACAAATAGTATAGATTAGGATTCAGTGCATCTTACCACCCAGTTTGTGATGGGGCATACATAGGACCCTTCCTCTCAATTTCTGGAAAATATCCATGGAGGTGTGTCCAAACTTTGTGGGAGAAGCCCTGCACATTTCCAGGGAGTGTGTAGGAGGCTTCTGTTTCTGTGGAAATTTGCATAGCTTTTATATTGTAAAGCAGTGTCTTTTGGTCTGTGATATTGAATTTTTATCTCTTTCTACATCTGCTCTCCAGATCAAGATGTTTATTCTCAGCTGGGGTCTTAGCCCTCTTGGCACCAGAGATAACCCCCTGCTGGGCATTTGTCCTGATCTGGCTTATCTCATCCATATGCAGCACCTGAGCTGTTGGAGAAGGGGAATGTCCTGCCACAAAGGTGTGTAGTGGGAAGGGAAGGGAAGGGAAGGAAAGGAAAAACTGATACAGACTTTCATGTTCATGACTGTGCATGTGCTATGAGGCATTCCTTAATGGCCACCCATGCACCTTGCTCTCACTGTTTCTCTTCAGGACCAAATGGCACAAGAAGCTGTTACTGTGGGTCATCGAGAATCAGAGCTCAGCTCAAACTAGACATATGGCTTTTGAAAATCTGGAATATGGAAAAAGTGGGAACTAGGACTTGATTTCCTAGCACATGATAAACCTTGCCTTGGGAAGCCAGAAGCAATGTAAGCCTCTGTTTCCTGTTACAGTTTAGTAAATTGCCTGAGTGATACTGTGATTTAAGAAACCACCACCATAACTTTCGCACCAAGGCTTGTCAGAAGTCAATTAAGCAGGATTAATTGCAGTGTGAAAATATCCATGAGGGTGGAGCTGTTATGTCTTTAAGAACAACTGGTGTTGTATGTTTACAATTTTGATTTTAACACTATTTCCCAAAATACTCTGAGTGGTCTCAGAAGTAGTTCTTGGATGAGCTACTATGAGTCAGTCCCAACTCATGAGATGGCAAGCAATTTGTGGGGAAATGTGGGGCTGAATGTTACTGATCCACGGACTAGGCAGAGAAACGTCCTGGGAGGTACAAAACTCTATGGAGAGTGGGGAGAGGCAAGCAGTGCCTGAACATTCACTGTGAGAGGATTGTAGCGACACTCAAGGACACAGGAGGGCAGGAGACTGCTGCTGAGATCAGCTCGTAATTCCCGTGAGCATTCTGGCCTCTCTTAGCAGAGCTGTCCACCTAATAACACACCACGCATAGCTTGTTCAGTGGCTGCCAGGCTGCACACAGACAGAGGAGGAACATTTGCCACGACCAATGGTTTTAGACCCAGCTTAGTTTAGAAAAAATGCTTGCAGCCTACCTTTCAAATGGAAAGAAGTCCTGTTTTTGTCCACTGACTAGTCACAGTGTGCAGAAGAGGTGGGTCCCCTCAGTTCATGAGACTCCTGTCCCTTGACAGACTTGCATAGCAATGTGCATTCTTTACATGTGCCCTCTGTGTAGCTTTTTTCCAGCAATCTTCCTTGGAGTCCTCAACAGGAGACCCTGAGCTGTCAGGGATGTGCACACCACAGACTGAAGACTCCTGGTGCAGAAGAGACCAGAGCTCAGAGGATTAGACAATGTGCTTGCATTGTTAGCCTGTGTAGAAGTCATGTTTTGCTTTCCAGCTTGATTTTCTTGCAGTGGGTCCTTCAGCTGGGTTTATGCAGTTCCTTTACCTTTTATATACTATTTTAACAGCAAAATCTGCAACAATATAAACTTTCAAAAATCACATCCCAGTGTACAGCATTACACCTCTGGGGCTGCAGTAACAGTCAGCAGTGGTCAAAAAATCAAAGGTTAGAAGGAGAAATCCAGCATCCCTCTCCTGTTGACCTTGAATGTACCACCTTTCCCCTTCTCCTGCCAGACTGAGATAGTCACTGCGGGGATCACAATGCATGAATGTTCAGAGCAACCTCTCACTGCTAAATTCATTGGGCTACAAAATCCCATTAGTTTCAGCCCTATAAAAAGTAGACTTTAAAGTATACTAGATATAATAAAATTATAGTGGTACTGTTAAAATGCATCTATAAAAAAATCTCCATCAATCCTCTGCTTTTAGTTCCTGCCTGTAGGGCTGAGTCTCACCTGCCTTTGGTCCACCAAAGCAACAGGGTCTTGTCTTGTTGTGTCTAATAGGGAGAAGAAAGTGTGCATGGGTGGAAAATGCTACTTGACTAGCATTGCCTGTCTGGCTTGCACAGGCACCTATGGTAGACAGATGCACTGGCAGCACAGTGTGAGCCAGTAGAAGAATTGAGACAGTTTTTCCTTGGGGCCATAGTCAATTAAAAAAGGAAACACCTTTGCCTTTGCCATACTCTCATGGTTTTTACAGCAAGACAAAAGATGCTGTGTTAGTCCCTCTCCATTACTGGCTCTGTGTGGCAGTACATTTTTAGTCTTTCAGCAACACTAGGGTAACTTCTTGTCAGTGTCTTGGCATTTTCAGCACATAAACTCATGAAAAATCATCAGTGAAAATAATCTTTCTTAAATTCTTCATATTTTGTGAAAAACACATAAGTTCCTATGACTCAGCCATGGTGGCAAAGTGTTACTAGGACAAGCTATTTTTATCCCCTTTCTTTGTTTTCTAGCATATTCAATTAAGCTCAACAATTTAATTCTGATGATGACGTTGAGTACTTGCGCATCAGTGCTGTGTGCCCCAAGGTGCATGAACAAAGGACTCAGAGATTACACGGACATCACTAAGGTCAGGAAACTTAGCAAAATACTGTTTTTTTTCAGTGCTGGGAGCCAGTCCTGCTGGTGAAATGAAATCATCATAAAGTTTAAAAGAGAAGGATTTTCAGCCTATTTTATATCCTTACGGTCTCAGGGATTTTCTCTCAATAAAACTGTAATCTTTTCTAATTTATACCCTGTTTCCTTCAAGGTTGAGCCAGTAGCTTTGAAACCCAGGGCGAGACTAAAGGTTTCCTTGTACATAATGCTTGTGCACAACCTCAGTCTCATGCTCTATGTGACAAAATTTCCTATTGTTACCCCAAGGTATGATTTCTGCGTCCAGGGCTAGCCAGTGTCATCTCAAGCATTTGAGAATTTTTCTCCAAAAATTAACTCCCAGAAACATCAAAAACATCACACCAAAAATAAGGACTTTGGCTAAGATCCAATGCATAGCAACCATGTTCACATTTTTATAACTAAATTTCTGTTAGGTTTATCTAAGATACTGGTAGGCAAAACAGCCAGACTTGCAGTCTAATTGCAATACTGACATCTCATGGCTAAAAAGAAGAAGTTGCTACTGCTTCTCCTTTTTCTCCTCATACTCCTCCTTCACCTACTTCTCCTTCTTCACCTGAAAATATCCATTTCCGTAAGTACCACTTTGTTGTGAAAGTATATAGAGTATTATACCCAAGTGGTAGGTCACACGTATTTGCACACAGTCACACTTCAGTGCGACTAGAACCTTAATTCACTTAAAAAAAAGCCAGGAATTTAGCTGCTTTCTTCTGAATCAGGATTTCTACAGGTGGTGCAAAAGTGGCACCAGCCAGCCAACTTCATCTGATTTGTTTGAACACCCCTTACACCACAGCATTTCATTGCAGCCTCTGCACAAAACTGTAAGACTGCCAAGAAAGAAATTTCTGGGGAAGCACAGAAGCTGTTGCAGGGCTCTTCAGAGAGAGCACAGAGAAGCCTTAAATGTGTTTTCCACACCTGTGATGTGTTTCCTTTCTGAAAATACCTTGACATATCTTTCCCCTTCCTCTTACTTCAGATCCCAGCAATGAAGGTGAGTGAAGCCCTGGAGGACTTCTACATCATCATGAAGAAAACAGATGGGTCGGACTTTGTAGCCACATCATTCTGCACTATCCAACAAGGCTTGGACCAGATCCTCAAGAATGCCAGTGGCTGCTTTCTCCACCACCAGCAACACCTTCAGCTCTTCCATGAGAAAGCTGAAAACTCAGCCTAAGATCTTGAGCAAGGCTGGTGTGTCTGGTGAGTGCTCTCACAACATGTACTTCTTCCCTGTTGATGAGGAAGAGGCGTGGAGGACAGATGACTGGGAGGTGACAGCCCCATAGCCCTGCTCTCCACAGGGGGAAATACTCAGCCAGTACCTGAACATGCAAACCTTGCAGCAGCAGGCAGGCAGAGAGTTTGATGACATTGAATTGCTCAGAGATTTCCAGAACAGGTCATTTTTTGCCAGAATGGTTGCAGAAAGCAAGAAAACAGTCAGAACACAAACTGTTACAGCCAGATCGCCCATGAGCACAAGCTCTGCCTGCAGTGCGGTCTCTACATGTGCATACAAGGGCCCCGACACAAAGGGAGGCCAAGTCACCCCTCCACCTGGTGGTTTGGCAGCAGGTTAGAGGCATGAGGAATGTCTGGTACAAGGAGCCAAGGGTGGGGATCTGCTCCCTCAGAACAATCATCCCCTAACTAGTGAAGAAACCTGGAGCACTGTGAAAATTTTATTTTGTCTCCTTCACTAAAGGCTTCCAGGAAGTTTTCCCATCTTATCATTGAAGACAGAGCAACTCTGCCCTCTGTCTGCTCTCAGCATCCAGCATCCTAAGAAGTCTCTATGATGATGTGAACAAGCTGAGCTGCTTTCAAACAACAGAAAAAAGTGGAATGACAGGACAGGGCAGAGGAAGGCAGAACATGGTGTGGTCCCATTTTGGGGATGAATACGGCTTTCTTCTGAAAAGCTGGGGAGCAGTGGTCTCCATCATCACTACCAGGTCTTCCAAGAAAAGAACTGATGGAGAGCTTCTTCCTCATTGGAGGCAGCAGCATGTATATGATGGATTTTCCTTCCTAGCAAGCATAGCTAGGAGAAAGGCGACTGAGTTTCGGGGACCAAGAACCACCAAACCTTAAGTGCCTATGGCTTTCAGAGCCACTGTACAAAAATTACTTTCTTGTGAATCATATTTTTTAATGGTTCACAGCTCTGTACACTTGTTCAGTGTATTGTAAATAGTTATTTTTCACTACCTGAACATTTACACTAGATCTATAGGCACTGCTGTAAACTATTACTGGTTTACCAATTAATAAACAAACAGATGAAATTCATTAACAAATTAATAGCAGATAAAAATAGCATCCCCAAAGGACAGATTTTCAGTCAGTCAGGTATAAATGATGAGCAGTTAAATCAAAATCCAGCAGTTTGGGGCTGACCAGGTTTTGAGACATTTTAAAAGGGGCTTATATCAAATTCACACTAAAATGATGTAATTTTTCAAAAATTGTTGATCAGTTTTTAAAATAATTGCCCTGAACTTCTACAGCTATGGCTTGGTCCACTTTCTCTTTAGAGGAAAACCTCATTTCAGCTGAACCTGTGATGAACCTTTAAGTCACAAAGACGACCTGGAAGACTTAGCAGAGCTGGGAGCAAGATTTGATGATGTGCAATCAGCTTCTGTTCTGATGGAAAGGCAAGGCTGGGTTTTTACCTACTGTATCTACTGTGAGAGGATTGGTGAGGTTTACCATACCCACACACAGACATAGATTGCTCTAGTTCCGTATAATACCTCTCCCCTGCCATGTCAGAAAAAAGCAGAACACTACGGCATAATTACTGACCATCATCTGACTACTAATGAGATGAAAATATTTCAACAGATATACTTGCAGCTGGAATCCCTACGTCAACTGGAATCAGTAAGATCATTACTCCTTCACTGGAGTTTTGAAATTTTTTCAATTCCAAATTCAGTCCCTAAATGTAAAAGAATTAAAGACACAATTCCCACCCATTATGTGAATTACCAATATTATGAGATGCAGGAAAGCTAACACTTGTTGGTAAATAATGCATTGTATGTCAAACCAGTAAGAACCCTCGCTGTGATTCAGTTTTGCTTTGTTCTTCAGGAAAATGATCTTGGTTTTGAAAAGCTGTCATATTTATAGGGATCTGCAAGGTGTATTTTGTTACTCGCTGTAAATATTACTTATAGGGGTATTTCTGAAATCAATTTGATTGTCAAAGAGAAGCCTGTAATTTTCACTATACTGTATGCATTAGGAAATCCCATAGGTAGATCTCCTGCCACTTGAAACCAATATTGTATGGAATAGCTGACAGAAAAGAAAAAAACAGATAAGAGTCAGGAAGAGGGAAGGAGACCCAGCATTGGCTTTCACTGCTGTATCAGAAGCAAGAAAGAAACCTACAGTGACATATCTACATGAACCTATAATGGCATATTTATGTGGAATGCACAATGCATACTGAACATACATTACAGAATTGGGAGGCAGTGAATTGCTGTCTGATGGAGATTTATGTCCTCTGAGTGAGTGAAAAGTCCTGTATGAATTCTGTTTGGGTGTGAACTACTGGGAGGAGATGAAGCCTCCTCCAGTTTGTCATTGTGCTTGTCCTGACCATGCATAAAAACATTCACTAGCACAGAATAGGCATTTTCCTGACACATTTTTCTCAACCTCCCTCTCTGGAATTGATTCACTGGTTTGAACAAAACCAGCTTCATTACCTTGAGAGTCAGGCTCTCATCTGGTGTGTGTGAAACTATGGGTCAGCTTAGGTTCCAATCATTATTTTACCATTTATCCCAAGGGAAAGAGCTCCAGTCAGACTGAGCACTGCCTTTGCAAGCATGAATCCAGGCACTTTCCTGTGCCTATGGAGGTCAGGTTCACACTCCAGGCCTGGACAGAGCAGCACACAGACTGTTCCTGTGTGGTAAATTCTTATCTCTGGGGTTTCTGGTTGCTTTGTTAGACGGCACCAGCACAGAGTAAGACTATTTTGAAGTCCGAAGACCTCCCTTGGGAAGTGAGAACTAAAGCCTCACCCGGCTCTAACTCTCATCCTGTATTTAAGGTGACATTTGCACTTCCCAGCATAGAGCTGGAGTGTGAGGCTGGCTCAGAGGAGTAGAGACTAAGAACTCTCCAGAGCTAAAAGGATGGAATAGTGCAAGCACATGTTCCAAGACAGCACTAGCATCTCATTTTGCAGCCCCATGGCCCACAAAAGAAACCTTTTTCCAGTCACCACTCATCTGCTTTACCTTATTTTTCTGACCCTTACAGTTTGATGGCAAAAATAAGTTTCTGGGAGGGCTGCGCCAATTAATTGCTTTTCCCTGGGTCAGAGGCTGAGGCAAAGTGACCACATGTGGGATGCAGGTGGTCTCTGTGGGTTAGAGCAGGGGAGCCTTACATCCCCTTTCCTTAACCTGTCCCCTTAGAGAGCTCTGGACTGAGATGGCTCGATGTGTGCTTTATTGGGTATTGTTGTTGCTTACCTAGTCTTTGCCAAAATCAGGTAGCATCCCTCACTCATATCATCAGGCTTCTGCTCAGACTGGAATCAGCCAGCATTTTGTTTACTCAGCTTGTGAAACTCTTCACAATCTATGTCACTCTTCAATCATGATAGAACTGTTTAAGTGCTACAAAAGTACCCCAACTTCCTCATCAATGAATCTGAGTACTTTAGGGCGATGCTGAGCTAGCTGGTAAGAGTCATGACCTTTCTCTGCTGAACATACTCTGAAAAGTTTCCAAAAAGAAGCATCCACTGACACCAAAGTATCCAGATTAGAGGACTTAATGAGAACATATTGAGAACTGTTTCACCGTGTCACCACCTTTCATAATTCAATGCCTGAAAGAAGCTGGCAGAGTAGAATAGCTGAGGAAAGTAATTTCCTCATGAGTAGTTTAACATAATTTTTCATAATGTCTCACTGAAATAATCAAGCTTTCTCTATTTAATACATAAAACTTCCTCTCTAAAAAACTTGCATTGAAGGAAAGAATATAAAGATCATTTCCCCAGAAAAATATATCATTTGGTTCATTCTGTGAGGAACAAGAACTAGGAAACAGGATGGTGTTGTCCTTGTAAAATGCCTGGGGCAAGCTCTGTGCTTCCAATAAATGCAGAAACTCTCTGGGCAAGCTATTAACCTAAGAGCATGTGAAAACTGCTTCACTAACTAGTTGTCAAAGTTACCATTCACTACAGAAAGCTCTGTATTTTAGCTCTCCAAAAGTGTTTCAGAACACACTGATTACCAGGCTTTCCAGACACAAGGGTATTGCTGGCAGCTGCTATAGAATTTCCCCTGTGTGTTAGCAAAACATAAATCAGGCATATAGCTCTGGACGGTGGACTTTTCCAGTTGGGTGTCAGAATCCCTTCCTCATTCTCCACCTCCTCCAGAGGTGTCTGTGAACACAGACACCCAGCTGCCCTATATTAAGCTTCCCCTTAGGATTCCTGTGTCTTTTTTGTTACTATATGTTCCTCAAAACATGGGAATCAGGTATAGTTTCAGCAGGATTGACTAACTGTCCTTCAAGAAGGCTTGCTATTTGAGCTGATTTGTCAGGAGGAATAATCACTGCTGTAAACTTGACCAATAGGAATCAGCTTTCTCAGCTGCTCTCCTGATTTTGAATGGTGCTTAAGAGGACGCACTGAGATAGTCGCTGCCTGCTCATGGCAGTGGCTGCATACCACACTGTTCTAGGCTCATTCCATTCTTCAGCCCTTGCGCACTTCCCCTACAACAGTGCAGATTCTGTAAGATCCTTGTCGTGAACAGTGCTACCCAACTGTGTCCACAGGACTTGAAAATTACAGCTAGTTTGTCCACTGCTGAAAGCACATTAAGGCAAAAGCTGCATTTATCAATTTTAACTGAGCACATCCACGCAATTAGGAAGATCTAGCCAAGCCACACCAGGGGATGTAATTTCTTTCCAGTACTGCATTTCATGGAGTATTTTGTGTTCTGATATAAAGTCCAATACAACATCAGGTACTATTGATCAGTTTCATGCCAGTGCTTCCAGGAGCTCAGCAGAATGAAAATACTATGGAAAAAGGGAGAGTAAAAGCACATATGGTAGGAAATCACATGCAGGTTTACAGGCCAAGCTTCTTGGGTTAAACTCTAGAGCATTGTCCAGAGCCTAAAGTGATGGGGAAGAAAAAACCTGTCTAATGGAAAGAAAAACAAGCTATGGTTCAGTTCTGTTGGTGCTTCTGTACATCTTTTACCCTTCTACCTCATGTGTTCTTGAGACATTACAACTCTGCTGTCACTTAGAAAATCTGATCTCATTGCATGTTAGCCCAGTCTATGAGCTGCTTCCAACCTATCATGTAGCTCTGACAAATGCTACACCGACCTCTGGTGAGTGGAAAGGCAAACTTCTATTGCAGCAAATGAAATAAAGTAACTTGAGTCATGTGTGTTGAGGTACACAGCTCACCACTATATTACAGGCCTTCGTTTCTACGCGATCAACTTAGTGGTTACTGCCAGAACATTTCCTGGTTCAGATGTATTCTAACTAGTAATGATTCGAACACGCAATCCTGAGAAAGGGTTTTGCTGAAGTTACTGTATATGAATAGATTAATGTGTCCAATACTGATTAATAGTAGGAAAGAAAGATGCATCTGACAATAATTGCTCAAGTCTGTAATTTCTAAGATAGGTGCTTCCATATATGTAATTTGTGTATTTGACAGTTAATCCCACCGCCATATATCACCAAGAACTTCACAATTGCAAGCAATAACTTAAGACATTATAACTTAAAAATATCACAACAGCTGCACTTATTCCACCCACTCCCCATTCAAATACCTTCATTCTTGAGCTCAGGCCCTGAATTTCCAAAGGCAGATCTTTCAATATCCAAGGTGAAAACAACACAGCCAACAACTGTTAACTCCTCCAGTGGTGCAACTACAACTTTCCAAGGGAGAAGGATGATTACTCTTGCATTGCCTAGATCATTTGCAGTCTACACAATGATACTGACAGATTCTGTAATTTTTAGCATAGTGCTCCTTTAATATTAAATTCAACTCATATATAAAATCTATGCTTTCCTCTGCATCTTTTTGAAGATCTTTGCCTTTGTATGTTTCCAGATTGGAGAGATTCATAGCTGCCTCTTTCACACTGAGATTTGTGCACCCTTTTCTTCAAAGCATCTATAATATGCATCTCACACTGCAGAATATAGAATAGTGAGGACAATTTTATATGGTAATTTCATATGCATTCTTGGTAATTAAAAAGAAAAACCTACACAGAGCCAACCACTGAACAGAGAAGTGACTTCTCCACTGCCCACAAAAACCATCACCATTCATGTGATTCATCACATCAGAATCCAGAAAAAAAAGCATGTGGTAGGAATAGTTCTTGTTAAAATTGCATATCTTTATGTTCTATTATGCTGGGTCTGGAATATTTTCCTTCCTACTTCAGTATGCTCCAGTTTCTGTAAATGCCTATACTCAGCTGAAGTATATGAAAGCAGTGGCATTTTCCTCATCTGCACCCACCTCTTGGTAATTGTTCTGTATTCATGGTTACTGCAAATATTAACAGTGAAATATGAACAGATAGTTCAGTAGTGCTTATTGGGTCCAGGCAATATAGAAACAGAATACCCTAGACGTCCCTAAGGAAATGACAACTACAACCCTACAAACTGCATGGGACAGCTAAGGACAAAGGACAGAGCTACTTCAAATAGGCAGCAGTTTAACAGATGCTTTCTGATTTATTGTTCTCACATAATTTTTCCTGTTCTTTTTTGTTTTCTAAAACTTGCTTCCGTAGGCAAAGCAATCAATGCAGTAGCATAACTGTATAAGCAAAACTGTGAAGACAGAAGAAAGTCTATGTAAGGACTATTTTCCACTCTATCTAAGTTACTTTATCCTGGAAGCGCAATCACAGTTCCAAAATAATTTACCTAAAGATCAATAGATTTTCTTTCAGCAGGAAGCTAGAATTGTTTACCATGGATAAAAACACCACGGAAAAAAGTGAACAAAAATAAAACACGATGAGTCTTGAAAAAGGCATGGCTAGAAAAATTTGACCTTTTAAAAGGAATTGTCTTTGCAGAAAGCACTTTCCATCTGAAATGTCCAGAGAACCTTTGACTTTTTATTTTGTCTGTAAAAAGACTGTTAGAAACATTTGCTTTTTTCCCACTTTAATTCATTTTTCGCATTTCACAAAACAAGGTAAGAGGCAAGCAAGTAACTAAGGACTTGAGACCAGATGATACTACAATGGTGAACAGTACACTAGAAATGTTCCTGCATAGGAGAGGGTGGGGGAGGAAGACTGGCTGACGCATTTGACAAATTCGTGTCTGTTCTGATGGACAGAAATAATTTTCATTGTTCATTACAAAAATCATACCTGTACATAATAAAAAGAAATACAAATGCAGACAGATTGTGCATCTCTTGGTGACTCTGGTTTGGACATTTATTTAAAGGAAGCACTGAAACAGGGAAGAGCAAACCCTGTGCACTTCAAACCTCAAGAAAGGTCTTGCATTTTACTTTGACCCGACAGACGAACAGAAATAAGGGATAAAAAATTTTCAACACTACTTCTCCATTATAGAGTTCTCACTCCTGAATGGCATTTGCAAAAACCCAGAAAAAAGTAGGTTTTAAGATACATAAAGAAATTAAAAGGTCAGACAGCTCCTGCTATGGACAAAAGTCAGATCTTGGAATTTCTGAGACAAACAACATTCCTCATTCTGCCTCAAGTCGAGGTAAGACAGGAAGAATAAGATTTCCAAATGCAGAGTCTTGAGTTATGAAGTATCCTGAGGAGTGTGCATGTGCGTGCTGGAAAAAGAAAAGCATTTGTTAAAGCATAACTCCCTGTAGCACTGGCATAATTTAAGACTTCCTGGCTTCTGCAGCATTAATTATCATTTCTCCCAGCGTGCTCCTTAATTCTGATAGTGAAATTCAAACCCAGCATTTTAGATCAGCCACATCAGAATAGAGCCCATCAAGACAATTAACTTGGACATTCTCTGCTGCTTTGTTCAGTGAACTCCATGGAGGTGGGGCAAATTAATTGCGCCTGATTGCTCTTCTTTGCCTAGACCCCATGTTTCCACTTCCAGTCCCTTCCATGACCAGCTGCTATACAGAATGCCAGCAGACACACTCCCAAACACAGGACATCAGGATTCTGCTCATGTGATGTAGATACATGCTTCTTCACCTGAGGGAGGCAGCTGCTGTATGGCTCTGGAACACCTTTGTGAAATCCTACACAGCCTTTCCCAGTTCAAAGGCTGGACTCCAGCAAGTTAGATGTTCTGCATATTCCCTCCCTCCATGACTGGGGAAGAGCCCTGCTGGATCTCAAATCTACCCTGAGCCTGCAGTATTCCCTTGGAGTGATCAAGGCCAACTGGCACAGTGAGCTGCAGCAGCAACGGCATGGCCAGTAGGCCAAGGGTAGCTATCTGAGCTCAGCCTGAGATACAAACTGGAGGGAGTTCAACAGAGACACAAAGAGGGGCTGGGTGGAGCGCTCCATGGCCAAGAAGATGTTTCATCATAACAAAAGATACTTCACTTATGACAAATACAGAAATGTGAGATACCTAATCTCTGAAAGGTGCTTTTCAATATCTCTATGAGCAGGGTTGCTCTCTGAAGGGATGCACACCTAAAACAGAGCCAAGCTGAACCCTGACTGTATCAGCTCACCTGCAGTGCAGCCTTCTGTTGTGCTGCAATGTGCTGTTGCTCAGCATGATCACGAAAATCCTTATTCAGAGGTGATCTCGTAAGTGCGATGCTGCAAGAAAGAATAAGATGGCATGACACAGACCACAGCCAAAACGTGTTCTTGCCGTTCTGGCCATGGATACCATGACTTCCTGAGCTCTCATTTCACTCATGGCTTGACAATTGTCAGTTACTGTTTGGAATTACTATTTGTAAATATAAGAGAAAAAAGGGCGGATGGAGTGACCACAGCTGTATCATTTGAGCCATCATAAACAACTCCTGTCAAACTAAACCTGAAGTCTACTGTGGATTTTGCTCATGGGTTGAGTCCCACTGAAGGCAATGAAAACACTGGGGGTGCAGTGTTAGACAATCCAAGGAATCTCTAAAGCAGTTTTGTGCTTTTACCACTACTCAGTCACTGAGTGACTGTTCTAAACAACTGTGATAAACAGAAGCACTAACAAGAGCGCTGCAGAATTCAGTATAAGAACAGGTCTTTGGTGGGGGGAAGTAGTACGTATGATAAAGGAGCTTCCTATTGACATTAACTGAAATAATGATCCTTTGATAACAGTTTGCAATACCTAAAACTGACTTATCTATCTCAGTGCAGATTAAGTTTTCAAATTAAAACTTACTTATGTTTTTTCTTCTCTTTTACACCTTAGGACTTATCTGCCTTCTTAAACAAAAAAAAAAAAGAAAACATAAAAAGCACCCCCAACTCTAGATAAGTAACATGAAAATCAGGTGAGGGTTGCCATTAGAACTATATCGCAAGAGAGTTCTCAGCTACCTCTGAAACTGTCACTGGAGACTGCTGCTGAAAACCCTGCTTTTATCAATCACAGAGACAGAGTACAAATGACATGCATTCCAAGCAAATTCATCAACTGAATTTTACCAACAGTTTTAGTGTCAACAGCTGATGTAGTAAACCAGTTTTTGAGAAGGAGCCATGATGCTCAGGAAAAGATCTGCAGCCAAACCTATGCCTAAATGCATAACAATAGCTAAACAATTCAGAAAAAGTTTTGCTTATGGCAAGTATTAAGTTAAGTTTCACTGCTGGAGAAGCGTACTACTCAGTTTATTTAAAACAGAGTATTTTCAGTGATTTCAAAGGTAGTTAATTTGTATTTAATCTGTACCCTCTAACTTTTCAATATGATTTCTGTAGATAAGCTTAAGGCTTCACCATAAGCTGACATTTTTCAAAAGAGGTCTTGTTCTTGGATACAGGATTTTCACATGCCAAGGCCAGAAATCAACTCATTCACCCTTATGCTGTCCCTGCCACTGCTGTGTTCCACATATATCAAGTTCTTCTGGCCAAGTTTGCACAATTTTTATGGTCTCAATTCTGACAACTCTGCAGACCAAGATCTTTGTCACAACATCAAAAACCTGTCAGCTTCTGAAAAATCACACATCAGCCCACCATGCCAAAGCAGAGAGCTTGCTGCATTGTAGGTTCCACCCACATCCACCTTCAAAACTAGAAAATTCTAATTCTGCGCACTAGAATACAGTGCTGTATTTCCTTAAAGAAAAAAAACAGTAAACAAGCATTCCCGAAGCTCTGTCATACTTAAAATGAAGCACAGAAACAGTGTTGCCAGTCAGGAGTTGTACCTAACAGTATGATACTCTGATTTTCTTTCCAACAATTTTGCTCAAATAATAACCATATACAATTATTAACTTCTTATCTCACTCAGAAGTCTACATCAGGAAATTTCAAGTATTCTGCATGTTTTTTGACATTATGAAAGAATTAAAAGTGCCACAGAATCTCTTCAGCAAAATACATGGGCAGCACTCAGACTACAGTCAGAGTATTGGACTCTTGCAGAGGTGTTGTGGGTTACAATGTGTCTAGAATGTGACACTGAACTCAATTCAGGCTAACCCCAAAGCTGAAGTATCTCAACCTCTCCACATAAATTATTGTATGATTTTCTAGTTACTGATTTATGACAAAAATCTGATCTCCTTGTCTTACTGGGAGAAATCCCAGTAAGAGCCCTTCAGTTCAGATTAGATTATTACACTTTATGGTGTAGAATTATCCCTATAACACAGCATCTTTTACAGGATTATCTGCTGTAACATAAAATGGCTTTGTCTTGTACCTAGGGAGTTTCAAGAATAACTCATGCCTGCTCTAATTGTTCTTCTCTAAGCACGCAGAATCCTCAATCTAATGGTCTGCTACTTCCATTCCCCAGAGCATTTTAGCTTAATAATGAAATGTTTTCTCAGTGTCTGCTTCCTAATTTTTCTTTATGGTAGACTTTAATACACTTGAGTACGCATATCTGCTTCTCTCATTCTCAAATGGAAATTATATAAGCCAAAATTCATGCTATGTAAACCATTGTACTAGTATGTTCCTAAAGCGCAATGTCCCTCTGCCTTGTTATTAAGGATCATCAGAAAACCCTTCTGTTAAGTATTTATGCAAGTTTACAGCTCACTAGCTGTTTGGCTTTTTTCCTTCATGTAGTCAGTGATGTCCAAACAGGTCTAAGAACATAAAATACCTGGCTCCAGGGTGATTTGTGGAAGACTGGTTTTGCATAAGTAACTTTCTCTTCTCCTTGTCTAGTTCTGCCAGGATTGCAACCCTATTTTTATTCTGGAAACCTGGTGGGAATGACAGAAAAATATTAGAGATATTTATTTGACTTCTGTGGCTCAACTCTAACCCTGTGGAATTAGAAGTCCCTGTACAAAATTACTGTAAGATCAATGCACTGATCTTCAAAGCTTTGTACCCATTTGAAAAGACTAGTATTAAACAGGCTTCATTTTTCAGCATGCAATAGCTTCCATAAGCTATCATGCATACTAACACATTTTAAAATAGAGGTTTTTTACTCAAGTTAGATCCTACCCCTTTCCAAGCCAGCAGTGGAGCTAAAAATCAAGGTTTACAATCAAATAGCTGCCTTCAAAAAAAAAAAAGAAGTAGACTTACCAGGTTCTAAATTTAAAATGTAGTCACTGAATGTTCAACTCAACAATAACAATGGAGTAATATACACATGGGGCTTAATTTCTCACGTCAGTGAACTCAAATTGTAACACAATCATTATATATGTAACAGGCAAGAATGAAAAAATCCCTAAGCTTGCACATGTGTTTACACAAACATCTGTCACTCAATCTATGAAGAGAAGTTTAAATATACTGCGTCCTACACACACTACCCCTATTCTGAGTATGATCAAACGCTGGAATAAAGAAGCAAAATTAAACTATTAAACTGTCTGTACACAATAAAAGAATGTGGCCTCCATCTGCTTTCATCATTCTTCCAAAGAGACCCTGAATGCTAGAGAAGAGGTCAGGAAGCAGAGTGACTTGAGAGAATTTTAAAAATGCCCAACATAGTTGCCATCTACGCATTTTTCTAAAATTGCCTTCTAAATGCAAACTTGACAAAACTCCTTTACCTACACAGGACTCATATAATAAAGGATCTCACTGCAGCCCTCAAACAAACCAGATGCACAAGCCCCTGCTGTTGCTCAGTATGCCCAAACAGCACAGCTGAGCACAACAGCTCCGGAGCTGACTCTTACATGCTTCTATGCCACCAAGGACACTCCTCATGTCTGAAATACACACTTTCAATCTTTGATCTGCTGCCGTTCTATACATAGCAAGCTATGACAACATCATTAAAAAAAAAAGCCAATTTCTCCTTTATTTTCTCCACATAGAAAGTCCAAGATTCCCACTGCAAAGTGCTGCACGCTGCCTTCCGGCCCTGAGTACTGTCTTAATGACAGCAATACAACATGGCAGCCTACTAAATGTTAGTAAGGCCACACGTGGTAACTCTTAAGGACAGTATTAGCATGTCAAGGTAAAATGATTTATTTTCAGTAGCTGCACTCACAGTTCATTCTCTTTGACAGACCTTGTGCTGACGCTCAATTGTATAATCCAGTATTCCTTTTCATCTTAATGAAGGAGAAAATTACCAGAGAGAAACCTTTAACTCTAAATAACAATTTGCATCTGTATTGTCTTGTTATCAAACTCTCACCTTTTTCTTCTACCATGCCTAACATACACAGCCATAGACTTCATTGTCTCAGGAGTTCTCAAAAGGAGCAGTCTTTTGATTATATTATATTGTACTATGGTTTTATGTAAGATCACTCACAATAATTTCAACATTCATTAATAAGATTTTCAGTTACATTTAATTAAGGGTATTTTTCTGTCCACTAATTTCTCCTTCCTATGTAGCATTAGCTCCACTTAAACTCTGTTTGATATGAGTATGTATTCAGGCCTTTGATATTTCTCTGCTCTTTGGGTATTGCACACTATTTCTGTTTTAAGACCTTGCACTTGCAATGAATTTGAAACCTTCAAACACAGCTGTCATACAAAGGCTAACAAATCTTGTCAAAAGGCTAGGATTTAATATTTCTAAGCTGCAGCTAGCCCAGACTTTACTTTCTTGTAAATTCTGGAAACAATGTGTGAATAGGATGATGGAATCACCTGTTAGAGGGTCTGATCTAAAACAACCACATTTGTATGCTCACTCTATGCAATTTTAATCCAAAAACCTTGACATATTACTCAGCACCCTTCTAATACTTGCTTATGCTGAACTGCATAAATTTAAATGCATGCTTGGTATTCAGAAGATATGATGATTAAGGAAAGAAAAAGGAGACCACTGTTTAGTATGAGTTTGTGATCTAAAAAAATAAAGATTAAATATGCTTAAATTTATATGAAGCAGATGGTATGATTCAGGAAAGCCTGAGACATTTTAAATACTGTTTTTAAACTGTGATCAGAAACTGTAGAAGATTCTGTCTTCTTTTTTGAGTCTTGTTACAGTACCTTGTGGAAGAAACTCTACAGGTATTCACAAGAAACCCAAGTATTTTTTTCTTTGTGGTGTGTTTTTTGTCTGATTGTTTGTCAGTTGAGTTTTTTAAAAGTAGTATTTTGCACTAGAGTTCAGATCATCTGCAACCTGCTGTGCTGAAAAAATCAGTTGTTTAAGAGAATTTGTTATTGGTAAGGAGAAAAACAGCCTGTTTAAGAAAGTGAAGGAGCACATTCAACATATACATTAGCTGAGCAACATGATATTCCTTCAGGTAAACTTCTTCAACATGCAAAATAAAGCCTGTTGATTTCAAGGTTAACAATGAAGGGGGTGGAACATTAGAAATCCATTTTATGGAGAAATTCTGGCACCCTAGAAAGCAATTAACCATATCTGGTAATACATAAGCAAGACTTTCATTTAGATTCTTCACTATTGAGGAACTCAAAACGCTTTCATACAGACTAATTTGAAATTCCTACAGAAATAAGTTTCCACCTTCAATTATAAATAAGAGTAATTTTTCTTCTGCAGATTTGTTTGTTCTGCTTTCTTGTACTAGAAGTCTAGATACATAAAAATCAAAACAGACCAGATTCTCATCTGTTAAAGCAAGTGTAGATTTTTTCAAACATAGGAACTTCCTAACAGAGCTTTAAATTTAGCCTTCACTTCTCTGAGCTGAGCTGCACTAATATTTTGAGTTTGAACAGTTCAAATATTGCAGTTTATTAATACTTTTCTCTGCTTTGCTGACATGATTCCTGACACAAAATGACCTGTTCAAGGCAGCTATACAGATTAATGGCAGTGTCAGATGTCAAACTAAGCACCTAGATCCTCAGATTACTCTCTAATGTAGCAGGTTCGGGACATTAAAACTTTAAACCTTTCTGACACCTCTATTTCGGACACCAAGCATTCTATCTGTGCAGGACCAGAAAGATTACTTGCACCTGTTTTCTGCACATGAAAAGTAGAAAGCCAGAGAAAGCTGTAACCTTGCTTAGTTACAGCAAGGCTGGCAGTCTTAAGAGCTCACAGCAAGCCTCTCTCTTTAACCTAATCTCAACATCTTATCTACCACCCTGTCTAACCATTACCTATGTCTGTCAGCTGTTCTAACTAACTCTGCATGGGAAGCAACACCTTTTACATAAATTACCTTAACCTATTTTTAATTTTTTGCTTCTCATTGATTATCTTTTCCTTGATCTTTCCTTGACTTGTTGCTTCAAATTCACAGCACATTTAAGTTTTTTCCAAGATGCACTCTTTATCATTCGTCCATAGATGTGTAACAGCACTAAAGAGCCCTCCATGACTTTGTGTCCAAGATACACTTTTACTCAGAAAATGTCTTCAAAGCAGTATCGGCTCCAAACTCTGAACACTGAAAGGTACTGCAATTTGTCTGCTCAATTCAGAAAGGATTTAAACCAATTTCTTTACTGAAGTGCAGGTTTCTGTAAGTGGCAGCATCCATCCTCTTAAAAAGCAAAATCTAAAGACCTTATTAAATACAGACCACTTGTGAAAAAAAATGGAGCAATTCTATTTGATGTCCTCTTCTGCTCATGATGACTGGCATCTCAAAACGTCATCTAATAGTCTGCTGCATGCAAATACTCTCAGTTACAATTTACATCTGGACATGCTTTCATTTACTTTGTGTGACAATAAAACAAAAGGTGTACTGGTTATTCAGTAAATTAAGCTGAATTACTTAAAAACACAGTATTTTGTCTGTGTCTCCAGAAAACAGTTACCTTTATAGCAGAATGTAAGTAATTGACAGCTTTATGGCTGCAAAGTTCTCAAGTAATATGCTTAAACACAGATCAGACTCAGATGGGGAAGAGCAAAATGTGTAGAGGATGACGTGATGCAGAACAGCACAATCTTCCTTTTCAGACTTGGTGAACAGAGAGCCAAATCCAGCTGCTTAGACTGTGCTATGTGAATGCCCCCACATACCTTTAGGCCAAAAGCATAAATAACTTTCAGGATATAAAGAGACTAGAATTGCTACAGTCTGAAACTTGGAACTCTGTTCATATTTCAAAAGCTTCTTCCAACGTATCAGAACTCTTATTTTCTGAAAGGTTCAGCCCTGTCCAAAGCAGGATCTGTAGTTTTTCTACCTTTGGGAACCAAAAGGAGAATTCTATCCTGAGCAGTTACTTTCTCTCATGTTAGAGGGCTTCCTCTAGGAGGACTCACACACAGAATGGTTAATTCAGTTACACACAGTGTATGCTCTTGCTTTCCTCCACACAAGCAAAGGCATTACAAGAGAGCAGTCTGAGCATGCTGCCTAAGTACTATGAAGTATTGCAATAGAGGTAGTGTACTCCAGAGCACCTGGAAGTATTTGCTGTAATTTAGAAGCTGATTTCTACCCCTCCTAGTCACATCTAGTGGACAATGCACAGCATGCAGGAAGATCTTCCATTGCTTTTAAATGCCACAGTCAGTCTTGTGCCATCAGTTCCGCATGATGCTAATGAACTGAAGTGAGGCTTTTCATTTAATTCTTGGTTTTTCTGTAATCATATGCAGCTCACCACCAAGAGTACTTTTCTAAGAGTCCAATGAGTAAAAGTCTGGTCCACAAAATATTAACTTTTATAGTCCAAGTCTGTAATCATTGGAAAACTCAAATTTTCTCCTAAGAAAATACCTCATGCTAATCAAGGGAAAAGCAGTAATTTGGTACAGAAAATTCCCATCACAGTTTACCTGTGTAGAAGGCTGATGTTTAACTCATCCTTACAGCTCTGCCTGAGTGTGTCCTATCATTCATAACCCTTCTGGTGAGCATTTCAGTAAACCTCTATTCCTTTTGTCCAAGTGAAGAGAATTAACTGCTTGAACAGTACTAATACATGAGGTAACCTAAAAATGCAGTGTTTCGCACAGTCCTTTTCACTACTAGGCTGCATCCACCCAAGACAGAAGCCCTGAACTATTGTTTGTATTTACCTGCTCCTCTCCAGTTTTCCTAGTTGCACTCTTTATAGGCTTATTTGGTAATTAAACTTGATAGTGTTTCTTGTCTGCTTAGTGCAAACAATTTTCATATACAGTTCCACTAATGAATCTGCAAAGGATACCTCAAATATAAAAGATTCCAAGGCTGTATTAAATTATAAGACTCTGGAGTCAGGAGGGAAGCAAAGGTATTCTGGCACTAAAATCCCATCTCTCAGTAAACCAACATATTTAAGAAAAAGCATCTTTTAACTCTCTATGACAACATTCTATTCCTTTCAATGATGCTGATTTGGTATTCACAGAGTAAAAGCAAGATTCACCACTGCATACCAAAAACTTTGTCAGAGGTAAAATTTGCAAGCAGACAGGTATGCAATCTGCAGTACTTCTCTCTCAACACCTCACAAAATCTCAATAAGCATTCCAGAAACTACTTCCTTTTCATCAAGTAGTAAGTACAATCTATGGTTTGTACCCACATGAGTCACATGATACCTCCTGAAGTATCATACAGCAACACCCAGGTTTGCAGGACTGCTTGATGTAAGGACACAAACAGATCTGCAAAAAATCTTCACTTGCTGGGAAATTGAACAGAGAATTCATTTCTCATAACCAGGTAAAGGGAAGAGCCATCCTTGAGAAGCTTTTTTCTCCAGCTCTCCCATATAAGAAAAGTCTCAGTTCCCCTCAGCTTTCCAGAAAACACCTCTAGAGGGCGATTTAAGATCCTCCTTCAAATTTACCCCCAGACCCTCAGCCCCCTCTAAAGCACATGGATAGATGGACCATTACCAAGATGTATATTAAGGATGCAACTAAGATGCATCTTGGTATAAAAGAACATTTCATCACGGTTACCATTACGGTTTTAACTGGATTTTTCTCCAAGGCTGGCCACTTGCTGCCTGTGACCAATATTTCCATCTGGGTCTTGCTGTTCCCAATGTGACATAGAATGTATCTGACTTCTGGCTGAAATCTGATGTTGAGTGCAATAGCTGCAAGTCATGCTCAATGCCAAGTGTTGTGTCTGAAATAAGCTTCAGGAAATGATCAGTGTACCACAGGCACGATAACAGGCATAATCCTAAACCTGAGCACAACATTATGCTAAGTAATTCAGAGCCTCCCAGCCATCAGTTGTCTTTTTCAACCATTAAATGTGCGTATACCTTGTCCCAGAACTGCCATTCTGTGCTTTCAGCCCCACCTCTCTTTCCTTTCATCTTTCCATAAGAAATAAACTTACATTTGCAGTGACTTCACTGATATTTTGCATAATCTTTTCCCTTAAATACTTAGATTAAAACCTACCTTGTCCTGAAGGATTTGCTGCCATCCTTCAATTTTCAGCCGTTGTTTTATTCAGCTGGAGTTCAAATCTTTTAACCCCCACAAATATCTGCAAAACAGGCATAGTATAAGATAAATGTACTCCTTTGAAAGAAGAGCTTGGAATTAAATCCGGGAAAATAAATATGTCTTAGAAAACACAAGCCAAACACAGTATGTGTGTTGCTTAAAATGTATTATACAATTTATATTGTTCTGACTGGAACTTTTGGCTTGAAATAGCAATGGTTGTGATCAATACTTTTTTTTCAGATTCTAGTGATTTTACTAGTAGAAGTAGTAGTATTTTCTGGTAATTTCTATTCTAGTAAAAAAAAATATATATAATTAGTCATACACTTATTTTCCCAACTAAACTTCTTCCTGACAAGGTATGTCAGACTACACCTAAAAATCACATCCAACCTTTGTAGTCCTTAAAAACTGGAGCCTTGGAAGAACCCAGATAAGGCTCTAACTCACGAAAAACTGATTGTTTGAGGAGAGGCAATTTAAATCCCAGATACAAGGCCAGCCAAAGTTGGCTGTAGCTGTGGCAAAACAAAAAAGGAGGCCTGCTCCTCGGTCATACGTCACCTCGGACCACCATCAACATCTGTTTCCATCAAGGTGCCAGGCTGTAAAGTGCAGTGGCGAAGAGCTCTGGCTCGACCAGGCGGAGCCGAGGGATTGGAACGCTGAATCCTGCGGGAAACGTGAAGCAGAAGTCAGTCACAGTTCCACAGGAAATCAGGTCATTGCTACGTCCTGGACCTGTGGGTCCCTGAGCAGCAACACCGCAGTGAATTAATATCTCAATGACAGTATTAATTAAGCGCAGTGACAGCGGCCGGGACGGGTTCCTCCAAGAGCCATGGATGGCCTGACCCACTCCCGCCGCTGCCCGCCTCCCCCCGCCACGGCTCGGGAATGGGCTCTCCCGCTCGCTTTGTCCCTCCCGCCCACAATACACGGATGGCCTCCCCGGCTCTCCCCGGCCCGGCGGCGACGCTCCGCCTCAGTCCGGCCGGCCTGGCTCGGGCCCCTGCAGTCCCGCCCGCCACCCACCTGCCCGAGGGCGCGGAGCCCGGCTCCGTTTGCCCCGCTCGCCCTTCCCGCAGCGCGGCCACGCCGCCTCCGCCCCCTGCTCGTGACGCTCGCACAGCGCGACGGCGCTCGCACCTCCCCCCACACTGCCTGGGCCCTCCTCCCTTCCCGCGCCTCCCCCCACACTGCCTGGGCCCTCCTCCCTGCCCGCACCTTCCCCTCACACTGCCCGCACCCTCCTCCCTTCCGTGCCCTCCCCTCACTCTGCTCGGGCCCTCCTCCCTGCCCGCACCTTCCCCTCACACTGCCCGCACCCTCCTCCCTTCCGTGCCCTCCCCTCACTCTGCTCGGGCCCTCCTCCCTTCCCGCACCCTCCTCCCTTCCGTGCCCTCCCCTCACTCTGCTCGGGCCCTCCTCCCTTCCCGCACCCTCCTCCCTTCCGTGCCCTCCCCTCACTCTGCTCGGGCCCTCCTCCCTTCCCGCGCCCTCCTCCCTTCCGTGCCCTCCCCTCACTCTGCCCGGGCCCTCCTCCCTTCCCTTCCCCTCCCCTCACACTGTCCAGGCCTTCCTCGCTTGCCGTGGCCTGCCCGGGAATTCCCGCTGGCCGTGCCCGAGCCCCGGCGCGGAGGATCGGTGTTGTGGTGTGGAGGCGCAGGCCGGCCGCGCAGGCTGTTGGTTCAGCGGCAAGGCAGCGTTTGCCTGTGTTCGCTCCTGCCGTGGGGCATCCGCCTGGGGACGGGAGCAACAGCGAAGGTTTTGAAATAGAGAAATTCAGATTTAAGAATTAAATATTTAGAAAGATTTTGATTGAAAAGGGGACTGACGAAACTATAGTGTCAGCTATAATTTATGGTGCTTGCAAAACAGGAAAAGCAGCCAAGCTGCAGGATGAAGTTGGCAGATTAAAATAGAAGAACAAAGACCCACAGGATGAGGGGGTCCCTGGGAAGAAAAAACTAATACCAAAGTCCGGAAATTGACCAAAGGACTAAGAAGAGAGCATGCGCAGGAATACAAGGTGAAAAGTTCAAACTGGGGAGAATTTACTTCATCTAAAAAGACCCCCAAGACCACCACAGCGACCCAAAAAGGAATAATGCACAGTCGAAAAGAGGCGTGAAACTAATTTCCATATGAAGCGGGGATAAGCAATGAATATGTATTAGGCAAATTGTATATTCCTAGTTTGTAGAGAATAAAAGGCGAGGCGCAGGTCGCCAAAGGTGTGCATGCTTTTAGAAGAGCGATCCCCCATGCACCCAGCCCTGAATAAATACATACCTACTCTTATAACTTATTTCTGTGAGTTATAGAGTGCTTTCCGCGCATCATTTTGGTGAGCCAGCCAGGAGAATCTCTGTCCGGCTGCAGGAGCGGCCGAGGAGCAGATTCCCTGGCGCGCCCCGGGACTTTCCTGGAGGGACCCTGAACCTCGGCTCGCTCACTGCGGAGACAGACAACGACCTGCTGGCATTGCGGATAAAACGGTATGTATTAAATATCTAGAACAGGGCTGCTGGTAAGTCGTGCAGAGACGTCTGACGCACAGCACAGTCCCTTGGGCTTGCAAGCAGCCGGCCGAGGGGGGGCCGGAGACAGAGGGAGAGGGATCGATCCCGGCCGATAGCGCAGCCGATGGAAGTGTCTCACTGAGCTGATAGAGCAGCCCGCTAGCGACTCTGGGGGTGGGTCGAGTAAACCCTTGTTTTTGCTGCTGTATTGTGTGACTGTTAAGTCCGGACATGTCGAGTTGTGGAGTGTGTCAGTGAGTGAATGAACGAGTGAGACATACCTCTGGTATGGCGTGAGTGCGGAGCTCTATCCGCGGTTCCGACCTCGGGCGACTGAGGCGGCCGGAGAAAAGCGAAGCAACTGGGGTCAGCGTGGAGTGAGTGCAAGTGTGGAATTTAAAATCCTGAAGCTAGCGTGAGAAGTTACATTGGGTGCCTGTGATTTAGGGTTGTGTGTGTAGTAAGGCAACTGGGAAAGAATAGTAAAACTGTATGAAGAAAAGTTTGGGTCAAAACAAGACAAAAGAGAGAAGATAATGGGAACTGGACAAAGTAAAGAAATCCCAAGAGCTAGTCCATTAGGCTGTATTATTGCACATTGGAAAGATCTTTCTGGACAAGGAGGCACAGAAAGCAAAAGAGACCTTATTAAATTGTGTAAAAACTGGTGGCCCTTATACAAACTGGACGAGGGAGCGAAGTGGCCACCCGGTGGAACTTTAGACTATGACACACTATTACAGCTCATGCTGTTTCTCAGGAGAGAAGGGAAGTAGACAGAGGTAGCATATGCAGATATGTTTTTCTCTCTTAGAAATCACCCCGAATGGCAGAGGGATTGTGGGCTCAGGGCTCCATCTGACCCTCTGGTTTTGGCCCTAGAAAAGGAGAATAAGACCAAGAGAGGAAAACTTAAGCAGTGTTGTTCAGCGTGTAGCATAGGGCAAAGGTGCACAAAATCTGATAAGGTTTACCAGACTGTGGCCCAGGAACAAGATCTGGCAAGTGATTTGCTCAGGTCTCCCCACATAAGACAGGGAGGGAATGAAGATGAAAATGCAGACTCAGAGGCACCAACAGCCCCAGTCCATTCGTCCCCTCCAATCGCACACCAGACTAGACAACAGAAACCCATAATACAGGCACCTCTGCGAGAGGCAGTGGGATCAGAGGGAGAAAGGATATTAGTTAAATCTCCCTTCTCCTCAATTGACTTGGAAGCATGGGAAAAGGTTGCTAAAAATTACCGAAGTGATCCAGTTAACACTGCTAACCATCTGCGATATATAATAAAACAACATAATCCAGATTGGAACGATACACAGTTATTATTGGATGCACTGACTGAGACAGAAAGACAATTAATTATAAAAACAGCAGGAGATTTGGCAGAAGATTTTTATAAAATCCAACAATTAAATGTTAAAGAATATTTCCCACTCCAAAATCCACAGTGGGACCCAAACAGATCAGCAGAATTGAAAAAGTTGGAAAGCTATCGGGAGTGGATTGCAAAGGAGATGGAAAAGACCATTCCCAAAACTATAAATTGGTCAGCATTGTATGAAATTAAGCAAAGGCCCTCTGAGTCACCAACCGAATTCCTCGATCGATTAAGGGATGCAATGCGCCACCATACACCACTGGATCCTAGGTCTGACATAAAGATACAGCAGCTAGTCAGTTTATTCCTGGGGCAATCTACGGGTGACATAAGGCACAAACTTCAAAAGATACGGAGGGCAAAAGGAAGGAACTTAGAGACTCTGGTGGATGAAGCATGGAGAGTTTTTAGTAACAGAGAAGAAGGAAAGAGGGGCCTGGTAGCTGTCATAAGTGAGAAGAAGAGAGGAAGACGTAGACGGGGACCACCTAGACAAGGCCCATCCCGGCTGGGCAAAGACCAGTGTGCAATCTGTAAGAAATATGGCCACTGGAAAGATAAGTGCCCAGAACAAAGACGTGGTGGCCCTCAGGAGAAAGGAATAATAATTACACATGTGAATGAAGACTGAGGAGAACCGGTAGATCGCACCCCAGGAGATCCACTGGTTATAAAATTGAGGCTGGGGGAAAAAGAGAAAGAGGTGGAATTTCTGGTTGACACAGGGGCAACATATTCAGCTCTAAATAAAACTTTGACACCTGTGGGAGAGAATTATGCTACGGTAATAGGAGCAACTGGCCAACCTGAAAAAGCATATTTTTGTAAACCATTAAAATATAGGCTTGGAAAGCAATGGGGTATTCATAAATTTCTATACCTCCCCAGATCCCCAAAACATCTTTTGGGGAGAGACTTGTTAGAACAATTACAAGTAACTATTAAATTTAAAAATGGGGAGGTTATTCTGGAAGTAAATGATGAACAGTACATAGAGGCATTAAGTTTAATGTTAACAGCCGTTCAAATAGAAGAAGAAATTAGTGAAGAAATAATGAATCAAGTGTTCCCTGGAGTGTGGGCTTCTAATGTGCCAGGGAGGGCAAAAAATGCACCTCCTATAGTAATTAAATTAAAGGAAGGAAAACAACCAGTTAAAATTAAACAGTACCCCTTGAAAAGGGAAGACAGAGAAGGAATTAGCCCGATAGTTGAAAACTTTTTACAATTAGGGTTGTTAAAAGAATGTCAATCTGAGTTTAATACTCCCATCTTACTGGTCCGAAAACCTGATGGGTCATATCGAATAGTACAGGATCTAAAGGCAGTTAACAAAATCACTAAAGATCTGTATCCTGTGGTAGCAAATCCATACACTTTGCTAATGTGCCTAACACCAGAGCTAACTTAGTTTACTGTTCTAGACTTGAAAGATGCCTTCTTTTGCCTCCCTCTCCATGAGGACAGCCAGAAAATCTTTGCATTTGAATGGGAAAACCCTAAAAGTGGATGCAAATCCCAGCTCACATGGACAGTGTTGCCTCAAGGATTTAAAAACTCTCCTACCCTGTTTGGGGAACAACTTGCCAAAGACCTGGGATCCTGGAAAGCTCCCCCAGAAGAAGGAAAGCTATTGCAGTACGTGGATGATATCCTCATAGCCACCCAGACAAAAGAGGCATGTGCAGCCTGGACGGTAAGCCTCCTAAACTTTCTAGGACTTCAAGAATACAGGGTATCAAAAAAAAAAGGCCCAGGTAGTGAAGCAAAAGGTAATCTATCTAGGTTATGAAATTAGTGCGGGACAACAGACTCTAGGGCAAGATCGCAAGGAAATGATCTGCCAAGTCCCGAAACCTCAAACAGTAAAAGAACTCCGAAGATTCTTAAGTATGACAGGATGGTGTAAGCTGTGGATACACAGCTATGGGTTACTTGTAAAACCTCTGTATGCACTCATTACGAACGGGAACAGAGAACTCCAGTGGACAAAAGAAGCCACGCGGGCCTTTCACCAGCTGAAAAAAGCTCTAATGTCAGCTCCGGCTCTCGGACTCCCAGATGTGAGTAAACCATTCTTTCTGTTTTCCCATGAGAAACAGGGAATTGCCCTGAGGATACTGGCCCAGGATCTAGGTCCATACCGGAGAGCGGTTGCTTACTTTTCTAAGCAACTAGAGGCAACAGCCAAGGGATGGCCAGGATGCCTCAGAGCCGTTGCAGCAGTGGTGCTGAATATTCAAGAAGCACGCAAATTCACCTTGGGCCAAAAAATTACTGTGTTAGTGTCTCACACAGTGTCTGCGGTCCTAAAAGTGAAGAGTGGGCACTGGCTCTCCCCACAAAGGTTCCTGAAATACCAAGCCATCATGGTAGAACAAAATGATGTAAAAATAATTGTGACTAATATTATCAACCCAGCTTCTTTTCTTAGTGGAAATCAAGGAGATCCAGTACACCACGACTGCCTGGAGACCATCGAAGCCACCTATTCTAGCCGCTCAGATTTGAAGAACACCCCTTTGGATGACACAGAAACCTGGTTCACTGATGGAAGCAGCTATGTCGTCAGTAGAAAGAGACATGCTGAGTATGCAGTTACCACCTGCAAAGAAGTAATAGAGTCTGGACCCTTGCCAACAGGTACCTCTGCACAAAAAGCTGAAATAATTGCTTTAACCCGCGCCCTAGAGATCGCAAAGGGAAAAAAAATAAACATTTATACAGACTCAAGATATGCATTTGGAGTTGTACATGCACATGGAGGCATCTGGAAAGAGAGGGGACTGTTAAACTCACAAGGGAAAAATATCAAACATGCACAAGAAATACTGCAACTACTGGAAGCAGTTCAGCTACCTGAGCAGGTAGCAATTATGCACATTAAAGCACACCAGAAAGTGAGCTCAGAATTAGAAGAAAGAACCGAGCTGGCGGACAGAGAGGCAAAAGAAGCAGCAAGAGCTGAAGTAACAATTGAAGGAGCTTTAATTCCAGATAGACAGGTCTCCCTTGAAAGTAAGTCAGTATATACCAAAAAAGATAGAGAACTAATTAAGGATCAAGAAAGAACCTATAACCAAGAGGGATGGGCTGTTACTGCAGAAAGGATAATAGTCATCCCTTCTCACCTGTTATAGTCATTAGTAAAGGAAGAGCACCAAAAAACACACTGGGGAGTAGATGCCCTGTATAATTATCTAATTAAAAAGATTGCTGCCAGAGGTTTATACTCTACTGTAGTTCAGGTAACCCAGCAGTGTGACATTTGCCTCCAAACCAAACCCAAGAATATCCCCAAACCAACACTTGGTCAAATTGAAAAAGGCCATGGACCTGGACAACAGTGGCAAATTGACTTTTCAGAACTCCCAAGAAAAGGGGGGTATCGATATTTGCTGGTGTTAACAGATACCTTTTCAGAGTGGCCAGAAGCTTTCCCCACCAGAACTGCCAAAGCCTGGGAAGTAACCAAGGTATTGTTACAAGAGATAATCCCACGCTTCGGAGTTCCAGCCACAATATCTTCAGATAGAGGGCCACACTTTATTTCAAAATTAGTACAACAAATCAGTCGTCACTTGGGCATAGACTGAGAGCTCCATACTCCATATCATCCCCAGTCAAGTGGCCAAGTTGAAAAAATGAATCATTTAATTAAGCAACAAATTGTGAGATTAAGACAAGAAACTAATTTACCCTGGCTTCAGTCTCTCCCACTGGCATTGCTGCGGATCCGAACCAAGCCTAGAACCAAAAAAAAACTAAGTCCCTTTGAAATGCTTTATGGGAGACCATATAGAGTGCAAAAGGAATTGTCTACCCAAGTGAGGGAAGAGAGGCTGACTAACTATATGATAGCCTTAAGTAAGCAACTCAGAAAAATTGAAAAACGTGGCTGGAACTCGGGGCAGAGAGCTAGATGGACCAGTGCATGACATACAACCTGGAAGTTATGTGTATGTTAAGTCTCTTACAGAGAAAACTTTAGAGCCACAGTAAGAAGGACCATTCCAGGTGCTCCTCACCACCTTCACTGCAATTAAGATCAAGGAACAGAGTGCCTGGATTCACCACTCTCGAGTGAAAAAAGCTCCAGAAGCCCCTTGGAAAGTAACATCAGGTGACAATGAACTAAAATTAAAACTTACTCGAGCAAAATGAATACATCGCAATCGGGAGTATTCAGTAATTTAGATTGCAAATATTTTATCAATAAAATTGTTTTATTTGTTTTGCTTGTAATCATAAGCGTGATCCAAGAATTGGAAAGTGCCTCTAGTCAGAATGAAGCTGAGTGGCCTTGGTCTCAAGCTTTTATTCAGTACACTAGATCCATGGGAAAGCATTCTGATATAAAAGATTCAACTGTGGTTGTGCATAGAAACCAGATATATGAAAAACATGAATGGCAAAATCAAAGGCTGTAGTCCCTTCAAGAGACTATAAGAGAAGTAATCGAAGTAGAATGTCGGATGGTTAATAGGACTAAACATAAGAAAGCAAAACAAATTACTGTTTCAACTTCTCCTACAAACAGCGACCCGGAAGTCTGTAGTCGTCCAAGTAAATTAGATTGTTGGTGTAATTTTACATTAGTACAAACTGTGTATGTAGTTTGCCTTTGGTATCACGATTCTATTGAGCTTACATTCAAATTTAAAATAAATGTTACAACTTTTGCAATAACTGAATCAGCTGTGACCCAAGCCCAAACCACCCTACCTAAAATTAAACCCAAAATTTATGAAGTTGACCCCTATGTAATAAGGAATACGGGCCAACAACAACTGCTATTTAACCCAGAGTGGTCTCTCAAACGTGTTAAATTGCTAATGCAAACTAAAGTTTCTGAAATTCAGCCAGCCTGCTCCTCTTTCCTAAAAACATCCTTTAAAGGCTGGACAACATGGTTACAAAAGTGAGTACACTTTAGGGGCAGAATGCAAAGAAATTTAACTGGAATATTAGGAACAGGATTGAGAGTTTTAAACGGAATAAATTCAGAAATATTAATGAATAAGTTAACCACTGCCACAAGTGATCTGAGAAAGCTAGATCAGCCCCTATGATCCTCTTTATTAGCATTAGAAACTAGCCAGTGGCAGATCTCTAAAGTATTGCCAAGGTGGAAAAAAGCTGCAGACCAAGACCATAAGTTAATAATAAAGGCACTTAATATGGCCCAGGACAATGTATCATTGGCCCTCAGTTGCATACAAGCACAATTATAGATGCAATCAACAGTTGCTTTAGTAATAAGGGAAGGAAGTGAAGGTGCTTTTCCAATTGAAATTCGAAAAATTGTCTGGGACAATGCAAACAATTTAGAAAGAAAACTTCAATCCTGGTAGACTCTGATAAATTTTACTTATGACCCTATCACTAAAATGGCTACTGCTTTTGTGCTTACTATATGTAATGCCATGATATACACTATCCACCCTATTATTACATTAGGATTAAATCATGAGAAGGCAGTGCTCTATCCCTCGGAGCACAGAGCATGGGCCCAGATGATGAATGGAAAATGGCAAACTGTAAATTTAGAATCTTGTGCTACAAGGGAACAACTAAGGTTTTTCTGTGGGAGTAACACAATTGATGCACAAGATATATGTCTGGATACTGAGCAAAGTATTTGCCGCTTCGAAATTCATCCAGATACTAGTCAAGAGACTGTGCTTGTATATACTGGCTTAAGCTGTGTATGTTTAAGAACTGCTTGTGCTTCTGTAAAAATAGATAATAATGTAATCTTATCCACTAAGAACCATTCTAACCTTTGTATTTGTAGTTTTGTTAAGATAGTTAGATGTGACTTTTCATATGTAGCACCAGTTACATCCCACCAGTTGATAAGATCTAATTACAAAATATATCATAAATTATCACCTACACCCATTAGAATGAATCTTACATTAGTAAGGCAGCTAATGAAACACCAAGACCTAACAAAAATCCTGAAAGAAATTCAGAAAAATAAACAAAAGACTCTAGTTACTGTCTACCATAATATAAAAGAAATAAGCAAAGTGTTACAAAGAGTAAAACAGGATGCAACTCATCACTGGTGGGATGCACTCTTTAGATGGTCACCAACTGCAACTGAGATTCTGAACACACTTTGCCACCCCATCATTGTCATGCTGATATTAGTAGGTGTAAGTCTGGTGTTGTCTATTAGAATACTTGTTTAGAACTAGAAAATGTTAAAGCGGATACTAGCACCTCCCTAGTGACAGTATATGGTAATGTAATGAAGGATACATACCGAGAGAGGCAAGCAGTGAAGTTAGACTGGAAAAGAGACAAGTATCGATATTAAGTAAAAGAATTTACTAATTTTCCAGAAAAGGGGGGACTGAAATAGAGAAATTCAGATTTAAGAATTAAATATTTAGAAAGATTTTGATTGAAAAGGGGACTGACGAAACTATAGTGTCAGCTATAATTTATGGTGCTTGCAAAACAGGAAAAGCAGCCAAGCTGCAGGATGAAGTTGGCAGATTAAAATAGAAGAACAAAGACCCACAGGATGAGGGGGTCCCTGGGAAGAAAAAACTAATACCAAAGTCCGGAAATTGACCAAAGGACTAAGAAGAGAGCATGCGCATGAATACAAGGTGAAAAGTTCAAACTGGGAAGAAGACTATTTACTTCATCTAAAAAGACCCCCAAGACCACCAGAGCGACCCAAAAAGGAATAATGCGCAGCTGAAAAGAGGTGTGAAACTAATTTCCATATGAAGCAGGGATAAGCAATGAATATGTATTAGGCGAATTGTATATTCCTAGTTTGTAGAGAATAAAAGGCGAGGCGCAGGTCGCCAAAGGTGTGCATGGCCACACTGTGGGGACTTCAGGCAGCATCGCGGTTAAATAGTAAAAATATTCCACAAATGGAAAGGAAGAGGTCACAGAATCAGGTTGGAAAGCACCTCCGAGGTCATGGAGTCCGAGCTGTGACCCAACACCACCCTATCAGCCAAACCGTAGCACTCAGTGCCACATCCAGTCATTGCTTAACACCTCCCTGGGCTGGGCAGCTCACTCCAAAGTCTAGTTGCTCTTCAGGTAAGAACCTCCCCTGGCACAACTTGAGGTTGTGTCGTCTTGTCCTATCCTTTTGGGGGTTTTTAAATTATTTTCTCCTTCAAATCACTGCCATGCAGATTGCACTTGATCTCAGCAGCAATATTTGGCATAAATTCCAAAGAGGTTTGTTCATGAAACTAGTGCACTGCTTGCTTTTGGAATGTCAAGCAACAACTGTATAGATGAGGTCATCTGATTAAGTGATCTGGTCTGACCAGTAGAATAAACCTTAGTCTTAAAGCAGCAATCTAAGACTTTTTATGCCCTTGTGGTTAAAATACTTATTTGAATCAAACTTCATTGAGTAGCAGCTGTAGCTTTGATTGTACATAAATAAAATAAATTATTAAGGACTGCTATAAATAAATAATTTAATGACTGCATACAGATGGGGCCAACACTGACCTCTCTGTAGCAAAAAATCAGTCATATTGTCTTCTTCAGTTTTATATGCAGAGTTTTTTTAGGGCACTAAACAATTTTCACGAAATAAAGGCCCTTTTTCTTCTTTTAACTATATGTAAGGATAAGAACAGGAAATCAATTACTTATTTTATGACTTAGTTCAAGATGTCTATGTGGACATGCTCTTACTGCAGGATATTAAATTTTTTAATATTAAGGTTTTGATGGTTTATGTAAAGGCACTTCTAAGCAAATGACCCTTTATAGCAAGGGTGATATTGGATCTGGTAGTCAAACCTTTTGTATGCTGCAAGGCATTTGATTTCTTCTGCCATATCAAAGTCCATAAACTCCTCACTCTTCAGACCTAAAATGAAAAAAGAGCTAATTAAAAACTGTTGATTTAGTTACAATGGAATTATTTATAATGGTAAGAACACACATGGGGTGTACATGGTGTTAAATATCACACTTATTCATTAGCTTGGACAATCACATGCATACAGAAATATTGAATGCAATTAAAAATTTCTTAAGATCTGCTGCAGCCAGCTTCACTAGATCATGAAGAAATAAATAACATTTTTGAGAGTGTACAGAATACATAAAAATCTTGTCAGTACCTATAATAATGGATTAATTTGTCTTTAAATAATGTGCCTTAGTATTATACACATGGATTCTATGAGATAGGCAGTATTCTGCTAACCAAGTATGCTTTCTGTTCTTCCATTTATACTTTTCAAAGATTCACAATGTGTTTGACATTTGTAAAACTGAACAAATATGTGTCTAGAAACTCTGGAAACTTGTAATGTCCAGATGTAGAATTTAGTTATATGTATTTTTTGCCTGTGTGTATGTTTGTCTGTGTGTGTTTTGATGTAGGGGTGTGTGTATGTGCCTGTTCCCAAACCAGCAGACAAATTCAGGGAGGTTTCTGTTTGCTTTAAAGCCCAGTTGATTAATACTGTGAGAAGCAAACATTGCTGCCATTCCCACATACTTGTATTATTGTCAACTGTTCTCTTTGCATGACAGCTGACTGAGCACCTGCCCTCCTGATTCTGTTCTGTTTTTTACTTTGTTTCATTTTGTTATTTCTCATTCTGCTTTTAGAAATGTCACATGTGCTAATTTTTTTTCCCTTTTAATTATCCCTTGGATGATTTGCAGACCATTTTATCTAGATACCTTACTTGCAATCATTAACTGCTGAGAAGCAGGGTGAGTGAAGAGCAGGCAGCATCCAAACTAATAATCCTACCTGGTGCAATTCTCTGTGATGTCATTCCAGGACTGAGGATATAAGTGATTCTAAAAAGCTGCAGTTCAAGGCAGACAGGCCTAGCTGCTGCTGCACTCCTCTTTACACTGCTAACCATTGTAAGAAGAATTAGTGGACAATAATCCTTGTTTGGGTGTCAAGAAAGGAAGATAGAGAAGGAAGAAGCAGCAGGGCAAGGAGGAAGAGTCATCAGGAAGGAAACTCAGGTGAAGAAGAGTTGGGACTCATTAATTCTTCATTTCTCTACAAGTGTGGCGAATGTTGATCATAGTAGTAACTTCTAGCATCTCTACAAAAATGTCATGCCTCAAGTCAAATGACTTCTTGGCTTTGGGAGGAGTTTCACATCAATATAACACGTTGAGACAGGAAAAAGTGTAACCCTTTGAAGGAATGGTGTCTAATCTCTGATGTGTCAAAATGCTTTTGCCTGAAACTCCTCACTTGTTCAGCATAAGCAAATAAAAAAAAAGTAAAATAAAGCGTTTATAGCATGTCTTTTGAAAACCCACTACAAAATCATCCATTTAAAAGGAGGCTTTTCTTGAACACTGCCTCACAAATTTGCCATGCTTTTCCTTCAGGCAATGAAATATTTTTCAGGCTGGCTGTTCTCATCATCTTGAAAGAGAAGGAGCTGTGTATCCCATTATATAAACAAAAGCTGTGTTAAATTGAATATAGTTCTAAGTGAATACAAACTGCAACATAGAAATGTGGTGGGACAACTCACACAGCTGGGGTACTGCACTGGATGGCTACCAGCGCTTCAGAAGAGACAGGAAAGGGGGAAGAGGTGGAGGGGTGGCTCTTTATATTAGGGAGGCTTTTGATGCCATAGGTATTGAAGTTAATGACAATGAGGTTGAATGACTGTGGGTAAGAATTAAGGGGAAGGCCAACAAGGCTGACACCCTACTGGAAGTCTGTTGTTTTCCACCCAACCAGGAAGAACTGGATGTCTGGAGGGCAGACCTTGGCCTATTTAGGACACTTATTCAGAGATTTCCTTGGGAAGCAGCCCTTAAAAACAAAGGAGTCCAGGAAAGATGGGAGTGCTTCAAAACACAGATCTTGAGGGCATGGGAAGAGACTGTGCCTGTGTGCCGAAAGACGAGTCAAGGAGGCAAACATCCAGCCTGGACGGGCAACTGTTGTCTTTTCCCACAGGCAACGAGATTTTGGAGGAATTTAGGAATAAAAAGAGGATGTATCATCTTTGGAAGGAGGGTCAGATTTCTCAGGAAGTATTTAAGGGAGTTGCTAGGGCATGTAGGAAAAAAATAAGGGAGGCCAAAGTTCAGTTTGACCTTAATTTGGCAACTTTTGTAAAGGATAATAAAAAATGTTTTTACAAATATATTAATGGCAAAAGGAAGGGTAAAACCAGTCTTTGTTTTCTATTGGATGCAGGAGGGAACTTAGTAACTGCAGATGAGGATAAGGAAGAAGTGCTTAATGCCTTCTTTGCCTCAGCCTTTAGTGGGAAGACAGCTTGTCCTCCTGGGATGGTAGATGGTGTCAGGGAGCAGAATGGTCCCCCTGTTATCCAGGAGGAGGCAGTCAGAGAACTGCTGAGCAGCTTGGATGTCCATAAATCTATGGGCCCAGATGGGATCCATCCCAGGGTCATCAGGGGGTGGCAGATGAGCTTGTGAAGCCTCTCTCCATCATTTACCAGCAGTGCTGGGATAATGGCAAGGGTCCAGATGACTGGAAGCTGGTCAATGTAACACCCATTCACAAAAAGGGTGACAAGCAGGATCCTGGTAACTATAGGCCAGTTAGCCTGACCCCAGTATCTGGTAAGGTTATGGAACAGTTTGTACTGAGTGCCATCACACAGCACTCACAGGATGTCAGGGTGTCAGACCCAGTGTGGTAGTTTAGGAAGGGAACATCATGTTTGACCAACCTGATCTCCTTTTATGACCAGGTGATTCGCCTGGTGGATGTAGGAAGGCTGTGGATGTTGTCTATCTGGATTTCAGCAAGGCCTTTGGCACTGTCTCCCACAACATTCCCTGGAAAAGCTGCAGCCCATGGCTTGGACAGGAGTACTCAGTGCTGGGGAGGCTGGGCCCAGAGAGTGGTGGTGAATGGTGCTGCATCCAGCTGGGAATCAGTCACCAGTGGTGTCCCCCAGGGGTCTGTGCTGGGGCCTGTTCTGTTCAATATTTTTACTGACATGGATGAGGGTATTGAGTCCTACATTAGTAAATTTGCAGAGGACACTAAGCTGGGAGCGTGTGTCAATCTGTTGGAAGGTAGGAGGGCTCTGCAGAGCCACCTGGACCAGTTGGATGGATGGGCAGAGTCCAGTAAGATGAATTTTAATAAAGTCCAAGTGCTGAGTCCTGCATTTTGTTTACAACCCCCTGCAGTGTTACAGGCTGGGGACAGTGTGGCTGCACAGTGCCAAGGCAGAAAGGGACCTGGGGGTGCTGGTACAGCTGACTGAACATGAGCCAGCAGTGTGCCCTGGTGTCCAAGAAGGCCAAGGGCATCCTGGTTGTATGAGGAATATGTGGCCAGCAGGAGCAGGGAGGTCATTCTTCCCCTGTACTCAGCACTGGTGAGGCTGCACCTCGAGTTTTGTGTCCAGTTCTGTTCCCTCAGTTTAGGAAGGACCTTGAGACGCTTGAGAACATCCAGAGGAGGCAACAAGGCTGGTAAGGGGCTTGGAACACAAACCCTGTGAGGAACAGCTGGGGGAGCTGGGGTTGTTCAGCCTGGAGAAAAGGAGACTCAGGGGTGACCTTATCACTCTCTACAACTTCTTGAAAGGTGGCTGTGGGTCTCTTTCCCCTAACAGCACTGACAGAACCAGAGGACAGTCTCAAGCTGCACCAGGGCAGATACAGGTTGGATATTAGTAAAAAGTTTTTCACAGAAAGAGTGATAAAGTACTGGAATGGTCTGCCCAGGGAGGTGGTGGAGTCACCATCCCTGGATGTGTTTAAAAAAAAACTGGATGTGGCACTCGGTGCCATGGTCTAGTTGAAGTGTTAGGGCATGGGTTGGACTCAATGATCTTGGAGGTCTCTTCCAACCTAGTGATTCTGTGATTTCAGAATGACCATGGGCAGTTCCAGTCACAGTAGGCTGAGGTAGAATAGTGATTTACATGTTGGGTTCTTGCCCCGGTAAGTGAAAATAGTATGTGCATGATGCTTCCTTGGCTTGAACCAAGATCTTTCAGAATGCTGTTTTAATTTCCATATGACAATGCTACTCATACATATCCATCCTAAACACTCCCTTTCTCTATTTGTTGTGTGTGTCACTAAAAACTGCTTCAAACAAATAAAATGCATCTTGAAGAGTCTTTAAACTCTGGGGGGGGTCCATATCCAGTTTTGTGAAGATGCTGTATCCATAGTTACAGTCTTTCTCCTTGATTGGATTTTTGATTTTTCGTTTTATAACCATTTAACACAGACTTCCAGTTTGTATCACAAGTATCCTTTGTTTCCTCAATCCTGTTTATGGCACCCCCATAAAACCTGACAGCTTTGAAGGCTTTTGATGCAGCAAAAGCTGAAGCATTATCTTACACGTGTGCATGAATGCACAGGTGTTGTGTGCTCATGACTTGAAACTGATCCTATCTCTAGGGAGTCACTGAGCATGTGTATAAGATTTAACATGATGGAGTCAAAAGCCTGCCCTCTCCAATCTCTGCAATACAAGACATGAGGTCTAGCAGCATATGGAAGGAAGAATCCTTTTTGAAAAGATAATTGTATTTTTGGGTTTTTTGCATCTTCTAGAATGCTCTTGTTCTATAGCAGTTTCATGTGTGGCTGTGTGCAGACAGACACAAATGTTATCCTTGCCAAGACAGACCACAGTGGGGAAAAGACAAAGCAGTTGAGAAGAGGCTGCTGACAGCAGGAGAAAAAATATTACTGCCCTTGACCTGTCAAATCAGCCAAACCCGCCAGTATCTCTGTGGCCTCAAGCCTACCTTACTGTTTGTACGGTCTGGGGTATGCTATTGAGAATCCTAGAATTTTGTCCTTACATAGAACACTTTATAGTATTCTATTTAAAATAGCAGATGGGCTTTAAGTCTTTTAAATTTAAAAAAGCAGGTGGGCTTTTTACATGTCTGATCTAGTAAATAAATACAATGTGAACTTAGCCTCCTGATAGCTGTTTTTAAATCCTGTTTAACAGGGTTTTATCTCTCATCTGGACAAGAAGATAAAGATGTATTACAAAAAGAATTATGAGACAACTGAGGCTCACACTGAGCACTTAAAAAAAATCTGCCATTATAAAAATCTCCTTAGTGGTGTTACTGGTTAACTGGCACTCCAGATCAGAACAGCAGTGCAAGATAGGTGCTGTCCTTAAATCTGTAGATAGATTTTCCTGCATCTGTGGATCCTTCCTCTCTGTGTTTATCCTAGTAAACAATCCTAAGAGGTAGACTGCAGGATTGATTTCAGTGATACAGAGACAGAACTGGGTTTTTTCCGGAAAAAAAAACGTGAAATTGGTGATATTTTTCTTGAATTGGTGAGATTCTTGATCCCCAAACTGACCATTTGTCTTCTTGCCCATTTAGTATTACACTTCTGTTTCGTCCTGCTTTTGAGTTGAAATGATGTAAACATAATAAATAGTTACGATTTTGCTAGGAGAGCATGCCAGTTTTTTCAAGTTAACTTGGGTTAAGATGTGGGCATTGAATAACAGTCTCTTTCTAGTCTGCCACTGATTTTGGTTTTCACTGTGTATTTTATTCTGGCTGCATGTTTCACATGCTGAATGGTTTTAGCTTGTTTGATGTTTAACAAAAGGAAAATTATCAATATAAACATCAAGGAAAATATTATGGTTATAAAATTAAACCAACACAGTGGAGAAGGATACATAACCATGTTTTTAATCACTCATAATTTCCTAGCAGAATTAAGACATTTATTTATTTCACTGCTGGTATTAGAAAAACAGAGAGTTTCCTTCCTCAGTATTTGGCAGTACCTCTTCTACCTGCTGCTGGAGCCAGATGACCACATGCTGACTCATTTAGAGGTTCCTATTTGTGTGTGGAAAACAATTCCTACGAGAAGTCAGCTACATAGCTTTTTTTTTTCTGTTTCATTTAATGCACAACAGATTTGGAGTTCTTTATGACCCCTGTCCATATTGTGTGACTAGTTCCAATCAAGGTACAAGAATTTGCTCTGAACTCTAATTTCAGATTCAATGTTCTGTCTTCTTTTTGAAGTTCCAGTTCTTGAAATCAACTGCATAATATGGTTCTCTTCCATGTTTAAGAAACAGAAATGGATTTCCCTTATAACTGAAGAAGAAGCAGCTAAAAGCTTACCCTACTCTGTGATATGAACTTGCAGAGAATACAGCAAAGGCAAGACAGTTGTACAGATTTTTAAGATTACACATTTAAAGTAAGTTTAATCTATTTTAAGGTATGATTTATGATTTTTGAACTCTTCAAACGGAACATAGATTGGTTTGGGTTGGAAGGGACCTTAAAAGTCATCCAGTTCCAACCACCCTGTCATAGGCAGGGAACCTTCCGCTAGACCATGTCACTCAGAGCTCCATCCAACTTGGTCTTCTTGTTTCTCAGTATCAGAGTTTCCATTTGCTGCCTAAGATACCACTGTTAAACCTAGATTGCTGTATAAAGATTGTCTGTATAAATCTTTGCAGATTTAGTACTCGCCAAAATCAGAGGATGAGAGACATTTGTCATTAGTCATTAAGACAATTAGGGTTTGATTGTTTACCCTGTCCATTTTTTTGTTTTTTAAAAGCATGTTATTATCATAAATTATATTTAAGTGTTAACTTAGTGCTAACAGTTAGCCAGCTTGACTTTACAGCATGCTATGTTGTTGGAATTCTGAAATTTAATGTAACTTTCATAGCCAGAATTTAGGAATATCACCATAATAATCAGCAAGTTTGTAATTTTCTTGTGTCATAGCTCTTCCACTAATGTCTTCTGAACTTTTTCTGACCACATTTCAGCTTACTTGTATTCACAGGTGCACAAATATTCCTGCAATTTGCATTTACTGATGCAGTTAGTTATTTGAAAATGTTTCTAAGTATTCTATGCCAATGAGTAGAGTAAGTAATACGAATAATATAAAAAAAATATAATATAAAAAAAAAGTAAGGATGACATAGCAGAAAGAGGTAACACAGATAATTGCAATTAATTAAAAGAGGCATATATTGCCGTATCACAGGAAACTAAACCAGGAAGTATATCTCTGGAGTTTGGAACTTTGTCCTTGTATACAGGAAAATTGAAGGGTCACCTTACGTACCTCAGAAACTGAACATAATGACTTCTGTAGCAGCACTGAATCATTCAGGCTGGAAGGGTCTAGGGAGGTCTCTGCTCCAATCTCTTGCTTAAAGGAGGGTCAGACATGAGATTGCACCCAGATTGTCTTGAGAATCTCCAAGGGTGGACTGCACAACCTCTCCCTGCAGCCTGCTCTGCCTCTTGACTTACATTCAAGGGGAAAAATGTTATTCGTAATATCCATCAGGAATTTCCTGTTTCAGTTGATGTCTTTTGTTGCTCACCCTCCTGCTATGGTCTGTGGGGTAAGGCCCCTTCCATTTTTTCCACCCCTTTCCTATGGGATACTGGAGGAAGCAATTAACTGCCCTTGAAGCTATCTGCTCCAGGCTCAAAAAGCCTCAGCCCTGCAGCTGCTATTTGCAGATGGCCACCAGCCATCTCAGTGCCCCTCTCTGAACTTTGTCCAGTTTGTCAACATCTTGTAAAAAGGTGCCACAAGCGAAAACAGGATTTCTGATAAGGTCTGAGGAGTGCCAAGCAGTGTCTGATAAATCCTGCCCTCAATCTGCTGCTTGTGCTGCCTGCTGTTTAGGCAGCTTGGATACCACCAGTCTTCCTTGCTGCAAGGATGCAGCCACCTTATGCTCAGCTCACTGCCCACTAAGCCAAGGTTCCATGAGTAGAAGGTCATTTTTACATGCATAGAGCTAGGATGGCCCCAGGTTACTAAGCATTAGAAGGTGCTAGTATCCCTGAGAGGCTTCCTTTGGGAAAGGATTGAGTTTAAAACACAGCTAGGTGAGGATGCTTAAGGGTAAAGAGAAGAGGTCCCAGTAAGTCATAAATCTTTGAGATACAGACTGTCACAAAACTGAACAGAACCAATTCCTGAGCAGTGTAGTACATACACAAACTTGCCTGCTGCTTTATCGCAATAGTTTCCACTTAAGATTTGGATAACCTAAAAGAAAGTTGAGATACATGTATTTAGGCTGGCTAATGTGTATTGCTTCCTTTTCCTGAGAGATAAATAGGTTGTTGTTTCTGAAATGCAATGAACAAGGAGTATTTCACAGCTGCTTTCTCACTGGAGCCTGGCACTTGGACTCTTGATCTCTGCTGGAGTTCAAACATTTTGTAATATTAAATAGTCATTTATAGAAAGGATTGATTTTTTTCTTCCCCATATTTCTTTCCTTGTGATACACAGCATTTCTTTTTATAATGACAGTCCACAGTGTTGTGCTCTCATGCTTGTTCTGCTATGTGGCGCCGGCAGTGACACCTGTAAAACTTGGTAGCTTAGCTTTAGGTATTAATGTTGTCCTTTTGGTTTTAATGGTCTGTACTCCCAGGAAAAATGAAACACATCCAAGCATCCAAGTCTTATCTGTATGTTTATCTTCATATTATCTCTCTGTAGCTGGAAGGGATTGTGACAGTCTTACAGTGATACATCACCTTCCCATATTACTCCATCATGTCTAATTAGTCTGAGCAAATTATTTGGAGAAAAGTAATTTATTTGCCAGATTTAGCTGCTTTACCTGCTCAGGAAATATCTGAGACCAGGCTATGACTTTTCTTCTATTTATTGGTTGTTCTGCCATCAAGAACACTTTTTCCATGCTGTTACAGGTGGGCAGATCTTAATTTTTGTAATGGATACATGCTGTTAAGACAGATTTGCATGGATTGCTTCTAGAAGTCTTGATGAAATGAGTCTCAGGTCATTTCAGCACGATGAAACATTCTATAACAATGCGAGACCTCTCAACGTGAGATCTCTGGGGCAAACGTAAACACATGGGATCAGTGAAAGGATGCTTCTATGCAGCCTTTGCGTGCAAGACATCTCTCAGTGTATCTGCCATGAGGGAGTCCCGCAGGCCGGGCCTTGTCCCTCCTGCACCGTAACCCGCCCGTTTACAGATTTCCCAGTTTGCGCTCGGCGACCCTGGAAAAGTCGAGGAGCTGGATTGCTTTTCCGGCACTTAACCCGCCGTTCCACAGCGTGCGGCGACATCACGGCAGTCGGGGACACTCGGTGGCTCCCTGCGCCCCCCGGCCGCCTCTTCGGCTCGGCTGGGCTCGGCCCGCCCGCTCCGGCGGGTAGCTCCGGGGGCGGTGCCTGTGTCCCAGCCGGGCCGGGCCGGGCCAGGCGGGGAGGGGCGGCAGGTGGCGCGGATGTCGCTTTGGAAAGGGGCGGGCCGTGGCGCCGGCGGATGCTGTGCTCGCTCCTCCTCCTCCGTCGTCACCGCAGCCACCGCCTCCTGCGCCTCCCCGTGTCGCGGCGGTGGCGGGCAGGCTCCGGCCGCGGCCCCGCAGCTTCTCGCCGAGGCGGCGCGGCCTCCGCTCCCTCCCTCCTTGCCTCGGTCGCTGTTCGGCCCCGGCGCGATGTCAGGCGGCGCGGCGAGCACCCCTAAGCCCCTCCCGTCCTCCGGGCCCAAGTCGCTGCGGGAGATGCCGCATCCCCTGGCCACGTCCAGCAGCGAGGAGATGGGGCCGGCGCTTACCCCCAGCCCCGACCTGCTCCTGCCCCGCAGCATCGCCGACAAGGTATGGCCCGGGGGAGGGAGGCGCAGCATTTGAGGGGGCCTCTGGTGTTGAAGGAGAGCGGGGAAAAGGGCTGTGTGTGTGTGTTTCCTTGACACATCCCTTTTCCCGGCTTCGTTTCCCCGTGGGGAGATGGAGCCCTGGGCATTGCTGACATCCATTGCAAGAGCCCAGAGCGGCCCCTGGGGCAGAAGGTATCGTGTCCCTTGCTGCGAGGGACCGGCTGTGACACTGGTGGTCGTGCTGTCACAGGAGGGTTGCGAGAGGCAGTATTTTATTTACAGTATCTCCTATGGCTCATACCGTCTACAGAGTGGTGTAAATTTTTCAGGCATTGCTGCAGCTGATGTGCTGCCGCCTTCCTGTAGCTCTCAAGGGGAAGGCTTGGAGCTGGCATTTTTTCCTTATCGTCAGCTTATTTGTGATTGTCCTTTCCAGGCTGAACTCCTGCTCACCTCTTCCCAGCACTTAGACAGGGTGCTCTGCAGAAGTATCTATGTCTGTTTTCCCATCCCTAGCTCTGGCATATGTTCACAGGACACTAGCGAACTCAATGAAGTGCCTTCCCCGTGGTGATAATTCGGTAGTGGCAGTACAGCACTGCAGAGACATTAGCTATGCTTGCAAGGACTTGGTATCTCTGTAGACTGCAAAGTCTTTCTGAAATTTTTAAGGTGGGATTTCCTGGGATCAAGAACTTCAAGGAGTGATGTGGATTTAAAACCAGTTCTGGCACAGCTGGTTCGTGCATTCAAGGTGTTACTGAGTTGCTGGTGGCAAGAAGTGCTTCTTCTATGGCTGTTGTTCTGAGAAGTATGGAACTGCTTCTGGGTTGGATGGATTGCCTAGGTTCCAAAAGACTTGGGGCTGTCAGCAGTATCTGGCCCAATATACTCCCATGTTACAGGAGAGTGAGTCAAGGTAGCCTGGCCTTTTCTGTATTTCACCATCTGCTGTGTGCAGCTGTGATGTAGGGATTCAGCATTTCTTCCTGCCCATGTAAGGAGTCCTCTTCTTGAACATTTGCCCACTGTTGCTCTAGTAAGAAGCAAGGCTTACCTTTTCTTCAGGAACTTAGGCCTTCATCTAAAAAAATTAGTTAGTTGATGACCTGCTGAGAAAAGGGTATGTGACTAAGGTGGGGGTATAAATTGTGGAGGTTTTTGTCTGTGATGGTTTAATAATGACCTAGGTTGTTGTCTGTAGCAACAGAAATTGGCAGCTGCCCTCACAAATCTTGCAGCTGAGGAGCTGCAGCTGATAGCATGGTCCTTTCACACTGCAGTATAGCTGGTGGGAAGCAGTGTTCTGAGGTGTATCTCACACACTATGTCTTTCCTCAGTTTTATTAAAGAACTTATTTGCTTTTAGAATGCAAGCAAACTTCTCTCTGCTTTAGTGCTTTGAGGTTTTGAGAAGTGTATCCGTATTCCTGACAACCTGGGAGCAGAAATAACTCTAGCTTCAGGCTGTGGTCAGCTAACTTCTCATAGTAGGAAAGTTCTTGCCCACTTTTTCCATCAGCAATAGAAATGAAATCCACCTCCCCGTACCCTATATGTAGTACCATTCTGTTCTAGGCACTTGGCAGCACAGAAATATTCCAAAAGACAGGGCAAAAGTGGCTGTGGTAAGTGATGTTTAGACTTGAGAGCAGTTCTGTGCTTGACCTGGAAGTGGCACTAGGCTATGATCCATGAGAATAAAAGGATATCCAGTAGGAAGAGAATTTTTTTTTCCTTCTAGCTGAATTAGCAGAAAAAACCATATGTCTTATCCTCTTAATGGAAGCAGATCAACAGCTCTGGTGTGTATGGGATGTCCCTTCTTCAGCTTAATATTTTACACACTGACAAGGAAAAAAATTAGGTAACTTCTTTCGCTCCTCAGAAAAAAAATTAAATAAACAGATGTTCCTACTTTTAAGGCAATGCTTGCACTGTGTATTGAATAGACTACAGAGGGAGTATGGCAAGTGGAGGTAAGCAGGTGAAACCACTTTTTGGCTGTTCATGGGTATGTCTCAGAATCACTGAATGGTTTGGGTTGGAAGGGAGCTCAAACATGGTCTAATCCAACCTCTGTGCTGTGGACTGGGACACCTCTCAATACACCAGGTTGCTCAGAGCTCCATCCAACCTGGCCTTGAACACTTCCAGTGTTAATTTTAAAAATCTTAATCACTGATGGTGGATTATTGATCTGTTGAGAGACTGGCTCACTAATCAAGTAATAGTGCTGAGTAACTTCAGTAGCTGAGTAACAAAGGAAAGACAGCATTCAAGTCTGACTTAAGCTTAAACCTCTGCATTTGTTATTAATTGATTCTTAAGTAGGAGCTCTTCTAGTCTTCTCTCTGGCCTTTTTGGAGAGTCTGGTGGAGATTGCAGAAATTTTGGGCCAAGTCTCCTGCTTCAAAGTGTCTTGGAGTTAGTTTCTTTAAGGGCAACTGTCTATATCCAGACCTACTAAGGTATCCCTTTGGGAAGAGGGCTAGTGACAATAGCTGGCTCATCACCATGAAGTGGACAAACTGCTTTTTATGGGTTATTCATGCTTTCTCTGAGCAAATACTTCCTAAAATCTGCTGCAAGCTACAGGTACCTAAGACTGAAGTCCTCTGAGTGGAGAAAGTTCAGAAGTAAAAGGAGGTTTTCTGCCCATAAAGTGCTTCAGTTTTTATGACCACTGATGTGTAACATAGAAGTGGCTAAACCTGTGCCATCACTGCTTTGTATTCTTTAAAGTATGCTTTTTTTTACTTTTTTTTTTTTTTTTTAAATCTGTTGAGTAAGAACACCACTTTGTCCTGAGTTAGAGAAACTCTGGGGACTGGAATACCTGTCTATGTGTCTTCTTTTGGATTTGGATTCAAATATGGGAATAACGTAGTACTTAAGATCCTGTGTAACTTTGAAGTCTCGTAAACCTTAGGTTGCTGTTCAAGAACAGTGATTAACAGTGACTACTAGAGCAGTAGGTCATTAGAAAGGAAAGGAGACTCTTTTGTGCTGTTTTCTGAGGCCATCTTAAGTGGATGAGTCTTGAGTGTTCTGAATCTTAGGAAGAGGGCTACAGAACTTCTGTTATCTGAAGTAGTGTCTTAATCCTGACTTGCAGTGGACAGTAGTTTTAGGAATCAGGGCACCTTGACTTTTGACAGCATCTTACCTCTTAAATGAAAAGGACATTTTAGCTAGGTATTTGACTTTCACAGTCAAGTGAATGCTGCAGGAAATACGAAACACTTGAGTTGTAGATTCTTGTTTTTAAAGCATTTATATATTGGACTGTGTGTTTCTATCTTTTTGCTCCCCTGAAGTCTAATTGCATAGAACATTGTCTTGACATCTGATCACCATGTGTCTTTGAGTTTGTTCTTCCTTGACCCTTGCTGGCTTTCTGATAAAGAAGATGGCTAAAGCTGAACCTGAGTGCTACCATATTTGTTGTGTTTTGGTTTTTTTTCCTTTTATTTGGTTGGGGTTTTTTTAACGTTAGGTGAGAAGAGAAACATGCATAGGAAAACAATTCCTCAAGTTGCATGGCAGGATTAGTTAGTTGTAAAACTGAAACCTTGCTGGTTTAGCTTTTGGAACACATAAAAGTTAATTGAAATCTCATTTTCAGGGCGGATCCGCTGCTGAAGAGGGCAAGACAAATGGGGAAGTGTCTGAATTTCTCTCGGCCTTTTCCTTTTTAAAAAATAAGGAAGTTCTGCTTGCACATGACTCCAGTGCACAAGTTTGATAGCAGGTCTGCTCTGTGCACCAGAACAAATGCTTTGACAATGAGAAGAAAAGACAGTATTAATAGATTACTGAGTTTAGAGCAGAGGTGAGAAATAGATGATATTTTGGTGTGGGAAGACTTGGATCCAGCCCCCCTGAGGCTGTGGAGATTTAGTAGGCTGCTTCTAAGATTTGGAAGTGCCAGGCTGTGCAGAGTTAGAAAGGAAGTATTCAATATGGTTTAGTTTCTGCTGTAGTCTAGCTGTGGTCCCTCTAGTCTTGTATCATCTAAGAGTATCTTCCTAGTGTGGTGGTGTTGGCTGTTGTTGCTATGGCCTGCCTTGAGATTGACAGCTATCTGATAAGGGGCCTGATTCGCATCACTGGATTCTTGCTGAGGACTCCAAAAGCTTTCATATCCCACCAGTCCTAGGACTCAGACTCCCTTGTACTTTTTCAGATTTTTCAGACTGCTGTTACTGTACCTGTAACTTTCTCCGGTTTTCTTCTTGGAAACTCTGCATACCTTGTGTTTGCCTCTATTAATGCTGTACAGCTGATGGGAGCTTCAAGGCTATTTTACAGGTAATATATCAAGCAGATACCAGAGCTGATGTGGAATACCAGGCTTGCAGTGAATGCATACCCCCCTTGAGTTAGCTAATTCATGGAGATGGACTTTAAAACTCCTACTGCAAACTTCTGGTTACTAACTGAAAACTATTGTTTGCATGCTCCTCTGCTTCCAAGTTACCACCCTGGTGAATTCCTAGACTTCTTATTAGCACCTGATCAAATATAAATACCTGGTGTTTGCTGGAGTGCTGTTACATACCATTTACTCTGAAGGAGAGCCTGGCAGCTCTCCAGCGCCAAAAAATATGCTGGAAGCTCTACTTCCAGCCTCCTTGGTTGCTATTTTATAATTATTGCTCTTAACCTTATCCACCCACAGATGAAACCAGTTTGCAGTATAATCTGGAAATTTAAAATAGATCTGCCTGAGAGTCTACAAACTTCTTCCTTCTCTGACTACATGAGAATTTAGGCCAGCGCCATGTATTGTTCTTAAAGGAAGCTGTAGGTAAATTCTCATTTATGGGAGAGACTGAAGACTGCAGAAAGTCAAACTAAAGTCAGTGAACTTGGGAAAAATGTCAGTATGGATGGGCTGATCTTGTTCCTATCTACAGGTTGCAAAAATGACAGTCACAGGGAAGTTGAGTCTAGAAGGCACTTCTGCATATTGTCTCATCCAATCTCTTGGCTCAGATAGACCAGGCTGCCCAGGATGCTGTGAAGTTGTTTTTTGAACAACTCTCTGGGCATCCTGTTCCTGCATCCAGTCACCCACTAAGTAAAATATCTTTCTCATGTTTAAGTGAAACTTCCAGTATTTCAATTTTCACTGTAAAGAGTCTGTCACTTCCTTCTGTACACCCTTCCATCAAATATTTGTCTTTTTTGATAAGATTCCCTGAGCATTATTATCTCCAGGCTGTTTGCCTTCTTTGCCTTGAGGCATGTTGTTGGCTCTTGGTCAACTTTTCCATCAGTGTCTGTGTTGGTTTTTTTTCATTCCCTATGCCAAACTGCTTTTCAGTCAGTCAACCTACAGCACACACTGATGCATGGGGTTGCTTCTGGTAGGTGCAGGGCTTTGTATTTCCTCATATAGATTCTTTTGAGGTATCCCACAGCTCATTTCTCCAGCTTGTTGAGGTCTTCCTGAATGACAGCACAAGCATCTGATGAAGCATTCTGTACAGTTGTGTACTCTCAGTACACTTGCTGAGGACATACCCTGTTCCATCATTTAGGTCCTTAATGAAGGTGTTAAAACAAAAGTGGCCCTAATACTCTCTCTGATGTATACAATTTGTAATTTGTGGCCAGCCGTTCAGCCAATTTTGAACCTAGCGGTTCAGTCAGTTTTCAGTCCACTTTACTGTACACCTATCTATTTTATGCCTCATCAGATTGCCTAGGATTGTGTTACGAGACATTTTTTTGAAAGTCCTCTTAAAGTTGAAATGAACTGTGTTAAAGCTCTTCTTTTGCATACCAGCCCAGTGATATCGTCGTCATAGCAGGTAGGCATTGAGTTGGTTAAGCATGAGTTCCCTTAAGTCTTTGCTGACTTATCACGTGCTTTGTGTGTTTAGGAGGGGTTTCTAGTATTTGCTTGACCATTTTCCAGGGATCGAGGTGAAACTGACTGTCGTGCGGTTCCCTGTATCCTTTTTGAAGACAGGAATAAACCATGTTCCTTAGGCCAGAAAGCTTCTAGGTGCAGGCAGTTGTCTGCCACATGCTTCCTAAGCAGGCTGTCAGCTCTCAGAGGCTGAGCTTGGTTGTCATCTTGTTTAAAGGAGCTGCCATCTCTTCTTCTGTTGTGTTGTCAGGTAGCTCTTTTCTAGTCTTCCTATTAAAAGATCCTACTTAAACCTAGCATGGCTTTCAGCATGTCATCAGCGTTCTATCCACAATCAAGTTGCTGTCTGAATCCAGTTTCCTGCATTTCATTATAGTGGTAGCTAGAGATGCTTTCTGTAGCTATTTCATCTCTCAAACTTGTATTACTGCTTGGATAGGTTAATATACCAGTATGCTACTGAAAAGATGTGATTGTCTTCTTTTTTTTTCCTTGTAGCCACTCTGAGGTTTGATGGTGTAGAAGCAAACTATAACAGCATGCTGGTGCTTCACTACAAGTTGCCTTCACTTGTAGAAATGGGAAAGAGTACTTCCTTGGTATCTTACACCATAGATGCTTTAGCAGTATTGTAAAATTCAGTAGTCTATATGAAGCATAACTGCAGTGAGTTTCTTGAATTGGCAATGCACTTCTTTTTTGAACAAGATGAAGGATAGCTAACAAGTTGGAGCAAACACTTGCATCAGCATAACTATCTTAGTACCATTACTTTTTCAATCACTCTTGGTAAAGCTAAACACAGCTTGTACTGTATAACAGTATTATTACTTTGTGGTTCTGACTTCAACTTAATGGAGGCAGGGGTGTATACTTTGAGATTGAATTCAGTGTTGCACAGCTTTCATAATTTTTTCAACAGGATTGCTTCATACATAATGAGACGGAGTATTGAAAACAGATACTCAGAGCATATGTAGAGGAACTTGGTTCTTTAAATAGGTTTTAGAAGGATGAGTCTTGGCGATAACTTGTCAACCATGGTGGAAAAAGTTATACTTGATAGTCAGAAGTAATCCTCAGGCCTGCTTGTGCTGGAGTGCCTTAAACTTACCCAAGTAGCTCAATGCTTTCTGAGCTCATTCGTGGACAGAAATGGATAACCACTTTGATAACAAAGTTCTCTTATTACAGTTGTACGGGGACCTCCTCCTACTGTCAGTGCCTCAGGCAGCATGTCTCTGTAATTAGTGGTGGTAGGGGCAGAGAATAAAAGAACGAAGGGTTGCTAGTTACATGTCTTTCTGGGAGACCTCTGTTCCTAGATGGATGTGCAAACTCTTGTGCTGGTATCTTCTAGCATTGTGGTGTACTCTGGTGGTATCTTAAACAGATGGTCTGGCTGTCACATGAGCCAGTCTGCTCCTGCTCTGAGTTGAGAGACTAGGAAAAGGCAGGCAGCTCTTTTGGTGCAGTGGACTTAGTGCCACTGCAAGAAAATCTACTTGCCACACCTGAAATGTGTATTTGAGATTGTAACTTGCATGTACTTCCAGTCTGTGGAAGACTTATTATAAGTCAGTTAAAAATGCCATTTTATCTTATGTATTTCTCAGAAATAACTTTGCTGAGGCTTGTTTTCTACTGACTATGAGCAAGATCTGAAATGCTGAGCTGTACTGACTCTTTAAGCTGTGACTGAATTGACTGCCTGAGCCTGGGTGCCAGTGCAGCTGAGATTTTCAAGTTCTTGTAACTGGGGAAAACTGCTTGCATCAGTAGGATGTAATGGTGAAGAAAGGTCTCTGCCATGGCATCTACAACTGTGAAGTAAAATCTGTGTAGTTACAGTAATTTCACGAATTCAAGCCGCAGCAATTTGACAAAAATTTTGGTGGAAACCCGGAAGTGCGGCTAATACTCGGGGGCGGCTAATATGTGAATAATTTTCTGACATTTACAACCCCAGACGTGCCAGCCAGGGCGCCGAGCCAAGCACCTGCCAGTAAAAGCCGGCATTTCGCGATTGTTACAGTGTTACTCTGTTGCCCTGGCTCCCTGCAGGCAGCACGGGGGGTGGGGAGAGAGGCAGGAGAGCTCTCTTCTTCCCTCCTCTGCCGCAGCCAGGGGAGAGACGGGGGGAGCCCACGCCGCCATTGCCGCGGCCCGGGGAGGAGTGGGGGGGCTCTGCCCCCACCCTCCACCGCTGTGGCGGGAGCAGGGCGTGCTCTGTGTCCGGCCGGTGCTGCGGCAGGAGCGGGGCGCGCTCTCCGTGCCCGGCCGGCGCCGTGGCGGGAGCGGGGCTGGGGCGAGCGAACCCAGAGGCGGCGGCCAGCCCCGAGCGGCACCACCGAGCTGGGCCACCTGGCCCCGTCAGCAACCCCTAGCGGACCAAGCCTGCACATCCTTAGCTGAGCCAGTAAACCCCCCGCCATGCCACGGTTCTGTTACTATTTGGCAACTTTGTTGCACGCAGGTCCTCGCTGCGAACGACAGAGCGGCTTATATTCAGGTGTGGCTTATTTATGGACAAAGAACAAAATATTTGCCAACACCCAGAGATGCGGCTTATACTCAGTGCGGCTTGCATTTGTGAAATCACTGTACTCTTGATGAATTACTGAAAAACAAGGGGGAACTGTTTCTTTCCAGTTACTAAGGGCAATAACTGACAGCAAGGTAGCTATTAGCACTGCTACATTTATCAATTGAAAATCGAAAAAAAATCTAGTAAGCTGCAATTATTTTAATGAGTTAGCCTTTCCAGTGGAAGTCCAGCTTAAATGGCCTTCAAAAAGGGCAAGAAGGAAGACCCAGAGGGAACTACTGACTACTCAGCTTCACCTCAATACCTGGAAGGGTGATGGAACAATGAATTCCAATTTATTGGAAACAATGGTAGCAGTCTTTATCCACAGAGAGGATGAGAAGGTGATCAGGAGTAGTCAGTATGGATTCACTAAAGGTCAATCATGCTTGACCAAACTGATTGCCTGCTGTGAAGAAACTGTTGGACGGATGAGGGGAGAGCAGAGGATGTTACCTTCAGCAAGGCTTCCAGCACTGTCTACTGAGATGTCCTTATAGGCAAGCCCAGGAAGGGTGGGACTGGATGAATGGACAGGGATGTGGACTAAGAACTGGCTGAACAGCAGATCCCAGAGATTGTAATGGGTGGCACAGGCTCTAGTTGGAGGCCTGCCTGTCTCCCAAGGTCCAGTAGTGAGTCCAGCATGTTTAACTTATCCATCCATGACTTGGATGAAGGGGCAGAGACCTCCTCAGCAGTTTCACTGACAACACAAAGCTGGGAGCAGTGGCTGATACCCCAGAGGGTGTGCAGCCCTTCAGGAGGACCTCAGCAGGCTGGAGAGATGGGCAGAGAAGAACCTTCTGGAATTCAGCAAAGGCAAATGCAGGGTCCTGCACCTGGGGAGGAACAACGCCAGGCACCAGCACAGGCTGAGGGTGACCTGCTGGAAAGCGGCTCTGTGGAGAAGGAGCTGGGGGTCCTGGTGGGTAACAAGCTCTCCATGAGCCAGCAGTGTGCCCTGGTGGCCAAGCAGGCCGATGGTATCCTGGGCTGCACTGAGGAGCAGTGCCAGCAGGTCGAGGAAGGTGATCCTGCCCCTCTGCTGAGCCCTGGTGAGACCTCACCTGGATTGCTGTGTTCAGTTCTGGGGTCCCAAGTACAAGAGACACATGGAGCTCTTGGAGCAGGTCCAGTGGAGGGCAGCAAAGACGATTAAGGCACTGGAGCATCTCTTTTAGTGAGGAAAGGCTGATGGACCTGAACTTTTCAGCCTCATGAAGAGACAAATGAGAGTATCTCATCAGTTTTTATGAGTATCTGAAGGGAGGGTGTCAAGAGGATGGACCAGGCTACTTCCAGTGGTGCCAAGCAATAGGACAAAGACCAATAAGCAGACAGATGCACAAGAAATTCCAGCTGAATGTAAGGAAGAACTTCACTGTACAAGGGATGGAACATTGAACAGGGTGCCCAGAGAAGTTGCATAGTCCTGCTCACTGGAAATATTCAAGAACTGTCTGAATGCAATCCTGTGAAATGTGCTCTAGGTTAATTCTGCTTGAGCAGGGAGGTTGGGCCAGGTGACTCAGTGTGATCCCTTCTAACCTTACCTATTCTGTGATTCTGTGTTTTGACAGATGAATTTATGGGACAAATTCTACTTTATAAACTGAGTGGGTCGAGGGCTGGAAAGAGGTGTCGCCTTCATCTGGAGGTGATGTTACAATAACAGAACAGTTGATTCTCCACCAGATACTTCACTGAAATCAAGAGGTATATGAGAGCAAGCACTTAGGTGATACTAGTTAGTGGAACTACCTGAAATGGTTTTGAAAATTGAGACAATAATCCAAAGTTACCACAGTTGCCAACAGGCAAGGAAAGAGTTTAGTCAAGAGCTGTGATCAGAGTGGTCCTGAAAGCATAAATTGTGTTAGACAGTGTTATTGTCTTGGAACCACATTCAGAGCTTTTGTAAAGTGATACGCAGTAGGTACGATGCTACTTTGGGTGGTGTCTATAACCCTTACAGATGGGTTTCTGCTTTGTCCTTTTAGGTACACTGGTTGAAGACAAGTATTATACAAGCGTGTGGGAGCAAAGACATGGTAAAAATGTGTAGCACTCTGGTTTGCAGGAAAACGTGGAACATGAAAAATGTAAACTTGCTTCTGTATCATGCCTCAAATTAGAGAGAACAGACCCTACTGTGAGAGTGACAGCCTTGCTTCCTGTCTTGCAGTGATTAATAGTATTATTTAGTGCAGTGGTCTAAAGTGTTATTAGTGGTGGGAGGTATACAGCACTGAAGGATATTCTTTTGTCATGATTATCAGTCTGTGCTTTGACTTCACAAAGATTGATAGGGGTGCTGAAAAAGCTCCCCTATCTTAAAGTTTCTCGGTACAGTTTTCCTCACTTTTCCAGTAAGCTTGAATGATTCTGTGTTCCTTGAAAAGCAGTGCTTTGCAGACAGATGTTGCTCAGGGGCAGGGAAGCCTCCTCCCCATCAATGATGCAGATGGTGTTAGCAGCAGGCACTTTCAGCTAACTCTGTGGCGAAAGCACTGGCATCTGGGAATGGTAAGTGATAAACTACTTGGACAATAGAAACCCATGATTTTCTGGTGGAATTATCAGCTTTGCTATAGCTTTTTAGGTTCTATTATAAGGCAAATTGAGTGAAGGTTTTGAATACTGGCAAGATGGAGCTGTGGGTGTTGGATTTTTGCCCAGAAGACCCACTGACGTTTTTAATCAATGCCATTTATTGCAAGTGGTCATCTTGACCTCGTCACAGTTTGTATGCTGACTTCCAGTGTGCTGACTAGCCTGCTCCTGGATCAGTGTACTTCACTTGAAACCTTTGTGAAAGTAACTTTTATATACATTGTGGCTGTGATAAGCCTAGACCATAAACTGAAAGGTGTTTCTATAGATAGATTAGTCTATAGCTCTCAAGCTGTCATGGTTTGACACTGGCCCAATGCCAGGTGCCCACAAAAGCTGTTTGCTCACCCTCCCCTGCCGCAGATGGGCAGTGGAGAGAAAGAAAAAGTAATGAAGGGTTCATGAGTTGAGATGAGGACCAGGAGAAAACACTTCAAGGGCAAAACAGACTCAGTTTACAGAGTGAATTTATGACTAACAGAATCAGAGGAGGATAATGGGAAGTAAAATAAGCCCTTAAAACAGCTTTTTCCCCCTAGCCCCTCCCCCCTTCCCACTGACAGCACAGGGAGACAGGGCGTAGGCGTTTTGGTCAGTTCACCAAGGTTTTCTTCCGCTGCTCAGGGAGAGGAGTCCTTCCCCTATGAGACTGTGGGATCTCTCCTATGGGAGACAGTTCTCCATGAACTTCTCCAGTGTGGGTCCACTCTTACGAGCAGCAGTCAAGCCCACCTGCTGCAAACGTGAGTTCACCCAACGGGCACACAGTCCTTTCAAAACTGCTGTGGCATGGGTCACTGTTCCAAGGGGTGCAGTCCTCCCATGGAGGCACTTCCCCTTCCAGCCTGGAAGCAGGGCCCTCTCTCTCTACCTGAATCACAGCCTCCCACTAGGTGGATCACCCCACCAGTTCTCCCACTGGATCACAGCCTCCTCCAGGCATCCGTGCATTCCAGCATGGGCACTGCAGGCTGTGGGTGGATCTCTGCATCCCTCATGGACCCATGGTCTGCATGGGCACATGGTCATCACCATGGCCTGCAGAGGAGTATCAGCTCTGGCTCCTGCAGCACCTCCTTCTCCTCTCTCTCCACTGACCTTGGTGTTGCCATGTTGTTTCCCTCACATGTTCTCACCTCCTCCCCCTCCTCTTCTCTGACTAGAAGAAAAACTGTGAGCCCTTTGTTTTGATTTTCATCTTAAGTATGTTATCAGAGAAATGTTACTAACCTCTCTAGTTTTGGCCAGCAACATGTCCATCTTCAGAGCCATCAGGGATTGACTCTGCCAGACACTGTGGAAGCTTCCAGCAGCTTCTCACAGAAGCCACCTTTGTGGGCGCCTCCACTACCAGAAACAAGGCCATGCAAAAACAGTACACAGGTCCATCAGTATCTATAAATAGTTTTCTTACTGTGAAGAAATAGTGTGTGACTGCTTTTCCTCAGGTTTTCTCCTCAAAGCAGGGACTGAAGGAGTCATGCTGTGTGGGTTTTGATTTAGGGTTGTTAGTTTGTTTTTTTCCAGCAGATAAGCACTTCGTTTATTTTATCCCTTTGAGAGCAAATGCCTTTCTGATGGAAAATGTCTTGTCTATCAGCAAACGTGATAGAGGGATATTGCTTAAATTGCACCTGCATAAACTAACCCGGAGAGCTTCTCCAAGAGTACACTCCTCCAGCTCTTCCAGGGCATGAGATGTAAACACTGCACAGTGATATCTTGTCGGTCTGATTTGTTCTCACGAAATCTTCACTGGTCTGTGTTAGGAAAGCTAGTGCAACTCATCTGAAACAGAGAGCATGAGGGAACCCATGTCGTAGTGTATGCATATTCTTTTTTGTTTAAATTAAATATTCACCAGGACACTACAGTGCTTTCCAGCATTGTATTCCTCTTATCTCGTTCTCTCCTATTTCTTCTGTTTCTCCTTAATATTTTGCAGCTGTTTACATTAAAAAACCCCAACTCTGTCTGGTCTCAAAAGCCAAATTAAGAGTTTGGTGACACTGGATAGCTAGATAACAGATATAACTAAGTCTAATTCTAGAGAGTGAACATAAAAACCTCAAACTTCTGCATGGTATGTCAACAGAGCTTTAATGCAAAACTATGTCTCTAGGAGAAGGCAGTTTAGTTTGGACAAGCTTAATAAACTATTCCATTTGTAATCAGATATAAATCTCGTTTCTTGGATTGGGACTGATTCCTAGTCATATGCAGGATTCAAATTTTCCTGCTCATGGTCTGAAATCCTGGCTACTGCTTTGCTATCTAGAAGGTCTGCCCTCAGCTTGTGAAAATGAAGCTTTAAACAAAACATGGGGCATGTTAGCCTTGTTTGTTGACAAGGTGGTCTTTAACATGTTGAAATGGTTTGTGGTGTTTTTGTGCACACAACTGTAGAATCCATATAACAAACAGTATTACTGGAACAAAATCCTTGCATACAGACACAGAACAGAGCTAGAGGTCATATATTCCATAATTTTCTGGGTGTTTCTAAGGACATGTAACTTCTGCCATTTGTGGAAGCCTTTGAGCTCTGAACATAGACTGTAATTGGTGCCTGTTGCCTACTACTGAGAACTGTGGAGAGATGAAAGAACCTCCAGGTCTCTTGAAGGAGCTTCCAAGTCTACCCGAATCTTAAACTCTCTTGCTTTCTGTCAGGTCATCAGCACTTTTGTGCTACTTTCTATGGCTTAAACACAACTGAACAAATCATGCTGGAGAGTTGCCAGCCTGGCAGTTTGCTTAGGAAGACAGATGCAGCCTTCTGCAAGGACTCAAGTGCTCTAAAAACAGATGTGAGAGCTAACCTTGTATCTGGAACTTATTTCAAGAGAGTAGCTCATCCTGTGGATGTATTAAAATACCTCCTGGCATTTACAACTGTAAGGAAGCTATGGCAATCCTGCAGTTACTCCGTGCACTTTTTTTCCTGTACAAAGGATTTGGGGGTATACATGTCAGCTTCATGGCAGTTAAGTTCCAAGCGTGTATTATACCTTTACATTTTGCCTAATTAATGTCTGCTGCTAATAATAACCCATTTCATCTTCCAGATTCCTATCTTCCAAAGGCGTTTGGCCTTTCATGCACAAGGCAGCACAGTAACATGACTTATTACTAGTATTGAATTAGTCCTGTCTTAACTGTTCCCAATTTTCAGAGTCTAACCTGAACCACATTTAGTTTTAGAGTGGTATTGGCACAGTTCCCCTTCTAGACTAGGGAAAGAAGCCAGCTTCTTATGGACTGTGAGAAGACAGACTTAAAGCCAGACTGTGTGAACAGATAGTCTGGTGTGGTACTTGACACTTTCTTTTGACGCTTGCCTTTGCCCTGGTTGTGTAGGAATGTTGAAACGAAGCTGTGTTGTAGCTGAGTCTCTAAAGGCTTTAGCAACAGAGGTAGGAGATAGCTTATAGCTCTTGCTGAAAATGCTGTTTGCCAGAATGTTTCCGTGCCCACATTCTTGTTCTGCTTAGCTTAACTGTGATGACTTGCAGGAAAACAAATCACAAAGTAAAATAATCCATTCTATGAAATTTGGCTGTTAACCTCAGAAACGAGGTGAGAATCCCGTGACCTACACAAGAAGGCTTGGAAAATGCTTGTTTCAATCATGTGGTGTCTCTATGAAGTTTGTTTCAGTGTTTCTCTGTCCAGCTGAAATGCAAAGAGGCACTATTCCAAGTATGATACCTGTATAAGCAAGAATAATCCCAGGCCTTGAGGGGTACCAAACTGCAGACCATCATGATTAGCTGTTGCTTCTTAAATTCTTATTTTTTTCAGGGATACTGAGGAGTGTGTCTCTAGACCACTCTGACCTACAGAGCAGAAGTAGTAGTTCAAATGAACTCCAAAGTTACCAGACTCATGGCTTGGCAGGATGTTGTACTTGGACACCTATTTAAAATATTCTGAGAGCCAATTGATCTAGTCTTATTCTAGTGGATTTTTGGTTAGATGGGAAAAATACCAGTTCTACTGCTGAAACTTTAGAGATGAGGCATGGCTATGTTAAACTTGGGGCTTTCTGCCTGACCCTGCAAAGCCCACAGACTTGATTCATAGTACCCTTCATGGCTAAGAAGTTAAAATTTGGCTCGGGTCTTCAGCAGCCCAGCATTTGTTCCTCAGCTACTGACACATTTTAAGGTAAGAGCAAGAGAAATTCCTTCTGATTTGTACTTACTCTGTATTGATCTTAAAACAGCCTCAACCTTACGGTCTGATTTTAGATGATTATTATAGTGGGAACCACTGACCTCTTTGGAAAGTACCATCTTGTTTCTTGTGAGTACATCCACATAACTCTACCATCCCTTCCCATTACTAGAGAAGGATATCAGGAGCTGGCACATAAAACCACTTAGCCTTTTCCAGGAGGGTAGGTCTGGACCAGAAATTGATTATGACAGTTCTTCAGTTCTTAGACTTAACAGCAACTAGTTGTAGACTAACAACAACTTAGCACTGTCTTATTTGTGGAGCACTGTAGGAACATGGTTTTTCTTCCTGGAAATGAATAGGGTTTTTGGCATTTAACTGTAGGGATTTTAAAATTTTTTTAAACACAGTTGCGTATGGCCACCGTATTCTTTCCATCCCTCCTGTGTCCACAGCATTCTCCTTCTGTGCATGGAGTATGCCCACTTTGGTGCCTTAAATTAACTGCTCAAAAGCAAGTGCAAGAGGCTGGGATAGGTAGTACCTCAAACATGTAAAGAAACAGAAGTGATTTCTAATCTAATGCTGCTGCCTAATAGAGAATGAAATTGAACATACATAAAGGGGAAGTAAATGCATTTTCTTCCCTTGTTCTGTATTGAGCTGGTATTGGATAATAATCTTGTGTAGACTGAAATTTCACTAAAAGATGCTTAGTGGGGATCTTCTAATAGAACACTGTGCACAGATGAGCTAATCTAGATATACTGGAGGATGCAGAAGTGCTTTTTCTTTCTACATGGAGGTGACCTGTACAAAAAATACCTGCATTCAGAACTTTCTGGGATGACACAAGGAGTGTTATGAACAGGTCTGTGAAAGTCAAGTTCATGTAAGCTTTTACAAGTGCCCTCAGGAATGTTTTTGTCTAAACCACTTCCAGTTTTCCAGTCACTGGCTGCCATTCTCCTATGACATACTGTCATGTACTGAAGGTATGGAGATAACAGTGTTCCAAAACCCAGCTATAATTGTGTGGAATTGTTGTCTGCTTAACATGACTTTGTCTGTCATTGTGTCTCTGTGAAATGAGTGGCAAAAAGCAACGGAACATCTTGAAATAGAAGGAGAAAATGTACACCACTCTGAATTTCAGAAGTGAAACCATGGAATTCTAGGAACAATATAGGCCTGGCTCTCAGGTCTCTAAGTTAGGCAAGGGTATGCAGGGTTTAGTGCACCTCTTGGCTCTAAACAGCAACATTTCTAAATGTCTCTTACTGCCACACAGTACTTGTTGAATGGGAGCAGTGGGCACACAGCATCCCATGGTTCAGGGTAACCTTTCCAGAGGTGAGTTTATGTGTGATTGGAACCATGTGTAGCTGAGCCATGCCTTCTGCTTCCTCATGGACTGCTGCTTTGAGACCAAAGCTATCTGGTTAAGCTGTACACTTGCTCAGGCAGGATAGGTGAAAACCAGCATTCAGTTTCTGGAAACTGCAATATTATCTAGTTGCCTGTAACTCAGCAGAAGACTCCATGGTCTTCACAAGAAAGCAATACCTATGCAAATTTAGGCTCTCAGAGGTTGAGTTCTGGATGTTTTCTCTGGTGTACTGCTCCATGGGGGCAGCTGCCATCCAGAAGACTGAATACCAGCCTCCTGAAATTTCTACTTTATGTGGATTCAAACTGCTCTGTAAGTGGAGTTGTGGAAAATCTCCTGGGAGAAGATGACAACAGTTGGAAACTTCCTAACTTGTTTTGAATCTCACATGCAGACTTCTAGTTTAAAAAATTCAGTTGAATTTATATTTGGATGAAGTGAACTTCTTGATAGATTTAGTATCTGTTTCTGGGCAGGCTGACTAGTCAAGGTGTTTGGAGAGCATGAGTTAGCGAGCTTATATGAGGCAGCCTACCAGATAACAGCCTGTGTAGTTGTTAGGGTGCATTTCCAACATAGGCACTTAGTTCCTACTTGCCTGGCGCTCTAGGATACCAAACGTGGGGTGCTAAAGTGCTCTGACATCTGTACCCATAATTTCAGGCATCTTGAGGAATTCTAGGAACTTTATAGGAATACATGAAGAGCCTGCCCTTGTGCTTGTTTTATAGCCATGTTCAATAACCAGGAGCTCATGAACCTGGAAATCTGAATGTCACACTTTTATCTACTATAAGTTGTGATCCAGGCCTTACTACACCTTCACCTGACATACTTCAACAGATGACAAAGGTGTGAAACTCTCCCGAGGCAGTGGGGGACAGATAGTAAGGATCTTTACTCTTCACTTTAGAAAAAGCTTTGAAACTTTGGAAAATCTTTATAGATGCTCACTAAGAAGTGAAGAATATCTTGACAAAACATGTCCTCCATGCCACCTTGCCTGCCTAACCAGAAGCAGCCTCCCCTTCTCTATGCTGCAGGACTGCTCAGCGTTATGGCAGACTGACTACTGTGAGTAACAGCTTTGACAAAAGGATTTGTAAGCAGTAGTAGGTACCTACTGGGACTTGGACTAATAATGGTATTAGAGACCTGAAGGACACACAGTAATTTCACGACTATAAGGCGCACCCTTTTGACTAAAATTTTCCCCTGAACCCAGAAGTGCGCCTTATAGTCCAGTGCGCCTTATGTGATCTACAAAGTTGCGAAATTTGCTGACTTTTGAGGGGTGTGCCTTATGGTTGTGAAATTACTGTACTTCTTTTTCTGTGGTAAAAGCAGAGTAACACAAATGATTCAGTCTTGTTTCCTGAATAGCAAAAAAAAAAAAAAAAAAACCAAAAAACCAAAAACAAATTAAAAAACCCTAAGTCCCATGGAAGAAAGATGGAGCAATTAACATGACAGAGAGGAGCTCTGCTGGTTGGATTACAACCTGAGGTACCTTGCTGTCGTATGTCAAAGCCTGCATCTTCGTATTGGTGGCACAAGACTTCAGCAAAACGGATCCTGCTTACTGTCTAATGAAGGTTCAGCAGCCATATGCGTTGTTTCTAGTGCACTTAGGTAGGAGCTTCCAGCCAATCAGGAGGAGAAATAGTTAGCTTCTAACTTGGCTTTCATCTGCTGAAAAGTAGCAAAGTAGCAGGATATGATGCCAACTGTCTCTGCCAGGGGAGGATATTGCAGATGAGGCAGTATAGCACAGTAACACATCATCTCTCCTTTCCCCTCCACCACAGCTAGCAACTTTTCTGATCTGAGCCACTGCTGGTACAGAAGCTTTACTTGATGTAGATCTGGAGTGTTTCATCCAAGATAGAGCTATCACAGCCTTTAACACCTGAAACATCCCACAGGACCCACGACTGCAGCAACACACTAAAGTGCAATTCAAGCCTTCACATATTTGTCCTGCTTAAAATGTGCAAGACATACTGGTATGATACTGCTTCTTCCCAAGAGAATTGGTGAGGAATGTGCTATCTTCATGCAACTGGCTGCAAGCTCCATTGTTGGTTCTTTCTCTATATTCTCATATTTTAAGCAGATTCCATTATATTCTTTAAGCCCTCTTTTGGAAGTGTTTTCTTACAAGCTTTTGAGATCTCTTGTGGAATCAGGCTTAGGCTGTTTCTGCAAGTAATTGTCATACTGGAAGCCTAGAATATGACTGGCTGCAGTTCTGGCACAACTTGTTGTACGTTAATGCTTTCTGCACATGGGCAATGATGAGCTGTCTTTTCCTTTGGAAATAGAAACAGATTTGTCTCCAGCTACTGTGGTATCCCAGGGCTTGCTTTGCTTTTTAGTCTACTCAGCCAAATTCTCTTGTCTAGCTGAACTGCAGATTTTCTGAAGCCATCTCCTGTTGTTAACCTTATCCTGTCTACTGCTTATTCTGTTTGTGTAATTTCAACAGAATTTCTTATCTACTGAGTTATTGTGCCATTGCTTCCTCCTCTTGTACATGTTCCTACTAGGCTGAGTCCGAGCCAGATGCTTGTGTAATTTGAGGTGTCTACCTCACATCTGAGCTGGCAAGCTGTGCCTTGCTCCTCCTGTTTTTTTGCCCTCTAGAGACCATTTGAGTGTCTGCCTTCCTGTCTTGCTCACCTGCCAGTTAAATCTAAAACCATCTATTTGTTGGCAGCCTCGTCTGTGCATTAGCTGAGAGAATGTATCTAACCTCTCTCTTAATAGACAATAGTTCAGAGCCCCCCTTTCCCAAAATGTCTAGGCTAAACAATTATTTTCTCTACTTCGTAAGGTAGCCCACAAGGTGAAGAGCAGTGCTGCAGTATTCAAACAAGCTAGATGGCTCTCTATGAAATTTCAGTACTCCCATGATGGGTTTGTGACAATGACTGGTAGGAATTTAGCTGTGTTTTTAGCCATTATCAAAGGCCCGCCTTTGTAAGTACTTTACCTCACAGCTCTTGCCTGTGATTCTATACCTTTGGCTAAAGCCGCACTGATGAGCAGGGGGGTCTCACCCACACGATTGCTTTGCTAAGGTATGTTTTGTCTAGCCATTTACTGTTGTGTGAAGCTGGATCTAAGAAGTAACTGTATAACTAAAACACTTCTAGTTAATGTGGTGCTTGTCTGTGGTGATGTTTCTCTGTTTAGCAGCAGGGAGGTAACTCTGTGGATAAATCTATCCCTGTGCTACTATTAAAAAGATGCAACGAAAAAAATCCTCCTGTCTTCTCTAAAAAGAAGAGCCGTGGATCCTTAGGATTTTCTGTGTACAATTTAACACACACTGTCCGCTGCCTCTGCTACAAAACCAGGGCAAAGAACATGTTAAGTTGCTGTGATATTTATGCAAGTGCGATAACTACTGTTACAGAGTGATTGGTTTGTATTGAAGTGTAATATTTGAAGGTGTGTGGATGTACCAAGTTGTTTTGTTGTTTTTCTTTTTTCCCCTACTGCCGAGTGAGTTTCAAGGAATTGCTGACTTCCTAAACTTTTGTGTTTTTCTTCCTAAAATAGCCACTTGCCGGATATTTTAGCCTCTGTCTTTTCTAGGCACTGGATGACACTCTTAGGCTTGGGAGAAAGGGAATGAGGATCTCTCCAAGGAAAAAGTAATGTTTTCATTTGCTTTAGGACTCCAGAAGGGAGGTGTGCCTAGACAATTTTGTGTGAGAGTATGATTCTGTGACTGTTCTGTAGTGCAGTGATGGCAATTCAAACTCTGACTGCTGTCAAGATGTGTGGAAGTTAATGGACTGGATTGGAGGCCTCTGATGAAAGCTGTGCTCCTTCCTCCACTGTAGGAGTCTCCAGAGGTGAAAGCTGACTGCATTCCAGACAGCTGAATTGTTGCCACTTTGCCTGAAACCTGTCTTATAATTAGGTCTCTTGATCTGCCTAGGTGTTCTGTTTTCAGTCTAGATTGGCTCAGTCTCACCAGGAACTGTTGGTTCAGTGGTGCCTTACTTCCTTATGAATAGAAAGCAGGTTGTGCTGCCTAATTAGGGGAGGTATAGTGATGTTTTCTCCTCAGCTTAATGCTAGAAGACTTTAGGGTGTTGTCCAGGTGTCATGGAAAAGGGTGGCCCTTGGAGGTGTTGAAACAAACAAACCTTGTAATATATCAGAAAAGCTTTTCTGTGGTGTCTTTGAAAATAATGTGCTTTACCTTGAATCTGTTAATATTATTGAAAACTTTTTAAAATTTTTTCTCTCCAATGCAGGATCTCAGTCTGCCCAATGGCACACCCGTGGACACTTCTAGCCCAGCCTCCTCCTCATCTCTCCTTAACAGACTGCAGCTGGATGATGACTTCGATGTGGAAACTAGAGACCTCTTTGTTACTGTTGATGATCCCAAAAAACACGTGTGCACAATGGAGACATATATCACATACAGGGTTACGACAAAGGTACAAAGCAATATTCTCTTTCCTAGTACTTTCTACTTTGTGGAATAACTTTTGGGCATGTTCTGGATATTCACATCTTGTACTGTGTTTTCCTGTCTTAAGGACATCAACTTAGTGTTTTTGGTACTTTGTGAATGTGTTGAAGATGTGACATCTCTTAGCAGAACTGTTACTTCTGTGTCTGAAATTGTGGAAAAAGCTTTTGACGTGTCAAATGGGATTTATTTTTTTTTGTCTCTGACTTCTAAATAGAACTGTTTGTAAACTTGCAAGGCCAGTTTCTTTCATTAACGTCAGAGTTTGTTCCTTTAAGTAATCTGACACTCTCTTGGTTTGAATTCCCTTAAGGGGAATGCGCCTTGTTACTGTTTCACTGCTAATCATCACACATTTTGTGTCTTTCCTTTTCTGAAGTGCTTTAAGCTTATTGTTGGAAGTGTTTACTACATTTCCTCTGTTAGCCACTAAAATAGTGTTGATTGTAAATTGGCCTTCGTGCTGTTGCTGGTTCAAGTAGCTCTACAGGTGATAATAAAGTAACCTAAGAATGCTGCTGCCGATCAAAAGAGCCTGGAGATTTTTTCAGCACCTGCTGTAGTTCAATCATGAATGTAATCAACATATATTAATATGAAAAGTGATCTGAAAAGTCCACCAGATTCACAGCTGAAATGTTGATTCCTCTTAACTGACTTATTCCCATTATAATGAGCTCCTAGGTGATGTTGACATCTGCTTTGGGCACTTGTAGTTACCTAAGGCAAAAGGTGTTCACTATCTTTACTAGCAATATTCTTGATACACTTGTTCAGAAGGATTAACGTTCCTCCAGCCCGCTTAGATGGCAGTATGTACTGGAACAAATATTTTCCTTTCAGATCAGGACCCTTTACAGGCTACAGATATTTTTTTTCCTAATGTCCTCTTCAAAGTTTCACTTTCAGACTGCACAGGAGAAAATGGAGTTTTTCTAAAATAGTAACTGTGTCTTGCTGCACATTTAACACAGTTCCGACCTTCGTTTTTACACTAAGAGTCCATATCTTGCAGGAAATGCTGTATCTTTTTTTACTTGGAGCAGCTTAGCCTTCAGTTATTGCTTGATCAGGAATCACAAAATAAAATACCACAGGGAAATGGCTAAAATTGGCTAATGTTGTTTCTCTATTAAGTCTCAATTATTCCATCAATACAGAATATTTCTATATAGTGGCGCTCTAATAATGTTCCTATGCTTGGAAATCCTTATGTTCAAGGGTTCCTTTTCTTTTTAAAGCAGAACTTTGAAACTTGGCCAAGGTATTTACCGTGTTTAGATCAGAAGTATTGCCCAACAGTGTCTCTTTTTATATTTTAAAAAATAATTCTATACTTTTGATTTTGATGTCTCCTTACCTGTCTGTTAATACTTGTTTAATTTTGGTTCTCATTGTAGTACATAAATCTGCTATATCATACCATTGCAGTGCTATTATGAAACTTTGTAAGTTCTTCTGAATCACCATGAAAGCCTGATCTCTTTAGCTTTATTATTCTTGGAAACTTTCGGTTAATCTCTAGGGTCAGAACATCTAGGCCTATCTACCATTGTTCAAGACTAACAGTATTAATGTCTTGCCCTACAAATAAGGTGTCTTCGATGCCAAGTTAATTGCCAATTAGCCATTGTAGCTGCAGCAGTAATTAAACATGGCAGAAAAGCTACACAGAAATAATCCATAGATGAGAGGCCTTCTCAACACCTCCTGTTTTCAACCTTGCAGGAAACAAGTTAGAGACCTCTGAAAGGTCTGTCTAATGCCTCTGAATGAGGAGCAGGGATGGCTGGGGTATTTTTCTTCTCTACTGGAGAATACTTCTGGAACCTCAAAGGTTTGGATAAACATAGGTCATAGAATGAGTTGTTCTGAAGACTGAAAAACAGCATCACTAGGATAAAAGGGGAGTTGCTAATGCTGTAATGTGTGGCTGTGGCAGGATACCACTGTAGGGAAAAGTGTAGACCAACCACACTGTCATCTGTGTTGTGTGGGTTTTTTTTTCTCTTTCTTTTTACAAGTCCTTCATTCTAACAAGAAAAAAAATATTAAAAAGAAGTCTTGCAGTATGCCCTGGACTTTTCATCTTCTCATACCTTGGTCAGCAGGTGGTGGTGACTGAGGAAGGGTCAAAACATTGGCTTGCAAAGGAAAACTTAGAGTTTACTTGTTTCTGCTTGTGTACCTGTTTTCACAGCTCCCTAGTAAGAACCAGGTAGCATTCCCTAGCCTGTCTTGTGGATGAACACATTTAAAGAATATAATGGTAATCCTCCAGCTAACAAGACAGTGATTCAGGACTGACTCTTGATTCTCTCATGCCTTTGTGTTCATCTTGCCAATGCAAGTTAGTAAGCAATTTCTTTACACAGGGGGGCTTAGTGAAACCATAAAAGGGGGTGAAACTTGTGCTGCAGCGTAATGGGTCTTGACTGTGATGATTGAAGAAGTGTCTTTTGTGTTCTTCAGTTAGGTGGATGTGCATTTTAGGGAAATTTTGCCAAGCAGAATTCTTTTCTAGGAAGAAAGGGGATAGTAAAGCTGGGCCTTATGTTATGTAGTCATCTCTCCTGAGAAAACATAAATAAGTGTGCTTCTAACTTAATTTTCATTGTACTTCCTTGGATGGCAAGGCCTTCTGTGCTTTTTCCCATGGAGGTCTGAATAGCTGAGTACCATTCCTGAGTCATGCAGTTGCTCTGCAGGCTTGAAGGGAGGTCTTTCAAACCAGTCAGTACTGAAGTGGAGGTCTTGTTTTCACTTTCCTGTCCTCTTCCTCATGCTTCAAGTCCATTCATTGGGTAGATTACTTGAACATGTGAAACAGCTTGATTCCCTAGAGAGGAGAAGGTTAAAGTGATGTGAAGGCTTTTTCAAACAGTCTAAACTGTTTCAGGCAGAAGGAAATACTGGAGTGCTAAGAGCAGCAGCCTTCTTCTCTTCCCCCTCTGTCATTCTCCTTTTTTCATAGTTGAAAACTTTGCCTCAAACTTAAATAGTAACATTGAGAGGAATCTGCAATCAAGTGTGGTGAGTTAGAGTGTAGAACTAGAGTACAAAAATACTTTTATATAATCATCACAGGCTGGCTTCAGGTTTGGCTGCTAGCTCCTTCCAAGGAAGACTGAAGAATCTTTTGCAAGACCAAGACTTGGTCATTGCCTTACTACTGCCTCTAGTCAAAACTATTCCAGCAACTGAGGTAAAAGTGTCTATAATTCTGCCTGTTCTCCAGCAGGTAAAACTGAGCACAGAGTGATGCAGTCCTGACTTAGTGGAATGGTGATGGAATTTTCAGTAAGTTCCTGGAAATGTCTTGCCCGTTATTTTTGGGAGATTGAGATATGCAATGTAAGTTTCTCAGGTTCCTTTGGAAGAGACAAATGTTCTTGCAAGATGAGATTTATGACTCTTACTGAGAAAGCAGGAACAATTTAACTGTGTCAAAACCATAGATGTTTCACTTGTCTGTTACGGAGATTTCCCTGGTCAACCATCCAGGAGCCGCTCTGGCAGTCACTCTTGCACCACCTGAGCTTGGACTAAGGCCCCTTCCCAGCTGTGCCCCATCACTCCCACAGTCACACCAGGTGCATAGCAGTCTCAAGTGTCCCAACCATTAAAATAATTTCATCACAGTGCAGTTACAAACTGACAGCTTGAGCTGGGGTCCCTGAGGAGGGACCCAGAACAAAGGAGCTCCTGGGCTTTTATCTCCTCACCATTCTAAGTGTGGGAAGGTCTGGGATCATGGGCTCCTTCCGTGTCTCAGTGCCTGGTCCCCTGGCTGGGCCACAGGTCCCCAGGCCTTTGTTGTGCTGAGGGTTGGCTCTTCATGGCCTCTTTGCCTGGGCTCCAGCAGCCAGAGCTCCACCGAGCTCTGCACACCGAGCTACCTCTGTGAACATGTTCCTCAACAGTGTGCTTGGACAGTGACAAGATCCTCCTTCCTCTAATGTGCAGTCTGGAAAAAGTAACTTGTGATAAACTAATGAAGTTTCGTCTGAGATCCAAATTCTTTCAACATTAGTGAGATTTCATTAAAACTTTGAAGGGCCTTTATGTTCTGCTCAAATAGTCTTTGAAAAGCTTATTTGCTATCTAGATTTGATAAGCTGTACAGTAAACACTGAGATATTGATGCTGTATTTTCATCTCAGAGAAAAAAAAAGTGATATATGGAAAACTTTGCTATTCTCCTTGTGAAGTAAAGGCAATAAGCAGTTTGCTAGAGGTGAATGATAGCTAATATATGGTTTGTGTACTGGGACTTAACCCTGCTTTCCTACTCCTAGATAGTCCTATATGGTTTTCCTTAACTGTTAGGAGAATAGTGGTTAATAAACTTCTCAGTGCTAACAGGTACGAGACTTTACCTTCATTCTCATGCTACAGGATAAGAACTGTAGTGTATATCCCTTCTCATTACTCTCATTCAGTCACTGTCTGATCTCTTAAAATGCCTTTGGGCAGTGACAGCCTGCCTTCTACTGAGTTATTGCTGCCTTGCCCCACCCTTTTTAAAATTTATTTCTATAATAATGCCATTCAAAATGAAAAAGGGTCAGAAGTCACATTTATAATATGGCACTCTTGGATGTTAAATAAGCTCATGTGACTCTGAGATGTGTGTAGCTGAGTAAAGCACAGATCTGCAGTGGATATCGAGGTCTTGTGAGTCCCTCATCTACAAACACAACTGCTCCAACTCATGAGGATTCGTTGTTAGTCCATGGACTAACCTCTGCATGGCTTACCATGCCTAGCAGGTTGAAGAAAGAAGGAGCTGATCCTGATTTCTTTTTTTGTCTGTCTGTGCTTTCCTTTACTAGAAGCTAAACCATGTCATAGATAATAACACATCAGCTTGCTACTTACAGTATTCCAGATATGCTGTGCTGCTAATACTGTGTTAAGGCTCCCAGCTTCACCCTAGAAAGGGATTTCATATGTAGAACTTTTACAGGATCCCTAGTGGTGACTGGTGGGAGTAAAATGCAGCAACTGAAGAGTCATCCAGAGAGCAAGTGAAGAGGTGGATTGTATTTAAAGGTTGCTACTGGCTGAGACTAGCAAAGCAATCAGGTGCTGGACTCGATGCCAGTTCAAAGCTGGGGTTGCCAGTGTGTTCCCCAGAATGTGCTGGGTTTGATGCCTGGCTGCAGGCATGTAGTGTGCTGGCGCTGCAAGCCATTCATTGCAAGATGGACATAATGCTGCAAATAACTTAAGTGTAGTAGCCTGTTCTTCTCAGTGGGATTTAACTACAACAAGGGTTGTCTACCTTCTGATCAGGGCTGCTGCAATACCAGGCTCTTCAGCAGACACTCTTAATTGGTACACAGTTTCACGGGTGCTTTTAGGCGCTTGCAGCCCCATACCATCAGCCTTCAAGGTTATGGACTGTTCAAAGACTGAGTAAAACACTTGCCAGCAGTTTCTCTGCATACTTTCTTTTTTTCCCTCAAACTTGTAATGACCTTGCTCTAAAGAAGGAAAATTTAGAAGATTTCATTTAATGTGCTATTATATCTAATTGGGCATACACATAAACAGACTTGTTTCTTTGTCTTGGAAGTCAACAAAAGTAGTCTGTCAATCCTTTCAGTGGCTTATGTTCTCATCTTGTGACCTTGGAGTGTGATAAGCCTATCAATTGCAGAATCCAGGACAGTAAAACACTTTCTTACCTGTGGATAGTGCATGTTTAAAGAATCAACAAGTCAGTAAACACCTTTAGTTTTAATTCTTGATGGTTAAAATAGTCTTGTCCTCACAATGCATATCTCATATAGTCTTTGCAATCTTGCAACTGCCAAGAGAGTAAAGTGATGTGCAGTGCTTTTGCTCTACAGACTTCTACCCTGACAAGAGCAGAACGTGTAATGAGCTACATATAGATCTTAACACATCAGCTCCAAGCAATCATTTTTCATAAGCAATCATTTTTCATATTGCTGCTTTTCCATATTGCTTGAAAGGCCAGAGGGTCTTTCTGTCATGGTGACTGCACAATTTTGGGGATTAAGACCCTCCTGCAAGGCTTGTCTGGCTTCACCCTGACCAGGGATGGCTGTACTGCATTTGCTGTTAAGCTCTGAAGTGAGAGGCATTGCTACACACTAAGTGTACCCTTGTTGTTTTCCAGACCACAAGAGCAGAGTTTGATTTACCAGAGTATTCTGTCCGTCGGCGGTACCAGGACTTCGACTGGTTGAGAAACAAGCTGGAAGAGTCTCAGCCAACACATCTTATTCCCGTAGGTAGTAAGCAAGAATCTGCTTTTAAGGACAGTTGTGCATCTGTCCTCTAAGGGTAATATTTGGATGATATGTGTCTAGATTTAAAAAACAGTACTTCATTCTCTTGGAGTATTTAGAGTTAAATATGGTACTCATGGTGTCTTGTAGTGGAGTGGAAAGAGCTTCCGAATCCTGACAAGTTAGGAAGCTTAGACTTTTCTTGAGAAGCACACCTGAGGGATGAGCTTTGAGAGTCTCCTGTGGGGCAATACATGTACTATAACATAAATAGAATACATTTCATCTGTTTGCTCAGTTATTACATCTGTATTTCAAAGCGGCTGGGGATTATGAAAAGCCACTGGTACTTCAGGTTCTAGTCTCGGTTCTCAAGATGGCCTTTTGAGCTGGTTTTACAGAGTAATTTAAAACTACAGTAAATTCACGAATACAAGCCGCACTGAGTATAAGCCGCATCTCTGGGTGTTGGCAAATATTTCGGTTTTTGTCCATAAATAAGCTGCACCCGAATATAAGCCGCTCTGTTGTTCGCAGCGAGGACCTGCGTGCAATTAGTAACAGAACCGCGGGAGGACGGAGTTTACTGGCTGAGCTAAGGCTGTGCAGGCTCGGCCCGCTAGGGGCTGCCGATGGGGCCAGGTGGTCCAGCCCGGTGCTGCCGCTCGGGGCCACCTGCTGCTGCCTCTGGGCTCGGTCACCCCGGGTCGGCGCTGCCCCGCGGTGGCAGGCAGGGATGAAGCTTCCCCCGCTCCTACGGCAGCGGCGGCGGGCGCGGACAAAGCACCCCGCCTCCTCCCCGGACCGCGGCAATGGCTGCGCAGGGCTCCCGTTGGCTCCCCGAGACGCGGCAATGGCGGCGCGCGCTTCCACCCGCCTCCCCGGGCCACAGCAATGGCTGCGCGGGGCTCCCATCGGCTCCCCGAGCCGCAGCAATGGCGGCGCGCACTTCCCCCCCCCTTCCCGGGCCGCGGCAATGGCGGCGCGCACTTCCCCCCCCTCCCCGGGCCGCAGCAATGGCTGCGCGGGGCTCCCGTCGGCTCCCGGAGCCGCAGCAATGGCAGTGCCCCCCCCGCCCCGTCCTCCCCGGGCCGCGGCAGAGGAGGGAAGAAGAGAGCTCTCCCGCCTCTCTCCCCACCCCCTGTGCTGCCTGCAGGGAGCCAGGGCAACACAGTAACACTTTGTAACAATCACGAAATGCCGGCTTTTACTGGCAGGTGCTTGGCTCGGCGCCCTGGCTGGCACGTCTGGGGTAGTAAATGTCAGAAAATTATTCACAGATTAGCCACCCCCGAGTATTAGCCGCACTTCCGGGTTTCCACCAAAATTTTTGTCAAATTGCTGCGGCTTGTATTCGTGAAATTACTGTATTTGTGCTAACACTTAATAGCACTGACATGAAATAGCACAGATTTGGAAGTCTCAGCCTCTGACTTTGCTAGCTATTGCATGCCTTCAGTAAATAGAAGTTTACCTAATGAGATTAGCTAAACTACTGCACCTATTGCTGCTGAAACTGGTGATCTGACTACCTTATTTGATGTGAGGAGGTTAGTACTGCCTTATGTTTTTTGTGTGAATAGGTAGGAAATCTGTGAGATCACTACTTTCAGCCTTTTTGGACGAAGATATCTAAAAAGCCCTGTAGGAATTGAATTGACAGGAAATAGCAATACTACTAGCATACTTTAGCCTGCCTCTCTGGGGTGGGTGATGGGGTGGAAGTTTCTTTGCCCTCCCTTCCTCCCTCAGCAAGGAGTAGACTGTGTGAGAAATATTGTTAGGTTGCTCTGTGGTTCAGCGCTGTTTAAGTTCTTAATTATGCTGAGACTTGCCTCAAGTGGAATAATACCTGAGTGTCTCAGAGACAAGAAGTACTTCACAAAATCATGTGATACCACTAAGTGGCAGCAGGTATATTTAGTGAACAGAAAGGAAAAGAAAGACTCTGAGCTTGAGAGCAAAAGGTGAAGACGTGCAATGTGTTAAGTGCCCATACTGTTTCCTCTCACCCCATTCTCTGAAGAGCTGGAGCAATCACAGTCAAGTTTCTGCAGATTCTTGGGTACACTAAGGCAGCCAGTTCTGCCTGAAGCCTGCAAGGCTGTAAATAATAGTCGAGTCACAGCCGGGGAATCAAGCTACTTTGCTCTGACCAGGAATTTTTGCACACAAAATAGCAAGCTTAGCATAAGTAGCTGTAATACTGGACATGGAACCCACTGCAAACAAACCAGAATCTTAGGTGCCTTTCTTCTAGAAAATCTGTAGATAAAAGGATGTGCTCCTTTATTTTATCTGTTTATGCACAAGTTAGCAATTATGCACTCTCCTATTAATCTTCTTCTTGCAGGGTATGGTGAGGAGACTGCTGCATGTATTTATGTATTTATCATCTAGAAATAGATGAGGTGTGGAAGCTAAAGGCAGTTTCAGATACACTGCACTCAAGTGTACTCTGAAAACATGTTTCAAGACAATCTAAGACTATCTGTATTTGTAATTATAGATACCGCAATCCCTGAAAACCTTCTATTTTAACAAATTATTAAAAGGGAATTGTCTTCCTAATCTCAATGTAGTGATTCTACCTAAAATCTTCCTGTAGCAAATGATATGTCTTCTCAGTACAGTGTGTCTTGACAGCCTACACTTAGGAGCTAAAGCTCAGTATGGGTTCCTCTTCTTCTCTTCAGTTACTGATAGTTGCTGCTTTTTAAAAGATCTGAGACATTCTAATATTTTCTTTCAATAGACAGTAAAACTGATCTCAGATCTGTCTCTAGACTACAAAGGTAAATGTAACACAGACAAGATTCTTGTCTTTGGATGGTCATGTTTGGATACTTGAAGCCATTTCTGATGGCAATGAACATGTCTCAGTAGGGAAAAATAAATTGTTAAGATGGAAGACTATGAGATAGTTAATTATTATACAGTTAAAGCAAGATAATCACTTGCTAGTTGTGTGTATTGATTACTTGATATGGACCTCTAGAGGCCTAAAATGGAAAGGAATGTACCTATTGCTGTAGTTGAAGCCAGGTTAAATGGCAGAAGTCTTTGTAGTAGAGGTACATTCAAATGCTCAAACTTTAGTGATTAGTCAGAGCCAGTTTGTATGTGTTTGATTGAACTAGGGCTCTTTAGACTAGTCTTCCTTTCCTTCCCTCTTTTTTTAAAATTTTAATTCTCTTTAAACTTTTTCTCCTGAATGTGGTATTGAGGTAGTGACTTCCCAGAGTCCCAGCTAAAGTTTACAAAGCAAAGGAAGAGAACTTCTTCCTCCCTGAAGATTAATGCACAAGGCATTATACTTCTGAAGAGGTTTAATGATACCTTATGCTAGTTTAACTAGAATGACTGACTGATTTGAATGCTAAGCATAATAAAGTCTTAAATTGTAAGAACCAAATACAGTGGTCAAAATGTAATTGTGTTGCAGGTAAGTCATGCTGCTTTTCTAGGAGATACAGATTTCATATACAACTCACATCATCTCAGATGTGGTGGGAAAGCAATATATATATATTTCTAAAATTATTTTTGAAACAGATTTTAGATGACAGATTCTTTGTGGAAGAGAGTCCTAATTCACAAATTGGATGACAATGGCTGTTATTATTAGCCTAACTGTGAGCAGATTGCCTGAATGGACTGGTACACAAGAATGAAATGCAAAGAACAATTTAAAAACTGATACTAATCTTGAAGTCCATGCTGTCTGGACAGAGCAAAAAGCACCTCTAGTGGTAGAGCTGAAACTAACCATGCTTCAGCTTAAAAAGTTACCTTCCATTCTGGGTGGTACATCAGAGTCTGTAATCCAACTGTGAGACTGTAACTAGCAGGTCTGGAAACACTCTGGATTTACATGTCAAGCTGAACTGCAGAGATGAACTGATGTACTCAAAACAGTAAGATGTAGAAGTTGATCTATCATCAGGCTTTTGTCACTCACCGAAACATGCTCAGGAAAGTCAGCTGTGATAGATGACCAGGTGTGCTCATACTTAAAAGAGATCCTATTTGCTGTGTCAAGCCCCTGGGGTTTTTCTTGCTTAGTGTTCTCACTAAAGCTCTCAGAATTTTACAGGCGGGCCGTGTTCAAAAGCTCTAAATTGTTAAAGAGGGTGTGTGGGGAGTAAGCAGAATTATCAAATTTTCTGAGTTCCAGAGAACCGGGCAGCCTTGCTTCAACATTGGGGATGTGTGCTGGGGGGTACGGAGAACAATCTAAGCTCTGCTACAAATACTTAGTGTGAGTACTGTCTGACTTCCCTGATGTGACTCTCAACTGAAGCCACTCAGCAGAATGGCTAGCTTTAAGCTGTACTAGCTGAAGGATAACTCTGAGCATGGCTTGCATCCCATCTGATGCATGGTTCCTGTTAGCAAACACAATGTTTCAGTTCCTGTTAAGACTGGAATTTGATTGCTTTGTTTCCAAATAACAGAAACAAGTTTTTGGTCTTTTGAATCTTGTGCTGTTTGCTTGTCTCTGACAGCCTCTTCCTGAAAAATTTGTGGTGAAGGGTGTTGTTGATCGCTTTTCGGAAGAGTTCGTGGAAACAAGGAGGAAAGCATTAGACAAGTTCTTGAAGAGAATAACTGATCACCCAGTGCTGTCTTTTAATGAGCACTTCAACGTTTTTCTCACAGCTAAGGTAAGCCAGTAACTTCCAAATGCAGTTGTTAACCTTTGCAGTCCCTTCTGAAATGAAGGTGAAAAGGCTTTGACAAAGCTACATGTACAGATCAGAGCTTCCTCTAAAATACCGGAGGATTATTGGGCACTCTGACTATTGTGTGTGACAGATTCTTGTGTGTGACGACAGTATGGGTTCCGTGTGCATGAAGGGAAGAGGAATCCCTCTCTGCAGACTCATAAATTGAATTTTCCAGACCTGCTTGTCTTGTAGATTAGAACATACTCCTATTACGCAAGAGAGAATAACAATTCAGAAAACCGTAGACTTTAAAATCCTCTTTTGGGGAGGAGGGAAGGGGGAGAGGAAGAAGAGTCTCCCTTGCACAAAAGCATGGAAATTTCTTGACTTTTTGTCTTGTCTGTGCTTTTTATACTGCTTGCACTTGATGCCCTCAAAACTAAGCATGGAGGCCTCATTCTTATTTGTTCTCGCCAACAATTTCATGCTTGTCTTCTGCATGACTCATGCAGGAATGGTGCAATTTTTTTTGGCTTTCTTTAGAACTGCATTTCAAATAAGACTAGGAGGACCTACAGCTATGCTTGAGTTTTACCACATAGGTGAGAAGAGCTGTAAAAGCATGCCTTTCCAAAGTCACATTACTCTAGCTCACTTAAATGTGATGTTTGAGCTCACTTCAGGTTCATGCTTTGCTGACTGTTAATAGTCAATCGCCAGTGTTCTTTTATTTCCCCTCCATGGTGAACTTAACTGAAACAAGCCAAAAATGCAGAATTTGTTTAGCACGTTAAATGTCATATAGCTCTGTTCCTCTTTTGATCTATCCAAGCATGGTGCAGCTTTCTTAGCTGCTTTTTTTGTCTTCTGCCACCCCTGAGAAATTAATGTCAAGGGCTTCATCCTCTGCTTTAGGAAGAGTTTGTCTTGAGGTTACAGAGCGTCCTGGAAGATGAGGGGGAAGGACACCTGTTCTGCTGACTGTTTCTAATGTTTGAACTTGGTCTAGTGGAGCAGTGAGGTGTCGGTTCAGTGTGCTAGGACTAGGACTTCTGAATTTACTTACTACAGGAAGTCATAACCTCCTGGTTGAAAAAGAGAAATTAATGTTTCTTGGTGTTCCCTGTTTGGACCTGTAACATAGCTGAATGCTTGAGAGTGAATGCAGTAAATTCACGAATACAAGCCGCACTGAGTATAAGCGGCATCTCTGGGTGTTGGCAAATATTTCGTTCTTTGTCCATAAATAAACCGCACCCGAATATAAGCCGCTCTGTCGTTCGCAGCGAGGACCCACGTGCAACAAAGTTGCCAAATACTAACAGAACTCAACTAAGGCTCAACTAAGGCTGTGCAGGCTTGGCCCGCTAGGGGCTGCTGACGGGGCCAGGTGGCCCAGCTTGGTGGTGCCACTCGGGGCTGGCCGCCGCCTCTGGGTTCGCTCGCCCTGGCCCCGTTCCCGCCGCGGCGCCGGCGGGGCACGGAGCACCCCCTGCTCCCACCACGGCAACGGAGGGCGGGGGCAGAGCCCCCCCACTCCTCCCCGAGCTGCGGCAATGGCGGCGCGGGCTCGCCTCTCCTCCCCGAGCCGTGGCAATGGCGGCGCAGGGCGCCCCTGTCTCTCCCCTGGACTGCGGCAGAGGAGGGAAGAAGAGAGCTCTCCTACCTCTCTCCCCGCCCCCCGTGCTGCCTGCAGGGAGCCAGGGCAACAGAGTAGCACTGTAACAATCGCGAAATGCTGGCTTTTACTGGCAGGTGCTTGGCTCGGCGCCCTGGCTGGCATGTCTGGGGTTGTAAATGTCAGAAAATTATTCACATATTAGCCGCCCCCGAGTATTAGCCGCACTTCCGGGTTTCCACCAGAATTTTTGTCAAATTGCTGCGGCTTGTATTCGTGAAATTACTGTAATTTTGAGTTCAAGGATTTTTCTGATGCCTCTGAGGCCGTGTGGAAAGCAAAAGTCAAACTGTATTTAAATGCAAACATAATTGAAAATTATAGTAGCTGTTAAAATGTCAGATTTTCTTAATCAGTTTACATTTGACTTACGTTAAGTACTTGGAAGGAATACCATGTTGCATGTTTTGAAGATGACTGCTGGTTTTTTTGGTTTTTTAAAATTTTTTTAAGAATACTGAAGCTTTTAAGTCTGGTCTGTAATAATGTGTCTGAATTCTTGATCTCTACAGGCCTACTTAGTCTGAGCACATCTCTTCCTCAGGCTCTATAGGATAACTGAACTATAGCTCCTGAGCCTGTTTTGATATGTTGAATACTGACCTCTGCTGGAAGAAGTAAAACGAAAAATTGAAGCATTTTGGCTAACTAAAACAATTTTTTTCTGATGCACTGTTAAGGTGAAATTCCATAAAAACTGTAGGCAAGCAGTCTTGTTAGCATAAATTATCTGAAAGTTAGTTTATGCTGATGTGTAAAGGACTGTGAAGGAAGTTTACACTTTCTGTGGAGGCAATGTGGTTGCATCTGACCCAGCCTGAGCTACAGTCTGTCTTGCAGAGAAACTTTGTTGGTCTCCCCATTCTGCATTTCTCTCCATGCAGTCTTCACTTGCCTTCTGTTTGACCACAGAACTGGAGTGAGGAGGCTGCTTCCCAAATAGGTGTGCAAAGTGTAGCTCTGTAGTAGGTCATCAGAGCCACCTGGTAGATGAATGGTGTGAACTGTTTTGGTAGAACCAGAGCTGTTAATATGCCTGCTTCACTGGTGAGAATACAGGAACATGGGAAAGTATGACCACATGCAAAGCTGGACTACTTAGTTATTTTTAATGTTCTTCATATTATTCTCCTGGATAATTTACCTACATGAAGCCTTGGAGTTGTGCTCAGTTGTATAGCTTGTAGAAAGCAAGCCTTTGTTCAAGGCTGCATGTCATATGTAATCTCTTGATTTCACAAGACTTGATCTTGGAAAGTATTCTTCATTGTATTAATATTTAAACATGTAAATGAGTATTTGTAAACATTTTCTTTTTTGCTTTGTTTGTTTGAATTCCTAGGATCTTAATGCCTACAAAAAGCAAGGAATGGCCTTGCTGTCAAAGATGGGGGAGTCTGTCAAATATGTTACAGGAGGCTACAAATTAAGAAGTCGACCACTGGAGTTTGCAGCCATTGGGGATTATCTAGACACATTCTCTCTAAAGCTTGGTACCATTGACAGAATAGCACAACGGATCATCAAAGAGCAGTTGGGTAAGGAGACAAAGTGTTCCATTGTAATACTTCAATCTGAATGCTCTGTGTCTTATTCTGTTTGATAGCATGATCAAGACAATTTGTGTTGATGATTCTGACCTGTAATAAAGTCACACACAGGGCAAAATCAAATGCCTGTTCCAGATTTTAAAAAGGACCAAAACCTAACACAGGATCTGATATTAGCTCAACTCTCCAAATGTTTTTTTTTTTAAAGTTGAACTTTTTATACCGACTTACTGTCTTACTGGAGTAGTTTTTTGAAAGACATTTGGAAGGTGGAAGAACCTGTAGATTCCACCTGGAGGAGTACAAATGGAATTCCTAGACAAAGACAAGCTTTACAGGTCTGTCTTAGTAGAGTTAAAAGAACTGACCTTGGGTACTGCAAAGGTGCAAGAGTCTTTGTATTGGAAATCTGTAGGAATGGAAAGTTAAGAAAGAAGCAACTTGAACCTGTCACCTCTGCAGCCGTAGAGCTCTGTCTGGTAAGAAGCTAATGCAACAAGTCTTGACTCCCTGTGGGGATTAATGTTACTCAAAATTGGTGCATAATTTCCCCTATTTTGTGTTTGCGCATCTTTGGGCCTTGCTCATGTTCCCTTAATCTATTTTTCCATGTGCCTCTTGTAGAATACTTGGTGGAACTACGAGAATATGGACCTGTTTATTCAACCTGGGGAGGGCTGGAAGTTGAGCTGTCAGAGCCACTGGAAGGAGTGTCTGCCTGTATTGGGAATTGCTGCACAGCTCTTGAAGAGCTCAGTGAGGACATGACAGAAGACTTCCTACCTGTGCTTAGGGAGTATATATTGTATGCTGAGTCAATGAAGGTAAAGAGAGCCCTGTGGCAGAAAGCAGTGTTGTGTTTGCCTAGAATTAGCAAATTAATTTTTTAACAGTGAGAAATGGTCGTAGTGGGAAAAGTGGGTAAGTAAATAATACATTAAGTAGGGGAATATTTTCATAGTCAAAACAAAGCTGAGTATGTTTAATAGCAGGGTGCTGCATAGGTAGCATTAACAGTCAGCTCTGGTCTTCAGTCAAGCTAGGGTAAGTATTGTAGGGTGTGCTCAGCATGTTGCAGAGTGGCCCCTTCGTTGGTGTGGCAAGTGGTACTCTACAGGAGACATCCTATAGCTGCTTAGAATCTTTCTTTGAATTGAAGCCAGTTGTGCTTCACTAGAGGGTCACTGCCTGATCTGACTGGAATTATAGCGTTAGCAGTTTTTCTCACTTGTATGTAGTAGAGTTGAGTGCCTTGTTATAGAACTATGCATCCAAAAGACAGATGTTGCTTCCTCTATCATCCCCATACCCTGGGCATGATCGGTTGTTATGAGATGTTGTTAAGTTCTGCATACCAAGTAACTGCTTAAAGATGGTATTCTGTGACTCATAATCTTTCTAAGAACTTGATGTTTTACTCCTTATGCAATGTAATAAAAACTACTTTAATGTGAGTTTTATTCTCTTGAAGTTAAGGAGCATTGGTAATCCATCACATCTTATGGGGAAAAGAACTACTGAGTAAACTTTACTAAAAAATGGCATCAAGGACTTCATTTTGTCCATCAGAGCTTTTTACATGTGCTCTGGCACAGTATGTGTGACATACATATATATAGCAGTTCTGCTGTAGGGTACTAACAGACAAGTTCCTTCTGAAGACTTTCCACTTGGAACAACTGTTAAAAGGCCATGATATACCCTCCTTTACAGATCTAGTAGCCCACTGCAAACGAGCAGTCTGAACATGGTGGTCCTTCTCCATCTTTGTCTTAATCTCATCCTATGCTTCTTAAACTGAGAATTTAAACACTTGCTTGTAGATGTCTTTTCCCTTTCAGAAATTGTACATCTGTGTGGTAAAAGTATTCTTGCAAGTGGCTTTGCACTAATTCTCTGGGTATATTCTTTGCTTTTGTCACCATGGATTTGACCCCAGCATGAATGAGGTATATTTTCTTTATGGGTCTACTAACAGTGAAGAAAGCCTCATCTTAGGATTTTTGGACTGTAGGAAGTGGAGGTGGATGGAGCATGCTTACAAATAAACAGAGCATGCAGCTATTGATTAAATACTTTTAACTCAGAACATTTGGCTTTTGATGCTAAAAATGCCTACTAAAGATGGCATCTGAAGGGGGAAGCTGAATTGTGAGAGATGATCTTCACAAATACAGCAGGGGAAATTTTTTTTAAGCCAAAAAGGAAGGGTTTCTTCAGCTGAAGAGGTACTTGAGGCAGATAATCACCACTCACCACAGGCAGAGTAGCATTACAGACTTGCACCTAGGTTTCCTCTTGGCCTTTTAGAGCTCTTTTAGAACGGCACTGTCTCCAAGCCAACAGCTACTTAACTGTCTAAAGTACTTCTTCAGCTAAAGAAACCCTTGCTTTTTAGCTTGAACTTTTTAGACTGTTGACTTTCTAGTTCTCTAAAGGATTATGCTGTTTCATGTCTGTCTTGGGCATCTTACTACCTTTATTCAGTCTAAAAATTTGAAAATCAAGAACAAAAACTATTGTTAGCCAAGCCAGACCGTTCGTATTTTCCTTCCCTCTCAGACAGCAAAACTGAACTCTCTCAGGTCCTACAAAGTACAGTTTTCTTCTGCTAGAAAACATTAGCCTGTTTCTGTTTCTGAAGTGAGCAGCTACTGAACTGTCCTTGCAGAATCCATAACACCAAGTAAGTAACCAAGGTTAGTAAGGAGTGCACGTTTGGAATGCAGAACACTTTCTGTTGAAAAGGGTGTCCTCTTCACTAGCAGTGCGTTGCTCTTCAAGTAGTCCTCTTCAGCTGCTGTGAGGACTGTTGGCGAGGTGAAAGGCTGTTTCGGTCTCACAGAGAACATCTTTTGCACAGGGTGCTTGATGGAATGTACCTCTTCGGGTACTAGGAGTTCAGTGCAACCTTGATTAGCTTTCTTTGTTGCACACTGTACCCGTGGTGTAGGTATGGGAACGTGATCTGTAGAGCAGCCCATAGCTGGCTGAATGTCTCTCAGATAAAACCTGCCAGATTATCTGTCCCTGTTCAGAGATGAAGAGGCCTTGATGTCTTCAGGAGCACTATTTTTCTGAAGGGAAGAGCCTGAGGAAGCTGCACATACGGAGTCAAAGCCCAGTAGTTATGGTTGAATAGAATGTTAGCTGATTTGAGGGAAGTCTAGCCTCTGGATTTGTTTGAAAGATTTGCAGAACAGATCAGAAGCTGGTGTCGTGGCCTTGAGTTAAAATGTGTGCGGGAAGTGTCTAGAGGAGACCCTTTCCAAATTACTTGCTTTGCTCAGCACTTGTTAGGCCACAACTGTGTTCAGTTTTTATCCCTCCTGCACTCAAAAAGATGTGGATAAGCTGAAGAGGGTCTGGATGAGGATCACAAAGATGGTCAAGGGACTGAGAAGCCTGCTGTATGAGGAAAGGCTGAGAGAGCTGGATATGTTCAACCTTGAGGAAGAAGGCTTAGGGAAAATATTATCACTACCTACCAGTGTTTAAGGATAGACTTCAAATATGATGAAGGCTCCCTTTTCACAAGGAGACACAAGATAAAGCAGGGACAATCAGTGCAAATTACTCTTGTGGACATTTTCATTGAATGCAAGAGGAGAATTGTCACCGTGAGAACAATCAACCTTTGAAATAATGTCCCCAGGGAAGTGGTGGATTCCCCAACGCTGGACACATTTAAGATCTAGATGGACAGGGTGCTGATCCATCTGGTCTAGACTGTGCTTTTGCCAAGAAGGGTAGGATGAGATAATCCTTGAGGTCTCTTCCAGCCTGGTATTCTATGGTTTCTGTTACATGGCAAGACGATGTCTCAGCTCCTGGTGCAGTGAGGCCCTTGTCAGTAAACATGTGGTACCACATTTGCTGATGTACACTGATGTTGCTTTGGGAGGCATATGCAGAGCACAGAATCTCCTGATCTCTGTGTGATTCAGCGCAGATATTAGGATGTTATATGACTTGTGTTTGCTCAGCATTGCTAGAAAGGTTTATTATGTGATGTGATCCCCAGGGGTGTTCTTGAACATTACTTTTAACGTATGTTTAAAGCAAGCACCATGTTAATAGATAACTGGTGTCTTTAAGGGCATGAAGTAGCTGGAGGTCCTCTTGTGATGTTTAGTCACGGTAGGAAGCTATGTGGTGTGCAAACAAGATTGAAATTTAAATTTGAGATAGCAGGCTGATGGCAAACTCCTCCTGAAGCTCTGTATGGGCCAAGGTGGAATATTTCAACTAAATACAAATTGGTGAAGGACCTGCTGAAACAGAGCTAAGTCTGTCATGTTCAGGCACCACTGCTTTAATTCTGACCTGAAATAACTGAAGTGTATTGATTGACTTTTTTTTGAGTTTTGAGTTTGGTTTCTTCCAACTTTTTTTTTTTTTTAACTTTTTTTCTCTAAATGAAGCTTTAACTAGTATTGCATGGTCTGTGGTAATTTTGAGGATGCTTGATGCAGAGCTTTTCATAATTGCTGCTAAAGCATCAAGGCATCCATCTAGAACAGAGGAGATTGCCTGGAGGTGCCAGAGGAAAATATGGGACAACTGAAATGGAGGGCAATATTTTTTTCATTACTTACAGCTGAGGCATTACTGGATACTTAAAACTGTATTCACAAGCTCATTGCTAATGGTCCACAGTAGGTGGACTTTAGCACTTAGGGGAATGAAGACAGCTGTTCTTTCAATCCAATTTGCCAGTAACAGTTAATCATTGGCTACTTCTGGTATAGATTCAGCTTCCCACACCAGCTCCAGACTTCTAAAGGCAAAATGCACTTGTTTTTCACAGAAGAAATTACAGTTGATTCTGGTTCAAGAGGCAATACCAAGTAGAAATACCTATTAAATGTCAGACTTGTATTGCATTGATAACCTCAGTTACTTAAAGACCATCCCACACAGTTGCATAGATTCCAAAAAGAAGGGGCGATGTTGTGTTTTTTCAAACAAACGTAATCAATGGCATGCTTCTGTGTCCCTTTTGGAACAAAAGGGAGAATTAAGCTGTTGAAGGTGAAGGTGAATTCTTCAGGTTTGCCCTCTTTTTATTGACTAATCTAATAGTAGCTTTGTGGATGAGGTGCCATTCCCATTTATCAAGAACTGAAGTTTATAAGACTGTTGATGGCAACGTCTCTACTCCAGGCAACTGCATTGGTGACTTTCCCTTGGCTTAAGAAGGAGAAGGGAGATGATGATGATGATTAGTAGATTCAGGATTTGTATGTTCATAATTGCTCTTAATTACATCTAGACTGGCTGTTAGAGCTCCGAGGAGCTACTCTTCTTAAAACTTATTTCTGTAGGCAGCAGTGCTCATGAGTAGTCCTATATTACCAGCCTTGTCTGGACCTGTTAAAGTGATTAGTTACTGCTTTGTGTCCTAATGGGACAATTCCTTCTAGGTGGCGGAAGGGAAGACTCAAAGCCAGGTTGCAAGAGAATTTCAGATTTGCAGTACATGTTGGCTGACTTCCCTCTGAGCATTTTTAATAATTACTTTGCAACAACACAGTAATTAAAAAATCCTAGTTATTTCTTTTGAAACCTGAAGTGGTAAGTTGCCTGCTCTTGCAGACACAAAACTGTTTATTTTTTCATAAGTCATTCTTAGAAAAGACTAATTCCTGTGGTTGTTTTCAAACTTTAAGACTGTAGTATAACATTAGTGAAGGTGTTTGTGGAGATAGTACAAGCTAAGGGTAGCATCTTTGGCTTTCTGTTTTGAAAATGCTCTGTCAAGAAAATGTTTACTGCTCGAAAAGCTCTCTCAGGCAGTCCAGTGCTTTTCATATAGATTGCCCTTTTCAGAATTTTCTTTTTTTTTAATGAAACCAAAAACCAACTACCCCCCCCCCAAACCCCCCAACTAATCTAAAATAAATCCTTACTTTTTCTGTAACGCCAGAATGTGACAGATTGCTTTAAAGGATTCTGAAGAGTCTTTGAAAGTGAAAAGGGAGCTGTAATACCTTCTGTGATGGTCTTCCTGTCTGTTAGTCAATGCCATTTTCTGTCTGCTGCTTGAGGATATCAGAAACTTTACATTAGCCCTTGTCAGCTTTGATGCTTCTATTTTATCCTTTTCATGGCAGTAAATAGGTCAACTGATTAATTAAATTTACTTAGTCAGGGTTATATTAATGGTTTCATGATAGCTTCTATCTTGCGTGCCTCCAGGTTGTCCAAATGTTGAATTTTATCTGACCCTACCAGCCGATGGAAAGCAAGTGCTGTTTATTATTAAAAACTACTCCCTAAATGCTGCAAAATAGGACAAAGTAAATCTGGAAGTCTGACTTACGGCTTAATTGGCACTGAAGATGTATCACTTTAGAGTTTCTTGTGGGCTGGGGGAAGGAACAAGAGTATCCCTTCACAGCTCTCTTTTCTCTTGCCCATAGAATGTGTTGAAGAAAAGAGACCAAGTTCAAGCGGAGTATGAAGCAAAACTGGAAGCAGTAGCCTTGAAAAGAGAAGACCGTCCAAAGGTTAGCACTAAAAATTGCTCTACAAAAACTGTTTGCATTTACACTGCTTCCTGAAAAGAATGGAGATACAGAACTTCCTTTTTTTCTGGATTTAGTGGCTTCTTTGCAGTATAGGCAGTTTCTGGCAGAACAGAAATTGTTGTTGGCAAGCTGGTGTGAAATAAAGACTGAAGTATGAATATATGTAACTTGTCTAGCATCTTCTGTACTATTGATCTCTCACAGTTCAGAGCAGGATGATTCTGTAACACTTAAACAACAGACAGCAGTCAGTTGGACTGTTCAGTGACAGGTAACAAAGCAGTGGTAGAACAGTCCCTGGTGACTTCGCAGTATGCCAGCCTGGCTGTGTTAAGGTCCTATCCCTGGCACTGTGGAACTGTGTTGTTGCAGAACATTGGTTTTGGCTGTGGGAAAAATCCTTATTTTGCCCTTTCTGCTAGGGAGGTCTACCTGTGTGATGCTGAACAGAGATGGCACGTGTCACTGGATGACACATTTTGGCTGGACACCATGCAAAAGCAAACCTGTGAACTGACATGCTTATGCTGCCACCCGCTTCTGCATGAAACAAAGTGCAAGAGCCTTTTCTTAAATCACTGCAGCTTTAACTGATGATGGAACAGGGTTTGTTCCCTTCCTCTGCTTGGAGGATTTTGGTTTCCCTTATATTTGTATTAATAATTAATGGATGACTTTCCAGTATTATGCCTATTGTACAGTAAGGTTCACTCTACAGTAGGTTCAGATAGTATTTTTAATCTAAGAAGCTGAACAGGACAAGAGCATAGAAATGCAAAAATGTTTTCCTGATCTTTTGTCTATTATGATAGATACAAATAGTGCTGTACTAGGTGTTTTGTGGTACGCTTGTATTTGAGTCTACTGCCTGCCCCTCTCCTGGGAGTGTATACCACACTCTACTTCTTCAGTGTAGCTTTGGTTCTAATAGTTGTATCTAGGATGGAGGGAACTAAATATAGCTTATCCAGCAAGCCAGGTATTAGGCATTTGACTTTACCAAGATCTTGATGCAGTGAAATTGATGAATTTTGCTAATGTTGCACTTGTTAAAAGGCATTTGGATCTCATATCTCATGGGATTATTGCGTAAAGAGCAGCATTTAAGTCTTGTGAATTTTTTGAATACTTATGGCTCCTCTCCAGAGTATCAGCATGTTTTTTGACAACTCCTTGTACCTTTTTGTGGCATAAGTAGTTTGGGTCATTTACAAGATGAAGTTGAACAAACTATGTGGAGCTCCTTGCACGTTCAGAAATACTATCTCTGGGGTTTTCAGAATGTTTCCAACCAGAGGATATGTCATTACCTATAAGAGTTGATAGCTCAGAGCTGTGCCTAGCAGCATATCTTACATTCAGCAAGGTCTCCTGCTATGACTTGCTGGAAACTAAAAGCAGGCAGAGGGTCATATTGTGAAATGGCATTTGTCTTCCTTGTGGCATATTTGATGATTTGGTAGAAATGATGTAAGAAGACCCCAGAAGAAACCTTAAGAGAATCTTTGAGGTTAAGTGAACCTGAAGAACCTTAAGTGGCCTTTGTTCAGATCTTGAAAGGAAATCCTCTGAGTTCTTGATAATCTGTCACTGGAGGGCATTCTGGGCCGCCTGTGCACACACCCAGCCCGTCATCACAAGAGCTCACCAGGTCATTAGATTGTTTTGGCTGTGAGATCAGCCTAGAGCTCAGTGGCCTGTGAAAGCAGAAGGCTTATAGTGCTACTGTGCCTCTCTGTTAGCAGATACTGCTCAGAATACTGAAGCTTACACTGAAAGCACATTGTGGGTGGTGTTTACTCGTAGCATCGTAGTGTTTGTGTGGAGTCTGCAGCCTTTGAGTTTCTAACAAGTGCAGTGGTGAAATGCTTCTCACTCATTTCTGACCCATGCTGGAGCTAATTTTGCAGTAATCTAACCAGCACACTGAAGGATGGGTGTGGTTTGCCTCTGATGATCTGTTTTATTCTGTCCACCTCAAGGCTTTGAAATGTCGTGATCTATGGGAACAGTAAATATGGCAGTGCAGAATTTGAAGTAGAAGGTGGGAGAAAAAAAGCTTTGTAACAGATAACTTGTTCCCAAGAACTAGGAAGATAGAAATGTCTTATGCAAAGGTTAGTTGTCTAATTAATGCTGGATGTGTTCTGCTTTAGGACCATTTGTCACTTGATAATGATGATGTAGAGAAGTTTCAAAGTGGACATGCTAGCTGTAATTGACCACACTAAATTACAAATGTTAGGCAAGCTTAATTATTTAAGAGAACAGAATCAGCGTGAAGAGAATTAGATGTACCTGCAGGTCTTATCATATATGTACAATTTTATGCTCAGTTCATGCTTGTGTATATATATACGTCTCTCATCAGTCGAAATTGACTCACTGAAGTAGTCCTGGGCCTTTTAGGATCATGTTGGAGTTTGAACCATTTGTCACTTTGGTTTTGTGGCTTTGAGGGGTTTTTGAGCTACTGAGTACCTGAGAGCAGATATCAGTAAAGAAGTAGCAACTTCCCCTGAAGTCCGGTTTACTTTCTTCCTGGTTCTTAGTTGTTAGCTAATATTTAGTGTCTCCATTGGCAAAAACAGATAAAAGCCTCAGCTTTGATGCTTCAACTTAGGCCCAGATTTGGTGATAAATACTTAATATCTCTTTGCACTGAGTTTTTACTGATGAAAAGTGCTTAAAAGCTGTTAATGAACTTAAAATTTTTTCTTAACTACTGAATTGCAAATTGTGTTAGAAGAAGCTGCAGTTTGTTAGGTAAGGCATTTGTACTCCCAAGTAGTGCAGACACTACTTTCATGATGCCCCTGGAGACTTAGTTGGAGTTAGTTGTTGCTGTTGTTCCTTAGTGAGAGCACACGTTGACCACTGGGTTATCCCTGTAGCTCTAAACTTGTACAGCCCTCTCAGCCTGACCAGCAAGAAAACTTTCTGTGAGAAATAACAGTTTTTTGTATAGCTTCATTGTGGTTTCAGATCCTGGCAGAAGAAGCAGGAAGCTGGTGAGTGCTTAGAAGCTAAGTTAATTGGATTGGGAAATCTTATGTGGTTTTGCTTCCAGACTTCATAAATATTTCCCTTGATAGCCTAGTCTTTCCATTAAGATAGCAGAGTACTTACAATGCAAGGCATACGTGCCTTGTGGGGAGCATCACCTAAACCTTCCAGTCACTGGCTTGGTTGTTCTTGTCTGCAGCCTGCGAGGGAAATTCATCTGAAGTTGTAGCAGAATGAATTCTGTAGTCATAAGTATAGTGCTCAGACGTGGCAGGGAAAAAATGTGTCTGCTGAGCTTCTTAGCTGCCTGTAGTGTAAATTCAGTTGTGTGAATAAAGGGGAACTCAAATCCTGTGAGTATGAAGAGCTCCTGCATCTCAAACAGGTTGGTTTATTGAAGAATAGATATAAGACCTTCTCTGAGTAATAAAGTGATCAGTCCTAATCCATGTCCTGGAGAAGAAACACAGTTGGTGTGTTTCTGCCTAAATTGAGTAGCTTACCAAACTGCAAGATAGTAGCCCACCTCTAACTTCATGTGGGTATCCATGAAAAGCTTCTTATGTTGTCTGTTCATCCTCTTCCTTCTTTCACGTCCCTCAGAAAGGGAGTTTACTGAAAGTATCAAGTATGATATGACCCATCACAAAGTTCTTCAAATGTTCTAAATTCTCTATTTTGCCTTTGTGCAAGTCGCAGCTTCCAGAGCAAACGTTCACTTCCCTCTATGGTTCCCAGATTCAGGCATTTCCTCTTCTAAGCTCATGGGCTTAGTTTGCATGTTCTTACAAGATTCCTGTCTTTGTAGACCATGCAGCAATGAGAAGGAGAAAAAATGGTGTTCAGCTTCCCTGCTTGAGGAAACACTTGCAAATTATTCCTGTATTTGCCTGGTAGTATATATTATATTAGTTAAAACATAAGCAAAGACCACCAACTTAGTTGGTCTAAAGTGTATATACCTTGGTCCAGTGACTACTGTCAAAAATCCATTTAAATCTGCATCTCAGCTTGCAGTTGGCTGCCCTCAAGATGTCATTTGTTGCTTTTGCATGGTTGCATGTCCGTTGTTGAGCATAAAGTCCATGAGCCCATCCCATGTTGATGATCATGAGTGCTTTGCTGTTAAATTTTTTTCAAGAAGCCTGTAAGGTTAAAAGTGGAAGCTAGAAACTATGGATTTCAAAATTTTATTCTGCAGCTGTCAATACTGAGATGTCTTATCCAGCTTTTTCAATAAACCTGAATGTTTGTTGTTGTAGACACACTAATGTAAATTGGGACATTCCTACTGCAGCTGTAAATGGGAAGCAGGAAAGTTTGCTGTGGAGCCAAGCTGCTCAGTTTGAGCACTTACACCAAATGGTTTTCCTGTGCCTTTAGCAAGTGCTTCCTTCATGAAAGGAAGATGGACAAGCACAGGCACTCACCACCTCAAACAGCAAAGAACAAATTAAGCAATCTCATATTCTCTCTAGTTCAGAACTGTGGCTTTTTCCCTGCAGCCATAACTGAGTTGATTCACAATAACTACTGCATTGTGAACTTACCCTTTATTCTATAATTTTACTCAGTAAGGTTTGAGCTAATTCATCTCAATCTAGCACTCTTGGTGACAGTTTAAATCTTAATTTCTTTTGCTACAGGTACCCACAGATGTTGAGAAATGTCAAGACCGAGTAGAATGTTTCAATGCTGACCTGAAAGCAGATATGGAGAGATGGCAGAACAACAAAAGACAAGACTTCAGGCAGCTACTAATGGGGATGGCAGATAAAAACATCCAGTACTACGAGAAGGTATGTGTCACTATTGGAGCACTAGCAGGAATAAAAGTAGTTTATTCACTTCTGCAGTGGTGATAATTCTTAATGAAATCTTCACACTGTCTTGAAGATAAGAGTATTAGACATCTGAAGCTGCTGTTTGTCAGAGTTGGAAGTCATGGTCAAGTGAACTCTGTGAGACCAGTGGTCTTTAGCAAGTCAGCACTCAAACAGCATTTTATCATGTGTGCTTGTCTGTTTTGCGCTTTTGAATTGAACAAATTACTAAGTGGCAGCAGTGGTGATGAAAAAAAACCCAGAACTGCACATTCTAGTAATAGTACCAGAGTAGAAAAATCTCTTGATTCTGCCTTTTATGAAAAAAACTACGTGAGTTAATGCACATCCACAGACTCATATATGGATTACATCTGCTATGTGTAAGTTATTCTGATCTCTGTCCCTTTGTGCATCATTCTGTCCCTTGTATACTAGTCCTGAAAATACCTAGCCACTGTTCTTTTTCAGTTTGCATTTGTACCTGAGGTCTGGTGTTAGATTTTTAAATTTTTAATTAAAAGGACATTGACGTTTAACTGCATATGGTTCCAATCTAATTTTCCTTTATGCTAGAACAGTGCAGCCTAATGCAGTGATTAATACCATAGGATCACAGAACATTTTGGAAGGGACCTTAGTGGTCATGTAAGTTTCAACCTCCTGCCAGAGGCAGGGATGCCTTTCACTAGAGTAGGTGAGTCAGAGCCCCATCCAGCATGAGCCTAAAACATTTCCAGAGATGGACCATCCACAGCTTCTCTGGGGACGCTGTTCCAGTGTTTTCTCGTCCTAAAAGTAAAGAATTCCTTCCTAATTGTCTAATCTAAACCTGCCCTCTTCCAGGTTAAAGCAATTGTCCCTTGTCCTTTCACCACAAGCCCTTGCAGAAAGTCCTTCTCCAGCTGTCTTATAAGCCCCCTTTAGGTATATTAAATATTTACAGAATATTAAACACTACTAGAACTACTGGGTTTATGCACTGTCTACTAAACTATACTTCATCTTGTCTGTTCATTTTTACACATCTACTTCACAGGCTTCTTCCTCTGCTAGGTTACTTCTCCCTGTAATATTAGTATCCAGTACCTTGTCCCCTTCCAATGTCATAACTGCTCACACAGAACTTTCATCACTCTGGTTCCTCAGTTCTAAGGCTACTGTGGAGGGGGATACTACAGACTCCACTGAACATCCAGCCGTGCCTCTGCAATTGATAGTTAGATGTGTACGTTAGATTTGCTTTTAGCAAGGAAGCTCTTTTGGTAAGAAAGTATCCAGTTGTCTGGGGGGGAGGGGGTTACACAACTAGAAGTACTCTATTCATCTGCAGTACAGTCAGCAAGGTTAGAAAGAAGATGTCTGTCAACATCTACTTGGGGATATAAGAGCTACTGATGAGTTTGCCCATTTCCAGCATTTAATAATTTGGATTCCACAGTCTGTGTTTGCCCAGTTTGACTTCTGGGCTCTGTGTAGTTGAAAGACAGTAACAACACACAGTACAAAGACTCTACTAAGTATATGTGGCTGGGAAAATTACTCCAAAGCCTAGAGTGGCTTTCTAATAACCCAGGAGCTACACTCCACTTACAGTTTACTATACCAGGCACTACCAGTTCGTCATGTAGTGGAGTCAAGTCCCAGAGCCATACTGGAATACACTATAATTCTGTGTCACAGAATTAGCTTTCCTAAAGACATGTTTTCTTTCAAACACATTTGCTGGAGGTAGTCTGTAATAGCTGCCATGGTGTCCAAAGCAGCCTTCATCCTCAGCCGTGCCACAAAGACATAAATTTCTACTCAAAACAGTTCATCTGCCTAGCTGAAAGCTGTGGTATTCTTCAGTTTAGAGAAATGTAGGTTAGTATTTGGAAGTCCTGGATGTTCTGATGATTTTTAGAGGCTTTGGACATCTGATGACTCTGGAAAACTTGAATTTGTTGAATTTGTTTGGAAGATGCAGCTGTTCTAACACTTCCTTGCTGTTTGACATTGTTTTTTAGCACCCTTCTGTAATAATCTATAAAGACCCACATAACTTTTCTTCAGTTTGCTTGCTGTTGGGCTGGAAGGGTTGGTCAGAAGTTATATGAAATGATATAAAATCACTTTTGTAAATCTTTCTTTCTTTCTTCAGTGCCTTACGGCGTGGGAGTCAATTATACCACTATTGCAAGACAAGCCAGAGACCAAATAAGAAGTACCTTCATGGACAGTCTAGCACTTCTATGCTCAGTACCACTAGTCATACTGGAGCTGTATGGAGGACTCTTTTTGTTAAGTTAATTGAAATGACAGCTGCACTTAGTTTTTCAGAGTATCTGTTCCAGCCTATTTGAATTTTTTTTCCTCAATTTTTGTGTTTAAACTGGGGTATGTTTCATCTTTTTGAGTTATCTTGAATGGTTCCTTCTTTACCCTATGGAGTGATTGGGGTTCACAGTGAAAGTGCATGGGGATCTTGTTAAAATTTACCTCTCTAGTCTGGAAGGAACTGATGAGTGGAACACTAAAAAGATGAAAATAAAACTCTACTGCAAGGTGCCAAATGACATTTTTACTATTCTGTTTTGTTTGCTTAAAAAAACCCAAACCAATAATTATTTCTATGAAAGAGTAGTCCCAAACCAATCCTTATCCTTTTTTTTTTTTTTTTAATGGACAAGGAAAGGCTGGGAAAGAATATTTTCTGTTTTGCTACTGCTGTGTGCTGCCTCTGGATGAAATGGTCTCTGTAGACTTTTCTGTCTGGGAGTCAGGCTGGTTCTAGACAGACCATACCAACACTAGCTGCAGATAGCTGGTGATGCAAGCATGAACTGTGGTTTTTGTGAGTGTGGCATGCTGTTGGGTCATACTGAGTATCTTTGTTTACCTTGGTGATTATGAAGTAATGTCAGTTGACTGAAGTGTACTTGTGACTGACTTGGGGATCAAAACCAGCCTAACAGCGGGAATGAGTTGGACTGCAGCCTTTCAAGGGTTGTTTCTGGAATGAGGGAGGAAGTATGAGTCTGGTTTTTCCAAAGCTAGCTCTGGAAGTTGCATGGTGATCTCTTACACCATGCTTTATATATGGGTTTTGCTACAGCCACTTTAGGCTTGGTCACCTAAGATGCCTGCTGTAGTAAAAGTAGAACTCTGCTTTCTCTCCTCCTCACACTTTCTTTGCAGCAGCCAAAAGCCAAGAGATGTAAAATGTTTCCTTCCACCAAGCATCAGTGTGTGAAACTTGCCTTAAATGGGTTGGTGAGGGATAGATGAGTACCCTATTAGGTACACAGTGTTCATACCTGTCTCTGCTGAACCACATGGCAAGTCTTTTAGGACTACTTTTTGTCACAGATCTATTTTCTTTGTAGTTTTTGTTGCCCTTTAGAATTGCAGCTGCTTCTGCAAGTCCCTTTTTTGTCCTTGCTCTTGCAGTCCAACCTCAAGTGAATGCCTACTTGGTGTCAATGGCCTTAGGAATGCTGATGTGATTTAAACATCCTAGTGAGAGGGGTTGGGGCTCCTATGAGTGTAATTCTGGGATTTAGGGCAATAAATAACTCTGTGCTTACTGCAAAATTTGAGTGATTACTTGTTCTCTGGCAACATTCTTGCAAAGAATGTGAGCAGTAATTCTTTCTGTGCAACTTCTCTGTTCTCCTGTAACAGCCTACCAGGTACTAGTCTGATTTGGAATTTATTCCTTCGTAAACACAAACTGAACATGCAGCCACCCTTCTCAGCCTGGTGGCTTTGTAGAACTCTCAAGATCAGTTATTGCAGCACTGTGGTAGCTGTCAGGCTAATGAGATGGTGTTCTCTGCATGAAAAAGTAAAAATAAGACATTTTAAGAAATTCTTTTTGGCTCAGCCTTCAATGACAACTTTGTGGTACTAAGACTGTGTTCCTTGTTTTAAGGTCAGTTTGTCAATATGCACTTTTTGGTGTAAATGAGAACTCTGTTTTAAGTTACCGTCAGGTTCAGAATCACGGACTCCTTTTGTTCAGGGGAAGTACTTAAGGGGATCATCTTGAAGCAATCTAGAATAAGCACTTGCATACTATCTAACAGTCTGTCCTTCAGGGTTACAGTCTTCCCCATTTTCCACCAAGAAAGATAACATGCTTTTTTAATTAGTTCATGTGGAATAAATGGAATTTTGTAGCTGACTCTACAACATCACTTAAGCAAAATATATTTTGAACTAATATTTAGTCAGTCTTCCCACCATTTTATTAAAATAAACAGCACAAGATGAGTAGAAAGAATGGTGTTTTTTTCCTACAGGTTGTTTCATCTGATGCCTTACAATACTAAGGGACTCTTCCTGCTTTGCTTTATGTCAAACTGAAGTGGGTGTTGCTTCTGGGCAATTTAGCAATTAATATGACAGCTGTTCATGAAAAGTGTAGTGGAAGTGGAGAGTACCAAATGAAGTTCAAGTCAACGTGTAACTGTTGAGGCTGGAGCTGCTGAAGATCAGGATATCTTGCGTGATCTGGACCAAAACATCTTAAGCTCTTACAAGGGAAGTAAAACTTGGCATTCAAAGGAGAAGCCCGCTGAAAGAATTGCTGCAGTGTAATAAGAGTGTGCATAGGTGGGTCTCAGTTCCTACAGGCTGTGTAGTTGGTCTATTCTTATGAAGAGCTGTTGTAAATCACAGGGTGACTGAGGGAGAGGCTGTGGATGAGGTGGGGGTAGGATCCTGACCTTGATGTTTGGGGCACCATGCCAGTCAGGAAAACTACAAAAGTTGCAGGAAATTCTGGTAAGATGTGCAGAGTGACACTTGTGTGACATAACTGCTGTTGGAGGGAGGTTGAGTCCTGAACTGAAACTCTTAACATGTTGTCCTGTAATCCTTATAGAAGTCTTTACTTTGGATTCCACACTTCCCTGAGAGAAACAGAAGATTTTTGGTAAAGGGAAGCAGGAATAGTGCAGGTGCTTCATATTTTCTGTAACTGGTTGAGTGTTAAGTCACTTAAGATGACTCTCTGCACATGGACCAAAATGGCACCAAAAGTAGTTGGCACCCTTTTTATGAGCTTGTGGTTCTTTCAGCAGTCCCAGTTTTCCTCATAGTCCATAGCCAGGGCAAGGTTCTCTCAGCGGATGCATAATTCACTGCTGCCCCGTTACTTCTGTATCATTTCTGTGGTGTTTGTTTCTTCTCTTAAGTGGCACCAGCACAATAAAGAAAGCACTGAGATCTTTTCCGTGTGCTCAGTAATGGACCATGCATTGTTCATGTATACCTTTATCAGGTTCTAATTCTTGCAATAAACATAGATGTTGAAACATCATGGCTTTTTCAGGTATACATTGGAAAATGGAAAGGTAATATGTGTAGCTCTAAAGACAAACAGTTTTGTTATGAATTGTTATTAAAGTTGTTTTTAGTTGTTATTAAAGAATGAAGTATGATTCTTCACTGAAATCTGCTTGGATTTTTGCTGCACTAAAACTTGTGCAAAGGATAAAGTAGTGGAGTAACTGATAGCAACAAAGCATGAGTGGCAGAGAGAGTTCTGTGGAAGTACTGTGTAGCAGCCTTGAAGCACTGGCTCTGCATAGCCTGTTCATGACACATACTGCTTTCAGGTGTCAGTCCTGCAGATGCAAGGGTACAAAAGAATTCTTTCCCACATCAGCAGATGTCCATTATCTAACACAAGCCATGCTTTTGTTAAAACTTGCACAATTTAACTGGATATCGTTATGATTACTGTTGCAGACTGTTGAAAATCCTTGTCCTGATAACCACTGAACAAAACTGTATAGACTAAATTAGCTCATTAGATGTTCTGTCATTTTAAATTCTGAAGGTAGAATATTCTTTCCTTGGGTATATTAACTTTTACTACACCAATACATAGGGAAAGTGAACACTTGTTCTACAGGCAAGTTGCTACTACGTGTTGGATTTTTTTTTTTTCCTCTTGTGAAGTAAAACTGGGGATCACAGGAATGAATTTGCCTTCTGGCAGATTGAATGTGGCATTTAAAACTATTTGGGAGTGCTGTTGAAACAACTTACAAACTAAAATGGCAGTGCTTAATTCTGTGCTTAGCACTTGAAAGTCTTGCTGAAGTATCTGAGTTGTAGAAGTACTTTGCAATGAACTGGACAAGTTTTAAGGTTGCATGCCTAAAGCACATTAAATTTGCAGAAAATAATGAACTTTCCAAAGAGGTGTAAGTAGATCATCTTTATGTAAATGGCATGCTAAAACAATAAAGGCTAGTCACTGTCCTAGATTGCTTTGAAGGTCTATGCTTTGAAGCTAAACCATTTCCTTAACCCTGGTGCTGGTATCCATACCTTCAGATTAAGCTGCAGTGTTGTGGCCAGTGCAATATTCCCACTGGACAAGGAGACAGATTAGTGAGGGCCAGTCTTACAATAAGAGCATAAGAGCCAAAGGGCTTGTGTCTACAGTACACAGAAATAAAGAAGCACTGTCCTTGTTCTTGCTTCTCTGTGCCTGCATCCCTCTGTTGCTCCCTAAGGTCTGGAGAGATGGGCTGTGCAGGTGAAGGCAAGCTGGCTGTGAGCTTCACACATTGTGTTGAAGGTGTCAGTGATGGGGACCAAAACGGTGCTGGTTCCTTGTCCAGACTTTTCTACTTTCACTCTATAAACCCACTCACCAGAACTAGAGTCACTGTTCATACCATTAAAATACAAAATGAAAGCTGTGAAAAGACTTGTCTCTGTGTGAATTAGCTAGTAAACAATGTAAAAATGGGAAGGAGGCATTTGCGTCCCGTACATGGTCGAATCTGGCAACTAGGCTCTTGTTCAGACTCGCAGGCTATGAAATGTTGTCTTGCCTTCTGGTGCTGGCATGTTTCTATACCCTTTCATATATCTCTTTAAATATACTTTGTGCATTGTTTACTATGGAGCTAGTATTGATGGAGAAAAATGCTTTGAGGTAAAACTGTTTGTAATTCTCTATTAGTGTGTACATTTTTTAAATGCACCATTTGTTTACCTCAATTAATTTAATGGAATGGACCAATAAATGTATTAAAAGATGACTCCTTTACTTAGAATAAAGTTCCATTTTTTTGCAGTCTTCACTGGTGAAATTATATGTGTGCTTATTTTGCTAAGCAGCTCACTATCTTACTGGAGAAATACCCTTCTCTTAATCTTCCACAGTTGATCTAACTAGAAATCATCTATTGCTGCACTGCTTCTGGAAGTGCTTCTGAAAGTGAAAGAGCCAAGGAAAGATTGGGTGGTGGGGAGAGGGGAGACGACAGAGTGACAGCAACTTCCTCAGAGCAAGAGGTCGTGTAATGATGAACCAACTTCTGCTTGCTATACCTCTTACTAGAACTGAAGCTGCCTGATTTACCTCCAGATTATTTCAGTTATTTAAGAGCTTTTAACTTCCCTTTACTTAGTCCAGGGCCTTGGAAGCCACTTAATCCTTTTTAGTTCAATTGATGTGTAAGCAGACACATTCTTGTGAGACAGGCCAGACTTTTGACTCATGTTCAGATTTATGTGACATCCTCTTATTCTAGTTGCTGTATTGTATGAGGTTCCTTTCCACCCCAGGTTAAAGCTGAGGTGGCACGGTGACTATTATATGGTCTCAATGTCCCTACACCTGCATAAATCCTGTAGGAGCTCTGTGCTGCACTTAACCTGGTCTTAACCTGTTACAAGAGTAGCACATTGTGGTGGTGTGAGCATTAGCTCTTGAGTTTTAGTCCTCGAAGAGCATGAGCTCTGTTGAAGCACCATTCAGGGGCAGTGGGGCAAAATCCCCGAAGTCAAGGTCATGAACATCTGTTCAGAGGTGTTTTATTGTAGGGATTACTAAAATTGTGTTAATCTTACATATTTTATGATGGTTTTTCTCTATTTAATGGCCTTGTATGTAACATTAATTGGCTGGGCTGATAACATCTGTAGGAGGTGGAGAGTCAATGTGGCCTGCTGATGGCTCTGTGCAGGTGACGTGGTTTGCAGCCCCGTTTCATCAGCCAAAGTCACAGAACTGCCATGAGATTTCTGAGTGAACAGACAAGAAGGAACTAATGGAAAACCAGTCCTCTGCTTTCTGCATCCGCTCTGAGCAATGTGTCTAGAAATGCCATTTTCATTTCTAGCCTATATTCTTGTCCATCTTCGGTATTGCTAACCAGCCTAGCAAAAAGCAGAATGCTCTGAAGACCTGCTGGTGTGCGAGAGCCAGTGCACATACTCTGAAGGATGGGGTGCATGTTGCAGAAATAGCTAGGCAAACATCTCTCCTTGGTGAGCTTAGTGGCTGGGAGGTTGTGGCATGCTGGGAAGTGGAAATACAAATGCTGTGTATCCTGTTGTATTGGTAGCTGCACGGACTAATGATAACAACCAGAAGATACCTTCATTACTCGGCCAGAATCTCAAGGGAGCCAGTGGTTGACTGTTGTTTGATGGCCACAAAGCTGTAAAGAACAATAAAAAATGCAGATAATAAGAATTAGCAAACCACCTTCTCAAACTGTAGTTTGCTCTTTCCACATCTTAGACTTCGCTGCAGTGTCTGGAGCTGGCTGAGTGCCAATGGGATTCCTCTCAATGATCTGCCAGCCTCTCTTGTATACGGGCAATAACATTGGCACCATTTATCATCCTTCATTGTAATAACCTGTGTTTGTACTGGTAATAGTACTTCTGTTTGAAATCTGTATTGAAAAGCATTTGAGTAGCTAGCAGTGACCCCTGGGTTGCACATCAGAAACAAGTCTTTTGTGTCTGGAAGATTTGAGGAGGAAAGCAGAGCCAGGGGAATGTTGAGTATGAAGTAGCCTTCCCAACACTAGTAGTCCTGAAGATGCTGCTTGTCAAATGCATTCACAAGCCCAGAAAGTCTTTGATACTCTGGATAAAACAGAGGTGATGGTGGAGGAGCTTTCCTTAGTGTTGCTTTTTCTTCCTCTCTAAGACGTGCTACTGAAGTCAGTATACATAGTACTTTTAGATTTTCTACTACTTTGTTTTGTTTCATCTACAGCAGAGCTAGGCAAGAATTTTGCCTGGAATCAAGCATTAGCCTAACCAGTGTGTTTGTTATATATGAATAAAAATATTGTTACATGGATTAAATACTGACATTATCACAGTTCACACAGAAAAAAATCTTGCTGTTTCTTGTAATGCAACATGCTAGAGTCTTGGGGAGGCTCTAATGGATGAAGTAAGATTTGGAGGGAGAGCTTTCAAAAAATCTGTAAAGGTAGATGGAGGGGTTGTTTCAGCTTTCTCTCTTAAAATTATGCTGCTTTTGTGCGTAAAAGTTGTTCCTGAAATTATACCTCTCAGTCACTCTGTGGTGGTACAGTTAGGCAAATTCAGTGGACTAGAAAAGTAACATTTTCCTTCACTGTGGTAATGGTTTCTCTTTGAAACATTTGAAGGAGACTCAGAATATTCTTCTCTGTCACAATGGGTAAGTAATGTATAATGGAATTTTTTAAAAAAAAATTTACTTTGTGTAGGATTATTCTTTCATTCTACTTACTGGTATTTTCAGAGTATCAAACACATTTGTGTGAATGTTTTGTTCCCTGGAACTGTTAGAGGTTAAACTGCCAAGTAGTCTTCCTACAGCAATTAGTGTTATATTGAACAAAAATAAAAAAAAACAACTTGCTAGACATTGTAACTTTCATTCTTTGAATCTCCTTGATATTTGTCAACTCATTTCTGCAAGTTTCTTTGTTTTTCCCATTTTTTTTTTAATTCAGCTGGTGGGGGAGGTCTTGTTTTCTTTTTAAATTTATTTCCTATCCGCATTATATATTTTATACTAAGAATCAGGAAGAACAGTGAAAATACAACATTTTTGTTGTATTTGAACAAAATTTTTCCTATTTCTTACCTTAAAGGGAGGAGACTCAGGCAGCCAACTAGAAAAGACAAAATGAAGCAGAAGCCACTGTACCAGTCCAGTGTGTTTTGATAGATCTTGTTGTAGACTGTAGATGTCACTACTCCCGTGGTGACTAAAGACAGCTGCAGCAGGACAAACACCTTACCTGTAAGACAAGAACATAGTTTGTTACTGAAGATTAACAAACCGGCCGTGGTAGCTCCCTGACAAATCCACAATCACAACTGTGTAGTCATTGCTCCACTAACACCAGATGGCATGAGCTTGCATCTGCTTCTGTTCCAGATCACAATTAAATTATTTGTCCTTCTTTTAGGTGTCGAACAAAAGATTCAACTGGAAAACTGTCTGCCTAAACAGTCTACATAAAAGGTAGCTTCTTGTAAAAGCAACGATAAACTGGTTAATAAGTGCTCCTTTTCCTAGAGGTAGAAAAATAGTCTAGAGCCGACATCTTCAGGACAGGAGAAATTTTGATCAGGGTCCACTTCTGGCCTAGGCCAGGAAAGTGGTTCACAGGGTTGAAATTACAAAAATGCCTGAAATGGGGATGTGTATGTTATTTGTATGATACTTCATGTGGAAGAAAGACAGAAACCTGAGTTCTAGTTGAAACCACTTTTTACTGAAGGGTTTCTGTCACATTAAATGGGTGAAAGGAAGTAACCTAGCCCTGCTGGGACTTGCAGACTGGCAGCAAGGTTAGGGCTGTGTGCTGAGCTTGCTGCCCTTGTAGCTTTCTGCAGCCCCTCTGCACCAGCAGCCACCAGCTAAGGAGAAGAGACTGCAACCACAAGGCAAGTGCTGCTCTGCTGTAGGGTCCTACTCGAGGTCATGGGCAACCTTTATGGCTCGAGGTGGAGGTCAAAACTTTTGATTTATTAGATTAATTTGGGGTGTGAGCTGTGCTGTTTGTGGCATGTAGATGATTTTGCTGTGGTGGATGTTGAAGGAGCAAAGCAGTAGGAGTAAACTGGTGACAGAGCAGTGTGATGTTCATTTGGCAGAAAGGAAAAGGACATGAAGGATGCAGAGGAAATATGTTTGGAAGAGGTATGAGCAGTTGTGGGCCTGTGGTGCTGTTTGAATGAATGGACAGTCCTGTATCTTGTATCTAAAACTATCTCATTGGGGAAAAATGGTAGGCCTCGATATGCTGCTGTAAAGTACATTTCACTAATTTTTAATTCATATTTTAGTGGAAAAGAATTCTAGCTGCTGTTCCAAGAAGGGTCAATTTGTATGCAAAAGTTATTCTTTGTAGTTAAATCAAACCTGACGGGAACAAACTTCGAAACATCTAAAGAAATGTTTAGAGAGCATAACTGAAAATAAAAAAGATGAAAATAGTCCACCCTTCCCAAAATTGGAAAAAAAAGAAACCAGATACAAATGGTATGAATACCACAGTGTTTCAACAAAATGTCCTGCTTTTCTTGGTTCTCCCTGCAGTACTGTGTTTTTGAGCAGCACCTCAGCTATTTTCCCCACCTTTGAACTATGTACTGATTGTAATCTTTTGAAGTATGTGCTGAAAATTCTGTGGATAAATGATGATGCAACCAAGGACAAGAAGATTGGATATAAGAATCTTGTCCAGCAAGTTTCTCTGCTTCTCCCTTCCTGTTTGTGGTATCGTCTGTTCTGGTATTATTACACAAAACACAGATTGCAGCATTAACTTACCTTTTTCTAAGTACTTTAGGCTGAATAAAGGCATTTCAGGGGGTTTTGGTTGGTAAGGTAACCAAAATACTCACCATAGGATGATCCTTCAACATACTTGGACAACATGGACCTGATGGTTGGTAAGGGGATGAGGGCAAAGAGCATCACTGCCCGTGCTGTAATGCAATGAATTTTGAGTTATCGCCAGTACCTGCTCGTTATGACCCAACAAACCACTGCTTTTCAAGATTACATCCCTCTGGCTTGGGCAGGCACCTTGCTTCACCTTTTCTCATCCCCTGAGTGCAAAAAAGAGGTGGGTCCTCACTTGATCCAAGGCAGAAAAGCCACCTATTACTCCCATTAGCAGAGGTACTTTGCCCAAACTAGACATGGTCTCTTGTTCTTAGCCAGACATGCCAGTGTAGATGGGGTTCTCACGCTCCTTTGAGACACTGAGGATGATGACTTCAGTTTTATCATGCAGAGAGAGCCCCCTGTGCTACACAGCCTTGACAGAAGCAATACCTTTGTAGCACTACATCAGTGCAAGCTGTGCAAGCTTCTGGCTCGCAGTATTCTAGCCTGTCTCTACTATGCAAATTTATAGGGAGCTGGAATTACCTTCCTGTCAGCAGAACTAGCCTCAGTGAAGACTTGGTCCGTGTCTAGTGTACCAAGGTGTTTCTGCAATGCAGGGAATAAGCATCCTACACACTGCATAGCAGCATGATGTCAGGATGAAGATGAGCTGAATTATTAAGCAAGCTTTTTTTTTTTACTTAATATTTTCTTTTATTCCCCACCTTGATTGGCTAAACAAACAAACAAAATCTCTTAAAATTGTCACTCAGTGTTTGACTTAGCACAGAAATACAATATTCTATCATCTTTCACTTTAGAACAATTTTGATTAATTTTCCAATTCCCATTCCCTGTAGGGATGGACAGAAAAATCACTTCAGGTCATTTATCCCCAGTGTCTTTCTCACTTTCAGAAGCAAAACCTTAAGCCATACAATAGATGATACTCTGTGAGATAGCTCTACCACAATGAATGCAATTCTTGGATTTTGTTTTTTGTCATAGGTTACCTCCTAAAAGTACACTTGCCTTTCATTTATCATGGAATACTGTCCCATCTATTGTTATCTGTCCCTTAGTAATTTATGTGTAGTGTGAGATTTGTAAACTGCATTATTGCGATACTTTACAGCTCCAATGTTTCATTAAGTTTCCCATCAGATGTAAGTGCCTTCATATGACAAAAATAAATCATATTTTAAGATATTAATGTAATAGGAAGCCATTTTGCTTCTATTGTAGCCTGAAACTTTACCTCAGAGGAAGCAGAAGCTTCCTATTGCTGCAGTGATGTGGTCCTGCTAGTATAGGTCATCAGCAACAATTCCCAGTCCCCCAGAGTGTGAACATTGTTCTGCTCAGATCTAGTCTGTGACCTGCTGATGAATTACAAGTCAATGGGCCTTAAATTAATCCTTCACAGGAGTGTATGCCTCCTCGGGATATTGTAGAGTGCTCAGTCTTAACAGTACTAAGGGAGATGAGGGGAAGGAGGAATAATAAGAATGCTTGCATGCAAATTGCCCATGTGATGATCTGCCTAACTCCCTGGCTGCAAACTTGTCATGAAGCAAAGCAAAAAGCTCTTCCAGTGATGTTGAAACACCCCTTTCTCAGTGTGTATTTGCTCATGTGTGGCTGTTCAACTCACCAATGTAGAACAGGAATGTCCACTGCACGAAGGCCATGATGAGGATGCCAGCGCTGAACGATGCTACTCCGATCATGATCATGGTGATGTCCCTCAGGTATCTGGAGAACACGAGTACCCCTAGGAAACTGGTAATGAAGATCACATACCCAGCAGCATTTCCATGGCCAATCTCCACGGCATTCCAGCTTAAAGGTTCCCTGAGCAAGAACAGCGGGAGTACATTCATTGCACCAACCACAGCAAGGTCATAGAGGATTGCTGCCACAAACAGCAGGATGATAATGAGTTTCGAGGGTGATACAGGAGTGGAGATGCTGCTCTCTGAAGGTTGAGAACTCCCTGGTACTGCTGCTTCTGGCAGCTGACCACCCACCTCCTCTGCATTCTTGGCTTTGGCTTGGCAGGAAGCTGCTGGCTTGGGGACTGTGAGGACAAAAATGCTGTAGAGGAGACAGAAGGCATAGCAAGCAATGCTGCAGCACACCAGCACGGTGCCTTCTCGATAGCGGTCACTGAAGCCAACAAAGAGGTAGCCAGATGCCATGCTTCCCAGGAAGCCAGCAAGGCCATACACCAGTTCGATAATGATGAGCCGCAGAGATCTCTTGCTTTCCGAGGACCCCAGGGATCCCAGAGCCATGATGCCTGCCCAAAGTGTGGTGAAGCCTCCTGTCAGTCCATTGAAGGCAGCAGCCCCATACATCACCTCCACTGGCCAGCCCAGCAGAATCAGGAGGAGCAGGAGAGTTTTGGAGCCCAAATAACCAAGAAGAGGGACGCAGATGGGGATCTTCCGATGTATCCTGTCCCCCAGCTTGGACAAGCCATAGGCTGACACCAGTGGGCTCAGGCCCAGAACTAGGTTATAGATGATATAAAAATTGGATACAGCCTTCTGCTGAGCATCTTCCAGGACCTGAGAGGGAGCAGTGCTGTTGGTCTGGTTGTAGTAGTTCTTCACTACCAGGAGCAGTGCTGTGTCATAGAAGGCACTGGCCACTTGGGAACCTGCGACCACTGGCTCAATCCATGTCCTCATTTCCATTATTCCCACCATGCTGCCAGCCACCACCTCTTCTTGGAGAGAGCTGTTTTCAGCAGCATGTGAGGAAACAGCGCATGAGGAAACAGCTCCTCAGAAGCTCTGCTCTGGAGGCATGGTTAGAAATAAGCAGCGAAAGGAAAAGCAGATCTGCCGGGCTGCACAGGACCGGAGTGTTGTGCAAGAGATGATCTGGCTGGCAGGATACTCACAGCTCACCTCACTGTATGTACACACACCTGCACATCCCTGCGCAGCTCTGAGCTCTGGCTCACACTTGGGAGGCTTTTGTACAGCCAGAGAACGCCCTGCACTTGTAGACTGCCACTGCTCCTCTTCCTGGTGTAGTTTCAACAGAGGTCAGATGACCTGGGGAATTTCTCTCACAGAGTAGGAAGTGAAAATGCCCTGATCAAGTAATTGCTGTAATTTGGGGTGGTGGTTTGTTCTTTGTTTGTTGACTTTTTGGGTGGTTTTTTTTCTCCTTTTGGTATCCTTCAGAGAACTCACACAGTGGTTCTGGGGGCAGGGAATGGCTATGTGCCTTTTATCAAGTAATTTGTGAATTCCCCTTTACTGCCAGCTCATTTTTCTTTTTTCTACACAAATATGTCATTGTGTCTTTTGCTTTTGCTGTTGCTGCATCATGCCCCTTATGTCATTGTTGATTCAATAACGCAATCAGGAAATCACACCAAAAAGAAATTAAGTGGGAAAAAGTCTATTTTTGGTAACCTGTCTCCTCTGGCTACCACTCTGCTTGCCGCTTCCTTTGGCTTTACAGTGTGGAAATTGGCAAGAGGAGCAGAGAAGTCCCAATTTATCCAAAGGCATCAGTGACTGCTGTGTCCCAGTCATCAGCCAGCTCAGCTGCCGGCTGAGGTGGGTGAGAGTCCACCTCTGGAGAAGAGTATTCCAGCCCTAACTCCTCAGGGAGATGGCTGTGCATCTCTGCAGGTGCTTATTTCCACAGACTCTCAAGCCTTGCAGCTTGAAGTCAGCTTCCAATTTTGCTGCTGCCTGAGGGGCAGATAAAGTGGTCCACTCAAGCAGGGCCCCGGGGGCACAGCAGTGCTGCTAGCCAGTGGCACAAAAAGCTCTTGGACCAGGATATGGTGCAAGCAGGCTGCCAGTACCAAGGACAATGCTTGCAGTCCCAGTAGCAGGAAGTACTGGGAGGATAATTGGCAGTCTCAAAAATGCTAGCTTGAATGATAGTGATCTCATTCTGAACTGGTTCAATGAATCATAACAGGCAGAATAACAATCTGTTCTAGGAAGATTTACAGTCATTACTTCAAAAAATAAATTAATGATGAATTTGAAAAAACAATGTTAAAACCTCCATCTGTTGGACTCTTAGTTGACTCAGGTGACATTTACTCAATGCCATGCCTTAAGAGTTTCTTTTTTTTCACTCTGTTTGGTTGTGCAATAATTTTTGTCCTATATTCACCTATGGGAAGAAAGATACAGGATCTAACAGGGAAAGGAGTGGGGAACAGTCCGCTAGAATGATTTGCTCTAGAAAATTCCACCTTCATCAGAGAATTTTGGTTTTTTGTTAACCAAGACTCAGCCAGCTCTAAATTATGTCTGTTGTTTCAATAGTCAGGATCTAACAGGGAAAGGAGTGGGGAACAGTCCGCTAGAATGATTTGCTCTAGAAAATTCCACCTTCATCAGAGAATTTTGGTTTTTTGTTAGACCAAGACTCAGCCAGCTCTAAATTATGTCTGTTGTTTCAATAGTTGCCTTTCTTTCTTTTCCCCAGATCAGCTGCAAAGGCTATCTAGTTTCTTCAGCTTTTATTGAGAAGTGGACAGGAAAGGTTTTTTTCAGCAAACCCTGAAATGTTTCAAGAGGATGGAAATTCCAGATAGCCTTATTGAAAACCCCAAAGCATCAGCGTGTGACCAGTTTGAGCAACAAAAGCAACCAAAGGAATTGCCACATTTTATTTGGCCCAGGGAGCTTTGTGTCTCCCACCAGAATTATGGGGACAGATAAATTACTTGTTCCATTCAAGCTTCAGTTTGGGATGTGGGGTCTGGTGCAAAGGCATCAAATTGCAGTGCAGAGGTATGTTACAGTCACTGTGCTTGAGACATTCAGATCTGCTCAACTCCTGCATGAGGAATGTTTTTCCTCCACCCTTTGTTGCACGTACAGACTGCTTGGCTTCTTCAGCCAACACTGTTCAGGCCTAGATAGCTAATGAACTGTGCTAAATGTTACTAGGAATCTCATGAATTACATCTGTATTCCCAGGATATTCTGTGTATTCATTCACATTAAATGTAGTTTTTAGAACTAGTTCTCATGGAAGGATAATTACTGACATATTTCCATGTCAGTAATTGCAAAACAGTGAAGTAAGAGTTTGGCTCAGGCTTCAAAATATTTACTACTGCAAAACAATTTTCACAAATTCCATATTCATTTGATGCCACAAATTACTATTATCTGGTAATTTTTCAGAAGCCCACATTTTTATATTACTAATATTTATAGGGACATTTGCATCTGCTTTAAAATATGCTCATGCAGCATAAGAGAGTGGCCTTTGACATTTAAGAAAAATGTATCTACAGACTCAGAGACTATCTTAACAACAAAAATACAATGGCGTGTCCTGCTGGAGAAAGAGCACACTGTTTTACGGCATTTTTCTCTAGAGTGGGCTTGTCTGGAGGCCCACTGGAGGCAGGGTCAGCACACGTCTCACCAACTCTTCAACATTTCTCAGCCTGGCCAAACCAGAGGTGTTTTATGTCTCTCTGTGGTGATGTTTTACACTCCGATGGAGTATTGCTATTTCTTTGTTTTCAAACCATTTATGGCAGTTCCATCATTTTTTCTTTCTGAACAGAGTTGCCATAGGTGTTCCAGTATGCTTGGGACCCAGGCTAGGCAAGTACCGGCATTCTGAAACTTGGTCTTCAGCATTTGTTGTCTGAAAACGTCCTTTTGACATCCAGGACTGCAATCCAATGTGGGCAAGTAAGCCCTTTTCATTTTTCTCCCCTAAGCCTGTTAATGGGGTCTGTGATTTACAATCCCTGTCTGGCAAGGCATTTTGCCTCCAAAGTGGTAAATCAGCTCTAACTCCTCCTCCTCCTCCCTACTTGGTGTGTGCAGATCATCCTCTCCACTGTGGCTTTGTGGCAGTGGTAAAGTGAGGAAATGTATCTAGGAACTCTGAAGCGCCTGGGTGTGATCCTGGATGGAGCTGCAGCCCCATCACCCCCCCGGAGGGAGGGAGAGTTGGTTGAAAACACTGGGGGAGGGTGGGGCAGCAGCTGTTTTGGCAATGGCTGGTTTTCCTTTGGAAAATACTTCATCATAAATGACCAAAGCATTCTGTGATTTGGGAGACTGGCTTCCTTGGTGGCTGCCATCTAATTCCATATAGCCCCTGTCCTTACAAGGCATGTGGTTCTCATTGCAGGGATGGGGGAGATGGAGGAAGAATGGGAATGTCCTGCTGTGTAGACAGCCAGGGGCAAAAGGATGTGGCATTCTAGTCCAAGGCAGTTGTCTTGGTGGATCCAGAGCTACTGATGGTGGAAGCTAATGCCTGGACAACGTAAAAAACCATCTCGCAGCCTTGTTTTGTGGCTCTGAGAAACAAAACCAAGATTATTTGTGAACTCAGGGGGCTGGCGTCTGTGGCATCTGTAATAAAATACAGGACCATGCCCTCAGAGATGCACCTGGAGGTGCCCCAGACACAGAGACCTCTTTGCCAGCAGTCTGGCATTTGGGAGTTGCAGCACCATCAGACATGTTGGGATGATCTATGGAGACACGGGCTCTCCTCTGCTTCTCCCAGGAGGAAAAGGCAGTGTGGGTCACAGGCAAGTGGGAGCACACGGGCACCTTTTCCCCATGCCTTGAGGCCTCACCCACTGCTCCACATGCTCCAAGGTGGTGTGCAGGCTACAAAAATGCTGGAGAGGGGATTTGCTGATGGAGAGGGGCAAAGGGTAGGGAGGTCTACCAGCCTTTCTTTGGAAAAGGCTGGCACTCTCCACTGCTTCACCACCACTTTCAGAACATCTTTGGAGAGCAGCAAGGGGCTGGGAATGGCAACACTGTCCACTTTTCCTTCAGGACAGTCACTGGCTGGCCAAGCAGCACCAGACACCTACGTTCCCTAGCTTTCACCACCAGACATCGCGGTTTTCTCTATTTTTCTCCATTCAGAGTTTTCTGCTTACCTTGTGGCAGTCTCCTGTGGGTCTATCCCGTTGAAAATAAAAACACACCATCCTTTGACAGATGCTTTTTGCTGAGTTGGCTTTTTCCCTTTAGCTTGAGGAATTTTGGCAATTAATAGTCCTGACAGCTAATTGTATGCCTTAACATTAATCCTCTATATGGAAGCAGGAATAAAAGCTTCTTGCAGTACCTGGTGTCTGCCTGATCAGCTGGACCACAGAATAAATCCTGCTGTTGCTCTTAGATAAGCCCCAAATAATCCTTACACTAAACACATTTTTTGTGTGTGTGCACATCCTCCTTTTTATTTACATTAATGTCTTTTTAAAAACTGTTGCCAAGTTATATGTGAGTTTGGAACACAGGCACTGCAAATTATAAGTGTGCAGGCAGCAATGGCCTTGAGAAATGCAATGAAATAAACTGTCCTAACACTACAGCTTAAGCAATCCTATCGTGCATAATAGTCAATAGTCTGAAAAAATGAAATAGTTATATCAAAAACATGATTATTTAAAAAATTCACTGCTGAATGGACTACAGTCATGAATGTATAAAAACTTGGTTCAAACCCACCAACTTCTCTCCCCTTCCTAAGCGCTCTCCAAAGCTATTTTGAAATAATTTTGCTGGTCTACTTCATATTTTTGTTTTCAGTTTAGGTCTGGAAAACGTTTTGGCAATGGTGAATTGGTTCCAAAAAGCCTATAAAAACATTTAAATAATAATGTTTGCAAAAAAAAAAGCAACAGAAAAAACCAACATTAAGGGTGAATAAAAACTCTGTAGAAATGTAAATTTGACTTGGGATTTATAAGTTTGGAGAGGATCTGGGTGGGTGTCAGCATGAATTGGAGGAAGATAACACACACAGAGCATATTGGAAAGAATAATATAGCAGAATAAAGGAGGAGAAAGAAATAGTAAATCACCTATCTTTAGAAGTGAGGGTAAGAAAGGAGAACAAAGGACAGAAGAGTGCTGATTTTTCTGGTCTGATAGGACCTTTGCTAAAAAACTCAGCCCTAGCCAGGTACAATTAGAGGAAATGTCTATCTCTCCATAAGCCTGAGACTCCACAAGAAGTAAGAAGAGCAGCTGACAGAGGACATCAGGACAGTGGACAGAAAAGGGGTGAATCCACCCCATTTTCTTGGCTGAGGGGTGGAGACCATCAAAAGTATCATAAATGCATAATGATACAGGCTCTGCATTTCTGCTTTGTGCAAGGCATAGTGCTTTTTCTGGAGAGGAGGGAAGGTACATATTTCTTTAGATATTCTGGAGACACCCTTGCCTGGTAATCTATTCATTTTCACCGGACAGATCTCAAGCTAGCTCCTTGCCTGGCTAAATCCCTTTTTTCAGGTAGATAAAGTTAACACTGAAGCCATCACCTGCAGTAAGCCCTCAGTGATATTCCAGACATTCAGAGCAGACAGATGGCAACTTACTCCTCACAACCTCTCTCTGTCTTTACTCTGCTGGGCTGGGTCCTGAGTACATAAATTTGCTATGGTTTTAGTCATTCAGATTTTTAAATTTTCTGCACTGTTTTATGCAGAACATCCCATCAAACACATTCAGTCATTTGTTAAAAAGAAAGCAAAAACCAAGAAATGGCAGACACAACCCAAAAGCTGAAGATGATGTGACCTTTCTAAGCCTTAGCACCCTTTTCTCCATACAGCACCTCTTCATGTGGGCTGTGTTTACTCAGCCTCAGCAGCTCAGAAATGAAAAGCACAGGCAACTCAATAATTCGCTTGCCTTGTTTTCAGAGCACCATCTGATCACTCACAGGCCCCTCAGCACAGGTGGTGGTGAATGCAGAGCCCACAGAGGTGGTTTTGGGCTGCATGGTTGCATGGCAGTGCCTGTCACTGTCTCTCTGCAAACAGACTCCAGTGCCAGCTGAGGATTTCCGGACAACCTGTGCAACAAGGCACAGCAAATAATAGGGATTATTAAATCCTTGTTATTTAAAAACCTTGTTTATAAAATGTGCCCTAGCCACACCTGGATAATTATCCAGCTTATTTTGAGCTTCCAGGGTGGAAAAATCCCTGAGGCAGGAGGGAAAGGCACCAACATCCTCTATGAGGGTGGCTGGGAGGCTACGGAGGAGATGTCCCTACTCATTTTGCTTCAGGGCACCAGTGAAAAATGGCACCAGTGGTGTAATCTTCAGACAAGAGAGCAGAACTGTTCCTGGGCAGGCAAGTTGCCGTCCTGGTGCTGGAGAAGCCTTACCTGGGAAACAGCAAGGGCTGTTGAGTCTCTGTAACCCGTGCAGAGGTGTCACCTCCACTCAAAACACAGGGAAGATGTATCTAGAGTTCCCCAGGCCCACAATTCTGCTCCAGGAGATAGCCCCAGACTCTGGAGAAAGCTCATGCAGGCAGTACATATGACTTGGGAGAATGTTAGCTAGCATCCTTCCAGGCAGCTGATGGATGAACAGCCTTGGTAGATTTTGTGAGTTCTTAGGGCTCCAGTACATGTATAGAAAGATATTGAAAAAGACATTTAAGGGACTTAAATACTGCACCTCTTCTCCTTCCTTCACAGGATCCTACTGTCTCTGCAGGAAATTCTGGAGTTGAAGAGGGGTATTGGGTAATGGGCACTAGGGAAGCAAGAAAGACCAGGCAGTTTTCCAGCAAAATTGCTGCTCCTAACTTTTTTACAGGCTGCGTTTCTTCAGTGTCTAACAAGCACAGATTAATATGAATACCCATATATACAAAAATGTGAATTTTGAACTGTGTGGCACGACAGCAGCTGCTACTGGTGTTTGCTATTTCGTCAATGCTTCATTCCAGTACTGTGGAGCATTCAAGGCTTTGCTGAGCTAAAACTTTTCTTCTATGCCCCATTATGTAGATGCTGAAATGGCTACACTAGTTGAGAGCAGCACTGCTTCTTCCCACCACAACCTCTGCATTTCTGGGCAGGGGTTTCAAAGCTCCTCCTTAACTGCATGTGAGCAATGAGGAGACAGTTTTTAACTACTTTACCCATTTCAGCATGGCTTTGTACCTTGGTGACCAGCCTAGAACCCGAGATGCTCTTGAAAGGAGGACTGCCAGTACATTCACCTCCTAAAAGACTGCTAACACCAGTCATTGCACGACCTGAGAAACTCGTTTGCTGAAGACCAACAGGACGCAGCTGAGGGTCAAGTCATGTGCATGCTGTTCCCTCCAGAGGACTCTGCTGTTTTTGCTCTGCTGTAGATGAGGCTGCTTTGTTGCCACAGGGCCGGGACCTTGTGTGGGTGATGTGGGATGACACCTTTCACTGCCACATGTGATGTACTTCTACACCACCACTTTCTAAGGGTGAGTAGCTGTCACCTTCAGGGATTTTAAGCTGGAGGTCACCTCCAAGGGAACTATTAGCAGCCAAGTCATGTCTGGCCATGAACTTTAAGGCACCCTCTGCAAGGATACACAACCGAGGCAGCCTAGGGCAAAGCAGGAAGATGCCTGGAGAATAAACTGAGCTCCTGACATTTTAAAACCACACTGATTTAATATTTCTGTACAGGAAGGAAGGAAACAAGAGATAAAGCAAGATTGGAAAAACAGAGCCCTTTGGGGTACTGAAATGCTGGTTTTGATCCTTAAGCATCTTTATAATAGATTCCTTGGAAACACCCAGACTATATTGACATATCTTTTAATTTATAAACTCTGAGTGCCCATGTCAATAAATTATGAGACTCACATGCTCAGTGATACCATTCAGCTATTTCCTGCTTCTCTTCTGCTGAAGACTGACCCAGCAAACAGTGGCTAAGAAGGACAGCTAAGCTGAATCTTGTCCTGTGCCACCACAGTCCAGACCTGGCAGCAGGTGAGACTTCTGCTGTAACTGACAAGAGATTTTTTTGTAGTTTCAAGAGAATATGGGTAAATATGCTTTTTGTTGTATACTTTCCACCGCTGCTAAAACATTGCCTGCTCATGCTTTCTTCAGCTGGCTTCTGAAATGTCTCCCTCCATGAAAAACCTATTCAGCAAGATTTTCTCCTATTTATTTTCTGTTTTCCACTGTTTATACCACTCTGCTCTGACCTTCATTACTAATCCTCACTTTCTTTATACATCAAGTCCCACAACTTGAAATTAACTTTTTCTTTGAAAACTACCCTCTGCACCACATACAAGCTCAGTCTGCCTTCTGTTCAGCAGTTTTTTTCTCAGACACAACGTCAAAGAAAAGCAGAGAAAAGCAAAGAAAAACTTTGGGCATGAGTAACGAAACCAAGAGAAGATTTTTGTTTCATGTGGCTCTCCCCCAACACCCTTTCCAATCCTACTAATGTACCCACTTATTTTGTAGTATATTGGCACAAGCTCAGCAGCCCATGAGCTTCCATTTGAACTTAGTGCTGTGTAGACCTCAAAGAGCAAGGTCCTTACAGGCGTATAGGTATCAAAGTGCTTTGGTACATTTGGATTTCACGGTTCTTAGTTTATCTGTCTTCCATGGGATGATTTGCAAAGAAGCAGTGTAAATCCAGTGAAATACCTGGATTTACCTAGAGTAGAGGAAACCAGCTTGGGAGGGAGTCTGTCTGGAAGCTGATGGGGCCTTGCAGTGATGGTCAGAGTAGGCAGGGACACATCTGTGTCCATGGAAGCTACCTAGTCTTGGTGCGCAATACCAGCTGTGTTTTGGGTGTCAGTAGCATCATGTGGAAACCAGAAGGGAACAGCAGAAGGCAAGGAGATAGCAGGGAGCAGGAAAGGACAATACTGTGAAAATCAGGGTCCACCTTGGGCTGGTGCTCCTAGAAGCAAACAAGCCTTCTCAGAGAGTGAGCAAGTGCCCTACTTTAGCATCTTCCTTCTTTCACTCTAATTAAATGGAGCTGAATACTTTCTGCCACCTCCACACGGTGTGGGGGTTACAAAGCTGCCCAGCAAGTCAACTCCCATTGCATATCTGGAAACTCCACCCTTCTCCATGGAGATAGTATTCTGCAAAACCTCTTTCCCCCTTTCCAAAAACTGCACTACTTTTGAACACTGCAACATTGCTGCCTGCAACACTTTGGAAGTCTTATGTGAGTCCCATGAAGAGCTGTTTCACCAAGGTTGTATCATTATCCATGTGTTTTTGATAATATTTTCCTAGTTTCTTGAGTTTCAGTTGCAGCTTGAGGACTTAATGCTCATTTTAATATAAGGCTAAGAGAGTTCATATTTCTCAGATACTACAAGAGGAAGAAGTATTTGTGGGGGCCATTTGTACATAAGCATCCTGGCTCACTCTGAGTCACAGTGACACCCCAGTGGGGATAGCGTTGTCCTGGTCTGTCTACTGCAGCTCAGTATGAAATCCTCCCCATTTTGTGGAGCAGTTTCCAGCCGTCTGCTCCTACTCCTTGCTCTGCATCCACCTTCACACCCAGCAACAGTCCCCACAACAAGAGTTTAGTGCAGTGAGGGCCCTTGCCAAGTGTTCTGTGTGTCCAGCCGTGTCCTGCACCAAGCTGTCTGCCAAGGCAGCACAGAGCCTGCAGTTGCTTCCAGCAGTGGCTTCCTGGCAGGGCTAATGTGCTCCAGGAGCTCCTGTAGGAAGGGGCATGACCAGGGCACTGAGCATGCATGCTGAGCACCGCAGCTTTTTCTGGGTGCCCATCCTAACTGTCTTCCCATGGGAGGCTTGTGAGATGTACCATGGCTCTGTCCCTGATCCTCTGCTGGCTGCAAGAGGGTTTCCTGCATTAATGGCAGGGCTGCTGCTGCAGTGAGCTCTGAATGGCACCAAATGGGCTCTGGGTCTCAGTCACCACATCCTTCCTCTCCCATGTACTGGCTGTGCCCAGGATCTGGCTTTCAGGGGCAGTCCTTGGAAATTAATCTGTCACCAGGGTCCTGCAATCCCCCCTGCAGATGTCACTGCTGCCACACAAATCCCTGCCGTGCAATGCTCCCATGCTGTTTGCAGTAGTAGGGAATGTGACAGGGTAGCTTTGCGCATTTTTCTTCCTTCATGGATTTTTCTTGTCACTGCTCCTACACTCTAGACTGGAACAAGGCCTGAATAATTTCCAGCTCCTAGTGGCATACTGTTCTCAATTCACTGCAGAGCTGACATATGTCTGGAATGGAGCAGGAGCTCTTACACTGCTCACCATGTTTAGTGCTTGCTGCAAAAGCTCTCTTCCAAAAGACCCCACTGATAAAGCAGTGGGTTACGATGCCAATTAATCAGTGCTCAGACCATGAGGTCTGGACGGTATTCTGGTTGTTTTTCTGCTGCTGCTTAGGTTGTTTAATATTTTATTTGTTTGTTTTCCCCCTATGCTACTGCTGAGGTGACAGGATAGCCCTTGGCTCTCATAGCCTTAAGCCATGTGAAACACTGGGGTCTTTCAGCCTTTTTCTTGGGAAGCAGTGGAGGGCTGGATGCAGACTGCCAGTAGTTTCCTGCACTGACCCCCTCAGTCAACTCAGCAACCAGAACATAACTAGAAGTCTTTTGTGCTAAAGTTCATGCTTATATTTGTAGTTCTGGTCCTGCCTATCCCCTGTCCCTCCACCCTGTTACAGCTTTGTGGAGCTCTGACTTGGTTTCTTTACACTGCAGATCCCTGTTTGTAAAGTCTTTTAATCTTCTGGGCCCATTCACAACTGAACACACTGTATTGAATCCTCTCCCTTCTTTTAAAGTAGTTTCATCAAACCTGTCACTGCAGAGGAGATCCTTTGCCTCTCCATTTGCTTTCCCATTGTGCTGGGGCCTCTAAAAGCCACCTGAAACAAAATGAGGTGCACTATCTTCACCTTCTATGGTGCTGTGCCAGAAATTATTGATAAAATGCTCTTCTGTAGTCCTTACCTACATTGTAAAAAGCACTCTGAAGTACATGCCATTTCAGCTATGCAATGGGGTGACAGGGGACTTCAAATATCCAGAGTGTGTTACGAAACAGATAACAACAGCTGGTAACAGCAGAACCAACCGCAAAATTCCTGAGCTGCTGCCACCCACTGGTGTCACTGAATTACTTTTGCAATGTCTGAATGCCCCCTTGCAAAAGTCCAGTTTTCACTTTTAATTCACATACAATCCAAAGCAGATGCCAAGGAGTTCCTTTTCCCACTGTGTGCCACTGAGTCCAGTACACCATTCTTCTTGGCACAGAGCAAGGAAAGGCAGAGGAAGACAGAAAGCCTCTCCCGTGTTGAGAAGACAGCAACACTTTTTTCAGACAGAGGGAATGGAAATGATGGATAAGTTTTCATTCAAAGAAGCTTGTTCTCTGGCCCATTTCTTGACTTCCATTTGCTAACTAGAAAGTAAATCCACAACTGATTTTCTCCATAGCATTTCTGATACTATTTGCACAAGGAGAGGAGAGCTGGTGTCATGGAAAGCATGGACTGGAAGCAGCACTTGTCCCTAGCCAACACCCACTAAAATCACCAGTGTTCCCTGCTGCTTCCCACAGAGAGTTGTAAATACCTGACTATTCCCAGCACAGGGAGGGGCAGAGGCTGGCATGAGCCTGGCTAGATCCCAGCAAGTCCCTGTGTCCCTTCTGAGTGCACCTGGTGCTCTGGCACCTCCCAGCTCTTGCAGGGAAAAGCTGGCAGCAGCTCCCTCGAAGGGGTGAGGGATGGGATCTCCCCTGGTCTGGCTGACCATGAAGGGGGAGTGAGGGGCAATGGGCAAGCAGCTGGTTGCTGCAGCCAGGCCTGGGATAAATGGACAACTGGCTGAAAGGGTGTGCTCTGCCATGCAGGACACTGGGGCTCCTGCAGGAAGCAAGGAAAGGTAGGTCATGAGATTAATCCTAAAGCATATTTGGCCTTTGCAAACCCCACAAGCATGAGAGTGGAAAAGAAATGTGCAGGGATGCTCTTGTTCCTGCAATTGGCACCACCAAGCGCAGAGAGATCTCTCCCACCTCTAGAGAGAGAGAGAGATACCAAGTTAAGAACCTCAAGAAGACACCGACTGACTGCCTTGGGAGGTGGGACACAGGCCACTCTCTTCCAGCCACGCGCAGCTTCCAGGGGCACACCCTTCTGCAATAACGTGAAGAAACAGGCGGTTTTATAGAAACACAACACAGGTTTCTATTTTAATGAGAAAATAATTATATACTTGCATTGTAGGCCTCACAGTCACTATAAAACAAAAGCAGGATAACATTTAAGTGGTTAACATACAGAAAGCCAGATATTGTTGAAACTGGTTGATAAGTCATGACAAAGATGCTGCCTTTTTGTTGCCAAACATGTCAATGCTATTCTATTTTCCCTCAGAAATGTCAGTACAGAGCAAGATGAAGCCCAAATTGGCAGCCTTAAAAACAAATTTTTCAGAAAACCTGCACTGTAACCCCAAACCGATTATAATCACAAATGCTAATGGTTAACTATTTCTCAGTACACAGTTTCATTAAAACCAGTCTTTGCCACGGGAAAGGATCTGAGCGTTTCTTTTGTGGAGACAAAGTTAACTCTGCAATAGTGCTCTTTTGTTGCATTTGATATAGTCATATATAGATAGATATGTATTACTGCCGTATACTTATAAACACCTAAGCTTGGTAGCATGCAAATGAAATAACAGAGGCAAGTAAACTGCATCTCACTCTTGTTACCACAGCACTGAATGTGCTGCTGACTAAAAGTGTCCATAATTTCTGGAAGAGAAAAACTGTGCTGGGTGAAAAGGCTGTCTGTCCTGGACTGAAATACTTTTGTTGCAGGGGCTGAAAGCAAATGCTCCTGTCACAGAGAACAAAGCATGGAAAAATGTCTAATAATGGGTGATTACGTCTAATGATGGCTTCCAGTGAGAATGCTGGAGGGAAAAACAGGCCTACAGACTAAAAAAAATAAAAATGCAAGCTCCTGGGAAGGCAGTCCAGGGCTGACCCAGCTTTCAGGAGCAAATACTGGGGGGCACTCTGATGTGTGCCATTTAATGCAAGACCACCACACCAGAGACGCCATCCCCCGTTCTCAGAAAACCCCTTTTTCCTAGTCTCTCTTAATCTCTCTCCAAAGGCCAAGAATCTTCTTGACACAGGTACGTGGAACTTACATCTGCAGCTATGTGACACTTGGCCTCACTAGTGCTGCATTGGTGCTTTTCCTGCAGCTGCATGCTAACAACCCGCCTTGAGACATGAATCACACTTGATTACCATGCCTGAAAAACAGGTCCACTTCATTAGATAGTAATTCCTGTAATTCCTTCACAGGCATGGAGCTTCCCCACGGATGAGCTTGCTGCCCTCATCACAGTGAACTCTCAGTTCAGCAGGTTTTCTTCAGTTCAACAGCACTCACGAAGAAAATGCAAAGAACTGAGTCAATGGGTAGATATAAATGTATTTACTACAGTTCCCTAAAAACAAGCCTCAAAATTCTAAGTGTCCATGAACAGAAATCACATGCTGGAGGAACTGAAGGGTGGTGGTCGTACATAATTTGGTTGCAAGCTCTGTGTTTGTTTAAGAAAAGCACCAGAGTATGTTCACAGTATCGGTAGTCATTTAAATGAGCTCACTGTTTCAGGATAAAACAGCACAGCAGGTCGCGAAACCAAGGAAAGGCTTAGGGAGGACACAGTATTCTGGCTGATGATTTTTTTAAAAGATGTCAAAATAATAATTGATTATTAAAAAGAAAGAATATTTTTAAGAGAAAAAAGGTTTAGTGTCTTTTTTCCCATCACCTCCCAAACTTTTTGGTTTCTAGTCCAGAAATTATGGTTCCCAGTTGTAAAATATTCCTATTGTATTGCTTGGTGATAAGAAAGAGTAAACCCGCAGCCTCTATACTACATACAAATACAAAGCACAAGAATAAATACCACATTTCTTTTCCTAATCGTCAGCTTACAAAACTGGTCAATACTTTGCAATTGTGACTCATGCAAATACCATGTTGGGTCAAATTTTAATATCACAAATACTGCATTAACTCAGTGCCTTATTTTTATATCCCCTTTCGGAAAAAAATAAAACAAAACAGCACTCACCCCTATAGCTGGTAAACAGCTGTGGAGAAAATAATCAGTACACACACTGCCATACACTTTATGGTATGTCAGCCTCATGCACTCACCCACACACCCACACCCACACCCACACACCCACACATCCACACTAATCCTTCACTGCTGATCCCAAGCCTAAGCAATAACTAAAGGCTCTATGGTTTGCTTGTAGCGCTGAAAACACTGGCTGAACGGCTAAAATAATATTTTCTTCCCTTGTCTGCTCTTCCTTGCTCATTCCTTCCAACTCATGATGCCCTTTAGCATTTTTGTTGCCTGGAAACGTGAAGACTTCCACAAAGCACTCTACTTCAAAGGCTTTTTAAGTTGTATAAATATAGTTGAAGACATACCTATCTTTCTTCTTTATTTCATACCTCTTTCTAGGCCAGAGTCTGGCTTAGTTCATTTATTGCCTCATTTAAAAATTAAATGTCCTTTATTTGTATCCCTTTCCCACTACCTTTCTACTTGAAATTTTCCATCTTCTAAGATTTTACATGTATGCCACTCTTTCCCACCCCACCATCAAAAAATAGTTGTCATCCGCTAAATACAGATTTTCTACTTAGAAACTTTGTTGCGTAAATATGCTCTGAGAACCTGGAGTTCAGGTGATATTGCAAGCATATAGGATCCTAAAGCTAAGGTAATCCATTTGGCTTAGCTCTCATCCCCATCTATTCCACTCCTAAATTGTGATGGCTTGTGTTTGCAACACAAGGACTGTTTGACTGAGTTTGCTGGATTGTACATTTGCAGTAACTGCCTCCCTGTTTGTTGGGTTTTTCTTCTTTTAAACAGATAAATTACTAGAAAGGGGAGCAGAACCCATGCCCCCACCCCCCCCAAAACAACCAACCCAATCCCAAACCCAACCCTTCAGTCTCCTCAAAGAAATAGAACAGAGGGCAGTATCTTTGTGTTTTGTGGCTGGATAAGAGTATGCCGAATTAATGCCGACGGTCTTTGTGCAGCGGCTGTGGGAGGTGAAGGAACTGCAGGAGGTTCTGACAGGAGCTGCTGGGTGGACCGTGGTCCTGGGGGCAAGCAGGGCTGGCAATTCAGTCAGTGAGAAACACAAGTGTGGGCCCTGGCCGCAGACTGCTCCACGAATATCTTCCTGCCACATGCCTGCAGCCTGTCTGGTCCACGGGCACAATCACCCTCTTGTGCCCACCCCCAAGGGCTCCCACCCCCTGCACCCTCTCCATTGCATTATTTCAGAGGGGAGATGGAGGGAAGAAGAAGGGGCTGTTTTCTAGGTGTGTTGTTCCTGTAGTTTTAGGATTGCCAGGAGCTGGATCATTTCTGTGTCTATGTGCATCGAGTTTGTTGTGTATTTAATAAATATTGGACTAAAATGCTGCTGCTTTCATGGTGGGTTTTTGTGTTCGCTGTTTTTTTGTTTTTTTCCTTTCTTCCTTTCTCTTGTTTTTGGTTCCGGCATGCCTGGTTGCTGTCTTCACACTGCAGTGTGGTTACTCGTCCTCCTCTCGGTTGGCATAAATGCCAGCTTCCCAGCGCAACGCCAGGGCACTCTTCCTGCGGTTCACCCGGGTTGCCTCCAGCACCTGGTCAGGAAAGAAAAGGAAAGCACAGGATGTCACTCAGCTGGCCCTGCCTCCAGGCTGTCCCACACTTTGCGGGCAGGCAGGCAGAGACCAGCCAGGTGGGCAGCCAGGCCAGCCCTCCCCATGGGGCTCCAGTGCCACACCTGTGCAGAAAACCAAGACATGCAATGATGTGAAAGTGGGGGGATGGCACACAGGAGCAAAGCCACACCACAGGAGGACAGAAGTGGTAGGAGCTGCGTGGCAGCATCCAGCTCTCTGCAAGGGAGCCTCAGCTGCAATTGCTCTGTCCCAGGGTCTTGGCCCTCTCCCCAGGGCCAAATTTACTTTTGTTTCAAACTAAAACCGCACACCTTCAGAACCACGAACCAGCAAACATCCTTCAGCTTTCTCCAGAGGCTGCTCTGGAGCTGCACAGGGAGCCCAGGAAGCAGAGAGCTGCCTATTCCAGCACATCACCCTCTCAGGCACCGCCTGCCCCCAACCCCTGCCCCTTCTCTTGGTCCTTGGGCTGCAGCTACCACACACTGTGATCAAAGTGCTCCTGGGGTGAAGAATTACCCTATGCACATGCAAAAGGAAGATGGGCCTGATACATTTATACGTATTTCATATACACACATCATACACACAGTATATGCACACACTCCGTACCTATTTATACAAATGTCAATTACCCTCAGTATGTTGCAACCATCCCTTCCAAAGAAGCAAACTTTTGAATCTTTTTACGTCAGTTTAAAAAAATCCCACAACAAACACATGACTCTTCACTGAAGCAATGCTGGCCATCCCTTGACCCTAATACTTCCTGCAAGCTGCTCTGCACATCCCTGACTGCAGAAGAGTAGAAGATCTTTATGGGATGATAGTATTGTGTTCTTCTCTGAATAAAGTCACAAGCAGTGAGGACTTAAGCCTTGACTAGAATAAAAGTGATTTAAGACTAAAGAAATTCTTCTTTCAGCTTGTGACAAGCTGTGGTTGGAAAACTACACAGGCGCTAGGCTGCTGTATAGGCAGTATCAGAAAACCAGCTCTGTCAGCTGAAATTGCAGGCCACCATAACTTTGCTTATGGGAATGCGAATGCACTACTGCATTTATGAGAATTGTAGCCTCTAGACCTTCATTCAGGAGCTGAAGATAGGATGGAGTTTTGCCAGCATTAGGGTTTTTTTTGCCCTCTTAGTTCCTTTTGACTATGACTATGAATAAGCCAAGGAACTGAATACAAAATCTGGCAACAAGACGAATTTTAAGACAAATTTTAACAAAAGCTTAATCTCATTCTCAGCACTGACCATGGCCACAAAGTTAGTCCAGGTCCACTAGAGGGATTTTGTTTAGAAATTTTGCCCAGAATCATGCTTCCTCTTTTTGCAGAACAGCCACCAGAAGGAGGGATGAGGACTGAGTGTTTTCTGTTCTTCCTAGCAGAGGGCAAATGTGCTCATAAACCTAGCAATGAAAAGAGAAAGAGAAAGAGAAAGAGAAAGAGAAAGAGAAAGAGAAAGAGAAAGAGAAGAGAAAGAGAAAGAGAAGAGAAGAGAAGAGAAGAGAAGAGAAGAGAAGAGAAGAGAAGAGAAGAGAAGAGAAGAGAAGAGAAGAGAAGAGAAGAGAAGAGAAGAGAAGAGAAGAGAAGAGAAGAGAAGTGAAGAGAAGAGAAGAGAAGAGAAGAGAAGAGAAGAGAAGAGAGGAGAGAAGAGAAGAGAAGAAAAGAGAAGAGAAGAGAAGAGAAGAGAAGAGAAGAGAAGAGAAGAGAAGAGAAGAGAAGAGAAGAGAAGAGAAGAGAAGAGAAGAGAGAAAAGGAAAAGAAAAGAAGAGAAAAGAAAAGAAAAGAAAAGAAAAGAAAAGAAAAGAAAAGAAAAGAAAAGAAAAGAAAAGAAAAGAAAAGAAAAGAAAAGAAAAGAGAAAAGAAAAGAAAAGAAAAGAAAAGAAAAGAAAAGAAAAGAAAAGAAAAGAAAAGAAAAGAAAAGAAAAGAAAAGAAAAGAAAAGAAAAGAAAAGAAAAGAAAAGAAAAAAAGAAAAGAAAAGAAAAGAAAGAAAAAAAAAGAAAAAAAAAGAAAAGAAGAAGAAATCTGAAGGAAAAAATTGGTCTGGAGCATCAGCCTGTAAGCTCTGTACTGGAGTTACTCCCATATCAAATGACTCAACCATAAAAGACACCTCAACCTCAACAATGGAGAAGCAAAACTGAGGGTGGGTATCAGTGCATCACTCACCATAAATTTTAAACTAAAACTGTCACTATATTTTAAAATAAGGTCTGTGGAATTTCGCCTGCAAAAATATGTCAGCTGAAAGGAAAATGGATTTTACATAGTTTAGAGCAGTTTGAAATCAGCAGCTTCTTTACTGGAATCACAGCATTGTGATGGTCTCTGGTGATGGATTGCAACAGTTAGGACACTTAAACTTTGAAGATTCCTGCTTTGGATCAGTCAGCTTCTATTTGTCTTAAAAGATGGCAGTGGGGTTTCTTCCATCTATCCCCGGTCTGCACAGCTATCCCAAAGTTTGTCTGCTTCCACAAATGCTGCTGGTTCTCTAAGCAAAACTGTATCTGGATTCATGTCAGAGGTACCATGAGGTCACCGAATGTGACTTGGATCTTGCAGGAAAGCAAGTTTGGCTCAGTGTTAGCACTACATGGTACAGTATATAAACGAAAGGTCCTTTTGAATAGCTATTCCAGAATTATTATTCTAATCTACTGAAAAGAGTGTTTGACCTAAAACAACCCTTGTTTTTACAAGGCTGTGACAGTTTTAGACCCGCTAGAGGAAACAGTGGCATAATTATAGCACGCAACTGGAATGACTGAGTGGGGAATTGGGACCCCTCAATGGAGCATTGAATTCGTGACCCGGGAAGCTGCTTGCCTAAAAATAGCCAATTATCTCAATTTTAAAATATTTTTGGCTCGTATCAGGGCTGACTCTAGATCCATAAAGAGTAAAGCACACCCAGGCTCTCCATTGCAAGTCTAAAATGCTAACTCAATGCTTCACAAGCACCCTTCTTGATGATGCCCTGCATCATCTGAGTGGGTGCAGGCAGGGCCAGGCTTGGGGCTCAGGGTGCCCTAAGGCAGCCAAGACTGTCCAAAGAGCCATAACTGCATGCAGCAGGAAGATTATGACGCAGATGCTTCACTTAGGCCTAGGCTTCTTCAGCCTGTGAACAATGTCCTAATGAAAAGGTCACATCAGGGAAAAAAAATAAAGTTACATAAAATGTCTTATTTGGCAGAGGTGATTTGAATACCTGCTGTAGTAGAATGGGAAGAGCTTGGAGAGCAGAAGTAGGTGTGAGGGAAAGACAAAAGATATGTAGGGCTGTAAAAACTGCTTTTCACCCTCTGCAAAAAATTTCTTTCTGGATCTTGTGTTTGCAGCTTGAGGTCTTGCTAAGAATTGCAGAGGGGTCTTTCCTTGAAGATTTCATTTATTTTTTGAGGATTTTTTTTGGGAAAAAATATTTTTAAACAGCTGCCACTGCCAGGTGTATCAATAATATTCTAATCATCCTAGAGATGGAGACTGACCTATACTGAGTTTTCCTCCCCAGAATTAACAAATCCAGGACACAGATTACTGCTTTAATAACTGCTTTCTTTCTGACAACAATAGAAATATATATATATATAGATATATATATATATAAAAAATATATATTATATATATGCTTTAGACCAAATAATATTTATCACAACCACTGAAATAGTGGTGTTTTTTGAGTAGTCAGAAAACTGACTGCTATATCGTGGAAGACAATTCTTGTTGAACATAGTAGCAAAACTGATGTGGAAGCGAAACAGTTTTTCTAAGGTTTAATATTTAACTGATTCTTCCCATCTGAATCTGGAAGGACTAAAAGAAAAAAAGAAAATAGAAAATGCAAAGGTCTGCACATCTAAAATCTGTGAGTACTGTGTGGTAAAGTTGTTGCAGAAAGCACATTCACGGAGCACAGCGTACATAAAGAGATGGAAGCACAAATGCAGGAAACAGGCTGCCTGCTCCTGCAGATGTGAGCACTCCTGCTTAGGAATGATAAACTAAATGCTTTAAATAAAACTAGAACTACCAAAAGAACATCTTTTTCTCCAGCATGTAAAGTATTTTCCTTACTGTACCTATTTAATGCTGTTTACTGAATACTCAGACTACTAGTAAACACAGTGAGGAGCTGGGAATCTGAGATTAAAATGTGTTTACTTGAAACAGGGCAGTGGCAGTATTAAATTGCTGCTTCTCAGTATTAAAACATGAACTGTGTGCCCCATGCCATCAAATCTAGTATGTTCATCTTCTGCTTTGTAACACAAAAATTTCAGCACTTGCTTTTAATGTTGCATAAATGTCACCTTACTGCAGTTATCTGCTACAGCATGATCGGTATTAAGGAAACTCAAGCTAATGTCCTGTACATTTGAATATATGTATAGCTGTACAGCCGAAAGCAGAAAGTTTTGAAGATAAAAATGTCCTATATAGGGGCATGCACATAAGTCTCTTTAAACAGCAGTGGGATGTGCTTTTAGTATAGGCTGCAGGAATTTGGGGGTGATACAACAAATCATCCCAATGAAGCAGGATGCAGTGGTTGTGGTAGCTGAACTCCAGCAGTTTCTGTGCCTTGCTGGGGGGCTGTTTTCTGCTTTCCAGAGTGGAGCTGTCAAGATGAACGCATGGAAGCCCCTGCTCTCAAGCCAGGGCAAGCACAGCTGGGACAGCTACAGTGCTGCCAACGATGATTAAAAGTGAGCCAGTTGCCTGCATCAGAGTGCATTTTGGAAGACTGGTGAACAGGAGACAAAGATCGGCTGTGGGGTTAGTAGAGAGTAGGGGCATATCATGCCTTGAGTCTTGCTGTTCTTTCTGAAATAACCTGTCTGGTTTCAGCTGAAGATTTCCAGTGAGGATCACATGGTTTCTTCAGTCTGAGGTTGGATACTGGGGAATACCCAGAGAACATACTTTCACCTGCATGAGGAATTGCTGTGTCGTTTTTTATTTCTAATCCCTTTTCCATTCATACACATTCTTTTCCAGCTCCTTGTTCTTTGTATCATTACCATTACACACGGTGGACACAAAACTCTTCCCCCCAGCAGAAGACCATGGCCTGAGCCTGTAAAAACTACACCTGAACTTCTGCCTCTCACACAACATCAAACACTCTGATCACTACTTGCTGTTCACAAACCTTGACTTAGATTATTGTGCAGCTATTATGGAGGAGAAAAGGCACAACCTGTGTTTAAAACCAGGACTCTGAAAACACACTGCCCTTGTACTGATTTAACTATCTACAAATACACAAAGATCAATCACTGGTTTGTATCAGTGAGATAAAACCCACTCTAAATTATTTAATGAATGGGAAATGGCATAGTCTTGTCTTTGCTTTACTCTCCAGGTCAGAAAATGTGCATGTACTTGTCTTGAGGTAGCTGATGTGCTATATAGATAATAAATAAATATATTATGAAATAGGGAAAAATGGAAGATTCAGGTTTATTAAAAAGTACTGATGTTGGACAAATGAGTATCAGTCACTACCACAATCTGCAGAGAAAATTACAGTAATTTGAAATTTACACATTACTGAGCACCTCATTCTTAACAAACATTGTGAAAGTGTAATTAGTATCAACTACCTGCTCTTAAAATTACTGCCTTTGGCAAAGTCCAGCTTTGTGGGGACTGTGCCAATTACCACTTTGCTAAAATACCAGATGTCATTGTAAATACCCTTTGTTTGGCAGATTTGGGTTTATTTCACCCTGAGACAAACACTGATGCTAAGTTGTGGGACTCTGATCAGTCATCACATCACAGCTGACAGGGACAAGGAAAGGTTCACAAAATGGAACAGACTGAGGCCATGCACTTGGATCTGACTCTTCCACGGATGAGACAAAGGAAAGCCACAGAAGTTTCATGCATCTGAAGATGCTTGGATCCCAGGTTTAGCTTTGCCAGCAAAATGGTAAGAGGGTTCAAGGGAAAGTTCTCATTTCTCACCTCAGGAGTGCTTCAGTCCCAGGCAACAGCTCCCATCCCTTTAATTACAACCTCTCCCATGGCACAGAAATTTTAACTAGAATCCAAGGGTTAGAAGACCAGCCACACAAACATTTGCTGATGAGAAATATAAAGGAATATCACACACACATATTTTTTTATATGGAATGGCACTGGCACACACCATAAAAATGCCAACTGCAGCAACATGCACTTGGAATCACCATGCAAGAAGAAGCAAAAATAAACAAGCACTTGAAAAGTACCTCAGAAGTAACCTTGCTAGACAGTAATTTACAGGTGTACTGGTAGAAAGGGAAAAGACCAGCATTAGTACATTGAACAAGCATGTTATAACTAGGAAACAAGAACAAATTACAGAAATTCCAAGAACTGGCACATTCCAGAGTACAAGACTTCAAGCAACTTAGTGTCATAAAAAATAAAAAGGAAAGATTAGCCAGTTTGGTGCTATTTTAATGGCGTTGCTTGGCCAGTCTCAGTCTTGTTTACCATCAGTGCTTGACCTGTTTTCTTGCTGCTGCTTCTCTTTGATTCATCTGCTGAAACCTGTACTGCAACACATCATCTGGAAGAAACTGCCCCCTTTCCTGAGCAGCACAGTTCTTCCAGGATGGGTTTGATTTGCCCTCTCTTTCTGAAGGGCATAACCTACAAGCCTTGACCAGAGAGGCCATGTTGTAGCCACTAAAGCCAGTGAAGCCACACATGAAACAGAAGGTGGTGATGCCAGAAGGAGAGACTAGGAAGGGTAAATGTCCTACTGAAACCACCCTCCTGTCTTTTGCTGTGTCTTACGCAGGGCAAAAGTGGATGTCTGTACATCAGTGCTGCTGGTGTGCTGAGCACGAGAGAGAGTTCTGTGGACATTAAACCTTTCCACAAATCTCTCCATTCAGGAGACCATGGCTGCTGTGCCAGGCACTCTGACTGCTCCCACGACTTGAGGAAGCCTCTGCTCTCCTCACTCACAAAGAACAACGCTGAGCCACAGTCAGCTCTCAGGACATAATACTCCAAATAACAGCTGCCTGTCTGGTCGTTATGCCCCTTCTCCCAAGTGCAGTGACTTGCTATTTTGTGTCTTTAGTTACAGAAATCCTTTTTCCTGACAACACTGTTCAAATGCTCTCTGCTGACAAATTAAAGCTATTTGTTTTTTAAATAACAGTTGCTTAGCCTGGACTGTAAAATATTCATATAAACTGACGGTGGTACAAGTGCAGCACTTCAAATTAAAATCATCTTTCCCTTGTCAATGGCAGAGTTGTTTACCAAAGGAGAGTGGAAAAAGCCAGGGAAAAGAAACAAAACACTCCTGCTGATTTCAGGAAGTTCTCCCTGGGCTTTCCAGGACACAGACCTCTAATAGGATTTTGGGTGAGCAGCAGTAAAAAATCTTGTTTGTCTTTATGCAGCGGGCTTACAGAAGAGGAGAATGACAACAAACCTCAAGCTGTGGGATAAAGTCTTTTCTGGTATTAATTTTCTGGGCTTCAGTGAATTCACAGAGAACCAGTGCACACCAAAGTCCCACAGTGTTGTCTGAGTACCACCAATGCTCTGGCAGTGTGTCTTTGGGCAGCCAGTGCCTGGGCAGCTTTAGCAGCAATGGAGAGCTGAAATGTCACCCAGAGCACTTCTCTGTGGTCAGACACTGCCCAGACCACTGACCAGCACTCTGGTCAGGACATCGCTTCCGACTGTAGCAGAGACCACGCAACTGTGCCCAGTCTGCTTTCCAGGGAGCACGTGTGCAGCTCTGCAAGCACTTGAGAAACTGTGCTCAAGTAAATGAGCAGGATCTGTGATTTCAGCCACAAGTCACCACTTCTTGTGGGCTGGGCAAGTTACCCTTCACAGGGGCAGAGGAAGAGCACAGGGTGAGTACAAGCTGAGTGCCACCCCATCAGTAGAGCAGCTGCTCTGAAGTTTCCAGCCACCAGGCTGACTGTCTGTGTGGGACTCCCAGAGCTGGTTTGCACAGTGGGCATTTTATACCAAACTTTTTTTATTTTTCCTCTCAGTTTCTGCAAAGGTCATGAGAATTGCCCTGCAAGCCTCTGAGCACCTGCAGGAAGAGATGCTCTGGGAAGATGCCAGGGAACAGCACTGACCAGAGCAGATGGGGGCATCCTGATTCACTGTGTGCTTTGGGGAAGGAGAGGAAACTAGCGAGTGACTTCTTCCTAAGATGTGGCCCCAAGATGCCACTGCCAGAATGAGACATGCTCCTGTGCACAAGCTGGCTTTCTATCTGCTGTAGAAGTCTGATGGACAATGGAACCTTGTTTTTCAGTGTCCTCAGTAGAATAAGGGACCAGAAAGTTTCTTGTGTGCACTGGAAATGAATCTATCTGCATTTTTGGTTAGCCAACAAAAGTGCATCGAGACCCCTCCATAGTTCATTCCTCCTGATTTTTGCCTTTTGCTACTCTGCAATATTCACAAGTAGTGATTAAAAGCTGCCAGACCAGAGCAGTATTCATGTTACAAACCTTCACTTACATCTACATCCATAATGAGAACCTGCCTTTAATGAACATTACTAGAAAGCAGTTTGCTGGAGCATCCTTGGCAGTAGGGTCATTGTTCAGCTATCTTTGGGAAATGTCTGGATGACTTTGGCATCAAACACAGCAAACACTGCGTCCATTTAAGGAGTTTGACACTGAACTTGTATCTTACTATCTTCTGCACTCATTTCACAACAGTAATGACTCTGAACAAGAAACAGCTCATGCTCTCTTAGGAGAAAGAGATTTTCCTGAATTTTGATACTTCCAGTTACAAAATCCACAGCTCTTCTTATTAGTGTCTCTAATAAAGAACACCTTACAGATAAACTCTACTACTGCTTGTGTGGAAGAAAGACAACAAATCCAGCAACAACGTGCTGGCTGTTGAAGGATCCAAGTTAACTTCTGAGACACTCCCTGTCTAGTTTCACAAGGGGTAGTTTCTGGGGAAGCTACCAACTTACAGTGAGGACTGAGCACACTTGGATTGGACTTCGGGGAGGATCTACAAAGACAGGTGTGAATACGTGCTTCGTCCACAAATTTCAAAGCGTCACTGAAATAACCCACTGGAGGGTCTTGGTGATATGTGAATTAACAGAATCTGCCAATTACAGGGCAGCTACCCGCTGCTCTTATTAGTTAACATAATTAACTGAAATGAAATGTGAGTTGCCTTTAATATTTGCAGTGACACACTCTTCCTCTTCACTGGCCTGCATCCTTCCATTTTGAACATCTGCCCCTTACAATGTGTTAAAATCCTTATCCACTTGCAAGGTGATCTGAGCAGATTCTGGTAAAATAACCTTTTTCAGCGGCTGTTGGTTCTCACAAGTCATGGTCTCTATCACAGAGCGAAAATGGAGAAGAAGAACTGCACTCACCGCACTGTCGTCCATCCTTTCTCGTCTCTTGGTTTTGTGTGTTTCATAATCCTCCATGAGGGTCTGCATCAGGTTCTTGGGTCGCTGGGCTCCTGCAGACTCCTCAGGAGGAGGGTCCAGCTGTGAGGCAGGGCCTTCTGTGGTGGGGGATGCCGGAGGCTTGATCTTCTCTATCTTCCCTGCAATGATATGAAAAAGAATGACTCATTCTAAGCTGAGGACTCACAAATTGTTTAGCAAAGATGAACAGCTGGACAAGCATTTTCAGCAGGCTTTGAATGAACACAGTTTGGAATGATGTCTGAATAGTGAATGAGGATGGTCATGGACTTTTAAAAAAACCCTCTCCCTCTTCCTGTAACCCACTACAGCAAAACATGACAAAATTTTTTTACAAAACCACTGTTTACAAAAGTACCTGCTTGAAATACCCTTGTTTCCTCCTACAGGACACATTTCTGTGATTTGGAAATGTTTGTAAGATTCTGGAAAACTGCAAGATGGTTATTTTCTCGCTCAGCCATGCAACACTCAGGGACCATGCACAAGACATCCAAAGAAGGCATCTTGTTAAACACAGCTGCCTTCTCTTTTTCCAGTGCTTTTTTACCTGCTTTGTAAGCAAGAAAGGCTTTGGGTCAATCCCCAGTGCTGCTCTTCCATACAGCAGTTTCCTGCAGGTTGCACAGGGTGCTCCTGTGGTAGAGCAGGATCATGTCCTACAAATTTTTGGTTCAGATAGGGCCTTTGAATTTCCTCCTGGTTGAAGGAAAGCCAGAGAAAACTACTTTTTCTCTCTGGCTGAGCCCATTGCACCCCATGGAAGGTCACTATTTTGAGCACAGTGACCCCAAGGCATCAAGTCTTTGAAATAAGACACTTTAATGAATGTAAAAAAAAAAATATCACAAAAAGAGAAAAATACCCACTGCAAACCCCTTAAAACTACGTGAAATAATCAGAAAAATCATGCTGATTTTCAGAAAACTTGTTGCTGAAACAAATGAACACCCTAGCTGGTCCTTCAAAAAACATCATGACAGTTGCAGCCACTAGAGAGCAGCCTTGAAATCTCCTGTAAGAATTAACAGGATTTATTCTAAAAATAAGAAGTGAGACAACACTGCAGAGGTATTTTTACAAGAACTCCTCTTGCCAAGTTTTTTTAAAATTTCTGATCAGTGTTGAAAAACCCAGAATGGTTAGTTTCTCATTACAGGCTTAATTGGGCAGGGCAGTGCTGAGGCTGGGAGTCCATCCTCTTTACATCACTCTACCAGAGACTGGAGGGAGAGTTTCTATGGGCCCAGGCTCTTCTCTGTTTTGCTCCATAGATAAACAGGAATTATGCTGCCAAAGCAGAGGCCCACAGTAAGTCCTGAGCTGCCCAGCTGCACCCACGTGTGACAGCTTAGATTGCTCAGCAGGAGAGACTTGAAACTAATGTCACCCAGTGGGCAAAAAAGTGCGGTGAGAATTAAAGGCCAGATTTCAGGCCAGATTTCAGGCCAGATACCCTGCTGTATTACTTTGTTCTTACACTAGAAATTGCCTCGGATGGATGGATGTAGTGGGGGAAGAATGAGGTTTCTCAGATGTCTGCCCAATTTGCACCTTCTCCAGGGATACAGACACACCACAGGATGCTCAAATCTATGGACAAGTCTGGTGCCTGAAAAGAGATCCTTCCACTCCCCTTCACGTGAAAAACAATGCAAATTGCAGGATTTGGGATTTCCATTTAAAAAGAGGATATCTTCAAGCAGAACTACTCGCCCTGGATGGAAGGCACATCAATTTTCACGATCAGAGAATTTTAAAAACCATTAACGTTGGAAAAGACCTTCAAAATCATTGACTCCAAGCCTTGTATTGCATGTATATACATACATGTATGCAATATATGTACATATATTATACATATGCCTATTTATTTGAGAGCTCTAGCATCCCAAATCTACATATACACTTCTACTTTTTACTTAGAGATGCTGTTGAAATTTTTTTAAGACATCTGCATAGCAGAGAAAAATCTTAAAAATATTTCAGCAGGACAGATTGTTTTAGGAAACCAGTCTGTGCTGAAGTCAAGGGATTCCTGAAGTACATTAAAAAAAAAAGATCTCTCAAGTACTACAGAGCCTCATTACCACACCAGGTGAAACCTGGACTTCTTTGCTCTTCTTGAGCCCTAGGTGAGCAAACAGTGAATAAAGAACCTCTCAAAGATTCCCTCACTTCACAGACATCCTCCACTAGGGAGGGAGTAAGAAAGGAAATGGCAAATGATTTGGGTTAGTATGCTCTTAAGGCACTCCTGGAAGTATTCTGGGGATGACTGATGAGCACTCCAGAGGAATCCTTGGAGAAAATGATTGGTTTTCCTTCTTTCACACCAGTGCCTATAAAGGGGTAAGGAAACAGCATCTTCTGTAAACATTTCTGCTCTAATCTTTCTCAAAATTCTGATTTTAAAAGGGAGTTCATGCATATGTATTATATCTGATCCTTATTTTGTACATGCACACAAGGCATTAAAAATTTTGCAACGACCACAAAATATCTTGCCCCAAAGCTTCTGCTTGTCTTCCCACCACACAAACATATCCTCGGGCTATGACTGAACCTGAGAAGCTTCCCAAACATAGGTCTTTATTAGAGAAAGACCGAAGTGGAAAATAGTTTTGAGACTGAAGCATTTTGTCTGACAGAGGCTTAAGCTCCACAGCTGCCACTCAGGGTAAGAAAGTAGAGAGAAGAAAGAAAAGGCCAGCACACACACATCCCTCACAGTTTAGAGGTATCGGACTGCTTGCATCTCTAAGCTGCAACTTCTGCACGAGGCTTATGCCACCCTCTGAAATTCTCTTATTTAGTTCATCAGCTGAGGGCAACACAAGATGAGCATGGTGGGCAGTTCTCGCTTGTGCAAGTGTTTGAGTGCCTGCACATGAGCACAATGTGTCTGCTGCCTCACCTGGCAATACTTTGGTGAAAAGCACCAAAAAGGCAGATGTGGCAGCTTCCTAAACTATCTCTCAGGCAGCTTCTTCTGCTAGGTACTCGCTGTCCCTCATCATGAGACAGCAGATATTAACAAAGGATTTGGCTCCAGATGAAAAGCCTTCACTGAACCAAGACCTCTCCTGTAATGATTTTCACACCTCTTTTTGAGGAACAGAATTACTTACAGACAGGCACTATAGGAACTTAAATACAAGTCCTTCACAGTCAAAGTTACTTCTAATAAAAGGAGTAACAAAACCCATGAGAATTACATCACCATGCTTACGCTGGATTCCTCTCACGTCACACTCTCACCATCCTGCTCAAATAAAGCATCAGACCGCCCCAAATGTTTTGCCCAGGAGAAATGCTGTACCCACTGCACCTTGTTGGAGGAAACCACCGTCTTGCTGTGCAGCTGCTCACACCATGCCAACTGCAGCAGGAGCTGCAGCAAAACAACACAGGAAATGTTCAGGCTTAAATAGGGCTCCTCAAATACTTTGGAATCCATGAAGATTATCCATACAGCAATACACTGGCACTTTTTTGGTCTTTCTTGAGTTTGCTTATGCAGGAAGACCCAACTTCTTTGGGAAAAATTCGCATAGGCTCTTCACCTTTCCAGGAGAAGGTCTCAAGTGTACAATTTCCACTGAAATTACAGTAATTTCAAGATTATAAGCTGCACTGAGTATAAGCCACACTTCTGGGTTTCAGCAACTTTTTGTTTTTTGTCCATATATAAGCTGCACCTGATTATAAGCCACACATTACAATACAGAGTGTGATAAAAGGTATCTATTCTATCACCATCTGTTGAGGGTGGGAGCAGTGATCCTTATCTCAACGGCAGGTATTCTGCTAATGGGCCATCCATTGAAACCAGGCAGGGCATTGTTCTTTATCTTTTCACAACCCATCCTTCCTCCAGCGAGTCATTTTCTGCTAATGGCCAATTGAGTCCCACTGTGTGACTGATAAAATTACTGCATCCCATTGGAAGTTGCTCCAGCCAGGGGGAAGAGCCCAACATTTCTTACCAAGAGAAAACAGAGGTTTTGGGACACTAAGGGAACCCCTTTCTCCACTGGACTCCAGAGGAAAACTGGATTTCTCCACATCACCACTGGACCTCCGGAGGGAAACTGCACCTTCTGCAGGAGCACTGCTCCAACTGAATCACATCTGCCACTGCAGGAGAATGCAGCCATCATTTAATCAAACTGCGACCAACACCCTGCCTGATGGGGTGCCAGGTTGTACTCTGACTTTGTCAGGGTTTGGAGTTTGTTTCTTTGTAGTACTGTGTTTCTATTTTAATTTCCCTAGAAAAGAACTGTTATTCCTAATTCTCATATTTTTGCCTGAAAGCCCCTTGATTTCAAAATTAGAATAATTTGGAAGGAGGGGGTTTACACTCTCCATTTCAAAGAGAAGCTCCTGCCTTTCTCAGCAGACACCTGTCCTCCAAACTAAACCAACTACTTTTCATTCTTTGTCCATATATAAGCCGCACCTGATTATAAGCCGCACTTCGGGTCCGGACCAAAATTTTAGTCCAAATGGTGCAGCTTATAATCGTGAAATTACCGTACTTAGTATCTCAATTCAGTGATGTGAAATGGGTTACAAGGTTGCTTCAAAGCACCAATAAATAATTTTAAAGGATAATTGTTAATAGTACAGAAGTTAAACTGAGTGTTACCATCAGTTTTATGAAGGTTCAGGGTGAGCAAAGCCAGCCTGTTTGCTATCCAAAGTTTTTAGCAGTTACTGCACACATGTATCTACATGAATTGAGTTAATCTGCCACACTTCAATTAAATTAAATGCAGTTCACTGCAGCCCCTTTTCATGGCTTGTCTTTATGCTACCTATGTGAGTATCCACTGGGTTCAAAGCAGTGAAGGGGAAAGTGGTAATAAAATTCAGGGAACACCAGGAATCCTACCAAAGCTACTCTGCCCAGACCACCACCTAAAAACAGCCTGATTGTTAGGCCATTGCTAATTAAGTTTATTATTATTACATAATGATAATATAATATATATAATCATATATTTACTATAATATTATTATTATTGCCTTCTCAAAAGAGCATGCACTTCCACACTTAAGGATTAGAAACAGATTTTTCAAATTTATACTTGACCCCTTAATCCTTTTCTGCTGAAATATCCTGATGTAAGTGCCAATTCTGTCTTTGGAAAAGGCAATTTGCTGACAGAAATACCTCTGTTTCTTCCTTATTATTATTATCATTGGTAGTAGAATTACTATTATTTTTCTTTGTGAAACAAGATGTACATTCTGCAGTACCAGACATATCTACAGCATATTCCTAACTGGAATTGGAAGCGGTTTTTCTTTTCTGCTCTGTATGTCACCTCTGCCCTGTCTATCCTAACAGCCCAATGTTTGTGCCTCTACCAAATTACATTCTGCCTTTTTTTTAACAAATATTGAAAAAATCCTGTAACTATTAAAAGGGAAGGGGCTGCAGTCTTCATGGGATTACATGGTGTTCCTCCACTTTATTTCTAAGGATGTCTGCAGGCAAGAACAGCAATACAGCTGGCTAAAGAGACAGCAAGGAAGAGGTAAACTGAGGTTTACACACCTTGCAATGCTAAGGGTGCTGAGCTGACGTCCTGCAGCTGAGCTATGATGAGCACATCTGCTGTTCAGAAAATTCTTCTACCAAAAGTAGAACTAAGAGGAACTTTGGCAATGTTCTTTGTGGCTTTTTTTGATCAATGACATTCTTAAACACTTCCACATATTCATCTTTTCCTAGAAATTATATCTTTGCCTTGTCACTAGCTGCAAATTGCAGTAGCTTGAGTCATTGGCTAAGAGATCCCAATTTTCTTTATTGAACATATGGCAGTTGGACATTTAAAGGAAACTGTCTGGAATGATTCATAATAAACAGAAGTTTATAATTTTCTCTAGAATGTAATTTACAACAAACATTTTTACAGGCACAAAGTAAATGCCTTGTTGTGTAGAGAAAGCAGGAGTATGCTTTCTCTTTTCCCAGAAGCTCATTCCCAGAATACTTAAAACAAGCATTAGTGTCAGCAGCCCATCCAATATCACTTCTGAGTAAAACACAATCATTATCTGCCCCATTTTGAGCACTTTCAGCTACAGATGATGTTGTTTCTGAACAGTCATGAGCACACTTTTATGAAACAAGTCCTCCTATGATGTCTGTGGTGCCCTGTATCGCACATCTTGTCACACATTTCTCAGAACACCTCCGATTAGAGAGGATCCTTATGAAAAATGCTGTACTAGAGAAGTTATAACAACAACCCTTCAAAGAAAAGACTGATATTTACTAAGTTTTTTTTAAAAAATACATGTTAAGATCACCCTCTTAGCAGAAGAAACAAAAGGAAATATTCACTATTTATGTGCGCCATAAAACTCCAAGTTCACAATCATATTGAGTAGTGGGCTAAATCTACATCTTATTCAAGCTTACCATGACTTTCAAAGGAAAATGACTACCACTAGCTTGTATTTACACCAGTGGAAATAAAGACAGTATGTAAGTATTCTTGGTAAAATGAATAATTTTTCATGATGACCACTGTTAATAAACCTCATAGGCACTTGCAAAGCATATGCAGGTATATGCTTAATAAAAATCGCTAGACAGAAATAAGCCTAGTGTGTGTTTCTGGGCTTTTTCAATATGTATTTTTTCTGTATTATATTTAGAATATAAAAAAGCACATTAGGACCAAAACCTCAAAACAGGAAGCAAAACTCACAGAAAAAGAAATCTGATTCATACCCCAAAATCTGCACATCTCCAGTACTTTTGCACTTCTTTAATGATGTGCAAGAGAACAGGAAGCCTACTAAGAAAGGCCTTGGATGTTTGTCTTTCAAACAGCCACACAGCTGTAAAAACTGCTGCAGTGCCTCCTTGAGACGATCCTAAATTTCAGTGGGTGGTCTGAGCAGCACAGCGAGGGACATGTCACGCTATAGTGTGGCAGTGGGTGAATACAGAAGGGGGTTTAGCAAGGATGATCAGCATCTCTGCACTGTATTTATGATAATCCAGAACCTTCTGCAGGTGTGCTCACAGCCAGAAAATTAAGTTATCCCAGGCAGTTTCCAGGCAGATGAAGTCATCTGCCCTCCCACCCCCTGCAATAGAATGTTTTCATTTGAAAATGACATAAAATTAAACCATACCTGACCCTTCAGTCACATCTCACTTCTGCTCTCTGACACTTTGGGCTCTTACCTGGTGCAGTTTTGTAAGACACGGTTCTGGTGGGCATGGGTGGCGCACTCTTTGTAACAGGGCTTGGTGCCATTTGCAGACCCTGCCGCTGCCTCTTCAGCTCCTCTTCTCGCTCCTGGGCAGCTCTGATCTCTTCTTCTATCATTGACAAAGTCCGCTGTTTCCTTGACCGTAACTTGAAAGGGCCCACGGTCACTTCAGGTTCCTGAGTGGCCAGGATGGAGGCGGTGCTCCGAAGTTCCGCAGCCTCGGAATACTTGCTGAAATAGCTGACTTCATGCCTGTTTTCCTCCACAAGGAATGGCTGGCTAGCTGAGTACATGGGTGACTGCTGCAAACTCTTCCCTTCCCTGAGTCCTGAGTCTTCCTCTTTCGGAGTCTTTGGTATGGTGTCCCTTTTTTCTTGAACCGGTGAAGACACCTGGGGTGGCTCAAACATTGGGTTCTGATGTTTCTTGGAGGTTGGAGCTGGCCCAGTGCTGGCTGGCTGCTCTTTGGCTGAGACCTCTTTCTCTGCTGGGATTTCTTCCTCCTTGGGGTTTCCTTTGTCCACCTGTTCAGCTATGGCTTGTTGGATGGCGTTTTGAACCAGCAGGCCAGCGTGGTACTCCAGCTGGTCATCCATCAGCATGGAGTCTGCCAAGGCAGAAGAGGGTGAATCACAGCCTGGGTCACTGAAAGACTTGGAGATGCCTTCAGCCCTGCACTCTGCCGGAGTTTCGGCGTGCGGGGTCTGCGGCAGAGAGAAATCCGCTAGAGAACTTTCCTGCAGGGCGCTCATGGTCTCATTGGAGGCACCGCTGTCACTTATGTTATCCATGCTGAAGTCATTGGAAAGGGTCTCCAAGACAGTGGTATCCTGAGACCTGACAGACAAGTCATCCAAACCGGAGTCAAGTTCTTCTGGAGGCGAAGAGGCGCTGCCCGACTTTGGGAAGTGATCTAGAATTCCCTGTCCTTCATCCTTCACCATTGTGAAGACTGCCCTTGCACTCATGAATTCTCCATCCTCCGCCCACAGTTTTGAGGCTGGTCCAGCTCTGGGGCTGTCGCTGCAAGGTAACTCTCTCGCTGTATCAGCCGTAGTAGCCTGAGTGCTTTTGTCATCCTCTGAGCTGCACGAGACTTTCTGTGCTTTGACAACGGTGGCATTGTTACCCTCAAGCTGTCCAGTCTGCCCACACACAGAAACGGGTCTTGTCACAGAGGACATCGGCCTGTCCACGTACGGAGAATTGAGGCTTTTGTAGAAGGGTTTGATGGAGAACATTTTGGGTGTTCCTGACCGCCTTGGTGGGGCCTGACCCTGAGATGGACCTGAATGCTCCATCAGCTGGAACTGCTTCCTGGCAGCCGAGAAGTCAATTTGCTCTGTGACAATATCTTCTTTCTTTATATTGGCTGGCTCTGGGGATACAGAAGAGCAGCCAACCTGTTTGGGGGAAGCAGGTGCTGCACCTTGCTGCTGCTGCTGCCTCTCCTTGCGCTCCTTGTACTTCTTGTGAGACTCCAGATGCTCTTCATCCAGTTGATCCTCCAGGGGCTTCTCCTGAGGGGGGTTCCACCATTTCGCAGCAATGTTGGGGTTTTTCTTGACAGCCTGGCTTTTAATGAGTTCCCTTCTTTCTTTTTCAAGTTCCATCATTTCTTCCGATGGTCTTACTTTGCGGACTCTGTATTTTTCCTTCTCCTCCTCCTCCTCTTCGAAGAGCTTTGAGGGCTTTTTGTCTTCGTGGAAGGCTCGCAGTTCAAACTTTGCCTCTTTCTTAAGTGCTGTAAGTGTTGTTTCTCCATCCTTAGAGGATCTTCTAGAACTGTTTGAAGAAGTGGGACTTCCTGGCACCTTCAGACTCTCCCTAGTGTCTTCTTTCAGTCCACCCAAGGAATGGCCATTTGATTTCAGGTTCTCATCTATTGTATTTGCTTCACATGGCTCAACTTCCAAGGATGCCTGCTTGTCTGCTACATTTTCTTCCTTTTCACTGGATACTGACTCCTTATTGACATTAGCAGATGCTTCTGAACCATCCATAATGGAGACTGAACTTGGTTCAGGGGAGGATGTCCCATTAAATGTACTGTCTGCAGTAGAATCACAGCAATTTGCCTCTAGCACTTCATCTAGGTATCTGATCTCTTTAGCAACTTCACTGTCCAGAGATTCATGCCTGTCCCTAAGTCCATTTCGACTGGTAGCAGGGGAAAAGAAGTGGGTAGGATTGTCTATGGGATGTGGTGAAGCCACTGTGGTGATGCTTTTATGTTCAGAAACTGGAACTTCAATTTCCATTTTCTCTTCCTTTGTAGCAAGCACAGTAGCTGGCTCCAAGAAATTGGCACAGTTTTGGTCTCTGTTTTTTCTTAACCTGATGTCATCCTCAGGGATTCTGGAAGATTTCTAAAATAAAAGAGAGCAAAATTATGGAGTCATAAAAAAAGAACACCTAAGTTTTTGCAGCACAAACACCATCTAGAAAACAAATCCTAGCACTTCTTAAAGTTGAGATTAAAGCATTCCCTCAGAGCGTGGGAAAGCAAGGCAAGACATTAATACAAAAAAATAGGAAGTTACCATTCCATATGCTGGAAAAGGTACTAAAACAACTACAAACTTTCATTTAACAATCTCCCACTCACTTGCCATCCTCACTTTGTCATTAAATGTCACAGACATTTCATGCCTGTGTCTTAAGTCTGTGACTAGGAGTAAGTTTTGAATTTCTAAGTTAACAGCAACTTGGCAGTTTAGATTCCTCAAAGAATTGCACATGCAGTACACAACAGCTATCATCTTGGTACTCTAAAAATGCTTTACACAACTAAAGGAAATCTTATAATGCTTCCACTGACAAAAAGTATTACTGCTTGTGCTTCGCAGAAAGAGATGCTAATGTGCTGAAAGAATTGGTGATTCACACCAAGTTAGGAAAAATGATGTGGCAACGGTAGGGAATGTTCAATTCTCAGTGGCTCAATCCTGGTCAACAAACATGGAGTAGAATTACACAGTGCTGGAAAGACATGGTGTCTTTCTCCCTCCCACACGGAAACCCACACACAATTGCACTTGGGAGACAGGAAGCATCTGCAACTCCCATAGCATGAAGAACAAAAGGAGAGTGACAGGGACCACAGTCATGGTATCCTCCCTCCCACTTCTTTGGTCTTTATATACAGCAGACATACTGGATTCATGTTTCTCCTGATGTGTTGCCTCTGGTCACAAGGAGGTGATTGAAATGAGTGCTACTTACAATCATATATAGGCAGATTTTACTGGTCAAGCAGTCTAATGAACTTCCTGAGAGTAAAGTCTGAAGGAACTAATGATTTAGCTGGTAACATGTCAATTAACTTCTCAATAATTCTAGACTGCCAAAAGGCAAAAACAATCCAAACCGCCAAAAACAAAGAGGACATTTTGAACATGGTTCTTCAAAAAGCACTTCCTAACTTCCTAAATCATGAAAACCAAAAGTGATACATCATCCCCTTTGACTCACCTTTAAATACAGAAAGGTGAGATCAGAGGTCTCTGTCTTGCTTTCCGTGTGTGTTTCTATGTGTGAGGCATTGACTTTGAAAGCAAATGGCACTGATCTCAAACCCCATGAACTGAGTAGCTACCAACAAGACCACCATTGTCTAATAGTCACCCTGGCATGCTCTCCCTTATCCAGCATGCTATTAATACACACTGCAGCAGAAGATGATCAACAAGGAGCACAGTGGCATTTACCAGTGACCTGAACAATCACACTGTCACTGGATTTAGACAGGCAGTCAAATGCATTTGACATACCTCAAGGAATTACAGCCATTCACCCAGAAAAGCTCTTTCTAAAAACACTCTGAAGAGCTTCCTAATTATGTAGTTGTACATAGTTGAAGAAAATGCTGGCTTCAGCCATTATATATTTTCTTCCTAATTGTGTCTAAACATTGGAAAAGAATCTTTAAAAACAAACAATCTGCTTTTGTCTACATATTTTACTTGACAAACTTCACTGGTTTTACTTGCTTCACTTCTTCATTTTCTGTTGAACTTAGAAATATTCCAGCTGAAGTTTATAGCAGTTCTTTTCTTAAATGATATTGTATTTTTCATCATTTAAATATCAAAATGTGGCCAGTTTCCTCTTTAGTGCTGTTAATGATATATTCAAGAAATCAGATGCTCTGCAAATAAATACAGACTAAGTACAAAAAGTGCTTACTTTTTCAAGTAGGGAAAGAAAGAATCATGGATAAAGGCTTCTTTTAACCTGAAAGGGCAAGAATTGTTCTTGATTTGCTGTCAGGGCTCCACATACAGAACAGGTACTCAGATGACAGGATTTAAGACTGCAATACCTTTTTGATATTTGGGTTTACATTTTCCCTGCTTGACTTGCTTGTGCAAAAAGGAGTATGGTGGCACCTAGAGCAGTCTGCAAAGTGCAGGACTGACAGTTACCCCCTCTCACACTAACCATGGGTACGCAATTAAGCTCCTGCTAATAATTGCTTCTAATCTGACAGATCAAAGTCACTAGTGACATTGGTAGCTAACTATGTCCTCTGTAGCTACAAAAATGTATCTTGGATGGACACAAAACCAGTTAATGCAGATGTATTCTCCTGCCCCTGAAACATATCTCCCTGCAGAGCCAAACCAGAGCCAAAGGGTCCCTTGTTCCTGTGCTTCTTGTAGCTACACACCACAGAACTGGAAATATACCTGATTGTCCCAGAGACTGCATTCACCAAAGCACATCTATTTCCACCACTGCACTAATTGTGAACCACTTCCGTTCATGTCTTATTTCGATATTCAAGATCAGCAAGAGAACCGCAGGTGCAGTTTTTTGCCTAAATCTCTTAGCAAGTAAGAGCCCATCCAGCTGCAATCCATAACTCACACTTCAGGCACATGCATGTAACAGTCTAATCAGGGTGTGCATTTGTGACAGTGTGTAGTTCTGGAAGTGCATGTGTCCATGCAATTAGTGTGGGACATGTAATTACGTAGCAAAACAGACAATTATGCAGTAAAACCTATAAGGAAACGCTGCTTCTTATTGGAGGAGCCTTTCTGTGCCAGGGGTTATTAATCACTGAGCATGGAGAAGGACTCCCAGCATGGCAGAGAAGCCGGTGAGGATTGCTAGGAGAGTAAAAAAATGCATTTTAAAAAATCACCCATTTTTTTCCCTCAAAACATTTTGGCAGAGTCTGGGGACAACTTTGTGAGGTCATGGCAATGAAGATTATGCTTCAGACACTCCTGCGAGGAGCAGAAATCAATCTGCTGATGAATTACTTGAAAAAGAGAACTGAGATAGCTAAGGACAGAAGCAGATGGCAAAACAAAGCTTTTGAAGACAGTCCAGGCCACAGCACCTGCCCAGGATAACTGTCTGGGTGTGGGAAAATGGCACAGGCTGGGATGAGCCATCAAGGGTGGGAAGAGGTTTGGAGGAGGGGGGCAGTGGGACAGCACAGCCCCCAAGCCTCAGCTCTTTGGTGGGAGGATGTGAGCTTTCCAGGGGGTTGTTTTTGCTCCCCCTCCGTAAGCCCGCACCAGCAGCTTTGTATTTGTTGCCTGCAGGGAGAAGGCTTTTCAAAGCCTGCACCATCACAAAGACCTGTGAATGGGAAAAGGGCTGCATTCAAAACTAACCATAGTCAGCCATATGGCATTCACAGTGATGCCCTTAAACTGCTAAGACCCAGATTTTCCAGAAGTTGGTGTTACACTTACACAATCTCTGAAAGTGTGTTCATTTCCGTCTAAGTCAAGATGCAACAGGGCAATTAGTGTCACTTCTACAATGCTGCAGTACTTCAGTAAACTGCAGTTATTAGCAGCTTAGAAAATTATTAGCATATTTTCTCTTTGGCTGAATTCTTCATCTACAAAAGTGTAAGTGTTTGGGCAATCAGCTCTTTTAGAAGAAATGAAATGTGGGTGTGCTACTAGCAAGACCCAACTGCTGCCAGTGCCTTCCTTTGTTTGATGCAACAAAAAATGCCTATGGAAACAAGTGGGAGGCAATCCTTCAGAGTCAGATGAACATTCTTCTGAAGCATCAGTGGCAGTGGTGGGAAGGGAGAGGATTAAACAACTAAGAAGTTTCATGGTTTAAGAAAATCTGAAAGTTTTCTCATTGTGGGCTTCTACAATCACTCCAGCCGGGTTTCAAGACAGCTTTTGATGCTGTTGGTGTCCCGGCTTTGTTAGCATTGTCAACCTTGCATTTCTTCGGCCTTCATGCATATTCTTTTGGTGATGTCCTGTATGTACTTCATCTGCTCCTCCTCCTCCTGCTTCAGCACTGAACCAGTGTTTTGTTCCACCCTTCCACTTTTCAATCTGACTATTGAGCCCACCACGGCATCAAGCATTTTTAGTAGTAAAACCTCATTTGCAGATGATTTACTGGCTAATCCATAACTCCTCACTGAATGTCAGTCATCTTCTCCCTTTTCACTTACTGTCTTGGCCTGCCTCTCTGATTGTCTTATTTGCAATTAAGAAGGAAGCAAATGATGGATTTGTTAGGAGATTGACTTTGGCAAACCTTCAAGAGAGCAGCTGCTTTCATTCACCTCACTCTTTTGAAGAACACAGTCACCACCTGCATGACAGATGTAGCCAGTCTCAAACACTGCAAAGATAAAAAAGTCAACTGAACCTCTGTGGTTCCAGACAGACACCCTGTCCAGAGACAAAACTCCTAGCCAGAAGAGATATTTCTCCATGCTTGCAAGTGACAGCAAGTCTTTGCAGAACTCATTTTCTATAGAAGGATGGTAAGACCTGAGTGCAGCTCTTAATGAACCAGAAAAAGGTGAGAGCATCCATCCCTCACAGCTCAAGTTCCCCATCATACAACAGGTGCTCAGACAAGTGCCACCACTCCACCCCATCCCAACTGGGAATAAGCAGAAAATGCTGTCAGCCCAAAGCTCCTGTCTTACTGGCTCCTGCACTCCCTCCCTCCCTTAGCAGGGTCTCACAGGGCAGCTGCCACCTCATCCACCTCCAAAAATGTGGTGAACCCCCCTGGACACTGGAGGAAGAAGAATGTGCCAGTGGGAGCCTTTGCACAAAACCAGGCTCTTTCTTCCAGTCTGAAGATGTGGGCCAAATGTTTGTGTTTTGGAAACTTCCTATTTGGGTGATTCAAGAGAAAGCAGTAGCAGGGGAAAAAGGTTCAAAAAGATCCTAGAAATGTGGGTGGCAAGGGGTGAAGATGATGATGTGGAACTGAAGGAAAGAAAGTGTTTCTACTCACATTACCGACAGAAGCTATACTTTTTGATTAAAAAACCCAAATCAAAGCACAAAAAGACCCAAATCCAAACCCGAAGTGTTGTCTTCCTGCTCCCAGGCAAAAAGGTCTCCCTTTTTCATATACTATTTTATAATGACATCTAAAGATTTAAAAACACTAGGGGAGGTGTCATCCAAAAATTTTACAACCGATTAAATAAAATTCAAGTTTCAGGAAAAAAAATCCTCAAATCCTGTTGCCAAATTTTCAATTTAAGACATGTCGGGCACATGCTGACACTACCTTGAATAGTTCCATTTACAATCCTACACAAAAAAAAAAACCTGGCCTGTTTCAGTGCATTATACAGTGTCTTCAACACAAATACTGAAACAATATCTGGTTACTAAAATGTGTTAGTGTTGAGTGTCACAATGACATTCCCTGCAAGCAGCTCTCTATGCTCTTCTGTGACTTTTCTGAGGTAGCCAGACAGCACAATATTCTCTTTGTAAAATGCTGGTTTCTCTCCTAAACACTTAGAAATCACAAGAGTACATTCAAATGCAACAAAAATGCAATTTCATACTACCTCTCCCTAAGAAGCAGTGAGGGGCTCTTTAGCAATCCAGACAGTAGTAAGAGATGTGGGGATACAGTGCCAAAAGAAAGTGCTTACTGGAAGAGCTTGCTGTGTGACATTTTTACATGGCTTTCCTATTTCCTTTTTTCATGCTTTAACAAAAAACTTGTGATTGCATTCATTCAGAAAACATGTGAAAGGCTCTGCAATATTCTCCTCACTTCATCTGAGCCACAGGCTTCAGCTTCCCCATGTGATACATGATAAAACTCTTCTATCAAATCAAACTCCGATCTCCTTTTGCTGCTGTAAAAAATCAAAAAGGAACAAAAACGGCCCAAGAATTATGACTACTTTAATGATATGTGTGACAAAATATTTTAATGATGAGGACACACTCGCTTGATACTGTATTTTTCCATATGTGCCTCTGTAGCTCCAGTATTTTTTGTGCCCTCAATAACAAATAGGTGATTTTTTTTCCTGGGTAAGCCAGGATCCAAATTTCTAATAAATCTTACTGTTTCCTACTAATTCCAGGATACATAAATTGAAGAGGTACTCTCTTGATAGGAAACCAGCTGATCTTGTACACCAGTTATTTTCCCTTGCTTCCTAAAAACACAGATCTGGTCCCTCCATAAAAAATTTGCAACCTTAATAACTACATTTCAACTAGTGCTACAGCAACAAGAAAATCAAGTATCTTCCTTCTTTAATGCTTGTGCAGCTGTTGCAAAAAAGCAACAATAAAACACTGAGCTCTTTTTACAAAATATTTAACTCCTGCAAAGAGCTGTAACTGCACAAAGCACCTATATGGACAAAGTGATTTATACAGAAATTAATATTTAGAGACAAAAGGCTGCTAACTTTTGAGTGAAAAGAAATATCACCTCTGATAATAAAAAAACAATGCAGAGTTTATTAGAGCATGATGATTACAGAACTGGTAACAGAGCAACATATATTCAAGGGATGTAGATGCAGATACTACCCTGTGTGGAGCTGGTTAGCTTTGCTATGAAAGCTCTGTTCAGTTTTACATAATTAAGACGCAAATCTGAAATTACAGAAGTCTGTGATTCAATTCTCAGTAAGAAAGTGCAGCACTGTTTGGTACTGTCACACCCCATTTTCAATCAGGTGCATATAGGGAGAACCAGGAGCTTGAAGAACCCAAGAGATCAGTACATTGGTGATGATTTCAGGTGCCAGAACCTGCAATCAAAAGGCCATTCTCTTGTTCTCTGCACTGTTGGCTTCTTGAAATGTAGGTCAGCCTGAAAGTGCAACTGAATTAGAGCAGTAAATGTGTGCAAAAGAATGCATTTCATCCAGAGAAATGTGGTTTTATCATCACTCTCATCAGTTCAAATCCCACTTCTGATGCTCCTTTCACTTGTGAAATTATTTCCACTTCAATTTAAAATGCACCAGTAAGTACTATAATTTCTCATGCTGCTTCACTCAGTTTCCTAGGACAGAAAGGACAGCACAGTCTACGTGCAGGCATGGGAAACAACCAATGCCATGGAGGGACAGCACTGGACTCAAGGTCAATACAAACCATGTTACTGTGTTAACGAAGTGCACCAGCACAGATGGTTAGTACTTTTTAACTTCGTTACACATTTTTCCTACGGCTTATTTTCCCATGGATCTTCTCTAAAGTCAGCTTTTGCTGAAACAAGATTGAATTCCAACAGCTGGGATACTTGATTTAAAGACATTGTGGTGCTAAGTCACTTAAATTGGTAAATATGATCTTGTGAAGCCTCCAATGCTGCCTAAGGAAGCACAGTGGTCTGGTGGGGAAATAAAGAGTGTCCCATCCAACTAACACATAAGGAACATGGCACAGTTAGAAAACTGTCCACACCTGCCAGGCAATTCAATGTATGATAAAATCCTTAAGGAACAGAAGGAGAACTTCCTCTTCACAACTGAAGGTCACAGGTGAAGTCCTGTACCACTGCACTTACGGAGTCCATTTGGGTAAGGCTCCCCACTCAGCTGGTGGTGGAGGAGCTGAGCTAAGGGCTTGGCTATTTGGTAGCATTCTCTCACACTCAGCTTCTGGTTTAACGTCAAATGAAATAGGAGAAATCCCAGCTGAATAAGGAAAGAAAAGTGTTCAGTTTAACAGGAAGCCTAATACCAATACTGAGCTGAGCAGAACACGACTTCTGAAAGTATGCATGAAAAATCAGTTTCAGAAAATGCTGCAGTTGAAATCTGCCTTGCACATGTCGAGGATGGAACAATTGCACTGATAAAGCATGATCTAATCCCAGCGGGGAGGGGAAAGGACGCTAAACTAAGCCTTGCTCTTAATACTCTCTAACCCATCCAGATAATGTCAGCACAAGGAAAGAGTGACCTTTATGGTCGCTTGCACGAAAAAGAATAGAGACAAGGGGAAAATTCCTTAGTCCTTTCATCGGGGGCACAGGGTTCCTATTCCATCTAAAGAATGAATCTACAACTCTCCTATGTAAATGAGAGATCTCGAGAAAAATACTGGCATGTTAATCATTTTGGTGAATAAGAAAGGGACCTCCTGAGGAAGGAATTTGGGTTAGGCAGGGGCAGGAGGAAGGCAGTAAATGGAGACAAAAGGCCATGCAGTCCACTTGCTCTCTGAACAGATATTATGGTTGCTAGGAAAACCTGTTTAATAGATGTGAAGAACAGAGCAAACCTGCCTTAAACAAATAGGCTTTCTCAGATGTATTAGTGTTAAAGTCTTCTGAGGATACAGTCTTTCAACAGCTGGTACAATTCAGTAAATATTTCATAAATGGCAGTCTAACCTGCATTTTCTGAAAAAAGGTACATGATTTCTATGCTGGAGTTCTTTGACCACTTACTTTGAAGGGCAGTAGAGTAGGAATTGAATGCTTTAACTGAAACAACCACCTACAAACCCCTGCTAATAAAGACTAAGATTTTTCACTTTCAATTCTCTGTTTCACAAATGTTAACTGTTGGAGGTCATTCTGCTCTTAACTATTTCCCAAAGCCTAATTAATACTTCCTGCACTTCTGAAAGGCATGGCTGTTCAATACCTACTGGATTTTGCCAGGACTACTGCCACAGAAATTATGCTGGGCTAAAGGAACAAATTATGCTCAGAAATGTAAGGCCAAACATCTGTTTCTGTGACAGCTGAAGAAAGCTGAGAATTATTGTTGATGTTTTGTCTTTATCAGTAGGACTTGTTACAGCTGCTCTCATCCATTAGATTAAGACCCATCACAGCAAAATCTCCTTAAATGAAGGTATGCCTACGTAACTGTGCTTGGTGCAGTGTGTCTCACCCAGTGGTAGCCTGCTCTGCTGGGAGCACAAAGAACAGGGCAATGTTTATTCACTGCAAGCAGTGAGTCTTGGGAAGTCTTACAGTCTGAGGGCTTAACTAGCCAGCCAGTTTAAGCACTCTAGAGATTGGTTTCTTCCCAGTTTTTCAAGAAAATGGAATGATTTTAAAGCCAGAGATCTTTAAAAGTCTCTACTGAGAAAGAGTATGTAGTGGTTTAAAAAAGTCCTTTTTTAGAATTAGCTCTACACAAAATGAATTTTAGGCTGCTACCTCCAGACTCAGACAAAAGCCCATGACTGGAACATTATGAAAAGAAAAGTGAAAGGACAGAAAAAAAGGGTTATATAGCCTAGCAGTGGCTCAAAAATCACATTATATAAGTGGAGAGGGGGAAATATGATGGTGGTCCGAGGATACGACTGAAGTCTCTGCCATTAGCTGTATTACAGACACAAGTGGGAAGAGAAACCACTTCCAACAAGAGTGGCACATCAGTGGCACATCACGTCCCCTGCCTGAGTCACACCCTCCACCATGTCACCATGCCCAGCGTCCATCAGGGAACTACCACACAAAAATGCTTTCACTCCCAGTCCCTTTTTCTGGAAATAGAACATGGAGAAAACAGCATTTGGAGATTTTACACAAGAGCCAAAACCTTGTAACCCTAGCAGAGTGCAATTCAAAGGGTTCTTCCCTAAGGGCATGCATGTAATTTAATTTTCTGGATGGTGGATGTAGAAAAATCCCCCTTCAAAAGTACGCATCAACAAAATGAAACTCACTATCATTAAATGATGAATCCAGTGTTGGACTTTGACCCACCACTTCAGTGGACTTTGACTCACCATTTCAATAAATATCCAGCAAATAAGTAATATTTAACAGAAAGTCAGAATACAGAGTCTACAAAACATTTTTGCTAGTGAGAGGTCAAATGTGTAGTCTGTAAGAAGGAGGATGTTGCTAAATTCCCTACATGCCATTGCTGTCCCTAGGCTATAAATATGATGCACCACGTGAGTTTGGGGTTGTGAACAGTTAGCAACTTCATCTATGCTTTGCCCATAACAAAAATTATGCATTTCAGTCATCTCACTATCTCCAGTGGGAGAATATTTCATTGAAAGTGAGACTTGCATAGGATTTTTTTTTAATTCCTTATTTGGGAGAAGTTGAGAAATCCCTGGGACATCTCCTTTCAGCACCTACCACTTCCTGTCCCTCTGCCCCTGCTCCCCTCCCCTCTTCCAAGCAAAATTCATTACTCCTTCTTTTTCTACTGAAAAGGCACTGATTAAAATGACATACAGCATATCTGGACTACATTAGGATATCATTTGATTAAGGCATTCATTGCTTGCTCTTTCGGCACGTGGAGAATTAAGATAATGGTGAAGGAAAACTGTATTAACTGAACTGGCTATTCCAGCTCAAATTGCTCTGCTTTAAAATTCCTTTCAATTTCCCAGTCCTCATTTGGGGGTTCTTTTTTACCTAATTATAGAAAACTGAAACAGTGGTTAATTCATTTAATGTTGGCAAGATCACTAAAGCCAACTAAACTGTTACATTAAGAGTTGCTGCATTTCTCAGACAATTTGCTATTTGATAGGAAATGCTTGCTTGGAGCTATTTTAAACAGTCATAAAAAGGTTCAGAATTAAACAGAAAGCAGCACCTTGCATTTCTGTAGAAACACAAGTTCGACACATTCCAGATCAAATTGCCTTAAAGGGGAAAGACCAGACCTTCTCAAAAGAGCATTGTTTATTAGCATTTTACACAAGCAATAGCTTAGTTTTCAGTATCTGAACTGACTGCATGGGACTTCAGCTATGGAGTCTGTACCTGAAAGCCAAAGCACAGGCTAGTAGGAGATAGCAAGTCATGTTGGCTTCCAGGTACTTTCCCCTAAAATACACTTCCTCATTTCTCAGGAGTTAAAGAATGTGGTATCCTGGTGCATGCACAGAGGTATCACCTGGGTGCCACAGCACGCATCAAATGCCATAAAACCCAGGAATGCCTTGCTGCTCACTGTGACAGCTCACAGTACTACACTTAATTTCCTCCAGTATTAAGCAACTAAAAGATGAAGCTGAACAGACACCCTGAAAGCCTCTTTATGAACTGCATTTGCTTTAGTGTCAGGAAGAGTAACACACCCAACTAGTGGGAAACATAGCCCTTCACAGCAACTAAAAACTCAGCCAGAAGACTTTCCAAGTGCTGTCTGAAGATTGTAGACGCTGAATGTGCTGTGTGGTTTTCCTAGCTATCATGTGCACAGGATATACAAAAGTATATTTTCTCTTTAGAATCAGTATTCTCCTGTATTGCATCTAGTAGAAAGTTGCAAATTTCACTACTGCTCACAATGAACAAACCACTAGAGTGCAAAGAATTCCACAAGTATCACCTAAAAAATACTCTCAGGAGTATTTTAAATACTCCTCTCAGTAGAGAAAGATAAAAACTAAATATGATAGACTATGTGCAGCATAGTCTTTCTCTCTGTTTTGGCAAACTCTGAAGCAAACCCCAACAAGTTTTTTTCCATAAAGGCCTTAGCTTTTTTTTGGCTTGTTAAATCAAATTCCTTCCCCAGCTCATTACAGTACTGTTATGTCACAGGCTAAGGGAGACTTGGATTGAAAAAAAAAAAAAAGCAGCCCATACCCTCAGACCATTCACACAAAGAGTCTCTTTTAGAAGGAAAATGCCAGTTCACACGACTTCGAAAGAGCATGACTTCACTTAACCTGTAAGGGAGCCACCTCCTTAGAGATATTTTCAAAAGCACTGTGTTGGCAACAGACCTGTTTTCAGCTAACATAAACCGGAGTTTACTGTTGTACTGTTGTAGGTTTTTTGTGATTAGGTTTGTTTGGATTTTTTTTTTTGGGGGGGAGAGGTTTTTTTTTGGGGGGGGGGGTGTTTTGGGTGTTTTTTTTTGGTTTGGGGTATTTTTTGTTTGTTTTTGTTTTGTTTTGGTTCTTTCTGTTTGTTTGTCTGTTTTGTTTTGTTTTGTTTTTTTAATTTGGGTTTTGTTTGGGTGGAGGGGGGAGGGCTGGAAGGGGTCTGGTAGGGAGAGCCCAACCCACCAACACAGAATATGGCTGGCTTAGGAGGAAGAAGCAGTAATTACATGAGAGGCTGCTGTGAAAGACACAAGCTCCAAATGGTAATTAGCAGTAATTTTTACCTATCAGAAAACAAAAAAAGGCTTGACTATATTCTTTCCACAGGAGAGGCTGAAATGTTAACTCAAGTGCTTAGGCCACCTTAGGTAAGCGTTTTCAGAGGACTCAGGTCAGGGTAGGGGTGCACAGCTTGTACGGAAAGTACCAGCCACATGGAAAACAACTGGATGCAAGGAGTGTAAAAAAATCCCCAAAACACAAACAAACAAACAAAAAACCCCACCCAAATTTAGAAGGGTGCAAATAGGCAGCACTTTTCTACAGCACAGTACCTGTTCATTATTGCTGCCTGTGGGCTAGTGACATTTGAGCACCCTTGGATTAAGTTTCCTGGAGGCTTGATAGTTTAAGGGAAAAACATGAGCTGTTCTGACCAGACATCCCCTGCAAAGACCCTCTGGACTTTGGGTTAAAATGGCTTGAATTTAGTGTCACACATGATGCTACAAATTACATAGCTCAAGCAAATTTTACTCACCTGAGGAATTACATAATACATTTACTTGCTTTCTTACTACTTCCAAGGCATCAGCAAAGGGAAGGTACTGCCATTCTTTACCAGCAATGACAAAAGTGACATTTTTGACAAGAGAACCCTTGAAGGCAGTGGTAGCTCACTTCACCAGATGCTCCACGACTTGCCTGAGCCACATTAAATAAAGCAAGTCAAAACTCCACATTTTTAAAATAGGGTAGGGTGAGGGTAAGAAACTCTTTGTCACCTATTGCATGAATCTATGAAAAGAGAATGTAAATAAGGTTCTCAACAGAAGAAGAAAAATAAGGCATTCAACAAGTCCTAAACTAAGAATGGCTTTGGTGAGCCTCAAGTGACGGGAAACTGTGTGCCTTCATGTAACACTTCCCTCCCATACTATCTGAACAGTTGAGGGATACATATTTTAATACACAGTTACAAATTTTACAATGTTAGCTATTTTTTTTGCCTTGGATCACCCCATAATTTTACACTACAAAGAGCGATTAGTGTCCTATGGAGAAATAAAACACTCTATTTAAATAAAGTGCAAACAGATTTAAAATGCAATTTCTGTGGGTGATTACTGATTCAATACGAAGTTTAGGAAACCTTGGCTCATCTGTGGTCACTGAAGGAGTGGAAGGTCACAAGATATTTATCTTCTGTACTCTCCATGACACCAGGTGACTAAAGCCCCACATGCCTGGAGGTCACTGCAGGACAGAGCTGTAACTGGAGCACTACCCAGCTGTGCAGGAGATGGAGCTCAACACCCTTGTTTGATACAGACTCACGGCAATTGTCCATTTGACATGCAAATGCTCAGTTTTCACTGAACCCTAAAGTAGTTGCACTATGTAATATTTTAAATTTTTTTTAATGACCTGTTTCTCATACCAACTAGTTTTGGAAAATCTGTTGGTATGTTGCAAGAATGAATGGACTAATGGTGTGCTCAGTACAGCAGTGGAGCTTAGCAGCAAAGGCGGCAGATACACCCTGCTAAACCCTTTTCTGCTACACCTGGCCTCAGACAAACCAACAACCTTTTTCCCCTCAGGAATTCAGACTCACCATTGCCATCAACTTAAAGTAAGTTTTTCTTATTTTTTGTTATTTGGAGTATTTTCCCCTTAAAACATCAGTCCCACCCAAAAACCTCCAAAGTTTATTAAAAAAAAAAAAAAAATTGTAGTCTTCTTGGTTGGAACAAAAAAACTTGAACAGAAACTTGAAACAGCTGAACAATCAAGAAACAAATAAAAATTAAGAAATCTAATTAAAAGTGGTTCAAGAATACTGAAAAATTATTTCTTTTAGCTTCCTGAAGTGCAAAGATTCTTAACAGATCTGAATTTCTAACCAACTCTTCTGCATGACTATAAGCAGTATGCCTCTGGGTCCCTTACATCATGCTATACTGAAATGAAGTAAGTCTACAAAGATTGAAATGTTGTTCTCTTGTAAAGAGTCTGTATTAGTATCAGAGTTCCGTCGAACAATCAGCAAACACTATCTTCTAGAGACATCAAGAGCAAGCTTACAGAAGACAGTGCTGGCCTCAGTATCTGAGACAAAAAGGACCCTTAAAAGCTATTTACCTGCTTCAGACCCTAATCTTCCAAATTTGCAGCACAAATGCACATTATATCCAAGGATTCTGGGTTTCGTGTCTCGATCTGTCTGTATGAAATGTTAGTGTAAGCAGGCAACTCCTAAGGCTTTTCTGCAGATCTGAGGATCCTCAGGCCTGCCTTATGGATCCTAGGCCATTCCTATGGAATGTTAGTGCTGAATGGCCACAGGACTGCTCCGTCCATGCCAAGAGGCCACCTGTAAAGGCATATGAGGTGTGTAAAGCAAGAGCTCAACCAGTCAAAGACATTTTTGTAGGTGACACCATGTTCTCTGCCAGGCCCTTCACTCTGGGAGATTCTTTAATCTGAATCAGCCTTGCTCTATCAACCTTCGCAATACACGAGGAGGCACCGAACACAGGGCACAGCCTGTGCTATGTTTTTGGGAGAGGTCATCCCAGATTTTACAGCAGTTTTCAACTTATGATTTTGGTTCAACACACATTCTTTAAAAATGTAGCAGAAGCAGCGACCTGCAGTGTTATATCTCCTGATTAAGTAGTAACAAAATTACAGCATTCACATTCCCTTTCAGCTACATCGGGTCTCAGAGGCTTCCCTACCAGCCCAAACACCTTTCCACACTGAAGGTGACTGCATGACTTAAACCATAGGGTCATTGCTACAAACTTGCAAATGGCTAATTCTTCTCTTTTAACATATGAGAAAAGGGAAAAAAAAAGAAAAAGGAACATTAAAAGGGGGCAGGGGAGTGGGTGGAGGGAAAAAAAGAAGTGTTCCTCATTATGGAACGTATACAAAAGCTTAAACATAAACCAAACAAATTCTCTCGTGCATCCCTTTTCTGTTCAGGGAGTAAATTCCCTACCTGACTTTCTGAGTCTGTTGGACTAGCATAGCATCCTTACATGACTATTAAATACAAGATTCTGCAATTGCAGAAGAAAAAAAGTTCCCTTACCTCCTTCTGCATCAACAGTCTTTTCATGAAACATACCTCACTGGAGGAAGTGTTATTCCTCTCCTCTGTGTGACAGCTAAGTTGCCTCCATGTGAGGGAAGGTCTGACAGGCCCAGAGCCACCATTTTTGCACATTATTTTTAAACTATCATCTCCACACACATCCCTATCTGGGACTGTGAAATGAAGAGTGCCCCAGAAGGCTGGCTGCTTGGGGCAAAACTGGTGATTATATACACTAGAATATATAATATACTCTAGTATATGTGTGTATATATATAGTACATATACAATATACTCTTGTATACCCTATATATTGTATATATTATATACACTAGAGTTTACTAATTATTTGAAGGACCTCAGTTTCATTTTTAATACCTCCTCTAGAAATCTACCCTTACCAAACCAGTGGAGGATTAAATATAGGTGGTGAACATCAGAGGGCATCCTGTGCAAGGAACCAGAGCAAAACAACAAAAATACAGGGCACGTGGTAAGGCTTTTAACGCCACTGTGTCACTCACTGGTTTGGTGCTTTTTCACTTTTAAGTGAATTGCTCCATTCCCCAGACTTCTCTCCAGGTAAAACATTTCTGACCTCACTGCATGGTTCCAGCAGGATGAAAAGATGCAGGGAGCACATCTCATAAGAGGGGAGGCAGCTTTCTGAGCAGAGGCCCACCCACCTGTGATGCCAGTCTGATCATGCTTGCCCACAAGCTAATTTTCAGTTTTTGGCAGAGACAGGTCATAGCAGCAAGGGAAGGCAGTTTGACAGAATTCCTTTCTGAAACAAATACTTTTTAAAAATAAATATTTTTCTTGGATATTTCCTCATGTTTAAGGGACTATTTGAAAACACGCGATTACAAAGAATTTAATCTGGTGAGCAATCTTAATTGTTCTTCCTCCTTCTTCCAAGGAAATCACACACTTTATACCCAGAGGCCAGTTTTATTTATTTTATGAGTACAAATTGGCTCTGTCAGTTTAATTTCCCCTGATGCTATAACCAGGCCTCCTCTCCTTACAAAAAAGAACAGTCTGAGACAACCAGAATGAGAGAGAAATAAAACCAGTTTCTAAGATAGGCAGCATGGACAACACACTCACATCTCAACCATGCCAGAGAGTACTCCCCACCTGAAACTTGCATTTCAGTAATGTCCTGACTGCTGCTAACTGCTCAGCATGAATTACCCAAGGATGGCCACCAAAATAAATTCCAATAGGAAATTGTCACATTAAACCTTGATGGGGGAGCAGAGGGCTCTTACATTTCACTACTGCTTTGCATTTAGCAGTGAGGAGGTGCAATGCTGTTGTTTTTTGCTGCCCACTTTCACAGGGGAAGGGGTCCAGTGCGAGGCTCTGATGCTGCTTACTGTCACAGCTGTGTCTCCGTATGACAGAAAAAGACTACAGCTTCTTTGAGGGAAAAAAAGCCTCCAGTGTGTACTTGTACTTACATGATGTCTACTCACGCTGGCTGCTGGCTTAGGTAACTTAAGCAGGAAACCTTTAACCCTGGTGAAAACGAAGAGTTTGTGCTCAACCCAACTCACAGAATACCTGGAGGCCCTCTCTTGATGCCATTTGGATTGAAATTAATTTCCAATGCTAAAACTGGTCTTCATTCATATTTCCATTCTGAACAGATAAAACTTCCTAAATGATGTGTTTATGCTTGACTGCTCTGGAAACTGGGGCTTTGGAGGCATTCTCCATTCAGAAAAGAAGTGGCACATGGCATGTTTACTACATCCAGCACAGCAAACATAAAATACCTTGTCAAAATTACCAGGGATGGAGCCATAAATGCCAATCAGCTGAGAATGCTACGTGTCATGAAAAGATGAGGGTTGGAAAAACAAGTAAGAAAGGTCATACAGCATCCCACTTACTTCTTTTCCTCAGATACTGACAGTTAATATTTAAGGAGCTGTTTGGCTCCTCTCGTGCTCTCACACGCAAACAAGGAATCTAAAATGAATAATTTCTTAGGTTTGCTGCACGCCGCTTAGAGGGGGAAAGACTTCTTCTCGTCTCTTCTCCACTTTTTCAGCACCTCTCAAAAGCACTGTCTCAGCCAAATGCTTTTGTTGTGGGTACTGAGGTGGGTGAAAACTCCACAAACTGTGACATCACATGCAACCACTGCCAACACCCAGTGAGATTCCTGTGGCCACGTACTACAGCCAATTTACAGTAAACGCTTCACCTCCACTCTTCTGAGGTTTAAAATCTAAAGCTTGCTTAAGCATCTCGTGGTGGAGGGGTATGCAAGCAGATGAGTGCCTCCTTAGTCTTCAAGGTGAGATAACCCAAGCTAGCCTGGAGTAGGAAGCCAGTCTGCCCTACTGAAAGCCATCTTCAGCTGCTCCATGCTCCATGGGTGGACACAAAAGGGGGAACTGAGCACTTCCTCTATCAGATGCCCAATGGTCCTGTGCAGGCTCTTGCCTCTCCCTAAACACAAGGTAATTGGAAGAAGCTTCCTCTGGTATTATTTTAAATGTTGTTAGCACTTCAGACGGCCTGTCATCCTACATGCTGAGGCTGTTTCTCAGGAAAACACAAAAGACAAGGAAAAATACCCAAAAACAAACCAGTCCACAATCACCCCAGTTAAAACAAGCAATTTATTGTGGTCGTAAGGAACCTGTGCAGTGTTTGTTTTGAGTTGTTTAGACAAAGTGGCTGGAAACAAAGATCCTCAGGAATTTTGAAAAAGCTGATAGAAATATGTTTGTTTTAAAACAGAACAAAGTGTTTAGGTAACTCCCAGACTCAGTCTTGCAAGCTGGAGTTATGCTTGCTAATTTCTATTAATTCAGCCAAAATCTAAAGATTTTAACTTTGGTGCTTTCTTGCAAAGTTACATGCCCTGCACTGGCAAAACAGTTCAGAGTTATGGGAAGCATAATTTCTTTAGTGGAGTAAATCTTCTTCCTATATGGTGACCTTCCAGACGCAGATTTGCTGTAGCTTTGAATAGACACAGAACTTTAAACTTAACACATAAATAGGAAATTAGAAAGGAGAGATCTCAACAATACAGAAAAAAACCAAACAGTTGTTTACAGTAACAGCACCCACTGTATCTGCCATCTACTTAAACTAAGACAGTAAGACACCAGTAAGAACCACAGGACAACTTAGCAACACAAATTGATTATGACCAGTCTATCACAAACCAAGATTAACACTACAAAATGTTAAACATCTCCAAGTTTAGGAAAGATGTGTGTATTTCAAGTTGCATTTAATGTTTCTTTTGCTGTAATTACTTAACATTGGTAAATTGGTCAAAACACACTCAACTCTGTTCTGTAACAATTCATTAGTTTCATTAATAGGGTAGCTGTTTTTTGTTGTTTTGGGTTTTTTTTCTTAATTGGGTAGCTCTTTTTTAAAAAGCTGGGTTGGAAACATCTGAACTATCTTTTACATTTTGGAGGGGGAGGCGAAGAAGAATGCTGCAGGGGATTTACCATAGTGAGGCAGAAAACCTTCATAAATACAAGACATTCCCAAGCAGCACAACTTGTCCTAGGACAAGGCAGATGCTCAAGTTCACAAAAATGGAAGAAAAGGTAAGGCACTCTGAAAGTCAACACATGTGCATTCAGGTTTGCACATACTTTATCTTGAAGTCTGTCTGAGGCTGTGAAACTCATGGGTAGTTTAAAGGAAACATCAATTTGAATAAAAGATGTATAATACCACCTTGTTAAAGAGAGGGCTACAGATCTTTTACTTGTGTGATAACTGATTAATTAATGGAATATGTGAAAGAATCTATTTTTATTGATAAGAATATTACATGATTTCTTAATGAAACTACTTTCATTTTTTTAAAATTATCCTCCTGCAAATTTATTTCTCCTCATTTAAGAACTGATGATGAAGAACTCTCTGTCAATCTGTATTCTTATGTGAAATAGAGAGCATTTAGGACTGTTGCTGATAGCCGACTGGGCAGTGTTGCCATTTGTCAGTTTCTTGTAATTACAGATACAACATATGAATTAGCCCCTGTACACAGACAGTACAAACTGTTAAGTATTGACAGACCTCAGATCTTACTGTAGAAATACTGCGCTATTGGTGGAAAGTTTACTAACATCAGAATTATCGGGGGCAAGTGTTTATCTCCTTATTCTTTCCTGATTTTCCTTCCCACTAAGATTGCCTACATCTTTTTCCAAGACACAAGGACATTGCAGTGGTTGTAAATAGACTGCAAACACACAATGTTCATCATTAAGCTCTCCCAATATATTGCTAATGCTCATTACCTCTGCTTGCAAGACACAGCACATGCAATTGTGGCAGTCTGCACTGCTTGAAGCAGCAGATGAGAAGCAGTGGCTCCCTGGCTGCTGGAGCCTGCCCTCCAAGGGCTCTGCCAATCTGCATCGGCCGTGAGCACTGGGTGCACTGCTGTAAGCTACAGCTTCAAGTTAAATTAATGAAGACGTTCACCACTTGCCAAGAGTGTGGCAGACCCTGAGACAACAATCAGTGACATGAGGCGTCCCATCATTTCTGTCACTTAAGAGGAACTTCCTCTTGGCCAGCCTTGAGTATCAAAGATGCTCGATGGCGGACATCTGCCAGAGGCCTTCTATGCTCCATCCTGCTGAGAGACAAACAGCAGCTGCTGCCTGTTGGCAGAACTTAGAATTATGATTACCTATATTAATTTGTGTATCTGAAATTTCTCTTTCCTGAGTTTTTTTCCAGTATGTTTTCTCTTCCCTCTATTGATCTTTGGTTTTCTTCAAGCCTTCTCTTCAGTGCCAGCTGTTCCTCCTCTTCTGGCTTCTTCTATCCACCATCTACTTGCATCTTGATAAAAAAGGTCATGCTACATGCAACAAGTGACATTCCTTCCATGCAGTATCTTGTAACAGCAACATCCTGTGGTTTGAGCCCATTCACCCTGCCTCTGCCCAAGCTGACTTCCACTGAGGCTCTGTGTATGGATCCCACTTGGAACATAATGCTGAAACACAGCTCATCAACTGCCCAGCAGCCCTCCTGCCTGGCCCTTTACAGGCATTTACAGATCAGTCTCTCACTCTAGTCAAACATCAGCACTGAGGCATTTGGTTTTAATTCTCTCCTCCTATTACAATAATAGCAACAATAAAATCAACCCATAATTTCCTGGGCTCATATCAACTGCTCAGCAAATTAGGGCTCTAACAATGACAAGAATGCAGGGTTTTGGAAAGCAATTGCAAATGTTGTTCTAGCCTGTGTCCCCTGTGTGCAGCTGTCTGTAGGAGCAGTGAGAGGCTCTCTGCTGCAGCATACACTCGGGAATTGCAGTAATCAAACCTGCACGCGGAATGAGCCAAGCTCTAGTCCCTTTCTCTTTCTGGCATACATATTATCTATTTTATCTATGTATGTATGTATGTATGTATATATGTATGTATGTATGTATGTATCTATGTATCTATCTATCTATCTATCTATCTATTTATCTATCTATCTATCTATCTATCTATCTATCTATCTATATACCTCTGTATATCTAGAGGGAAACAGACAGGAATCAGCTCCCACTGTGGTAACTCTGTGGGGCCAGAGGATGACTTTCTGCTAAGCTTTATCTCTTGCATCTATGAATAGAACAATACATGCTATCTCATGGCAAATTCTAAGTGAAGGAAAGGTGGCCCAGCTCGAAGTGTCTTCCCAACCGATACTCCAGCATTAAAAACTGCACAGAGGCAACTGGAGAAATATGGAACGGTACTGCAATTTCATGTATTTAGGTATGCAGTTTGGAAAGTAAAGGCATGAAGAAATCCATAAAGCCATTCTGCTATTCTTTTACATGGATGATAGGCAGAACAACACCTTGCACATTTCTAGTCCTACCACACAAATACCTCTAACCACACTGTAAGCACCTAGGTATTTCACAACATCCCAGGAAATGACCTTAATTTCAGAGAGTATTCTCAATCAGTATTTAAAAAAATATTTTATGTAGCATTTCACTCTCCTAGTCCATTTTACAAAACCATAGACATTCAGCCACTAAGGCAGTCATCCAACTGGGACACCTAAAACTGGGGAAATACTTGAAAAAATAACAACCATTAAGCAGCATGTCAAAAATACCATGCCAAGACTTGTGAATTAGATGCCAGGGCATTAATGGCATAGTATGAGACTGTGCCCAAGATGCTGTAAAGGCTCTGAGATTTTACCCATGACCTGCTGGTGAAGGGTTCTGCGACAACACCTCCTCTCCCTCCAGTGCAGTTGTCCTTTCCTGCAATATATAGCATAAACTGGCCTAAAATGTCACACTAAACTGTAACATGATTCAGGAGTTAAGGCAGAGCAGCTTCAAACTCCGGGAGGAAGAGCTGGATTACCACTCTGAATTACTTGTGGAACACTACCAACTGAAAGAAAAGTAACAGGGGAAACCATGCCACTCCTCCTGTTCTAACATTGTTACTCCAGCATGAAATTCTGACAAATTTGTCCATTTTGAAACCACCTCCCACACAGACAACCTTTCCTCATACAACCATAGGGAGGGCAAGGATGGTTGTCAGTAAAAAACAGTGTGGGGCTGTGAGAAACTCCTTATGACAGCTGTCCTTTGTCCACCAAACTAAACATTCATGCTGCACTCAGTCCATTTTTAGTGTTTTGTATTGATCCTTCTTCCTTCCACATATGAAGAGATACCCTTAGAAAGGGCAACACATAACCATGGAGTACCCCAAGGACACTATCTGCCTTTCCAGGATTGCAGCATATATCAGCTTCACTTTTATTTCTAACCATTGCTTCTTTGAATGACTGGGTAGTAAACAGGGCTTTAGCTTGCTGAAAACAGTTAGCATCAAGATTTATCTTGCATTATTAATGCATACTGTAAAAGGACTGGAACTGTAATTACTTATAGGCTGAATGCCTAAGGTTTGGAGCACAAGCTGTTTGTTTGGTGTTTGCCTAGCTCTGATCTGAACAGGATTCTCTGGTCATATGGCTGATTTGGGGCAAACCTTGGCTGTTTACTTTCCTGGGAGCAGCCAAAGGGCCCGGGGAAGTGACTGGGGGAGCAGCAGCTCTCAGTTGAAGCAGCCATGCGTGCCTGCAGCTTCCCAATAAAAACTCCTTCCCCTTGCTGTAGGCTCCTAAAAAACATGCTTAAGCACCTGTCTAACTTTATTGCCCCCAGTTGCCTTCTCTGGTTTAAATACAGGAGAGCTTAGAAACTCAGGATGCTGGGAAAAATCTCAAGCTGATTTTCACACAACAAAAACATCGCAGCAATCCCTGCCTGCCCCCTGCCCTGACTGACATCTTTGTTTGGTGGTTTCCCTTTCTGACTGACAGGTTAACAAGAACCTGGTGTTCAAAAACAACTTCTATGAGGAAGACAAAAATGTATTTTATGTTCCTTTTTACGTACTTTGTAACTCACAAAGTGACAGACAAGAGAGTTTTGTGAGGTGAATATCATTTATCAAAACTGACACATTCAAAATGAGACAGCGACCTACATTAGTTATTGTAACCAGAAAAAGAAACACAAGAGCTAGTCTCAAAACTGAATTTGTATTCCTTATGAGGACCTAAAGCTGGCAGTACTCATCATGTGAGAACTCTGACCTATAAATAATCTTAGCTTAGAACAAATGAACATTTTTGCATAATGCATTACAGTTTTCTGGCAGAATAAAAAATAACACCAGACCAAAACCACGTCTCGTTTTTAAGGAAAAAAACCCAAGCCAGTAAATCTGACTTCCAAAAAAGGAAATGTCTAATCTACAAGTGCAAGTATCCAAGCATGTCTCCAAACCTTCTCATTCCGTTTAATAAGAGAGGAAACCAGGCCACCAGAAGTTTACAGACTAATGCAATTACAGGGTGGCTCAATAAGCAATGATTTGTCTGTTCTCCGTGACATGCAAGATAAAGCTATGCTAACAGGTTTGGCTTTCCTTTCACAAAGCTGAATAATCACAAATCAGTCACAATGGATGTTTTTGAGGAGGGAAACACCAATCAGTTGTTCGCAAATATATGAGTGACCACTTCTTATAGCTATTTTTAAGATCCATTAACTAAATAATTGGATTTACCTATAAATAACAAATGTATTTTCATCAGATAGCATTTAACATTTCTTACATCACAGGTGAAAAAAAAATCCTCTTAGCAGCATTAAAAGGCAAATAAAATTAAACTCATAATCGCGGTACTACTTCAGAGGCACCATGAACTTTGAAAAATCTTTGAATACAAGGATACAAGTGTACCATTAAAAAGTCACTCGCTGCAAAAAAAGCCACTTGAAGAAAAACCAAGTTGTTTTGCTGTTTGCAAGTGGGATGAACGTGGGAATCAGCCTCTCTTCTGGAATGGTGACCAGCAGTTTGCACATGGACAGCAGCAGAGATCTGGACCAGCTCCAGATGTACTAAAAGCAAAGCTAATTTGGTTTTAGGAACCACAAACATTACAGACCAGGCATCCAAAAGTGCTGGAATCCTGATGCTTAAATTTGGAAGTCCCAGAACTAGCTCCTGAGACCTGTTCCTAGGACAGACAGATCTAGACGTTACTGATGCGTACACATTCAGATCTGAATGTTAAATTTCAAGTATTCAACAAATGGCAAATTTGGGGTTGTCAGTGTCCCATGAAGAGGAAAAACAAAATATACATTAGAAGGCAAATCCAGTCATTAACACCCAGTGCTTAAGAACTTCAGATTCTGAAAAGAAAGGAGTAAAGTACTACTTAATTTTCATCACAACCTACATAGGAAAGTTACTGAGACTACTTCAAGAGTTTGCTGGTCGCTGAATCTGAAACACCCATGCCACAGTGCAAGGGCAGACATTTCTCCTAACCATGACCATCATTCACATTGTTGACTACAAAGGAAAACACCCAGTTTGCAAAAGGATAAATCAACTTGACCCAGGGAGGACCTGAGCAGGACCTCTGTGCTGTTCTATGAGGGCATGGAAAAGTTCTTGTTTTTCTACCCAGAAACACCCTCCACAGCATGATGGTATTCTGCTCAGTGGAAGCCATCACGCTTTACTACACTTTCTAACTTTGCACTCTGTACAGACATGCATAAAGCAGTATTTTGTATTATGTCAGCTAATAATTTCAGGAAACACACATGTACAGAACATTGCTGAGTATGTCAGCTAAACAGAAATTATCCAAAGCAAATAAATGCCTTCAATTAAGGAACTGTGAACATCTCAGCAACCAAGTAACAACATGGCTAATGTGCTTATCAGGTGTTAGCACTGACATCTCTTCTTACCAATTAGCGTCTCAAAAGGGGTAAAGAAAGATCATAGCTTTCTGAGATAATACAACAACCAACTATTACAGAAGCACTGCCCAAACCTGCAGCACAATTAAGGGCATGTCTTCAAAGCAGAGCTCACCCAGACTCACACCTCTGTGTCGCATCCCCCATCACCACCCTGGTTTGCACACAGACACGTCCTTACTGGGTTTGGGAGAAGCACCCTTCTGGCCTAGTAACACAGGCTGGAGTCCACACAGATCCTGGGTCCATCTTGGAACTGCTGCAAGTGGCTGCCAGTGATCCTCATCCAACCCTGAGTCTGCAGGTGCCTGACATCAATGCACATACCAATTTTGTAGTGGAAATGGTAATGTAAGTACAGTCCTTAACTATTCTGAAACTGTGAAAAGAACTCTTAACCAAGGTACTTCACCTTAAACATTTCATCAGGAAATCTAACTAATGGTAAGAAGCTCCCTGCACAGCTTGGATGGGGACCTCAATGTACTAGATGATATCCTAGTTTTAAACCAGCAATAGTAACCTGGTCACAGCCTCAGAGCTTAGCAAAGAGATGGACATGAAGGCAGGCTGCAATATCAGGTGACAACAAGATGAAAGCAGTATGAAAGTGGACGTCATGCACATGCCATCGACATTACTCTTCTCAGCCACAGGTGTGTGCTGGCATCACAAGGGTAAGACTTGAAGGAAGAGAGTGGCAAGGCTTTTTAGATAGCCAGACAGACTGTAATTAAAGCCATAAGCCAGAACTTCTTCCAACTTCACAGGTTATGCAAGGTAGAAAAAAAAACAACCCACAAAAAAACTCCCAATCACTCTGCAGTCTTCAGACAAAGCCTATCCCTAAGAGAAGGAAGGAGCACAAGGTATTTCTGATTGCACTAGGGAGTGTTCAGGGAGACCATGAGTAAAATAATGTCTATTTTCTAACAGGAACATCTTAGCAAAGATTATAATTAATGAACGGAACAATTTATTAAGGGCTATGATTAATGCTCCCTTATAGGACATGTGGAGTCAAAACGGGATGTTTTTCTAAAAGATAAGCTGTAATCCAAACAAAAATCAGTTTGGGGAAATCCACGAGTCTATGTTACAATGCTAGTTGTAATGGGATCACAGCTGATGCTTTAAACCTTATAACCCATTAATATAGTGAGTCACGAATATCAGCAGTACTGTTCCTTCCTCCAGTGAAGTGTCTGGTGATACGATGCCTAGATGTGGGTGGGTTATGATTAATGACATATTTTACTGTGACTTTGCTCAACAACTTTTTTTCCCTGATGATTGCCATGGCTTAGACAAGTTATTTTTCCAGGAATTATGATTCAAAAATTGACTTCAGCAAAAGATCAATGTTCTTGCATCCATGTTTGCCTTCCAAGTACAAAAATGAGCAAAGATATTCTAGTGGAAACTGAAGACAAGTTTTAATTACTTCTAATTCGTACCAAAAAGGCCCAGAATAAATTTAAGAATACATAATCAGAATTTTAAAATTACTGCCAGGAAAGGGCAATGCAGGTACACAGCAGCTCAAATGTAACTAGAGAAAGGGCCCTGAAAGTCTTTCCCATTGAACAAGCACAGTGAACATGGTGGACAACTCAAAACAGATTAGGGCACTTTGCTGGACAGCTTCTGCTTCTGGTCAGGTGATCTGGTGGTATCATCACTCCTTTCTCCAATTCATCTAATTCTTTTCTTATTCTGGCAATCTCCAGTCTCTCAGTCACATGCATAACAAAAGGCACTGAGAGCAGTGTGTTCCACTGGTTCAGCATTAAAAGAGTGAAAACTAAGAAGGGAAAAATAAAGTGAAGAGAACTGGGAACACTTTTGAAAGGCAGAAGGGCATCACGTAGGAACAGAAACAACGACTTAGAAGTGGATTAAGTGCAGTATGCAGCAGTGTGACTAGCAACAACAGAGATGAAATGACCCAGGTTACTATAATAATGTGCACAAACTGGTATTGCTGGCACTTGATGGAACTAAAGCTCCCTAATCATACAGTAATAAAAATAATCCCATTTGCTCAGATGTCATTATTAAAGTCCCAGGAAGCCAAGAATTGCCAGCACAAAAAAGTGGCTATACAGCCCTTTTTATTTTCCTCACGCTTTCTTAGCAGTGAGTCTGACTTTTTTCCAAGCTTTTCTCTGATACCAGAAAAAGGTAGAATCTTTTCTTTACTTTTGAACATGCTTTTAAAAATATTTTAGATTGTTAGTTACCCTTCAAAAATTCTTCTATGATCCTTCATTCACATGAACTCTGATTTTCAGCAAAATGCTCATTTTCCAACACAAAAAAAAAAAAAAATTAAAAAAAAGAAAACAAAAAAGGCAGTATAGAGAGAACAGAATCACTTCTGTCCAAGCAAATACTATCCAGCCATGGAGGGCAATTGTGGCTCATTCTTCTGTTTACCTTACAGGACACTGAAGCTCTTTCCTGGGATCTGTTATGATGAGAGGAGGACAGGCAGTATGTGATCCAAGTCTGTGCAACTGGAGTCATCTACTGCTGCTGCATTATGTTAAGTGCAAGTCAGCTCCTTGCAGGATGCTTTCGTATTTACTTCTATCAAGACAAATTACCAGTCTGAAAACACCTCTTCAGTTGCAAGACAAGAGGATTGTTTTTCACTGTGCAGTGCTATTTATCTGCCTGGGAACACAGATTCTTATAAAGGAAGTTATATTAGACACCATGCTCAAGCTTCTCCTGCCTGAAAAATGCCAGGAAATTGAATCAGCTTTTTAGTCTGAAGAGAAGCAGCCATGAGTGGATTCATGTGAATCACTGGAGTCAGACTCAGTAAACTTCTGGTTAAGTATGAAAATGTATTAGCTTTCAGTGCCATAGTTAGTTGTGTTGGCTGGAATCTGGGAACCACCAGCTAAAAACGTATTATTTACATGTAATAATTAGCATTTCTGCCAAATCTTGTCTTTACCACATTATGTGATAAAATATGAAAACCTAGAGATGCTAGAACTAAAAGATGTATGTGCAAAAGAAAAGCACCAATCAGTTCAGGTAAATGCACCTCAACAATATAAAGAAACTACATCTACCTTTAGTGTTAAGATCTTTAGTGCAAATATGAAGTCTCAACAGTTCAGTAAAAATGCCAAGCTCAATGGAGTAGCTTCAGAGCTCTGATGATTTACAGTCTTTATTTGCTTCTTGTAAGGCTTATGATGTCCTTTTAGCCACACACCTGGAAAGACTGTGACTCTGCTTTGGGGAATTTATGTTCCCGCAGTTCCTCCTTACTTCCTAAGGGCTTTGCACAAATTACAGCTTTTTAAATGAGCAGCATTCATTAAAACAAATTACCAGAACTTGCTGCACTGACTGGATGTGCCTCTAATGAGCCTCAGAGCAGTTTTGCTATGTACCAGGAGAATAGACGTGGTCCTGCCATTTCACTAATAATACCTCTCCTACCTCCAAAGCCCCCAGCAATAATGTTTCAGCAAAACTTCTCTACTTTTGGCATCACTATAAATAGTACCTTCAAACTACTGTCACATTATCTTGCTGCACCCAGCCCTGCACCAGTCTAAATCAAGGGGAGTTTTGGTGTGGATTTCAGGGAAGCAGGCTGTCAGCCCGAGAGCTGATCACATGCAAAGGTGAGCTGGAGAGCTTTCAAGTGTGAAATGCTAAATGGTGACTTTGGCTGGGCCTAAGACAGAAGAAATACTGCAGCCTTCCTCCAGAAAAGTTAACAGTATGCTTCATCAGCTGTCTAATTAATATGATTTAATAAATATTAATGTACAACAGTGCCTGCATAGGCAAAAGGTAATGTGAAACTTATCACTGGCTTGACTAGATTAACCCACTGCAATAGCGAAATGCAAATAAGTAACAAATCCAAATATTTCTATTAAACTACACTGTTTATTTTAAACATATAGAGGACAGATTTGTGCATGGGAGGCTATGGACACTTACTATTGTCACACTTAAAAGTTTTAAACCATTCCAGCACTACCTAGAGAAAACCCTGTGGAATTCAGACTTTCTGAGCACACCTCTACATAACACTTCCCAGCTTGATCCTGGATAGTAGTTCATGCACATGTGTAATAAATGGCTGGTAAGCAGACAGCAGGCTATGACTTCATAGCCTGGCATAATCACAGCAGGCATTACTCAATTCATATAGGGATGCAGTATCACTTTTTTGGGAGAAGCCATCTCTGGCTGATTTTGAGTAAGCGATTATGGAAAGAAAGCTCAGAGTATCACTGAGAGTATTGCTTATTTCAATGAAGTGGCAATCCTCCTGAGGAATTTAAATCAGAACACAAATACACATATTCCTATCTGAGCTGGTATCACAACCGCAATATTGCACTGCAAGGACAGTAAATGCATTTAATCTTTTAACCTTTTTTTGACAGCAAGTGTGCACTTGATTTCATTTGATATGAGTGTTCCCCAGGCACCTTATTTAATTTTGGCTTAGGCAATCCCCTGAGCTGAAGCCCAGAACTGAACTACAGCCAATGCTGGCAGCTGGCATTCTGCTTTCTGACACCTTAATGCATTTGAGTACAAACATCCAAAATTTATTATCATTGCTCTAGTACTTGAATAGCTCTGTACAAGACAGAATTCAATGAAGAATGCCATCTCTTCAGGGACCCACTGGACACAGGGCCAAATTTTCTTTTCCTCTATAACTTCTGGTAATATACTGGGTGTCTCAGATATGCAGTAACTTATGACTGTGGAGCAGTCTACATGAAAATAGAAACAGGACAAAAGCACTTCACAGACTTTCTGAGGTTTTTTTGGTTTTTTTTTTCAGTAATCCTTGATTAAGACACCAGAGGGAAAAGAAAGGGAGAAATTGTGGTTAGATAGCTGCTAATTGTGAAAGTCATACATTGCAGATTCATAATTATCCAGAACCAAGCTTTTATGGCATAGTAAGGAATAGTTGAGAGAGTCTCTGTTCACAGAAACCCCACAGTCAGCTGAGAACCTGCTGGAGAGGTAAAATCTGCAGAAATCTAAGCCCTTTGGAAGCCCTGGGCTACCCTCTTTTTTACAGCACAAAATCCCACCTCCATCCCAGAGAAGATTACATAATGACTGATAAGTGATCTATACAATCTGTATCGTTGGATCTTTTAAGATAAAAGGATTAGAAAGAGAATAGTCAAAATGGACTTAGAAACAACAAATGCAAACTGTCCTCATACAGAAAACATAGGTGTATATAGATCTTGTTCATTCTGTTTTTCAGTATGCACTTTCTAGAGAGACTAATACAAAAAGATCAATCTTCAAAAATCATAAAAGTTAGATAAAAGACTTGCTAGATGTAATAATAAAAAAATATTTGATTTGCCTCTTTCAAGGAGGGAGACAGAAAAAGACAGATCAGGAGACATTTAGAAACCAAAATTTCCAGTATTTTCTTGCAACTTGTGGACCTTTAAGGCTACTTTCAAATTTTAAAGGTCTTTCTGCAGTTGGCACTTTTGAAAAGAAAACCCATACTAAGTATTTCAAGAGTTGTGATAAAATCAGGAGAGCCGAGGAAATGCAATAGGCATTTTTGAATTGCAAACTAACTCTTTCATATTAAATGCCATCAGAGACTAGTAGACAGGTTTCATGGAAAAGAATACTGCCATGTACTGTGAGAATAGGTGTACAAATAATGACAGCCAAATTAATTTAAGGTTATGCTTTTCAGATGTCAATCTTGACCATAGTTGCTACACTGCTACACTTAATGGTACTTTCATGAATCCTCATGACTAAATGTTGTTAAGAAAATCCAATTTAGAATATGAGTAACAATTGTTAACCAACTAGAGTGACTTAGAATCAGAAGTTCTGGATTTCATTCTCCTATCTGCTGCTGACTTGCTTCATGACCTTGAATAAAATAATTTATCCAGACTTCAATCCTACCTTAACATGTGTCTCCTAAGACTGCTATGAGGTTTAATTAATTAATCCATCTTTACAAACCTTTCAAAAGCTAAAGGATAGAAGGGTCTACGGAAATTCAAATTATTAACAATATTTGCCTACATAGAAGTAAAGAGTGTTTGATGCATGAATACAAAGGTAGACACACATAAACATACACAGCATGTTACAGCAATTTGGAAACAGAATGAAGGAAGGAACAAGACAGACTCCTACAGATCCTTCATTTTCTGTGTAAGTTGCTCTAACACTGCCTCTCCTTTACAGCACATTCATACAATTACAAATTATGGTTGTTTCACAGTATTACGCAAAGAAATCATCCTTACCCTCAAACCCTGCTCCATGGACAAGCAGAGGACCTGCCAGGGTGCTGTGTACCTGAACATGTTTGGCCCCTTTTGAAGACAGACAAATAGCAAAAGGCACACAAGTCTCTCAGGTCTTCGTATTGCTCTGCATCTGAGGGATGGTTAAATGAAGAGAAATCTTTCAGATGTACTCTTCAAGGGCCACTACAGCAGACTCTAAGACAGTGTTACAGCCATTCCACTTGCACCCCAAGGAACTGAATAACTAATTCAATAAGAGGCTTTTTTCCTTGGGAAGAGCTTAGCTCAAACTCAATTAGCATAAATAGGACGATAACCTTTGAACCTCCCACTCCTCCCCTCAAAGGAGAGGATGGTGGACAGTATGTCATGGCAGGGTCGCTCCTTCTCCAGCAAATCTGGAGTTTGTTTGTATTGCTATTGCAGGCATTTGACTCAACTTCACAAGTCCAGAAGCAGCTATCAGAGACAGTCTGTAGCTTTGCCTTCTTTATTTTTGCTATTACCTTTTAGCCTGACTAAAAGGAAATCCCTCTTCCTCCTGTCAGGAGGGATTCCCTCCTGTCCTGTCTCTGGCATCCTGACCTCTACTTCAAAATCAGCACAATACTGAATAATAAATTCCCACAGAAGCTGCTGTGATCACTCTCACGTTACCACATTAAATAAAATTACCACTGAAATGAGACTGAAAAGTTTTCTCCAAAATACCCAATGTGAGGTCTTTGCAACATTGGAAATAAGATACACTGCAGCCTTGCTTGTGGTTAAATTTTTAATGTATTATAATTTTTTTCAGTTAGAGAACAAGACTTATTCTTAAAGACATTAAACTGATAAAAGAGAAAGTCTCAATTATTTTCTACTTTTATGTTATTTCAGTGATGAACCAAAAAGGCACCTGTGAATGTTACTCCTGCCCAGAAAACAGTGGGCACAAACCATCACAGACGCAAGTCCACACAACCAAATCAAGCAACTAGGTTATCCTGGTTTCTTTCTTTAGCTTCAACAGAGGGAAGAAGTAATCTTAGACTATATTGATTCAAATCTGACTCAGTGAACCTCAATATTTTATCTCCAGTACTTGTACTGCAGCAATGCCACCCAAATAAATTACAGGGATGCAGGAAGAACTGTACTAGAATTGTGTCTATAGCTACTCTTATCAGAGAACTGAGGCTGTGCACAGCACTGCTCCCTTCTCAGCTCATGTACAGAAAGCAGCCATAACAGAGCTCTGTGAGTCCTACTGGAGCACAAAAATCAGCAGAAGCACTCTCACACACTCAGTTTTTTTGTTAAGAAAATTTTCTGAGAAAATGGACCTCCTCATAAATATTTTGTCCTTGACAGTGAAGGGACAGCCAGCCACCAAAAGCACCTAGACATTACTAAAGTACTGATTCCACCATGTACTTGGCAAGCAACAAACACACCTGAAGTCTGGACTAACCTGGATAACAGGAGAAACTTGGGTTAAAACACAAGTTAGAAGAAGTCCTGCCTTTCTGCTAAAGTAACATTTACAGTAAATTCACGAATACAAGCCGCACTGAGTATAAGCCGCATCTCTGGGTGTTGGCAAATATTTCGTTTTTTGTCCATAAATAAGCCGCACCTGAATACAAGCCACTCTGTTGTTCGCAGCGAGGACTCGCGTGCAACAAAGTTGCCAAATACTAACAGAGCCGCGGCAGGGCGGGGTTTACCAGCTAAGCTAAGGCTGTGCAGGTTCGGTCCGCTAGGGGTTGCTGATGGGGCCAGGTGGCCCAGCCCGGCGCTGCCGCTCGGCGGGGCCACTGGGGGCCAGCCGCCGCTGCCACTGGGCTCGGTCACCACGGCCCAGTGCTGCCCTGTGGTGGCAGGCAGGGACGGAGCCCCCCGCCACCTCCCAGTGCCGCGGCAGGGGCGGCCCGGGTCCCCCCGCTCCTCCCCGGGCCGCGGCAGGGGTGGCGCGGGGCCCCCCCGTCTCTCCCCCGGGCTATGGTAGGGATGTCTCCCGCCTCTCTCCCCACCCCCTGTGCTGCCTGCAGGCAGCCAGGCTCCACCCGCGGTGCAACAGAGTAGCGATTTGTAACAATCGCAAAATGCCGACTTTGCAGCAGCTTGGCTCGGCACTCTGGCAGGCACTTCTGAGGTTGTAAATGTCAGGAAATTATTCACATATTAGCCGCTCCTGATTATTAGCCGCATTTCCGGTTTAGGAGTAAAATCTTAGTCAAATTGGTGCGGCTTGTATTCGTGAAATTACTGTAGTTACTTCAGTATGGCCTAGGGCAGAACTGTGGATTTTGGTGAGAAATACCTTTGGTGCAAAAATACCTGAAACCAAGGCAATCTTAAGGAAAATGCAAATGACAAAATGTTTTGCCTTAATATAGAATATTACACAAGCTTCATAAAAAGACCTCTGATCTTTGATTTTTGTAGTGGAAGAACTGAATGCTCCTGAACAGCTCAGAAACTAGCTAGCTGAAAACATTGTGATATATCAGCCATATTTAGAACAATTAATTAACTGTGAACAACACACTGAAGCTGCTTTTACATCTTTTGCATTAAGAAGATTGAATTCACACAAATAAACAACTAAAAATGCATAATCTGAACTTTTATGACCTTACACCCATACAAATATAATTAGCTTATTTTCTGGAAAAGTAAGTAATCTTTTACACCTTTCATTCTAGGCTTTCCTCCCTTTCTTTATAATTAGGAAAAATAAAAAAGGACTCCTAAGACATCTTCAGCCCATAATTTTAAGTGAGCCGCTGATGCTAATATAAACGTTGGCATACAAAGATGAGAAAGTCAGTGCAATTGTGGACTTGTCTTTAGGGTGGAATAGTGAACAAACAGACACTAAAAGGGAAGCCACAGAGATATGACTGTGCCCTCCAAGCTGGGTCTATTGACAGAGAGTACATGCTAATGAATGCCCACTGTGTCTGAAAGCTCATCATTCTTTCCTTTCACCAAAAATCATTAACACCAGGGGAGAGCTTTCCAGGGCTCAGAAGTCAAAATACTAACACTCACAGTGTTTCTCTCCAGCGGCTTGCTGTCAGAAGAGTTAGTGTTGAAATCTTCTTGGAAAACGTAGACAGGATTTACAGCAGCGATGCAAGATGCAATCCGTCCTTGGAGGAGAATGCAAAGCATGTACCAATAAATATCACGCCTACATTCTGTGGTTTTTGTTTCTCAAGCAAGGGTCATTCAACTTCCTGTGAGACTCTGACAGCACAGGATTTACTAGTGTTGCCCTTCTACTCCTCCTTCTTTTATTTCCCAATAAATACAAAGCCTTAGGATAAGGTTAAGGACTTATTCAAGCTGATGGAGCCAGAAAAGTTGTTTGTCTTCCAGTTGTCCATGAGTAAGGAAGATGAGACACTGAATCAAAGAGATAAAACCTCCTGCAGTGAAAAATGCATGTGTCTAAGATATTAGACTGGAATTTATGAGCTCAATTTCAATCCTGGGCTCTGACGTCTTGGAAAAAAATAATATAATCTCAGTGTCTTTTATGAGAAAGGTGTCTATAGCATATTTTGAGTTGTATGCAAAGAGTGTGCTTATGAGGACATCTGCTATTTTATCTCCTTCTTTGAAGACTTCAGAACTAATCTCTCACATAGTATCAGTGAATGAGGTAAGTATCCATATTGTGTATTTTTCTTCTGGTATTCAAAGAACCCAAGAAGAAAAGGCACCCAAGACTTTCAATTTTCTTTTTCCATTTTACTGCCCATTAAAATGGTTCATTGCATTTTCCTGGTCCCTCAGTGCCCCAGTGAAATGCAACAGCCCGTGCAGTAGAGCATATTGCAGATACAGTCCCAGAAGTGTGAGGAAGACCTCCACTTCCCTTCCTCTGCCACCACGTCTGACATTTGACACAGAGAATTTCAAATTTCATTAAATGCCTTTGTTTTGGTCCATGCTATGTGCATGTACAAACACAGAAGTGGTGTGAGAAACAAGGCATCACTGTGCTCTGTTATTCCCTTATAAATGGAAGGGAACAATTCAGACCTGTCCTATAGAACACAGCCTGGCTGGCAAAGGACACTGCCACATAGGAGCCAGAGGCTCTCTCAGTCTTGGCCATGAGCACTCAAAGACTTGAAATAAACACATGGTTTGGCAAATACATGCAAAATACATGGTTTGATGATCTGAAATTTGGGCAAAAGTACTCAGCAGTCTAATCCTGCTGAGTATCCACTTGTAATTACTGAATGTCATGAGCACTTTATTGTGAAACCAGACCTGCAGAATTGAAAAAGAAAGCCCAATAAATCAGCCTGGTGAGCTGCTCAGGAAGGAGCGACAGGTATTTCTAGCATGCAGTACTACTATACTGCTGCTCTTCCATTCCTAGAGTAAGAATTCTCCTACAGGTATAAAACCCTCATTTTTCATTCCTGCCTCCAGGTTGGAAAGGAGTAAGACAGAAAGTTTAAACCAGTCAGTCTCTAAATCTCCTGAGTTAAACTTATAATTTTGTTCATCTTACCTCTTCTGTTGCACAACATTTCATAATCCCCATTTTATATGTGATACAAAAGAGCAGATTCAAAACTATCTTTATCATCAGACTATATATGCAAGATGTCAGATAGTACACCAAAAGCATGCAGTATCAGCAACATGAGAAGCCTGTGTTTTCCAATCATACATCTCAAAGGCTAAGCAAATTTTCCTACACAAATTGAGAGGCTTGAAAAAAAATAGCAAAGTTTTATCCAGATCCTGTATGTGAAGCCTGGAGAAAGCAAAGCTAGAAAACATCCTGTTGTTTTGTGGAAGAAAGGCAAGTTATTATGCAGGTGTGTTAGTGATTAGATGCTGAGCCCAAAATATTGGGGTTGAGGTTTTTTTGGTTTGTTTGTTTGTTTGTTTTCGGTTTTTTTGTTTGTGGTTTTTTTGTGTGTGTGTTTTTTATTTTTGGGGTTTTTTGGGGATTTTTTTGTTTTTTGTGGTTTTTAATTTTTGTTTTGGTTTTTTGTTTTGTTTTATTGTTGTTTTGTTTGGGTTTTTGGGTTTTTTTCTTTGTTTGTTTGTTTGTTTGTTTTCCCCCAGTCAGTCTAATAAAGTAAATTGTTTCTTCTTATGAAACCCATCTCCATTATTTTATGGTAAACCTCTGTAGATAAAACACTGCTACTATTACTCAATGTCCACCTTCCTTACAAAAAAGTGCCATCTCTGGGAAAAGAAGAATGTGTAGTGATTAGACCATGAGCTAGTATTAGATGCTCCAAGGAGTAACAACATAAGGAGTATTTCAATAAGAGCATATGTAAGGAGTTGCCCAGTACTAAATAATTTTCTCAATACTTAGAAAAACTTGTTTCATCACAAGAAAAAGACTTTCTAAAGAGCATTTTAAAGTCAAAACATGTAAGCAACTATGGGCTGGATTAACACTGTTGGAAAGATTAATTCAGAAAAACAGAATGGAGCACATTTTTCTACCTTCTGTTTGAAAGGAATAGCAGCAAGAAAGGGCATAAGAAAAAGGCATTTTGCTCAAATGGTCAGCAGTTATACATGAATGTAACTCCTGACTGCATTTTTCAGAAGGAATGCATGAGATCAGGAAGGTTAAGATCTTAACAGTCACTGATTGCGAAACTTCCCTTGAATACAACAATTTGTGCACTGCAAACAGCTAGTGATGATATTCAGGCATGATAAATGAGATCTTCACATCGTACTGAAATTACTTGGCTTGGTGGAGATATGTAACAGCTTCCTAGCATGTTGTCAAACAAATCTTGCCACCAAAAACACGGGAAGAAGACATTACGCAATCCCCAGTTTAACTCTAGGTTCTCTAGCTGCTAAGGCATGGCTCACAACACAAGGAATTTAAATGGGTATCTGGTTGTAGAGCGCAAGGAGCTTCAGACTGCACTCATTCACTGGTATTCACATGGCTCTCCCTAAGCAGGAAATCCCTAATTCTCACTAATATTCTTTTCAAAACAGATACAACTGCTGCTTGACCACCTTTTAACCTCTGAAAGATCAAAAGCCAAACATTTTTACAAATGGGAAAGATGACAAAAAACCTGAAACTATAGTAGAAGAGGAAACTCTCTTACTCTCTAAGATAAGAGTGGGATTTATGTACATTGTCCTGGAAAACGCTGAGTGACTCCTAACAATTCTTTTCAGTTTTTGTAGGGTGTCCCTGTCTAGGTAATATGCCAAGTGTATCCCTGGACTTTCTACGAAAGGAGTTATGCACTAATCATGGAACTGCAACCTCTTGTGGTTTAGCAGAAAATATCACAAGCACTTAGATGACAGCAGCTGGGATCATGTGGAAATCACCATGGAAAAACAGGCTTTTCATTAGCCTAACAGCACTTGAAAGGTGCTGGCAGTGTGGTTTTGATACTGATGCAAGGACAGCAGGCAGCCACAGCCACAGGGCAGTGGCAAGCCAGGCCAAGGGGGCTGCTGTTATCCTGCTCACCTCTGTCCTGGCCATGCCGGGCTTGGCTGACTGTCTGATGATATGGCTGAAGAGTAATTTCAGTAAAAAGAAAGGAAAGAGTGATTTATATCTAAATTCAGGTTCCAACTGAACAAACACACACATTACGCAGCATAAATTGACACTGAAGTAGCCTAATCATACTTACCTTGGGTGGTCAACTAGAAAGCCATCAACTCAGCATCCCCTCTCCTAATCCTGTGAAATTTGTTCAGTTTACAGTTTGAAGCAGCATTTGTGTGCAGCTCAAATCCACAAATGTGCTTTCCAATTGCAATATCTTAGGCCCCACTACAAAACTGCTTCAGGAACTTTAACAAATGCATGTTATGAAATGGACTGGCAGAAGAAAGAAACAAGATTTCCTATGTGATCTGGCCCCATCACCTGTTGTGGCAGGAAAGCATGACAGTTTATCATCTTCACAAAATTATTCAAATTCTGTCTTTAAAAAAAAAAAAAAGAAAATTTGTCCTCACTCAGTCCATGGCAGTATTAGTCTGGTCCTCAAGGGCTGGGTTTAGTTCCTAGTTTACATCAAATATCTAGTTCATCTGTTTTGTTTTAGTTTTTGGGTTTTTTTTCAGTACTGACAATTTGATTTAGTAATCTACTGCTTTTCTGTTGTTTCCCTCCCTGATGCACATATAAACTCTTGATATATACCAGTCTGCAACTTTCTAGACTAAACAAGTAAAGCTCCTTTAATCCCAAATTGTATGTCAGGCTTTCATCTCTTGGCTGTCCATGCAATCACTACAATGTCAAGTCATGCTGCTATCCCTTTTGGAAATGCCCTGACTGGAAAGTAATCATAGCCAAAGAGGGAAGAAATCCCCTTTGTATTGCCCCATAAGGCAAGTCAGCCCTCAGAGAAACTCCTGAGTACATAAGGAAGGTATTTATATAGAAAGTGTATGGGCAAAACCAGGTGCATGGAACAGGAGGTGCTGGCAGTCAGTGGCAGTGCAGGAGACGCTCACAACTGTACGTCTCTCATCCGACAGGATTATACCAATTAAAAGATGACAATAGCTGCTAGCAGATGGACATTTCAAACACAAACATTTTCTCCAAAACTGGTAGCAGCAGCAGCAGCTGTGCTGAAATGGCAATGAGTCAGTGCAACAAGAAACACAGAAAGTATGTCATCCTTCATGGACTGTCTTACACCTGCTCCTCTCAGACGGCCCGACACAATTTCTTACCCTCTAATTGTCTTCCAAGCTCAATCGACACTGAGCTAATGAGTGAATGATTAAGCACCAGCCCATGCTACTCTATGCCCTGGATACGATTACCAAAGTTACAGTGCCAAGCTAAACACTTGCAAGCTCATTTCCTCTGCATAAAATGGCATCAGAAGGGAAAAACGAAACTGAGGATGCTCGCACAACTACTTTGTTTACAGGAGAGAAAGTTTCAGCAACTCAGTGAGGAACTCAGGGAGAAAATCCCTTCTCCCTTTGGGCCATGCTCTAACTCTTTGTGCTGGAGCAGTCAGCACCACCACAGCCACAAAATCGGTCACCTCTCAGACTGTCAGTTCCACAGCACTGCCCTGCCACAAGTCATTTTAGAATACCACAAATAATTCTCAGAAATACGTCTCCAAGACTCTTTGAAGCACGTGCCATATCCCTCACCCTGCTACGAGTCCCAAGTCCTGCCACCCTGACCCTACCTGCTCCATCCCTTCTCACCCCTCATTCCCTGCTGTGCCCTGCCCCCTCTGCCAGTACCCCTTCTGCACACCTGAGCATGGCTGGGGCCCTGCTGGCACTATCTGCAGGCATGCAGAGGCTCTCTGCCTGGCTGACTTCGAGGCTGCACAGCCTTGTGAAGGTTTAACAGAGGTTACCCCTGCATGGGTACATGGATCTCAGTGCTGCAGAACAGTGTCTATTGGCACTAACTCTTTGCAGCTATGGCTGTTAAACTGGGAATGGAGGAAAACTTCTGCTCTTCTTTGTTCACTCAAGTCTCAGCCTCCCTCTTAAGCTTCTCATAAAGCTTACATCTAGGTCTCACATGCACCACTTTTGCACTACAACAGAAAGAGGGAAAATGGAAAGTCCCAACCAGAAAGCCCTCAGCAGCTCCAGCCACATGAAAATGTTCCCGTTCACCAGCTAGTCTAAGAAAGTTCTCCAGCTGTGTGGCATGGTTTTATCACAGCTTTTACGCTACATCTTCTTTTTTCCACACGGGTAATACCATACATATTCGTGGCAAATAAGGTGTAGCATGACAAAATCATTGGAGAAAAAGCTGCCAGTTAAAACATTAGCATGAAACTCATCTGATTCTCCTTGGAGTAGGTAGATATTTCATCCTTCTACAAAAAAAAATACAGTTTCTAAATGCAATTTGGCTAAATCTGATGACTGGGGACCAGCTCCACTCAATCCAAAAATTTCAGGAACTTGCAGCTTATTAGCCTCATCCCTCCTAAGTCCTCCAAGGCTTCTTCTCACCTGAAAATCTTTCATTTTATTGCAAAACTGTGTCTTTTACTGCCTAGGTTCTCCCAGCAGTGAACTCTCACAGTTAATGGTCTGTGCCCTGTTCAGGTCTACAGAAGACAAGCTGTGACTCCAAAGGACATATTCAGGCACTGTAGCCTCAGATAAAGAACACTGCAGAACCACTGGTGGATGAAGGATGGAGATCCATGAATTCACCCCATGACAGGGCTGCATATAGAAATAATCTCAAGAAGAAGAGATACAATGGCCATACAATGATCCTGGTAGCTTGATTTTTCACAAAAGTAAAAAGCAGCAGAAGAAACACCAACATAATTCCAGCTGTGTCAAATTCTTACTTGTCATTTCAATTAATAAATATTCCATTTGCTTTGGTCAAATACCCTTCCAGGTGTGTCAGGTATTTTTTGCAGAGTTTTGATGAATGCTCAGCATTACCTTAGCCTGCCCCTGTCATTCCTTCATTTATCAATTCACAAATTCTTGTCCCATTTCAAAATCTCAGCAGCAACAACAGCCTCCCATCATGTGCAGAGCACTCAGCTGCCCCAGGGCTCTTTTCCTCTTAATTTTCCAAACAATGCTTCTTTTCTTCTCCCTTTTAGCCTAATCCCTTTAAAACCAGTGGAATTTTGCAACAGGATCTGTACAAATCCCCTAATTTTCTGTTAATTAATTAGTTATAATAAAGCAACATTTATAACATAAGCTATGAAAAGTAACTACACTGCCTCTTGAACTCTTCTTACACAGAAAGCTTTCTACTAGAAGACTTTCTCTGGCAGTAAGCATGGACATCTGTGCAGAGGCTGTGCCTGCTCCCATCTGCTGACAGACGCTGTGAGATCGTTGCAGTATTCCAGCACTTCCATCATGCAGCACAATCTGAGTTTCCTTTATGGCAACTGAGGTCTTCCCTTCCTGGTGTCAACTGTGCATAATGAGTCTGCCCAGATCAGGCAGAGGTTGAGCTTGTCCCAGCTCTCTCTTATGTCAGATGTTGCTGCTGCTGCAGGGCACAATTAGGGGAAATAACCTCTGGGAGGGGAAGGTGGGAGCAGAAGGCTGCTTTAGTGTATACAGAGATGTCTTTGAGTGCTGACACCACACACACACACACACACACACACACACACACACACACACACACACACACAGAGACGTGTGTATGCCTGTATTGGTGCAGAAGAATATATATTCCTGCTGTATGGACCCACAAGTGGGTTTCTGGTGCACTGTTAACAGTAACTTCATGTTGCTTGCACAGAATGTCACTTTGCCCCTGCCAGGATGGAAAAAGGCTGCTATTGTTCAAGAATTTCACTTAAGATATGGAACATTTTCAAGCACTCCAACCATTGCAACTGCCTAGACACCCAGCAGTGGGACTAATTCCCTGACTAATGCCATACCATGGTACCTCTGGAATCACTTGTTCCATGCTGCTTTTTTGCCCACACTGATTAGCTGCCACACACTAAGACAAAATACCTGCTACTGGTATTGAACTCGTAGCCATATGGTTATTGCACCAGCTCCTCCATCCATCTGGCTGGGTGGCTGTATGGCTATGAGGAGTGCCCATGCATTACACAGCCACAAATGCCCTTTTGGCTCAAGACACTGAGACCAGTTGTGCCCTTCACAGAAGTTTGTTATGTCCTGCAATGTCTTAAGAGCACATGTGAAGAGAGGTGCTGAAAAATGAGTCTAAAATCCCAGATTCAGTTCAAGATACTGCTTCTGTCCATTCAACAGTTTCAGGCTAAGCCATGATGCTGTTTGCAGACTCATAGCTGCCATTCACAACGAGGGGCAAAACACAAAGATAATGAAGATGCACTACCTTAGGGCCACGTATACAGAAAAGACTGATCTTACCTACCTTTCACAGACAACCACCTGCATGTAGATGAGATCCAAACTTGAGATGCTATACATGGAGCTAACCCTTGTGCTTGGAAAGCACCTACATTTCACCTCAAGGCATTTTTTAAGGTGCAAGAATACACAAGTGTACACAAGTGAAGTGTTCAATCCATGAAAGTCAAGGGACCTGCAGCTGATCATTCAGCTACACTCATTTGAAACCAAACACATACATTTTAAAATCTGGTAGCTAATGAAATAATCACTGATCACAGATAAAGAATTTTGTAAATATGAGTTTTTAAATTACAGTAATTTCAAGATTATAAGCCGCACTGAGTATAAGCCGCACTTCCGGGTGTCAGCAACTTTTCATTCTTTGTCCATATATAAGCCGCACCTGATTATTAGCCACAGGTTACAATACAGAGTGTGATAAAAGATATCTATTCTATCACCATCTGTTGAGGGTGGGGGCAGTGATCCTTATCTCTGTGGGAGACATTCTGCTAATGGGCCATCCATTGAAACCAGACAGGGCATTGTTCTTTATCTTTTCACAACCCACCCTTCCTCCAGGGAGTCATTTGCTGCTAATGGCCCATTGAGCCCCACTGTGTGACTGATAAAATTACTGCATCCCATTGGAAGTTGCTCCAGCCAGGGGGAAGAGCCCAACATTTCTTACCAAGATAAAAACAGAGCATTTGGGACACTAAGGTAGCCCCTTTCTCCACTGGACTCCAGAGGAAAAACGGATTTCTCCACATCACCACTGGACTTTTAGAGGGAAACTGCACCTTCTACAGGAGCTCTGCTTTGACTGAACCACATCTGTCACTGCAAGAGGACTGCAGCCACCATTTAATGGGACTGTGACCAACATCCTGCCTGATGGGGTGTCAGGTTGTACTCTGACTTTGTCAGGGTTTGGAGTTTGTTTCTTTGTAGTACTGTATTTCTATTTTAATTTCCCTAGAAAAGAACTGTTATTCCTAATTCCCATATTTTTGTCTGAAAGCCCCTTGATTTCAAAATTATAATAATTTGGAGGGAGGCGGTTTACATTCTTCATTTCAAAGAGAAGCTCCTGCCTTTCTCAGCAGACACCTGTCCTCCTAAAACAGCAACTTTTTGTTCTTTGTCCACATATAAGCCGCACCTGATTTATAAGCCGCACTTCAGGTTCGGACCAAAATTTTAGTCAAAATGGTGCAGCTTATAATCGTGAAATTACTTAGTTTTCAATTGAAAAGAAAGTAAAAAAAAAAGAAAAAAAGTCAATTCACTGATTTCCTTAATCTTAAATGCAGCATTGCTGTTTTATGTGTTGCTCCTACAGGACTTCAACCTATATCAGAGATACCTGCCGTCCCTGCAGAGGCAGAGGGTGCTTCGTGCTCCTACTGCTGTCAAGGAAAGCAAAACACCAACAGTTGCTACCTCCTGCAATTTGCAAACAACAGCCAAGGACAGGTGAGAGTCAGAGCTGGTGGAAACAGATGTTTGGCTAACTGCACCGCCTTTGGATGTAAGCAGCCAGAGTGCTGGCTGTGAGTGGCAGCCCACATCTTAAGAGTCAAAAGCAACATTTAAAAGGAAACCCTGACACTCTTTGATTAGCATTGTTTAAGAATGCCTTGTGAAGCCAGAAAGGAAGCGGACATTCGGTTTCTAAGGAGCACCACCAAACAAAATATCATCTAAACAAGATAAATGTAGCAGCCTGAGCAAGTTTCTCGGCATGTAACTCCACCTAGGAATTCCTCTTGTGAAATTGGTCTCGTGGTGCTTCCAGACCTATCTGCTGGGATAGACCCAGATTGGGGGGCACACTTTCATTTCCATGTGGCTTATGTGAATGAGCTTCGTGGGGGTACAATGCAAATGTGCCTTCTGTAAAGCCTGCACACTGGGCTCTCACACAGATCATGCTAATGCCAAACCTGCAAGCCTAGACAGGGCAGCATGACCTTGGAGGGAGGAAGCCTCTTCCTCCATGGGGTTCATCTGAAGAGCCTTTCTCACCCCCCAGAGCTCCCAGGCACTGTTCCAGAGCGCTGGGTGGAACGCAGGGATGACCCAGCACAGAGGTGTGCTAAGACCACCCAAAGGCCATCCTGAAGGCACAGCAACACTTCCACACCCTCTTTCCCCCACCTACTGCAGTTCCCTGCCTGGAAGTTACTGCCTTTCCTCCACACTCCCTATACACTGCTTGCAGTAAGAGATTCTTGATATGAAGCATGTCTTGTTAGTGGTCCTGCACATGTGGCCTGGGAGAAATGAAAACTTTTTGTTGCTTAACAGTTCTCTGGTGGAAGTAGATCCTCTGAAATGAGGTTTAATACCTAATGGTTTAATACCATGCCAGCCTGTGAACATGACAGCAAGCAGCAGGGAACCACCTGCATCTCTAGAGACATTACCTGACTGCCACCATATTCTCTCTCTGAGACCACACAATCATTTAGTTTGGAAAACACCTTCAAGACCAAATTCAAGACACTGCCAAATTTAAATGCTATTTCCCAGTTTTTGATGTTTTCTCAATGGCTTCTCCCTTCCTGTTTTAGGAAACAAGCCCCTTTCTGAGGGACCATCCAACCACATTTTATGTATACTAAAAGCCTCAGACAGAAATCTTGCCCAAACTGTATTTGTGTTTCCAACTGTATTTATTCTTTGAGCATTGTGGCTTGTTTTTAATGGTACTTTTACTCCTGTGCTTTTTGTATCAAGTGCAGCAAAGGAGATTTAAGTTTAGTGCAAGGCCTCTTTGTGTAGTTAATTGAAACATGTTTCTATTACAGTCAGACAATAACATGTCTGCCCTTAAATGGTGCTGGTGAGGAAAAGCAAGGAATGGAAGCACATGATACAAAGTCACTGCTTGAACTTCTCTTGGAGCACTTTTCCATGGCTGTCATTGAACCTAACTTATGTCCTTATTTCTAGTAGGTTAAGCATGGAAATCTTCCTGGGAAGAAAGGCTGCAAGAATGACTCCTCAAGTGCTTTCTGTAAGGTTAATATCTTACTCCATGACAGAACAATTTCAAGGGAATATGATGATGTGGATGTGGTGGTGACACCTTTCTCTACATCCCTCTGGAGATCCCAATTACATGAAAGAATGAAAGCAGAGGGAAGAAGCTCAAACTTGAGCAAGTATCACAGATGTGTAAGAATCAAAAGGGAACAGACACAAGTTCCCTTCAGAGATGAAGGCTGATACTGAGATTATAAGAGTGTACAAGCAAGAAAACATGGAGCAAGATGACTAATTAAGATACAGCATTCATAACATTCAGCTTTAACATCAAATTTATTTAGTATGTAGTTGTCACTAAGATATTAAAGAACACCAGACAACTGGAGAGACGCATTTGCCACTGTGCAATTAAAGTTAAAACCAAACAGAAAATGGGGAACATATTCCACTTTATGATTTTTTTTTGTCTGAAAATTGTACCTATTTGTGAGTTTTACAAGTTTTTCTGACAGACATTTTGGAGTATCCTGGCTCTTTGTGGATGCCTAGGTGTGGAAAGGGCTCAAGAGACTTAAGTGAGCTGATGCAAACGCTAAGCACATCCACACTCGGAGAGATGGTGCACTGCCCAAGTGACTGGAACAAAGAAGACATGTTGTTCCCAGACAGAGCAGGCTCAGCAGACAAAGTCAATGCCTTTAAGATGTTTCATTCACTGTGGAGAGTGGGGCAGGATGTGTTTTGATCATATCCTTTTCTGTGAGGGTGGCTAATGAGCTGTACATAAATAATGACAGTCTCCTCTGCAGCTGCTCTGTGGTTAAGAATGGTCTTGGGGCATCATGCTAACAAAGGGCAGGGACTCGTGTGAAATGCTTTACAAGCACCTCAGCCACCTGTTTGGGAGGGGCAGTAACTACTTCAAATTGTAAAGTATGGACACATAAGTCCTCAAATTCCTCCTGTTTATCACATCGTTGTTAACTCTTCACAACCTGCTTATCAGGATGAAGGACTTGGGCAGCATTTCACGCCTTCTCACAATAGAATGGTAGGCAGTATTATCACACCATGTAGGGCATAAGCACGTCTGCAGGTGAGTCAAAAGGAAAGCTATTCTACTTTACTCTAAAGGACAATTACCAAACAAATGTTCACAAGGGGAAGACTGGTTATTTACACTGCATGAAGGTGTGGGATCTGTCCTGTGTTTACAGACAGTAGCTGGAGATGCTGGAAGGCAAGTTCCATTGTGAGCAAGCATGGGGATTTGTCCCAGTTTAAGCAGGAATGTCTGGGTGTATCTGATGTGACAGAGAGTCATTTGAGGGAGAAACATGAAACGCTGTGTCCCAGGACTCCCAACCAAGCCTGCTGATAGCCTGTCGGCCCCTCCCCATTTTTCTCATTCTTCGAATCTCTCCCTATCACGACTATTAATCCCTCCAATTTCACTGGCCTTTTCTTACTGCTTAGGCAGAGATTTCCCTGTCAGATGTAAGGGATGCTGTCTGCTGTATCTTAGAAGCACTATGAGAACAATTCTTTTCAAAAGCACCATGCCAGTTTTACCCAGTCAATGAGTCACAATTTATCTCATGGAAATGTCACATTCACGTGGGCACAAAGCAAAGCCACTGCTAACACATTAAGCACTTTCGCTAAACTCTCAGCCCACTTTATATAGGAGAAAGAGGCAAGGTCAATATGAATTCCTGAGCATCCGTGGCACTCCTGGGGAATGCCCACGCCGTTTTTTCCCATATGAAATGAATACTTGAAGCAAGATTCTAAAAGCCATGCCTGAAGATCAGTAAGAAAATGCAGGAGCGGATCCAAGTAGCAGTCCTGTCTCCCCTTGCACACATCCTTTCAAAGCTCAAGTCCTGGGGGATGCTTGTTTGCTAATGTTGTTAAAGGTCAGGACGAAGGTCCATCCATGCTAAAAAAAACCAGCAGCACAGACACATGGTTTGCTGTCTGGGTTTGTCGTTCCTCCCCACACCAAATCCTCATGCTAAACTAAGCTAAATTTTCCCCAAAGCATCGCCAAAGTGAACCTTCCCGTGATCCACAGGCATAAAACTGACCTGAGTGGTTGCCTCTGAGACCAAGAGAAAATGGGGAAACATTTTAAAGTAAGATTAGGATGTTCTAATAGGTCAATTAAAAAGCAATGTTATTTCACACAAGGGCTGTCCTTACTGACAAATGTTATACTATTCTCTGCTTTCATGCTGCATTTTACTTTTGGCATCCTCTATGATGCCTTAAACACCATTAATATAATTCAAAAGGTGCACATTAGTTATATTAGTCAAAAAGGACATTTTTCATGCACTTTTAAGGAAAACGCATATGCTGGTTTTTATTTTAAAAAGTATGTATTCTATGGAATAACTGGTATGACAACAGAAGGAAACATTTTTGAAAAATTAAACGAAATAATGTTAATAGAAAAAAGTTCGTTCTTACTTAAAAGAGCAACTGCATAAATACCTGTGACTTTGTTTATATTAAGCTCGTTCATGAGCACAGCATAAAATCTAGAAAAAGGATGAATCTTCTTGAGATTTCTTACTTTGAAGACACAAACCAGTAAGACTAAAATGATGTGACTCTACAGAAAAACCCATCCATATTACTAGACATGGTGAGGATTTTGAATCAGTTAAGAAGCCTAAATAACAAGGTTCACACTTGCTCACAAACTCACAGATGTACTAGGAAAGTATTTTCTCATTTGGGTTTCTTCTCTTAGGTCATATCAATATAATACGTAGATCGAAGAAAACATAATCTAATTTTCTCTGCCCCATTTCCAATCCTTATCTTGGCAACACTGCCTTAGGAAAAGCAGGTAACTCTAAGTCCAAAAACGACAGGAGAGATCTTCTGCCTGTCCTTGAAGGGCACTGCTGATCTTTCCTGCCTGCTCAAGTGTTTTTATCTACTCTTTTTCAAGATGAAACGGACAGTGGCATGAAACAACTGGCTGACTCTTTACCTTCATTCTTATTTTGCCTTCTTTCTCATTTCACAATTTCTGTCTGCCTTAGACAATTCACTTTGATGATGGTGTTTCTGCTTCAAGGTTAACAGCACTTGAAACTGCCAGGGAAGCAGAAGTGAGGGACTGAAGCACAGCACCACCTCCCAGTGAATGGGGGGAGACAGGAATAGTCTAAATATTTGAGTCTCAGAAGAACATTAACAAGAATGGACTGATCTGTGTTCCTCAACATGTCTCCCTTTCTTTGAAGGTCCTTCCAACAAGGTACAGGTAATCAAGGAGTCTCTGGCAGTTCCATGCTGCTACTTAAGCATCTTCAGTAAATGATTTTATTATTTCTTCTGGTGGACTTACATTCAAATACTTTAGCTGGAGGAAGGTGAAATATCTTTTACACACTTTTAAATCTTGTCTAACAAGGGGCACATCCTATTCTTCTGACCAGGAGTACTTTTACTAGCTCATATGCAGATGCTTATAAGTAACTCCTTTCTGTAGAATGATGACATAAGAAAAACATTTGCTCCCTGATTTTCTGTGCAATTATTTTCAAGGGAAAGAAGGAAAGGTGCTTTTGTAAATCTGTAAATGAATCACAATCTTCAAATGCAAAAAGAGAACAAAGGCTGAAATGAAAGGCTGGCTGTGATCTGGCTGCCTTGTCTGAAAACTTCTCTGGAGAAGGCCACCCTCTATGAATTAAAAGCCTGATAATACTGATAGGCTTTTTTTTTTCCCTAGAGTTAAAATATATATATATATATATATATATATATATATATATACACACACACAGACAATGGGAAGAAAGCTAAAGATGCTCATGGGAGAAATTCCAAAGGACTAAAAGGTTGTTGCATCAACCCATCCAGAAAATCTTCCACTTCTTCATTGCTTGAGCCTTCTGACATTAACTGGAAGTATTTTTACAGTATGTAATATTTCAGTGCCTGATTGGTGGCATTGTTCTTGCCTGTCTGATCTTCACAAGATATGGGAAAATGAGCTTAAAGTTATACTCTAAACATGGAAAACCTATGTTTAACCTGGTGTTACCCAGCTTCAGCTAACATCTTTTTGGATGGAGCACTGCCAGCAAGTTGTCCTCTTCACAGACCTGTCCAGTGCACCTGGAGTCTATTCCAGTACAGTCTTTCTGGAAGAAGCATCCAGAGGAGGCCCAGTGTACCACCTCCAATCCAAAAAAGCACTGCTGCCACCAGCCCATCAGGTCTCCCTTTAGATGACAGAATTTGCTTGACAGAGATTACACATCTATAGCTCGATGTCTCTCCAAATTCTTAAGTTATTACCATGAATCTCAGTTGTGGTAGTTCCTCTTGTGTCCTCTTAGACCCTGTTAGCACTTTATCTATGTTATGGTGCTTCTCACACATTGAACAATTCTCCAATGAACTAGCATAGCACAAATCCTTTTCATTTTAAAAGCTCCTGTAAATTCCCAACAACTTCTGCCATAATAGTTCCTCACTTTGCCAAAGCAATGAGCAAACAAAACCTGCTTTTACAAAGGTAATTTGAAGCAAAGGTACATGTCTCTGGTGTTTCTGCTTGTTCTGTGTGAGCCTCTAGCGTTGGTAAACACATGGCAGTGTGTTAACACATATGCTCCAGTGTTTTGCGTAGGTTGCAGCTGCAGTGTGCCTATGCACCACGCAAACAACACAGAATATAAACTTTGGCCTCAGTTGGCCCTGAACCCTCCTCTCTTACCAGCCCAGAAGAGCATCCATCACAAAGCATGCACTTTTGCATGCAAAAGATCATCTGTAGGTTCTGTAGACCACACTAGCGGCTGCTGTAACTGTTGATGGCATTCAGTCAACCCTGAATTTGTAAAGAATCTAGGCACCCTTTCAAAACTGTTCCATTCCCGTTAGCAGGCATCACGAAAGCACTGCTCCTGGTCTGCCATGAACAGGTGGTGTATTTGTTGAAAACAAATCAAACGCAAAAGATCCATTAATATTCTTCCATAAATCCAACAGTTTGCTCCAAAGGGCTTACAAAAACCTTCAAAAAAAAAAAAAGCAACCCAACACCACATGCAATTAGGCCCTGCCTAAGCAGACACTTCCATGGCTGCAGTTTTTGAGTGATGTAAGAATATAAGAATATTGAACAATATGATGCACTTTAAAATTCATAATTTTAGATCTGTTTTAATAATCAGGTCATACATAAATCCTGGGGGCACACAGAAAGCAACTAAGAAAATATATTCCACACAAACAGCCAAGTTGAGGCCTCCAAACCTAAAGTGTGCTAATAGAAGCTGAGAATGTAATATGCAAAAGCAGAACATAACCCAGAAGGTGTCAAGGTAATTTTATGGAATAAAACCAGTTTTATAATATTAAATATATGCATCCAAATTATTAACGGAAACCCCAATGGCAAAACATTTTGTCTTGACCTATTTTTGTTGTCAAACATGTTTCAAGAACTGCTTCTGCCTGTAACTTTCAGTATTTAGAGGTCTCAGCCATACGCTATAGTTCTGGGTCTCCTACCTCAAAGAACAGTACAAAAGTGCATGACAGAACTTGTGCTGACAGCACCACAGCAGTAGTATTCACCTCTAAATAGTGCATTATGCTGTGCCTTAACCAAGCTTTCCCCTGCATTCAGTAACACAGAGGTAACAAGCAGGAGTTATCTTGGCGTTCTGTATCATTGCCTAACACAATGATAACATTCTGCTGCTGAATTTTGCACACCAAAAATCCTCAGTGCATGCTCACCGTTTGCTCTGTGTGACAAATTCAGTTCACATATCCTTGAATCAAGAGCATGGTTGGTTTTTATGTATTTGAGGGACACTCACAACCAGACAACAAACTAGGATTTCACTAAAAGAATGCAAAGGTGGTTAAAAATACTTCATGCGCACAAATGCATGAAAAGTTCAAGTCTGCTTTTATTTCAGCCTGTGGTCACTGGCTTTGCAGCATTTTTCCCATTCCAGTTTTACAGTCATGACTCCCCCCAATGTCTCCTCATGTCATGCTGAAGGCTCTTCAAGAGCTGAAGGGTAGACACAGATTTATCATCTGGGCCCATCAGGTATGTTAGATGCCAAACCCATCTCTTCTAAACCTGCCACAAAAAGGCTGTGCATCACATTTCCTGGGGTCTCCCACTGCATGGGGTCTCTCTGGGGCTGGAGTGGGAATGACCATGCTGCATCCCACTCTCTGCAAGCACCAAGAAATATCAGCAAGCTCATAAATAGTCTGTTATAGCATGCAGTTAATTGGCCACATTGGACAGTGACTTTTCTTGCTTGGGTCAGATTCTGCAGCAGATGACACTGGATTAATTACAGCCATACGTAATTACAACAGCATGCCATGCTGGCCAAAAGTAAACTTCCGGCTTCAGTGTCTCTTCTGTATCTGTGAGTTTTCTGTGAACACCAACCAAGCCATTAACCACAGCAGAGAGATGCTGATAAAAATCCCCCTGTAGCAACTGAAGGATTTACACCAGTGCCAGTGTCTAAACATGCTGAGATGCAAGTCTCTCCTGCTTGATGAGTAGGAACAGGTTTGCAGGTGGGACCGCAGGAAAATGAGGCATGGTGCAGCAATGACTGATTTTCTCCTTCCATCAAGGAAGGAATTTATGTTTTTTAATCACTGTCTGGCATTTTGGTTAAGGAGTTCCAGAGAATTTAGATTAGCAAGACTGTTAACAGCACAGAGAATAGTTGCAGTAATGATGGATATAAAACCCCTTCAATCTTACTATTCTCCAACCTACAAAAGACACATACAGTTAGCAAAGTTTTTAATTTTGTTTTTGCTGTTGAACAAGAATTGGGATACACTAAAGAAAATTTGATTTTACTTTCACAAAGACTCATAGATGAGATTTTAGTTTTTAAAATTAAAAACTTAAGTATCTCTCATCTTTCTTCCTCCCTAACTAAGCTCTTGAAGCTGATGATGTTCAGACAGGCTTGTTTTTGCTTACTTCGCTATCAAAGTAATATACAAATATTTGAGGTTTCTGACTGGGATGCTGCTATACAACCAAATCTGATTGGGAATCACTGTAATTCTTAACTTTCCAGACTCCAAGTAAAAAAGGCACCTGAGATAAGTATTTCTTGATTTATTTAATCTGTAGCTAGTGAAATAACAATGTTCCAGGAAAGTATGCTGTTTTTAAGTCCTAACTTTATTAAAAACAAACAAACAATGAAAAAAAGATGGCAAGCTGTGCAGGAAGAGAGCAAACTGTTTTGTATTTTCATAATACAAAACACATTTCTTTGAGCTTCACAAAAACATAATATAATTTCCTTTGATAGGTTTTATCTTGCATTTTCCCATATATGTAAGCTGACTTTTTTGCTTTTATCTAATAAAACATTTTTTTAAGCTGGGAATTGTGTTCTTTCTGGGAGTTGGAGCTGAACAAAGTACACAAATGGCATACAGCACCATAAAGGCACATGGTAATAACAAAAAATACCCAGAGAAAGGCAACAGATGATGCTGTGGTTGCTGTGGAGTTGAAGCAGTATCTGCCATTAACTGATGAGCAGAGTGAAGGCTTTGCCAGTGCTTCTGCTGCTCTCCAGGGCTGTGCACCAGGGCACGGACACAAGAGCCAGTAAGCAGGAAAGCTGGGAAGTTCTTCCAGCTCTGGACTCACCAATTTCTTCCCTCTCTTCCTCTTCAAAATGGAGTGATGGTATTTTTTGCAGGGAAAGCGGGGGGGCAGGGAACCCCCATGTTATTTTCCTTTTATAATCTACTTTCTAAGCACTCAGTCCTGAAATTCATACTCGGAACTTCACATAAACAGACCTGTAAGTCCAGGGGACTGGAATGAGAGGCTCAGGCTTGACACAGGTTTTTGCCTTTTGTCTGAGACTAAGAAAATATCCTAGCATATAAGTTCTCCTAAATAGCAAACATCATTAACTTTAATTTCTTCCTTCATCAATCGCTATAGTACAGTCCTTGCTTTATTTAGTCACCTTTATCTTCTCTCACAAAAGCCACATCAATATGGAGAAGGGCCTCTCAATCTCAGACATTTTTAGAGCAGAATTGTGATATCATTGTGTCTTGCTGATGATCCTCAAATCTGTTTTCTCGCAGCACTGTTAATGGAACAGCATCCTATTTGTATGAGGGAGTTTGCAACAAAAGCAGGATCTACCCTCTGGGATTCACATGTTCTCGCTTTAATTAAAAAGAAACCCCATTAAAATTTGCATTGCCACAAGTGAATCAAATTAATTAAAAAAAAATTAGAAGATGGTTTTTATGAGGCAACAATTGCAGCCTAAGTCTGTATATTTTTAACAACATAAATTAAAACTTAAGATTTAGAAGTATTTTCCTCAGGTCTCAGGAAATCCACTGAAGTGGTGGTATAACCTTGAGTAACGCTGTGCCCACTAAATCCACCTCAGGGAGAGGAATGTTGCTTATTTTTATGTACAGTTTACTCAAAACTGCACACATGCTAATAATGGTCATAAAATTTTTACTTCAGATGCTGAAACAGTTTAAATATTTACTTCCTCAAAAAAATATCAAACCCCAACACAGCAGCAAACCCGAAAGCAGAATGAAATTGCTCTACTTACAAATGAAATCACATTTGGGGCATGTTTGTTTTAAAGTTTCCAGTAACTGAGGCGAGATGTGTTTGCTTTCATTTTCCTACCTTATTAAGGAATATGGGTCTGACCTACTGCTGTAGATGATCTTTGCAAGAGTGTGCAGTTGAACTAGGTGGAAGATGGCAGACAATTACACACAGATTAGGTTCTTTATGGCTTTGCTGATTGCTCAGTCTTTGCTTCAGCTGCGGCTGAAGAGCCAAAGGGACTGGGGAGAGAGGGAGATGGAAAGGACAGATGGTGAATGCAGAAGGCCAGGAAGGAGAACATTGCCCAGGCAACACAGCAAGTTTTAGAGGAACATCCAATGGTCCCATCGAGTGTGAACCTCTGCACTATTTGGGGCAAGGGTGTGTACTATTCTAGTAAGTGAAATGGAGAATGCAGATTGTCCTTGGGGAGGAAGGCTCACTTCCCACTCAGCCCACTCCAGCCCATCCCCAGTGGCCATCAGGGATGTGGGAGAAGACTCACTGGAGCTCAGTGAGTCTCACAGGGAGCACAGCCCAGCAGGAGGTAATGACAAGGCTGTTTGGGAAGAGGCTGTCTCCCAGGTCTGAGGGCAAACTCCCACTGCTGTTGGGCATGCCTGCATAGAGTCTCAATCCCTTGGCACTAGTTTTTTGCTCGTTCCATCAGTTGTGGTGCTGGTTGTGCTACAACAGCCACAGCCTCAGTGCAGGACAAAATACTTAAATGAGCCACGACTTGACAGCCACGTCTTCAGTGCAGAACAGAATATTAGCTTAATTAAGCAACAAATTACTAAACCAGATGAAAGCTATGACAGCAGTTCAAGCTCTGCTGTGTTACCAAGCAGCTGAAATAAGCTTCCTCCTAACTTCTGTCAGGGGGAGAGAAGAAATAGCAGTGGTGGAGGCTGCGGGAATAACCTCTTCCTTTGCATTCATGAAGTGGCTTTTTGGAGTAGGAAGATGCTGTTTGCACCACAGCAAGATGAAAGCCTCTGGTTGTGGTTTTTTTACTTTGGTTCTAGGTTTTGCCAGCTCAAGTATTCCTACACCCTTCTTGAAACTTTTACACATCATGACCACAGTTTCATCTCTCCCCACTCTGCTCATGTAACCAAATAACTGACAGCTAGCACTTACTTCCAAAGTTTGTTGGTTTCTTCCAGTGAGGAAAAAGGCACCATGTGAGCACTCATGCTGCCATGACACAATCAAGCCTCTTCCAGCTGTCAGGCTTCCTCATAGACACTGCTCCCTAGATGGTGGTCTACATTCAGTTATCTGTTGTGGCCATTGCCATGCTCAGCTACGCCTCCCATAGCCATTTGTGCTAAACTTTCCGGCAGGTAGAGCAGATGACTTCCAGGGTGAACCTGACACCATCCTTAAAAAGATGAGCACACCAAAAGGAGTCAAAAAAATCCACATCATGCAGTATATATGTAGGCATTGATTTGGGAACACAGGAAAAAAGCCAAGTAGGAGAGAGTGTTATCTCCAGTTTTTGAAAGATGCAAAATTTCTTTCACCTCTTCTTTTTTAAACCTATGCAAACTATTGTTCCTCAACACACCACTGAAAATGAGCAAATGCTGGCAGTAAGCCTTGGCACCAACTCATTTTAAGAGGCAGCAGGCTGCAGACCTCTCATTCTGCCTCTCCCACTCCTATCCACGCACTTTGAAACTTCACACATGTTAGGAAAACTCCCAATCACTTGGAAAGAACCACATAAAGTATGGGTCACCTGCTGTCATGTCCCCTGGCACTTTTGGTACATTCTTATTCCTGAATTTATTAATAGCCAAAACCAGGAGAAATAGACTTGTGAATGTCTCCCTTACAGAGTACAGAGGATAAAAACCAAAAATCTGGCAGAACAGTGGTTTTCCATGTGAACGATTGCTGCTGCAGCTGCATTCATGACAGAACATGTTGTTTAAGTTACATCTGCTTCTCTCAGTGCATCCCTAGCAAGTTTGCTTCTTGAATTTGGGTGACAAGACTGGATTCTGACTGAAGTCATTTCAGCACAACCAGCAGCAAAATTTAACACAAATTAATCTTCATTATAAATGCCACAGAATTCTTTCTGCTCCACAAGACCCAGAGAGTGCTTGAAGTAAGAAATGGCATGCTTGTAAACTTACAAAAGTATGACAAAGCACCAGAAAATATTCTGTTTGGTTCTCAGGGCAACACCTCTGTTAAAGGAACACCTTGACTCTTTCCTTTCTGACCTTGCATAACGACAGCATTAAGGAGGGAGAGAGCAAAGAACAGGGGGTCTGCTCCTGCTTGCCAGAAGGCACAATCAGAGTCCTATGAACAGCCAAGGAAACATGTTACTATCACTTATCAACAGATTCAGAGATGTATACGATGGCTTTTGTAGAGAATGGATTATGGACCATCTGTTGATCCATTTCACCCTATGGTGAAGAGTATGTGAGCATTTCTGATGGGTGTAAAGCTGGACAGTGTGCTCAGGCTGCATTCCTTTGACTGCCTTTCTCCCCATGGAGACACAGTTCATCTGGAGAGTATGCAAGTCATTATTCACTGCTTTCAGCTATACTTTGGCTACTTCTGGAAGAAAGTGCAATCCACAATCCCAAGGACTAAAACTGGGCAATGTTGGACCTGAGGGGTAAGCTTTCAATGTGCACAGAAGCCTAGGGAAGAATTACCTCAGCCAAGGTGTTATTTCCTGCCTTCTGCAGATGAAGAACCAAGAGTATAAAAGCACATTTTGAGAAGAGCTAACAACTTATTGGTCTCTTTCAAAATAGACTTGAATAAGAAAGTGCCTCTTTTCTCCTAATGGCTTTCTCCTAGACCTTTTCTTCCCTTTTGTCAGCCAGTTGTTAATGTCTACCCCTATACTGCTATTTCAGTGACGCTGTGGTTTTAAGCAGAGTGTGTAGGAGAGTTAATTCACACTCAGAGACCTCAGGCAGCTTGCTAGTCATGCTAATTAGCTGTCTAAACAAAGAGTGCATTAGCTTTACAGCAGCTGACAGGTTTGACTTATACCAACAACAAAAATGCTGTCACATGAAGCTGTAGGGTGTATATGGTAAGAAGTCGGTAAAGAAGTGAGCAACAGAAGATAATTACCCCATCAGAAAAATTCCAAGTTATTGGTGACCAGGTCAAATTGAGGTTTTATTACATATGGATTCTGACCACGATATTCTTTACCAACTGAACTAGGAAGAACAATTTGAAATTCAAGTGAACTCAAACTCAGATCTGATTTCAAGGAGAATTTCCATCTGGAAAAATTGTGAAGAACAACTGACAAGTAATGGAGGTATCAAGGGCAAGTAAGATTGCAAGTTGGAAAGTGTGTGCATGACAGTGGTGAAATTTCCAAACAGCTGAGGATTAAATCTAATAGGATTTGAAGTTGCAGATAAAAAGCCTTAAGTTTCAAGGCAAGTGAAACTGTATTTGAGTAGAATCCTCTCCATCACTGCCTTATTCCCCTAATCAAGCTAACTGACAAATCTACATGTTTACAATCCCTCCCTGATTCAAAGTTGTGTTGTTCACTGCTGTGCTCCAGGGATTTTCAATCACTTGTGCAGTGCTGTCCCACATATTTTCCATTTAATTTCTGTTGTCAGATGTCAACCTTTAAGACATTTTTCACCTGCATGTTCAGTAGCGTCCTAGTTAGGCATCACCAGGGAAATTTCAAAAATTTTCCAGTTAGGTGTCTTAATTGACTTAAAACATAAGGGTCGTATAACACAACTCTTTATTGTGGCTTTAGATTCTCCTATAAACTTGATTAGCCTGATTTTTGATCTAGAGTACCAGCAGATTGATCCAAAGCATAGTAGCCCTAATCAGATGTTAGCTGTCCATCCTCCCTCATCAGTTTCAGCTTCTTATCTTTAATCAGTCATGCCATCTGTAGGGAAATGGCAATTAAATCAACCTGAAATCAAAAGAAAACTGTTCTTGTTGGCTTCCACTGCTCCTGCATAGCCTTCACTGCCTGTCAAGACTGTTGGTAACTATTCCAGAACGTGACATATCATGGACACAGTTAGCTAGGCAGCTCTTCCTTAGTAAAAAACACTTTAAAGAATACATTGAAATGAGTATTAAATCAAGGAAACTACAAATGCTGATAACAAAATATTTGGCATATACAACCTATTCCAACTACATGAGTGGTCTGAAGACCCAACAAAGTGGTGTACCTTGCACACATGCTTTAGAATAAAAAATACTCATTTCTATTCCTGCAATTGAAAAGAACCATTGGTACCCAACAGAAGGCACTAAAATATAATTTGAGTTGTATGTACACAACTGTTTGGAGAGAGATGCATTGATATGGACACCCCTTTACAAATCTGCTTCATGTTGGTCTGCTTTATCAAGATGATGAGCTGACATGGAAGTCATACATGTGGGAAGGGGCCAGAAGCCATTCACACTTTGTGATAATTAACCTCTATCAAGGAAATTACAGGGAACTTACTTTGAAATTAAATAACTCTCCATCTACAGGAACTCCTTAGAAATTGTTCTCACTAAATCTCCTGACTCTTATTCAGCCTCAAAATCCCCTTGCTTCAGTACATAGTCTATTTTAGTTGAACTGTTTTGCTGCATTTGGCTGGGGCAGAATTATCTTTCTTCACAATACATGGTATGGAGCTGTATTTTCTACTTGTGCTGAACACAGGGTTGATAATACAGAGATGTTTTTGTTATTGCTGAGCAGCGCTTGCACAGAACCAAGGCCTTTGCTGCTGTTTGCACTTCCACATTGGTGAGGAAGTTGGGGGTGAATGAGAGGTTGGGAGGAGACACAGCTGGGACAGGTGACTACAACCCACCAAAGGGATATTCCAGACCATAAGACATCATGCTCAGTACATAAAATGCGAGGAAGAAGGAAGGCAGTATTTGGACTGATGGCGTTTGTCTACCCAAGTAACTGTTGTGTATAATGGGGCTCTCCTCTCCTGGAGATGGCTGAACGTCAGCCTGCCATGGGAAACAGTAAAATAATTTATTGTTTTGTTTTGCTTTGCTTGTGTGTGGCTTTTGTTTTCTTTACTGAACAGTTTTGACCCCAATGCATGAGTTTTCCAGCTCTTAACCTTTCAATTCTCTCCTCAGCCCTGCTGGTGGGGGCATGAGTGAGCAGCTGCCTGGTGCCTGATTGCTGGCTGAGGTTAAACATGTAAATAAGGTAACTCAAATACACCAATTTGAGAATAGAGAATCTATAAAAAAGGCTAACTTTTGGTTGTTTCTACTTGCATATGTTCATATTTTTGCAAGATAGAAGTGATACCCTACAACTTCTATACTAAAACCAATATTTTTAACCTAAAGTGCCATATTTCTTTAAACTCCTCTTCAACAGATCAGAGCATCTGGTAGACAACAGACATGCTTTAGGAAAGCCTAAGAAGCGCAAGGTAGTGTTAAGTCATTTGCTATCCTTGTGCCTCATGTGAAAGCTTGCCCTACCACAGTTCCACTTAAACTAGAAAAAAAACTTGAACTCCCATTTTGCTTCGATTATCACTACATTTGGTGACACAGCCACAGTCCAAGCTAACAAAATAAAGGGCTTTGGATCTCACTCTCCCTTCTTATATCATCCTCGAGTCTTTCACGGTAAGCCAAAAATAATTGAGGGCAGGTGGCTACTGTCCCATGAGTCAGTGCAGATGTGGCACACCACATTCTCCCCACCCATGCCAACTCAGGCTGCATGAGTAAAGCTAGCAATTAAGAGTACAAAACAATTATTCTTCCTGACATCATCCCAGCCTCAGACCATAAGAGCTTCCTTTCACCCTGCCTCTGCTTCAGTGTTTTCCTCCAACCATTTCCCAGGCTTCATCCTGTTACAGTTTCAGGGTAGAATAATACAAGTCCTGAACCACCAAAAAGGCTACATGTTTAAGACTATGAATACATGTTCCACCAGGAGCCAAGGAATACCTAATTCTACTAGTCTAAAAGTCTGAATAAGCAATATGCTTGATCCTCCCGTGCTGGAGAAAAACCAATGCAAAACTTCGAAGGCTTCTTTTATCTTCTGGGACTGGCTGGTCCTGGGGGCAGGGATACGCTGACTTTTAAAAGTATAGTCACAAAAATAAAGAGTTAACCTAGGAGGCTGCAGTTGAGGATCTAGCCCATGTTTTACATCTTTCTGCTCTACATGCATGGAGGAGGAGGTGACTTGTTACCTAGAGTTAAACCAAAACTTGCAGAAACTTCAGCCTGTCAATCACAACCATTGAAAATGTTTAGGTTTGAATTTTACTGGAACTAGTATGCAGAGATAAGGTGATTTTGTTCTTTGCTAGTACTTGTGAACTCTGTGGATTTTATCAGTAGCAATGGTGTCTACTGAGCAATGAGCTCCATCTGCTGTCTTTCTTCACTATTTTGTCTACTTTAGATTTTGGGACAGAAACCGTATCTTATAACGAGTTTATATAATAACTTAAATCCAATTTCCAATTTTAATTAGGAATGTAACAATGAACTATTAATAATATTCAGAGCAGCATTAATCTATCCCTGCTCTTTCACTTCAATGGTAACAGGAATTAGACCATCAGGGAAATAAATTAAAGACAATTTGAATTTTGAGAGAAATGGCAGAACAAGAGCTTGGGATCTGCATTGCTGCAATAGCTTTCAGGAGATCCCAGGAAATCAGGAAAAGGTGGGATGGTGGGCCTACTTACAGTCTGATAAAGTAGAATACATGCAGAGGACATCAGAAGGACTCACACTCTGATGCTGAGCAAGTATTTCAATAAAAGTGACTTCAACACAAACTAAAAGAGGGTAATGTCAAACCCTAGTTTAGGCATCTTGTCTGATAAACACAAGAATGGAATACACCCTATCCCTCTACCATCCTTAAAAAGCATTTTCCCATTCCCACAGTGGCAGCCAGTCTGGATCAGAAATGAACTTCTTGCAGCAGGGATGAGATGCCAATGATACTTTATCTGGTAAAAAAGTCTGAATAAAAAGTCAAAATGCTCAATACATAGTTCCTACTCACTAACAAAATCAAATTGTAATCAAGTTCCTCTGAAAAAAACCCCACAGCTTTGGTCTGTGTGACTTCACTGTTTTGCCAATGCCAACTCATCTATCTGCTGGAATAATTATCAAATTGTTTCATAGAGTGCCATAAAAGAGATTTCATTCTCACTGAACTGTAAAGTTAACCCAGGGAATCTCAACCTTCAGAAAGGGATGTCTTTTGTGAAAATTAACTGAGCCGACTATGCTATAAATTAAAAACAATTAAGGAACTAATTTTTCAATTCTGCACAAAACTGAAACCTTCAGAGTGACAGTTGTATCTTTAAAAGTTTTCACTAAGATCACACAATAATATCCTGAGGAAAACTAGAGCAACTTTTTTCCCTGTCTACAATATCAGTTTACAGCTGAACAACAGAAGGGTGGAGGAGGAAATTCCTTTATTCTCACCTTCCAAAAAAAAGTTCCTTTTCAGCAAGCTTAGTACAATGAGTTTGTCATCAATTGTTTGCAGGAAACATCTCACATTTTTTCCTCCTATGCAGTGAGCTTAATCACAGAAGGTTGACTTAATTTTATAAAGAAAACAAGGCAAAGGAAAGGCAAAAGCTATGATCACATAAGAAATCAGAAATCCCAACAATCTCAGTGAAAGAACCCACACAATGCTCACAGAAGATCCTGTAATGTATAAACACAAGACCATAGCACTACAAGTAAGAATAACAGCACATAGGCAGCATTCCCACTTTATGCTGTGACTAGCATAAATACCTTTAGCATTTGGTTTGTTTAAAGGTACTGCGAATAAACTTGGTCTGTAGCAACAACACTGCAACTAGCAAGAACGAGAATTTAAGAACAAAAATTAAACCTTTACTCTTAGTAATTTCTTTAAGAGGTTTTCTAGTTTTTTTCTAGTGAAAAGCTATTTCTTCTGCAGCTTCTCCTGGTAATTTCCACTGATGGAGTACAAGCCAGCTGCTGTTCTTCCATGGAAAGCTCTGATCTTTCTTTGAAAGAATCAACAGTAATGCAGAAGTGCAGTAACAGCTGTTTGACAAGGTTATATTCTAGAAGCAAATAGAAAGGCGTGGATGAATTGTGCTTTTTGGCTATTTAAATCAACTCCCATCTTGTGTCAGATGGCACCCTGGGGCTTTACTCCCCAAAACCAGGGCACTGGTCCTGGTGTATCCTTTGGAAATGGGAAGCAGCACTCTGGGAAGAGACCAAGAGTAAGATGTAGCCTTAAAGGTCTCCTCCTGGCCTCCTGCTCTGGAGGAGGGTTATGCATGCCATGCGGACCTATTTGATGCTGAAAATGCAGATACAGGGCAGTATCAGCAAAGTGAAAAGGCTTGCCTGGTGACTGCATTTCAGGAAGGCCTTAGTAAATGTAGGCAATATCTTAGGAACAAAACCATAATTCAGTCAAGCTGGCCTAGGTACAATGTGAACAGTGAATCAGACTGAAGGACTGTGGTGGTGACAAGGATCAAATCTTTTCCTCTGCCACACCACCAGATCTGTATTAACTCTCCAGCAGCTCAGGCAGTCACAGACACTCCGTGGTGCAGAGCTGGCAGGAGAACTCAGTTCTCCTGACAAGGTTCTTGTGGGTGCTCCCACCACTACTGTCATACATCACACTCCTTTTTAAGCTCACAGCTCTAGGAGAGAAAGAAACTGACAATATCAGTTGAACTTCCCTGAGGAAAATGACTCAACCTTCCTCTCAACATCACACAAATCAAACAGTGACCAGAGCTGTGAAGGAGTTAGGATATGTACACTTTTATTTAGGCTCTTGACACCCAGTACCAACAAACTTAAGAAACCCTTCGTGCAACCAAAAGAGAAGCAAACAAGAAACAGGCTAAAGCTGGAGGGAGGACACAGGCTGCCCTTCAGAACAGAAGGCCAGACATTCAGAAGTGAGACAGACATTGCAAAAGCAACCTTGCAGACTTGAAAACATAAGAGTTGCCCCCTCCCACTGAACAAAGGTCTGAGTCAACACCATTGCCTTGGCTGAGCTCCTTCCCATCATAGATCTCAGGAGAACCAGGATCCTGTCTTGCCACTCCCAAGACAGCTATTTTTTGCTGTTATCCTTTTAACAGCCAAACCAAAGAAACTCTGGCAACACTGTCACAGATAGTGGGAAATGCTGAGAGACCAATAACATATTTCTCTGTTGTGTTTGTTAGCACAGAGGAAAATCACAGGGGCTTCTCCTGCCAATCCATTTGCATTAACTGAAATCTTGGGCCTTGGGTTTGAAGGATTTGGGTTTGGAGGAGGGGTAGCTTACTTCAGAGCTTTTCAGTGAAGGTTATAAACCTCAGCATCTGAACAAGAACAACAGAAGACCCAAAGAAGTCATTGTTTCAGACTCATCTGGTTTTTACAATACACTTTGAATCTAAATATTTTTGTTAGTTTTTAACTCTGCAGCCCAGGAAACATTTTAAAACTTTGATGATACAAAAGGAAAGATTACAGTTAACAAGCCCAAACTTGTTATCAGTGAAGCTGCTGTATGGTTAAGCAAAATAGGATTTTATTAATATCTGAAAGTTGCAGGAGAGAAAAATTTGGTTTTAGTCTCTTGCAATATTTTTCCTATCATCTATGGTAAGCTCCATATCAAACCCACATAATCAAAGTGAATATGAATTAACTAGAAAATTTCAAATATTGTTCAACAGCATGAATTAACTGATGTCCAGCAACAGAATATACACACAAAATGTTTCATCAAATCAGTGCAATACTGTGTCACCCAGCATCTAGTCCCAAATATGAAACGTAACAGAGCAGCAAAGGCCTGTTTCCATACTGCCCAGTTACTTAAAATACCGGAGATCCTGCCTGATCAGGCGGTACCTGAAAAATTTTGTGAGCATAACCCTCCACAATGGAGGTCCATTGCTGCTGGAGTCCACTGCCATGTTCTTGAGCAATGAAGTCATCAAGTCACTATAAAATCTTAGCATCATGCCAACGATTAAGCTCTCCTGCTGTGAAACTGGGTCCCCTTCTCTTCTTTAAAAAAGCCAGGTATGCAATTTGAAATTCACATTTACCACAATAAAAACTGCAAGCCCTTCAGTATCTCCTTTTTTCATTTTACCCCTCCCTTCTGCCTCCAAAGGAAATTATTCATTAGATCCAGCAGCTAGAAAGGTAATTTAAATGGCATGATGCATTTCCCAATGCAGCTGCACTCTGACAGATGACTGATGCCAATGGGATATTGGGCAAAGCACCCATGTACATACAAGCTACTTAATTACGGAGTCAGTCCCCATCCATAAAACACCTGCAGCTACACTTCTGCTAAACTTACAAGTCCTCACCACTTGAGAATGCACAGACAAAGCTGGTAAGTACCTGCAGAAATAACTTGGCATTTTGGTGTTCAGATGCTTAGTGCTGACTCTCCCAGTCTGGACCAGCAGTTGCATCTGTACCTGGAAGACAAACCCTCAAGAAGAAGGTGTGAGCAATTAACCCTGGCCTGATGTTTCACATTTTCTGCAGAAGTGTCAGCATCTGCAATGTGTGGAACACTGAAGAACCAGTTCTCCACACAAGACTGAGTGGGGCTCAACCTGAGCCCCAACCCTGCTGTTCTCCAGAGGTCATGCACTGCAGCATGAGTGCTGTTCATGTGTCACAGGATGACATAGAGCAAAAGATGGCATAGGTTACACTGGTGGAAGCACTCTACTCTTTAATAATCCACTGCATCTGCAGATGAACACTTCTGGCCAATGTAACTTTGCCACAGCTTTAAATGCCTCCTTGCTCTCAATTTACTGAATACTGGCATAATAACCTCCTCTCATTCTCTTTCACACTCACCACAATTTCTAACAGAAATTGAGCAGTTGTTGTGACAAAACTTACATATTCTTTTTTTCTTTTTTGCCTCTGAGTTTCTTACCAGTATCTAACATGATGACGGACACAACCATGTTACCACCTGCAGCTGCAGGATTCCAGTTTTATTTTCCTTTCTGCAGAACACATCTCAAAGGTATGGGAAGGGAAATGCTTAGAAAAGTATGTGCTCCTCTGCCCCCGAGGACCTCCACCCCAGGCAGCTGGTGATCAGTTGGTAATATCCCGTTGGAAAGTCCCTTTTTTGACAGTTTATTCTGCCAAGAAATTTGGGAGTTGGCTTGATTTCTCTTCAGAAAGCCAGGATAATAGAGAGTCTTGTAGCATGCAAGAGAACAGTCCTATCATACTTTTCTTCCAGAAAGAAAACAGGTTTCCAGCAGGACACAGTTTTATAAAAACCCTACCCAGCTTGCCACAGCAAAGTCACATTCAGTCACAAGTATTCAGGCCAGCAAGATACACTGACTTGCCAGAGTCAACAAGAAGTAGCAAGGCATGCCCGACAGCTGAACTTCTGAGTTTTCCACACATCCCACTAGAACCAGTGTGGAATAATGCAATTCTGCTGTTGAACTGTTGCTGCTGTACAAATGGAACCCCTGAATAATGGAGAAGCCTGGGGAATGAATGACAGGTAGAATGGCCTAAAAACATTTCATTCAGAGCAGAATTTCATTTGGTAATGACATCTGACAAAAAGACAAGGAAAGGAACTTCCCCACAAGAAATATTAATTCTATTGCAATATCTTCAGTACACTTCATTCTGAAAGACTGAGCTAGTTTGGCTCAGTCACCAAATATTATTTGGAATCCAACCTTACTGCTGACCACCAGAACCCAGCCTCAAGAATTAAGCAAAAAGTCTGTGGAATTAATTGCCACTCAAAGCTAAATTCTGGGAAGTCCTGCTAATGTGCAGATCTTATCACAAACTGGCTTCAGGACTGTCTAAATATGTCAGCAACTGTTGTCAGCTTTCCAGTGACAACTCCAAATGTGATTTTTTTTCCCCTAAGGGTGATCCTCCTAGAAATTTCAAAATTACCTGAGCTATCTCTAAGTTAATTAGATAGAAGAAGATTTTTCAAGAAGTTTAAGGGCTTGAAATATACCCCAAAATGCCAAAAATGTCAACTAATTAAAAGACATTTTTAATTTGAAGCGAGAACTATTTGCTAAAAGTCTGTCAATATATGCACTCTGAGCTGCTGTGCCATCCCACTTCTGTTCTCACTAACCAAGTTGATAAGCACATTTTATACATCAAAATGAGCATAAACCCAGGCCTTACAAATGTATCACTCCAGAAAGCCAAACAGGCAATAAGACAGGGGTGTTCACAGTACTCATAAAAAATGCTGTTCAAAGGTCTCATTCTCAGAAAGTGAATGGCTATGTTGGTTCTTCAGTCTATGTTTGTTCCTCTTTTAAAGTACATTTCAAATTTTAAAGAACTCCCCAAAATTGTGGCTGCTGCTCTCCTTCCTCCGAGCTGCTGTTCACCAGAGGTTCAGAGGGGACTCATATGGATTTGAGAATCAGAGAGGAAGAACAAGCTTTCATTTGCAATAATGTAAGAGGAAGCTAATATGTCTGTTTGACATTTTTAAATTAAACAAAGCCAGGAATTGAAACAGAAGAGTGTAAGTGAAAGTACACTTACATAAGGTAGTGATGGGAAGTGTCATGGAGATTGGGAACATCAAATGGGTGCAGGATAGGCTCAGGCACCTATCAAATCAAAGAGCAGCATCTAAAACCAGCACAGGTTCTTTTGTGCTACCCTTTAGATCTAATAAATGACCAAAATGGTTGGTTTGATTGAGCCAATTTCCAGTGATACACCGACCAGTGTGTTCAGTATATCCACTGCTTTCACGACACAAAAATACAGAACTGCCATAAAGTTTTACCATTGCTGTTCTAAGGGCCTTTTCCAATCTAAGTGAATATATGATCCTATGAAAATACTGAAAATAGACAAGCAAATGGAAAAGTAAGACCGTAACTTTATCTTAATTTGTCTTTTTAATGATCACAACCAGCAGCAGGAGCAAGGAACAACGGAGAACTGGATCAGTCTGCTGCCAAGCTCAGCCATGCCATGCCAGAATGATGCTGCTGGAAACATGCCCTGGTGTTGTGTCCCTGTCTCAGCCACATGCTGCGATCAGTTGAAACAACATGGTGTTGAGGCCTGAATGTGTTTGCACTCTCCTCATGGCTACATTTCCTACTAATGCACCTGGTCCTCCAGATCTTCCTTGGTATTTTGGCCACAGTCATCCTGTCCTAAGTGCGAGTAAGCTGTGCCAGTGTCTTGAAAACATAGGGACAATTGGAACACCAAACCATGGCACAAACCACAACGATTTGTTCACCTTGCACATACTTAGTTTTAAAATCAGGTTAAATGACTCCCTGGGTTTATTGATAGTTCCCACACCAGCATGTGGGTTCCCAAGAGCACTGCCAGCAAAAACCTCTTCTTGCGCTTACTCTTGGGGCTGGATAGCAGCTAATAGGGAACTCTAAAATTGGAAATAAATGACCTATTTCTGAGGAAAGCTGATAGAATAATATTTAAAGGTTTGAAATTGGCTTCACACTGTCTTCCATACAAGGCTACAGGAGTAGTGTGATACACTCCTAACAGAACAGAATTAGAGAGACAAAGGGTCTGTACAAACCGACTCACCAGCTTTAACAAAAACAATCTTTACTTCTTTACTTGTGCAAGCTTTATTAATATATATACATCTGTTTAATTAGTTTGCCAGTAATGTTCAGTACAGATGTACATTTCATCAGATTCCTACTTCAGGTCTGTCATCTTCCTGAAACCTGCCCTAGAAGAGCAATTTTAAAAAAAAAAGAAAGGGGTACTTCTTAAAAGATGGGTGGATCTGGTTTGTATCTTAGCAGTTCTGTTAGGGAATTCTTCTCAACTGGCACCACTAAACTTGCTCCACATTTGATGAGACACAGAAACAGGGCACTGCAAGCATGTATACAGATGGAGCTGTATTTTTCCCTGGAGTGTTGGGGAAAAAATGGTTGTTTTTAAGCTCAACTCAAACAACGCAGGAGTCGCTGTCCCAGACAATGAGGGACATGATGTCCACTTCAACTCTTAGGTTTAATGGTTAAAAAAATAACATCCATGTTCTCAAGTATCACTCCCTGAGAAGAACTGTTAGGAAGGCAGCTGCACATGTCCTCTGGTGCATTTGATGCCAGGCCCAGTCAACCTACTTATTTACTCAGTGATTGATGCAATGGTGTTTGTGGTGTTTATTTATCTGATTGATTGGTTTTATTAGCTTGTTTGTTTTGGGGGGGGTGTGTGTGTGTTTAAGTGAGTATAATCCTAATGTGTCACCAGTTTAAAGGTATTTTAAAATTACCACGACAAGAGTTTTCTTTTTTGTTTTGGTTTGGTTTTTTGCTATTTTGTTAAAGTGGTCAACTTCAGCAGCCAGAAAGGGAATAAATTAGTTGTATATAAGCCACCCTTTCCTGCCAGTACTACACCCATTACACCCTTAAAAACTTTTCCTGATTTACGCATAAATTACACAAACAGATGTTACATAAAGCAACACAATAACATGTAGAATAAAGCTGGTAAAAAACAGAGAACCCTTCCCTTCTGAAGTACATATGGTGATGTGAATTTAGTAATTTATGCACAGAGTTTTCCCTTTTAAACCCAGAAGCATGGGAGAATAGGAAAATTATGATGCCCAGAGCCCCAAAAGAAATCAGTGGAACCAACAGATTCTGGAGAAAAAAAAAATCCAGAGCTTTGGAAGCATTCTTTCCCCCTGGATCATGATTCATCTCTTTAGTCAATTAAATAAAGATGGAAAGAAAATTCCAAAATGAACAGGATACACTTTCATGATTCAGTAGCACATACCAAAGTTTTCCCTAGAGTTTGTGTGTGTCTTTTAAAGCAATATTCCTAACCTGTCTAATAGATGTAGATATGTTTTGGAGGAAATCTGATTTATTTTAGATACACTATTGTTTTTCTCTGTTATTAATAAGGGATTAAATAAATCATTTTCTGCCAGTATAATATCTAGGGAAAACTCTCACTTTCGCACTACACCACATGTAAGTCTCACATTAAGCAACGCAACGCTTGAGTCTTGTTACAGTACAGTATTTTAATAACATTTCTGAGGAATTATTCTGAAAAAACAGTTCTCCTTTATCCTGGAAATCCAGTATCCTACCACCATCAGATAAACAGATATGAACTCTGAACTCACAGTAATTATAAACTTATATAAAAGTATCTGTTTTTAAACTTAAGGATGGCACGATTTACAGTTATAATGGATTAATGAAGGTTATTCACCACCAAAAATAACAATTTCAGCTGATAACCCAGAATTTTAATATGGCAAAAAGTATCCTCTCTTTTGTTAGTTCTGTCACAATACCAGAAAAGCCAAGCACCATGAATGTAACCACTTGGTAAACAAGCTTGCTGTAGCAGCTGAAATTAGTTTCAAGTGTGTTTGAGCAAAATTTGTGGAAAAGCCCTGAAGATTGTCCAATGTAGAGGAAAAAAAAAAAAAAAAAAGAAATTACAATCGGTTTTACAGGTGAAGAACTTCAGCACTGATGATTCACACAGGTTTTTCAGGATGGAGTGAGATAGATACATGTGGTCTCCTGAAGTTATTGTGTGCTATGTGCATTTTTTTAAAGCTTTGTACACATTTCAGTACTGAATAGCCATGGCTCTTAACTGATGACAGAAAATACTGGAAAGGCCTTGAGATGCCATCTCAGTCATCATCTAGATTCCTGCAGTCAACTACAATGATTATGATGACAGGTTAACACCAGCTTTTTTAAAACCCAAAAAATTCCCCATCTGACTCTGTAAAAATCTTTCCCATTTGGTATAATGTGGGGATAGTTAATGTTACCAGCTATAACTGGACAACTTTCATTTTCAGATGGCTGAGATGGAAACTATCCCTAATTGACTTACCCCAAGGTTTGCTTCCTCACTGAAGACTAACCAGCAGAATTATTCTCCAGGTCCCTCCCCATCAAGCTGTGAAGTACATTCTCAGCAGAAGACACAGGAGAGTTCACAGAATATGGACTTTGCTCAACTTCAAATACTAATTTACTGGAGCAATGCACGCTGAAGTCTTACAATTAATAAAGCAGATAAGACTTAAAATTTTGGGGATGTAGAAGAAAAAGAGCACCACTTTGGCATATGGCTCAAAGAAAACTATGTACATTATAGATATAACTGCATCTGCTGGTATTCATTCAGGACTGCTTGCTATATTTCAAAATTAAACTTAATCTTATAGAACTGTATTCTAGCGGTCTAGGTCAGCAGCCAAATAAAGATCATCCCTCTGCAGGACCAATGTAATATTTAGGTAAGCCAGCATCATCATCAATTAACAGACCAACATTTTTTTCCACCATAATTTGAATGCGAAGCCTATCCACATCAACTTCAATGGACTTGGTCCTAGTGGATGGGAGTATTGGAAATTACTTTTCCTCAATTTCCTAGGGGAAACAAGCAATGAAAATTGTATAAAAATAACACAGAATTCAGGTTGAACTCTAGGCATCCAAGAAACAAGGTGCACATGAGAACCAAGATCTGCCCCTTCAGCACAGTCTGCTAGGAGAGAGAGCTGCAGCTTTTCATTTTTTAAATGGGGGTGGGAGGAAGAAAGAGAGACCAACGTGAACAACCCTCTTTATCCCACAACCATAAAAGCACTGCCCATCAGTTGAAGTCAGAACAGCCTGAAAATCAGTACAGCAGCACATCAAAGAGAGAAAAATCACACTGTGAATAGTAACAATAGGGACAGTTCTAGATGTTGCTTTATGTAGCTCTTCTTGTCTTGCTATAAATGGAGTATCAATAGCAGTTGCTAAATCAGCAGGTGTTTCCAGTAGCAAAAGTGAATTTTGCAGTTTAGACAAGACAAACCAGGCATGAGCCAAATTATCTTATGATCAAAGTATACATCAAACTGCTCTGGATTCTGCTGGCTGGACTTTTCATGTTGTAAGTAATACGATCGTGTATTCTTAACTTAGCCAAACTCTGGCTGAAGTCAACAGGAGTTTGGAGTAACTTAAAAGGACGACCAAACACCCCTTCCTACAGAAGCTGCACATCCAAAGTGAAGGGAAATAACCATCAGTTGCCACATGAGCTATTTTTTATTGGCACTATTACAAGATATCTTTAAATATGGCTTAATTTACTTAAGAGCTCACCTAGGACTTATACTCTTTGGACAGCTGTGAAAACTAATATAAAAACAAGGTATCAGTTGTCAAAAGCCAGTATCTGTATGTAACATTTTAAAATTCTGAAAATTTACTTTGACAGAGGCTACATCAGGGCATTAAGTAAGGGCATTAAGGACTGGCATTCAAATACAAAATGAAGATAAATGGATAAAAAAACAGTCAATACTGAGTGGTCAGAAATGCAATGAATACACTCAAATGAACACAATTTCAGCTGTAACTTCTGCAGACACACAAAAACTGTGATCTAAAGACATGAAAAAACTTGCATTTCTTAGGAAAAAAAAGTCACACAATATAAAAGATACTGATATATATACACACAACTTTTTGGGTTCCTGAGTTTGCTGAGATCCTGAAAACGTAATTGTAAAATTGAAATAAATCCCTGCCAGATAGGCAAAACCTCTGCAAAACACTTACACAGCATGAATACAAATTGACATACCAGAGCTATGAGACAATACTAGAATCAGAGAATATTACAACGTTGAACTGGTAATCACCACTATAATAAAACAACATGTTTGTTTCATCGGTAAAATCACAATGGGGGGAATATGCTCTATCTCTTCTAACAGCAGGCTGGTACTTGTTCTTAATGTACATCTTCTGGGACCTGACAGGTAATTAATCTTAAGATGAAAACCTAACTTCAGTATGATGACTGCTCTTTAAGGCTAATGATTAATGCTATCAGGAACTCCAACACTGGTACATCCACAATAGCTGCCGGCCTGCTCACCTCAGTAATAATTTCAATAACTTTTTTGTAGGAGACACCAGTGTTTTGGAAGTTTACACTGCAGTGGTCCTCAGCATAAGCCAAATAAAAAAAGAAATAAAATATTTAAAACTCATGAACTGGCTTAGCTGTTACGGAGGAATCTAAAAATAGAAATACTTAGAACAAAGATACAGGGGAGATTTTCTGTTCAAAAAGGGGAGTCCAGGAAAATTTTAGATCGCACATGTTGATTAAAAAATAATTACGTCACAGGTTTCTCAGGATCTTGCTGAGCCCCTCCACATGCCCCTCCATCCCAGGAGCCGGCCATCTCCCACGCACAGCGGCCGCCCCAGGGAGGGCAGCGCAGCCCCCGCGGCCCCCGCTCCGCGCACCTCGGGGATGCTCGCACGGACCCCGCTTTCTGTGCGGGCTGCTCCGCGGGGCTGGCGGGCACAGCGCGCCGGGTTGCGATGGCAAGGGTAGAAATGTTCCCCTTCGGCATCCCCTCTCTCCTCCCGGCCTCTTCCCTTCCCCTCCGCGCATCTGCATTCCCCTCTCCTCTGCTGCTCTCTCCCTTCCCGCGATTCCATCTTCTCTCCTCGCTTTTCCCCGGCCCCTCCTCGCACCTCTACCCACACCTCCTTACCTCCCCCTCCTCGCCCTGCCCACCCCCCTCTCCCCTCTCTCCCGCCTGCAACCCGCCGAGGGCCAGCTCGCCGGAGTCGCAGCCACCGCCGCCTCCCTTTCCTCCGCACTGAGAGCCACGCTCACACACACACGCACACACAGAGGCAGGCAGGCAGACAGACAGACAGGCAGGCAGGCAGACAGACAGACAGGCAGGCAGGCAGGCAGGCAGGCAGGCAGGCAGACAGGCAGACAGACGCCGCGCGGACACGCGCATCCCGGCGCTCCGAGGTACCTCATCCGAGCCGCTCCCGCTCCTCCGGCTCGCGGCGTGCGCTACCAGCTCCGCGCGCAGCCCCGGCACGTCGGGTCCCCCTTCCTCCTCCTCTTCCTCCTCCTCTTCCTCCTCCCCCACTTCCCTCCCCGCCCGCCCCCTTCGCCGACGCCGAACGAGGGGGGCGAAGCCGCCGCCCGCCCCGTCCCGCCCCGCCCCGCCCGGTCCCGTCGCGCCCGTCCCGTCCCGTCCCGCGGGGCGAAGCGCTCCTGCCGAGCCTCCGCCGCCCCCGCCCCGCCGCGCTCGGGTTACCGGAGAGCCTCTCCTGTTACGGTGCCCGCGGGCGGGAGGCGAGGGAGCCGGGGCCGGGGGGGCCGAGCCCGTCGAGAAGGAAAGGAAAGGAACTCGGCCCCGCGCCTCGCCTCCGGGGAGTGCACAGGGCGGGAGCTTCACTCCCCCGCCAGCTCCGGGGGTTTCCAAGACGCGTTTCGGGCTGTTGTCTTTTTGTTCGGTTTTGGTTTGATTTTCTTTATTAGTGGGGGGGGGGGGGGGGGGTGGTGATGGCCACTTTTTTTTTTTTTTTTTTTTTTTTTTTGTTTGTTTGTTTGTTTGGGGTATTTTTTGGGTTTTTTTGTTTTAATAGGTCGTACTACTGTCCTGGGCTTCTTCAATGTTGCCTTGAAGCCAAACATGCCTGCAGGGATTCCCATTGATCTGCTATCCTTCCTGCGAAGAACCTCTGCCTCTTGTTTTTGGTTTCAATACAAACTCAATTATCCCCTCAGCTCCTGTGCTGGAGATGAGGAACAACTAACCCTTTCTTTGAGCTGGAGATGGGGAACAATTAACCCTCTCTTAGAACTGATCATGGGTTCGCAGATCTCCACTGTAATCTCTGTACATCACTACATTTCCCGGCTGAAGAGCTGAAGGTTGCTCTCATGGGGACCTTTGTCAAAAGACTGTTGTGTGCCTCTTACCATCCCTGATGCACTCTTGAGCATGATCATGATCTAATAGATCTAAATTTGAGTTGAAGAAGTACACAGGATTTAAGAAGTGATCAAACCATGGACTCATACAGTGGCACAATGATGTTTTTCCTTGAAAATACTTCATGAAGAACTTTTCAGCAGAGGAGGGGATATTTCTATGGCCTGTCATAACAGTGAGAATTTACTTATGCCAGCTCAGAGCCCACTATTTTTAATGACTATTGGTCTATGTGTGTCATTTTACATTCATTTATATTGGATTTCTGATATTGGACATTCAGTTTCGTAATATCCCGGTATAATTCTTCACAATCTTTCCTCTTATTACTGCCAAATAAATGCATTTTAATGAACTTTGCTATTTGATTCCATTCCCAGGTAAGGCAGAGTACATTGAACAGCACACATTGCAACACTGACTTCTTGCAGAGCTCTACACCATCCAGCACCTCCCTCCATTGTGAGAACTGGTGATTTATTCCTGTACTTTAAATTTTATCTTCTAAACAATTACTGAGCTGTACCAGGGCTTTCCCTCTTGCTGTTTTCTCTGCTTAGTGTCCTTAAAAGCCTTTGTCAAGAACCTTTTAGACACCCGGTCTGATATGGAAATTAGATCACTCTTATCCACATTTTTGTTGACCTTTCAGAGACCTCCAGAAGGTTTGTTTAAGGCAGGACTTTACAGCAGCAATGTTGACTCTTCTCAGATAGATTGCATTAAGTGTCCCTTAGTTCTAACCCAATTAGCATCTCTGTATTTGGACAGTACAGGCATGAGATTTGCAAACCTCTAGCTCTCCAGTCTGTATTGAAGTTTAGCATCCCATTTTCCACCCTCCACTCTTAAGTCGCCAATGTTTTACATGGGAGGTTACATGCTGCTATTGATAATTCAGTTGCTGCATTTTCTGCTCAGAACTCAAGGACACAGATGATCACACAGAGGGCATGGTTGTTACCTGAATGCTGTGTGATAATGAAAAAAGTTTATAATAAAAGCTAATGGTATAAGGAAACTAATGCTAATGGTATAAGGCATACATATGTAAGTGCAGACATGTAAGTAAGAAGCTATCCTAATAATCAACTACACGTGGCCACAATCCTCTTTGCAAGTATATGTCTCTGAAAGCACACAACAGTATGGTACAGACAAAAAACCCCAAGGTCTTTGACCCAAGGAACTGCCTACCATTCTCCCTACTGGCAGCCATCTGTTTTCTCTTTTTCAGACTTTGTTGTAAATTCTCTGGACAAAGGATGGGCTTTTAAATGAACTTTTTACTTGCCACTAGCATGGGGCCCAAGGAGGAGGAAGAGAGATCAGCTCTGAACAGGGGTGTTTCAGCTGCACCATTTAGGAATGTCCCCAGGAATGTCTGCAATGCAGTTATCTGCCCAAAGACAAGACTCCTAGCCTTTGTCTTTCTAGGATAAGGTGCTAGAACCACAGTAAGTCCTCATTCAGCCTATTTGCAGAGAGCAGACAGGGAGCAAAGGGAAGCTGCGCCTGTGCATGGACATGCATTGCTGATCCTGCCCTGCAGGCAGGAGAGTCTGTACTCCCACAGATAGGCAATGCCATCCAATTGGCAATATGGGGATATGGAGGAAATAGAGAAGGACCATGGGAGTTACATCCTTTTTCTATGGTTTACAGATCTGACCACCCTTTATTTGGTTTTTAGGAACTTCAGCTGCTAGAAACAGAATAAGGCAGTTATCAGAAGGGAGGAATGGAAATAAATTAGTGGTTTTTGCTTATGGAAACTTCAGAACCATGCAGAAAGGTCCTCTCCAGGCCTCAAAACATAATTAAAATAAGCATTGTCAAGTTTCACACTTTCTAATGGCCCCAAGTTTTGGACACTGGCAGTACTGGACTGTGGAGAAAAATCTGGAAATCAATGATGTTACACTGTCAGCAGAAGAATTTCAGAGCTCCTCTTCCTGGGTTCACACCTCTCTATCTTATTGTTCCAACAATTACCTTCTGTCCCTTTCTTGCTTTCTGGGTTCATACAAGATTGGATTGACGCATATGACTGCAGCAGAGATTTTCTTCCATTAGGTAAAGCAATGTCACAAATTAAACTGATGCAGTTTGTTAATGCTCTGTAAATTTTCTACAGCATTACAAAGAGTCTCAGGTAGGGGGAAGGAGTAATTAATCTTTGCCAGAGTGCAGTTTTCCCTTATTTTTACTGTAATATTGAAATGCCTTTACCTAGATAATGAATTACAAGATTAGTTGGTATTGTCCTAAAAACACTGAAAAAAGGAAGAATATAAAGATAACTGCATTAACCAAATATTTGTCAAGAAAAATAGTTATTTTTAACACTTACATGACAGTCCCTCATGTCATTCTATTTCAGGCCTGCTTTATGTGCTTGTGAAATGAAAAGGTATTATCCCCAGTATCACCTCATTCCTCCTCCAGTGACTGACCAATTTACATCCCAAGACTGTGCTGAAAACATGGGAAAAATTGACAAAAACAGATCCTGAGGTTAACGTGGAGTCTTGGAGAACATCAAGGAACTGCGATTGTGTATCTGAGCTTCTGCTTGCAAGGCACTGCAAAACTGAGGATGTTTTTCTACACCTGCAGCCTGTGGACATGAGGACTAATGCCACTGAAGTCAGTGGCAATGGCAGGTGCTCAACATCTCTGACAACCAGGCCATGTGCTTATGTGAGACCTTGTTATTATACAAAAAGGCTCTTATTCCTGCTTTTTTTATCTCTGCCATATAAACTGACCTAGTTTACAATCTGCCTCTGTACAGATGTGTGCTCTTCCATGGGCAGAAAGAGGATGGAACCATTGCCAACAAACAGTGCCTGGAGTCAGAAAGGGGAAGAGACACAGGGCAACTCAGGATGGGGAGATAAAGAGAAAGAAATAATAGACAAAGATGTTTGGAGGGGAGGGGAGGGGAGCGGAGGGGAGGGGAAGGGAGGAGAGGAGAGGAGAGGAGAGGAGAGGAGAGGAGAGGAGAGGAGAGGAGAGGAGAGGAGAGGAGAGGAGAGGAGAGGAGAGGAGAGGAGAGGAGAGGAGAGGAGAGGAGAGGAGAGGAGAGGAGAGGAGAGGAGAGGAGAGGAGAGGAGAGGAGAGGAGAGGAGAGGAGAGGAGAGGAGAGGAGAGGAGAGGAGAGGAGAGGAGAGGAGAGGAGAGGAGGCTGTATCAATATCTGCTACTCCTGCTTTATCCAGGAGACAGAGGGGTAACTCAGAGTCTTTGCTTTTGGACCCTGTCAGTATAGAGGAGCCTGATTTCAGTGAGGCAGATTATTTTATTTTTATGCAGTGGAGAATAATTTGAAAAGATACCTCTTCCTATTAGAAATTTTTTCAGGCTGCTGTTTACAGCCCAGCACACTATTCATGTTCCCTGTGAACTCTAAAAGATGCTGAATGCAGAATAAAGAAAGAAAGGAAAGAAAACACTATGGTAATGATGCTGAATATGTCAGGCACTTTTATAACATTTATTAAATGAAATGCAGACCTGAAAGGTGACTCTTGATACAGTAGTCTCCAGACTGAATATGAAAAATGAGTTTTGCTTGGGATGTAGATTTTTAAGTGTCTTAGATTGGCTGTCAGAAATTTTGTGATTAGATTAATTTTCCTTCTCTTGTGGTTCTGGTTATTTCTCTGACTGCAGAAAAACATGGAGATGAGCAGGATGAGGGAATGCACCAGCTTGTAATAATGTCTGTGAGATGGTACTTCAGTGTATTCTCTGTGCATTTATAAAGCTAATAAATGCAGAGATCCGCCAGTCAGTTAGTAGAAGAGCTGTAGGAAGTTTGGAGGTCACATTCATAAATGCTTTATATTCAGTGCAGGGATGAAATGTTGTGCATTACAGAGGCAGGGAGCTGCTGGTAGAGAACTGACTCGAGATCCCTGTTCTATTCCTGTCATTGCTGTTCACTTGTGATGTCACTGAAGGCAAGTCACTTTTCCTTACTTGTCTATATGAATTGATGAGTTTTAGGATAGGGACTTCGGGTTAGTGGGAGCTGGAAAACATAATAGGACCTCCGCTGTGGTTAGAGAATTCAATTAGAAAAGGTTCGCACATAGAATGATCTCAAAGATTCCTTTCTGAAGTTATTCACCTGTCTCACAGGCTCATTCACATACATCTATTATGTGGTGGAATAGCTTGGCAAGATCTCTATCAGCTACTCACTACATGAGTAATCCCATTGGCTTAAATGTGACTCTTTGAGTGAGTAATGTTTTAGTATTGGCTCCATAAACTGAGTCACCATCAGCTTACAAACTACGTGTGCAACCCTGCGAGCACTTACCACACAGTGTAGTGTGTTTTACTGCAATCAATTCTGTCACAGGAGTAATACCCAGTAGTAACTGCTTCTGTCATCCACACCCACGTGTAGAAGTTATTCTGTTCTGCAACTGAAAAGCCAGCCAAGTCTCACTGGCATCATGTTCTCTTCGATTCACGGAAACTGTTAGTTTCTCTTCACAAGAAATCCAAAGAAGTATTCAGTACTTGTGGTATTGTAAGGAAAAAACCTATTTTATTGCAGCATCCAGGTATGTTACTGCATAACCAACTCATGGATCTCCCTCCTTTCGGAAAACGCAGTCAATGCAACTCTGAAGCTGTAAAGTTTCACTTAAAAGTTCTTTACAGTCTTGCTCCAGCTACTGTTTCTGCTTTGATTCCTCCGGCCTTATCTTTGTCTCATTGTGCCCTCATCCACAGTAGCCCCTATTTCTTTCCCCTATTGTGAGCTTTGTGACTCCTTTCTGTCTGCTCCTTTTCCTAAGGGCAGAAAAAAAAATCCCATTCAGTAGTATCCCTCTTTTATTCTACAAACCCTCTTTCAAGTCAGCTTCATCAATAACACCAATACAAGGCACTCCTCGAAGATATTTTGCCATGCCCAGCTTGCCTGATTGAGCCTGATCATCCTCAGGCCAGCAAGCAAATCTCTACATATTTTTCAAACTGCTATCTCCATAGGAAGAACCACATAAATACAGCATTACTTGTTAGCACAGCATTACATATTCTACATTTATATCAACTGGTGGGGCATGATAAACATGGACTACAGTACTTCAGCAATTATGTACAGTTGCATATTGTTCCCGCAATAGAACGGGCATAGCAGAAAAGATTTAAAGAGCAGTCAGTATTTTCGAAATAGGGAACCTCTGTAACTCTTCTATACAATACTTGAATAGCATATTCTCACAAAAAGCATTTGTTTGTGAACTAAAGAGCTTGATTCAAAGCCTGATGGAGACTCTTCCAATGCATTCAATAAGCTTTGGATTAAGTCCTTCCTGAGGAACAGATGCAGGCTTTTATTCACTACCAGTGAAACAATAAAAACAACAAGACAAAGAATAAAGTTGTCTACAGAGAATAAAGCAGTGCTGTCCTGTAACAGCTTAAATACATTAGTCTCTATAGTTAAAAGAAAGTACTGTAGAGCTGCTTAAATTGTTTGTGTAGGCAATTCACAAAATGTACAGTCCAGAAAAGTTGAAGTATCTACACACAAACACCCATACATAATATATTTCACTGATTATTCAACTTTGTAGTACTTACAAAAACTGAGTTATAAATACAGCTATAAATTCCAGTAGTTCAAGCAAAGATAACACAGAAATAATTTGTTGCCATTAATGATCAAAACCGTGATGGAAGAAGGAGCTGGAAGGGTTTTTTTGTACCATAGCTTTTAGAAGGAACCGAAGTGTTTACTGAGACCTGGACTTGAGACTGGCTTTCCTTTACTAAGTTTATCTCATTCAACATAGTGATTTCTTATCTGGCCCATGATGTTATCCAAATGCAAGCAATAATGGGTGCTAATGTGCAGAGACCTCTCCTGCCCCTGCAGGAAAAACTGGGGCCAGAGTCACCCCAGGAAAAAGAGTCTGATAAGGGAGATAAGCAACTGTGGGAGATACAGGAGAGCACTGAAGTAAAAGTGACAGCAAACATGAGGAACAATTAGCAGAAACTGAGCTTCAGCAGAAACGAAGTGGGGTGGGAACGTGGGACTTGCAGCAGAGAAAAATATGAAGAGAACATAATCAGAGGCTTTCAGTAGGCCTGCGTAGTTCTTGTGAAGAAATCTAGTGATAAAGAGTGAAAAGTATGGTTTTTGAAGCATGAATCCTGCATGGATTTATGTAGAAAGTAGATCTTGGAAAAGAAGCCTGATTAGAATAGATTGCAGTCATAGCAAAAAAAAAAAGACCTTCATAGTGAGTATGTGGAGAGAGACAAAATGGATTTTGAAAGAACTAGTGTCTGGGGCAATAAAGTGTGATGCGCAGAAAGGACATTACACTAAACTTTAACCAGGAAAGGGAAAAGAGAATCAAAACCTGACAACTAATTCTACACTAAGCTACTTCTATAATTACTAAAAATAATAACATTTAAACTTTACCTGCTCATATTGCAATGTTCCTAGCCTTTTCAACTCACAATTAGCAGCCTCCAAAACAGGTCAGTTTTCTTAATCTGATTGCTAGGCAAAACCAGCACAGTAGCTACTTCTGCTCCAAACATGAACTAAATGGAGAAAGGCACATTTTGTCACGGCATCCTTTCCTGGAGCATTACCACAGATGTGCTCTGACAACAATGAAGAAGAGAAATCCTTCTGCCTTAGCTTTTTCTCCTTCATGGGAAACCCTGTGAGCCTCCAGTGACTGAAATCCCAACTACACAGAAGGAACATCAGGACCCTCTTCCCATACTCGTAGCATTTTCACCTTTATGTTGCTACAGTCTTAGTGAATGGTCCTGCAAATTGTCGATACCTTTCAACTTTTTGCCCACCGAAGTGCTAATCTTCAGCAGTTAAGCTGCCTTCTCAACACACTTCACCAGGCCCTCGCAAGAGAAAGGCTTGATGCTTATTCCTTCTAGCACTATTGAAATGGTGTTAAATGCCTCAAATTGGAATGCGTTGTCTGCTGCAGAGTGGATGGCAACACTAGAAATGAGTGAGAAAATCAAGACTATCTACAGGTTCTCAGAAAGTCAGAGACAAGTGGATAATATTTCAAAGAAGTGGGTAATAGCTTCAAAGAAGCAATTATTTGTTTCATGACTAAGAATATGTTTCCCCCATCAAATAACAGTATCACAGTTTCCTAAAGATGCGTCATTTTCTTGAATTAGGGAGGGAACAATGTCCAAACCTATGGTCAGCTGAAGGACTGGCTGTCTCTGCAACAAGCTGAGGTCTTAGATTATTCACTGTGTTTTCTGATCATCAGGAGTGCAATCAGGCAAAATGAAGCTATAATAAGACGACATGATAACCTGATAATACGTCTGCTGATTAAATTTACACAGTATTCTGTATGGAAATCCAGCTCTGCACTACAAAACTGATGTGCATTTTATTATCGAACTCACTGCTGGAGCAAGCAATTTTACTTGTCTCTGGATATGGAGGTAGGGGGGCATGTTTTACACAGGTACCACAGCCTGACAATGTTACTCAGCTTAGACTGTTTCCATGCAGAATCACGAAAATAAAATTACAGTGCCAGGGGTCAAACATAATCTTTAATCGCTTTGAATAACTGACTCTATATTCAGTTATTGAATGACTGAATACTCTCTGATTTCCCTGACCAAAGTTTCCTGCATCCATGATGATATGCAGATACACTTGAGAGCAATTACCAGAAGTAATGGGAATGAACTCTTAGCTGTGTGCTGTGACATGCGGTTCAGTAACTCAGATGAATCCTCCTCTCCCATCACCCTGCCCAGCTCTGCTGACTTCAGCATGAGGTAAACTTTGGGCAGGACTAGGGATGGACAGTCCAGCCCGGGAAAGCAGTGATGAGAGTGGGCAGGAGCCAGCTGGGGAAAGCATCAGCTGCAGGATATAAACTGTTCTGCTCTTCCAAGTTGGTTGGTACCTTGCCTGTGTTTTGCTGCACACTCTGTCTGAATTTCAGCAGTGCCTCATCACGGTGGGTGGGCATAGCAGTGAGACACATCTGAAACTGCCTGAAGAGTCAGGAAGAAGAGGATATAAGGCCATGCAGGCTTACGCTGTGAAAGATGACCAGGGAGTTTTGCTGTCTGACCTCGCAATCTTCAGATTCTTGTACTATGCAGAAAAAGCATTTCCATTATAAACTGATCCAGAATGCTGAAAATATCAAAGCCTCTGCCATTTTGAGTTATCTGGGAACTTTTCAGCAGCAGGACAAGAGGGAGGATGAGTGGAAGGGGCATATCTTAGATATACTTATATTAATTGTTTGTTTCTTTGTTTGTTTTTAAGCAGCTGCACAGTGAAATGATTTTTTTTCCCTTAAATTTCTGGACTCACTTAGGTTCTTTGATGATATAATATTCTATAATACAAATGAAAAAGCAGATTAATATTCTATGTTTCTGATAAAATATGACATCAAAATATTAATACTATAAAACAAATTCAGGCTACTGCTGATCTTTTTCATGGTCCTAAAGTTTTGTTGAAATTAGAAGTTGTTCACCAAGATAATCTCTCAATATCCTGTACAGCAGTATTACAGAAAAAGTAAAATGTTGTACATGTACATCTTCTTCATCGTTACCAATCAGCAGTAATAATGGTGGAAATATAAAGACAAGCAGCTGCAGTTTATGCTACTCCCACACACGTACACTTTTCAAGTAAAAGCTGCAAGAATGGCTCAGTAAAGTACATGGTATTCTGAACCTGAACTGCAAAGAGAGCTGTAGGCTTAACAGGATGTGTTTTAAATGCAACAATGAAAAGGTAACATTTTGCTATTTAGAAATGAAGGAAGAAACATAAAAACCGCTCCAAGATGACTCATAGACTTTGGCTTGTTCAACAATAGGTCCAATTTGGCTAATTCAGATTGTGTTACATGGAATGGCTTTTAGGGAGGACTACAAATTTCCCCTCTGGTAAGGGAGAGTACTCCAAGTGTAGCACTTGTTTATTGATCCCTATCCTGTCTTCACTGGTTATGAATGTCTTTATCTATTTGAGGTAAGAATTTTCTACACTTTATTGAAAGCTACACAAATTACCATTGGATTCAATAGCACAGTCAGGACCTAAGTGTAGTTCGTTGCTACTTTGTTAATAGTTCATTCAAGGAAAGGGAACTTTATGATAGCCCAGGCCCCCTTGGACTAAGTTGGTTGTTGAAAATAACAGAGATATGGGGATTTCTCTTTCCCCTTTCTATTAATTGAAAATATTATTGAAATATTACTGCAACTAGGTGTGCATAGATTATTTTTGGAGCTGATCTAGAGCTGATAGTTTTCTTATATGAAAATAGCATTGCCCATTTGACATTTTAACAATAGAAAGAACAATCATTTTGGATATCTATCTCAGCAAACTTGGAGGAGTTTATAAACAGCTGATCCATATAATCTTTGCCTCAAACATCAGGATTGTCCCTTCCACAAACTGCACCTTATTATAGAAAACTTTAGCTCTTTGCCATTTTTTCTATGACTAAATTAATCTTTTTTGCAAATGTGTAAGTATACTCTCATGGACTTTATTGACTTTCCTGTGCTGGCATTTTGCTGATTCTGCTCACACTACATTAGTGGCAACACTGAGTCAGCCTTCCTTTTGCAAAATTATGCCATTAAACCTCTTCCTTCAGCAGGAGGTCTTTCTGAAAAAATGACACCTCTTTTTCAAAACCACGGAGGAAACAATGCTAAGTCAGATTTTGTTCTGTATGATGTTATACTCCCAAGCATTTGAGGTACTGTGCTACTAAAATAAATTGCATTCCACAGTCATTGAAATCTTTCCCCCTCTTCCTTAAGTATGACCCAGAGAATATTATGGGCTGGGTGAACTCCAGCTGAGAGCTTTCCCAGCAGCCCAAGAGATCCTGCTTGTGTCACCAGAGCTGCCACAAAGCCTTTCTACATTGAGCAGAGCACTGATAGCAACCAGAACACCAGAATGCCTGTTCAAGTCCAGCTCCAATCAGAAGAATTTAAATATCTGATTTAACCAAAACATGAAAGGGTTTCATTTTCACTTCTTTGCATTATCATTTTGGACCCTGCTTTTATTGTCAGCACTACAAATTATTTCCTTAATGAACAGTAGTTTATTATTCACTGATATCTCTGAGGATGTGTTGACTTGCTGCTTTATATAGATTTAACTTTAAATTTGATCATTGTTTTTGGATACCCCGGACTGTGAAATTCTGTGTTATGTTGTTCATTCTAAATTTTTAATTACATATAGTCAGATTTGTATTTGTTATTAGTAGATCTGTTTTGTTTTGTTGTTTTTTAAACATCATCTTGTTCCAGCAGCATTTGGATTTTACCAACACTGTAGAATATTTTTAAAAAGAGCCTGTAGGAAATCCGGATTTTGAGAAACTTGATTTTTTTAGTCTAATAAAAGAAAGAAGTAAATATTGTAAGAAAAATCAAAATATGTTATGTGTTTACATTTTCCTCATTCAAAAAAAGAAGTATGTAGATGCTGGGTTGAGCAGATTATTCATCATGGCCTTTAAGATCTTAAAGACAGATGATATGAGCTTCTCACATTAGTTTTCACTCACAGGCCAGAAGAAGACACAAATTTTCTGAGTTTTATCTTTGAATGCTTCTCTAAAGAAATTTAACTAACTGTAATTTAAAAATCCCCAACAAATCTACTTTTATAGAAAATGCATGAAATATGTTTCATCAGTCTCATATGAATCTATTTAAGAGCCTAGATTGCTGTTTAATTTAATTTTTAAAAGTGTGAAAGATTAAAATGAATTTAGGCATGAATATTGCCTTTGTATTTAAAAATGACTAGTCTAGAGTGTAAAATTTTTGGGGACAACTATAGTTTTTAACACAATTTTTTTTGGCTTCACACAAAAACTTCTTTAGCAATGTTGGCCATGGCCACCGTGAGAGTGAATATCTTGGCCCTGAAGGAATTCACTTGCCCATTCACTGCCTTTCCACTCTTTATCTTACTGGCAATTTCAATTGCTGCTGTTTAAAACAGATAGCTGCACATGATCACAACGAGAATGACAAAGAAAAAGGAGTATTCCTGTGTGAGAGATTGGCTGACAGTGAGGAAAGATAGAGCATTGGTTTGACACCATCTTCCATGAACTGCCAGGATTGTTTAACCAAACTTTTCAATAGATTCACTTCTGTTAAAAATCCTCCTAATCCTAACCATTGCACCAGACCTACAGATATTTAGAAAGAGGCCCTGTGGAAACCAAGTGAATACAGTTTACACCAATGGGATCTGTTGTGTAAAACTACTCCCAGCATGACAGCCTCCTTGCAGCTGAAGATGTGATGCACTCCTCTGAGTGTGGAGAATTATGAAGAATTACGTTTGAGTACAGTGCAGATCCCTGTGCTTCCCACAAGGACACAGTGAGAGGAGACTTACCCCTGCACCTTCCTTGGCTTCAGAACCTTCACAGGAGCATGGTCCCGATGGGTCCTTCAGCAGCATAGCCAATCCTCCTGCACCTACAAAACCAAAGACATTTATTGCCCATGGGAGAATACGCATGGCTGAGAGGTTGCTTTGCTTTGATTGGATCCGTTTCTCCCGCCACTCTCTGTCACCAACCTGGTGTTTTGTCAGTGTTGTTAAAGAATGCAGAAAGGTTACCAAAACCATGACTGACAAATATCTTTGCCAGCTGGAGACAGCTCTGCATGCTGCATAGCGGCAGCTGCCTCTGGGGGAAAATGCAACGGGTGCTAAGTGTTGACACAGTGTGCCGTGCCTCTGGAAGAATATCCTTCATTTCAGTCTGCTCAGTGGCCACCCCTGTCCCTAGGGTGGCTGCCAGTGGCAGAGCTGCCGTGGCTCCTGATGAGGTGGTGGCATGACCCTTGTCACCCTCAGGCAGCTCCAGTCTTGTAACCCCCAGACAACTCCCTAGTCTCTGGTTGCTCTGTGCTCATCTGTGTTGCTGTGCTGAAGGTGTGCCTGTGCTCACACTATTCCCTACATAAGCTTGTCCTGTCTCTAGGAGAAGCCAGAGGACTTTTCATCACTTCTGTGCGTCCAAAGGCAGGACAAATAAGAGCACCTAGACCCCTAACTAAGAGTATGTCATTAGAGAATGCTGTTTTGTGACGCAGGTGGTAGTTACCACTGCTTATTGGGTCAGGTCAGATCAGAAGCACAGCTCGCAGGTCATGGCATGGACAGCCTGTCTGGGACAACCTCTGTGCTTTTATTTCTGCATCAGGTTTAGGCCTCGAAGAAGGTAACAACATATCAGCTGATTTCACCTTCAGGGACAATCTTGCTCAAGCATAGCCACAGACAGCTGCTTGGCTGCTTTTGGAATTTCCATTTCCACAACACTGGTGATAATTAAATAATGTTGGGTTAGAGTCAGATTAAATCAGGGAATATTTCCTAAATTATGAAATTAAATTATAGTGTCTACATTATCTCCTCTATAGAGAAGGAAAATGTGTAAGGATTTGTATATCATCTCCAGTAGCTCTGCTGAAGGTACACAGAGGGAGTACATTGAATGATGTTCCTTATGCTACCACAGCACAGTGCATGCCTACTAAATTTGAGATTGGTCTCTCACATAATAATACATCTTGAAATGGCTCTGCAGCCCTTGTTCAATACAAGGATAGTTGTTCATGCCCTCTGCTGCTACTTGAGTCTATAATCTTGAGTGTATGCACCACAATTGTGTTATGATTACTTATGCAAAAAGGATCTGTGCTTCAGAGATGCATATGCTTTTCTCCAGTGGACAGTGGCACATGCTAACTGTGTTAGCTTGAGCTGTAGTTGAGAGACTTTCACTACAGATCTGCATCTTTCCTTCTAACAGTATTGGCTGGTTGCTGTTTCAGTTAGACTTCTTTTGCTCTGGAAGGAGAACATTAGAAAGTGCCAGTGGAACTTATGTGTCCTTAAAAATCCTGAAAATGCTTTTAACTTTTTCCAGCACAGGTTCCCTGGAACTAGCTTTTTCTCTTCCTACCTGCTGAACTATGTTGTCCATATAGTCCACAGAGCCAGGTAGCCCTTAGTGGGGGTTTGAGAGCTGCATTAAAACCAATGTGAGTAGGAATTGAATTGAGACCAATTCTCTTGTGTTCTCCACACTCTGAAACAGTCCACAAAGTCATAACTCTGATCCTGTGACTTTACCACAGGATTGATCCCTTCTTTGCATTCATCTCTATGCTCTATGGGATTCCCATAGAGCATTGCTGCTTTGGAAGTGAGTCTGCAGAAAAAGCAACTAGTTTATTCTGCCCTGAGTTTTTTTTGTCTATTTTTTTATTTTTTAATTTCCAGCTCTCTTTGATAGAGATAGATGCTAATCTCAGGCCAAAAGGTTCCTTATTTTTATCTATCCATATATAACATTTCAGCATAATGGGCCTTTGATTGTCTACTGATATCTATATGCTCATCTGCTATCCAAAACCAGACGTGAAATAGAGCTATGTGCCTTTTTACACAGTTTCAGTAAAACTTCCCTTCATACTCGAGCTACTGCGCATCTTTTTTGTCAATGTACAGTAATTTCACAATGACAAACCGCACCTGAGTATGAGCTGCTCTGTTGTTCGCAGCGAGGACCCGCGTGCAACAAAATTGCCAAATAGTAACAGAATTGCGGGATGGTGGGGTTTACTGGCTCGGCTTGGGCCGTGCTGGCTTGGCCCGCTCGGGGCTGCCGATGGGGCCAGGTGGCCCAGCCCGGCACTGCCGCTGGGCGGGGCTGCTTGGGGCCAGCCGCCACTGCCGCTGGGCTCGCTCACCCCGACCTGGTGCTGCCCCGCAGTGGCAGGCAGGGATGGAGCCCGCCAGCACTCACAGTGGCGGCGGCAGGCGGGGACGGAGCCCACTGGCACCTGCGGCGGTAGGCGGGGATGGAGCCTGCTGGCACCCACGGCAGCAGCGGCAGGAGGGGAAGGAGCCCCCCTGCTCCCGTTGTGGCAGCAGAGGGGAACGGAGCCTGCCTGCACCTGCAGCGGTGGTAGGCGGGGGCGGGAGCCCCCCGCCTCCCCCCTGGGCCGCGGGGATGACAGCACAGCTCCGCCTACCTCTCTCCCAGGCTGCACTGCCTGAAGGAGGGAGCCCCCACCTCCCCACCCCCGTGCTGCCGGCATAGAGCCCGGCTCCACCTGCCGTGTAACAGAGTAACCAATTTGTAACAATCGCGCAATCCCAGGTTTTACTGGTAGGTGCTCGGCTCGACATCTCGGCTGCGCTTCTGGGGTTGGAAATTTCAGAAAATTGCTCCTGAGTGTAAACCGCATTTCCGGGGTGGGAGCAAAATATTAGTCAAAATGGTGCAACTTATAATCGTGAAATTACTGTATTTGGAACTGTGAAGCATTTGCATGTTATCCTTGAATGGATGCCTCTGCATTACACTGTAGCTATTGGACTGCATCAGAGGCTGGGAACAGTTGGTGCTGAAATATCTAAACTGATATTATAAATACTTCCAGGATTTAATGTCAGACTAGATTTAATCTGTTTCTGTGGTGGTTTGTATTAATTTCCTGAAATAGTGAATGTTACCTTGGAGTGAATATTACCATACTGTCATAAGAAGTGCTACTTGATTTGAATATTTATGTTTACTCTAGTGTTTGGAAAGTGTTTCATGTGACCCCGCATCACAGTTTCTGGTTTGGTTTCCTCCAAAAGCACTCAACAGTACACCTGTAGTGTGAATGACTCCACATCTGAATCCACTGCAAATGTGGTAGAGAAGAGACGGATGAGTTCACTAAAAACCGTACTACTGCTCTCTGATGAAATGCTGATGTAGGTGCAGCTTAAGCCCACCAGGGAAGCGTAGCCTGGTGACTTGCATGCTCAGTGGAGGTGTGGGTTACCCGATTTCACACCAGTGCCACAACTAGCTTTCTGCATTCCCTTTGGAAGGTGCTGGTACTGTCTTAAATTTTCCACTTATAAGACATATTCCCCATCGATGTGGCAACACTTGAAAGATTAAGAAGAGAACATTACAGTGATAATAAATGTGCCTAACTAGAAGAAAGTCATGAAAGTCTGAGGCCTAGAAATTAACGTGCATAAGAAAATTACAGTAATTTCATGACCATAAGGCACACCGGACTATAAGGCGCACCCCCCGGGAGTCGGTAAAATTTGCAACTTTGTAGATCAGATAAGGTGCACCGGACTATAAGGCGCACTTTTTTTTTACTGCAAAGATCTGTGCCGCGTGCAACAAAGTAACGAATTAGTAACGGAAACCCACGATCGTGGAGTTTACTGGCAGGGGCTCAGTTTGGAAACATTTTTCACAGATCAGTGTAGGCTTTCAAAGGCAGCCGCAGGCACCCTCCCTGTGCAGTGGGCCCTGGCACTCCCTCCCGCCCCCGGTGCTGGCAGGTGAGGCTCGGCACAACCGCAGGGCCGCCTCCCCCTTGCAGCTCCATGCTGCCATGGTGCTGTTCCCCCTCGTGACACCACGGAGCCACCGTGCCATTCCCTCACTTGGCTCGGCGCTCCTGCTGTGCCGTTCCCTCGTTCGACTTGGTGCTCCTGTTGTGCCGTTCTCCCTTGTGGCTCCCTTGTGCCACCATGCTGTTCCCCCTCACAGCTCCGTGGAGCCACCCTGCCGCCCGTCCATCGTTCGACTCGGTGGCACAGCCGCCCTGGCCCCCGTCCTCACTTGGCGGTACGGCCGCCCTGGCACCTATCCCCGCTCGGTGGCACGACTGCACTGGCCCCCGTCCTTGCTCGGCGGCTCGGCTGCGCCAGCACCCGTCTTCGCTCGGCGGTACGGCCACTCCGGCGCTCGTCCTCGCTCGGCTCAGTGGCTCGACCACCCTAGCGCCTGTCCTCGCTCGGCGTCTCGGCTGACCTGGCACCCGTCCTCGCTCGGCTTGGTGGCACGGCCACCCTGGCCACTTCTTGCCCCTTTCCAGTGACCGCACAGGCAGTGCCTCCGCTTCTTGCCCCTTTCCGGCAGCCGCACGGGGAGTGCCGCCAGTTCTCACCCCTTCCCTGTGGTTGGCAGCAGCACCACCGCTTCTTGCCCCTTCCCTGCAGTTGGCAGCAGCACCGCCTCTTCTCCCCTCTTTCCGGTGGCCGCATGGGCAGCGCCACCGCTTCTCACCACTTTCCCACGGCCGCAGGGGGCTATGCCACCGCCGCCGCTTTCCCGCAGCCCCTGTGACTCTTCGCTCCCCCCGTGGCCGGCGGCTCCTCGTTCCCCCCGTGCAGGGGCCAGGGCAGCTCCCTCCCTCCCCTTGCAGCTCCTGCTGGCCGTGGCTGCCCGCTCCCACCCCTCCTCGCAACTCGGTGCTCCTGCGGCACCGCCCCCTGTTTGCAGCTCACATTTCCAGGGTGGCAAATGTCACAACTTTGTCCATCAGATAAGGAGCACTGGACTATAAGACGCACTTCCGGGTTCGGGAAAAAATTGTAGTTAAAAGGGTGCGCCTTGTAGTCGTGAAATTACTGTATATCTTTTCTACACATCTCACAAAATAAATATCATGTGGACACTTAATCCCACATTGTTTTTGGTGACAGGCTATCTATTATCTGCTATAGCATGGACCTCAGATTTAATTTAAATGGAAGACATGGCAACTTCATAATCACCCTTAGATTTTAAAAAAAATATATATCCAAACACATTCACATCCATGGACATGTTTTAGAGGCCTAGATAATACCAGTTCCTGCTGCCATTAATGCAGTTAAAGTTTCACATTTTTCACTGCGTGTACAGCAGTGATGAAGTAACTGAACCAGAACAGCTCCAGGGCAGCTCCATCAGCACTATTGGGGCTCAGTGGCTTTTCATCCATCTCTGTGCATGCTTGCTCCACTTCTGTGCAGCACTGTGCTGACTTCTTTGTTTCCTTTTATTTGCTGTTCATTTCAACTGTGAATAGGGTTTGATAGACGACAGGAGTTTTGCAATAAAGAGGATAAAATAATAGTACAGGAATGAAGCTGAGCTAAAAGTTTTTCCTTAAGAGACATATGCTGGCCTGAGAGAGAAATCAAGGTGCAGATAAGTGGGAGGAATTTGGGCTCTCACCAGCATTAGCCACTAGAGAAAGGAACAGGTGTTGTCAAGACAGGAAGGACGAAATTTGAATAAAAGTCCAGTAAGAGTAGTTCCTGGTGATGTGTTTGGCAGTGAATCTGCAAAATATGGATGAAAAAGAAAGGTACTGGTGAGGAATCTGGAAAACTGCTGTGCACACTCACTCATTGCTCTTAACAAGCAAGGGGAGATCTTATCAGACTGTTCCTGAATCATAGTTCTTCTCTTCAGCACTGTGACCACAGGGAAACACCTCTGCTTGGGCTAGCTTTGACCTGGGGCCATCAAACTCATCTCAAGGGTCCTTGCTCCATCAGTCTCAGTCTCCCAAACACTTTGAGTTTCTGTTCTACTTCCACAGAAGCTAGACAGAGAAGGGAAACTTTTAGGTGCGTTTCAGCTACTAAAGTTTGTGAACTTTTTGCAGTGACCCAAAACTGCCTTAGAAAACCCAGCAGCTACAGACTCAGGATCTTAGTTTTGGTATTTGTTTCAGCAACAGAGAGCTCTTGTTTTCAGCATAAGGACTCCATTGCTGTGTTGTTAAACTGTCAGGAAACAACTCCAAACCTATGCCATATAGCCATTAACACTGGTGCAGCCTCCATCCCCTCAAAATCTGCCAGCCTATATCCTCTTGTCAAAGAAATTGATTCAGTAAAGGAGCAGATTGTAGCATAAGAGAAGCTGAATCAGAAAACTATTTTAGGGGAAATATGTGTCTCCTCTGAGGAAAAGGCAGATAAAGCACTTAAGAGTATTCACGAGGAAAACTAAATCAAGCTTTGTTCATTTCTCCCAAGATAGTGATTTTTGTCTGACCAAATCAACAGTCTGCTTGCATGCAGATGGATCAGTTGTTTCTCTTTCACTGAGACAGGTTGCTTGTGGGAACACTTCTAGTCCTTTTCAAAGCTGAGGAACATTGTATTTGAGTCCCAGAAGCAAAACTACTACTCCCAGATTGGACCTTTCTCCCTGTTGCAGGGTGCTTGTATCCTGGTTCTATTGGCCAGTCTGCTGTTAACCAGAGTGCCTCCTGCCCTGTTCAGACTGGAAAGGAACAGGTCAGCTCAATCCATGTAAGTCCTGGATCATCATTTAACCTGGTCTTGAACAGGTCAAGGAGGCAATTTATTAGAACAATTATTTTCCTTTGACTTGGATCACAGGAATTCCTGCTGTGTCTTGGTCTGCTTTCTTTCAGCTACCTAGGACTTGTCATTTAAAATGAAAGATCAACTATGTCCTTGTGTTGGTATCTTGGCAGTGCCCAGCTGAGCCAGCAGACAGATGCCATGTTACACTACAAAGTAGAGTTTCTCCCCAGTGGTTCCTGTGATTAATAGAAGGTCATTCAGAAAAATAAAATCCCCAAAGAAGGAGAGGGAGAAAAAAAAAAAAAGTCAGAATCTAGGGAAAAAGGTCTTCTAGCAAGAGTGCTGACATGTTTATTAAACCACTAAATGACTTGGTGGCTTCCTGGTATTCAGATTGGGAGAGGTCACATGGCAGCAGGAAGAAAAAGGCATAACTTAAGTGGTGAAGAAAACCACTAATTTATCTGTTTTTTGCACTTTAATTAATGTCATGTTGAGGCATTGCATGCTTGCTATATTTTGGAACAACAGTAGGAAAAATTTCTTACCCTTTTAACCACATTTTGAAGGCTCATCTCTAAGAGTTAAGAAAAAAATTATATTCTATTTAATAAAATCTTCAGGCTTAGAAAAACTATTGCAAAGAGTGCTGTAGGTGGCACTTCTTTTTGATGTGTCTCATAGCAATTGTCTGAAGCACACTAGCTCACATAATCTGTTTTTCTGCATCTGATAGTCATGTTATTAACTGGGGTGAATGCCCAGGTTATAGAACTAATGGTGCAATTCTCTTTTGCTGATTTGCTTTTCTTTTCCAAACGGTTTCTCTCTTTTCCAGGCTTCACACTGTGATGTATTCTGTACTTAAATACAAATCTCCCTACTTGGACTAGTAGGAGGGAAATCACGCTTACTTATGCCCCAAGGAAAAGGAGCTTTGGCTGGTCACGTCCTTCAGAGTGCTGCTGGTTGATTTGTGACCATGCCAGAAGCACTGTGCTGCATCTGTACTAAGAATAAATGTCAAAGTCTCTATCTCCAGAGTTCAGGTGCATGTTTTAGATGGAGATGTCTGGCACTGTTTTGGAAAACACATAAGAGGACTTTCACCAGTGGTTGCAGGCAGAGCAATCAAAGCCATTGCACAGACCTCCATCAGTGGGATGGAGTAGCTCTCTTCAACTTGGGCTTTCAGGAGTGATTTGAACTAGTCCAGTCTAGCCATGCTCTTTATGTGGTTTTTGCATGTTTCAGTTGTGGGGGAAGTGATGATGACTTGGAAGACCAGTTATATCTTTAGCTATTCACTACAAGGTCATGCAATACTACTCTCAATACCTGTCCTTCACTTGTTTTAACAAGGAATTTCTACCTACCAAAATAGTTTCTAGAGAACAACTGTGCTGAACTAGTGTTGATTCAGATCTTGTGTGCATTTTCTTATAGATTTAGGCCTGTGGGGAAAAACAGTTAGTTCTAGTACCATGAAATAGCTGCAAGTGTGCAATGAAGTTCATAATTTCTGCTATGAAGAAATCAAAATGCCCTCAGAACCACAATCTACATATATTTTGGAAAGAAACCTTAAGTATAGACCAACCCTAAGATTAAAGTTATTCTAAGAGAATAAGATTGCAATGTTACTTAGAAAATAGCTCTCTGTCCCAGCAATCTTGATCACAATGAAGAACTTTTGATGGAAGCAAGAGAGAACCACTAAAATTTTTGACAGAGAAAATGTCTGCAAAACATAAGCCAAAACTCTGACATGAATTTGGAGGCATGAATAAGAGAAAAACATGTGAATTTTGTTTCTTCACTTGTAATAATTTGCCTTGGAGTACCTTCTCTTATTTGGAATAGCCAGGTAAGAAGTGTGATATTTTATTGTTAAAAGAACAGATAGCCTCCTAACTTTGTCTAGAGCTAGTTCCTGAATGTGACAGAAGCCCAGCCAAATGATGAATTCATTGCCTTGAACAAGGGTTTAAAATTAGCAGAGAACTCCTTGAATGATATGAAGTAAGGAAGCACAAGTGATGTAATGCAAGTCCTTTTTAATCACGACACCTAAAACCTAACCACAGAAAGAAAGCAGAAAGTAGCGGGAAGATTATCTGCTACTGATAACAATTCTTTGTGAGGAGAAAGAAAAGCCATCACTTACAGAAACAGCACTGAAAGTGCATCTGTAATACAGGGGAGGAGACAGCTTGTGGTTCTAACCTTGCTGCGCCTGTATAAAAGATTTCTTGGCCCCAAGAAATGCATGTGTGTAAATAACTATGAAGACAAGCTTCTAATCTCTCATCATAACCAACAGAAAGGAATGCAAAAACTATGTCAAATTCCCTTAGCTGTAAGTCAGACATCTTATCTCCTCTCTTCTTCTCACTGATCTTGCCCACACTGATGCAGACAAGGCATATTTTAATGATTTTTTTTGGTATTTTCTGAATTAGAGGAGAAGTTGCATATACCAATGGTTGGGAATGCTAAATACATGTGCTGAAGATGTTGTGGATGCATCTGCGATAGTCAAAAGTGACATGTGCAGTTAAACCTACTTTTCTCTTTGCTGACACTTAGCAGCAGACAGGACATTCCCCACTACTTCCAAATAGCAGTGCTGACGTAAATGGCTGTGCCTTGGCAGTGTCTTGCCATTCCTGGGAATGGCAGGAAAGCAATCTCCAATTTTCAGCCTTTAGATGATTTTCCAATTATGCTTATCTGCTTTTTCCTGTGCAAAACCAGTTCGACTCAAGAGGGTTTTATATATGTCAGATGCCATAACTGCAGAGGGGGTGGGACAAACATACTCTGCTGACATTTAGCTGCAGGTAATAAGGTGCATATGAGAGAAACTACCACCATCAATTTTCCTTTCACACCTCATGGTCTCCTAGGAGGTGACATTTTGAATCTGGTTTGCATTTCAAGATCTTGCAAAAATGTCAGGCTTTCTGAAGGTGACTACAAGTGATTGAACCACACACCTGTGGATTTAGCAATGAACAGATACAACTTGTCTGAGTAGCCCTGTTCCAGACTGGTAAAAAAATGTCATATTGCCAGATTTTCACAGATTATGCATGAGTTAAACTAGTAAAACAAGGAGGTTTATAGCACAAAACCTCGAAGAACTAATTCAGTTATTGACAAAGCAACAGGATGACCCCTGAGAACACCGAGAGTGGGTTTTGTGTGGCTAATTATTTTGTAGTGGTTAAGGTCCAGACTGCAAGGAGGCAGACATAGCCCAGACTATCTGAAGCAGTCTAATGTTTGATCTCCAATTTTGCATACTTTTGAGTTAAGAATATACTGTCAGTTGTTTTGAAGAACTGTGCAACTTTTCTGTCAGAAAAATTTGTATCAATACTTCCAGAGTCAAGCTACCAGTTTTGTTTGATAGAAAATTGTATTAATTGATGCATTGTCTTCTGTTGTGGTCAAGATATGAAAGAACCCCATTCAAGCCTACATTTGTACTAGACACACATGTTAACACATGGTAGAGTCAAATCTTGCTAGACCTTGCACACTAGAGTTGAAAGGTGCAAGTGAATTGGTGTCATCATGGCATGAGCCATGGCAATGCTGGAAAGTCGTGCAATCCAGGAGAGTGCACCCTATCAGGCCATGTATTCATTCACCTGAAGTTGAGGGCAGATCTACTATCTGCAATAAAAGATCCAGAGCACTGAACAGAGTTAGTAAATGTGTAATCGAAGTAAAATCACTGTTGATGTAAGGTTAATGTAATCTGACTTTTGACAAAAGGACATCAGAGATAATATTCAGGCACTAAAGGATGAAGACACATGTCCTCTCCTAAGCTTAGCTGTGCTGCGTGGTAATCACTTTCAGTCATATCAGAGGGGGTACTTATAAAGTTACTGCTCAATTACAGAGGCATCAGCCTTTGGCCTCTGCGGACAACCTTAGAAAATTATATAGAATTAGGAAAAATTATAATATTTGCTTTCAAACTACTACTTGTTTTCGCTGGCAAACATAATACCCAGATATGGTATATCCTCCTCAGTTATTCACAGATCAACTCCCAAGTTAAAATAGCTAGTGAAATGTTTCATTTCCCAGCCACAACATTCAAAAGAGGCATGACTTGTTGGTCAAAATTCCACTGATGTTTCTTATTAAAACCATATGCTTTAGAGAGTTCAGTAAAGGATTTCTTGACTCCTTACTAGAGGAAGAGATCAAGTGCTTTAAAAGCAAAAGCCAAACTAAAAAGAAAATAATACTTTTTTTTTGTTTCATGCTATTGGGCTATCATTCTCACCTAAAAGTTTTAAGATTTCAGACAGAGTAAAAGTTAATGTGTAATGTCAAATTATGTCATGTCCATCACCTTCCAGACAATACTTAGGGCATTATGAGAAGTATAACAACCAACACTTCACAGAATCACAGAATAAGCTGAGTTGGAATGGATCCACAAGGGTCATCAAATTCAACTCCTGGCCCCGCACAGCTCCATTCCCAAGAGTCACACCACAAGGCTGAGATCATTGTCCAAACTTCCTGAATTCTGTCAGGCTGATGCTGTGAGCAGCTTTCTGGGGAGCCTGTTCCAGTGCCCAACCAACTTGGTGATGAATCTTATCCTAATATCCAACCCAAATCCCCCCTGACACAGCTTCAGGCCACACCCTCACTCCCGTCACTGCTCACCACAGAGCAGGGATCAGTGCCTGCCCCTCCTGTTCCCCTCACAAAGAAGTTGTGACTGCACTGAGGTCTCCCCTCAGTCTCCTCCAGGCTGAGCAGACCAAGTGCCCTCAGCCACTCCTCACACGGCTTCCCCTCCAAACCCTTCACGATCCTCATGGCCCTGCTTTGGACACTCTCTGACAGCTCAATGTCTTTTTTGTGTTGTGGCACCCAGACCTGCCCCCAGCACTGGAACTGAGGCTGCCCCAGCTCAGAGCAGAGCAGGACAATCCCCTCCCTTGCCTGGCTGTGATGCTGTGCCTGATGTCCCCAGGACACTCTTGGCCCTCCTGGTTGCCAGGGCACTGCTGGCTCATGTTCAACTTGTCCTGACCAGGACACCCAGAGAGACAGCATCAAAGGCTTTACTGAAGTCCAAAAAATTGCATCAACAGGCTTCCCTTGATCAGCTAGGTGGATTACCTTGTCATGAAAGGAAATCAGGTTTGACAAGCAGAACTTTCCCCTCATGAAGCCGTGCTGGCCAAGACCAGTGAAGAACTGCATTGTTCTTCAGGTGTTTCTCAATACTTCCCAGAATAATCTACTTCACAGCTTTACCAGGCATGGAAGTGAGACTGACAGGCTATAGTTTCACGGGTCTTCTTTCTTGGCCTTCTTGATAATTGGGACAACATTCATCATCTCCAGTCATCATCCCAGTGAGCTGGGATCTCTCTGGATTCCCAAGGCTGCTCAAAAATCAACAGGAGAGTTTTTGAAATTACATCAGCCAGCACTCTGAGGATTCTTGGAAGAATGCCATCAGGCCCCATAGACTTGTAGGGATCTGCCTGGAGCAGCAGATCTTGCACAATTTCAGGTTTGACTGGGAGTTGAACATTTTCGCAGTCATGGTCCTTCACCCATGTTGAAGACAGAGGCAAAAAATGCATTAAACACCTCTGCCTTGTCTCTGTCACTGTTGGTGAGGTGACCATTTTATCTTGTAATGGGCCAATGTTATTCCTACACTGCCTTTTGCTATTAATGTATTTGATCAAACTCTTTTTTTTCCCCCCACATTTCTGGCCAGCTTCAACTCTAGTTGAGCTCTGGTCACAGAAATTGTCCCCCTACAGTGGTATACAACATCTCTCTGTTCTTCCCATATGACCTGACCTTGTTTCCACTTTATTTTTTTGCCTCATTTCCAAGAGAAGATCCCTGTTCAGGCAAGCTGGCCTCCTGTCGTTCTACTTCACTTCCAACATTTGGGAATTGCCTGCTCCTATGCCCTTAGGTGCATGTTTGAAAAGTGAGTAAAAGCATTGTCCCGGGCTGCACTACTCAGTGGTGGTCTGAGCAGCCTGAATTTTGTTCTTGTCATGCCCAGAGCTGAGGCTTTGCTGGCACTTTTCCTCCTGACAACAACCAGATGTTCTGTGAGCACTGTGGACAGGATGGACGCTCATCTCCCCATGGTCAAGATCCTCTCTGCTGACAAGTAGCAGACTCACAATGGCATCTATCTGAGTTAATTCCCTGAGGACCTGTTCTGTACAGTTATCAACTAGTTTTTAGGAATCCTCCAGCATGGGTTGTACTAGCTGTGTGATGCTCTCAGTTAATTTCTGGCAAGTTGAAGTCCCCATGCAAGGACAAAAGCAGTTGACTTGGAATTACCTCTTAGTTCCTCAAATAATTTGTTGCTGATATTGTCCTGGCTAGAAGGTCTATAGAAGATTCCCACATTGACATCCACATTACTTCTTTGTCCCTTAATTCTTATCCAGGGGCTGCCAGCTGTGCCATTGCCAGCTGTGAGCTCCATACATTCCAACCCTTCTATTATTTTTAAGTCCTGCTACAGAGAGATGGGCTAACTGGATATAACTTTCCAGATTGTCCCAAGCTTTGAGAACTCATGTACATGCATCATCCAGAAACAGAAGACCTGCACAGTAGTAAAACCTCTAAGCCTTCAGATAAGCAAACATACTGGGGCTGGGACATCAAAGGGGTGCTTTCTCTCTGTATTTCCTAAAGGAGCATAGGCCAGCCATGTATTCCTGAAGGGCTTTGTCCTCTCTCACTTACTCAAAGTCACAACATGTGCTCCTTAAAATGTGCCCTGCTGATGCAATTCAAAAACTCTGACTCTTGGGTCTGTGGTATGCTAAACATGCTTGTCAAGTGTAGAACAAACAGCTATGCCACAATTCAAAGTCAGTTGTAGTTTTCTCCTGCAGGTTTGTGGCTCAGTTCTACTTGTTCTCTCTCAGCTGTTTATCTGTCCTGTGACATGCATTGTCTAAATTAAAAATTAAAAATATTCTTGAGGAGATGAAAGTCTTTGAGCACTTGCATTCCATAGTACATCAAAACACAGTAAAGCCTGATGCTTCACTTTTGATAGCTATGCATGGTTTCAACTTTTTTTGAGCCACACTACTTTAGTTTACAGCACCCACATTGCCTGCTGGGGCAGAAGTCACATGCAAGGCAGCCCGTGATGTGAGAGGCTTCCCTGCCTAATGAGACAGTCCATCTGTGCAGGCTGCATAGAAGTGGAAGCTGATGCATGAACAGTATGTGCAATTATGGAGTTTTTGCAAAGTTTGAGCCCTGAGCCTAGCTGGGGGCATTCTAAAGCTTTAATAAGCAAAACTCACCTCATTTTAAAATGTAGATTATGTAGTGTACTTGCATTTCTCCTTACCTGTCCCATTTCTTTGTTCTCTCCCTTCCTCCTTAGCATGAACACTGAATGGTGTTGACTGAGTAAAATGTTCTCCTAAGAGAATTAGCTACCATTTTGAGAAAAAAACCCAGTGTAGAGTCTGCACCAGAGTAGCAATAATCATTTTGTGCAGCTCCCATCTTGACAATAAGCCCATAATAGCATCGGAATAGAGCATGAAGAAAGCATAAAATTACATCAGGGTTTCAATTACCTTTCATATTACCTGTAACTGAAATACTCATTGCTTCAGTGCTAGAGTTATTACTTACTTTTATAGGATTCTAAAATAACACTTTAAACAGGCAGCCTGCCCTGTAGACAGAGAATCCAGCTCTGAAAACAAACAAAGAGCAGGAAATTTCAGGTTTCAGGGTAAGCCCCCAAATGTCAGGCTACTTACTTAAATCATTCCTGCTGAAATCTAGAAAGCTCTATTTCTTGTGAGATTTTTGGAAATTAGAAGTGTATTAGAAAGCATCTTTTTTGAAAGAATCACTGCATTTTAATATCAAGTCTTGCGTGGAACATGATCTTTTGCAACAAAATGAATAAATAAGGGAGGTGGCTTTTGCTGACTTGGGGTTTTGTTCGTTGGGGTTTTTCTCTCTTTTTAAAATTTCCCTTTCTCTTTAAATGATAATCAAATTACTTGATCCTCAGAAGCTCTCGATTTGTGAATAGTTCAGCTTGAGTGTAAGTAAGTTTGTGAGTGCTCCTTCCCTTATTCAGGCTATTCAAATAGTTTCTTCACAATGTGTAGCAAGTAACAGACAAAAAATAACAGTCATGCTTAATTTATTTTAACAGTGCAGGTATGTTGCTTGAATTTCCCACATTTATTTTCTGAGAACAGCATGGGATTTTTGTCTCAGTATAAGAACACAAGAAATGCCCTACTGGACCAGAAATACTTTTTTTTTTGGCAGCAGCAGGAAGAGGCTTCACATAGGGAGAGCCCCTGTAACAGTCTCTATCCCCTGTACTTCCTTCAGCATCACAATCACTAGATAAGGGATGTCACTGGCCACATTTCTGCCTTTTCTCTCTAATATGTTCTCTAAATATATTATCCATCGGTTTGTTAGCATGGAGACATGTCTGGGTTTTTTGTTGTTGTTGTTGCCCTTGTTTGTTTTGTTTGTTTTTTCTTCTGTATAACACCCTCATCATCTACACGATGTGTGAACTACCATGTTTAGTGCTTCCAATTCAGAAACCTCTAAGGAAACAGATAGTGAATCCAAGAATTATTATAAATTATAGCTTGTTAACCAGCTTAGTAGTTTAAAATGCCTAAGATATGACTGCAAAAAGATTGAATGTTCAGGAATTTTAAATTCACAGTCTGAATTTCAGACCACCTTAAAGGAAGCTCTCATAGTATCTAGAGGCAGAGGCAGTCAAAGTAGTCATAACTTTCAGGAATTTTAGCCTCTAGCAATGTTTGTTGCAGAAAAAGGATCAGCAGAATAGGTTCATACTCAGTAAGGTCACACTATTTAACAAGGAATTAGGTTAGCAAAGGAAGACAGATGGCAAAAGCAGACAAGACAGTTTGAGACCTAAGGCCTAATTCAGATTTGACACAGCTAAGCTGAATGGCCATTGAAGTCAGTGAGATGTTTACATATTTGTATCGGGGCTGAATTTGCTCCCCTGTGTTTTGCAGGAGGTGAATGGTTGATTTCAAATAGATGTTTGAGTTGGTTTTTTTTTTTTTTTTTTTTTTTTTTTTTTTTTTTTTTTTTTTTACCCTGGGATGATCATATGAATATTTTGGTGCTATCCCAAAGCTTAAGCTTTAAAACCCAGTAGATTTAACAAGCAGAGATGTTTCCTGCATAGCGCAAATGTAGTTGAAAGACAGTGCCTGGCCTTAGGCTTTGTATATACATAATGGAAACAAACAGATGGAGACACAAGCAGAGGCTTGTTCTGTGCAACCTAGGTTGAATGGGGCTATGAATCCTTGCTCCCTCACTCTGAGGTTGGTTTCTTTTTGAGTTTCTACAGGAGTTGGATTTATAAAGGGAAGTACACTCATTGGGTAGGTGAATATTTGGAGGAGCACTGGAAGCTAGCAGTACATGATTTCTGCATTTCCTTCAGTCTAGGTACCTTTTGGCTACTCTAATCTGACAAAAAAAAATGCTGAGAGACTAATGGGTTAACAAATAGTCTCCCTTTGTCTTCTCTTCAATGAACCAGTAACAATAGCTTCTAGTTTATAATTTTTTTATTTTATTTTATTTTATTTTGGCTATAAAATTAGAAGATATATCTTATCCTAGTAAAATGGGATATTATTTTGCATTTCCTGTTCTGTAGTTACATCTCTGTCTACTGTTGTTTAAGGCACATTGATTGCCCCACCTACTTTTGTTCCCAGGTTGCTCCCATTAAAAATCAGTGACTTGGGAAATCCTTACTGGAAAATTGTACATTAGTTGACACTGAGCGACCAGAATGTTGCAGAAATTTGGAAAAGCAAAGAAAAAGGATGACAAAACATTTATGCTCTTGTGGAGATATTTTTCTGCCCTCCAAAAACATTGTCAGAACACTGGTTATACAAGGAGCTAATAAAATGAATGGCTGTAATGGGAGTAAGTTATGGCTCTCTTAAATAATGCCACGGCATTTCCTGTACCAGTGCATCGACATAAAGCAAGGGCAGGTAATCTTTCCTTGGCTTTAGCACACCCTGCCAAACAGCCTGGTCTATCACATAACAAGAACTGCCTCTGCACCTAACAGCTCTCGATGCCAGCGATGCACACTTGCAGGGCAGCAGAAGCTTTCCTCATGATGGCTGCTAGCATGTTGTACACATGTTTGCTGATGGGATACATCAGTAATAATTGTACATACAGGAGGGCTGGGGGCTGTAATCACCCCCACCCTGGGCACTGAGGGTTTTAAGGGGGCTGCTTGCTGCTGTGAAGCAGTTACTTGCCTGGTAGCTCTTCAGTTTATCACTTGTCCTCTGCGCAGATTAAAAGTGCATCCATGGTTTGTTTGAATGAAGAAACATACTGGCATCAGAAAACACTTTTTTTCCTGAGGAAAAGGCTGAGCTACCACATTGTAGGCAGCCACTTCATTGTCTCCTGTCTTAGTTCCTCATTTTTCATATAATAACAATAACCCTTCTGTGCCTTAGTCGGATGCTGTCTTTTTAAAATACATATTAAATACTAAAATATAGCTTACAGCATCTTTTGAACTTCAGTTGCTAAAGACCACTTCAATTCAATTCTTCATCTACTCCCTGGAAATAATAAAAGATATTCCACAAATACTTAGGATGTTTGGTACTTCAGTAAAATCTAGTTTATCAGGTCAGTTGCACACATGCTACTGTGCAAGATTCTATCACTTTGCTATTTACATGATCGTGTTGTCATTAAACTAGTTATGGTTCTTGAGGGAGGCCTAACTTTACATTATGTCAGTTGCCAAGCCAAGGCTCATATGTGTAACTGTATTGGATTTATCACTTTATCTGAAAACAAAAACTGTAGTTTGATGGAAATACATATTATTTCAAAAACGTGGTCATTTTCATGATATTAATAGTTTTTGATTAAACAATTTCTGTAAAGAGTTCTGGTATTTTTATTTACCTCATAACCCCTTGAGTTCACTTCTACCAGCAGCTCCACTCTGTATAATACATCACCCTGTCATTCCTCACACATATTTATAGATGCTAATCTTGTTTTACTTCAGATCTATATACCTTGCAGTTCAGACTACATTGCCCTCTGTCTTACCATACGTTAACTCACAGTACTATACAAATGACAGTTTTGATTCAGGTAGAAATCGAAAAGAGGAACTTAAAAGAAGAACTACTTGAACTGAACCACACAACTTTGCTGGTAACAAGAACTAATCCAAATGTCAGTGTAAGTTTTCTTTGGATGATTTGTATTCTCAAAAACTTGGGAGTCTGAGCTTGCCAATATCAAAGCTAGGCATGCACAGTGGGCTGTGCAAAATCTTGAAGGTAAGTCAAGGAGTCACACAGGCTAAAGTATATGTAGGCAGAGTCTTAAGATGTAAACAAATACCAAGTAACCTTTTCTGCATAATGCCAGTAAGCTACCCCTCATGGCTCTGTTGGAGGTTCTTTTTTTTTAATATGTCTTTCATAAATATTTGATATCCAGACTGAACTCTCACATCTCTTTGCTAGGGAAAATGAATGGGACTGGTTACAGTGACAGTAATAACATAATTATAAATATTTTTTTACAATGGGAGGTTCTACAAGATATTCAGGACTTTCTGGCAACTGAATAGACTTTTCTTTTAAACTTAACTTCATGGAAAGCTGGTATTTGTAATATTAATATATTGATTTAAATTTATGACTTATGGAAAGTAGAACATCCTTTCATGTAAATTTTTTAGGATCCAGGCCTACAAAGATTTGCACACAGAGATTCATTAGGTATTCTGGTCCCAGAAAATCAGAAACAAGGTCCCCTTTTATCGCCATGGAGCCAGGACTCCAGCTGTTGCTTTGAGAGCAGGCAGTATTGCACAGCTGAAGGTTTAACAGATTTTGTAAAATGTAGGGTCTGAGGCCAGTTTCTTGACATAAGATATAGCAAAAAGCCCTGCTTCAGGAAACTTGAGATTTGATAAAACTGGAGAACCCAAAGGCGAATACTAAAAAAAGGATACACTGTTTAGAATTAATACCAAGATTTTTTTCATAAACTTAAGCCTGTATTTGTTGTGTCAGGGGGTGTTTTCAGAACATACATGAACACACGCACACACAAACACACACACATTTACACACCATTCATTTCTGCAGGTACAAATGCAAAGCCAAAGCAATCCTTGAGACTGACTAAACCCTTCAAGACAGAACTGACAAGGGCTGTTACAGCAACCACTTTCCACAGAGAACTTACAGCAAATGAGAGGGAAGTTAATATCTGGAGGCCTGGATGTGTTCACTTCTGGCCAAAGCTGATCTTTCAGTTCAGAATTTGTCAAGGTTAAGGTTGGATTGTCTTTCAGGTTAATGTTATGGATGCATTTCAGCTTTGTCTACAGGTCTGGTTAATAGTATGATGGTTAATGATCTGATGTGGACATAATGCTCTGCACAGCACATCTCTGCACAAATGACATTGATGGATGCACACCAAACCCCGGGTGCTGGCTCACCCATTTTCTGGGAGAGCCTGGACCTATGTCCATCTCTAAATCATATGGCTGTCTGTCACCCTCGTGCAAAACCTGTACTTTGCCTAGCCCTGAAGTTTGCCTAGCTCTTGATCTTTGTGGCCTATGATCCTCTCTGCTCTGAATTACAGGGACAGCAGACTAATGTTTGGACTGTGGTAGTTCTGACTTGGAACGCTTGCAGTGGGCTGCAGCAAACCTCAAAAAATTATCAAAAGTAAGCTTTTCTGTGTATTCCCCAAGTTTACTTTTGTCTGTTGAGTTTTTATTTATTGTAGATTAGATGACATGTTGGTTACTTCCAGGAAATAAAGGCATTGGCTTATAACTGGTATGAGGACTCCCTGGTGGACCAGCTAAGCAGGCCAGATCCCAAACCCCGTGTTCAGCATGAGTGCTGTGAAGAACTGGTGTATTTGTTCACCACCAATTTATTGTGCTGCCTGGTGCTTCCCTATATCTCCTCAGACTGAGAAAACCTGCAAGTATTCCTCTTTTTCTTTTCTCACAGCACTCCCTTGCACCAGAAGTCTGTTTTCTCCTTGATTAACTTCCCTTCAACTCAGATGAGCTGAGAGATCTGCCGTAGCTTTCCCAACTAGGCACTTGTCTGTCTTTGACTCCCACTTCAAGAGTCAGAGTGGGAATGTGTGTTGAACTACAAAAAAATGACCCATCTGACCACCTGCTTGGGAGTACTGATGCCACTTTGCTTCAACAGAGAGGGAATCCTGTTTCCTGACTGTGCTGGGGGCAATTTTCCAATCTATCCTTTTCATACACAATTATCTTGCAAGTAATGTTGACACTTAAAAAGTACCATGTGATTTTATGGACATGGCGACAGTTTACCAAAACACACAGATTTTATTCAAGAGGGGATTTCTTTTTAAGGACAAAATTTACCGAATGGAGCTAGCAACTCTGCCTTGGTTACTCTGTTATAATCCGTGTTAATCGCTTGTACTGAAGCAGGCAAAAGCCACCAAAACTATTGTACAGCCTGATGGAGATAGTCATAAATTAGCTCATACTGCTACCTTAAAATGAATAGTGTCTCAACCTGAAAAACTGGACAGCAGATAGGCTGAGGTAGACAACTCAGGTGACCTGAGTAAGGAATGCAGAGACCATGGCTCTGAGCAGCGACCAGATTTGCAGAGCTTCTGGCTTCAACATTGTGTTTTGCTTGCTTATTGCTTCCCACTTCTGAGAGCTCTCTAGAGGTCTAGGGGGTCTACAAGATTAGTTTTTCACGAAGATCTTTCTGGCAAAAATATGTTATATTCTCGCCTCAACCTTTACTACCTGATTTGAGTTTTGCTTACTTTGTGTTATGGAAGTGAGAAAGGGAAGATTTGTCTTGGGTTCAGACATTATATCTGGCTGTAAGTCCTACAAACATCAGTATTGTCTAAGATGCACACGGCACTGAAAGATTTGTGTGTAGGGGACAGTAAGTCCAGGAAAAGCGATCACTCTCCATCTTTGTTCTTGGAAACAAACTTCTGGAGAAAAGTTTCTTCACAAACTTTAGCATCTGTCAAACAGGTGTGCTAGTATTTATATGCATGTTAGACCAGAGTCTTCCTTCCTGACAGTAGCATCAAACTGCATTTCTGCTCCAGAGACATCCATGTGGTGCATCATTGCTCAAATGAGTGCTGTGCAAATACGAATGCAGCCAAAGGGAAGGAGGCAGCAGTCAGGAGGGAAGGAAAAAGCAGAGAGCTGGCCATAGTCAGCAGGAAAAGGAGCATCATCCAGCACTGACAATATACAGCTGTGGGTCTCTTGCCCATAGCTAGCTTCATTATTAAACACATTTGACTTGAAATTGAAATGTCAGCCCTGCAGGTTTCACACAGAAGTGCTGTGCTGGCTGAAGCCAAGGGAATTTTCCCTTTGACTCTGAATAGTAAAGTTTCTGGGAAAAAACAGAGCTCTAAAAGAGCAAGATCACATAGAATTTACTACTAATAATTAGAATCACTAATTATAATTTTGGATAGAAAAATTGAAGGGGTTGTCCTGGTAATGTCATAGCAATAATATTACTCCATATGAGATATTACGGCTTTATTTTTTTTCCCCATTCACACTGTGTTTTTTTAAACAACTGGTCAATTCAGAAAGTTTCACTTTGAGATCAGCCTGGTAGAATCCTTTTTTAATCTGCTTTTTTTGTTAGCTTTCACCACTGAATTAAAACTGCATTATTTATTCTGTTCCAATGCTGAGAGTGTTCTCAGATTCCTTAAAACAGAACACCTCATAGTAAGTTTCTGCCTCCTTTCGTTTTCTGCTCAGCACCATGCCTGCTGTCCATTCTTTGCAGGGACCATACGTGGTGGCCTTCCACGCCCATTAGCAGTGGAGGATCACGAAGATATTTCTGTAAAATAGAGGTCTTGGAAGAAAAAGGGATTAGTTACACAGAAGGAAAGACCTTCATCACTGCAGGCTGAGACAGATCAGTTAACTTAAAGAACTGAATTGCACCCCACAGAGGAGTTTGGGTGAGAAACAGCTTTAAAGATTATTTAGTTCCAGGTCCCCCATGGGCAAGGGAGATCCCAACTAGATCTGGTTTCTTAAAGCCTCATCCAACCTTGCTTGGAACACTGGCTGGGACTGGGCATCCACAAGTTCTCCCCAAGCAAGCTGTTCCAGTGTCTCAACATCCTCACACTAAAGAATTTCTTCTGTATATCTAACTTATATATATTTCCTCCCTTTCAATTTGAACCTATTTCATAATTATCTTGCTCTTATTCCTGACTCTGATTAACAATCCTGTTCTCCAAAAAAGGTGCTTTCTTCACAGGATGGCTCATATATTCTGTTACTTCCAATTATCTTTAGCTCTGTGAAGAAGTCTCTAATGAAATGAGATGGTACAAGAAGATCCATGGTAACAAATTTGGCTACCCAGGTTATTAAATTCAAGTACATGGCTAGTTCTTTTCTGTTATGACAGAAAATATTTGTGGGGATTCAAAGACTAGTAGAAGGGTTAAATTTTTCTCCAACATATCTTTTACAGGTCTGTTTTCTGAAAGGAATTTTTAAATTTCCTACTGGACTTTTTTTTCTTACATATTTGAAAAACATGGCTTTCAGTAACCTGTATCACATTAATGTACTAACCTGACTGCTTACTATTGAATAAGCTTACTAGCTTTTCTATAAACTCTTCTGGCCAAACTTTTCTTAACATAATCGTACATAATTGAAAATGACTAAACACATAAGATGAAAATTAAGGCTGTAACTTGGGCAGTGAGTCATGTGCTTTTAGAGTGGGTAAAATTGGAACACACCAGGAACTCCAGGCTGTGTAACTGCAGGGTCAGCTCTGCTTTGCTGGTGTAAAGAGATTTGCTTTTTGAACTTCTGCACACAGCAGAGTCCTTTGTGAAAACATTTTGATTTTGTGCCACTTGTTTTCTTTATAAAAGAAAAATCAGCTGCTTCTCAGGTGCTGATGGTGACAAGTACTGCACTTCTTCAGAATAAGCCGGGTGTGCACGCAAAACTTGTGCTCTGCTCCTTGAATTTAACTTTCTGGGACTAGTTATTTACATCTTGCATCTCTCTGGTGGTCAGGAACCTAGCTTTAAAATATATTATTGCACCAGAGAGGGGTTTTGGAACTAATTTCAATACTTTCCTTTATTTCCTTTAATTCTTGTGCTTTGTGACAAAAATCTGCCTTGACTACCCACACAGGCACTATGAGTTCACTGTCTGGTTTGGGGTAAGCTTCTGGCCCAGAAAGCATATGTGCACCTTTTTGTAAGGGATTTACTGGCCCTTCTTTTAATATTTACAGCTGCTAAATTGTGAAATGTCCTTTGACATCAAACTGAATTCCTTTCAGTCTATGGATTAGAGGAGGACCCTTTTTGGTGCTGGATGAGAGAAAAGAATTAGGTTTCTTTTTTTTTCACTTTCAATTAGAACTTCTAAATATCCTGAACATTGTTTAGAGCTTTAAGCCCCAATATTTCCTCTCTAGGACTTGTAATATGTAAAGACACTGGAGATAGAGAGGTAGCAGCCTCCATGATAGCTTCTGGATTTGCTCATATTTAACAAATGTTTGGCACGTTGTGAAGATACATCAATAGACTAATCTCAGTATTTCCAGCTCTGTGAACTCAAAATCCTGGTGTATAAAAGCAGTGAAGAAACTAAATGGTGTATAATATTTCAGTAGCTTCTCCATTCATCTTAGTCTCATTTCCTCATTGTATTCAAGAGCACTTAAGAATATTGTCTGCGGTCTCAAAAATGCCACAGAAAAGGGCTCAGAAAATAGAGTACCACAGACCTGCAGGACTTGTGAATGCAGCTAGAGGAAGCATTTTCCAGTTTCTTTCTTAGCCAGGAATCCCAGGATTCTGTTTTTCTCCTTGGTGTATTTTTGTTGCTTTTTTTTTCTTTTCTTTTTCTTTCCAAAATACAGCAAAGACTTGCCTCAAATTATTTGACTTCATGAGCTGGAGATTCAAAAAAGACACGAAAAAGCACTAGAATTTTAGCAGAAGTCATAGAAGTAAAAATAGAAATTGCTTCTCTTCTGTTAAGTTAAGGGCTGCTTTCTTCCCAGGGTGGTCTCTGTCTTAACTCTCCCAATTTACTAACCCCTTGGTGACCTCCAGCTTCCGTAAAAAAAATGCAGACTGAAATAGCAGCAGTGGAGAATTTCCAGATGTCAGCCCTGCTCTCAGTGCACAACTACATGTGGTATTTAACAGATTCATCACTTCACCCCATCTCACCAGTAACTTAACCATAAACAATACAAAATTGTTTAAGTTGGTCAACACAAGGAAGCACCCCACCTTTGTCTATAAACCCTTATTTTTGAAGCAATAAAGATACTTCTATAACTTAGCACAGCATGCTAAGAAAAAACATCTTACAATGCAACAAAAACTGAGCACCAACAATTTACTTAAAAAATTGTCAGGGCTAAGTTGTCTCATTTGCTTTAAAATGAATGGTATATCTACCACACTCCAGTGAAATATAATGATCAAGACCTGATGGTACTAAGCAGAAACCTTCCTTTTAAGCCACAGGATGCTCGCAAACCACAATGAAACGATGTCTACGGGTACAGTCATTCTAGCATGGGGTTATACTCAAGTGAATAGATAACTTCTTTTACAGCAGGGTTGATTAGCTCAACCAACTTCCCCCTGCCCACAAAAGCTACCATATTGCTGCTACTGCTGGGGGATTCATCTATAGCCGAAGGGAATCTGTAGCCAGTGTAGCATTACATACAGTGAAAATACTCAAAAAGGAAGCTGAACTGATTTGTCGTGTCTGAGAAAGTGACCCATTTTTGCATGTCTCCTTTTTTCCCTTCACCTATTTTCCTTTTGTTTTCCTATGTACAAGCCACCAAACATGCTACAGTTAAATTCTTCTCCTAATTCATGGCAAACCAATCATTCCCAGCAAATGCATGATTGCTGTAATTGGCTGGGTTTGATTGCAATACAGCCTATATTTTTTTCTGGTTTGGCAATGCTGTTACAAGCAGAACCACTACTAAACGGTAGCAGTAAGAAGATATTTTATGATGCTGTGTACCCACAGCATGCCCCACATTCGTGTAGTCTTGTGACATACACCAGCAGCCACATCACCAGAGCTGCACAAGGCAGGATAGTGCTAAGCATCCTAAATTACAAATGTAATATGTAAAAAACTTCAGACTCACAGAGTATTTTAGGTACCTGCACTTCTCATCCAAATCAAGTGGATTATGTCCCTCCATACCTTGGAGATCTGCAGATGAGAGACTTTTTGTAAGGCCATGCTGAACTGCTCAGAGTAGCAGCAACTAGAAATCATGTTTCTCAGGACCTGAGCCAGTGTCTTTATCAGTGCTCAGTGAGCCCAGACACCTCTTTTCCTTACACCAGAAAGAACTGCTGTGTATAATAGATAGAAGCCAATTCCCTTCTTTCTCTGGTAACCAGTGTGCATGCCAGTGTCTGTGCACCAACACAACTCCTCCCTGCCCCATATTTGGAGTGATCCAATCACTCTCTTAGACAGCTAATTTCCCCCTTAATTCTAATTTTGGATTGTATTTTAGGAAGTGCCCTCCTCCAAGTCAGATATAGCAAACTCTGTTTCTATACAAGTATCTCCTTCCTTGTCTCATTTGAGAAGGTGATGTGAGTCAACCAGACTCTTGTGACAACAACGCAGGTAGTTTATTCTATCACACATAGAGGGTGTCCTGCACAGCTGTGCCAAATGCTGTGCTTTTGCAAACTCCTCCAGAGACCAGCCTCTATTTCCCCATGAGCAGTCACAGCAAATTCATATGTGACTGTACATAGTACAATGGACATGTGAGCAGTACATGAGAACTGCAAATGGAGGTCCTGGAAGAGTAAAAACTGTTGTTAACTTCTTGTCCCTTTTTTATTACCAATTCTTACAGTTACTAGTGTTAAAACTTTCTTCATGTAACCTTGAAAATATCATAGTGTGAAGTAAGAAATGTTGCAGAATTGGTATGAATTTTGAGACAGCAAGGGGAGGTTGTGAGGGTCTTGCAGGAAAGTAAAGGGGCTCTCTGAAAATGTGCTATTCCATTTTCTCCCCATATCCCCCTCAAATTTCTGAAATACCTCTAATGTTGAACTTTGAGAATAAGCACCTATTTTCCTTCTGTTATCAAAGGGACACAAAGCTATTTAAAAAAATGAAAAAAAGCAAAACCTGAGAGGCCTACTACATGCTGAATATGCCCTGTGAAGTCCCTGACCTCCACAGAACCACTCCAGAAGAGCTTCAGGTGAGTGTCATGCTGTCTGACCAGCTGCTAAACATTTTATTAAAAATATCCCCAAACCATTTTTTTTCCCCTTAGAAATTTTAAAATGGGAAATGCATGCAAATACCTTTTTTTCTGAAAGCTTAGTAACAGCAGCAATATTAAAATTGTCTAATCTGTTTTTGGTGTTTACTTGGATGACTCAGTTTTGTACAGCAGAGGAATTATCAGCTGAAAATGAAAATTTTCTCATGGCTATGGAATAAAGTGAGGTGGAATGAAAATAAGAGTATGTCACAGGCCATGGTATGTGCTAACAGATCTAATATGTATCTGATATATATATCTCGAAGTGCCTAAGCACTAAGTTAGCTGCACATGATAATGGCCTTGCCAATTCATGGGTTTCTCACAGACACTACTGCTAACACAATTCATGATCCCTCCTTTTGCCATGTTGACACACATTCTGAATTAGGAAGGTATTTGCAAAACCAAAGCGATTGAAACAATTATAATAATTTCACTCAGCTGAATTAATTCTAGGCCTTTGATAACAGAACCATGCCAGTTCTCCCAGCACTCACAGATTCTTCTTGGACAGTCAAACAAATTGACTTTCTGTCACTGAACACAAGTAGGAAAAAAACACAATATGAGGCTCCACTTACAGTAATTTCATGATTACAAGCTGCACTGTTTTGACCAAAATTTTGCTCCCACACTGGAAATGCAGCTTACACTCAGGAGTGGCTAATATGTGAATAATTTTCTGACATTTCCAACCCTGAAAGTGCAAACCGAGTCAGTGCAAACTGCCAAGTCGAGCACCTGCCGGTAAAACCCGGCATTTATGTGATTGTTACAAATTGGTTACTGTGTTGTGTGGCAGGTGGAGCAGGGCTCCGTGCAGACAGCACAGGGTGGGGGGGGAGTGAGGAGAGGCAGGGGGGCTCCCTCCTGCTGACCCCAGGGCTTGGGGGGAGGCAGGGGGCTCCCCTCCCCACATGCCGCTGCCGCGGGAGTGGGGGGGCTCCATCCCCGCCTCCCACCACCGCCGTGGGTGCTGGTGGGCTCCATGCCCCCCTGCCACCGCGGCGCAGTGCCGGGCTGGGGTGGCAGCGGCGGCTGGCCCTGAGCGGCCCTGCCAAGCGGCAGCGCCAAGCTGGGCCACCCAGCCCTGTCAGCAGCCCCAAGCCCTCATGGCCCGAGCCGAGCCAGTAAACCCCGCCCTGCCGCAGTTCTGTTACTATTTGGCAACTTTGTTGCATGCGGGTCCTTGCTGCGAATGACAGAGTGGCTTATAATTGGGTACGGCTTGTGCATGGACAAAGAATGAAATGTTTGCCAGCACCTGGCGATGTGGCTTATAGTCAGTGCAGCTTGTAATTGTGAAATTACTGTACTGCAAAACTTTCAGGACTATATTATAAAGCAGAAATGCCGGACCATTTTCTCTTCTGTGATGCTAAAAAGTACCATATTGCAAAGGCCTCTGTGTGTATATATATATATACATTTTACCCGTATGGCTTCTGAGTGAGAGGAACAGAGAGTGGGTGCTTGTGTAGCAGTGGGCAATTTGAGATGTATTCTTAAATATCAGAGTTTAAGATGAATTTTTAGGTTTCTGAGAAGGAGGCATATGATGTCTAGCTATGTTATCCATCCTATTGTAGTTCTAACCTCAGGTAAACACAGCATTTCAGGGAAAATAAAACAACTACTTGAGGATTTTTTCTTATTTTCCCCCCTGCAAGTCAGACTATGGTGAGGCTCTTCTAGCCTTGATATAGAGATGATGCTGTCTGTGACAAGCCCTGAAAGAAAATCGCCCACTGTTTACTGTCCTTCACAAATTATTTGTTCTCACAAATTATGTACACTGTATAGAATACTTCCCTCAGTCAGGTAGTAAGTTCACTCGGAACATATTGCCTAGCTGGCTAAACCAAATCTTTTTTTTCTTCTGCAAATATGAAAATGTGCCATGTGATCCTAGAGAACAGGGTCCACAATATGCTTGGCAGAGTATCACAGGAGAAGGAAAGGAAAAAAGAAATGAGAAGTAACAGGTATGATGAGTTAATATGTATGAAGTATCTCATAAAAATAACAGCAACAGGGCACAGGAGAGGAGGAAAGGGAGAAAAAACCAACTGTGGTGTTAGTACTTTAATCTTTTAGTGAGAGAGGCAGCTCCAGTGCAGTATGTCCTTGAGATCACAGTGTATCTTGAACAGTGGCAGGTAGAGAGAAACACAGTAAAAAGACACAGAAATAGGCGCAGTGAAAAGGCAGATTTATTTACTAGTAATACTGTACAGAGAAACAAAAAAAGAGAAGCCACAGTTACAGCATGGCTGTTGCTGGCAGTGTTCTTGGTTTTTTTATTTTGGTTTTTTTTTTAATACTCATTTTTTAATCTGAAGAAAAAAACATAACAGTCAAAAAAGTACACTTCAGGTTACAAAGTACAGCAGCTATCCCCAGCAATTCTAATCCAGTGTTAGCACAGCAGTTTTTCCCCAACAAAATGGGATTTTATTTACATTAGCTCACAAAGAAAGTGGGAGACTAAAGCTTAAAAAAAATCTCAACCACAATCTACATTCACCATAAAAGCTGCATTTTACACAACATTTTCTTGAACCCCTATAAAGAGTCGTTCTTTGTCTATGGAGTGGACATAGTTGGGAGGGGCAGAAAACCTTCAGAAATGTGTTCTTTGCATTTGTCCTGACCTGCTCCTTCTTGGCTACCTTTGCTGCATTCAGATTCATTTGGTCAATGAAAAAGCAAAAACTTTCATATTTATTATTTCTCTTGTATCTGCCCCTAAGCAGTTCCTTGCAAAATAACAGGAATAAGAGGTACAGTACTTGAGACCATCATCAGTGGAGCACCTTAATCATAAATACTGACTGATCTTCACACATCCTCAAGGCTATCCCTAACCTGCACAGTGCTAAGTATGTGTTACACTTCAAGTATGTGCTTAAGGTTAGTGTACCTCAGGCACCACGTTCAACTGGGACTTTATATGGTTGCACAAAACCTTCTTAATTTTGTAGTTTGCCTCTCTTTAACAAGCGTATTATCTTGGAGGGATATCAGTAGATTCTTGGCAGCTAATTTCACTGAGAATACTTTTGCACGCTGGATCAGTCTGTGGGGGAAGTTCACATTTTCTCCAGGCTTTTTTTGCCCTGCTAATAGCAACCTGACATATGGGGGGGGTGGATTGCCTTCTGCTGCTGTAAGAACTGCTTTCTGGATGCTGATATTTTATGTACCTGGATACATCTGGCTCACACGAGTTCAAGGGGCATAGTGTGTTCTACAGGAATAGTAAGAGAGACAGTAGATTTACCTAAATAGAGAGATTTTAATGGAACTCACTCTTTGGGCAACACATAAGAGATGCCAGATGAATAGAGAGGGAGAGTGCTCCTTTAATATCAAACATGTCCAAAGAATCTAGGAAAATGAAGGAAAATGTCAAAATAGTGAGGAGAAGACACCATAATTTCTTAGGACTGACACCAGCAGGTCTAGGGTGAGTTTTATAAGTCTGGTCTCTCCTTTCTTCTCCCTCTCTTTTTCTAGGAGACCAGAAAAAGGGAAGCAGAGGGATAAAGAAAAAAGGATTAGTGGAACCATAGTGTCCAGAATGAGAACAAGCACAGACATGCAGAGAATGAGGCAGAGGTGTGTAGAGACAAAAATTTGGAAATAAAAGTTATACTGCCTTTTCTGTTGTGTTTGTGTGGAGATATAAAGTTTACTCCTTTGTCCCCTGCATCTCCAGGCAGTGGGATTTTGAAGTTCTTGGAGGGTGTTAGTCTCCTCAAACACAGTCAGCAAGGAGACCATGCTCTAAAACCCTCTGCAGAAAAGTGCACTAGTTTCACAACACCATTTAAAATTCTAATTAAACTAATGAGAAGACACAGTTAAAGCAGCATAAGCTTTGTCTGTAGCATATTGCTTAAAGACCAGACCCTGTACACATATGTGCATGTGCTTAAATTTTACTTGTCGGGGTCATTCCATTAAAATGATTACTTAGATGCTTGATTTTATGCTCATGGGCAAATCTTTAGGTCTTACAGACCTGATGAATAGATATACAAGGTCTAAATTTTGGTACAAGTCACTAACATAGCAGTGCAACTTAGAAGTGTATAAATATAACAAAACTAGTGAACTTGAGTTACTTAGCTAATCCTAAAACCTTAATTAAGGGTTTTTAATTCAATTTCTGAAGTAGATTCTTAGAACAAACCCCTAAATCCATCTTTGAGAAGAATTTGGGAAACAATTGCAGGAAAGATTTGAAATACAGTAGCAGTAAACCCCTGCAAAGTAAGAGAAGCTTTAGCAAACTGAAGGAAGGGGCTTGGAATTCTTCACAAGTTTGCCCTTAAGAGAAGTGGCCTATTCCTAATCCACTGAACGGCCTAAGTGGAACCATCACAAGTAAAAAGCTATTGATTTTGCAAGACTCTTTGAATCCACAGGGAAAAAGGCTCAGTTTTATAATTGTTTAATTTTAAATACAAGTGGGACATTTTAAAGAACTTCATGCATCCTTGTCACTATTTACAAACCAAGTTAATAGAAGTTTATATTACAAGTTGGATTTATACTCTCTTTGGATGAGGTGTCGACCTATTTATATTCTAAACTGAATAAATTCAGCTTTTTCATAGAATTTACTCTTTTAATACAAAAATTACAGTCTATATTTTTGTCGGATATTGTCATGGTCTGCAACTATTAAGCTCAGAACTAAAGTTTACTCTTGCTGCTCAGAAGGGTCAAGAAACACAATCTGAGCAAATTCTAAACTTTTCAACAGACAGCAAGAACTGGTTGAAACTTACTGAGTTTAGAAAAAACAAAGAATCCATGCCTCAGCATGTGGGAAAATCCTCTACTTTGTCTAAAATAATTTGTTCAACTCCTTCCAGTGGTACCATCTCTTGCACTTTGAAATATAAAGTTGGATAAAATATGACAAAACATGTATTTCCACTATTAGCCATACCACTCTGCTGAAAGTAGTTAGCAATTGCCTACTGTGTTGGCTTTCTAGGTAAAGAAATTTGTCTAGCTATAGAAGGTGTAGGTCCACCTTTTTCTGTGAAACATGTTTAATTATTTAGCTGTGTCTATAGCAGTTATATTGGATTCTACTCTTCTAACTTGACTCTTTAAAAAGTGTTGTGATCCTTCTTCCTGGAAAAAAATGTGGTTAGGTCTACAAAATATCCCAAGAATTTGGGCATTGTCATAAACGTATGAAAAAGTTGAAAGGCTGAATGTCATGGGAGGGATGATATTCCAAAACTCAATACCCATCCAGGGTTTGTATCTCATTACAAAAATATTTATTCCTTAAAAAAATACACAAATGTAAAATACTACATTTTCTATTATATCCCCGCTTACTTTCCAATTATGCCATTTGGATGTTTGACTAAATTAAAAGGTAGAACACCTTTTATTTCTCTAGCAACTCTCTATGCTATATTTCTGCTCAGATTGGTCTGTGGTATCTTAATAATTTCAGATGTGAAGAATCAGTAGTGAACTTAGGTAAAATGGCAGGGGACTAATATATTAGCTGTCAGGGAAGTCGCTCCAAATGTTTGCTCATGGATGGTAGCAATGCTGACTCAGGACCTGATCCTACCAGATGCTAAGCATTATTTAATTTTGTATTTTTCTCAGTAGAAGTACAATGCTTAGAGATAGCCTCTTGGGTTACACCACCTTGGGCAAACTCAGCAGTGCATAAAATCTACGTAGGTACATAAAGAACACCCAAACTAGACTCTGTGTCGGTCATTCATGCCCTGATCTTGCAGATGTCTACAATGTTCTTCTAGTGAGCAGTCCTGCTGACTGAAACAGGTCTACACACACAGAAGAATTGGGCACGCATGTTTTTGTTTGCAGGACTGAAGTCTCGTACTGCACTGGTAGAGGTACACTTCTCGGAGAAGGGCTTTGCACACTTCTCTTGCTGGGGATTGAAAGATAATGTTGTGTTTATACAGCTTTGGAATACAGTCTGCACTTTTTGGAAAAAAAACAGGGAAATAAACGGTACAAAAAAGAAGAAGGAAACCCAAGAGTGCTAAGGCAAACTGTCAAATGGCACATCATACCTACTTTGTCATTCATTTAGATAACATCACAAAGGCAGACCAGAGGAGTTCTGTAAACATATACCATACAGTACATCAGCCACAAGAAACTAAAAAAACAACCCTGTAATTCTTTTCTTTCTGTATTGATATCCTAGTAATTGAAAGAGATTGCCTAGCCACTAATCATAATGCTGTGGTTTTTGATTTGTATTTTCATCTGTTTAAAAAAAAAAAGAAAAGAAAAAAAGAAAGAATGGAAGTAAAATGCAGTGGTTTGAAAAAGAAATGGTCCCTGAATGCAAACAAGGGACGACATGGAGAGTGGGTTTATAGAAACTTAGAAAATACAAAATATAAAAAAGTTTCCTAGGTTACTTTTTTCCCAGTCTAGGAAAAAATACACTGAAAAGAGGTTTTTCTTTGTTTTTCTTACAAAAGTTAAGGCGAGCAGTTTGTTGTGTCAAAATGCTATTATTGAACCAGCTTCTGACTCTACTTTTTTGTATCCCCTCATGCTGAAACTGAAAATGTACATGTGATGGCATAAGTTAAACAGACAGGGATTTTGCTTAAAACAATATTAAAAAACCCATCCCATAATGATCCTTACAAAAATCTCTCTCTGCTTGACCACAGAGCAGGCCGCTTCCTCCACGCCGGATTGTGCATGGATTTTCACAGGCAGCATCCTGTCTAAAGGTAAAGGGAAAACTACCCCTTTCAAAGCCCAAACCATCCCTGGAAAACCAGTTTACATTCATCAGCTGGGCTAATGCATCTGAATTCCCCTGTAAGTTGGCTGCAGGTGAATCGGTAGAAGGGACAAGGCAATGTCCAGGTATGGCTGCTGCCCTTGTGGAGGAGCATGGTTAGAGTAAGCATGTTTCAGCTAAGGCCCTGTGATTTCAGACCCATTAGCTACTATTTCATGTTTTTCCTGACCTCAGATGGGGAACTGCCTTTGACCTGTAAAGAGCAACGCTGTGCAGGAGAACCTTTAGCTTTCTTGGACCTGTTATCCATGGCCTGTTATCCATGGAGTTAATGTGAACACATAAAAACGACTGGCCTTGCTAGGCACTCAATGTTAGCTACAAGAACTGAGCAGTAGGGTATTTGAGAGGTTTAAGGTTTAAGGCTTGTGCTCTACTTCTAACCACTAAAGGGCCCCTTCTGGACTGTGGTGTGCCACCATCTCCCCACCGTGCTGTCCCTCCAATGGTGCAGTGGTCTCAGACACGTTCTGGTCCCAGCGTCAGCAAGCATCTCCCAAAGCTGGTTGCTAAGGGAGTCATCCCCAAAATGCTGAGTTGGTGCTGAGCCAGAAGGTCATCTGGAAGGGGAGCACATGGCTCAAGAGATACAGGGACAGGTGAGGGTGTTATGATACCCCGAATTTCCCAAGAAGGAAGTTTTGAAAAAAAAAGTCCATACGGGGACAGGAGTGGCAGGGGGAAAAAGGTTAGGCTGTGAAGACACCATGAGGCCAGGGTGGCTGTGAGGGTGGCATCACACCCAGAGAGGAAAAGGTGGTGAGCAACAGGATGACTGGCCATGCCAGGAGGAGGTGGCTGGGAGATTTGTTTCCAGGTGTTACTGGTGAGGTGAGCAGGCCCCATAGTGACAGAACTACTGCAAAGCGCGCCGGGCTCCCACATCAGCCACAGGTAGATACCAGACAGAAAGAGCTTTACCCTTAGTGTTGCAGGGCTCCTAAACCTGCCTAGGGACAGCCTCACCTGCCACACTGGGCTTGAAACTTAGGGTCTTGTTTAGATTTGTAATTGCTTAGCATTTCTGAAAAAAGAGAGAAAGGGAAAAAGGGTGGGGAGGAACCACCCAATCACCACTACAACCCAAAAAAAAAAAAAAAAAAAACCAAAACCAAAAAACCAACCAAAACCCACACAACTCAGCCAATAAAACACACACAGGCTCCTAGCTTCTATCAAACAGCCACCACTCCTTTTGTTGCAATATAAGGCTCTGTGGCCTTTCCCCTCTGTGATAAAACTTAACCACCTAAGCCTGAGTCAAAGAATGATGCGCACAGCTTCTCTGGGTGAGTTTGGTCCTTCTCCCAACCAAATGCCCCCAGGGGAGGCAAAGGGAGCATGTAGAAGTCTGTTCCTTTCTGCCACTGCTGCCAGTATGGAGGTCAGCAAAATTTCTGCAGGTGTCAAAGAGGTGAGACTGTCTTTTACTACTCTTGCTTTTTTCTCTACTTGCTTGGGCTTTTTTTTGTCTGACAGTCACCTGGGCAGTGATGAGAAGTTTCATTGACCAGTTCCATAGTGACAGCTGAATGACCTAACATGAGAACTACTTTTTGCTTTTTTTTGTATGTGTAGGTTTTCAGTGTGCCTCATATTACCACCACTGAACAAGTGTCATTTTTTACTGGCACAGAAAGAAAAGAGTACAGAGCAAGAACTGTGTTTAATCAGATGCTCTGGATTAACAATTAATGCAGTAACAGCACCATCCAAGAAAGAACAGAAATATCGTAGGAACCACCTCAGACTGAAAAGAGGCATTTGTTGTTTTCTTTTTTTTCTTTTTATTTTTTACTGTTTTTTTTTTCAGTTGCTGTTATTGATTTTAAAAGTCTGATAGTTTAAAAGACACTTCAAAATAATCACCAGTACATGTTCACACTATCAGAAGACATAAAACCTGATTTTTAATCTCACTCATGTAGTTATAATTGCAGAGTGACTCCACTACAGTGAGTGAAGTCAAGCTTAAGCCAAACCAGTGTGATACAAGAATCAGGTTTATAGTAACTCACCATGAAAAAGCTAGTTGCTTTCTCATTTAGAAGAATCAAGGAACAAGAAAAAAAGAAAGACCTATTGATTTTGGATGCCTTCATATTTTTACATTTTTGTCTTTAGTTGCTGTTAAGAGGCCTGATTTTCAGAGGTCAAGTGAAGAAAAACACACTGGCAATCAGGCATCTTTCAGTGCCCTCATTAGAAAATGAAGCATCCAAAACCACCAGCAGTTTTTGAAAATATTAGTCTTGCGGCTAGAGGATCTCCCAATACAGTTGCTCTGACAAAACTCCAGTGGGCCTCCACAGGAGTTTTACCTGGACAAGCAGGGCAGCATCAGACCCAATTGCTTGTCATTATGTAGGTGCACTGAAGGTACACTCTGTGAGAAATTACATTTCCCTAAGAACTACAAAAGAAAACTCTGGCCCTGCCCCCATTCTCAGCACTGAGAAGTTCTCCACTGAATCCAGCAGGAACAGGGTCAGACTGTCAGAAAAGTTCATTTATATTCTAGGGAAATAGAAAGCAGTATCCCTCTCCTACTAGAGTTCAGCAGGAAAACTTCAGGTATAAACATTGGCAGAGATACTGAAAGTAACTCTGATGAGTGACTTCCTTTCTGTTGGTGTGACAACTGCATCTTTTTCATGTCAATTTCAACTGTAATTTGGGGAGGTGAAGTGGATATACAATACTGTAATCTGGAAGATTTATATAAGGCAAAATGATCATTCATACATTTTCTAGAAAGAATAATTAAGGTCCACTTCTGGTATCACCAATAAGCAGAAATGGCTAATGGGTTTTTCTGACACTGCAAACTAAACTGGAAAGTTACTAAAAATCAAAATTCTGCAATTTTTTGGGAAAGGCTTGTCTGAGTTTTAGCAAATCAAAAGAGTAAACTGATCCGAACCTTCCCCCAAGAAATAAAAAATGTGATCTATAAAATAATGCTTAATGTGATTTTTCTTAAAAAGAAGAAGTAACATTTTTTTAAGGCTCTCATATCTGGTGGCTGTGAAACTCAGACTCCCACAAAATCCTAGGAATCTGATCAAGCCTGCCAGATACTTAAAGAAAAAAAATAAAAACTGTTTTCATTATATATATAAAATATAGATATATAAATCAAATAAATATGAAAACATATGTTCAATTTCTCATTTATCTCTCACTCTGTCGTCTTAAAGAAAAAAAAAAAAAAAAACCAAAACAAAACACCAACACCAACAACACAAAGAAAAAAAGAAGCCAAAATCCCCCCAACCCCTCCCCAACACCAAACAGTATGCCTGATGGGAAAATAACCATGCGTTCCTCTTCCTGAAGAACTGGAAAGGAAAGCAACCCAACTGCAAGGCAATGGAGGCATTCACTTCCAGTTCACAGTATTGCAGTTAGAAGTACAGTGAGGTCTAGGTAAGTGATGGAGCAGGAGCTGCCTGGAGCAGGGAAGGAGGAGGTGTTCACATGACAATACAGCATTGACAGCGCTTTTTCTTTTGTGTACCTGGGGCAGCTTCCAAGGGCAGGCTCTCTTCCTTTCCCTCAGGAGAGGAGGGCTCTGTCGTGTCTGACAGGGGCCTGCCAGAGACCAGCTCAGCAGCGTTCCCATCCATGGTGGAAACATCAGTCACTGTCTTTTCCCGCAGTGACTTCTCGTCGTCTTCATCAATCAGCACAAGCTCCGCCTTGATGGTCTCATCGTAGCCCAGCACTTTCTTTGTCTCCTCTTCATCATCAATGTTCTGGTAGCCCATAAATATCATTGTCACCGGCTGATCTGCACTGGCCTCTGGGGTTTCACCACCACAGGGTTTGTCTTGTGGCTGAGGGTTCACAACACGTCCTTTGCTGGATTTGTGTACCATTTCCAGCTTTGCCTCCTTGAAGAGCATTTGCTCCTTCATATGGCTAAGGTTTCCATCGGCTACCACATTTCTGTCTGACACAGTCATTGTTTCATACCCTCCTTTTACACTTGATTGTCCAGCTTTTTGCATAAGTTCATCTACGTCCTTTGAGCTTAATTTATGTACTCCATTTTCTACCACTGTGCCACCAGAGTGAACCTCATAGACTACCTTGGAACCATCATCATAGACTTTGAATCCTCTTTGATGGGCCTCATCTGGGCCAACAGGTGAAGCAGAGACAATCTTGGTCTCTCCTGTCTGTTTGTCTTTCTCCACATTAATTTCCATGGTGCACAAAGCTTGAATGAAAACAAGAGAGGAAGTGCATGTTACAACAAAAAAAGCCAGTGAATGGTTAATTGCCAAACAGACAAAGAAAACTATGGTGCCCCTTTTTCCTACTTCCTGCTTCTAAAGGGCTAAGCATTCTAGGTTAGAGGTGGGATGCAATGCTGCGGACACTGTTACACTATGGCTTTTTATGTAGGTGGAGGTTGGGCATATCTGCAGCAAACAGGACCTACTCTTACAGCTCACGCCACATGGAGCTGTCTCTGGTCAACTGGGAGTACCAAGAGGTTAGGTGTAATTTAGACAAGGGGGTGATAGCATGCAGGTTGCCCTTTAATTTTCTATTCTGAACTTGCCTCAAAATTCAGAGAGAACCCTTCTACTCTCTTTTCTGCCATCAAACTGCCAGTTAGCTGGTAACAAGTTTTGTTCACTGTGACACCCAGATCATTTAATTATCAGTGCTTGTCCTTGCTTAACTCTTCCATCCGTAGCACTCAAAACATTTTAGAAGGGTGAAGAAATATTGTTTATCTCTGTTCTACATGCGGGAAAACAAAATCACATGGGAATAGATCTCCCATAGGTGTGTGGGAGGGCAGCTCTCTCAACTTCACACCAAGACATCAGTGGTGACCTCTGCTTCCAGGTTAAGAGAATGTACAAAAGAGCCAAGGAGTGCTCCCTTGTTTATGTGAATTAAGCATTTCACCACTGTGAAAGTTGAAGAAAAAAGTGATAATGAACTAATTTTCAAAGAGTCATGAAACAACAGGTAAAAACGTGTGACGGCTGTTGCTTTAGAATAGCAAAGGTTTTCTAGTAGTTAAGGATGTAGTAATGAGATGAAAAGTGTAGACCAGACAGTTGGAATAGACAAGAAGTCTACTCTGCTCCAACACCCATTCTGAGATATGATGACATATCAGTGGACAGCTTTTCAAAGAAAAAAGTGTGCAAAGGTGTCTCAGACCTTCCAAAGTGTTCTTTTGTTTAAGTATTCTTTGTATGCATACGAAGACATTTTGGCTCCTGGACAGACATCCACAGACACTCAATTACAAATTACCACAGGCAGTGACAAATGTTTATGAAACTTACAGTGATCACTTTCATCAACGAACCTCAATGGTATAATCATGATTTATCTTACCTGGGGATACCACAAACTGGAATGTTTGCTTTTTTTCCTGAATTACTTTCAAGTGAGTTGAGAATATCCTTGACCAAAGAATCAATGTAGTTTGGTATGTTGTATTTAAAAAAATAATTAATATAAAAAATTGCCATTACTTTCATATATTTCCTCAGTCTTTTTATTCTACACAGAGTAGACCTACTTTTCCCATAATGTTAAAGCAAAATATTTCATCATCAATAGGAGATTTATCATGGCATTCATCATTACACTGCCTATAGTGCTTGATAGAAAATTAATGTGTTGGTGGGCAGGTCCATGCTGTTCTCCACGACACGGTCTCCTTTGTCCTCCCTAGGGGTGCAGACCGGTGGGAAAAATGATTGGGTCTGGCCATCTATTTATTTGCTGTGTACACCTGCTGAGACCTTGGCCAGCCCCAGCAGGACTGGTTAGGTCAAGTACAACACCACACAAACACCTGCATGGAGCCAGGGGTCAGAGATGCCGGTGGGTGAAGGAGCATCGCTGCCTCTGAGAGTGATGCATTACTGAAGGCTAGAGTGGGCTGCAGAAGCACCATTCCTACCTTGGCCACTGCAACCTAGTGGACTATCCCTAAGGACTATGTCTTACCACTGCTTCAAGAGGTTTGTGGGCTAGTTGTGTCCATGGCTGTCATGACCCTGGGCACAGGATGCCCATTTCCACAATAAAGTAGGGCTTACAGTTTTTTGATCTGCCTCCTGTGCTGGCGTTCTCACACCTGGCCATCCCACAGTAGCCTGGGCAGCCAGGAGGGAGCTGCAAGGTTGAGAGTTGAGCTCTGCTCTGAGGTGCGCAGCTGGAGACTGCAAGGCAGCTGGCATGGTTAGAAACAGGAAATTAAGGCTATAAATAAAGAACAATCTGTTGCCCCGGGCCTGGTAGCAATTAAGCTACAAAGCAATTGCTCTGAGAAACTGTGGCAGACAGCACGATATTGAAGCTCAGAGAGCGTCTAGCATGGATCACTTGCTCAGGGTTGTCCAGTCCAGGAACTGGTGTGCAAGTGTCCTCTATGTCTTACCCTAGTGCCTCTGCTTTTAATCCAATTCACAATAATTGAACAAAGAGATGCACGTATCTACACTAACACTCGAGAACTTTCTAGGTGCAGTTTCTTGAGGGGAGAAGAAGAAAGGAAGAAGAATTTTGTTTATTTGCTTGGTGCCTAGGGCTTGGGTGAGTGGGTGCCGAGCATTGCTCGACCTCACCAGGGCTGCTCAGGCAGATATTGTCCAATAACTTTCAACATTACGAAGGTAAAACTAGAGGCTGACTTGCCTACAGTGAAGATCCTAAAACTGTCAGGTTTCTGAGTGGCCAGCTGAACTGAAGCTAAGCTGAATAAACCAGGAGACAGGAACAGCACATTTGGAAAATCATCTCTGATGGGCAGAAGTTCCTGATTTGTCCTGAGCACCACAACTCAAAAGAGAGTCATCAAATGGTTGTCTGTTACCTTCTTAGACAGACTTAGCACCTTGAGCTCCCCAAGAGGTCCTGTGTTTATCTTTTTCTTTGAAAATTAAACAATATTATCTGATGCATGGTTTTTCATTATAGACTGGTGATTTTCATGTGAAATAGTTGAGTGCTGCATATTTGTAGTGCAGAAGAGGCTGCAATCTGCCAGACCCTCCCTGTTTTGATGCACAAATTCAGGTCAGTATTGTGTATTAAAAGAAGGCTTGTACAGTGGGACTGAATTCAGAAGCAGATAGCAAAAATCTGATAGTTAAATAATGTAGATCCGGCCATATTTGAATTTGTGACCTTGAGGAGCATGATCCTGGCAAGCAGCAAAGACAACTTTACCATAGTAAATAGTACAACTTTTCAACTGTATAAGGAGTTGGTGAATTAGATCCTCTGGGAAAGTTTCTCCTTAAGGACTGAGGGGTTGATCAGAGCTGACAAGGCTTTGAGACTTTTCTTAGCATGCAAGAGCTCTCCATCTCAGAGTGTAGGAAATTAACAATGTAGGCCAGAAACCAGCATGGCTGAACTAAAGTCACCCACTCAAACCAAGGAGTAAGAAAACAACATCTACTAGTGGAAGCAGGGACAGTGATCTGCGGAGAGTACAGGAATATGGTTTAATGTCAGGGGCCAAGAAAGCCAAGGCAAAGCTGGAATAGGACTTGGTAAGGGATGTGAGAAGTAACAAGAAGGAATTCCGTAAGTACACAGGTTAGGAAAAAAGGCCAGGAATCTCCCTGCAAACAAGAATGGAGAACTGGTGATGACTGATATAGAGGAGGCTGAGGTACCAAATGAGATTTTTTTCCCTCAGCCTTTGCTGGAGTCAGGCTTCCTAGTTCTCTGAAGTACCCTATCCTCTGGGTGGGTGTGAGGAAAGTGAAGACTCTCCCATTGCAAGTGAAGAATGTATATGGGATCACTTGATGAAGCTGAATAGCCACATGTCCATGGGACTGGATGACATGGATGACAGGGTCCTGAGGGAACTGGTTGATATTCAAGGCCAGGCTGGATGGAGCCTGGTCTCTTGGAAGGTATCCCTGCTCCTAGCAAATGGAATAAGGGAATAAGATGATCTTTAAGTTCCCTTCCAAGTCAAACTAGTCAATGATTCTTTAATTCTGTGTTGTTGCCAAGCTAATCTCCATCATATTTGAAAAGTCATGACAGTCAAGTGAAGTCCACACTGACAGGAAAAAGGGAAACACTGCCCACATTTTTTAAAAGGGGAGAAAGGAAGAACTGGGAAATTACACACCAGTGAGCTTCACTTTGTGACTAAGAAGATCATGGAGCAGATTGTCCCAGATGATATGCTAAGGCACATAAAAGACAAGGAGGTAATCTGAGGCAGTCATTGTGGCTTTACTAACGGAAAATCATGCTTGACTAATCCAGGGGTCTTCTGTGATGGAATAATGGCAATGGTCACCAAGGGAAACTAACAGACATCATCTATCCAGACATCTGTAAGGTCTTTGACACATGACATCATTATCTCCAAATTGGAGAGACATCGATTTGATTGATGGACTATTCAGTAGATAAGGAATTGGCTGGCTGGCTGGAGCCAGACAATGTGGTCAAAGGCTCTGTGTTCAAGTGAAGGCCAGTGATGAGTGGATTTCCTCAGGGCTCTCTCTTGGGACTGGTACTCAGTATCTTGGTAAATGACATGGGCAGTGAGATTCAGGGCACCCTCAGCAAATCTGCAGATGGCACAGAGCTGAGCAATGCAGCTAAAACAAAAGAAGGAAGGGATGCATCCAGAGGGACCTGGACAAACCAGAGACGTGGGCCCATGAGAATCTCACGAAGTTCAGAGAGTGCAAGTGCAAGGAGCTGCACCTGCATCAGGGCAATTCCAAACATGAGGACAGACTGGGAGAAGAAGTCATTGAGACCAGCCCTGAGTAGAAGGACTTGGGAGGTCTCATGGATGAAAAGTTGGATATGAGGTATCAGTGTGCACTTGCAGCCCAATTTCATCCTGGGCTGTATCAAAAGAAATGTGGCCAGCAACTTGAGGGAAGTGATTATCCCCCTCTACCCTGCTCTTACTCTGTCCACCATGACCTGACTGCATCCAGGTCTTGGATCTTCAGCACAAGAAAGATATGAACATTTTTGGAGCAGATTCGGAGCAGAGGACGATCAGAGGGATGGAGCACCTCTCTGATGAAGACAGAAGGAGAGGGCTGGGATTGCCCAGTCTGGAGAACAGAAGACTTTGTGGAGACCTTATTGCAACCTTCCAATATCATTAGGAGGCTTATAAAAATGAGGGAGAGGGACTTCATAAGGGCAGATAGAGACTGTACAAAGGGCAATGGTTTTAAACTGAAAGAGAGCAGATTTAAATACTCAGAGGGTGGTGAGGCATGGAACAAGTTGCCCAGAGAAGCTGTGGATGCCCCATCCCTGCAAGTTTTCAGGGCCAGGCTGGATGGTGCACTAAGCAACCTGATCTAGTGAATGGCATCCCTGTCCATGGCAGGGCAGTGGGAACTAGATGGGTTGGTCCTTCCCAACCCAAACCTAAAACTCTATGGTTCTGTATCTAAGAAGAGTTGCAAGATACATCTTTTTATCTATGGTGTGGAGTACTGTTATGTCAAAATGTTGAAGTACTGTTATGTCAAAATGTCTTATCTATTAGGGAGACTTTGGGCAACAAATTCTAGCACGTTAACAGGTGTGATCCTTTTGTATTTCAGCTCTGGTTAATTTGTTTAGGCTTTTGACTGTCAAAATTTTATTTTCATGTCTTCTCCTGTGATTTTACTTCAGTGTTTTTAGGTATTGGCATAGCATATGGTCTATGATCAACCTGGTTACCACATTAAAGCTACTTGGCTAAGTAAATGCATAAACATATGTGAATTTCTTAGAAAGTTGTTCACCAGTAAAAGGCATTGCCATGAGAGAATAACAGAACCTTGCTTATCAGCCTGTGTGCATTATGTTTGTTCTCTGTGAGAAAATCTAGCAGCCCAGCTCGTCAAAGTAGTTGTAAAATGAACTAACCTTGATGCTAACATGTCTTTATTTAACTAAAGCATATTTACTGCAAAATGTGATCTACTAATAGAATACAAAATTACCTGACACTAGAGTTGGAACTGAAAGGAGTACTTGAAGATGACTGCTAGGATTCATAAGTACAAGTTTTCTGCACTGGCTTTAATTACAGTGAAACATGATGCAGCAGCTCAGGACAAGATCCCAATGTGCCAGCAGAAGGATCTGTATTCTGCCTCATTTGTGGAGTAAGAGCCTCTTCTTTAAAAAACCCCCACTACTTATACTTTGACCCTGTTTTAAGATGGATGGCTACAGCCCACCTTTAAGAACACCTATTGCACACACACAATACATTTATGAAGCACATTAACATTATCAAGGATACATTAACAAGGCTTCTGAGTCATCCAAAAAATGAAAGAAATTATTAATTTCTTGTTGTTGACAAAATTGCACAAAACACACAGAAAAGACATATTGGGGTAAGCACTGGTGGAAGGAAAGATTTTGGAATAACTTGTAACAGAACTTATGGAAAAAATTACACATTTCATAGCTGTGTATCATGCCTTAGCTGCAGACATTGCTTTATTATGCTGGTTAATCAATTTCTTAAGTAAGCCAGCTTTTATCCCTTTCCTTGGGACACTGCTTAGGTAGCTACCAGCAATTTGGTCTCGAGATAAGGAGTACATTGTTTAGAAAACAAGGATTTTGAAAACAATAAAAATATACAGCTTCTAACAGTCTTGTTACATTTAAGACACACACAAAATTTGAAAAATAAGTGTTAGAAAACTCTCTGTATGTCTCCAAGCACAAAACAAACCCACCTTTTTCCAAGAAGAAAGAATGGCATACAAATAAATATAAATGACATAAATATTTGAAAAATGTGTGTGGTCTCGTGAGTGCCTGTCTGGAGTTGCATGAATACAAGAGAGGACACAAAACCTTGGTCTAATACTATGTATTTGTACCAGCAGAGATGGAAAGAACTGAATGTTACCATGTTTTTTTTTTTTAAAAAAAGAACGTTTCCTATGGCACTTGTATGTAGTTTAGCTACCTTGTTTTGAGAGTACTCACTGCAGTTCAAAAAGCCTTGACTTACTTACAAAAATACACATCAAGCAGTATTTCCTGGCATTTAAATGATATCGGGACACCAGACTCATTAAAGTAATATAACAAAAAGAGTTCATGGTTACTGGACTGGCATTATAATACTTTGTTCCTTGAGACTTACCAGCTACTCTGCTTGATCCGTCCCACCCAGGAACTGGCTCTGCTGTTCGTGAATAGAGGGTTGGGAGTTCAGGGATCTGGGAGTAAATGTAATTTACTGCATCTGGTGTCAGAGAACAGGAAACAGTTAGATTCGTGCTACGAGCCCCAGTGGCTTCATTGCTTAGACAGCACAGTGTTGTCAGCCCTGACAATAGTAACTGGAGCTTTGTACTAGATAATTGGATCAAAGCAAACAAAGTGCAAAGTCACTGTCCTGTGATTGGTGTTCAATAGACTAGCTGAGGCAGGAGGGAATGGGTCCAGATGACTCAAACCTTATGTCAGATGAACACATAAAATTATTTGTCAGGAGGTTCTGGATTTATCAAGTCTGTGAGCTTTAAAATGGGGAGTGGGGTGGGAAAGGTAAGAAACAAATCCAGTGTGATACCCAGAATACATGACATTTCAAATAGAGATATAAAAGCCTAAAAATGCTAGTGTTGACTGAATAGGATAAGATCTTTTTGTACCAGTTGTTTCCACTATTATTGAATCAGAATTTGGCTTTTTGTTCTTAAAGCTGAAATTTAGCTAATAATGAAACCTCATATAGATATTGATAGGGTTCCTAGGGTACCTGATTTGGTCTTCACTAAGTATTATGCTCCTGCCAGTGCTGCAATGCCATAATTCATTAATATATCCTGAATTAGTAGAAAGTTATCTTAAATGATTGATTTGTTTTACATTTGAGACTATGGCTACTTATCATAAGCTAAACGTGTACTTTAGAAGAGATATTAATAAAGCTAAAAGTATTTCCTTGGAGATATTTTGTGGCTGGGTTAAATATAACTAGCATTTATTGTTGTGCTTGAATTCAGTGGCTGAGCTAAGAGCAGAGCTAAGAGGAGAGATGTGCAAATAACTGACTTAAGGTTCAGGCACCAGACCAAAACATTAAAAATTAAAAAAAAAAAATATTCTTTCCTATCAACTGGAAATATTTTCATCTGTGCATGGAAATGGTTAAATTTATGTTCAAATATAAAATCCTATTTGGTGTGAAACAGACCATTCTTTTTCCTCCAAGGGTGTTTTGCCAGTTCAATGTATAATTTGTCAAGCCTTTGGTACTGCCTAGTCCAGGTGCCAGCATAGGAGACAAAATCTCCCTTCCTTGAAGCCTCTTGTTGCTATAAGCAGGTGAGAGAGGTTGACCAGTGCAGACCATAAAAGGGAACTGGTGAAATGAGAGAGAAAATGAAATGTTCTGTTGTAACCTGCTCCACTGCATCTGTTTAGGGGAGATACTTTCATCACATTCCCTGTGGTCTAACACCCATCCCAGAAAAAATACCTACACCTGGGAGACACACCTCAGGAAGGACACAATGTGCCACCTCTAATACCAAAGCTTTTTTGGCGGGAGAATTGGGTCTGATATAAGTGAAATGGTTTTAGTCTCATAGAAATCAGCAGTGGCCATCAGTGCTACTGGATGCAGTAATAGAAGACCCCAGGATGAAACTCCATTCCTCTGCAGACCACTGTCGGTAACTCAGGTAAGGAGCCCTCTTTTCTCCCTTCTGATGTCAGAAAAGTAAGGCATAGAGGCACAGTTCAAATTAATTTAAACCTCCCACAAATTTAGTATATAAATGAGTTCAGTTTGTAGCAGATGAATTGGAAAAAACCCTCAAGCCTGTCCAGGGAAATGTTATTCTATTTTGTATTTCAAGGGATAAATGGCAGACTTGGCAAATTTTGACAATTTCAACGCATATAGCAGCCTCAAAGTTTTATATTCTTAGCAGTAGAGCCTAGGAAAAATAATTGTTGAAGACACACAGCTGACTGAGCAATGGCCAGCAACAGCTGCTTTCTTTTGCAGGGTTACTTGCCTCTAATGAGAAATTGGTACAATGCTTGGTGCTGTTGGTCTGGGAAATATCACCAGCAAATGAGTAGACCATTATTGAAAACTGAAGTGATTTCTCAAAACAAAGAAGTGGGCACTGTGGTTCTAGTCCAGAGAAAGAAGGCACTTTGTGTTCTGGAAATAGCACAAACTTAGTAATTATTCATCCCACAGAGTGTCCTTTTGGAACAGTAGTTTCAGTGCACACTCATCCAGTGACTGAGTGACAGATGTGTCACATGTGTTACATGTCATAATCAGTGCTTTACTAATCATCCTTATTTCTTTTGCAGTTCATGAGAGTAACAGGCATGGCTAGGGTACAGTTCTCATGTGAGGACACTGCAGGAGGCAAAATTCTTTGCAAATATTTATTCTTCCCCCAATGGGAACTGAGCATTTCTGACATCTAGTAGTATGGAAGACCAGTTGTACAGCTTGATGGTGAAACTCTCACTTTTACGTGGTAGATATCTGCAGACCTTAGTAAGCTGTTGTTTGGTTTTTTCCCCTTGCCTTCTGCTTTAGGAGACAGTACTCAGCTAAGCATTAGATGCTGTTAGTATTGAATTAGTTTAGAATCTTCTCTGTATGCTACTTATAATAAATATTTTAAAAATTAGCTTCAGGGCCACAGTCTGTCATTGTCATGAGATGCGAATGCTGGGAGGGCAGTGCAATTCTCATATACAGCAATTTCATGATTACAAGCTGCACCGATTATAAGCTGCACTTCCGGGGTGTCAGCAACGTTTTGTTTTTCCTCCATAAATAAGCCACACCGGACGGTAAGCCGCACTTTTGTTCGCAGTGAAGATCCGTGTGCAACTTTCACAGAGTTGCCAATTAGTAACAGAATCGTGTGATCATGGGGTTTACTGGCTTGGCCCTGCGCGGAGCGGCCGCCAGGGAGCAGCTCCAGCCCCGCTCTCCGCTGCCGCCGGGAGGCAGGGGAGCGGTGTGCCCGGCTGGTGCCGCTGGGAAGCAAGAGAGGGGCGTGCCTGGCTGCTGCCGCTGGGAGGAGGGAGAGGGGCGTCCCTGGCCATGGCTGCCGGGAAGAGGGAGAGGGAGAGGGGCGTCCCTGGCTGCTGCCGCCAGGAGGAGGGAGAGGGGCTTGCCCAGCTGGTGCTGCCGGGAAGAGGGAGAGGGGCTTGCCAGGGTGGTGCTGCCGCCACGCCCCCTGGGGCCGGGTGGTGCTGCTGCTGCGCCACCACTGCCCCGCCACCTGGGGCTGGGTGGGCTGCGGCTCGGCTCGGGGCTGCTGCTGGCTTGGATTTCTGGGTTGGGAAATTTCCAAAATTTGTTCATATATAAGCCACTCCTGAATGTAAGCCGCACTTCTGGTTTGGGAGCAAAATTTTAGTCAAAATGGTGCGGCTTATAACTGTGAAATTACTGTAGTTGTTTCTGAAGCTAGTGGTGCTGCCTCATGTCAGAAATAGGGTATTTGACAACAAGTTGGGGTTGGTTGATTCTGCCAGTTTCTGTCTTGTGTTGCTGCCTCCCTCCCCCAGCGTCCAAACAAAGCAAATATGCTTATTTCCCTTAATCTCACTGGTAACAAGGTCTCTCTCATTTAGCACCTTTAAAAGGATATAAGAGGATAATTTTAAAAGGAATGGATGAGAAGCAAATTAGCATTTTGCTCACATGAGAAGACTGAACATAAATAACATTTGAACAGACTGCACTCAATATCTTAATTTCCATTTTTGATAAGTTATTAATTAGTAAGCATGCCATAAGACAAGTTCTGTGTCATTTTGTACTACTTGCAACAAAATGAATTTTAGGAGTATGGCACTCTTCCAGGTTAACAGACAGACAAGTGCTTGGCAAAACGTATGGTGCAAGGCAGTCCTTCAAGAGAGCTTGCACAAAGTTAAACCTTTGGAGCTGCTCTGAATGGCTCCCACACAGAGGCCTGTGGTCAAATGTCAGATGGATTAATTTTCTCTCTAAAAAGTCTGATACCACTAAAATTAGCGGTGGGTCTTCTGCAAATACTGACTCCCAAGGCAGGGCAGTTCCACCTACAAAGCTCTCTGGGGTTTCATGGGACTGCATCAGGAAGAACAGTGATTTTGGCCCTGCCACCATGTTTGTAAGAACATTAGTAGAGGCTTTAGCTGGACACTGAATAGTCTGGCTCCAATTTACTGAATCATACTTCAAACAAACTTGGGGGTTAGGGTCCACAACTGACACTGGTATATCCACAAGCAACATGATGGATGAGTGCATCCACCAGAGCGTTAAGAATTGCTCCCCCACCCTGTCTGAAGGCAAGAAGTCTAAGGTCAGCCATCTCAAGAGCATGTATATCAATGCATGTTATGTGGCCAACAAGCAGGAGGAGCTAGAGCCTTGTGCCCAGTGTGAGGGATGCCAGAAGAATCACAGAAACTTGGTGGAAAAACTCATATGATGAGGAGACCACAATGGATGGCTACAAATATTTTCAGAAAGATAAGAAAGGAAGAAGTGGAGGTGGAGCAGTACTTTGTGTGATAGAGATATTTGCATGTAGAGGAGAGCTGTGGAGACCATGCCAGTTCTGTGTAACTAATGCCTTAGGATCATGATTAGAGGGATCATCACTAAGGAGGATGTTATGCACTGACCTCCCTGTAAGGATGATGAAGCCAACAAAACCTTACTATAGTTGCTCATTGAAGTCTTGGGCCAACTAAACCCATTCTTCATGGGTGGTTTCAATTACCCACACATTTGTTGAAAAAAACCAAAAACAATGCGCACATGCCATCCATCAGGTTCCTGAAATGTCTTAAGGACTCCTTCCTCCTACAGATGTTGCACATGCTGACTAGGAGCAAAACATTGCTAGATTTACTGCTTGCAAACCAAGAAGATTTATTTGACTTACACTGGTAGCCTAACTACCAATGACACCTTGGATACAGTGAGCAAACATAGCGGAGTTTAAGGTCCTGCTTAGAACACTGAGCATCAGTAGTAGAATGAAGACCTTAAATTTTAGAAGAGACAACTTTAATATGCCAAGTACCTAGCTGTGAGATATTTCATTGGAAGCACCCATGAAAGTCAAAGGTATTTGTGAGTGCTGGGAGTCATTTGAAAGTGCCTGCTGAAAGCACAAGAAGGATCTATTCTTTACAAAGGGAAAGGAAGAAATCTAAACAAAAGACTTCCTTGGCTTAAAAGCAGAAAAATCAACATACTGGTTGTGGAAAAGCAGACAGGCACTGAGCACTGCAAGCATCTTGCGGGAAGAATACAGAGTTGCAGTCAGGAAGGCTAAAGATCAGCTAGGACTAAAGTTGGCAAAAAATACCAAGAAGAAAGGGTTCTTCAGTATTTTTGAGCAGAAGGAAAGACACAAAATCACTGCTAAAGGAGTGCAGGGAAGCTAGTCACCAACAACGGTGACAAGGCAGATTTCTCAATATACCTTTTTTGCCCATAAATGCATAAATCCACACCCTAGAGTGTTAAGAAAACACCTGACATTTTTGTAAGGAGACTGTCTATGGTATTTGAAAGGCACAGATATCAGGGGATGTCCTTGATGACTAGAAAAGGCAAAAATGTCATACCACAGGACTGGACCAAAAGAGGACCCAGGAAACTGGAGGCACAATGGTCTTACTTTGTCCCGATGGCAAGTGACAGAATCAGTCCTTCTAGAAACCATTGCAAACCAAATGAAGTAGATGACTGGGAAAAGCCATAATGAGCTTACCAAGGACAAATCATGACAGAGTAAACTAATCACCTTCTACAACATGATAACATCTTCTATTGACATGGGGAGAGCAGTGGATGATGCTTGTTTAGACTTCAGCAAAGTGTTTGACACAGTTTCCCACACTATTCTCCTGGTCAAGACTGATTGAGTGCAGGAAATTGACTCACATGTCACACTCCAAGGGTGGTGATAAATGGTTTTTACTCAGGTAGCCAGAGGCGCTGTAATTGTGGCAGCTCTAGATTGGGAACTGAATCTAAAAGTTATCAAAAGCCTACAGCTGAAAGTCAATTTCTGATGAATTTTCATAGGACATGTGGAAAGAACTCTTCAAAGAGCTGTACTTGACTCATATGAAGGCATGTTGGTCTGGTTTGCTCTTGGGCTGCACAGCTGGTCAAGATCAGAGAAGAGAAAACCAGAAGAGTCTCTAAACAATATTCTGTATACAAAATAATTCAAGTCAGGTTTCCTAGACCACTTCTTGGCCCAATATATGCTAATACATACAAAATTCAAACAGAGATTTGTGCAAACTGTTCATTTACTGTAATTGTGGCTTCTGTATGTTGGCTGAAGTAGTAGCATATAGTTTGCATACAAACAGCCAAATATTGCAGAGGATGCATTTACCTCTGAGGCAATTCAAGAGACAAGGGAGTTATATGAGATCTCCTTGCCTTTTATTTTATATATGCATTGAGACTTAAACATATACACATGGAGCAAGAGCTCTCTCCTGTTCATTTGTTCATTATGTGCATGCAGCATAGCACTGCAGCATGCCTGGTTTTGACTGCAGACCTGAGCACCAACAAATGATGTAATGCCTAGCATCATCTCAGACCTTGTTTAATGGAGAGCTTGTCAGCTGCAAGCCACCACAGAGCTGGCAGTCACAACTGAAGGCGACAAGGCCATGGATCCCAGCCTCAGTATTTCTGTTCTACTTTCTCTTACACAGTGATTTCTGAAGGCAGTGTGTTTGTATCCTGGAAGATGTGGAATTTGTGTTAATTACGTCTGGATGATTTCAAGTTCAGAAATTCTCACTGCTAAACACTAGCTTATTTTGTGTGAAGGCTGTGAAGGACACAGACCATCACTTGATCACTCACTGGCACTCACCACCACTTTTCCCCTTCCCTTATAGTCTTTGCTTGGACCTCTCTGGGCACTGAACATCCTCTAGTTGTGCTTCCTGCACACTCAAAATCTCTGTCACCACCATACAGGCAGCAGAAAATTGTGCACAGGAACACAATGGTGAGATAAATAAATTTTCGTACTTTCACTGCATTTACAATAAAGGGACACAGAACAAACAAACATGAGAAGTATGGACTTAGGAGTCTTTCATGATGTGGCAGCAACTGAAGAAATTGCCTTCCTGAGTTATCCAGTGGCTCCTACCTTTTTTCTCTGCAGCGTGTCTTATCAGACAGATGGCTTATCTGCAGCAACAAAGCAAGTTCTATGTGGTTCTGAAGGAGGGAAAAAAAAAAACTATGGCACCAAAGCGTTCACAGCTATGTACAGGTTTTCTTCCTGCTCTCATGAGCTTCCCTCTCAGACCACTGCCAGAGAGAACACAGAGGACTGGCTCAGCTTGTACCTTGAGGAGGTGCAGTGCTGCATTGTGCCCACAGTGGGAGGGCTGAAAGGACAGCCTGCAGCCTCAGTCATCTGTAGAGGACCAGAAGACAGGATGACCTATGGGATGACCTAGCCTACCTCAGCCCACAAGAACCAGCTGCCAAGAGGAAGAAACAAGATGTATAAAGCCAATGGTGTAGAAGAGAAGACGGACTGGTTTACTTAGATGTAACCCCCTGGTCTATTTGCTTGCACAAGTTGCTCTCTTCTCTTTGACACATTTTTGCAATTCTTTGTTACCCTTCAGAAATTACAAGCTGTCCTTAATTCTGGGTCAGTCTGTCGGGAAGGGATCAACTGAAAGCAGGCAAAATCTGGAGACCGTGAGGTCTCCTTTTGAATCTAATGAAATATTACATTGCTACATACCTTCAGGGAAACTACCACTTCATAATTGTTAGCTGGGGTTTCCTTTGGTTCCATTGCTATTACAAGACACATGAAGAGGCAGACTGCACCTTGCAGGAGTCGTAGAAACTCCTGAGCATTTTGGTTGCTAATCCCCGCAGGCACTGTTCCTTTTTCAGAGTCTTACTAATGACCATGGTGTAACACAGCATAGGTACAAAATATTTGCAATTACCACTTTGTGGTAGCCAAATACAAATCCTTCAGATGGAAGGAAGACTAAGTTTTTACCATGGAACATACTATCTGGGATTTTTTTTTTTTACAATGACATTTAACAAAAAACTTGGATTATATTGCTAGCAGGAGTGAAGATATCTAAAGTAGGTTTTGACTTATAAAAAAGCTGTCCTTAGTAAGTAATATTAATTACTTGGAAAAGACTTCTCCAAGCAAACTCAAATACAAGATAGTAACATCGATTATGTCCCAGTGTTTTAATGTTGGGATCATCCTACATATTCCTCATCTGCATTCACAATACAGTTGACAGCAGCTGGAGGAGTTTTAACCTCATTATTTTGTCAGTTCAAAGGCGGTACTTAGAATGAGTATCTGGTGCACATATTTATCTGCAGATGCCCTAGTATGACATCCTTCCAGGGTCCTAAGGATCCTAGGGTGGCACTGCAAGGATCTCTCTAGCTTCCTGAGAACCATGCATATTACTTGTTCACTCAGACACAATTTATAGCTCACACTTTGTATAGATCACACTTTGTATGACACTGAGTTAATAAGCTAGGGATTACTACATCCTCATCCAACCAAGTGAGGTTTTCCTTCTGCAAGAATCGTCATGTGGAGAATATTGGTCATCAGCGAAATAATCTGTTTTTAATAGCTGTTCCTCTATATTAGGAATAGTCCCCATAGAATCTAGCTGTTTATGAGCAGAGCATGAGCACATACAATGGAGAAGATTGACCACAGAGAGAGGTGTGAAGGAGCCTGCAGTGCAGAGTTATCACATGATGAAAGGGGTTGATAATACAGAAATTATATGATGTCTGCTTTAAGTTATTCATGCTATTCTTCCCCTTTGTGTGAGCATAAGAGGTGGAGCTCTGCCAAAGAAACACTGTTTTACCACAACATGACGTTTGTGCTTGCATTATAGAAATACCAAAGAAAAAGGTAATGGCTCTAGCAATAAATCAGAAACACATAATGAAGGAAAGAAACTCACTGTTTAAACCTTTGTAACAAAACTATAGTAACAACTCTTGTTAAACCCAAAGCTATACAATAATAAAAAGGCACTTACCACCATCCTGGTGGGAGAAACTCTGTGAAGGGAAAAAATAGGATGTTTGGTTAAACCTTTCATATTTTGGGTTTAATTTGTTTTACATCTTGATTTTTTTGTTAGGTTTGCTTTTATGGTTCTTTGGAATTTTCAAATAGGCAACTCTGTTGCTCCTTAGATTTAGGCGCCATCATAGACTGGGGGAGGGAGAGGTGGTGAAACTAGATGAAGAGCTCTGCTTTTTGTTGCAGGCTGTAATGTTTTAAAGTGGCATTTGAGGCAAATGCTACTATTTGTGGATGCCACAAGAGCAGGGAAGTTTGAAATACTCTCAGGATCCTGCTGACATCTTTAAGAGAGCTGAAAGCTCACGTAGCTTCCCTGCAGAGAGGGAGAGAGCCTCTGAAATCCCTATTTAAAAAAAAGCTGGGATGGAAGGGAAAACCCAAATAACCTAATCAGAATAGATCTAATACTACTATGTCTTTTCTAGACTTGTTTATACTGGTTTAAGTTATATGTTCTGAAATTGCCCTCAGTCTTTCCTTAAGTGCATGAATTGTAACTGTTGCTTCCAAATGGTGCTAAGAGTACACTTTAGTTTCAATCTGTGCCCAAATGTCTGTTTTTTTGTTTTTTTTAATTTTTTTAAATTGTTGTTATTGTTTTTTAATACCTTTTGCAAGTTGTCAAAGGATTTCTCAGTCTCCTTTAGTTTCTCCAAAATTATTTGTTCTTTGGCAGATATTTGTGATTCTTCACTTTCTAATTTCTGTATTTCTTGTTCCAGTCTGTGGAAGACATACAGACATGTACAGACACACAAAAATAAAATGTAAAAATTAGTTTAATGAGAGAGAATTTCCTAGGCATTAACTGACATTTCAAATGTCATCAGAAACAACTTTGTCCCTTATTATTCACAACTAATTTCCTAGCACATGAAGGGAATGTGAGTTATGTGTAAAACAGACAGATCTATTTACAGGAAAAACAGTGATTATCTTATCAACTTCTGCAAAAGCATGTACAGATTAACTAAAAATACACTTCGGTATCCCTTTACTCCAATTACCGTAACATCCCTGACTTTCACTTTCATTCCAGAAATTACAGTGTAGGATATAACTATGAATATGCAGTAGTATTTAGAGGAATAAGTCTTCTAATGTTTCCATACTCCAGACAATGAAACTGGAAATAGTTGTTGGAAACTGGCAGTCAACCAATTGTGGTAGGAGTTTCTCTTGATCCTGTACTTTGCCCGCTTCCCTTTGGGAAAGCTCCCTGTGCTTTCTACTGCTGCTGCATGACACTGGGGTCCTCAGAGACTTTGGGTGAAAAAATACATAGTTTAGAAAATAAACTTACTCTGCTAGGCAGTAAACACTCAGCATTCTCTTTTCTCCTGTCAAGACCTAGCAGCTGAGATCTCACACCTTAAGATGAGTTGATTATGATTTGGGATGCACTTTTATAGAGCTTAGATTCTCCATTACTTTAATTCAAACCTCCTTTTATTGACATAATTTATGCAGATGCAGGAATATTCCCTCTTTCCTCCCACACACCTCCTTTTGTGTGTGCCACTGTCTTTGTTTTCTTACTTTTGAAAAAAAGAGAAAAAAAATATATATAATTAAGCCAAGATGAACACATTTGGATAGAGATAGTTGCATAAAACTTCCTTTGTCTACCAAAAGATCTGTAGCTGCTCATAGCTTGTTGAACCATATTTCCTTGAATGCATCACCCAATACTTTCCTTACCCATGGCTGCTTGCCCCTGCCTTTCTTCACCACTCTTGAAATGAAGGATCAGGACACTGATCCAGGCTAAAGGACACATTTTTGCTCTTTTCCAGCCTTGATCAGCTCAGGACTCCACTAATGCTAGTTCAATCACAAGGCAGAGAGAATGGAGAAGGTGATGTAGGGAGGAGAGAAGGAGAAATTGCTTCTTTGACAGAACAGGCAGGCTGAGTTTCTTATGAAATTCTTGTATTAAAATTTAGATGCAGGGGTCTAATTTTAGGCACCCGCTTGAGAAATTTTTCCTCATTTTTTTAGCTGAAAGATGATGAAAGATTTGTGGCACTTGCTGATAATGCTTTTCATTAGAGGGAGGGAAAAGTATTAGAGGGTCAAGTTGTTGCAGATGGAAAAAGGCAGATTTTGCTCCCCTGAAGTATGTGAATACTTAATAGTCTCAGATTCGTGGTGATTTGTTGAGCGACCATTAAAGGTAACAGCTTCAGTCACTAAGTTGAAATGGCTAAATTGCAATAATTTTAAAATGAACTGTTGGAAAGAACTGCTTCAATCCATTTAATCTTTCCTCCAAAATAATATAAAACATAAAAGAAAAAAAAAATTACAACTAAGCATTTTGTTCTGGTGCAATGGAACAGTTTGATACAGGATGAACATTCCCCCTCATGTTGTAATTCAGGGAGAAATTTTTCAAAATATCCCCTTCTATATTGACTTTTTATCTTGACTGTTTAAAATACCTAGTGAAGTAAAAAATTAATTTGTCCCTCAGGTCAGACATTTGCCACACTCCTGTTAAATTGAAGAACTTAGAAGTCCACAGATAGGTGCCTTCTTCTTCTCCTCTATGCACTGGAATGATTTGGAGAAGGTTTGTTTTTAATTGTTTGGTCTTGCAGAGAGAGTTTGCTTTTAACACATGCACATGTGCTCTTGCACATGTACAGACAGTAACTGATTGATTTATATTTTATTACTTTTTGACTGCTTGTTCGTTTGGTTTTACCCCTCTTGGTTCAAGTCCTCAGTTTCTGCTTCCTTTTTCCAGCCTACCCTCACCTTTAAAATGAGTTGGGCAGATCAGACATTATATTACTCTATTTTGACAAGACATCTAGTTGTTCTAATTTTTTTCCTGTTGTTGGTTTGGTTTTTTTTTCCTGAATCCCTTCTTGACTTTCTTTTAGAGGAGATACTGACAACAACTTGCTAAAGAAAAAAAAGATGGGAACAGAATTATTGGGATTTAGAAACATGAATGAAGCTGTTTAGAAGCAGAGATTTTTATGACACTGAGGAATGCATAAAACTCATCCTATTGAGGCAAATTGCATTTTCCTCACTGAAATCAGTACAGGTAGACTGAGAGTCATCCAGGCTCTATGTAGAATGCAGAAAAATTGCAGGAAAAATACAGATCATTCATCACAATGTACCTGTTACACAGCTCAGAGGCCATATACCAGGCATTGGTATCCAGGAGGTTGCTTTTTACATTTTTGCTAAATTTATATCACTCTAATTTGTACTATCTAGGCCTAATGGTTGAGGCACCTCTCCTGAGGTAACAGAAATACTCAGGCTTAGAGTTTCTATGCGAACTATTGTATATATTCTTGAGTAAACAACTTGGGTACTACAGATGTCACCCGAAAATTTGGATCTAGAGTCCTCATCACTTATTTGGGCTGTCTTTTTACATATGGTCCAGCAGTGCAGAAATTTAAATAATGCAAACTGAAGATTGCATGGTTTGCTTTTTAGTGAGTTTCATTTAATCAGAATTGCTCAATGGTAGGGAAAAGTGCCCGATTTTCTGATAACAACACACGAAAGAGTCATGTAAATTTGGTCTGAATGATAAATGCATTTGTATCACATCTGTTTTGAGCAACATGTTGGATAATGGCTTAAACAGTACTAAATCCATTCAGAGTGCACACGTACACATACACGTATATACAAAGTCTTTACATCCTTCCAGTTTAAAGCTGTTAAATATCAAATAATGTCCTTTTCTTCTTTCCCAGTTTACAAAGGATATGCCTTAATTGTCATGTGACACCTGGCAAGGAAACACTGTAATTCCCTTGCTCCTTATACTTAGCAGATTTCAGGCTGGCCTTTGAAAGATAGCCACAACAATAAAGCCAGTTACATAAACAACTACAATATCTGAAATGTTGTAGGGAAGAAAATTAAGAAAGAAAACGCAGATTCAGACAAAGTAGAAGATAAAACAGATTGTTAGTATTTCTGCTTCATTGGCCCAGGCATCTACCTGACAACTGAGATTTGCTAAATTGTTTCTACAGCAAAAAAAACTGGGTCAGAGGGTCTAGGGTTGCTGTGGCATGGACAAGGGTTTTGTTTCAGTGGTTTTATTAGAGTCCTATTTTCCCAAATTCCACATAAAGAAATGGGAAATTTTGTCTCTCAGAAAGCCAAACCAGCCTTGCTGCTTTTCTGTCCTGCAGCTTTCTCTAATGGATGGCTGCCATAAGCATCCAAGAGTGTAAGAGGATTTCCAGGGGGGGTTGTTTGTATAAGCTAAGTGACTTTCCTTCTCATGCTAACAGTGCTGCCCTGCTATGCACAGGAAGAAACCACAAACAGCTAAAGGAATGCTGTCTTTTGGACAGCATTTTGCTGTCATTTGGGGGACCTTGGTTCCTTGTTTAGTAAGACTACGGGCTTCTAGGATAATAAAGGCTGGAAATGACTTTGGGAGGTGTCTAGCCCAATCTCCTGCACAAAGCAGGGTCAGCTATGATCAAGCCTGGATGATCACAGCTTCTTCCAGGTGGGTCTTGAAGTTCCTGAATGATGGGGGGAAAATATATTTTAAAGCTACTTACAGGCCCTCTCTTTTAGACTCTGTAGCTATCAAGCCCTAAAAGATTCAGACCAAAACCTTACAGTTCTGCAGGGGAAGGAGATGTACTAGACTGATAAAGGAAGCCTGGTCTGTGTGTTTGGTGGGATTTTCACCTAACTAGCCACTACATGTGTGTGGACAAAACACCCAGTGCAGCTTCTGAGAAGACCAACACATGAATTCTCCTGAAGAGATTCAGGGATATGGACCACAGGACCTGTCAGGTAGGACAGAATACTGTAATTTAGGTGACAAAAAGAGGAGTTAAGTAGGGAGATCTATGAGGTGGATATGCAGAAGGCGAGGTTTGTAACTGTGGTATGGGTACATGTGCATTTCCATTTAGCACTCAGTACCCAGCAAACATTGTGCTTGGATACAGGACTCTGCTTTGTGCTCCAGTCTGAAGGTGTTGAATGCTCCTTCTCAGGTGAAGGATTTCCTCTATTTCTTCTATTTCCCACATTAAGATGTTGAAACCCACAGACCTGGCTTGTCATTTTCCTCTTTGCTTAAAAGCAGAGGCTGGTCTGGCATGAGATGCCTTTCCTTGAACCCAGGAGAGACCCTGAGCAGGTCCTGTGGGGCATTCACAGAGTGAATGCAGATGCTGATGCAGAGTCATATTGGCTTGAAACAGAAATACACAAATCCTAAGTAAGCAGAACTGTGACTGAAGAAAACAGCCTTCTCGTTCCAGCTAATTAACTGTAGCAGACAAGACTTCCAGAGATAGCTACATTTGGCTTAGCAGTGTTTTGTTTTACAAGGTAGGAGGATAACAGCATTATAAACAGGGAGAACAGATGCAGGTTTATGGACATGTTTCTTTAACCTGTGCTAACTGTGCATTCTGGGTTGTACCTGAGAAATACTCATGTAATTTCTGCAGAGAAAACAGAAATGTAATAAAAATTATGTCTGCAGCATGTGAGTGGAAAAAAGAACATTCATCAGGACTAAAAAGGAAAGTATACAACTATTCAGAACCGAAGAGAAAAACAGGAAAGACCTAATCACAGTAAACACTTGAAGGGAAAAGGTGACGGATGCATACATAGAGTGGGGGATGGTTCAACTTTAACTGATTATTTTGCTATTGCTTGAGTGATACCATAAATCAAATTGACATAAAAGCCATGAATAAAACAGTAAATAGCACCAGGTCTCTCAGAGTTGAACATCCTGAGTTGTTACAGCTAGTATTAAAATGGCAGAGTCACAAGCAGAACACTGCAACAAACTCCTGATATTTACAGAACAGGGAATTAAACATCAAGTTTAGGGATAACTGCCCTTGCCTGAAGGGATGAAATGACCTCTGCACAAACTCTGTGCCCATCTCAAGGATTTTGCCCTCAGGTAGCTTTTGACTACACAGCAAAACCAGAAACTGAAACTTCACATGTAGGGTTCACCTCCTGGAAGTACAGTGCCTTCTGCAAAAGTGCACTGACAAAAATGCTCTACTCCATGGGCCTCTCAATCTCATTTCTTTTAGGACCAGCAGGACACCTGTTAGGTCACCAGGTTCAGAACAACCTTGGAAAATGAACTTGCAAGGGCAAAGGGTGACCCTGAAAGACATGCAAGTCTTTTAAACCAGCATAACTGGATCCCAGTGCAGCACCTCAGCTCTTGACAAACTTCCCATTACCTGAATCAACTGCCAGGCACCAATAATCTGTCTGTAAGCCAACATGCCTATGAAATTGAAGCCGAAATCTACATGACACAACTGTGAACAATACCCTTAGTCTGCTGTAGGGGGAAATCACTGAATAATCTTTGGTTTAGTTTCCACATTGGCTTAGTTTTCTTAACAAACAGCAGCAGTAGTTGCTGAAGGCATTTGGGACCATTTGTGGATGTCACCCTGTATCAAACACAGTCACTGCTGATGGCAAAAATCCTGCTTGGTTTCAGGTCTGTTGCAGGATTTCAGGACTGAGTAATTCAATACCTCTTAGTTTAGTCTTTTTGCTCATGCTTTTTTGAATAGTTCACTTTCAAAGAAGAAAGCTGGCAGGGCACATCTTTTGAATTCCAACAGGCTGTTGTTTACAGAGTGCAGTTGAAATTCAAGAGCAGCAAACTTAATTAACATATTTGAAAAGCCAAAACCTCCATGACTTGAAAACCTGGTATCCCTCACTGCCAATCAGTGGTTGGATATGAGATTCAGGCATGGTGCTGAATGAGTTGCTCTGGTAGTCCATATCAATCTTTCTGAACCAATTTCCTCCACCTGGAAAAAGTTGCATCCCAGTACCAGATGAGGAACCTGAGAACTAAAACTCCATTCTACTGTCTGAAGTAAATGTGTATACACACATGCACAGAGAGAGAAGTACAATGATATTCTGCATCTTCCAGGTGTAAGATGAGGTTAATACATGCTAGACAAACTAAGGTGACCAAGTCAAGTACTGGCCACAGAACTTCTTGAGCTAAGCATGATGAAGTGGAAAACACGACCATTACTTTGATACTACAATGTAGAATTGAAGAAGTTATGCAATTGAGTCCCTTTCCTTGCCAAATCAACAACCTTTGCTTATTAACTTTTGCCTATCAGGTTTGCCAGGTACAGCATTAAATCTCCAAAATATGGGAACCTTCAGCACTCTGGTATGACTCTTCCTCTAAATGAAACCACTTTTTCGTGAGCTGCTTTTTCTCTTCTTAAGATGCTACCTCAGCCTAGTATGATTTCCTCATATCACCATAACACAAAAATTTTTGCCCTCATGGCACTTACAGCCCACGCTTGTTTTTGGACTTTTACCAGTGTAAACCTTTGTAAGCCCAGTTCTTCCAGTATTCTTCAAATGGGGGATGTCTTCAGCCTGGGTGAGATTGTAACCTTAAAAATTTCCCACTGACTCAGGAGATGGCAAATCACTGACTGGAAATCAGTGAATCACTATGCTTTGGATGCTTGCCCTCAGGGCAGAGGAGTACATGGCTTAACCCTCCTTTGGGAACAGAGGGGGAAAAAAAGCTTAAAAAAAGATCTGTTCTGAACCAGTCCAGTGGCTAGTGATCAAAGAGGTGAAAGAGCAGACTTATTTTCTCTACTTATTTTCTCTGTGTGCTTATAACAGAGTGTTTGGAGCAGTAAGCTCCTGTCTGTGCTTCTGACCAGGCTGCAGACAGAACCTGGCAGATCTGACCAAGTCCCTGATTAGTCAAGCAAACACCCTAATGGCTTAACCTGTCCTCATAGCATCTGGCTCCTGAATCATCCAGCCTCTGGACCACTTGTGTTTAAAACGGCACAAATGTTCTGGTTTCTTGGCCCAACCAGGTAAGATAAAAATGGCTCTCCTGGTGAAGCTGGGTTTTCTCTCTCCTCTTCACCATTACTCTCATGTTTTTCTTCCCTCCCAGATCCAGGCCTCCTGCCTGTGGAGCTTCAAAGGCCAGTATCCAAAATATTAATGCAGCTGAAGTAAGAGATACAACTGATATAAAACGCTTGGCTTACACAGAACCAGACATGCAGATCTTTGTGTCTGGACAGACAGGTAGTCACATCAGAAAACAGACAGGACTTGCACTGCAAGTACAGAGGTGCATCATCTGTGGTTCATTGTTTGGTACTCACTAGGATGGCAGGAGAAAGGCAAGGAAGATAAAATAGCCATTTGAGATAGGATACGTGTTGTACTTGGCAATTGAAAGGTAATTACTCAGGAAAGACAGGGAATGCTGCAGAAACCTGCTTAAGTAAAATTGGCAGGATGAGCACCAGGACAGATGTCCTAGGATGTCTGAGGATGCATAAGAGTGCACAGGACAAACATACCATTGTGGCTTTTGGCCATAAAATCCTCTCATGTTGCAAGATGTGGTCTGGGTGAAAGAGGGCTGCAAGCACAATTTTCCCCAGGACAAAGTCCCTATACACAACAGCACGCACCCAGAGACTTGAAAAGCAACACAGGTGTGGTCATCCCTGTGAAAAACAACTTGCTGGTTTGTCACAGCTATGCACATGAAATTAGGTTTAGCAACAGATGCCAGCAGTACAGCTGTACAGTGGATTGTGTGGATTGTGTTATTTATATCTTGGGAGACATCCAAGAAATAGAGGGAGAGTAATTGGGGGATGCTGGCTGAGTGCTCATTCTTCCATCATGCAGCAGTGCTGGCTGCTGCAGTTACCCAAGGTTAGTGCAGATGTATGACCAAAATGAATGCACGACCTAATGCAGTACCCACACTGCAGGCTGCCAAGGAAGGAGGATGTTTTTCTGCAATTCCTGTACATACTGATATACTGGAGATGCACACTGAGTTACCTAGAAGCATTTATAGGAAAGGCAGGAGGCCTGGAAAATCTCCATCACCTTTTTAAGTGAAGGAAAATGAAACACAAAAACAAGCCAAAAATTATTTTCTCTGAAGAGATATCAACCTGCCATGTACAAGCTCTGATTTACAGTGTTGGATGAGAAATGAGCTGCTAAGGCTCATGGAGTGCTCAAGACAAAACATAAGCAAGGCAAAGACGCCCTGCAGAAAGAGAACTGGGGGTGCTGGTTGACAGCCATCTGGACATGAGCCAATAGTGTGCCCAGACAGCAGAGATTGCTAATGGCATCCTGACCTGTATAAAGAAGAGCATGGCCAGCAGGCCACCTGTCCTTGGCAGTGGTGAGGCCACACCTCAAGTCCTGCATTGAGTTTTGAGCTGTTCACTCCAAGAGAGGCATCCAGTTACTGGGGCATGTCCAGAGAAGAGCGACAAAGCTGGAGAGGAGTCTAGAAGGAGGCTCAGGGGAGATCTCACTGCTCTGTATACTACCTGAAATGATGTTGTAGAGGAGATCAGTCTCTTGTCCCAGGTAACAAATGACAAGGCAAGAGGAAATGCCCTCATATTGTGCCAGAGGGTGTGTAGATTGGATATTAGGGAAAATATTCTTCACTCAAAGGGCTGCCAAGCATTGGAACAGGCTGACCACAAAAGTGGAGCAAGCAATGTCCCTGGAAGAGTTCAAAAGACACGTAGATGTAGTGCTTAGGGACATTCTTCTGAAAGGCCTAGAGCAGAAATGCCATAAAACTCCGCAAGCTCAGCGTGCAGGCAGTGCTGCATTGAAAAGCAAAATGCATGGGAGACTGGTTTTAAAGGTAACATTGTTAGCTAGGGCTGGAGAGGGTATGTTGTCTGCTGTCTGGACCTTATGTCTCTGCAGCTTTTCTCTCAACTATCTATTTTGTTTGCAAAACAAAAACTATCTATTTTGTTTGGGTCATGCATAGCAATTCTTGCAGAGAGTCGTGCTTCTCAGCCACGCATGGGCTGCTGCATTGAAGGGCAGGGACAAAGGGGACAGTACAAGAGTTGTGCCTGGCAGAACTCAAGAGCACACCTAGAGTGAAAGACAAACGTTTTCCGGGTACAGGCTCTTTCCCTTTCTGCCTCCCCTTCCTTTTCTCCCTCTTCCCCTCCCTTTTTGCCTTACATTTCTTCAGAGGTTATTTCCACTCAGACTTCTGCTGAACATTTTTTTTTCTGTTTAGGCAGAGCACTGTCTCCATCCAAAGTCAGTGGAAGCAGAATTCCTAGCAAAATTCTCATGTGGGCTATTTGGAATCCCTCCCTGCCCCCACCATGTTTAACATTTAGCAGTATAGAAGCACATGCAAGAGAGTCTTTCATATGGCAATGAAAAGATGTTGAAGTTATCAATTAGAAAAGCAGTGTGGACAAAAACAGCAATTATGGACCATAGTTATCTATTCTTACCCTTGCTGTAGCCTCCAGCAAGTAATTTTGCCTCCATTCCCCCATCTTGATCCATTACATTCTGCCAATCCTATAGAGCCTAATTGTACATCAGTCCGTGATTATCCCTACTAGGTGTCTTAGCTGGTTTTATTAATTATCCTCACTGTACATGTGAGAATATCACGATTTTGGTTTGACCTGACTCATATTTGCTGCTAAAAACTGCACGAACTTTATAATAGATTTCTGGTGCAAACCAGGAATTATCTATTTGCTTCCTGTTGTGGTGGTTTGAAAGGGCTGTTTCAAGAAAAATGGTGCTTACAAGCTTACTTGCTGGTGCAAAAAGCATTGCCCAGCATCCAGCATTCTGATCTGACTATGCCATGTGAATTTAGTCTGAGAATAGCACTAAAAATGAAAACAAACCCCTGAAAATTCAGGCTGAAAACATAAAAACCCAATCAAAGTTTTATAATGTTAGGATTATTCTGCTGTCCTGTGGCTTTTAAAGCACAACTACCATAAAAGTTGCAACTGACAGGATCCCATCTGCCTCCCTTCAACATTTTTGGACATACTTTTCCTTGCCTTTTGTGTGGTGCTTTAGTTACAACTGCCTGAACCTGTAAATGCCCTCAATAGTCCTTGACAAAGGAACTGGATGGTATGTGCAGCTGACAATCAGTATGCGTCACACACTGAACTTTATTAGGTCCCTTTAAAAATGCCCCATATTACATGACCCTCAAAAATACACAGATCCATTCCCCTGCACTGCTTGCCAATTGGGACAGAAAAAGAGCAGCAGGGCAGGAAGGGGAACACCCAGTAAGAGCTGTGATTTGTTTTGTTTGTTTCTTGATACAAACAGTTTCTTGGATCTGAGCTTTGCAAATCTGTCCTTTGCTGCCATTCACTTACAGGAACTCACAGTTCATTTTTCCAGGGTGAAGGCTGATGCGAGGCAAGGAACATGCCCCATGGGAATGGACAGACTTTACACAGGAAGCAATGACAGATGCATCAAGCTGCTGCCACCCTGAGCACAATGACTGCAGTGTCCTGATCCTGCTTCATCCATCTGATCTACCTTAGCTCTTTTATGTTTTGCTTGCTTACCAATTTGTACTGGGCAGCAAACATCCCCAAGTCCCAGAAAGCCACTGGAAAAAACGTGGCTTCACTGGGGAGAGGTTTTGCCCTGGTGGGGTAGCTCCAAGGTTATCCAAAGTGCTCCTGCTGAGGCAAATCAAGCCAATCAGGAAGCCCCCAGAAACTTGGGCTGTGTTCAGTTTGTTGTTTCCACCCTTAGACATTTCCTGCTATTGTTCTTGTCATTTCTTTGAGTGTTCACTGGGCTGGTGGGTGGTGCTGCTACTACTGGCTGGGGAGGCCTCCTCTTGGGCACATGGAGAGCTCTGTGCCATTCCTTTCACAGACTCCCAGCACTAATTTCTGGCATACAAGTTCAGGAAAGGTGGACCTGTGGTGGTAACTGCATCTCAGTGTGCAAGGCACTGTTCCTTTTCCCATTGGCTGTTCTCAGCTTGACAAGAATGAAATCGCACCATGAAATGATGAATGAATTCCAGCTCAAGACATCGTTTAGCCTGGAGAAGGAGAAGGTGGGTGAGTAGATGGAAACAAGAAGTCCACAACAGCCTGTGATCTATATGGAGAACTGTGGAAATACTGACTATATGCTAAACACTAATGGCTCTAGTTTTATCTCTGCCACCCACAGCCTGGCTTTCACTTTCCAAGGGTACAGGATTTCATCTACAATGATCTAACCCCACCAGTAGAGGACCAGAGGAGATATGGCTATCCAGGGCCTTCAGACACAATGCCTGTATCTCGTTTTTTAATTTTCTGAATTTCATGATTATTTTTTTTATTTCATCAGACACCTCTCGCAAGTGTCTACCTGCAGTGTGAAGGACAAAAGACCTGGATGCTGCATTCCTTTGGATTCTGTTTCAGCCTGAATTGGAAATCACAGCTTACCAGTTTCTAGACCCCCACACCCCAACTGCTCAGGTAATCATGAGCACATCTTTGGATTTTATGTACAGTGTAAGACAACTTTCTGTGCTGTGGAGAAATTGTAAGATTGAGTTTGTCCTTGGACAGCATCTATAATTTTGCATAGAGATCCTTGGAACTCCTGGAAGTATGATGTTATTGCTGAACTGTAGAAGTGAATAGAGCCAACTACAGAGCTGTGTGAATGAAGAAACAAGTGGGAAAAATTGCTTTAGTATTACTTGAGGCTCCCTTTTCCAGCCCTTTGCTCCACATTACTTTACATCAGCCAGACCTGAGTCATTGCTGTCTGAACCATCACAGTGCTGGAACTCAAAAAAAAAAAAAAAAAAAAAAAAAAAAAAAAAAAACATATTTAATAATGCGACAATGCCATTCTAGTCCCCCTTACTGGCTCATGAAAACTTGGAATGAAGTACAGTTTTAACAGTGGAATGCTGAAAAGTTTGCCTTGACTTCATGCTGCATGTTTGTGGTAGGAGTCAGCTGATGACTTCCTGCCCGTGTGGGTCTCAGAGGGGTGAAATTCTTGACCCTGGACTTCCCAAGAGCTGCAGAGTTTCAGAATTGGGATAAGGCAGACATGTGGGCTGATTTGGTTCAGTAGTGTAAAATGCAGCCTGTAGAGTATCTGTAGAATGGGATGGGTTTTAAAAGGGTTATAAATCTTCCTACTTAAGAGAACTTCTAAAACTGTGCCAGAGTCCATGTTTTGATGGGCTGACCTCAAGCTGATCATAGCAGAGAAGTGGCACAGGACTGCCTTTCTCAGGGTAAATATCAAAGAGGAGAATCTCAAAGAACCTAGGAGTGTGGTAACCCTCTACTTTCCAATAAATTATGAGCAGTCAGTTCATTACCCTTTCTGCAGCAAACTGAAGAAAGCCTAGTGTAGCCTGATGGGCTCCTGGCTGTGATCCTGGGGCTAGCATTATGAGAAGCTAGTTCATCTCCTGTGGTTTCAGTGCAACCCAGGGCTGTGATGAACCTTCCTCACACAGGTCTCCTTGACTGTGCAAACCATCTCTGTGCCTGGAATGATGGTATCGAGGGATGGGCTAGCAAGGAGAGCTGATCAATGGAATTTTTGGCTATGTAACTTGAGAAAAGAGACTAAAGTTTTAAAAGGGATTTCCTAAAGTCAAAGTGATTAATTTTGTCGGGTTTTGAGTCTCTCAGTTTTCCTAATGCTTATGGATCCTGGACTGGAGAAAACCTCTACTGAATTTTGGGAAAACCATAAACATTCTTGGTCTTACCTGTACAATTGACCGCCTTCTCTCTTTTCTGTGCCCACTATGGTTTTTTTAAATGTTGGTATTTGAACAAGGCACTCAAATAAAGTAAGTTCTTGTAAGAATGGATAATAATAAATGTAAGACCATTGCAAAAATCTGCTTGGGTTTACAGCCCTGACAGATCATTTTAATTTGCTTTGTCTAAAACATGAAACCAAGGGCAAAGACTTCACAGATGTCCATAGTATTGGGAAGGTTGGGACTTATTTCCCAGTTTACTTCATGTAGGCAAGTGTGCACATGCTTAGGATATTGGAAGTTAGGAAATTACTGGCCAGCTGCAGGTTGCAAAAGATACTATCTGAGATGTACAAAACCAGCTTGAAAGTGGTAAAGGTGCTCTTGAAAATGGGATGCAAGTACTTCTGAAAGCTTTTCTCCTGTGATATACATGCAAATTGGTGTATAGTTATGAACACTTTTCCAGCTTTATTGTTTGAAGGGTTTTCATCTATGAATGTTTATAGTTGAAGTTATCAGGCAGTAGACGAAAAAGCAGTACTCAAAGCCTTGAATTTAAACAAGAGAGATAAACAGATATCAAACGATAGGTATGTTTGTAGTTCCAGTGCTTTGAATAGATGAACACTTGGATGTTAGCACATGCTGAAGTGTACCTCTAACTCCAAACTTAAAGGTAACCACATTAATGTGATAACTCAAAATTATTGTCTTCAAAATTATTGTTCTCAAAATTTGGAATGGACAGACTGAAAATAAAATCAAGCTAAAAAGCCTTACTTGAAATATGGCATAAAAACTGAGAACAACAACAATGTTCTGGGTGCTGGAATGCCATCGGTTGCATTAGCACCAGACAAGGGCAGTCGGAAGTGCAGGCTGTCAAGATGACTGGCCAAAGGGCTGGCTGGTTAGTCACTAAGTGCCAGATGGACACCACCAGCTGTCTAAATGATTTCTTCCTCATTTGTAATTGGCCTCAGTTGTAGCTTAGCTCCCTGGCTCAGTTCTCAGGTCTGCTGTTGGCAGCCACCTTGATATACACCCTGCAGACAGCATGGAAGCTTCTGTCAGCATGACAGTCCCTGAAGGAGCTGTGGGTTTTCTTGTCATCCCCTCTTCTAACAAATTTTGCCTCATTCGTGGTGTGGAACCTCCATATTGCCATTTAATTTCACCCACCGTTATCTTTTTTTTCCCTCCTGCTTCTCATTTTCATGCCACCTCTTGAGATCAGTCATAAAGAGACATTTTCTGATATTGGTACAGGACTGCTGATATTTTCCACCTTATGCTACTCTAAGACTGATAAGTAGGACCATGTAAAGATGCCACTTTGTGTTTTTAAGCATCTCTGGCTTCTCCCCTCTGATCCAAATACACACTGAGTGGTCTTGTGGCCTTCTGGCTATAGAACTGTTCTGGTCTCTGCTCATCTCCCCACTCTGTGCCTCCTGCTATGTGTTTGGGACTTTTAGCATCAAGATCAAGAAATCCTCTTATAGAAAGTCCTCCTAAATATACTTGCTTCTGCCTTCTTCACTGACATGTCTTTGGAAAGTACCAAAGTCTTGACGCCAAGGAGTCCTCAAAAAAAGCTGCTGGGAAACAAGCAAATGACTTGATGCTGAGTAAAAAAAAAAAAAAAATCTGCCTGGATTGTTTAGTAGAAGACAAAAACCCCAGTTTACAAGATTAATCTGGAGCTGCCTGATTCAGGCTACTTTCGGATGGCTTGACATTTGAACTTAAAAGTGGCAGGATAATGTGCTCACCCTCATGTAGGCGGCTGTTCTGAAGAGCTCAGTGGCATTGCAGAGGATGGCTCCTGCCTGGCCCTGTGGCAAAAGCACAGCTCTCACCATCATTCTGTCTATGACTGTCTCAGGTGGGTGTCACTGAGACAGAAGGTAGAAACTCTTTTCAAAGGTATCAGGCAGACTGCCTCCTCACTGTTTTCTTGGTGTTACAGTCTGCTGGGAAAGAAAGTAGAGGAGTCCTCCTGCTTTTGAACAGGTCAATACAATTGCAAATGTCCAAATGTCCAACATTAAGTAGAAAAAAGATGCAGGACAAAGGACAAGAATGGTTTTTGCCAACAGCACACCAACAAAAGGTGGGAAGATCTATGCTCATGGCTGTGCACATGATGTAGTAATTGTGGATAGGTAATTTTCACCCAAAAAGTAAGTCTAGTTGTTGGATCTTGTTCAGCCAGCCTCTCAGCTAAGAACCAGCAGATAATTATGGTCACTAAATATCCCTAAATAGTGAAAGTGGTTGGAGTTGTGCTTTACCCTACATTTGCAGAGGGCTGCTGGTGGGCTGTAGTCCATTATCATGGCTCATCTAAAGCATGGTAGCACTCTGCTAATCTGACTGTGAGTTTGAGCCCTTCTATTCTTTCTGTTTCCAGTTCCCACCCCTGAAATCAGTACTGTAGTAAATACCTGCTCAACAGTGGTGCTCTCAAAAGCTGTGGCCAGGGAGAACAAGAGAATATCACAGGCAAATGCAACTTTTTTTTACATGTTGCTAAATAGTGCCTTTTGCACAGCTATTAATCTTTTTCTCATTTCCCCTTAGACCTCCCTCATGCTCTTTCCACAACAGGACTTTGTGGAGTCATAGGAAATTATTGTATAACAGAGATTTTTTCCCTAAAACGTATAATACAGCAAACCTTCAGACAGACATGCCAAATATATATACATCCATGGACCCAGGGAGCACTGCAGAAAGGTCCAAATGCTAAACTTAATGCTTGTGCTCCTGCAGGACCTTGTACTACTATGGTATATTATTATTATGAAAGTCACATACTAGCTTTCTTTTCTGCTTCCCATTCCTGCTGCATGCTGTGTGGCTTGCTTCGATAATTGGATATTGCTCCACAAACTGACTGCCAGGGCCCAGGAGACAGAAAAAGGTCTGCCACAGCAGCAAAGAATCAGGAAGATGGATCCAGGTCCAGATAGCAAAAAAAGGGAAAATAATTAAAAAGTCCCTACCACTGCATACATAAACAGAATGTGCAAGGGGAAACTGCTGGAGGAAAAGCTTCTCTGCAGTGTATGAGGCCATCTAGTGAGCTCAGGCATTGTAACAGCTCAGCTTTTTCCATGGCATTCTGTCCTACTTGTCCCCAACAGGACACTACACATACCAGCTGCCAGCCAGGTATGCACACAGATACTTCAACAGTACTCTTCACTGCAAGGTGAAAGGAGCAAAACCTCTGAAGGAGAGGACAGAGTGACAACAGAAAGGACGTGGTGGACGCCAGGGAGCTTGGCATGCTGGGTTTTCATGGGAAGTCAAAAATCCAGTTTCACTGAATCCTGTCCTCAGCTGCACAGCTTGGGATGACAAGGGGAATTGCTCAGCCAGAGGGCAACGCAGCAACTGGAGTAGTGAGAAAACCTTGTCAGGAGCTGTGAGATATAGGCTGCTCAGTGTTATGGGCTGTCTTCTCTGACAAAAAACTGCTGAGAGGCAAGAGAATGGGAAAGTGATGTGTTAAAATAATTTCAAGTTCTGAGAGAACTGATGCTTCTATTTTATACAGTACTGGACTGGCAGTCCTGGAAGGGAAACTGCTGCAATGCAAAGCATTACACGTACCAATTTCTGTCCTGGTGCTTTGCCTCTGAGCAGACCAGACTGGTTGCCTGGGCATGAATATATGACCATCCACCACCCACTCCTCTGCATCTCACATGAGGTTGCCAGGTTATGAGAGCAACAATAAATATCTGAGATTTTTGGAATTTTTTTTGTGGCTGCTCAGAGAGCCCTTGAACATACCTAACCTACATCTGACTCCAAAATCCACACCCGCTATCACACTGTCCTGGTACAAACTATGATTGCTCAACCCAGGGTACAATGCTGGATGTGAGTACAAGATGGTAGTTCAACATTTCAGGTGCCAGCATGTGATTCCTGCCTCTGCAGTGACGTTTTCCACTTATAGCATAGGCACAAGTGTTTATAGAAAGTTTGACCTATTGCATTAGAAGTACCTCAGTAAACTGGAATGAAAAGACTGGAAGATCCTCACCTCGTAAACATTAATCTCATTAAATGCTTGGAGCCAGGTGAGCACATGGTCCACTAGTTTTTCTGTCTTCAGCTGACTGAATACATTCACTTTCTTATCTCTTGAATAATTGTTTGAACTGCTTGGACCTTCCTCAATGGAGAACTCTTCATGTTCACCAGTCTGTCTTGAAACAGCTGTAAATCTGGAGCTTTGTAACTATAATAATGACAAACTGTTCCACATTCCCTAAATTGTCACTGAAGCCTTGATCTGCAAATTTTAGGACACCAAATTAGTTTTAAGTGTGAAATTAAAAGTCCCAGTGCAGATATGCATGCACAACTGGAAACCGTTGCTATTTCAGTAAGTTTGTATGTGTCTACATAGGCCATAGACAGAAGAAACAAAATATAATTAGTTTTGTAGCAGTGCTGCCCAGTAAATACAGTAGCACCATCTCTAGTAACAGATTCCAAGCTTTGTAATAGCTTCGCAAGGACTTTAGGACTTGTCCCGGTCCCTCTGTACATGCTCCCTTTGTCTTCTGCACATGTCTGTGTAATTGTATAGTGTAGCTATAATCTACAGACAGCAGTGCCAAGCAGTTTGTTCCGTGGAAAGAAATGGCTATGAACCCACTGTAGTCATTCCATGCCGGGGAAGATGGGCTTGATGCCACAGCTGAAGCCTGGGAAGAGAGATACAGGATAGTGTGAAGAGAAGGATGGGGTAGGATGATGAGATGGGGAAGGACCAAGTTCAGAACGGTCAGATAAAGACCTAGAGCTGGATAAAACAGCTCTAGGAGCAGCAAGGAGAGCAAAGAAAAAGTATCAAAAGAAGCATGGCTAGCAGGTCAAGGGACGTGACTCTGCCCCTTGGCACCTGAGCGCTGCTCCAGCTCTGTGGGCCACAGCTTCAGAAGGATGCGTACCTGCTATGGAAATCATCAGTGGGATGGAACATCAGTCCTGCCAGGAAAAGCTGAGAGAGCTATGGCTGTTCAGCCTGGAAAAGAGAAGGCTCTTGGTAGACCTTGCAGTCTAGCTCCTAAAGGAGGTTTGTAAGAAAGATGAGGACAGGTTTTTTTTAAAAATCAGGCTTGTATCCATAGGACAGAGTGCAAACTAAAAGAGGGGAGATTTAATATAGATATAAAGAAGAATTTTATATTAATGGCATATATAGGGAAAAACTGGGATAGATTTCCAAGAGAATATGTGGATGCCTCATCTTTCTAAGAGTTCAAACCCAGGCTGGATGGAGCTCTGAGCAACCTGACCTAAGCTGAAGATGCCAGTGCTTATTGCAGGGGGATTTGGACTGGATGACTTTTAAAAGTCCCTTTCAACTAAACTATTCTGTGCTTCCATGATTCTATCTAGCCTACATAAAACATATATAGCAGATTTGACATGCAATTACAGATCCATGAAGAAAGACCAAGTTATAAAGGGTGTGAGAAAAAAAGAAAGAATTGCTTCAAGTGGACTCCAAGTTGAGGAGAAGTAAACCACCAATGTCTACATCACATTCCGTCTTGAAAAGGGAAGGAACCCTTAAAATCAGCATAATATTTACCTTCATGAAGACTCCAAGATGCTGATAACCTGACATATATTTTAACTGTGTCTGGGATGGATATGAAGAGGTCATGGAAGAGTGAGAACAGAAAAAGGGGCTAGGAGACATAACAGTCGCAGCTATTACTCTGCAGATTTTTATGTAATGCTGCTCCTTTTTCTCCTCTTATAGTATTTTGACTGATATTAAAAACAAGTCAGTAAAACAAATCAGTAATTAAATAGGTAAGATTTTGTTTACCTTACCAACAGTTTTGGCTTTTCATAAAAAACTTGTATATTTTTCATCCTGACAATTTATTGAGTGCAACTTCATCACTCTATATCTATGCATATCCATTGTAGATGGAAGATGGATACCTAACTATTTCCCAGCTCAGTGCTTTCTGCACTGGACTCTTTCCTGTGGTATATTTTTGGGGTTTTGTTGTTGGGTTTTTTTTGTTGGTTGGTTGGTTTTGTTTTTGGTGTTTGTTTTTGTTTTTGTTTTCCCTTTTCTTTGATCAGATGGGTACCATATTCAGAAAAATCTATTTTCAAGGGCTAATTTATCCAAAGCTAAATTAAGGACAGAAACAATTTTCTAGGCCTGTGATTTAAAAAAAATTCCCAAATGCTGTAACAATACAACAGCATGTGTGAGTTTAGTATTACTGAATACAGAAGTACACATTATTTCAGCCTATAAGAGAAAGATCAGACCACCCTGAAATGCCACTTTTGGATCAACACTGGGTTGCTGGGTCTAGGTCTAAACCAAAGGACTAGAGAAGAGATGTAGGAAGTGCCAGTGGGTAGGGGAAGAGGAAGCTATGGGTTTTGCATATAAAAATAGAGGGTTTTTCAAGAGAGAGGCAAAATACAGCTTTTTAGCTATAGATCACTTAAAACCACTTGTTTTTAAAAATAGATTATATTCTTTTAAAATAATAGTTTCTTGCACATTTACTTCCAAAATGACCATAATTTTTAGAAAAACAAGGTATTTTGAAACTCCAAAGTTAAGTGTTAAAATATAACATGGTTAGAAAAAAGTCCATATTCTTCTGTCCATTGAATTCAGCAGATGATTTTGCTGTACCGTTTTTCATATTATGGAAAACAATGGTTGGCTTGAATTAAAGTTCTCATTTCCTGTTCCTTACAGCATCCTCAGCCTAGGAAGCATGTTATGCAGATGTGAGAGTTTCAGGTATTCCAACTCATACAAAAAGGCTACATCCCTCTTTAAAATAACATCAGGCTGATATTTCAGAAACCTAAGACAACATGTGGAGGGACTAAAAATTTTTTGTGGAGGTTTTCCTCACTTACAGATTCACTGTTACATCCTTGTAATTATGGTAGCATTTGTTACATGAAAGCAACTTTCTAGAACTGCATGTTGTATTCAAACATTTCTAGTACTGCATTCTAATATACAAAAGAAGGTATCTTTTGTAACATAGCCAGTCTTGGGATTATTTCAGTGGAGGATGGATATATTTTGTTTCAAGATTAAAGACTGGAAACTACAATATAACAGTAGTAGTATTTGCGTGTAAATAAAATACAGATTTTTTTCTGAAAATTATTTTCTTCTTCTTTCCCTTTTTTTTTTTTTTTTTTTTTTTTTCCCTCAGAGGGTTTTGTTGCTTAAAATCTTCCAGGCAATCTGTCAGTTCCTTAAGCTGAAAAAAGTTTTCTGCTTCTTTAGGAGTCTGAATAACCACAATTCCTGCATATAACTGTCTGGGATACTGTTATCAAATATATATGACAGTAACACCCAATAAATGGACACACATGGACATAAAAACTTATTGGCAGATTTTAGGAATACAGACTTCTCTGGCATTGCTACTGTAATTTCAAGAAAATTATGTTTTATTCTAGATAAAGATGTCTTCTTAATACTTTTCTTGCTAGTATTTATTGTAAGATAAATAAATGCAAGCCACCTTGCTATCACACCAGAAACAAAGGATGCATAAAATGTGCTCTTTGGGGCTGTATATTTGCACTATTAAACAAATAATCTTTAACTGAATACATCCAAAGTTTTGTTCTGCAGTCTATGCATACATCAGCTTTTGCCTGGCAAAGAAGACATTTCTCTTTAAGATATGGCAAAACAAGAAAGCCCATGGTTCCACTTTCCACTGGTTACATCCTCTGAACTTCCTCCCCTGAAACACCTCTTTGTGGATATTTTGGAAATACAAAAATACAAATTACTTGATAAACTAATGGCATCTTCCATAATCTTAGTGAGATGCCAGCTGCTGTTTGCGTTTCACAAAATTAAAGAGAAGCCATTAAGCCCTAACTTTGTGGTGCAGGTAAATATGCATGACAAGGTCAGTAAAGCTTTCTTTACTATCCAGCTAGCAGATCATCCTTATGACTTGTGCAAATTACAAAACTAAAGCATTTCCACTGAGTGTGGCATCAGGATAACCTCATCTGGGATGACTTCTCACATGATGCCATGGAAAAATACAATGAAAATGACAATTTTTGCATCTCTGGTACTCCCAGTTTTCACTTACATCTCCTTACAGCTTACCAATCACACATTGGTATTCTATGGGAAGAAGGAAGCTGTAACATCAGAGCTAATACACAGTCTAAAATACAACAATGATCCTTCCAGCTGTAAATGTTACAATAGGGGAGAAGCTGTTCCAGATGTGGAAATAGCCCTCTGAGCTGGCAATCTGTGTGTTAACTCTTGTGTGGTCACAGTCATCTAGGCAACAGCCCTGGGCTGTGGGGGACAAGAGCACTGGACATGACGCACAGTAGGCAGAAAGCTTGTGTTAAGACAGAGACATTAAGAAGAAAGTTACAGTGGTGATGTGAAACCCTAGCCTGCTGCAGGGCTAATGCATTGTGGGTCATGGTGATTCCCCAGAGGATGGAAGGAAATGTCTATTAATGAGAATTTTAAAGTGATACATTGAATACAGTGCATTTCTAGAAGTCTGCTAAAAGCAGCTCTGCTGAACACACTTCAGTGCAATGTTTGTTGATATTCTGGTCCCTGATTTCCACCAGACTTTTATCTTGAGTATAGTTACACTATTTTTAAAGGAGGATGTTATTCTGGATAGCTTAAGGACATACCTTAATATAGTCAATTTTAGTTGTGGATTACTCATGGTGCCTTGGCTCATTAAAGACATTTTTAATTAAGGAATGTGTTTAAAACATGTTTAAGCCTGTCAGAAACTGGTGCCGACGTTGCCTCTGGGACCATGTGCAGCACTCCATGCTGGTCTCTGCCAGCTGCCAGGCAGTGGGGAGTGTCAGCAGGGCACTGCACTCTCCCTCAGGGCAGAAGCAGAGTGCTTTTTGGAGAGTCTGGATGCTCAGCACATCACTGCAGCCTTTCCCACGCCACACTGACCAGTAGTTGACCTGTGTGTCCCACATCCAAAAATAGATGCAATATACAGCTTGTTTCCAGGTCTGGCTGAGGAAGAGAGGAATGTAAAAGCAATTTTCTGTGGTAAAATTGAGCCTTCCCAGGGATAATTCCTAATGGGTGTAAACTGCTGTCCACTCTCTGAGGTGGGATCTTGACATTATTTCATGTAAACACAGCCATATGAGCCTCCATATTCTAGTTAACTATTTCTATTTTGGACACTTCAGTGTTAAAAAATAAACAAACAAGAAAAAACCAACTAACTAAAAAAATCATGCAAAAAACATATACTTCGATCTCCTGATTACATTTCCCAGGGAAGCAGTGAAGCTTATGCTGACCCTTTCCACATTTCCTCAGAAGAGGCTGTAGTGAGAAACGTGGTATTCCATACAAGAAATGCGCTAGGATTTTGTTACCTTTTAAAATGAGCAGGGATGGAGGATGATGTATTTAGATAGGAAACTACTATGCAGAAATAAACAAAGACATGTGAGAGGGAGTCAGGCAGTGGTACTCACAGGAAAGGGGACCTGATAGCATTTAGGACAGGAGCCTCTAGAGAAGGCATGCACCATCCCACCACGGTAAATGCCCAATGCCATTCTTGGTTCGCCTGTTGACTTGCAGGCTGTGGGACACAGCCTTATAAGTCAGCACCTCCTCGTTTCCTGTCTGGGACACTGCACATTCTCACACTGCTTCTCCTCATGCTTAACGTGAAACGTGGCAGGAGAGCTATTCTATGTTCTGCTTTTGAGACAGGAAGCAGTAGTCACTGCTGAAGACCAATCCAATGAAGATGACTTCTCTGGAGGGACAAAGCCTTGCCATGCTTGAGTGGCTGTTGAGTGATCCTGTGTGCTGCTGGAGATCACAGCACCGTCTCAACACAAAGTTGGGAATACCAAACACATGTTTGGGAACTGGAAGGTAGCCTAGTGAGAGGATGAATAAGGGCAAGAAGGAACAGGAGCAGGGAAGGCATTTTCACATCTCCATGCTGCAGCTGATGCTTGATGGGATCAATCACAGCTACACTACTGCTAAAAGGAGCACAGACAGGATAAGAAGCACCACGGTCCCTGGCCACCAGGGGATGGGCACCAGTGGGGTGCTGTGGCACTGTGACAGCACAAAGCTGGTAGAAGGAAGGGAGCCACAGGGTCCCTGTGACAAGACCAGTGATATCTTGTAAGTTAGGAAAGTAGCTTAATAAATTTTCCTGTTGCCTGGGATGTTTAATATGCTGTATCAATAGCAGAGAGTTTAAGATGCTTTTGGCAATTCTTGGCAGAAATCTGGAAGACATGAAATAAAGAGATGCAACAAACCACTGAAGGGAAGTACAATACTCTAAAGATGCATTTGTACTGAGCAACTGCTGTGGCAGAAAATACATATGTTTGATTCTCCTTGCACATACAATGTCATAAATAACTGTTAAACAATTATGAAGCATCTATATGCAGTATTTAGCAGTTGTTTTGTTTCACTCTGGGAATGACTTTTTATTTCTCTGACCATAGATTATTCTTCTGTCTTTGCTTAGAAGCATATATAATTTTGACATTTGTGGGGGTTAAAGGACACTGGAAAATTATGGCATATGGTTGATGATTTCCCTGAAAAATATTACTCCTTTGGAAAACACTGAATTAATTAAATGCAAAATGTTTACAGGAATTTATCTATTTCATGATAAACTGACACAAAATTATCTCTCAATATTTTGTTTCCATGAAGCAGAAACATTTGTTTTTTTACATTACCATTTAACAGATAAAAGTGTTCCAGTGTCACTGCTGAGAATGTTTTAGTCTTATCAAAACAAAATATTTCCAGGAGGACAGAGAAATAATATTAATCCCTCTCTTTCATAATATTTTGATAAACTTATTTTTTCTCTGTCTTTGAGGCAGTGTTGAAATTTCAAAGTCTCAGAATTTTGTCTATGATAGAAATTTCTAGTTATGAGCGATTCAAGTCATCACTTTATGCTACAGCTTTTTTTATAGCCTCATCTTCTCATAATCTTGTTCTCTAGGGTGCACAGAGTCTAAAATTTATGTCTTCTGTTCCTCTTCACAGATGTCTATTCCAACTCTAATGACAAGGCATGAAAACCCAGAATCTATTTCAGACTAATGAAACAATGTAAAATTATTTGGAGAGCAAAACCGAAACTTTGAATTCAAACCAGAAGATATATTTATGCCTTCAAATAAGAACTCTGAAACAAGTGACTCCAACACAGAAATATTTTCCCAGCTGGTGAGAAGAGGGGGAGTGGAAAGAAAAATCCATCATGATTTCAAGCAGTTGTACCAGGAGCTGGCTGGCTGCTTTGCACTGGTAGTCCATCCAGTTCTGTGCCTGGCATTAACTGTTTCTAGATATTTCATGGAAATAGACCAAAAATTCAGTGTTGACTTGCATAACAGAAAGTTTCTTCCTTAGCTAAAATGCAAGAGGCTGGCTTTGCTATACACTGCAAGAGCCAACAGCCTGTCCCAAGCACTAATTTAGTCTATTAATCCCTGGAGACTCTATACGGTATTTTCCAAAATACACCACTGTATGTGTTTACAAGTGCAACAAGATGACTGTTCATAATGCAAAGTAGTTGGGCTTCCCCCATACTCACAATTTTAATTTCCTGGTTTGGGTTTCACAATCTCTCATTTGCTCTAGTGAAAAACAGTTTCTGATCTCACTTCTCTGTTTCATTTCTATATATACTTAGTACTTTCCTTCTCCAAGAGAATTACAGAAATGGAAAATAGTGCAGCTCTCCCTCTTGCAGCAAGTATCTCAACAAACTGTCCAAGCTTCATCCTGAAATTGTCTAGGAGTAGAGATCCCCTGTAGCAATTGATAATCCAGTGTTTCAACATGACAATCCAGTGCTTCGACATGCTCACTCTGAAAAAGGTCTGCAGGAGAAATACTTGATTATTTTCTTAGTCTGGCCTTCTGGCATCTGAATCCTATTTCTCTTGTATTTGAAATTAATTTCCCTCTTCTTTATAGCTATTTTCAAACAAGTTGAGGATAGTATCATATCCCTGTTCAACTTTCTTTTCCCAAAACAGTTTTCTTCTGCAAGCTGTGGATCTTTGTTATCAGAAAGAGGGAGATAAGCCTCTGACTGGCTGGAAGCAAATCCTGAACCCCAGTGGCCCAGGGCAAGGGTTCCAGGCAGGTCCTTGATTGCAGATAATGTTGGCTGAACTAACACTGCTCTTGCTGACTGTCTCTGACCTCATCTCACAGACTTGAAAGGATGAACCCTCCATGGCCTCTCCAGTGCTTCACTGTCTTGAGTGCTGGAAGGACTTCCCTAATGAATTTCTATTGCCAATACTTAATTTCAGTAGTTGTTGTCCCTTCTACCATGAACACAAAGAACCCATTGTTCCTTTCCATTGCAGTGGTTGATGAAGTTTTTGAAGACCTACTCTCTGCATTAGACTGAGCACTCTTTCCTTGTAGACCATATACCCCAGCCACTTCCATCTTCTCCTCCTGATTTTCTGGTAGTCCGAACTGTAGTTCCAGTGCAATTGCACATTACTCCAAGTGAGGCCTTATTAATGATCAGCAGATTATTCTTTTATGTTTCATTACCTACATAACAGAAGGTTTTTACAGCCCCAAATCCTTGACTCGTGTCCAGCTTCTTATTCATCCTAGCTCCCACATGTTTTTGAGAGAACTGGGCTGACAGCCACAGTTGGCTGTTTCCACACTTGGCTATGCCTGCCCAAAGGTAAAACTTTGCAATTTCCTTCTATTGAATTGCAATTACCACAGTATTCTTCATCATGTGCCCCCACATTTGATGTTGTCTTTAAGTTTAATAAATAGAGGATCTACTCATAAGCCTTCTCATCACCTGCAGTACTATGAGAACACAAAATTGTCTAAAAACCAGCACAGAGTCCATCAAAACTCTTCCCTTCAATTTTGACAGAACAGCTTCTTTCCAGTATTGTCTCTGTCTGAGACAAGTTTTGTCCAAATCATATTTCTACCTGCTGGATTATAAGAGCTTCCAAGACTTCTTACTGTTAAGGTAAATGGCTTCCCACTGATATGGCCTGTTAGGAGCCTGTCAAGCAAGCTGGGTACCTTGGCTGGCCTTGTTTCATAAATTCAAGTTGTTTATAAATCACTGTGTATTCTCCTAGAAAACCACATGTACATGTACTCCTCTAAGGAATGCAATTAGGTTGGTATCCTTCAACTCCTCTTTTCGCTTCCCCCTTGGTAAAGTTAAGCATGAAAATTGCTTCTCCAATGGACATCTCCTTTCAAGATCTCAAAGGGACAAAACTCTGAGACGGTTTCAGTCAGATGTGCAGCTTGGGGATACATCTTACCATGCTCAGATGATCTGAAATCAATCTGATTTGCCTCAGTATTCTTCAACTTGTTTTCCCTGATTCTTCTTCCCCACTTGCAGCATACCTTTTCAGTGAAGGTTGAAGAACAAAACAAGACTCTTAGTGTCATCTACCATCTTTCCTCTCTGTTGAACAGGAGATCAGCATTTTCCTTTGCTTTCTCTCCACCAGTAACACTGGCACAGAATAATTTCCTATTATGGTACAGATCACATTATGCCTCTGGCATTTTGGCTTTTGTCCTCACCTGCTTTTTCAGCTCTTTCAAGTTATATTTAGCAATCTGAACTAATTTCCATTTTCTGTGACCTTTTATTTTTGCTTAATGCCAAGGAAAAGTTTAGTACAGTGAGTCTGGTCCTATACCTCCTATCTTTCCCCTGGCCAGTTTGTGCTTTTATCATCATTCACCCTGTGTAATTCCTCTTACCATCAAAACTTTCATTTATGAAATCTCAAGTTTATTGAAATAAGCCTACCTCAAATCCATTATTTTTAATTTACTTTTCCATTTGTAAGTCACAGACTTCGTAGTTTCATGGTCATCCCAGTCCCTAGCCTTTATATTTTGTGGGGTCTCACCATGGACTAACCACTCTGCAGAAATTCCTCATTCTGAAAGCTAGCTGGGAGAAGTAGTCATGCACCAAATATTTTCTTCCCTGTGCAGGGTGAAGTTAACGTGATTAATACTCTTTTTAAAATGATCATAGGTTTTTAATGACTTTCTCTTCTTTTGTTTCCTCTGCTTAACTTGTCAGATGATATTACTAGTTAAATGAATCTGAGAGTGGTGATTGAGTCTTAGAATTTTTCCAGTATCATTAGGGTAACCTAGACACTTTTGGTTAGGAGAAAATTAATATGCAAAAACTATTCTTCCCTCAGTCAAATCACAGCTTCTTTTTAGATAAGCAAACATGAAGCTACAAGAATGCTAATCAATGTGGGACACAAAGAACAAAAGCTTTCCCTCTCTTCTGCAAGTCTACCCTCCCACTTAATTAAAAAACAGTCTTCCTAGGAGTATAATGAGGAAAAAGAGGGAAGCTGGGAGCAGAAGTAGTGAGAATAAGAGGAGAACCTGTGCTGAAACAGAAAGTATAATTTTGACATTTCTGATTCCTTCCAGAATTAAATAATCACACCATCATGCCATGATCTATTTTTTTTTTCTGGATTTATAGGACCGATCTGTGTTGTCCAACCCTCTCCACCTGTGGTCACACAGGCTGAGCAATGCTTAAGGACCATCAAGGCCCCTGCTCAGTGAGCATGGATGGCACAGGTGGCACAGGTCCACTGAGTAAAACTCCTGTGTGAGGGTTTGCAAATCCTCCCATTTGCAACTCCTGGGATAAAAGGAGGCAAAGAAACTAGGGCTACAGCCTGGAAAAGTTTCTGGTACTCCCCAGCTCTCTCTGTGCTGGAGTGGCAAGAGCATTCCTGTCTGCTGCCCTAGAGAGAGCAAGTAGTGAGCACCACACCACTGATAAGTGCCGAGGAAAAGAAGGATTTCATCATGGAGCGACATCACGTTCTGTTCAGAGTCAGATGGGAATTTTGTAACAAAAGAGGAGAGCAGGAACCCAAATGCTGCCTACAGACATGGCTGCCTGCCTTGAAAATTGTCTGTAAGGCAGGTCACTTTACTGAGATGTGACAGGAGGGGAAACTGCAGAAAACTGTTGTTTCCTAGAAACCCTTTGCCATGTTGAAGAAGTTACCAAACTCCTAAAAATGAAACCATTAAATAAAACTAGAAGCTTGGCAGGTGAGGAAAAGAAGGATATGAATAGAATTTAGGAAGACAAAGCTGTGGGAGCTGTTAAACTCCAGCAACTTTAATAGCCATGACAGCTCTAAATCCTTACAAGTCATCCTACCAACAAAGTCCATCTAAGTGCAGCAGAAAAGTTATGCCTCTCTGTTGGTTCCTCTTCCTTTCATTGGCCCTAGCTGATAGGGGAGAAGAGGCACAATTAATATTTTATCACCAAATGAATAACTGGTGCATGGTCCTTAGGCTAATATTTCTCACACAAAATATGCATTGCATGAAATGAGAAGTTCAGCTAATCACTGCAGAGGAGCTCTAAAAAATTTTAACAGAAATGCAATGAGAGTTGCTGGAGTACTTTTGGTGATTTTGAAGGTGATATTTTATCATTTCACCTTGACTCTCCTTGGGAAGCTATCTTCTCTGCCTGCCAATGTTTCCCACTTCTTTATTAAGTTTTCATCCACAAAAACTGGACTCTTGTTCTCCAGGAAAAGCTGGAGAAAACAGATTTTTCAAGCCCCTCATTATGCAAACCCTCTCAGAATACTCTCACAAACACTTGATTCAGCATCCCAGGGGCAAACAGACCCATTAACACATTTTGTACGCTCTGGGCTTTTTCCCAGATAGCATGCTTCCCATGGTAGACACAAAACACTACTATTTGTTTTGAAGTCACTTTCCTATGAAGGAAAGAAAATCCTTCAAATAATTACATAAGATTGGACCATTTTCAAAATACATGTAGTTCAGATGACAAAAAAATCATTGCTTCATAAATACTCAGCACTACATATTGTCTCAGTAGATAGAACAGCATGAACTTTTTACCAGTAAAATTGTAAAACAAGAAAATTAGGTAGAACCAAGATGCTCCATGTCCTGTTTTACTGTCTAGTTACTATCCAAAGAAGCTTCCATGACCAAAAAAAAAAAAAGCAAAAAACCAAAAAAACCCCAAACTTGAGACTAATCTAACATAGATTTGTATTATGGTTAAATTGTCCCAAATATCTAGGGGCAAAATCAGTGTATTACAGGCTACTACAGCTTCTGAGATTCTCTCTATATATTTTTTGTGCCAACAAAAAGGTCACATATTTAATTTTTGAATGAAAAATTTCAGATATCCGTAGTATATGTTGCTCGAATGCAGGTTATTAATATTCAGAGAAATGAATTTGAGAGCCCACTTGCAATCCATTTTCAGCTTTGCTCATGTACAGAAATTTTAGATATCTATATGTCTAACAAAGCAACAAGCAGTACAGTCAGAGATTGCTAAACACAATCTACCTCTTCAACACAAGCTATCAGTATTTCTTTCCCTTATTTTACTGAGTCCTCTTCCACTCAGCAGCAGGTAAAGAAAAGACTAATGAGGAAGGAATCACCTTTCAGAAATGCTGGGTCATTGCATCAGTTTTTTCAAATGTCTTCTCTTTTGGGAGATGAGGTGGCTCAGCGGGGGCTGCTAAGATGGAAAAATATCAATGTATTACTCATCTTATTCAAGAGGCCAGTGTGATGCAGTCTGTACTGATGCAGTAACCGGTAAGACAAGCCACTTAATGAAGCTGGGAAATTATTAAATATCAGCACCCTTAACAAGAAAAAGACATTTTCAGGATAGGTAATTTTGCAGCTTTGCCCTAGAGACATTTCATATGACAAAATAAGCAGAGGAAATAAGCACTGGAAATAAGGAAGGAATATTAGACACCCTACTTTGCTTGAGTCACCATGTTTCACAGCCGTTGTTGATCTGGTAATCCTCCAAAATAAAAGCTGTATTATCTTGTTCATAATTGAGGCAAGTCAAGAACAACTCCACTGAAGCAAGCAAATTTGTGATTTAACTGTGTGAACCCAACAGCACTCCAGTGCCACATAAAGCCAGGCTGGTGGCCAAGGGGGGTCTGGTGGTGTTTGGTGGAGGGCCTGACAAAGCACAGCTCTACCAAGGAGCCACCTGTAAGAGTCATCCTGTTCATTAAATGTCTTCATTTGTCAAAAGCCCCATATAAGCAGGAGTTTTTACTTCCCAAGAACCATGGTGCATTCTCCTCGCCTCCATTTGCACTTAAGAGGGAGTAACTGGATGTTCCATTCTGCTTTCTTCTTTGAAATGCCTGAAGAGTTGAACAAGCGCCTACAAAATGCAGTGCAACAGCAGCCTTGCAAAAAGTAATGAGTAGCAAGAAATCTGTTTGATCCTGGGATCCACAGTAGCCTTACAGCCACACTGTAAGCCAGAACAGCAGGATGTGGCTGTCATGTGTTCTGCTAATTATTTACAGGTATCAAAGTGTTTGTCAGCTATAACACTCCCATTCTATAGAGAGGAAAAAGTTGGATGAAGAGTTTGCATGGTGGACATTGGTCTGATTTGGTCATATTCTGTTAATACACCGTAAATTTCAAATAAAAGTATTTAATGAATCAGTGTAACACCGGGTCTCTCTGCTATGCCTGAAGTTTTGCATTGTCTTAGGTAGAATAGTTTTGACTATACCAATCCGTGATAATTGAAGGTCTTTGGGTAGAAACAATGTATTACAAACATTTAAGAAAAAGTAGCTGGTAAGAAGAAAATAAGTTCTCAAAATTTACTTGTGTGAAGCGGATGTCAATTACTAGAACCTGTTTTCAATTCATTTTTCCAGGGAATCTATACTGTCTTCAGCAACTGCTGTCCAGACCAAGCTGGACTCTTTGCCTGACCTTTGATGTTACATGTGCATGAGAAAATCTCCCTGATAGTCCTAACAGGGCTAGGAAAATAGGATGATTTTTCTGTGACATAGCTTCTCTATGATTAATGATTCGTATTTGTAAAGCTGTTTTGAAACAGCAAAGAGCAGAGAATGACAAAGGGGTTTTGAGTGTAGGAGGTTTGCTCCTGAAAATTGCTTGTCTGAAAGATGATAAAAGGAGAGTTTGCTGCTGCCTGCCTGGAAGTCTACAAAACATTGCCCACAGCCTTAAAACTGGGCTTTCAGTGACCATATGTATGACATAACAAGTTACATCTGATGGGGGGTTACTTCCAACCTTTGGCAGGCAGAAAATTTTAGATCGTGCCTAAGTGAAAGTACAGTTATTTCTCAAGAAGAAAACAGAGCTGAGGATCATCATGTTCTTGGCATGGTGACACCCTGCAGTTTTACACAGTTTTCCCCAGAAAGTGATACCAATGAGGTGAGGGCTCAAAGACATGAGGGGTTTCCTTTGCATATTCTGGGGCATAAACAAGGTACACGTGTAAATCCTGTGGCATCTTCACTGCAGCCTTTGCTAAAGCCAGAATTATGTTATTTTGCCTTTTATTTATTTTCTCAGCTGAAAATCCTGCGGAATCAAAACTGGACTGTCATTTTAACAAATATGAACCACTCCCTGCATCAGAAGTGATCTTTACTGCTTATGGCTAGCCCCCTGCAACCCCTCTGGAAGGATGTTTGGAGCGTGAACAGGTTACTCTGGTTTCCCCAAGTGGATGCTGCAATCAAAATGCCCTACATGCCCTATTCTGCTGGCGACATTGTTGCTCTGCAGCAGCTGATGCCTGGAATGCATATCTAAATTTAGCACCCTTCTACCTTTCTGGGTTTATTCCAGGTGTGCCAGATCACAAAGCTCAGAGGTCATCAGACAAGTCAGAAAACCATTAGCCTTTTTCCGTAATTTAGTAGTATTTCATATTGTCCTTCTATTGTTTTGGAACTAAGAGCTTTGTCTTCAACTGAAACCTTTTTTGGGTTATTAAGACTGCTCCTTTATCTAATGGACCTACAGAAAAACATCTTACTGCAAGCCAGACTGCCCACCAACATCCTGATTGCAATGTAGATTCTTGGGAGGATCACTTGTGTGAAATTCACTGTCCTGACTAATTCTTTACATATGAAGAGCAGAACAGGAAACAGTACTTACAGTTTTGGAAGCATGCTTTTGAAAATTCGTAAGATTAAAACTGAATGGAAAACTGCATTAGTAAAACTGTTCTAGTATAGAGTCGGCATAATTTAACAAACTTTCATGTGGAGGACTAAATGTATTTTCCTGGGAATGGGACAGCAAGAACATGGTATTGCTCTGCCAGGTCTTTCAAACCATTTTTTCACAGCTTTTTGAAGTTTCATTAATGATCCAGTTATTCAGAATCAGCTTAATCTGTTTCAGATAGTCTTTTCCTTGCCAGGAACTTTGTTTTTGAATTTATTTGCCTTCTTAGGACTCTGGTACTGTATTTGGGTGAATTTGTCCTGAGGTAGACTGACACCTACAGAAAACGCCATTCAGGCCCCGGAAGACCCATGTTACTGGCACCTGGAGCACATCAGACCCTTGTCCACAGACTCTTACATGGGTAGTACCCGGTGTACCAATTTCAGTGTATACCTCGCTTCCACTGTCCCATAGCTATGACTCCTTGCACATCAGGTAGTCTTCAGTGGCCAAAGGACTTCTAACACCAAGAATGTTTTTGTCTGTCTGACTCCAATGCCTCTTAAACTGGAATATACCTTTCACTCCAAATATTCTTTTTAAGACATTGATGATGTTCTAAAGTAAAAATCCAATACTCCAGTTGCTTGACCTTGCTGACCAAGCTTTGTAACACACAGTACGCTTTGTTCAGGAATCCAAACTGCAGCTCTGGGTATTGATTACATGGAAATCCCTCATAAAGCTCTGTTTCATCTGATCTTGAACTAACTTTTTAATTTGTTGGTTTTGCAAAATTTTTGAGTTTTCCTTCTTTGCTCCCTCCCTTCCCCTTCTCTGTTGCTTGGAAGTACTCCTAACATCTTTGTTAAGTCCTTTTTCACCTGTGGCCACAACAGGTCACAGCAGACACCATGCAAGTCTTACTTCGAAATGGTTTTAATCCATGTGCATTTGCTGTATATATATATATATATATATATATATATATATATATATATATATATATGTATGTATTTTTGCTGCTTATTAGTCCCTATTCCTCCCCCATTGGTTTTGATGCCCCTGTGCACTTGTCATACCATGTCAGTTCTCTACTTTGAGCTCCTCTAGCAATCTGCTGCTGGGCTGGATTTCTCAGTATCTTACACTATAGAGCCATATACCATTTCAGCCTACAAACCTGTATTTGTACATGGCAATGAACATGTTTTACCTTCTTAACATGCTGGTCCAAGTGCGCTGAATGTCCCTCATTGTTACTCTGGCCACATCAGTCATATGTTTTATTCCTGGATGTCTACAGGTTTTTTCCGAATGCACGGAGCCTCTCTGAACAAGATTCTCAACTTTTTCTCATTTTAAAGTGAGACCATAATAGATATGCAAGTGGGATTACTGTCTGTTCCTGAACATACCTCCTTGGGACTTTTTTCTTTAACTGCAAATTCTCAGTGAAATTCTTTACTTGTGCCTCTTTTTTATCAATCGGGATTCTTACTGCACATCCAGTCTTTCTTCACCTTCAGTGGACCATCAACGGGCATTTGCTTTAATTTCTGCCTTGCTGTTCACATACTGCAGGAGTTAAAGTACCCTACAGGGAAGGTGGCATGCTCTTCAGACTGCGCATTTTTTAAAATCGAGGCTCACACTGCCAGTGCCCACTGGGTGGCTCCAGACACTGCACCTTGCCCCACCTCCACGTACTGAGTGCTAGCCCAGCTCTGCATACGCATGTCAGTGCTGGAGATCAGCAAGAGTGACAGGGCAGAGCCTGGGGTCACAAACAGATGATGCACCAGACACATTAGTAATCGATACTGGTGAATATTTGCACCACGGTAGTGCCCAGAGACCCAGTAGAGGATGCCTGTGCAGGATGAAACATGAAGGTTTAAGTTCCACACATTGCCCTTGAGGCACTTAATGGAGGTACCCAAAATCAAGAAAGAGAGAGGCTTACACAGGCCACCGAGGTGATGCTGTTGCCTCACTGACTGCATGGCAGGTCAAATGAGATGATGATTCAATGTAGGTGATTTATTCAAGCTCTTGGAATTCAACAGGATGAACCTGGCCCTTTGGGAGAAGGGAATATCGAGGACCAGAGCTGTAGCTGTGTCTTCCCTGGCTCTGTGATCACATGAGTGTGAACATGTGTGCATGTCCACTGCATGTCCTGACCTCAGAATTTTATCTACACACAGACACACAGACACACACACACACACACACACACACACGTGAGAATGTGTACGCTGCATGTTCTGGCCTCTTTATGTCCAGCATGTAAAGGGTGATTTGGTAGGGAAGAGAGAAGTCCTCTGATTTAATTTGAAGAGAGACTAATGATCCCGTAAAGCAATAAAACAAATTAATGCCGTTGCCTAACTCTGTGCCTTCTCTTTCTAAATACACTCCTGGTTTGTCATGTCGTACAAGATTGTGCACATGAAGGTTACCTTCACTCAAACTTATTTTTCTGTTATAGAATTTCCACAATGTTATTTTTTTCCATGTGCTATATGAACTAACTGTATGTAAGGAGCTGTTTCACCTGTACTACCCTGTGTTAGGGCTGGCATACAAGCAAAGCAAACCAACCAGCCAACCCAAACAAAAGTAAGCATAACAAGGAAAGGAATAGACTCTAGTCAGTTTTTATTTTACTCTGGGCAACTATCCCATTTGGACCATGATTAATATTTAATTTGGATGTAATGAAGTTCAACTCTTCATGCTATAATACAGCTTACTGCATCAGGAAACCCCTGTCAGTTCTACTAGGCTTAAAAGAGGTGTGAGGATCTTTGATGACTTTGAATCTGTGCAAAATCTGTGATTCAATACATAAGATAATACATGCGTAAGGAAGAGATTTCCCCATCTGGCTCACACCATCACATTAAGAGACGTGCACCAGTTTAACTTTGAAGTGTTAAAGCCAAGGAGGCTCAGGAGTTCTTAATTTGATAATATTTCACTGTCTAGTATGGCAACAGAAACCCAGTCTTACACAAAATGTCCATTTTATTGAAAGGCTGTAGCTATTGAAATTTTATTTTTCTTGCTGAACCTGATCTAGAGGTATTGCCCCTTTCACAAGAGGGTGAAGTATGTGTACTAATGGTAAGTCATATAGAAAGTGATGGTACTTTACAAGTGTTATCTTGCCTAAAAGATGCATTCATGTGTGGTGGCTTTAAGTCCAGCTGGAGATGAAACACCACAAGAAGAAATCAACTCTACCCTAGCTGAAGCCAGGACAGTGACAACATGCTTGCATTCTCAAGGAACTTGTCTCTAAATCTATAGCACACAGACATGGGTGAAGTTTCAGAAGCACTAGAGATGAAAAATCCTTTGCTATGTACAGGCAGAGTTTGGGGATTTCTTTTATATCTGGCTCTCAAATTAGGCAAATGAGTGTCTTTATCAATGTACATATATGGTACATAGGTGATGTGGAGGGAGCTTGTGCTCCAATAGAAGAGTCTATAATTTTCTCCATTCTGTAAGATGCATAGAAATCATTAAGTTATGACAAACTAGTGATGCCAAGGAGTTGTGGAAGATCAGAGATTATTACTATTAAACCCAGGACACAGCATTTAAGCAACTGTTAAGGCACTGGATTGTCATTCTGCTATTTTAAGTATGAGTTGAGCATCAGAGCTGAAGTAGTAAGCTGTGTTATTATTTTTAGTGTAGGCTTGTTGTTTCTTTTTTTTTAAGTGTTACATCTGAATATATTACACCATATGAAAAAACTTCAAATCCATTGCCATCTAGCAGCCCCTAGCTCATTGCTTTTGTTACAAATCATGCCAGTTCTGAGAAGTTCTCTAACCACAATGGAGAACAGGTTCCTTTGAAAACCAGTACTTTCCTGGTTTTTAGGCTTTTTGTCTGGTTTTGTTTTGGTCTCTCTTTGTTTTGGTTTTTCTGAGAAATGTTTATTTTCACACATGAAAATAAACCCCATCAAGAGTGCAATGGGAGGTGAAAGTTGCGCTCTTTAGGAAACCACAGTTGGGAGGGATTGCTGAAATTGGAATCAGCAGGCTGGCAGCATATGAGAACTGGTGTTGATCATTCTTAGTGGAGAGCTAGATAGAAGGCTTGGGGATGAACAGCTACTCCTGTGCAGACATTCCCTCACCAGGTGAGCAGAATTTGAAGACACTGTATGGCCATGAGGAGATAATTTTGCAAGTTCACTCTTACAGAGCTCACCCAACAGAGCTGGTCAGCTGGGAAGCATATGGAGGTAGACCAAAGGCTTGCCTCCGGCTGCATCTGGCACTCTAGGTAAAAGCCAAAAATGCTGAATAAACAATGCGGTTTCCTGATAATTTTCTCCATCTGCCATCAATGTGAAGCTGCAAAATAAAACACACTGTTCTCTGCACTAGCATAACTTCAGAAAATGCTCATATGTCTCTAGAGGTTAAGACTGAAGGGAAATGGCTGAGACCTGACTAAGGAGAGGTTTGTGGTCCCAGTTTACACTGTCTGATACAGGGGAGGTCTGAGCAGCTGGTTTTGACATCAAATGATCCCTTTCTTGAAGGAGTGCAGTTGCATCTCTCTTAAGTTCTCTCTGTCTCTCTGTCGTGCAAAGACTGTAAGTGACAGTGCAAGATAGACTAAATTATATTTAGAGTTTCCCATCTAAAACATATTAGGTTTTTATAATGGAAAGAAGATGCAAGGAACAAACACTGGCATCAGAAAGAAATGAAACAATGGAGGCATGAAGGAGAGAAAATGCTGAAGGTGCAGCAGCTGCAACAACCTCAGCTGAACCATTAGTCTGTACTTGCTGAACTCTTCAATGAGAAAACATTTTAGCATAGATGTAGCACCACAGAACTGTGAGGCACTTGTGTCTAGTAACAAGATGTATTATGAAGATTTTATTTTCTGCACATCAAGTCAGCTTGGGGAAGGTTTTCTTCTCATGGCCACGCCCAGCCTCTCTGACAAAACTGATATCTAAGCATTTACCTGTAAGATTAAGTTGCAGTAATGGGAGAAGATGATAATTCTGCTAAATTTGAAGAACTTCTACCATATTTTACATCTGCTTCCACTTAGATTTTGACTTATGCGATACTGGTAAGCAGACAGACACCAAGCACAGTAGAACAACAGAGTGCACAACCAAGGCACCTTCTGCTTGGGAGAAGTGGTAAGCTTATATTCAGCTTACATTCAGCATCTATTTTGCATCATGTAAGCTTACAGTCAGCATATATTTTGGTCTTTCAAGTTAAGTGTTTTTCTTGGAGGCTGTGCTTCTCCTGCACTTCCTTTCATTAGGCATCTTTCAGCTCAACACTCTGGGGTGGGAGTTGCTGGGAAGGAGGGATTTTTTGCATGCATTTACTGCCTGCCCACATCAGCAAGATAGCAACAACCATCAAGGGTGTGCTTGCCCCGGGAAAGAGCTCATGTCCTATGGGCCAAAGCACAGACCCTCCCATTGTTAACACTGGAGCTCTCCTTCTGTGCTGGATCACCATGGAAAAGCTTCCTCCTAGAGGTGATGCAGCAGTGGCTTATCACCAGCAGGCAGAAAGGTGAAGAACTTCACCAGCCCAAGGGGCTTTTGCAAATATTAGGACCTTGGAGATGCTGACAGCTTAGTAGTCCTGAGCAAAGAACAAGGGAACTGCTTACTTCTTGGCCTCTGTTTTGTACTGCTTCTCCTGCAAGATCTGTCACAGTGCCAAAGTGCCGCTAGTGGCTCTTGTGTGTGCATTTTGGGGATCCAGCATCCACTGGTTTAAGCTGTCTGTCTGGTCCACATGTCCAAAATGGCTAAAATAATAATAATTTGTTGCTCCTTGGAGTTGTTGGGCACCTCCTCACCCAAGGTTAACAAATGCACTGTTGATTACTGGAGGGATATGTCACTTAGCTGAACATTTATTTCTCTGGTTTTCTTTACTCCAGGAGACACAAGTCCAGTCCTGGTACTTCATGCAAGTATTCTTCATCATCAAGCAGGGAGATAGAGAGTATTTCTTGTTTCCATACTACCCAAAAGCTTCAGAGCAACAGAAACCCTTCATCTTTTGTAGTAAACACAGGCCACCAGCCATGAACTATAATTTATTCTAATATAACAAACCAATTTGGGGAGCATCTGAAATACTATGAAGGAGTAGCAGGCTTTCAGTAGGCTACTCTGTTCTATGAGTACTACCTGTATGATATCCAGACACCAACTTTCATTCATTGCTGCAAAATACCCAGACCATCATGCAGTAAAAAAACCAAACCACAAGAGGCATGCAATACATTGCAGAATTTGTTTCACCTACAATACATTACCACAAATATATCTGTGGAAGTTGACTGGGAATCTCTATCAATGTTATCCCAAATAATATGTTTCAGGTCTGTGATTTGGAGAATAAGTTTAAGGGAAAGGAAATGCTTTTCATTCATTTTTCACTCCATTGCTGTAATTCACTCCAAATCTAAGGTAGCTACAAAAAACAGATCACTTTTGTACTTTGAAACAATGGGAAACAAACTCAGAAAAGTCTGCTTTTCTCTACCACTGACCTGGAATCTTTATAATAACATAAAAATCCTAAATAACTTTAAAGTTTATGTCTAAGAACTGTTTGTGTCAAGAGATATCCATGTCAAGCTTCACTTTGACATTGACACAATGCTGCCACCAGTTTTCCAGCTAGGTTTAAAACACTTAACAATGTTATTCCACTACTGACAGAGATCCAGTCCACTAAAGACTCAATGAATGTTGAATAGCAGGTTCAGTCTTCTTGTTAACTCCACTGGACCAATCCCTTTTTAAAAAGAAATGCAAGAGACAAAGGATTTTTTCATGGGGCTTCTGATCTTATTCTGAAGATTGAAGTCAAGCAAGCAGGAGTGATGGAAATCCAGGACCCAAATTGTTCAGCTTTTTTGACTCCTTGATTTTCACTTTGCATTCTTGGTTACAAGGGTTCGCAGCATATTAAGCTAATCCCAACTGTCAAATCACTGTTCTGCCTGTAATCCACAGTTACACGACTCATATGCCTGCATCTTGTCCTCATCTTGCACTCCCTGTTTTTTAACTTATATGTACATCATGTACTTCTATGCCCTCCTGCTGTTAACTAGCAGCATTATAATAGCATTATTTGAATTGCATTATTTGTTCTGCTTTATTCTTCTTTTTTTGATGCTCATTTTTTTGCATTGCTTAACATGAAGTGCCCAAAAATGCTGAGTAATATAGGCATTCTTCTTTAAAACGCTTTTTGCAGACAAGAAAGCTCATTAAATCATTACACTCACTCCTGTCTAAGTTGAGTCATATGAACATATCCTCGCAAGCTACAAACTGAAGTATATGATTTCCTGTATCATGATAAAATAACACATGAATCTAATAAATAAGAAGCAGTCTGTACTCTTACGTATTTTTACTGCCTCAGTTGAAATTAAACACTTCCCACACAAAGGAGAACTGGTTACACTAGCTTAAGAATAAACATTAGAAGGATGTTTACGTCTTGCAGAAAGTATGATTTTAGTGAGAAAGTCACTTAAAACGGAAACAGAGTGAGCAATAACCAACCAAAGAATTTGTGAGATGTGAAAGGCCTTAAAAACCCTTCACAAGCCCAGTGCTAGACTTACTGTTTCTCCAAAAGGTATTGGTCTTTTCTGGACAGCACACATCCTCATGAACCCCCCAGCTACATGACCCCAACTACATGAGTGGTGTGTGTAGAAGAAATAGCACTCTGTGTCATGATGATGGGATGCTCTGCTGCAAGTAGAAAGTCATGACTTCCCATTCCCCCTTTGTGAAGCAGGGTTGTGGGTACTGGCTGCCAGCAGGTGCTGGACATTATTCCTCACAAATAAGCTTCACCTTGATCTGAGAGGAAATGCAAATTATGTATATTTTAATAATACAGTATGTATTTTTATATACACTTTCCAGTATATGTATCCCAAGACTTTTTCACAGACATATTGTTACTGCAGCTGCTCTGTGCTTGCACATATGACGCAGTGTGACACTAATGAATATGCAAAATCCATGGCACAGTGGTTTTACATTCCTGTGGAATCAGCCTTAGAGCAGGTCTTGAAGTAATTTTCTATCCCCCTCATGGATCAGCTTAGTCTGCCCTCTGTCACCCTGTTGAGAAGGTTCAGGTTTTTTCACAGGGTTTTCCTGGACAGCATACAGTGGAATTTCAAATGACCATTGATTCCCCTGCAAACATTAACAGATGAACAATCCCCCTGTAATCCTCCCCCTTGATTCTCTCCTATGAGTGCGGAGGGAAAATGTAGTGCACAAACAGCAAGAAAAATACTTTCAGGATGAGTCCATTCTACTTCACTCCTCAGGATAATGTGCTTGACATCTCTCTTCTTCTTTCTCCTTCTACAGCCCTTTACCTTCTTAGCCTATTTTGATGAGCTCGGGATATGCCATGTTGTCATGGATGTAAATTTCAACTATACTAATGACCTCAACTTCTGCTGTCTAATATCTACAGTTCAGACATAATATTTTCTCATTTAAATAAAAGTACTTCTTTACTGTCTTTGGAATTGCCTTGGAAAGACAACAGGGAAGTTAAGCTTGTTAGCGAGGCTTTCACACAAATGTCACCTCAGCTCAGGAGAAAGCAGCTAACCTGTTGTTTGATAGATAAGTGGTCACAGAAGAAGAGAGCTCTGCTACTTTCAAATATTCAAATATTTGATTTCATATCTGCTGTTAAGAAAACAAAATAGCAAACCATAGGAGCAAAAGTTTTACACAGTCCTTCATCCTACACTTTGAAAACTAATTAAACAAAGAGGTTTCACTGCTGTCATTTCTGGTACCCATATAGCTGACATTAGCCACTGTCTGATGTGTTTTGCTGAATGGGATCAGGGCTCTTAGCATCTTGCAGAATTCAGCACTAGATTAAATATGTATTACAGTACATATTTCTGAAGCATACCCATGTACTCTTTCCATATACAGTATTAATTTATGAAGTAAAACATCAGATACCATATGAAATCTAAAAAATTTTCTTGCCTTATGTTACCACAAACATAAAAGAACAATACACATTCTCAGATCAGTTTCAATTAACATGAATCACAGGACAAAGACCAGTAGCATGAGGTAGCTCTTACATTCATGCTGATCTATATCTACCACATAGTAGTCATTTAGCATTTTCCAGGCTTAGGGTAGGTCTGCTTGTCTATATCCCCAAAGAAACATTCTCATTGACTTCTCCAAGAAATCTCACAAGAAACCTGCCATAAGGCAAATTGAGTTCATCAGATGCTAAGTTAATACCTCAACCCTTGGACTACTGGTCCTATTCCCTTTTCTCTGTAGTCTCAGCTGATACATTTGTAAAAGTCGCGTGGCCAAGTTTTACCAGCTTTTGCCAATTAAAAAAACTCTAAATTTACATAACCTAAATGGTAGAAGCAGCTCTGAAATTTGCCCTGTGAATAATAAAAGCACTTTCCTTATGAGCTTTAGAGCCATTTGTTTGTAACAAAACAAGGAAAAACACAAAATAGAGGACAAATGTCAACTCAGACTGCAATGGGAAACTGATAAAAGGAAATCACTCTTATACCCAAACGTTGCTTCTAAAAGCAGTAGGTGTTTGATCTGTTGGTGGCATCTGCTGTTGTATTTCAAAATGTTATTTGCACCAGTGAAATGAATGCAAAAGGATGCTCTCCCTCTTTGAACTCATTTTGGCTGTAGGAGGTGTAAAGGAATGGAGAATCTCTTGAGTATTGATCAAGTCATACACATGCATCTGGAGGGGGAACTTGGCCCCCTTTTCAGCTGCCTCATGAAAGAAATCTATAAAAGTCCATTAAACACAAAGACTTTATCTTGAACATAGACATCTAGGAGATGAATGCTGGGCATATTTGGCTATATGTGTGACTGCCTTTTACAGCCTTGCCTGGGCAGCTGCCATCAGCTCCATCCTTCATAGGTATAACTGTTCTTAGGCAAAGCTAAAGGAAGCTGTCCCTACCTGTGTATGTTTTCTTCTAGCTTTTTCACCTTCAGCTCATCCTCTTCTGACTGCTTCCTTCTGGCTTCTTCCTCTTCTGCAGAGCCAGCAGGAATTCCTTGTAGCAGCCATTTTTCCCGAAGAGCTTTTGACTGTAATGTAAAAAAATCCCATATCTTAGGTTTAAACTGAAAAAAAACTATCTGAAGATTGAGAAGAAGCTGTCTTTGCTTCTGAATATTAGTTTGTCCCCACTGAATTTTTGCTTAATGCTTCAGACAGTTGGTAACAGCCAATTAGCTGTTTACTCAGATGTCAGGCCTTTCACATTGAGGAGTGTCAGTTTTACAGTATACAGTTCATTTACCATCAGTGCTTTAATATTAAGTTATTTTTACTCCCTAATAAAATTAGCAAATTAGCAAGTCCTGCAAGAACTGACATTTTTGAACCAAAGTGGGGATTTCTTGTTAATAAGAAGGCATGTACTGGAATGACTAAAGTAATAAACTTTTTAAAGCTTCAAAAACAAAAGATCAATGTGATCCAAATGCAATGCTTTTCGTGGAGTATAAAATTAGTCTCCTATTAAATCAATCAAAGATATTGGTTTTCATTTACACAACAGATGTGTTTCTGTATATTTACTGGCAGACAGATAGATACATGTATACATAAACATGAGCACATACATCATCTCTTGGGCGTACATAAATCAGAACAAATGAGCAAAAGTCTTCCAGAAATCACACCAACACTGTTGCAAAAAGCATCAATATCTTTCACCCAACAGAATTATTCCTGGGAGTTTTGCTGTGCTTTCTACACTGAAAATGTCGCTGCAACCTCACCTGGTTCCTGCTCAATGCAGCTGCAGCTTATCTGACATAGCTCACCAGTGAAGGTGGACTGGTTGAAAGCCATGCTTTACACAACATACATGCCTGTGCTCCTTGTCTGGCCCAAATCCAACAGAGGAATGCAGCAGATAGGATGAGGAAGACCAGGAGCCCAAAGCTAAACAGGACTTTGCCCCTTGGCAAGAAGGAAATTGAGCTGGTGGAAAAAATGGTCAGCCAGGGGACCAACCAAACTTTCCCTTGCATTGATCAGTAAAAGGAGTCTTGGTTCTGAACTTGCAAAGTGCTTGGCAATGCTGGTTCAAGGAACCAGTTCCTCTTCTGCAAAGAGGAGTTAATCAGGAAATCATCGGTTCAAGGAAATTGGATTTCAGAAGCAGCCCAAACATGCCGTATGTGTCTTTTCAATGCCATGCTTGTTGCTGGAATAGAACCTGACTTGTGCAAACTGTGTATAAAGGGAAAACACCATCAACAGCAAGCTTCAAACCTTGCCCAAAATAGAAACATTTTTGACATGTCAGACAAGGCTTTCTTGCTAGTTTTTGAGTGTGTGTATATATATAGACATAGTAACTATGCACAAACTATTTTTGTCACTCCATGGCCTATTTGATGTCAGGCAATTATATTTTAGTAAGGCAGCAGACATAAAGCAACACAAAACGCACACGCAAATTATATTTTATAAATTACTCAAACTTTCACTGGCTTTAACTGCGCTGTGCATGAAAGGATGTCTAGGTGGATTTAAAGTGATTTATATGTGAATTAGGACTTCTGCATAACAGAAAAGGTCTCATGCTCTTGTCCCATGCAGTCATGTTCAACAGCTGGACCTGCTGATGCTGGAGACATGCTTTACCTAGCTGAACTCAGCTTTGCTTATGGCTTCCAAGCTGTTAATTGCCAAAACAGTACAAGTGGCTATCTCCAGCCACAGTTTGTGCAGTTTGCTACTCTTTGTCCTGGCACCACCATCTATTAGTGAAATTTTTGTCTTCAGTTGAGCTGATTACCAGCCAAAATTTTCATCATCTCATTCAGACTCACCATACTATAGAAATGTGCCCTCAGCAGAGGACTCTCAAGTCACCACATGTATGATGAAACAAAAGGAGTCAAAGATGGATTTACAGGTTTTGAGGGGCAAAACATTTAACAACTTGTGCTTTGGCCTTTGAAGTCTCAATAACACAGCTCAGTGGGTACCTGCTGGGCTAGATCCAGAGCAAAGCCTAGTGAAGGCTGACTGCTCTTTAAAAAGCTGCTGCCTTTTCTTTCAAATGTGGACCAGCTGCACGAGGAACTATGTTGCTGCATGTATCTTACTCAGCTGTAATCCAAAATCCTGAATGACACTCAGTTGGAAAAAAACCCCTAAGTTTCTAAAGACCAAACTCTAAAGATGAAGATAGTCTTCTCTGCTCTAAAGCTGGTTTAGGTATGGCTCCAGGCTCCAGCAAAATTAAATAAATAAATAAATAAATAAATAAATAAATAAATAAATAAATAAATAAATAAAACCTTTGACAAAATGCTGCTTGGACAGCACTGGCACTGAACACATCAAGTTAACAGTCAATCCTGTTCTACTCTAGGAGGACAGAAAATCGAGACTTTTCTCAATGTGCTTTTACAAAGTCTCCATGCTGGTACTCCCAGGAAGAAGCCAGTGCCTTAAATACCACTGCTGTACACTAAAAGTAAGGTATTTTGTACAGCCTTTGTTTTGATCTTTGTTTATATGAAACACTTAAGCTACAAAATCACATGGTTTCTTTCTCCCTAAAGCTTTTTTTTTTTTTTTTAACCTATTAATAGCATGAATTTAAAACTGGAAGGCATCAATGGGTTTTTTAAGAGACATATTTAGAGACAAGAATGCTATGATCTACTAAAAAACCTCCCTCTTGGGTGAAATGTCAGCATATTTTATCTGATACAGGAAACTAGAAGCTTTGATGTTTCTGGTTCTCCTTTTCAATATGAAAATTAAGGCATTTGTTAAATACTATACTGAGGAATTCATACAAGAAAACTGAGAATGGAAACATTTATAAATGCATTTCTTAAACTGCAGAGAGTCTATTTGCCAAGCTGCTGAGCCTGCGTGTATTTATGCACTCACTGCAGATGCAAGAGGCAGGCACACACCAGGGGATGTTGGTGACCTCTTGCTGTGCAGTAAGAAGCATTTTCTCCCCAGCCAGATAACTGGTGTAGGAGTGAAGCAGTGGGCAGGGATGGAACAGTCTCTCACCTGCTTTGAGCAAACATTTCTCAAGGAGGCATTTTCATCACAAAAATGTAGGGAAGGCCTTGGTACATACGATAATACCAAGGGTGGGTAGTGAGGAGTTGGTAGAGCTGTGCTGGGTGCTCAGGCACAACTCCTGCATATGAGACAGTCTAGAGAGGCAGCCCACATCAAAGCAACCCAGACAGATGCAAACCAGAGCCACATGCAGACTGGAAACAAAAGAGAGTTTGCTGCCATCTGTCCTCAATACCTATGAAATTTGGGTCATGCTTCTGTAAAAAATCTTACAAAATCTTATCCCAGGAAGAATAGGAGGCATTTCTCAAATGTGCTAAAAGAAGGTTTGCATGAGGATGGAACCCAAAAATACATACCTGTATGAGTTACCCCTGATCAATAATATTGTGCATTTGCACAACAAGGAGAATTAATGTTATATATGCAAAGAAAACCTTTTCTGTTAGTGCTGCATTTTGCTTTAATACTGCATCTAAAGTTTAAGTATCCGAGGACATTTTATTACAGCAAGTAAACCTTTTAGCATCCTTTTCATAAATCATTATTCCATGTCACCTCTCCACTCCCTGCTTTGTGGAAGTTAATTAGTTCTAACCATCAGTCTTGCTGATTTTGAAACAACTTCCATAAACTTTGTTCATATGACTAATAGATTTCAGTCCTACATACATTGTGATAGTGTCAGTGTCTTAACCTGAGGCCCAGACACATCTGCCAGACTTGTCATGACTTTTTATGACAAGAGAAAAGCCCCAGTCCTTGCTGTGCTGCTACCTTTTGAGGTAGTCCCTTAAACAAGCTTTGTGTGTTTTTTATACTTGCAGATGTTGAGGGGGCAATCAGTACTCTCTTTCCTGAAAGCAGTGCTTGCTGAAGTGGAGCACTCCTCTGTCTCCTGAGTTCGAGGAAGATGATAATCCTGAGAAGAAACAAAGGTCAAAAGTTGACCCAAGACAGCCTCCTCCAGTAAAATGTGCCTGCTCTTGTGAAACAATTCTGGATGTGGACTATTCCAGGTAATTACGGTCTTCTGTGCCCTAGAGAACAGCCACTAATGATCCCTGGTGTAGTTCCACTAAAATCAAAGTCACTTTTACTGAAATCTTTGCCAAATTGAAGTTCTGTCAAAAGTCTTTGCATTTTGAGAATTGAAGACCATGAGACATTAACATTTTAGAGCTGAAGTTATTTATTAATATGAAATTATTTTCTCCTTCTACCCATTCAGTATTTGTGCCATGGGAAAGCATGAAGGCGAAAGGTTGGTATCTCAAGTCTACACATAACCAGCCCATGCCTACTAAAAGAGTGCAATGAACATTTTTTGCCTGTCACATGTATGAGTCAGATGCTACCCCGCAAAACTCCCATTAGGATGCTAGCATAACTGGCTGCATTTCAGACTTATTCTCTGCATTTCAAAAAGTTACCTTGGTACAAACGGGTGAGCTTTTTAGGCAGATCTGGAACTCGGGAGGCAGCAATGATTTTGCTGCTTGGCAGCTACCTGGAGCCCCCTGTCACCCAGGGGAACAAGAAGGAAAGTCTCCCAGAGCAGCGAAGTCTGTTCTGTTTGTGCATGCTCCCAAGCATCTGCCTGGGTTGATACAATGAATTTGTAAAGGGACACAAGTGCAAGAATAACCACTGTCAAAAATGCTCTGGGATTCTTCCTTTGTTCTGTCAACCCTTTTTCCTTTCCAAACACTACATTTCTTGCTGTCATATTCTTGTGGTGCTTCCTGAGCCATCCCACCTGGCTCTAACCCAGCTAGTACATGCTACCCAGCATGTCTGGGTCTGGCCTGCTGATGCACAGCACTGCTGCCAGCATTAGCAAAGAGGTCACTGGGACATGAGGTATTGAGATTCTAGAAAGACTTGTTCCTTTGCCAGCAGGCCTTCCCTTGCCTTTCAAAAAAAATGGAAACAAAAAAGATTATTCACGTGGCTGTAGTGTGAGCAGGGGTGTTAATGTTAGACGCCCTTAACCATTTGTGCAAAAATATGCAAATGCAAGAGGGGCTATAGACACAAGCTGTATGACAGGTAAGTCCATCTGGAAATAAGCAGACTCCTGGAATGTATTCCTGAATAATGCTGTAGTATTTAGTTTTCCATTAGGCAAATGAAACAATCTGCCTCTGCTCAGACTGAAGCAGAGAGTTTTCCTATGTGGGTTCTCAGTGTGAGAGAGTCTGCTCGCAGAACAAAGGAGAGGTGTGGTTCTCAGCCAACCCAAGAGATTCTATTCAGCTCTGCTGCAAGATGTGGCCTTGTATGGTAGGACTGTCCCTAGACTAGTGCCAAATGACTGCAGAAACCAGTGAAGGAAGACTGAGATATCTGGCATGATTTGTGTCCACTTTGGGAAGGTGTGCATCTCAGCTGGGTGCCCACATGACAAGGTACATCTTCAGTGTGAGCCACATGCAACCGGAGCTGCAGATGCAAGGAGATGGCATGGGTATGATGATAGCTCTATACGGTTTCTTCTTGAAGGTGTCATGCTTTGTCTGTTTGAAAACCTCACAGGAACAGAAATTGCAGCTGTACGGACAGAGGTCCAGTTAGGAATGATTTTTGGAGAAAAAAAAGCAACAATTGGTTTATGTCCTCAGAGAAAGCTTCCCATTCATTAGCAAAATCACCAGTGTAAACATTCCGAGTACATTGCTTTTAAATTGTTCAGGTCCCATTTATTTAGCCTTGTAAATCAAGAAGATAGTTGTTTCCAGTCAAAGGTGAAGAAGACAAACTAAAACCCAAGCTCTTTTAGCTTCAAGGAAACCTACCACACCAAGAGACATTGTCGAGACTCCACAAGAGCAGACACAAAGTTTGTATCTCTGTCATTCAGATCATTCATCAGCTGCAGAGCACTGGTCTGTACAACTTAGTTTCACTGACAGGGATCGCAGGTATGACCCAATAAAAGGTGTTTCTAACAGTCATTAAAGACTTGAGATGACATTGAGATGAAATGTAATGAACAATAAGATGACAGTCAAGCACAACTTCCTTTCTACATATATTTTCTAAACTTCCACTCTATCAGAAAGTTTTGCTTGAAGTAACAGGAAGATACCTCTTCTGGAGAGTTTTATGTTGGTGAGTTAGGGTTTATTTTTCTTTATCTCTCTTTAGGAAGTCTATTTAAAATTTCAGACTTTTTCATTGCTGGATGACAATGATGGCTCTGTTCAATTGTTTAATATTTCACTTGTGGCAAGGTTAAGCACCATAATGAGAATAAACTATAAACAAGTGCCAGCGGCTGCTGCAGAGGTGAGGAGACGGATGAGGCGGGCTATCCTGGCAGGCAGAGACCATCAGAGACACAGCTTGCAAAAGGGGATGCTACAATGAGGTCCCACATGGCCCAACTTCGGAGCAAGTCTCCTGGGGATGAGGCATGGGATTCTGTCCTGGTCAAGAATGCAAATGTATTGGGATAAAGATATACATGGGATAAATCTGCTCCTGTTGGCACATAAATTACTTTTTAACTCCATGAGAACATGTCTAATTCCTAGGGAATTTTGGAGCTGGAATAAAAAATAGTTGCAAGCTAGCTGAAGTTTCTGGCCTTCATGCAATTGGACTGAAGACTGAATAAGACCCCTCTTAAAACCACATACATGAAAAGAGTGACCACAGTTTCACTCCATGTTTACAAAAGAAGTGTATTTGTAAGAGAAGCAAAAACTAATAAAAAGACAAATCTTTTGTGAATAATTAACAATCTGAGATTTCAAAAATTGTCAAACCTCTCCCCTCAAAACAAATAAGCTTTGTAAATTATCACTACTACTGAGCCACTGACTTGTTTTTCACTATTATCTCCCTGAAGAATAATTTCCTCTCTATGTTCAATCTCTCTTTGGCTTCAGTTTATCACTCCTTCCCACATACACATATCAGTCAAAAGAGGCAATAAGAAAAGTTATATTTCAGGAATTCCTTTCTTGTCTAGTCTTAAAATTCTTAAATGCATTATTTTAAAAAGTTGGATTCAAGTGACATGAATTTGTCTTTGAACATGTTTCAGGCCATCAGGAGAAGCTGAAGCTTTCTGAACTTTCTGAAGCTTTCTGAAGCTAAACTTTCTGAAGCTATGTTGACACAGGCTGGCTAAAACAAAATATGCTGGAGTAGCCATGAGGTGCTCAAAGGACCTGGTTACTGCTTGAAACCTCACTGATAATTTTGATGAGTTTCAAGAAGTCCTGCCTGTATGGTATGTTTATTTACATGACCATCCCAGGATATCTCTGTCCTAGTTCAAATCACAACTCACACATAATATTTTTCCTGAATAAAAGCACAGCTTGTAGAGGGGTTACACCAGAATAATTACAGCTCTGTTTCAATTGCAAACAGGTAAGGAACATTAGCTAGAGGACTAAAGCTCTCATCTCTCTGTGGTAAACAATTTGTGTAGCTGGCCTGGATAAAAAATTTTATTATCTTATTCTATTTTATTTTCTTTTTACTAAAAGGTTTTAACTGGGGATAGTTTCTTTATTTATGATCCAGAGGAGAGCCTGTCAATTCTCAGTTTAAAACCTGGTGGGAGACAAACTTCTCAGGATGGTGAGCATCAGCCCAAAGGTGCTAATACACAGAATGGGACAAAGAGGGGTCCCCTGTGCTCTCAAAATGGAAATTTCTCTCTGGATTATTTCTTAACTGCTGATGAGACTGTCTAGAGCCAGTTAAAAGTGAATTTATGTTCACAAGCCCTGTTCCTCATGGGGTCTTCAATACCTTTTGGAGGGACAGCAGCAGAGCATAAGCAATCCAGGAGGTTCCTGGAATGCCATAATTATAACTTCCTTCTTCAAGTGATAGAGGAGCTAATGAGAAGATGTACTATGCTGGATCTTGTGCTCACCAACAAGGAGGGACTGGTGGGGAATGTGAAGCTCAAGGGCAGCCTGGACTGCAAGGACCATGAAATGGAGTTTGAGATCCTTAGGGCAGCAAGGAAGGTGCACAGAAAGCTCACTACCCTGGACTTCAGGAAGGCAGATTCTGGCCTCCTCAGAGATCTGCTTGGTCAAGTACTGTGGGATAACACCCTGGAGGGAAGAGGTGCCCAGGAAAGCTGGTTGGTATTCAAGGACCTTCTCCAAGGTCAGAAGTGATTATCCCAACAAAGATGGAGTAAGGCAAATATGCCAGGAGGCCTGTGTAGATGAACAGGGATCTCCTGGACAAACTCAGACATGAAAAGAAAGCCTACAGAGAGTGAAAGCAAGGACAAGTGGTGAAAGCATTTCCTCCGGGTGAGGAATACAAAGGAATTGTTCAAGCAGCCAGGGGTCAGGTCAAGAAAGCTAGAGCCCTGACGGGATTAAATACAGCCAGAGACATCAAAGGCAACAAAAAAGGCTTCTAGACATATGTTGGATATAAAATGAAGACTAGGGAAAATGTTCAGTCTCTCCAGAAAGAAAAAGGAGACCTGGGATATGGAGAAGGCTGAGGTACTTAATGAATTTTTGCCTCAGCTTTCACCAGCAAGTGCTCCAAACGCACTGCCTGAGATGGAGAAGGCAAAAGGCAGTGACAGAGAGAATGTGGAACCACTCACTGTAGTCGAACATCAAGTTCAAGACCATCTAAGGAATCTGAGACCTGATGAGGGAACTGGTAGAATAAGAGGCTAAGCTGTTATTCAGTTAATTTGAGAAATTATGGCAGACTGGTTGTTTCCTGCGACTGGAAAAGTGGGAACATATCCCCAGCTTTTAAAATGAAAAAAAAGGAATACATGTGCATTGATAGGCCAGTCAGTCCCATCTACCTCAGTGCTTGGCAAGATCGTGGAAGAGGATCCTCCTGGAAACTATGCTAAGCCACACGAAAAACAAGGAGGTGATTGGTGACAGTGAACACAGCTTCATTAAGGGCAAATCATATCCAACAGATTTGGTGGCCTTCTGTGATAGAGCCATAAATCACTGGTGGATAAGGGAAGAGCAACAGATGTCATCTTCCTGGGCTTGTGGAAGGCATTTAACACTGCTCTGCATGATATCCTTGTCTCTGAACTACATTTTGGAGAATATTGCACTGACGCGTAGGGAATGGAGACCATAAGACACCATCAGACATTTTTTGTGTGCTTGGCTGAGGTGCCATCTGGCTTAAGGATTAATTTACCTGAAAATCATAAAGGGATTCACTGTAAAGAAATAACAAGGATCCTTCATTTGCAAAAGTTATCTCTTTTTTTCCCACAATGTTGTACACACATTGAGAGACAGACATACCTATTTATACTTTCTGACAGTAATTCTTTTAAGAATAGATTAAATTGGGGACAGCGATATAACTTGAACTATGAAATTAGAATTTATTTATAGATGAGATGATTTTAGCTACAACCATACCTTAACAAAATCTCTGTAACAATGTAAAAAGGCTTGCCTTTTCTTGAGAGTAAAGATGTAATTATGTTACAGACTGTGCTCATGAACTGTAGTCTTTAAGAAGCAGATGTTAAAAGAAATAGGTCCTTAATATTTATAACACTCCAGAACTAATATAACTGTGAAAATGGATTTATTGTGATTGTAATAGTTAAAGTAACAGCACTGAACTAATTTTTCATTCCATTAGGAGATTTTGTTTTGTTTATTTTATTACCATTGGCCACCAAACAGAACCACAGTAAACAATTATAGAAATTCTATTCAATTAACTACAGAGGCAGTCAGATTTTGGAAGAAATACTGCAACCCTGGAGTTAATTTGAAATAAATCTCTGTTTATTTGTAAACATCTCTGTTAAAACCGGCCTGCCCAACTGCTGTCTAGCTGAACAAGTTCTTTAAAGAAGCTGTTGCTTGCAGGTTGTATTTTCAGTTCAATTAACAAATCAAAATACATTTCAGTCTTTCTCCAGAAACCAAATAACTTTGATGGATACTGTATAAAGTACGTTTGGTATAAGGTGAATTTTTACTTGAATTTTTTCTCCAATTTTAAACTATGGAAGCTGGTAACACCTCCAGTTCCCATGGACAAGGAAACGCCATTTGTAGGCATATGGCCAAGAAACTGCTGAGGCATTAAGTTTAAATGCTATCTATTGTTAAACAACAACAACAAAATCATAACTCTATCTGCTGTTGGACAATAAAATTGACATTGTGTTATATGGAACAAGAAGTATTATTTTCATATTAAGGACTGGAGGAGGTATGCTGTTAGGGAACCTGTCGTAAATTGCCTCTTATTAGAGCAAAAGACCATGTTCAATCTCAAAAAACAGGGCTTCAAAACATCTCTATACCTGTTCCAACAGGTATATAGGTCTAGGGCCTTTCCAACACAGGCATATGATTGCAATGTAGACAAATACACCTCCTGCCTTTGACAGAGGGCCCCAGTGGCCCCAAGGTACTCAGTCTGTGCCCACCAGTGTCCTTACTTTGCAATGATTCACAGAAGAGAGGACATGGTTTCATTGACAGCAAAAGGGAATTCAGCTTTTAGAGCCTATACTACTCTAGACTCTCTTCTACTCCAGATTTTCACATTTGAAGGGATTCACTTGATTAATGCTGAATCTCACATAGATCATTAATAACTGGGCTACACTTTTGTTCTGATGTCCTCAGCACGGGCCTCATTCTCAGGAGCATTTGTAAAATGTGTTGCCAAAGACTTGCTCACATTTGGTACTGACTTTTACTATGTCTAGTGTTTGCTGGGTTGCTCTGCCTAAAGCAGTGGGACAGCACCTGCTGCTGCCTTATTTTCAGCCAGATACGTAACAAGGGAAAAACGATTGAACTGGTAGCAAAGTCATTTTGTCAGGGGTCTAATTGGCAACACCAACTTGAAAACCGTAGGTAATCAGCATAAACATTTGCAATAAATTATTTCTATTACATAATTTTCCTATTTGAATAAAATTTTCTGAAATTAACAGAAACCCTGTAGCTTGCAGAACCTTTATTAAGTAACCAAACATGCTATTTTACACAGTGCATTTTAAAAAGAAAATTATTCTGACATTGCACAAAAATGAAGCAAAGCCATTGAATACTGGCATGAATGTCTTTATGTGAATTCAAGCTGTTATGCTTGTGGGATCAACCCAGATACTGCAGACACAGGATTAACCCAGATTTCATTTCCAAAGGTTTCTACACAGCAGATTTTAATGAACACTGATATGAAATCCTTACACTCTAAAAAGCCTCACAGCATTTCGAGTAAATACAGGGAAAGCCCGATCTTTTAACCTGGATGTATGCCTTGCATAGAATTAGATGAAATCCACATAATTCAGGAAATGAATCGTGTTCTACTTAGTACTCTGATGGAAAATAGAAGCACTTATTTGGGTCTGGTGTGTCAGACTAGGGAGCCATATCAGACCAAGGGATTATATTCACATCAGACTTGGAGCCCCTGACTTGGAGAGGCTCAGCAGGGTGTGGTGAGGGAGAGCACTGGGTAGGTGGCAGGGGGATACACAGTTTTGCAAGTGAGTGAATCAAACTGGCAGGCGAAATAAAATGTTGGTCAGCACTTCACTAAGCAACCAGAACACTGAATGATGTATGAAACAAAAATGCAGTTTTCTTCATCTGTCTCCAAAGAGAAACAAAAAGACTACCAGCCAGTGCCTCTACTTCCATTTTAAAACCTTTTTATTATTTTAATTTTAGGAAGGTTTTAGCAGCAATGAGGATGAACTCTGCTACCCCAGTTAGACCTCTGGTATCACCTCATTCAGGTCTCCCAGCAGACTTGGTGGTACAGCAGCTCATAGAGCAGCAGCCACCATGACCACTCCTGTAAAAGCAGCACAATTTTCCTCTGGTGACAAGTGATGAAACTGAATGGAGAGGTAGGGATGATTTTATCATATCCTGATGCCCATCCTTGCACACAGCATTACAGACCTTAAGTCTGGCTGTGATTTTAACTGAGAAAGCTGCCATTTTAAATGTCCCTGTCATTTAATTTCTGTGGCCTGATCTTCCATTAACTTCCTGTATGATTACTGCTCTTGCTCCTGCCTGTGAATTAAAAAATAAAGGGACACAGTTATTTTTCATGTGTGTCTCTGAAAAAAATCCATGCAGCCAAACTGGAACTCTGCTAGTGGCAATCAACATAGCAGGGCTGAAGTCAAAGCCAGTCTACATCAGCTGAGGGGTTGATCCCACTTCAGCACCTCGAGGGGTTTTACTTTTCCTATGGATGATGATAACATACATTTTAGCAACAGCTATATCCAAGTAAAACAGATGAAGCAGAAAATTGACAGAATTGTCTATCCAAAAGGTTCTGCTTAAAGAATTTCACAAAGAATCATAATGCAGGTAGCTTGGAAACAGTTAACAAGCTAAAAGGAATCATCAGCTTGATAGCAAAAAGGAGAAAAACAAGCATCATGAAGGTACTGCTGCAGCACCCTATAGTTATCAGAAGAAATTCTCCATTTGCCTGCACTCAGTGGAAGCCTGAACAAAATAGCAATTCCTGTTGACCCACAGAAATTCAATCACATCTTTGACTGGAAACACCAATGTTTGATATCCACACACTGGTGGTAAACTTGATTAGGGTATTTGTGCAGCCAGTTACTTGGTCTTAACTGCATTGTGTTTATCAGAAAAGGAGGAATAATTTGCAGAATGTGACTGCAGTGTGTTGGAGAGGCAGGAGAAAGCTCCTGCCTGTAGCATAACTTGCAGTGTGGTCTACAAGTTCATGTGTGGGCAGATATTCTGCACATCATCTCCCAATGCAGGTGTACTGTTCAAACACACACACACTCACACACACACACACTTATTCCACAAACAACCTAAATATCTTAATTTTAAAAACACAGCTCAGTCCACCTGCTGTGAGGATAAACTGTCCAATTCTAATCATCTTTCTCAAATATTTTAATCACTGAAATTCCTCAGGCTCCCCTAATGAACTAATATAACAAGATCTGACCCACAAATGCTCACCAGTTACAAAAAGATCACGTGTGGTTTTGTCCTTATCTTTGCTATGCACAAATATGCTACTGACAGGAGGAATAAGCAATAGAAACAGCAAGGATAGCTTTCAAATGATGCTATCTGCAGCTGTCATGGAGACCAACAGGGATTGGGATCGCTCGGCACCCTGTTAAATATCAAGGCACCTCTTCATGTAGATACACACATATGCACCAACACCTTCTCCGCATGTACATACATGCCCATTTTATTATGCCATGCATGCCTAATAACTTCACCCTGCAATGAAATCTGTACACACATACACAGATGCATGCTAACTAACACTCCTTCTGCACCGCACACACAAAAAATCTAATGACAGGCACCAGAGAAATCCAACGCAGCTCTGCAGGCAGAAAGTGCTGGCTGAAGCCATGCAGTGCACACCCAAGCCACAGCAATTGGTGTCTTATCATTATGTATAATAAATAACAGCATTTAATAATAACAGCACTGCTGTGCTCCCTGCACTCGCACCCTCCTGACTCCATGCTCATAAACCGTTTAAACAACATGGTCCTGTGCATGAAACACACGGAATGAAAAGCAGGCAGGACATGATCACTGTAAGAGATAGGCTCCGGCAGTGAAAGCTGCTTCATGTCAGAGTGGGCTTTTCCCAGCTTTCAGGCATGTGATCCGCATGTCTAATAATGAACAGATTTAGTCAATCCATCATTTCTGGCATCAGTCCCTTACCTTGAAATGCTGCAGCTGAAGTATCTGGTCCTCAAGCTGTTGTCTCTTGCCTTCTATTTCTGTCTGCCTTTTCCTTTTCTCCTTGGAAAAATAATTTTGAGAGAGAGAGAGAGAGAGGGAGAGAGGGGGGAAGAGAGAGAGAGATCTCGTCAGAGAAATGGAGGCTTTAAGGGTAGCAGATTCGTAACAGCATGTAAGCAGTCAAACACATCTGTACAGATGTCACCAGCCCCATTTCACCTGCTCCTCTGCCTGCTGGTATGCAAAGAGCAGCGTTCCGAGAAGATGCCAGCCCCAGACTGACTGGTTACTTGCCAGTAGGAGAAATTCTCCTTGCTTGCTCCCAGCAGCCGGAGCAGCAACAGAGTGCACAGTCCCAGAGGAGGGGAGAAAACAGGCATAACAGCTGAGAGAGAAGTTAAAGGGACAAAGATGTGATTTTGCATTTGAGATGCTGGGGCCAAAACCATGGATAGTGTGGTGCAATTGTGTGACAACAAGGTGTCACAAAAGCAGGGGGTGGCATAATGGAGGAAGAGAGCAGTCTGCTGACCTCTGTTTTTCCCATCAGGGCTGGTGGTAAAGCTTTTCCTCTGCTCAACGGGGGGAAGATGTTTCAGACAGATTGTATAGGATTTACATACAGAGTAAATGGGATTGGTAACCTCCAGCTGGCTGTGTTTAACATTCAGGTCACCAGCACGTGCCAGCAGCTGGCCCTTATCAGGTCCCTGAAGCTGGAGTGACCAAGTGGTGCCAAGGAGAGCACAGTCCTTTCCACAGCCGAGTTGTTACAGCTCCATTCATTGCCACTCACTCGCCTGTGCCCAGGCTGCTCCCTTCAGCAGGCAGCAGACTCTCTCAGGTGTTGCAGAAGGAGAACGACCTGCTTTGTCCCCCTTAACACCTTCCTCTTAAGAAGGTAAACTGTTTGCCTTTGTCAGCCTTCTGCACATTCTGGGGAGCATTTCTCCTCATTCGTCCATCCATCCATCCATCCATCCATCCATCCATCCATCCATCCATCCATCCATCCATCCCTATCCTGGACCAGGTTCCCTCTCCTGAAGGTCTTTTCTTATTTCAGATTTTGTGGCCAAGACAGAAATACTCCATAATAAATGAAGGCAGTTAGCCTCTATTTTTACTGGAGAAGTGTTTTTTATTTCTCATCTGCAAACCCCCCCTTTTTTTTTTTTTGGTAATTTAAATTTTTCAGTAGCTGTAAGGTTTGGTTTGAAGGCATTTGGGGATTCCTTAAATCCATGAAGTAGTTTTTCTTACTTTTATCTAGGTGCCCTACTGATGCTTTGGGAATACTCTGCTTTCGAGGGATTTCAAACCTTCATGCCTCATCCCAAAGTAATATATGATAAGATTCTGCCTATGCAGAAATTAACCATCCTTATGTTGGACATCAAACAAGGCATTTTGAGGGGAAAACATTACATTTACAAGGAAGATCAGGAAACTTAAAAAAAATATAATTTGGTAATGTCAAGCTCACTAAAAGCACAACAAAACATGGAGGTAGAAAACTGCTCAGGCCACTTATGCTGAAGAGTTAGACATTAGAATGGTGATATCAGGAAAGGCTGGAGTAATGAACCCAGAAGAAGCAAGGCAGTTAAATGTTGCATATGCCAAGCAGCACTGTAAAATTTTGCACACGCTTACATGGTGATTATTCATGTATATCTACATTACCATACACAGTCCCCATTGTCCAAAATATGTAAGACTACTGCTGAAAAAATATATCCTCATAGAACAGAATCCAAAATTATGGAATTGTCTGGGCTGGAAGGGACCTTAAAGATCATCTTGTTCCAACAAACCTGTCAAGGGCAGGGTCACCTTTCACCAGACCAGGTTGCCCCATCCAGCCCAACCTTGAACACTCCCAGAGCATCCAAAACTTTCAGGCAACCTGTTCTAGTACCTCATCACCCTCACAGTACATAATTTCTTCCTAACATCTAATCTAAAGCTACTTTTTATTTCAGTTTGAAGCCATTCCCCCTTGTCCAGTCTCTACATGCTCCTGTCAAAAGTCCCTCTCCATGGTTCTTACAGGTTCTCTTCAGGTACTGGTAGGCTGCTACCAGGTCACCCCTTCTCTTTTGCAGGCTGAGCAATCTCAACTCTCAACCTTTTCTCCTAGGAGAGGTGGTCCATCCCTCTAATCATCATGCTGGCCCTCCTCTAGCTCCCAAAGGTCTGCTGAAATTGTTTTAGAGTAGGAAAATCAGCATTTTCAGTAACCAGAATATCACAAACTTGGCATCTCACTGGTTTCCGCACACAGAAGACAGTTTTCTTTTATGCATATACAGGCATACAGTGTGCACCTTTAAAAATCCTTCTGATACAGAACTGTGAACTGCAGATCATCACTCCTATCCTCCAATCTGCATTAGCCCTTTAAATTTTTTAAATGAATAGGGTATTAGATGGTTCAAGCCCCAGTATTATTCAGGGACATCTCTTGTCTTTTTTCATTCTGTACACCATACATGGAGTCTGAAAAACAGAACTTGTTTTTCTGTTTTTTCTCCAAATAGCTGATCAGCCATGGACCAGAACAAAGTAATTCTAAAAGCTGTTCCAGTTAATGACCTAATATTCTTGGAATAAGGACAATTCTGCCCTTTTGTGTCAGGCTGGCCAGATGAAAAAGATTGTATTTCATATATGTAGGCATTAACACCCCACGTTTGACAATCCATAGACCAGTATAAGGTACTTTACACTGCAAAGTTATCTAGATTTATAAGTGCATCTATATATAAGCGCATATGTTTATATATAAATGTGTACACACACACACATATATATGTTTGTGTATATATACACATACATATGTATGTATTCTACCATCCACAAAACCCTTGTCACTAAAACATGTGATGGAAACCACCACTATACATCCTTTGGTTGGTTGTGTCATGCTGTATAATGGATGTGACAAGAAGGATTTATAAAAGATAAATGAAAACTCCTTTTCTTTCTGAGAAAGGGAAAGCACTTAGAGTATTTTCCCTGTAGGCAGCAACACAGCAGGCACTAAAATACTTGAACTACTTACTAACTAGTGGATTTCTGTGGAGTTAAATTGGAATATTGCTCACGTTTTCCATTTCACTGGCATTCAGACAGCCTCAGTGTGTATGCCTTTACCCTCTGATTTCGTACAAGCTATGGCTGCGGAATACAATAACAAAAGTACTTTTTTTTTCTTCTTTCCTAAAGACTGTGCAAATCAGCCATCAGGACACTCCACCTTCAGGTCACTATATCACATTCCATTTAGGTTTATCCCTGTCACTGAGGTTTGGGACTATACGTGTACCTTGTTTATGTAAGCAGGTTCTGGAAAAGCAGAAGACTGGACTGGATGACAAAAATCCTACCAAAACCATCCTGGCAAGGATTTTAGACATCATCCCATCCTCCACTTAAACAGACTTCTGATTCAGCAATTTACTGAAACTGTGGGATTTGAAGCAAATGCTCAACTTGAGCATTCATTAAGGCACTGTTCTGTGAGTAAGCCAGTAAATGTTCCTCATTACTTTGTTCATCTACTCACAGATAACTTTTTTCCCCAAGTATTCCTGCTAAACTACACATTTCTAAGGGTCCTGGCACCAAGAAAATAAAGTTCTTGCTTTAAGCAAAGACGTTTATTCCAGAAATGGGATTGAACAGAGGTGGAAAAGACCAGAACTGGTTTTATTGTGATTGTGGCATGTTTAAAGGAAAACTTTAGTGTTTTTGTGAGGTGTATCATCTGTACCACTTTTGTAAGAATACAGACAGTTACGCTTCCAAAATGGTAGAGGAGTACCATTTGGGAGGTAATTTCAGGACACTCTGAATATTTGAAATATTAATGAGCAAAACAGAATTTAATCTTTGCAACTGTCCCTTCATCAAGTTACAAGGAAAACAGGAAATACTGCTTTTTAAAAAAATTCAGATCTAGAGGATGGGAAAAGAACATAGGTCAAATGGGAAGGTGACTCATGTTGTGGAAAAATGAGATTTGTATTCAGGCGCTCATATGTGGATGTGCAATATGTAAACCATAAGTTTATTCCCAAGTACTAGGTTTTGGAAAGGATGGAATTCTCAGCATTAAAACAATGCCTTCCTGTCACAGTGGAATCACCAAAAACTGATGCCTAAGAGGCTACCTGGAACAGAGGTTTGACAGTGTTAAAGGAGTAAAGTAGGTATTTATTAAAAGGCCTTCAAAAGATACACCTTGGACATACAAGAGCCAGCCATGGCTCTATCCAAGCTGGATGACTGCTCATGAGTTTTCACACTTTTATAAGTTTTGGTCCATTTACATATTGGGGTTAATTATCCAATTACAGCTTCAGATTATGAAGTCCCATCCTCCCAGACTGCTCTCCTCAATTTGCTGTTGTTTATACTTTTTGGGCCTTGACCTGCAATGGTGTCCTTGGTGCTTGGGCTGGAAAAGGATTGTTTTGTCTAACTAAACTGTGAGGAGAACTTGCTGACACTTCAGATGAAGTTCAGAGTCACACACCAATGCAATACAGAATCTGAAGAATATGAAAGCTAAAAGTTAGTCAGTGCCATCTTCCTATTGCTAAAAACCAAATATATCAGATATACTCAGTAAGAACCCTTGTGCTTGGAAGAACAAGGGGCTCTGGCAGGATCGAATAGAGATCTGTAAATCATGGAAATAGCCAGCTCTGCTCTACTGCTCACTCTGCCTTCTACACTAAGGAAAAAAAAGGCCATCAAGTGAAACAGGATGGGCATGTTTGAAGCCAATGCAATGGTCTGCTGAGGAAATTCATGCCTCAGGCTGCTATGGGTTCTAGAACATGATGGATGTCCCAGGTGAGCCTGGAGACAGTCAAAGAGAAGGAATACTGTGAGGATGGGTACTATTGCTAAGTTTGTGTATGCTTTTGTCTTTCTTTCATGGTTAATTTTAACAACTACAATAACTTTTTGTCTGAATAGCGTGTTACATTGAACAAAACAACTTACAGTTTAGTATCACATTTGTCAAACTGTTCCAGTCAAAACAGCTCCAACAACCACAATCCACTGCCACCAATTACAAAAAACTCAAGCCCAAAGCAAGTATAAGATCTTGAAGAAAACAAGTTATACCAAAACTAATCTCTATGATACTGCATTCACAGAATACTTCATTTTTTCCATTACAAAATCACTTTTGTTCTTGTTTAGAAATCTGCCTGCAGAGTGTTGGAAGTGATACAGAGATTACTCAGCCTACCAAGCCATAACTATCTGTGGAGAAACATGCATCTCTACCAGTCCTTGGGGCAGAAAAGAGCTGGTAAACCCCTTTGATCTACTTGCACTGGCAGAAGCATCTGATTTCTTTGCTTTAAAGCCAGCTCAAACTGTGGAGAAAGCACACCATGAAGCAGCACAGAAGTTAAGCACTATTTCATTGACCTCACTGTGAAAATACATGCCTAAAATTGATGTCAGGATAAGGCATATGGTACAAATATCCAGAAGAACGTGCTGGGATAAAAAAAACCATCCCCAACTCAACAGAAAATCCAACAGGGGTCATGTGAACCTTGAGTAGAATGGTGGAACATCACTGGAGGAGTTACCATGAGTAATTTCAGACGTTTCCCATTAAAATATGCATGCCAAGCAAGTGTCCATCTTGACACAGAGGTTGTGGCAATGCAAATGTTGTAACAATGTCTGTTGTGACAATGCAAAATAAATGCACACAAAAATGGCACAAGTGGTGGAAAGCTATAGTCTGCTTCAAAGCAAGGAAAACAGTTACAAAAAATTGTCATCAAAGAATTACATTAACTTATTTAGCAAGTGATTATTTTCTCTACTCTGCCCAGTTGGCAGGTATTGTTTTTAAAACTCACATATTTTTAGGTCAGGAAATGAGGAAAAAAAACCCCAGAAAGCCAGCAAAAGAGCTCCAGATCTCTCACTTTTCTTTTGCCAGTTTGGAGAAATCCAGAATTTTGGAAAAACACTCTGGGTTCTAAAAAATTTCAGCTGTCAGTTCTCATAATTCCAAGATTATGAGAATTTTCCTCAGAGAAACTGAAACTTTCACCAGAGTGGTGGTTTAAATGACCATTTTCATTGTGGTAACTACATATCTCTCCTAAGTGAAATCAAATCTGTGTATTTGTTTCCTCTTTGGGTGTTCAGCATCAGTGGTTCATAGGAAACAAAAGATTAAGAGACACAGAATGCTCCTCTCCTCTCCTCTCCTCTCCTCTCCTCTCCTCTCCTCTCCTCTCCTCTCCTCTCCTCTCCTCTCCTCTCCTCTCCTCTCCTCTCCTCTCCTCTCCTCTCCTCTCCTCTCCTCTCCTCTCCTCTCCTCTCCTCTCCTCTCCTCTCCTCTCCTCTCCTCTCCTCTCCTCTCCTCTCCTCTCCTCTCCTCTCCTCTCCTCTCCTCTCCTCTCCTCTCCTCTCCTCTCCTCTCCTCTCCTCTCCTCCCCTCTCCTCTCCTCTCCCCTACCCTCCCCTCCCCTCTCCCCTCCCCTCCCCTCCCCTCCCCTCCCCTCCCCTCCCCTCCCCTCCCCTCCCCTCTCCTCTCCTCTCCCCTACCCTCCCCTCCCCTCTCCCCTCCCCTCCCCTCCCCTCCCCTCCCCTCCCCTCCCCTCCCCTCCCCTCCCCTCCCCTCCCCTCCCCTCCCCTCCCCTCCCCTCCCCTCCCCTCCCCTCCCCTCTCCTCTCGTCACCACCACCACCCTTTCTTCATTCATGCCAGGTCACCTCCTTATTTTAGCCATGTGTGTGAAAGCAGGAAACTCTCCTGAGACCAACCACCCTTACCAGCTGCAATGACAGAGCCTGGTATTGGCAGCACTTTGCAGACTCCAGTTCTGCTGGAGTGAACAGCAGACCACACAAATCATAGCACCAGGTGAGGCAGGATGCAGAACTGAAGCAGAGACACTGTTACATCAGGATAAACACACCTTGAAGGAGGGAGGCAAGATGCTTGCTCCATTTGGATTGTCAATGTCCACCTACTTGCTGCCAGCTGTCCTGCATGACTATGCTTGGTGAAAATCCTGCTTTTACGGGTAGCCATGCACACTCTGTAATGACAAGCTGGGGGCTTGTCTGGTCTCCTGTTTTGAGCTCTGGGAAAAAAACATGCTTTTTCTGATTATGGCAAATGACTCTTACAGCAGCTCTTTTCCTATTGTGCTCCAAGCAGAACCAAGTCTATTCTTGTCTTGAGATCCATTTTTTCTCTGCAATCATACCATTAACAAGAAGTAAATGCAAGCTACTGGCTTTACTCCCTTAGGCATTTTCCTGCAAAGCCCTCTCTGCCCCAGTTCCCTGAAATCCCATGGCCACCTCACTAAGCTTTGTTTCACTTGAAACATGAGCCAGGGACAGCCTCCCTGCACAAGTATACTAGAATATAGCTTCTGAACTTAAAGAGAACTGCACTCTCTGCTTCTATGCAGCATCTAAGAGACTGACACCATTCTTCACTCAGTTCTTCTGTGCAGAAAGCTCATTTCCAAAAACAAAGTCATTGTTTCAAGTGTCCTAGGTGCCTAAAGACCTTGGTAGCTCCCTTACTAGACCTCCTCCATACCTAATTGAAACAAATTGTATGTTGGAAAGGTCTAGATGGGATGTAGGGATAGCAGGAGGACAGCCTGCTGCTGCAATGATTTTTGTTATCTTACATATACCCACATACTTTATGATAAAACTATGTCAACTTCCCTTACTCCAAGCAAGAAGCAGAGGGTTATCAAGGAACAAACAATGGGTATCCAAATTGCACAGATAAATGCCTGAGGGCAGCAAGACAAACTACACCTAAAAGGTGAAGGCTGGTCTTAGCTCCCCTCCTCATGCCTGCTCTATCCACAGTTGTATGTACAGCAGGAAGCAAAGCTGAGACTGGAGACACACAAGGTGAACAATTCATGATCAGGTATGTCCTCCTCCTCCTCTGGTATGAAATGGAGATTACTGTCACAAGGTTGATTCCCATCACTCAGCTTGCCACAGCATGCAAGAAATGACTTTGCATGTTTGTTTTGGAAATAGAATAAACCTGGTCAGAACTGGGTAAGGAAATAACTAGAAGAGCCTGGAAGTTATGGAAATGCTTTGTTTTTCATGTATCGAACAGGCCCCTGCTAGAGGTAAGACAGAATTACAGTAATTCCACAACCATAAGGCACACCCTTTTGACTAAAATTTTGGTCCGAACCGGAAGTGTGCCTTATAATCCGGTGCGCCTTATATATGGACAAAGTTCAGAAATTTGCCAACAAGGAAGTGCAAGCCACGGCCACCCCGAGCCACGAGCCACACCCGTGCAGTGGCAGCCTGGTGCCACGGCCGCCCCGAGCCGCAGGAGTCCTGTGCCGCGGCGCCTCTGGCACCGCAGGAGCCCCATGCTGCCCCGAGCCGTGGCAGCCCCGAGGGAGAGGCGGCACCGCAGCAGTGCAGAGCTGCAAGGGAGAGGCGGCCCCGTGGCAGTGCTGAGCCCAAGGGGGAATGGCACCGCGGCAGCACGGAGCCATGAGATGGAACGGCACCATGGCAGCGCTGAGACATGAGGGAGAGGTGGCCCCACGGAAGCACTGAGAGAGGCAATCCCGTGGCAGCACTGAACCACGAGGGAGAGGCATCCCCGCAGCAGCGCTGAGCTGCGAGGCGGAACAGCACCATGGCAGTGCAGAGCTGTGAGGGAGAGGTGGCCCCGCAGCAGCATCGAGCTGTGCCAACCGATGCTGGGGGCAGGTTGGAGTGCCGGGGCCCACGGGATAGGCAGGGCGCCTGGCGCTGCGTTTAAAGGCTATGCCAATCTGTGAAAAATGTTTCCAAATTGAGCACCTGCCAGTAAACCCCACGATCAGGGGATTCTGTTACTAATTCATTACTTTGTTGTGCGCGGCACGGCTCCTCGCTGCAAAAAAAAAGTGTGCCTTATAGTCTGGTGCGTCTTATATATGGACAAAGTTCAGAAATTTGCCAACTCCCAGAGGTGCGCCTTATAATCCGGTGCGCCTTACAGTCGTGAAATTACAGTAATTTCACGAATACAAGCCGCAGCAATTTGACAAAAATTTTGGTGGAAACCCAGAAGTGCGGCTAATAGTAGTCGGGGGCGGCTAATCTGTGAATAATTTTCTGACATTTACAACCCCAGACGTGCCAGCCAGGGTGCCGAGCCAAGCACCTGCCAGTAAAAGCCGGCATTCTGCGATTGTTACAGTGTTACTCTGTTGCCCTGGCTCCCTGCAGGCAGCACGGGGGGCGGGGAGAGAGGCGGGAGAGCTCTCTTTCCTCCTCTGCCGCAGCCCAGGGGAGAGACGGGGGGCCCAGCGCCGCCATTGCCGCGGCCCGGGGAGGACGGGGGTGGGGCGCGCCACCATTGCTGCGGCCCGGGGAGAACGGGGGGGGGGGCGCGCTGCCATTGCCGCGGTCCAGGGAGCCTATGGGGGCCCTGTGCCGCCATTGCCGCGGCTCGGGGAGCTGACGGGGGCCCTGCGCTGCCATTGCCGCAGCCCAGGGAGGATGGGGGGGGGCCGCCATTGCCGTGGCTCGGGGAGCCGACGGGGGCCCTGCGCCGCCATTGCCGCGGCTCGAGGAGGAGGGGGGGTGCTCTGCCCCCGCCCTCCGCCGCCATGGCGGGAGCAGGGGGTGCTCTGTGTCCGGCCAGCGCCGCGGCAGGAGCGGGGCACTCTCTCCATGCCCGGCCGGCGCCGGGGCGGGGGTGGGGCCGGGGCGAGCGAACCCAGAGGCGGCGGCCAGCCCCGAGTGGCAGTGCCGGGCTGGGCCACCTGGCCCCGTCAGCAGCCCCTAGCGGGCCGAGCCTGCACAGCCTTAGTTGAGCCAGTAAACCCCCCGCCATGCCACGGTTCTGTTAGTATTTGGCAACTTTGTTGCATGCAGGTCCTTGCTGCGAACGACAGAGCGGCTTATATTCAGGTGCGGCTTATTTATGGACAAAAACCGAAATATTTGCCAACACCCAGAGATGCAGCTTATACTCAGTGCGGCTTGTATTCGTGAATTTACTGTACTGTACTTGCAATGAGGTGACCCTCAAGGTGAAGAAATGTTGTTAGGCAGAACATTAGCTTTCATTGCAACTTTGCATCTCTTTTCCCTAGTACTGAGGGTCAAAGAAGTTACTTGCTTGTGCACAAGGCAAGGGTGGTTTGAGAGAGGAAAAGATATACATGTCCTGGCAACCAATCTGAATGTGCTCCCAGTAAAGGAACAAATATTTCTGGTCTGCAGCCCTCTTTATTGATGATTTTTGTTGCCTGCATAGCAGAATAATAAGATGGGGTTCTCCTGTGCTGACCTACTAAAGCAAATAGAATAGTTCTACTTCCACATGTGCATTGACCTCAAGAAAGTGTTTGAGTAGGAGACCTAAAATAATCAACTCTTCTGCTTGGGATATCAAAGGAGGAGTTCATTCACACAGAGCCCTGTAAGACTAACTGTGGCTCAGGCGTTCTGAATTAAGAACATTTCCCAATGGCCACAAACCCACTGCCAATGTCATAGCTGAGACTATCCAAGCCAAAACTGTCCAGGAAGAAAAGGGATCATCTTTGGTGAAGACAGTAATCCCCACAATCCTCTAAATGGCTGCAGCAAAAATTTCAGCTGCCCTGTGTGCTTGTAATTAGAGCTCTCTGGACACTGAAGGCAACCACCACGATGCACATGGACAATAACTGCTTAATTAAAATCACCATGCATCTCAAGCAACAAATAAAATAATGGCACTGCTCCCAGAAAAACAGTCCTTACGGAAAACTGATGAACACGGGAAGGAATTTCCTTTTAAAAAAATTCCCTCATTAGCAATTTTGAGAAGTAATGGAAAAATGTCTCATTGAGATGGTGAAGTAAAATTATTTGAGGAGAAAACATGGTTCCTCTGGTATCCCATGGGAAAATCCCCACTCTGATGGAGAAGTAATGCCCATTTTCAGGCAACCCAGATTTTATATGCTAATCTTCCTTTCACTGAGTGCTACTGGGTCAGTGGAAGCAGTTTCAGGTTCTATCGCAATCCATGGGCATTTTTGACTGGGCCACCACCATAATGAGTCTTTGGAGCATGAAAAGTTTCCTTACCCCCCATTTCTGAAGTGAATATGGGCCGACACCCACAGATGCTGTTTCCTTTCAGTTGTTAGCAGAAAAAAAATGTCTCACTTTCCTATAAATTCACAATTTGATTGTGGGTGTCAGGCTCCTTAATAGCTACTGAGAGGTCACCAGGGTCATTGGTGTCTGAGGATCCTTTCTCTGAGATGCGACAATGAAGCAAACAGTTATCATACAAATGTCAGACTCCCACCTCTCTATTAATTCCACATCAGCATGTCTTCCAGAACTTTGACGTTTTTACACTAACCCTGAAAATGGGTAAGAGCGCGGGGTCACCTGAATACAGAAGCAATCTTCTCTGCAACACCAATTACTTATGGAAAGGGCTCAAAAACCTGTATAGAGCCTCTTAGTATAAATCTTGAAAGGATTTACCCATTATTCTGGATAATCCTTAATAGTAGTTATAAATGACAGGCAACTACACTTCATTACCTAGTGCCTACTACTGCTAGCCTCCAAGATGATATGTATAGCTTGCTAGCACTGACCTTCTACTGCAGACTGGGCTAGATCAAAAATTCTGTCTTCATATAGAAAATCACCTTTCAAAAAATTAGGTGAATTTTCTAGATTATGTCACATAGAAGTAATTCTGAAATTCTATTTTATTAGACAACCAGCAAAATTCTCAGAGAAGCTACTTTTTAATCAAGTATTTTTTCTCTGTATTTTTCTTAAAAATATATTTGCATAAGAAATGTTAAGCAGACTTTACATTCTCATTCACAAAAGCATACAATAAGGAGTTTCTTGAGCCTGAGTAGATTATTTGTAGAAAATCAGTTCATTAGCTTTCCCTAGTCTCATGTTGCTACTAACTGGCTTTGGTTTAAATCCATGCCATTCAATGTCTATCCTTTCACTGTCTGCTGCTGAAAAGAAGAAAGCCAGGATTTGGGCTGTGGGCACATTTTAATTACATTTCCACAGCTTCAAATAAAATTCTCTTGTTTACCCTCATGCTCCTTACACTCCTTAAATACCTCTTTATATTTCCAATGAGGCTGTTGTAAAGCCTCATTGTAAAGGTGGAAACATCTCTGATCACAACTGAATGTGCAGAGAAACACCTACACAAGGTTTATCTAGAACTGAAAAATAAATCACAAAGATTTTAGGGCATTCAACCTGAAGCTATGATTGCTTATGCTGGTTTCCCCCCAAGGAAATGTCTGACGAAGAACTCCATGCATTATTTTTCACTTGGTGAGAACTTAGATTAGAATTATCAAGACTGGGACTTCATCAGAATTTGGTTTCCCTATTTAAACACTTAAATTGCTCATATGACAGACATGTTCACCTCAAGAAAGTTAAAACTTCCCCAAGACATAGCATATAAAGTGTATGAAGTGGTAAGAGGAAATTGGGTTTTCTGCAATGAAAAGGGAACAAACTGCTCTGGTTGGTCAGCACAGAGCAATGGCCAGGATCCACAGGGATAAACAGTGCTAATTTTGGTACTTGAATCATATCCAGCTTTTAGCTTGTTATTTTCAAAGCACTGGTAGAAAGACCCAAATGAAGGGCTTTGTGTTTTAATCCTTACATTCCGGCTGGATTAACAAATTGTTTCAGAGTCTCAGTGCCTCACATCAAAATGTTCTTACTGAGGCTTCCTCCCTTTGCCTGTGCATGTGGCAACTTGCCTGCTGGCCCTGAGACTTTCGGCACTGACCTTTGTGGCATCCCACCCATTCTCCTATGTCACAGTGCTGTGCTTGGCAGTTGTACTGTGCAGGGATCCTCTGCTGTTGAAAAGCACTTCTCGTTTGCGAGATAAAATTATTAGCTCAAACCCCATTCTTTAAGCTTTTGTCCAAACTAGATCATTAGCTAAGGATACTTACATTGTCTGATGCTCAGGATCTGCTAACATATGTGGCAGCTGCTGGTGTCCTAACTACTTTGAGTCCTAACTTCTACATTCAGGAAGAATGTAATTCCACATTTATGCCTGGTTTTACAGAGAAAGAGGGAGAGAACTTTCTTTATGAGCACAGTGTAATGCAATTCAAAGTCTGAGACGTTGCCAGTTTCCATTTGCCAGTACCATTCTAAACTGGTGATGAAATTGTGACAACACACCAGCTCACAAACCACCATTCTGGATACGTTTTCCTTTCTTCCTGGATCATCTGTAGAGGGTTGGGTTCCTCTTGCTTTTTGACCAGTACTGGAGGTCTTACACATTTTCACCTTGTGAAGACCCACACAGGTCTGAGAGGGCACAAGTGCCCCTCTTCAGTGAGGGGGTAGCTCCCTGCTGGGTCACAGAGACTGGTGGGACTGCTGGACATGCCATTTCTGCCTCCTCTCCAGTTAATCAGGGGAGTTGCATTACTCCAACAGAGAACACAGAGAGCCCATTGACCACAAATGAAGGGCTTGATCATGACTGGGACAGTAGATACGCCCATATGCTTGGTAAAAAGCATGCTGTGTTCCAGGTATGCTAAAAATCCTACGCAGCCTTGGCCTTGGTATCTTGCCTTTGTAACACATAAAAGAACTGGTTTCATCTCCAGCCAGCTTACTTCTGGAAAATTTATTTAATCTGACAGGTGTAAGATCACATGCCTCAAAACTGAACCTCAGCAGTATGCAGGAGGAATTACTGCTATGTCATTCCTCTAGGTCAGGCATCCCGATGCTTTCTGTGTGAATAGGAACAGCTGGGACATTACACTACTTATTGCCTAACAAATTCAGCTGCTGGCCTTCTCCCTTCACCATCAAAGGCAAAGACCACCCTGATCCTGGAAATACAAAGAGACCCTCAATGGACCTTTTCTTTACCACCTGGTCACACCAAGTAAGGAGGAACTGGTAAGCACATGAAACCTGTGACATGTGTGTGATTGCTCTCCAGGAACAGATTAGCTACAAATCCTCAAGGTAGGATGCTCATGGCTGCAGACCACAGGCAGGATGCAGAAGACTACACAGTGACAGTCTGTTGCATTGATGGGAGAGACCCAGAAAAACAGGAAAACAGTCTGCATCTCACCACCTTGATGCTTGGCTCCAGAACACAAATTCCTGTAGAGATGGCAAATTTTTGCTGTGCCATCAAAGGTTTGTCCTCTTCAGAAAACTGCCTGCATTTTTCTGTGGTTTGCATCCCTGCTCTGAAGTGTATCTGAGAATGCACAGCTCCAAGGTCATCTCAGTGCGCCATACGCCCTGCTGTGCGGTTTGTGCAGGTTTGTCTGCCCAGGTGCTCAGGGTTTGTGGAGATCTGAAACAGCAAAGCCTGTATAGTTTAGAGGAATTTCACAGAGCTGACACAGGCTTATAAAAATGTAAACCATTTGAACAGCTTATTAAACTCTAATGAGTGTACCAAAAAACCCAAAATGAAACCATGCAGGTAAGAGAAGTAGCTTCAAGGATGTTGGTTGATTCCTGTCTCTTCCTGCCTTCTTCCTCTAGTGTAATGGGGCCTCCTCTACTAAATGCCAAGATACCATGCAGGTCCTGTTTAACTACTCCTGTACAACTTCTCTGTCTTTGTCCGAGTGTTCTGCAGACCTCTGCACAAAGGAGGCCTTACAATTCTATAATATTGGATTTTGAAACCATTCCTTCTCCTTCTTCCATGGAGCGTTTCTGTCAGTTTTGCTCTTCTGTTAATTTGAAAATGCATCTTTGCAGCAATTCCTTCTATGAAGCTAGGGACAGAGAGGATGCAACTGCAGACACACCCCTTCTCAAAAGTCATATTCCTTCTTTCTTCTACCATTACTCCATCTGGACACTTAATTTTGCACACGTGAATGTTCTTAAGGAAGCTCCGATCTTTCTTCCTTAAGGAAGGTTAGATCCTTCTCTGAAGCTGCCTCCAAAGGCTTAGTGCTCTTCCTTAAAGCTTTATCTTTTTAACATGGATAGCTTAGTCTCCTCCCATAAAGTCAGTGAATAGTCATTATCTGTTGTAGTCTTCAACACGTTGCTCTGCACATCTCTGTAGGTGTCCCTGTTGAAGGATCTTATTTAATTCAGATCTATGTGAAATGTGTATTTCTCTTTACTCAACGACTGGATTAAGGTGAAAAATACACAAGTTGCAATATTTTATACAGTTTGTAAACTCCAATTTCCTGCAGGACCTAGAAGAAAAAGCAAAGCTCTCAATTTCTAAGCTGGCTGCACTGTTGAAACCATGATAGAAACCGTGACAACTTGCAGCAGAGCAGCAGGCTCCAAGGAGTGTACACTCCTGGCCTGTAGACTCTCTTCCATAAGAAGAGAAGACGACATCCACAAGCAAGATCTCTGACCTTTTATATGGAAAGACCTTAAGAAATGAGCTCAAAAGACAAACGACCTTAAGAAATGAGCTCAAAAGACAAACGATGCTTAACTACATTGACCATAAGAGATGCAATGCACCACTTAAATTGAAGCACCTGGCTCTCATGCTGCAGTGTAAGGGTACTTAGTGAGAATTCAACACAGTATTTGCTCCATGCTTGCACTAAACTATATCAACAACCATTCTCTATACTCTCTCTGTGGTGATAAAACTGGAAGTAAAAAGCTGTCTTGTTCTATAAATTGTAATTAATGGGTTCTGCTCTTGCTGACCAGACTGCTCCATGGTTTTTGAGGTGATGCTGCCTTTGTCTAAGCAGAACTAACTCTGCCAGCTTATAAGCAGAGAGATGTAACTTCTGGACATGTTACTGGCAAAGGTGGTCAGAGATATTGTATTGCATTGATACAGTGATTAAGCGTCTATTTTTTTACTTTTAGAAGCAAAGGACAAAGGAGAGAGGTAAAAGGGACAACAGCTCCCCATCCAGTTTATGAAAGAATTTTCCAGAGTAAGGTGAAAACCAAATCTCCTATTTTTATTTGTTTCAAACCAAGCTAAAATTAGCTTTTCAAGCCTTTCTTCACTTTTAAAAGAAAACTGCTGGTCCTCCATTCAACTATTTACATCTTTCACACAAATCTCCTCTCAGCTTGATGGTTGTGCTGCTACCTGAAAAGCTGGACCACTGCAGAGCCCAAACGGGATACAATTACCGGCTTGGCTATGATCCCACGAACAGCTGAATCACTTGTCTTTGTAGGGACCTGCAGAAGAGCTTGTAAACCAAACACCCAAGGTCCACTGAGAAAGACATACCCAAGACTTTTCCAGGGATGGCAGGAGAGTCTAGGAGGAGTACTGGAAATTTATTTCCTGGTATAGAAGAGGGGTTGAAAATCCCTCTCCTCTCTGCATTAGCACTAATGTGATATGCAATCAGTTTTGTGTCACAATGAAGGAATTAATGGGAAGTTTTTCATGGCCTGAATGTTAGTGGACCAGTCATCCTGCACAGACAGTAGCTGCTGAATTCTACACAAAATCCATTTCCCATAGCTCAAGTCAGCACCACATTTGGCTGCAAGTCTGAACACAGGAAGGGATCAAATAGTTCAAATGAAGGAAGGACTTAGAAGCCTCAGGTCAGAAAGATACTTCAGTTTTTTCTCACAGTTTGGCAAACCAGGATGGGGCTCCAGAAACCATATAGAATATTAAAATAGTCACTTTTTCTAAGATCATTTAATAAGAGAAGCATCTCCATCCTTGACCACTCCTGATGATCACTGCTGTTTATTTGGTGGTCTCTCTTCCTCAGCCCATGCCAGAGACAACACAACCCACTGTATCTTGACTGGCTTCCAACTGGTCTGCCACCAGAGACAGGAAACTTTATTTAGACTGCAAGCTGTTTGTGGCAAACACAGTCCCTCTGTTGTGTAATTGCTCATAATCTAATAGAAAGAGGCACTAATTCCTACCTGGGTTGTTATGTTATGACAGAAACAGTCTCACAGCCAGACTAAGCACTGTGCACAGGAATTCTGCGTAAACTACATGGATTCCTAAATCCTGAGGCTGGACCTATCAAACCCTACCATTTTGTGAATTTTTGTGTCTCAGATCCTCTGACAGGTATCTTGCACATATATAGTGTCATCTCCTCCAGGAAGGAACAAATGAAACTTACCTCAGCTTTGCCTCCTCTCACATTTCACTGTGTGAGTACAAGTACAGTGGAAGCTCAAGTAAGAGCACATAGTGTTTGCCATTAAGCCCTATCTGTATTCAACAGTGCTATAGATGGACACACAAATTCAGGATACTTTCTAACTGTCAGGCAAAAAGTTCCTGGAGGCAGTGGCTCACAAAAACAGGGACAAATGATTTTCCACAAATGGCTACTCAGGATTTATAGTGTACTCAAATGCTTCAAGCTTTTATTTTTTTTTTTCTGTTGAAGGACACGAGTGTGACACACTACCAAGCTCTCAGTATAACTGCTAAAGAAAACTTTGAGGATATTATCACTGGGATTTTAAATTTGCATCACTCATTACTTTTAATATGAACAGAATGAAGTCACTACCTACACATCTGCAGTGCATGCTCTACCAGTGCATCAGAAAAAACTTCACAGACTACATCACTGATCTGGCAAGTATCTGTCTCCTGTACCACTGCAATCAATTGCAATCCACTTCTGACAAGGGTCAGCTTGCTTGCAAAATCACTGCTCTGCACAGCTCCTAGAAATAACAGATTTTCCCTGTCAGAGCAACTAAACTGAAATGTTAACTAAACATGTTTAACTAAAATGTTAAAGATGACAAACTGCAAGACTGGATACATACCACAAAGAAAAGAGGGCACAACACTAAGGTCTTATAGCAAGCTGAGTTTTGCTTGACATAATAAGCAGAGTGCCACTACAATCAGATCACAGCAAGCAACCCAGTAGCGACACAATTGAAGTTCCAGTCCCTGAAATGCTGGGAGTTTCCTAGGCATCCCTCCAGTCAAACAAGGATTAATTGACACAAGTGCTCCAGCCTGTAGACAGATCACAGTGAACTCACTGCCAAGCAGGTTGCTCTGCAAAGTTAAAAATGTATTCTAAATGGGAGGTGGTACTGACCAGTACAAGCCACTCTACCTGCGCACTCCACAATCCCCTGAAAATTAAATGTACAAAACTACCTGTTGCCAAGCAGGGATAGGAAAAGGGACACCTGCGTGTCCTTTTTGCTAGCAGATAGCCTAAAACAGCTTACAAGATGGACACCTGAACGTCATGATGCCATCCAGAGGGACCTGGACAAGTTTGAGAAGTGGCCCCATAGGAATCTCATGAGGTTTAACATGACCACATTCAAGGTGCTGCATGTGGGTCAGGGCACTCCCAGTATCAACACAGGCTGGGGGATGAACAGATCAGAGCAGCCCTGCTGGAAGGCTGGGGGTGCTGGGGGTGAGAGGCTGGACATGACCCAGCCATGAGCACTCCCAGCCCAGAAAGCCAAACGTGTCCTGGGCTGCATCCAAAGCAGTATGGGCAGCAGGGGAGGGAGGGGATTCTACTCCATCTGGAACCCTGCATCCAGCTCTGAGGTCCCAGTGCAGGAAGGACATGGATCTGTTAGACTGAGTCCAGAGGAAGCCACAGAGATGTTTAGAGGGATGGAGCACCTCTCCTACAGGAAAAGGCTAAGGGAATTGGGAATTGGGAACTGGAAAAGAGGAGGTTGCAGTGTGACGTAATTGCAGCCTACCAGGACCTGAAGGGACCCTACAAGAAACACTGAGAAGGACTTTGACAAGAGCACGTAGAGAGAGGACAATGGGGAATGACTTCATATGAAAAGAGAGTAGCTTTAGATTAGATGTTGGGAAGAAATTCTTCACTGTGACAGGTTGTCTTGAAGTTCTGGATGTCCCATCCCTGGGAGTGTTCAAGGTCAGGTTGGATGGGGCTCTGAGCAACCTGATCTGGTGAAAAGTGCCCCTGGCATGGTGGTTGGGATGAGATGGTCTTTGAAGTCCCTTCCAACCCAAGCCATTCTATGACTCCTTGATTCTATGACTCCCATGAGCATGACTGGGGGTAGAATGTGCTGGTAACTATCAGTAATATTATGAGCTATTTTATTATTCTAATGTCTGAAGTGGCAAACTGCTGGATTCCACTAGAGGATAAAGCATTTTGTCTGCAGATGGCCACATTTTCTATGTCTGAGTTTGGTGGGAAAAACACCCAACCCCTCACCACCCTCCAACCAAACCAAATTCAAACTATCATCTATGTAGTCAAAACAAAACCTAAATCATCATGTTTCCCTGATTAATGTGCTATGTAGGCAAAAATGCAATTTGTAATTTAGGCTAGTGCTAAAGTAGTTAGTACCTGAAGGAAGACTCTGAAGAGAAAAATAGGTTTGAGTCCATTTTTACCAGATGTCATAGAAAGCATTATAGTACCAAGGTGCTCTTTTCGGAGGTATCTCTACACAGAATCTAGCTTGTGATTCTACAACTTAAAGAACTCTGCTCACTCTTATGGTGAGCAAAAGCACTCAAAATCACCATTGATGAAGCCCTTTTGTGGAAAAAAAAGAAGAAAACACCAAATGTCAGAATAAAAGGTACACGTCATAGAAGGAAGATTTTCAACCCAAGGCTAAGAGTCCAGTGTTTTTCCACCAAATGTCTCCAGGCCCCAGATATGCTCTGTTCTGTACAGCTGTAGGCATGAAAAAAAGCAGACCTTTCCTTGTATAATTCCTTCTGCCAAAGCAATTCTACACAGCCACACAGGCTCCCATGTGGACCTCTTCCTCCATAACTTGTCAGACATAGTTGTCACAGCCCTTACTTCTAAAGAAAAGGTACTTATTCATCATAACTGCACAAAGCATGCAGTGAGTCAGTCATTTGTCTCTACCAACTATGGGGAAGAGTAACAAGCAACTGGAAGACATCAGAATCTTGTTTGCCACCCACAGGATATGTAGTTTGCTCCCTATAATCTACTCCTTTTCTTCAGGAGCTTCTACTTCAATGGCAGATAGCCAAGGGAGAATCCAGAGGAATTTTTTTATATATCACACCTTTGCTCCAGTCTTTTAGGCATGAAAGACAGGAAAATTTTCTGGCATAACAGCTGGTAGCAACAGCTGGATCCAATATCCCTTCTCTGGAGCAGAAGTATACCCCAAGCACAACTGATCATTTAGTTCTAGATAATATCTTGCCAGGCTGTCATCATATCGAAGGACCCTCTGCTTTTTTTGCACAAGTTATTCTTGTATTGGGAAGTTGCAAATAGTGAGAAGACCTGCTGAGGACCATGCTGAAATCTTTTCATCACACAGCAGCATGGCCAAAGGGAAATATTGTGAGGCACCAAGACCACAGAGAATCTGAGCTATGAAGGGGAATCACTGGCTCATTTGATCTCCTAAAGTAGGTAACTTAAAAGAAATTCTGATTCCTGGAGTCATGATTTCCTTTCCGGTCTGCCTTGGGAACTGCACAATGCTATTCTGTTCCGTGCATTATAAGATTGTATATTAACAAATATAATACATCCATAAAAACAACAAACATAACTTCTCCTGAGTCCTTCCCCATATTAAATAGGTTGAAGTAAATGATACCCATACAGTCTGCTTCCTGCTGTTGGTTTTTCTTCTTCTTCTTCTTCTATCTACTTCTACTATTTTTAGCACTCTTCTGAGAACTGGAAATATGTTTTCATAAAGATACCATCTTCTAGGCAGGGATACAAATAGTGAATCAGTCTATTCTTATTAATGTCACAAGAACAATCACATCCAAGCCAATATGAGGCAAAGGTCTCTGCACTGCATGTTTTCTGTTTGTTACCAACAATTTAATCTGTTTGTGTGAGAAAATCAAGGGATCAGGCTAGACTCTCAGGCCATGCAGATCATACTTTAATCCTGTTGCCAGGGTTTGTGCCTCAAGTATGTGCTTTACTGGAAGATGCCTGTTTGTTTTCCTGTAACTAGCTGTGGTTAGAGCTGGTTATTCTATAGATCATGTGGCTCACATTCCTCCTGGAAGTCATTTCATGAGCTACAATTTCCAGCAGCAATCTCAAATAAAAATTTCCTTAGGCAAAAAAATCCTGATCCTGTTCTGCTCATCTAAGTAGATGTCTATTTTATGTAAGTTTTTTGTGTTTGAGGGCCTTCAAGTTTTGCATATGGTAAGATGGGTAACATTAAAGCACTTTCAAGAACAAAAGATTCAGTACAGACAAAATGACTGTCAAATACTCTTGGATTACAAACATCTGCTTTATGGCTCAAATCTCAAAATAATATTTTTCCTCAGTCTGTATCTCTTCCTAGTCTTCGGGCAACCCCTTTCCTTACTAAAGCTTGCTAACTGAAGAAAAATTACCATGGACAAAGACACATTGCCCTTGAAGTGCAGCATGAGAGAACAGCAAATGAAAAACTGATCAAGACATAGAAAATTTCACAGCACCTGTCAATTTTCCCAATATCCCACACTATAATTCCATTATTTAAACTAAAATTCCTTTTCATTATTTATCTCAGTAACACAACTCAGGGCAATGGTTCCCATGCAGCCTGAAGTTTACCATGTCCTTTTCATTCCTTCTCCATTTACCCGAATAAGGTCTGTATTTTTTTCTTGTTTGTTTGTTTTGTCCCCAGCAGTATGAACAAATCTAAAAAACTTTGCCTCATTTCCTACTGTCATATGGATGTATATGTGTTTATGAACCAATATGCAGTTGTCACAAAAATCCTTTTGCTAAACTGCGGAACTACTGTCCATCCATACCACAGTGTAATATCAGCCCTTTTCCTCCTTTTTCATATAAGCAGTATTAATCCCTGATAATCTGTTTTAAATGCTGAGAAGAATGACTAACAGTTTGCAATAGAAGATAGTTGTGCTGACTTCTGAGTACCCACCTTTGCTAGAGACCTCTGAACTGATCTAAACACAGCCAAAGACTGCATCTGTTTTTTGCAAATGGGCCTGTACCCACAGCACATAAAATAATAATAAAATATGGACCTCTAAAACTCAAGCCTTTTACTTTTTTTATCATATATTTTCATCATGGTCTCACTTTGGCTGAAAATGCAATGTGTTAGTGCTCCTTGAGGACACTGAACGGTATTATGGCATTCTTTGTGGGCCACTGGATGGCACTAGTATCCAAAATACCACTGCCAGCCCACCCTTTGTTTCACCAAAAACAAGACAGTGACTTCAAAATCAAATCGGTTGAAACAGGAGCCCCTTGACAGCCTGCAATACTATGTTTATATCTGTCACAATTGCACAGGTCATGGGAAAACTGATGCCAACTACTGCAAAATATGTCTTCATTGTTTGCCACAGATGCACAGCAGAAATTTGAGCTGCACAAAATCTTTGTGATCATAATGACCAACAAACAGAAACAGTTTTGAAAGTGGTGTCTGCAAAGTAGCCATGGCTGAGCGGCAAACTTGCTTCAGTATGTCAATAGATCAGGGCCTTTGCCAAGAGCTTAAAGCTCTGTGAGAAATCCATTATCTCCAATGAAACTGGAGCCAGGGCAGCAACATGCCATCCTTTTGTACTCATTCAACAGGAGTCATTCTTCATTTTCCTTCATATCACAAATAGTCTTAGATTTAATATTATCAAAATAGATGCTAAGCCCAGAAAATGCTATATTTAAAACTGATAACCTGTCTTTCAGCAACTGCTTTGCCTATAAAGAGCCATACGTAGGGACAGAAGGAGACAGCAGGAATGGTGAAAGAGAAGATGGTAAATAGCAGTTAAAGCAGACAAAAGGGCTCTGTTGCAGAGTGCTAATGAAGCACAGCTGGTTTACAGCTGCACTGTGTTTCCCTAGAAGGTAGGGCACAGGGAAATGCCGTAATGCTTTCGTTACTATCAGGATGGTACAACACACTGGATGGACTGAATGGCCCTTTTTTGTGATGCCCGTAAAAATGATCATAAAAAATCCATTAGTTCCCTTCAGCCTTATGCATCCTGAGTCAGGCTGTCATGCGTAAGACGGTAGGCAGACTCCGCTGCTCTGCTTTCAAGGGATTCACAGGCAAAAGTCTTAGAGTAACACCCCAAAATCTGATTTTAAGGACAGACCAAAAGCATTTCAGGCAGGGAATCAAAAGCAAAGATGAGAGTATTAAAGCCTGCTGCAAAGCAGGCTGGAACTATTGACAAGCTACCCTTTAATGTCAGTGGGCTTGAGCCCACTCTGCCTGTCATTTTCTTCAACTCATGGTTCAAACCCGGCTCTGTACAATTTTTCAACTCTTCCTTCCCTTCCCACCTGATGAATTTTTGCATGAGCCTCCTCAAGACAATTGCACACCAATTACACCTCTCTCCCACTTTTCTTGGCCCACACATTCATGTCAATACCTCTATTTGTCATTTCCTCCTTCCTGTGATTATAATTGAAATTTACTGGGATAAGATGAGATGATTATGAGTTCAAAAGCTTTTAACAAAAAGTACCCTGCTGTTTGTCTGCCCCACTTAAGGAAGCTCTTGTGCATTTGTGCCAGTCTCTTTTGTCTCCCTGAGATAGGTGTCTGGCTGCTGCATGAAATGGGGCTATGGTTTATAAATTACAGTGGCACCAAATCCAAAAGCAAGCTCCTTGTGTTTGTGTTTGTTGTCTGAGATGACAAATGAAAAATAGTAACAGAGAACAGTAACTATGCCTCAGACACAAAAGTCATTGCTTCTGCAGTGGAGGCAGCAGAGTATTTTAAACTTCTGCATCAGATTGAAGGCTGGAGGCTCCTCCTTTGGCATATTAAGACCTTAGCACTATTCATGATGTGATACAGTAGTCTCCTTCTAACTAGGATCACATAAGACAAATTCTACCAATTATAAAAAGCTTCTAAAGTGACTATGAAACCCAAGAATGTAATTTTTTCCCACCAGGAGTACATCATGAGCCACTCCGAGTGTAAATGTCAACAGCTTCTTTGTTGAATTTCTCCCAGAAGTCTGAAAGCTGGGAAAAATCAAAACCACCAGCTTCCTCCTTCTGAAGTTATGCAAGAGCCTTTGAGGTTTTGCTATTAGCAGCCTCCTTTTGCAAACTGTTTATTCCAAGGAACATTCATTCCCCACATTAAGGTCAACTAGGGGTTTCCTTAAGGCAGCTGAGCCACTGCCATCTCTACTGGAAGGGCACAGACAGAGATGCAACATTGGGATCACTGTCACAGGCTGTCGATGTCGCACAAACTCAAAATCTAACTTAGAATGGTGTAGTGCCAAGGGAAGATCATGCCTGAGTCCAAAGGTAAGCAATTGCTTTCTCGTCATTTCCAAAAGCAGAGTATCGTCTCTATGCCCCACTAAGCTCTTTATCTTCCATCAGGAAGAAGTTACACATGTAGGTTGCATATTTAAAGATGAGCTTAACGGCTTTTTCCACTGTGCCTTTCACATGCTGCCATCACTATACTTATTGATTCGGGAATAGTAAAACACCCAGAGCCTTCTTTTTTGTTGCTTCACAAACAAAAACATATAAAGAGATTTCTCTAACTTCATTTCTCTGTGGCTAGGAATTAACTGACACTGTCTGCATGAGGGGATGACCTAAATAGTGTTATTACATAGCGATATGATGCTCCTGGAGTGAGTCCAGGATAAGGTTACAAAGAAGGCAAGAGGATTGGAGCATGTCTCTTACGAGGAAACGTAGAGGGAACAAGTCCTCTTCTGCTTAGAGAAGGAATCACACCAACATCTATAAATATCTGAGGGCAGGATGTCCAGAGGATGGTGCCAGGCTCTGCTCAGTAATGCCGAGCAATAGAGCAAGAGGCAACAGGCAGAAAGAGAACATGCAGAACTCCTTTATTGTGCAGATGACCAAGCACTGGAACAGGCGGCACAGAGAGGTGTTGAGTCTCCCACACTGGACATACTCAAGTGTTATCTGGAGGCAATCCCGTGCAGTTTGCTCTAGTGGATCCTGCTTAAGCAGGGAGGCTAGAGTAGATGACCTCCAGTGCTCCCTTCTATTCTTACTCATTCTGTGATTCTGTGATGAGGGACAGCCATGTGGAATCAGAAAGGCTTGAACTAGACTGTAGGTTGACAGACCAACAGTTTTTCCACAGATATCATGCAAAGAAGATGTCTAACATTTATCTGTGCATGAAACACATTTCCCTATGCATAATGATAATTGAAAAGCTCTTTCTGCTATTCAGCCTAAGTCCCAGATGCTAAAAATGACAACAAATGAGTGCAGCTACTGCAAAGACAGCGTATTTTTTTTGTCTTCTGTATCAAGCTTCCTGCACTGGTTTAGCTTTGCAAAGAATTTCCAGCAATCAATCAAAAGACAAATCTTGTGAAACAGAACTACCTTCTGTTTTCCAGATGTTTTCAGTCAAATTAATACTTGAATTTAACCATCTCCTATTATCTGGTTATGTTTTGTTATTTGGGGGAGTCCACCTTATACTGGGTAGCAGCAGCCATGAAGAAGGATGGTAGAACACAAATCCTTTGGAATCATTTGAACTCTACTTCATAGACAGACATACTGATAGCACCTCCACAGAAAAAAACCCGAATTCTTTCCTATCTATAATTATGTTACAGTTATAATCAGTTATATTGATGATATATCTCTTTTCCCGGTTTGTTAAATAGGAACAAATGCTATCTATCAAAGACTTTAATTTTTAAAAATGAAATTTGTCAGAAGATTTTACAAAATGTACACAGTAAATACAGAACATTCCACTGTTGCCTGGAACCTCAGTTCTCACCTTCCAAAGCAATGATCACTTAAAACCTGTGCGAATGTAAGCACAGGCATGTATCTGCTTTCCAAAGGTGAAGCAATTACTGCTTTCCAGCTGCTTGCAACTGCCTTCTTTGCCCTGCAGTGTAAATCTGCTCTGAGGTATCTTTCTCTGTGTAAAGTCAGTCACTTTGGTTTAAATGGAGGAGGTGGGTTTCTTGTTCCCCCAACTGCGGAGGCTCTAGCAAAATATGGTCCAGAATGTGGCTGTCGTCACCTTCTCAGGGCTTCAGTTGGGCCTGGAGCACCTGACTACATGTCTCCACTCTTACACACTTCAGTTGCATTTGTACAATGTGATTTAAAAGCAGTGCATGAGGTATTCTTGAAATTCTGAGTCTTAATCCAGTCCTCATGTCTCTTTATGAGTCTGCTGGAGCTGCTACTTGTGCACAAATTTCCTCCACTTTGGTTCAGCTGCAAAAAACTTAACCTGTGTTAAGTTTTTCTAATTACTTAAAAAAAACCCCAACAACTCTTCTAAATGAACTGTAAGCACAGAGAACATGATCTTCAATCAGTAACTAAGCAATACTGGTCTCCTTTACAGCACAGATATGTACCATTGCTCAAGGCATGGTTCTCCAGTGTACAGAAGGAGCTTGCTGTTTCCTGTTCCTCACCGTGCCTTTTGTGTTTGCATAGTGTATTCAACCAAGCAAAGTGATTAAGAGCACACAGCAGCTGGCTAGCCAACAGGTGCCTGCTCCTAGTGTCTTCCAGAAACCTTCTGAAACAAGCAGGAGATCACCGTGCAGGTCAGAACCTCCAGTGGTAGAAGGGCTACACAGTTTCTGGCTAGCCAAAATGCAGATGAGATCCAATAAATACATTTTCAGACAACAATCCCTCGGATATCATAAGATGTCAAGTCTGCTATTTCTTAATGAATGCTCCGACTTAAAATAATTGAGCTAGCATTCCAATCTGATCCTATTAAAATGAAGCAAAATTTATCTTGATTATGGTCTGGGATTCATAAAAGGCTGAATTCTCTTTCCTGTCTGCCATGCTTTTTTTAGCAACTGGCAGTTCCTGTCTATCAGGAAAGCAAAATTGCATTGGAAAGGGACAGTTTTGGACCTACAATGTCACTGGCATATGAAAAATTGTTTGTTGTGGGGTTTCTACGCCATTCTACGCCATCGCTGCTCATGGCTAGCCAGAGTCATGATGAGTGACATCCTCACCAGATCTGATGGATCTCATTGAGCTATGAGATAGTTATATGTAGCTACATGCTACTTTTAAGGTCTGTTTTAGAGTCTGTGTTCCCCTTAGGGGACACCTGCTACAGCATACCTGCAAAACAAATGGTCTGTGGATGATGTGCAGCCCACAAATCCTATTCTCCATTTCATCACATAGTTTTGCACTGCAGAGCAATTACCTATGCATCTGTTTTATAAGATGGGCTGACAATGAAGAGCTATTGATGAACACAAAGTATGACTTAAGTGGGGAACACAGTACAAACTAAAAATTAACATTTTAATTTTTAAGCTATTCCATAAGGCATGTTTGTGTTTCACATCTAATAAACATTGTCTGCTCAAATATCAACCAGAAATAAAGAAATTATTTAAATAGTAAAATATTTCATCAGATTAAAAAGAATTATCAACTTTTACTTTTTGGATGGAGTGTTTCTTCCTCATTTTTGAAAGGACACTGTAGAGTTTTTGAAATCCTGTGGAGTGAGAGGAATACTTTCCCTCTTCTCATATCTAGTCACCAGACCAAACACTTTAGTTCAAGAATGCACGAAAATTACACAACCCTTTCCTGCAGCTGCACAGAATAATAAGAGGAGCTACAAGGAATAATTTATTCATTTTTCCACAGATTCTCAGAAAGAACCGATTTTTTCCCCCCAATCAACTGGAAATTTTTGTCTTCTATACATTCTTCTCTACAGAAACATCTTCTTTTCTCTGCTTTCTGACAGATCACTTGGCTGTTTGTGCATTGCTATTATTTTATTATTGTAGTTTCTAAAACACAGTCAGCCAGCTGTGAACGGCAGTGACTTAACTGGTTCAACACAAAAGGAAACAACCCTGAACAGTCAAATTTGCTGAACTGCTTTGTTACCTCCTTTTATGCCATGACTGCCTGCTCTTGCGATAGTCCCTCAGACTTTCCAAGACCTCTGTGCCCAGCACAGATACCTTGGCAAAATTCTTTGGTACTTGCAGAAATGCTATGATGGGGATGACAAAAACCACTATTATTTGCTAACAGGTGGCTAGAAGAGGTCGCTGATGGTACGAATCCTCAGCCAAGAGTCAGTTTGCAGTGGTGTCATGGTTTGACACAGGCCAAATGCCAGGCACTCATGAGAAGTGTTCACTCACTCTCCTCTGCTATAGCTGACCAGAGGAGGGGGAAAAAAGCCCTAAAGGGATAATGAATTGAGATAAGGACGAGGACAAAATGGGCTCAAATGTAAAGATATAAAGTAAATTTATTATTAACAGATTCAGAGGAGGTTAATGAGGAGTAAAATATGCCTTTACAACACCTTTTTTCCCCGCTCTCCCTCCTTTCCACTGATAGCACAGGAGACAGGGCATGAGGGAGGGGGGATTGGTCAGTTCGTTATCTGAGATCTTTTCAGTTTGTTCAGGGAGGGAAGGCTTTTCTTTACTCTGCTGTGAGTGCCTCCCATAGGCAAGACAGTTTTCCCACAACCACTGTGTCATGGGTCACTCATTCATTGGGGTGCAATTTTTAAAGTATAAGCTGCTCTAATTTGGAAGCAAGGGCCCTTTTTCTCTGTCTCTAGAAGCAAGGGTACTCACTCTCTCTTCAGATCTCCTGCTGGATTACAGCTTTTTTTGGCATCCACTTGCTCTGGTGTGGGCACCTTTGCCATGGGCTGCAAGTGGATATCTGCACTCCCCATGGGCATCATGAACTACAAGGGGGACAGTGTTCCACTATCATCCTCACCACGGCCTGCAGAGGAATCTCAACTCTGACTTTTGGAGCAACTCTTCCTCCTCCTCCGTCTTTTCACTGACCTCTGTGCTGCCACGCTGCCTTTCTCCACATGCCCTCACTTTCTCCTCTTTCTCTGACTAAAAGAAATATTGCTGCTTGTAGGCACCACTGTCAAGTTTCACCAATTCAAAAATTCTTGTAATGTCTCATAGCACTGAGAGGCCAATCTCATCCAGGCTCTGTGCTGGAGAATTGCTCACCATGCTTCTGCCACTGCCCATGTGGCTCTCCCACCACCGTGTGGGTGGCTGTGGCTGCCATGGCACTGGCGCTATTTAACACCTCTCTTCACATGAGGCACTGAGAAGTTACTGACACTGCCCTTGCCCTTGTGCTCCCAGTGCAGTTGACTAGAGGTGGCCAAGCAGGCAAAGTGCCATGGGCCACGCAAAAATGGTGCTGGCAGCAGTGCATTGCCACGTACTGTGCCGGGATGTCCCAGCAGCAGCACCTTGCCACCCCTAGAAAAACTGACTGCATGCCGCTTTGATTTCCTTCTTAAATACGTCATCACAAAGGGATTACCAATCTCTCTAATTGAACAGTGGCATGTCCATCTTCAGAGCCATTGGAGATTGGCTCTGCCAGACACAGTGGAAGCTTCCAGAAACTTCTCACACAAGCCACTTCTGTGGCCTTCCCCTACTACTAAAACCTAGGCTGTGCCCAAATCTGCACAAGTGGTCAGCCTCTGGCACTTGGCACAATGAGGTTTTTACTGAAGAAGCAGCCCACCTTGTCTTTGTACTAGCAGTCAGTAAAAGGAAGTGCTCTTAGAGAATTTTTAGGCTGTCCTTTGAGTATTCTCAGGGTAGGTGAGCATTCAGTCACTTGGATTTTGTGTAACAGACAGTTCAAAAGAATGGTCTAGCCTTTAAGCAACAGAGCCTCACATTCCATGCAGGAACTTAAGTGCTAGTGCCCACCATTTTCAGTAGCAGCAGAGAGCCATGAGATCTTTGTGGGCTGGAGATGAATGCATACACACAAGGATGAGTGGTTCTTACTGCCCGTATGTTGTGAAGCTCACCTTCCAACACAGTGTACCTACCATCCTGATGTCTCTGACCTAGTGCTACCCAACTCAGGCAGGGCGGGGAACACTGAGGATAGCAATACTCACTTGAGGTTAGATAACACCTGCCTATCACAGCCTTCTTTGACTTGAGTGATATGTTGCCCAACAAAGGAATCTTAACCTCTCTGACCATTGACGCTTCAGGTAAAATTCATACCTGAGCACTTCTGCTATACCATCTCCCTCCTTTTTATCTTGGATAAATCAAAATAACACAATTTCTGCCTGTGTCTGTGCCCTGTTACTGTCAAATCCTGCAGATCGTGCATAGTACTATACTCTACAGGACAGCTTTGAAATACTGCCTGGTTGGAAGTTGTCACAGTCTTTACATTTCACCATTCTTCATTACAGCAATGGCCAGAGGACTCTCAAAACCAGGAAAAATAATTCTTAGTTGCCTAAAATTTCTTAGAGATAGCACACTGTACTTTTCTAGACCTCCCCTAAATGCAATGAAACAAGCCAAAGAACATTTAGACCAAAATTTGTTCTGGTTTTAGAAAAGAGAGATGTGATTTTTTATGGGACATATGAAAACACCATGCTTATTCCTACTACCTTCAACTCCATTCCTGAATAAGCAGAAGTCACATGGTATTGTCACAGATGTAAACTTGGAAAACCTTCCTGTGTCAGCTATCTTAATATTCAAACATTTTGGTGGCAGCTGAAGCGGCTTCTCATGGGGAACAACCACATGTGTTAAACCACGAAAGAGTAAATTCTGCCTGTATCACACCTGAAAAGTTGTCACTACTCTGGGTTGGCTCTGTGGATACAGTATCAGGGAGTAAAGGGCAGATATATTAGCTTAACAGGGCACTGCCAATTTTTATAATCAAACTCATTTTCACCATTTAGTTGATATGCAAGAGAAAAAAAAAATTATTTTGCATATTGAAATTTGGAATTATTCTAAAGCAACAGTTAAACTTAGGAGTAATAGGTACTTCCATCTGCACTACAGTAATACCAAGAAGCCCCAGATAAGGAGACAAAACTCCAGATTCATTTATATCAAGTACCAGATTTCCATGTAAAAACATAGAGCAACCCTTACTCATACATAACCTCCATCACTGCTGCAATTCAATTGTATTTCATCCTGCAAAAGTTATTTTTAAAGGTGTGGGCACTATGAAAGCAGTCTTTATTTAATTGTAGCTGTAGGGTCTCAACTTTGCATCTGCTCTCAGTTTACATCTCAAAGGGTAAGTTTCTGATACTTAACTAAACTTCTCCTTGCTGAAAGCAGATCACATCCTCTGCAGACCCGCTAGTAAAAGTCTTACATGTCACTGTGGCCTATGCACAGGAGGAATATAAAACCATTACAGCAAGCCCTGCTTTGCCAACTCTTGTGATTTTGTTACAAGTTTCACAGTATTTCCTACTTTTTTTAAAACCTTAGCTCTACAGTTATATAACTACACGGGAATCTTAGCTTTCATACTTAAAAAGGAATTTAGGAGTCCTTATGAATGCAGGGAAGAGGTGGAAGTATGACAGAACTCTGGAAAACAATTTTAAAAGTATATAATATATTGCAGTGGGTTTTCTTTAATTATCTGTATTTTACAAGCCGTATCTCCGTTTCATTATGGAATCAACATATAACCATATTCTTCCATGTCAACCAGTAAGAATGAGCATCCCTCTTTTACTGCACTGAGATCCTTTTTGTTGCCCTATGTAGTGGTAATGTTATGACTCCACAGCTCCAACTGGGCACCTTGGTGTGCATCACAGTGTCACAGACAGATCATTTCTGTGAGATGACACTTTATTTTCTAAATATCTTTGCCATCAGCTTAAGCTCATGTCAGTAACACATTGTCATCAGTAAACAAGGATGATAAGCTTAAAGTAATAGCGTTGCCAAGGAAGTGACTGAATGCAAATGAAATCTTAACTCTTGCTCAGATAGAAATTATTTTCTTTTTCAAATGTCCATAGCATTTTTACAAGTCCTCTGCATCATTTTACGACCTGAAGGTGGAATAAACAGTAGTTCCTACAAAGCTTTCCCTCCCTTCCCTTTTCCCAATAACTTTTACTTATTTAACTTACAATAGCAAGCTTGCCAAGAATTTCCCTCTGGAATAATTTCCTTTAAAGTATGGTATGAGAAAGATTTATCTGGTAATTGCTATGGATGTTCTTGTATCTTGTCATTGATTCTTCAGGAACAGTAGTCTGAAGAGACTGAATTACAGGGGGTAAAAAGTTTAATGGCAAGTAAGCACATAACCAATGTATCTTATTTATCCTCTTCCAAAGGAAAATCGAGAGACAGAGTTTCAAACTGGTAAGAGAAACAAAAAAGTTAAGTTTTGAGTTAAAGAAAGATTTAGGAAAAGAGCTGAATTTCTGTCTTAGCATTTGCATAGACAGACATCAAAGAGGACAAGAAAATGAGAAGCTGGGATAGAGTGTCAGTACGGGTACGTTTATAACTTTCCTTTCCTTTAGGTTTCTAAAACATTTTCTTATAGTGTGGAAACAGATGGGATCCACCCACCAGGAGTTTATGCAGACATGTTCACTACATTTAGAGATATATTATGAAAATATAACCCATCCCATACAGAAATGTAAGGGAGTGGGGGCATAAGAGAGTCTGTATTTTCAAGAGTTTCTTTAATTGAAACTCTTTCCTGTTGTATGCTGAATGCTGAATTATCCTGCAAATCTGGCCAGATTTTGCAGTCTGAAGAAAATCTTCAATTCAGGTAGATCATGGGTGAATAAAAGAAATATGACAAACAGTAAGGATATTAAAAATGTGCAGCTATACAGAGGATGAAACAGGAATTATACAAGCTCTTCAGTTCTCTTATCAAGGGGAAGGAAACAACCCTTAAAGAAAGTATGGCGCTAAACAATGGATTTTTTCCATGGTAAGATACCTTTTGGTCACTGTACATTGCTACTGGATGGATTTTTTGGTGCTGCATCAAGCTGGGTCCTCATTGCCATCCAAATATGACAAGGCTTGAACTATCAAGCAATACTTGCAAAAGATGACTTTACTAGTATCCATTACAGCCAGTTGCCATGCTGGAGCACACCACTGGACTGCTACAGTGCTTAGTTCGAACACATGACAATGTCAGAATTAAAGAAGAAAAGCAGAAAAAATCTGATGAAGTCAGTCTGATAATGAAACAAACAGAAGTTCAGTCACATCTGAAAACAGTTAAATCTCTGGTGCTTGGTGAAAGACAAAGATTAAATCTGTATGGATTCATTGTAAAAGGAGAAGGTTTAGAAATACTTTTCTAAACAAACTGTTAACATCATGTCTTGGCCCACATGGAGTATTCAGTGGGAGTGGCAGTAATACTTCTCTCTTCCATTTATAAGAAAATCTCTGGAACAGAAAGTGATATAAAAAAAGAATCTTCTATACTGATGCAACTTTTGCCAAGTCAAAGTCTGCCAAAATTATCTTTTCTGCTGTCCTGTGCTGAACAATTGTCATTCAGAGGAGATACACATACTAATAAAATTTTTTACCAGCGCTCATTGTGAGGGTGCATCCTTGTTGAGCAGTTAGTTGGCTGACAGTCCTGATAATTGGCTGGCACTTGAAAACACTCTCTTCCTGCCATGAGGATTGCTAGGAAACTAGCACCAACATTTTCACCTTTTTGGTTTTCTTCTCTGAATCTTAACCGCCTTAAAACCCTCAAAATTTCCCACCACTTGTCCAAGATCACAGCTTGAAACTCAGAGGCAAAAATGATCCATTCCACTGCTAAGATTTTTGAAAATATACGCCATGTCATTTGTAATGACTTGGACAGAACAGTTCTTTCTATACAGCTGAAAATATTTCTGCCTCTGCTTCTCCTTCCTAAAGTCATTTTTTACTCACAGCCTAAACAATTCTTTCCTTTCTAAGGGTTTTTACTTGCCATGGGGTAATATGTCTGTGAACTAAAATAGAAAGGGAGAGAAATCAAGCTAGATCCATAGGTGCTGTTGCTGCAGAGACAGAAAGCTTCCTGGGTCATGCTACGCTGTGAGATGATATTCTTGCTTTGCTTCCCTAGAAATAAAGAAACATGGTATTCAGAGAATTGTAAAAATGGTTTGGGTTGGAAGGGACCTTACAGATGATCTAGCTTCAACCCCTCTGCCAAGTGCAAGGTCATTTTCACTAGACCAGGTTGCTCAAAGTGTTATCCAACTTGGCCTTGAACATTTCAGGAATGGCAGATCCACCCCTTCTTGAGGCAACCTGTGTGGGTGTGTCACCACCCTCACAGTAAAGAGTTTATTCTTTATATTTAATCTAAACCTAGCCTCTTTCAATGTAAAGCTATACGTCCTGTCCTATCACTAAGGGCCCTGATAAAAACTCCATCCCCATCTCTCTTCTCCCTTTAGGTATTGGAAGGTGCTAAAAAGTCTCCCTGGATCCTTCTCTTCTCCAGGCTGAACACCCCCAGGTATTTAAACCTGTCTTCATGGGAGATGTGCTTCAGTCTCCCAATCTTCTTCATGGCATCTCCTGCACTCAATCCAACAATTTTATGTCTTTCTTATCTTGGGGGTCCCAGGGCTGGAAACAGCACTCCAAATGGGTCTCAACAGAGAGGAGTAGGGAGGCAGAATCCCCTCCCTCACCTTGCTGGCCCCACTGCTTTGGATGTAGCCCAGGACAAGTTTGGCTTTCTGGGCTCTGAGTGCACACTGACAGGTTATGCCCAGCCTCTGATCCACCAGCACCTTAAGTCCTCCTCCCAGAGACTGCTCTCAGTCCATCCTCTGCCAAGGCTGTACTTGTGCTTGGAACTGCTCCAACACATGTGTAGGTCACAGCCAATGCTGCAATACATATTCTATGCGAGGACTTACCAGCTCCATAACTTCATCCCTTATTGGAAAGATATCAACAAAACCTGCTCCTAACGCCCACCAAATTAGACTCGGGAAAAAATTATAGTGATCATACACACGAACAAGAGGGAGAAAAAGCCACATCAGCAGGCTGGATTGAGGTTTTCTTCTTGCACCAGGTGTCTCTGTACTGGAGTGACCAAGCAGATGCTTAATGCAAATTTTGGTCCTCAGACACCTCTAAAGGATCTCTGAAAGTATGTTATTGGTATGGTTGCTCACATGCATGATGGTAGTAAGGAAGAAAGCTGATGGACTAATTGATTACACACACTGTAGTCACAGAATATGCATGACACAGCTGAGGAACAGTAGCACAGCACATGTAGAAAGACTCAGTCCATGGATGCCAGCTAATCAAAATGCATGAAAGCTCTACAGAAGAGGCTCTGCTAAAGGCCTTGCTGGCATGGCCTATGGAGGAGATGCAGATCTTGGGCACTAAAGGATCAGAGCATCCTGCAGAGAAGATAGATAAGAAAGACCCCTGTGCCCACATAGGATCTTTCAGCACCCTAAACAGAAACAGATCAGTGGACTGTTTTGGCGTAGGGTGGGAACCTTTGCCCACAGCAGTTAACAAGGACATGGCAGTGGGGCTCAGTGTGGAGCCTGCACTGGATGCATGAAAAGAGGGTTCAGTTTTCTGAATGTCTTGGATAAATGATTTCACATTTCTGTACTCATTTCTCATTTTCCCTGCTCTGTGCTCTGTTGGAAGCTGACACTGGGCACACGTTCGCTGTTTTGCTGGCACAACGGTGTGTAGACCTCAGCTGGCACTGCTCTAATGCCAGTAATGAACAATAGAGATTCATCTTCTCCCTGTCAAAACAGAAAGAAAACTACTCTGAAACTATTCAGGAGGTGTTTAATGGGGTTTTGTTTGCCTCCTTTGTAGCATCAAGCTTCATCAGTTGCTGGAGACAGAATAAAAGTCTGGGAAGCCACTTATGCCTGTATTTCCATCTTCAAAGCACCATTTAGATTTGATGTACATGGTTTTCCACTGCTTCTGTGTCAGAGTAAGTATCACAACCCATATTTTGTAGGGAAAGATCGGGCCACAAGTTTAGGTGGCATGAACAAACCTGGAGCTCTGCGACAAACCAGAACTATTAGAGAGGGGGTTTGGTGGGGTTTTTTTGCATGACCAGTGCTGCTACCTCCAAAGGCATGCCTTTTATTCCTTACTAGTGAGTAGTTTCTCTCCTTCCTTGTATCTGTTTTAAAGGAGAAACTGAAACAAGAAAATACGGATTTAAAAGTATGAAGACCAAGGATGCAATCAATGTAAAAAAGGTAAGTGCAACTTTTCCCTATCACTAACTGTGTGCTGTTATTCAATTTGCCACTTGTGAATCTGTCAGAATGAAGATTTGCTTTGGATTTCCAGCAGATGCAAAACTCAGATGCCATGACATTTTCACAATGTCTTTCTGAACAATGCAACAGTGTTCTGGATATATGAAGCATTATGTAACAATCTACCTTCTGAAAAATACAGTTTTGAAGTCTCAGGTTGACTCAAGAGTTACGGGGTACTTTTTACAATATTGCTCTTACTCATACATCAGGGGAAAAGTGGGTAAATAGCTAGTCCTTGTCAGAACAACAGAAAAAGAAATAAAGAAACAACTCAAGTTTGTGATGGTCGTTGGTTGGAAAAAGATGCCTGAATAAGGACACTAAGGAGAATAATAAATGACTGTACTGCCTCCTTTATGAAACAAAAGTTTAGACTTCATGCTGAGTTTACTGAGTAGGGCTCTTTGGCACATATTTTTGAGTCAGACAGGGAGCTAATGGATGCCATACACCACAGTACAGTGCAGAGGCAGCTGTGCTCATCTTAACTGCTCCCTGCTTCCCTCAGTTGCTGATCTTAGAGTAAGTTACCAGCTTGTTTCCATTACCTTTGATATCTGTTGTACATCCATTCCAGTAATCCGATTTGTTACAATAAGGACACGTTTCAGATACCTAGTAGACCTAAAAGCCAGATGTGCATCTTTGTACAGATGTAGGTACTTTAGTGCATGACTTAGATATGCTCTAAACTATCATAATTATTCTTTTAATGTCTTTTAGCCAAGGAAAATATTTCCAACATTTCATAGATGAGATACTCTATATTAACTTTTGAAAGACAATACGATTTGAAAGCTGAATGCCACTTACACAGTGACTTTTTGGGAAGAGATGCTCTTCACAGCAAAAAACTACCAAAAACTCTGCTCCTGGAGCAGCTATTTCTCAGGTATCCAAAAGAGTGTTTTATTTAGTTTGTTTGTTAAAGTGAGAAGAACTGGTCTGGAAAGATGGAGTGGAATTTTTAAGTAACACACCAATGTGATAGTTGTAACACTGTAAAACTCAGGAGGTAATTTCTGCTGCAACACACTAAGAGGCTGTCACCAGCTTTGCCACCTTTACACTCTATTAAGTACTTAATATCTGCAATTCTGGATTGCATCTGGAAACATGTAAGGCTTTAACAATACATGCACAAGCAAAGCAATTGCTTATTGTTCATGGTTTAAGTGGGGTTTTATTAAGATTAAAAATTCTGCTAAAAAAGAACAAGCAGCTTGAAATGGTGTTGCATTTTAGGAATTCTCCTTTTGGTTTTTTTTCTCTCTTAGGGAATTTTCCCCCATGCGTGTTGCTAGGAGACAATAATGATGGGATACTTAAGAGAGACAAAAGAAGTTGTCACAGCTCAGGGAAGGGGTGCAGCTGGCTACTCTCTTTACCTGGGTTTTGTAGAGGGGCAGAGGTATTTGAGATTTGGGTGAACAGGCTTGGGTGCAGCCCCTATCTCTTGTGCTCTCAGCATTGGGAGGGAAGAGGGGCTGTGGTTGCTGTAGGGAGAATCAGTCACCACTGTGGGGTTCTGTCTTCTGTTGCTTCTCTGCTACTGTGAGTGGCGCTCTGCTCGTAAGAGCAGCCATTGCACTGGCTCCTTATTAACACCCTACCTACCTCCTAAAAAAAGGGATTTTTCATCATCAGCTCAGGTCCTCAGTGGAAAAACCCCAGGATCCCGAGCCCGCCTCTCCCTGCTCCACTGGGAGCTGGGCTGCCGCTGCCCCATCCCCACCGCTTCTTTGGCACAGCTCTGAGCTTTCACAGCCCTGCAGGCCCTGCCTGCCCAGACATCCTGCTGGCACAGCATGCTGCTCCCAAGAGTCCTGCAGGGGCTGTGGGACTGGGCACCCCAGGGTTTGTGAGGCAAAGCCTCTCCTCCATCCCTTACTGTCCAGGCCCAGCTGCCGTCACCGCGTGCTGCCCAGTCCGCCCCACAGTGCCCCCTGCAGGTGCAGGGGAGTCACTGCACCGGCCCTGCCCGGCCATGAGCCTGTAGCGCCTCTGCTGGTCGTGCCTAGAACTGCACCCAGAGAAAGTGCCCACGGCCAGGAAGGTTCCCTGGGCTCCTGCTCTGGTTCCTGTTAATGCTGCAGCTGTTGTTGTTCGTTTGCTTTGTTACACACACTAGTAAAGAACTGCTATTCCTATCCTCATATCTTCACCTGAGGGACTCTTAATTTCAAAGTTATAATAATTCAGAGGGAGGGGGTTTACGTTTTCCATTCCAAAGAAGGCTCCTGCCTTCCTTAGCAGATATCTGTCTTTCAAACCAAAACAAAAGGAGTGCAATATTAACAACACATCAGCAGTGAAGTCTCTCTCTGATCAGTTTCTTAAATATGCTGTGGGTTGTCTTAAAACATAGGAATAGAGACAGACAAATCTGTAAGGATGTTATAATCTGAGAACCTGTTGCTTTACCTTAATGCATGTTGAAAGGCTTTCTGCCCATATAAATCAAGATGTAGCCATGAATAAAGCTGCCTGAAGCTGAGCTTTCTAGAGGCCTTTGACAATTTATTTGCCCTATAGATTATGCACTAGTTGTTTTCCCACCCCCAAACAGGTCCTAAGGACTGGCTCCAAAGTTTCAGTGCAGAGTTTTGCATTGTTTTGCAAAGGCAACTCAAAGCAAATTCGAGTTGGATAAAAAAAAAACCAATGAAATTCAATCACATTATTGATGCTTTAATTCTGTTTGCACAAGCTGAAAGGTAGGGTTCTCATCCCCTTTGATTTTAGGCTAGAGCCTTAAGGAAATTTCAGCTTGCTCAGCCTTTCCAGTTTCACACTTTCCAGGATTAACAAAGAAAACACAAACATGGTTTCACTGAAACTGAAATATCTCTTCTTTTAAAATTTCTTCTCTACCCCCTGCCTGAACAGAAAAAAAAGAGATGGAGATGGTACTATCATTGCTAATTTTTTTTTATTATTCCAAACACCCCTGCCCCCGGCTGCCATCGGTAACATTTATACCAAGAGAAAAAACTGTTGAAAAAGACTGTATTGAAAAAGCAGCACCTTGCAAAGCACAGTTAAAGCATGGGAAGCTTATTCCAGCAAAGGTATATCTGCAACTCTTGGTAACATAAAAGGGAAGAAGTCAAGAGTGGTGGGCAGGTATTACAGGAACCAAGCTGTCAAAACTGGCTTTCTCCTTGTGGGTAAACAAGAACACGAGTTTAAAATGCAGTTTGGTTGGTTGGTTGGTTGGCTTTGTTTTTTTCTGGTCTGGTTTTTTTTTTTTTTTTTTTTGCATAAAACACTGAACTTTGGATAGGTGAATTTAGGTAGTTTCTAACTGCCTCTGTACTGCTGATAGGAGCATTTGACAAATGGAAAGCATGCAACTCTCAAGGTTAGACAAATAGTGAATCTCACATTCTGTATCCATTCTCATCCTTATACTTTCTCCTGGAAGGTCTGATTTACATGTCTGATTTGGCACAGATCTGGCATTTTTTGTGATGATAGAGATAGAAATGGTGTGAATATTTATGGGGATATTATGGGTCTGTTCCTGCTCACCACTGAAACTAACAGCAAAATTCCTATAAACTTGATTGGAAGCAGAATAGGGTCCTGTTGCAGAAGAGTATAGGAACTGATGGTTCTCCTACAGGAAGAAAGGTAGTTTTATGTTCTCAAACCTGATTTGGTTACCCAACATATCGGAATTCCAGTGCCTGATCACTCACACACTTAGGCTATTCAAAACAGAAAGTAAACCAACTCAGCTTCAGATTTCTGCCATTGTATTTGGGTTAAAGCGCTCTTCTGGGCCTGCAAGCATCCATATGTCAGCCGCCAAATCTTAGGGAAGGAAGAACCCTTTATATTCAGACTAGTTATCACTGGTTGACTGAGAAACAGCTGAGAACAAAAACACTGGTGATTCACCCTAGAAGGAATACAGAAGGTTTTCTACTCTTACACAAAATCAGCAGAACATTAGTATTTTCTTCATGAGGCCAGACAATTTTGTCTTGCCTCAGCAGTAATTTTCTTCCACTCTGATCATTCCTGACCCTCTTGGACTCTTTTGTGCCCACGGATTTCTTGGAGACTAACACCATCTGACCAAAACACCATTCCATGTACATGTATTCCAGAATATATAATACGTACCAAGGTGGTTTTTTTTTTTTTTCCTTTTTTTTTGGTGTGTTTGTGTGTGGGTGCGTATATAAAACCACATAGACACATTTATATACATTCACAATGCCTTTTCCATGGTAGATGAGACTGCTGAGTAATGTTCGCAACATTATCCACTATCACTTTTTCTTCAGAACTGCTATACAGCAGTTGGTAAGTACTAGGTTACTAGGTGCTAAGCATCCTTGTTTTGAAGACACCACATGAAAAAGAATTGTAAATGCCAGTATCATTAGAAACTCTCTTTTTCATGTGCCAGCTTCAGTGGCACATGGATGAGTTTGATCAAACCACTCTCCAATCCATGCAGATAGTAACAGTATATAACTACTTTACCACCTTTCCACCAGTCATCTGACCTGCCCACGGTCACCCTGTTACTGTTATCCACTTCAATGTAAATTTGATTTATTTTATCAATGAGCATGTGTTCTCAGATTAACAGAGACCAAAGGCTATTTTTGTTTTCATATATGTTTCAGCCAGGATGGTGGCTTGCCCTAGACCAAAATGTAGCAGAAACTGTAGCTGTAGATACCTGGACCACCGAAATACCACTGTTTTTATCCTTAGATCTGTGTTTCAGGGCTGCTTTCCTGGGTGGTGAGTTTGCAGGGAGTGTAGATACAGAGGGCTCAGATCCAGAGGGGAGTTTACCCCTGAAGTGCTCTGAGATTTGCGGCAGAGTTATAAAATTCAACTCCTACCAGCTTTCTCCAGTTCAGCAGAGCTTTCCATCTTCTCCATCTCAGAAGTGGAATAATCTTTGAACACTCCTTGCTTTCAGAATTATGAATTATTATTATTACATTATATTAAAATCCCAGGAAAAAAAGTGAAGAGTTGCCTATATTTTAAGCTTTATTGATTCTGGAAGAACTCCCTTGGAACACTCTAGAACACTGAATTACTGACAAATTCACAGAGCATGAGGTCTGTGACACGTTAGTCTAACCAAAATCTTGGATCAGCATCATAAGCAATGTTGCACTTATAAGGAAAAGAATACTCATAAACCACTTCAATTCTATTATTTTTCCTTGAAGAAACCAGGAAGTTGGCAATCTGATAATCTAAAGCTAAAGCATGAAAAGTGTGAACAGGTCTCTATTTCATAGAAGAGTTTCAGACATCCAATACAGTCTATATCCTGTAGTCTATATTTTATTTTAGTCTAAATCTTGTATATTTTGAAACTTCAGCAATAACATCTGTAAATTTAGCACAAAAATTTCCCAGTGTTTTACTGATTCAGGGACACAGCTCTTTAAACTGTTACAATTAGGTAGTTCTTGATTTAATTTTTAATAAAAAAATTGAGAGGTTTTTTTCCTGTCTGAAGTTATTTCATTAACCAGAATAATTTGGTAAGATCTTGGTGATGCTGGAGTGAGTTTATGTATATTCCTAATAGAGGAGGTATCCCTACCATAAGGAGCAGTCTTCAAGATACAAGATTCAATGCTGAATCAGACTTCTGCTGGAACCTACTTCTCTGACATGCAGCAAGTGCTTGCATATGCTTATATTTATTAAGAACAAATACATGACTAGCAACTGAGCCTTACTTTCTATGTCAATGCAGTTAAGGATTCAAAAGAGATAAGGGATTAACTCTCAAATGCTATCTGCACAGAGCTGCCAGAACTGGCCAACACTTTCAACATAGCAGTTTTGTACTAATGCCAGCACATGAGACAATCCAGTCCCCTGTACTGCAGTTATTGTAAATTTAGTGACACCTTGGATGCCAAATGCTTGCTTTATGCTCCAAATGGGAAACAGTTGGATGACTAGGGATCCTTAAAAAACTCATCATTGTCAGCAGGAGCTTTACCAAGGACCTGGCATGTGGTGGAGAGCAGAGCTGCTTCAGGAGAGGTTAACAAGGAGGGATTGCATACATGCTCATACACTCTCTCCCTCTGGGAAAAGCCAGTCATTCTGCAGTGGCACTTAACTGGTTAATCAATGGCCAGGCCCACTCTGAGCCATCTCAGCCTGTGCTGCTCCTGCTGCTGCTGTGCCATAATGAGACTGCAGCTGGGTGACTGCAGCCAGCACCACGGGCTGCTCACCGCTCCCTACTCCAGCAATAAATTACACGCTAACCCGGCTTCTAATTTCTGTCTGCAACATTCAGCCTCTTAAAAGGGCCTCCGTTACCTGCACAGGTTACTTCCCTCTACTGCAGCACTGCTTGCAACTCTGCATGGCAAAGGAACATGGCTGGATCAGAGGAGCTGACAATGACATAGCCCCAAAAAACCTGGAAAACACCTCTTATTTAGTCCTCTGCTGGTAAAATGAGGGCTTTCTTTCAAGGTCTGTAATTTTTTGGAAATATCTGAACACCTCTCTGCTATCCCAAATCTCCAGCTGCTTGCCAGTGACTGCTATTATTAGGAACTGCAGAGGGGCTGAGCCCCACCCAGCTGTTGTCTGTGGATCCTGACAAATTATGCTGGCAGCTCAAATTAAAACAGTCTGAGCTCTGCCTAAATCAACAACCTGAGCTATGTACTGTCTGGAAAGGGCAGCAACTCATAGATGAGGGCAGGTCTGTCTCGTTGCAGAAAGAGTTCTCCGAACTGCATTGGTTGCTGGCCTTTTTTTGTGCACAGAGAGTATTTGTTTTTACTGGTGAAGAAGAAGAAAGCTTTACACGCCTCAAGCATCTAGCCTCGCTGGAAGTTAGCTAAGTAACAAAAAGCATCTGTGTGTCAAGAACTACTCAGGTCTGGTGTGCAATTGCCAAAAGGCCATACCCATTTCACTGCCATCCGACTTGTTGGGCAATGTTAACCCTTGCAACCACGTGGCTTACAGAAAATGCTTTTCTACTCTAGGAAATTAGGGTCAGAGGCAGGTGTAGAATCCCTTTCATTCCAAGTCCTCCTTTTGAAAGGTATCCTCAGTCCAACCAGTGCCTCAGTACACAGAGGTACAGTACATACTCCTGTGCCATTTGAGAGTAAATTAATAATTTACTAGAGGTGCATAGTCCAGTACTTTACCAAATACACTTGACAGATGAACTATCTTGCTGGTGACTGCGCTCTGCAAGAAGGATGCACTTCATTCTGTGCAAGAATAAAAGAGTATTTGTAAAGCAGGTAAGGAGTTAGATAGATACAAGGAGTGATTCCTGAAAAGAGCAGGACTGCTCAAGGAGAGGCTGAGTACAACTGTGGAACCCCCTTCAGGCCTATCCCACCATCAACCTATCCATTCAAGCTATCCATTACTTCAAGCATGGCATGTAAGTCCCACAGTCTGACCTCAGATAAACAGCTACCCCACTAATACCATGGTATGGGAAATCTGTCCTTAAAGTTACACTCTAGGTTAGAGCTGTTCAATAGCTTCCTAAAATGTAGATATTTCAAAACTTTTTTTATTTAACCAGAGACTTCCAAACAACAACAACAACAATCACAAAACCTCTTCACCCATTTTCAACTTCTTTTCCAAATTATCATTTGAAAGACTCAAAGTAAAATCCAGTATCTCAGCCTTCTTGTCTGCGCTCAAGAAATGTTGGTGATGTGTTAAGGACTAGGAATGTGCTGTGGAAACAATTCTAAATTTAAACAGTTGAGTTTGAGTTAGTCTGGAAACTGTCTAGAAATTTCTCAAGAGCAAATTGGTTTCTGTTTCTCTAGTTTTTTACCTAGTTTTCACAAATACTTTGACAGAAGTATTTTTGATTCCTATTTCTGTTTCTCTTGTCATTATCTAAACATTCCTAAAGCAAAAATACAGATAAAACTTGAGAAGGTAACTTTAGTTTTCAGATATTTTAGGCATTTGTGTTTGACTACTGGCTTAGTATGGGCAAAGGCTGTAACATTTCGTACACTGTGCACAACTTCTCAGCACTTTATATGCTCCAGAAGTAAAGGCAAGATACAGCTCTGTACTTTCTCTGTGTAAGGTCTGTCATGAAGCTGACTCATGGTATTGCTGCAGTCCAGGGTAGGGCTGCAGATCTGTGTGCAGGGAATCCTCTCTGCATCTTTTACAGCAACAAAAAAATAATTTATCTCCTCTGGCTGATTAGCACTGAGGTTCACAGGAGTCTCACAGATTCCTCTCATGCTCACACTACAGATCTAATTTAGATTTAGATCTAATTTAGATTTGCGCTAACCCTTAGTTTACTCCTTCTGAATTCATCCCTGGAAATATTTGCAGCAGGATGCAGACTCAACTCTGCCAGACCTTTCTCACCAGAGTGCTCTGGAATTATAAGGTCTCACTAGCTCTCCAGTCTTTTAGCTGAGAATATAAAAGGAGAAGACCTACAGCTACAGAATGATTTTTTGTTTCAGGTAATTGGATGTTGGGATCACTGAGGAATGAGATGACAGAGGAGTGCTTGTAATTAATCAGAACCATAAATATGATAAGTAAACTATGATAAATATGATATGATAAATATGATAAGAGCAAATAAGATAATGAGGGGGAAATGGACATGGGAAAATTGGATTGAACTATGCAATATTCAAATTAGTTTGAATTCAAATAAGTATTGCAACGGGGGCTTGCTTTAGTGTCAAAACTTCCAGATTTGGCAACTGCAGGAATTTGAGTTGTTTGAGTGCACAGGATGGCTGCACTTCATCAGAACATCTAGCCCATGCCTCACAGTGCTTAAAGCAAAACTAGGAGCATGGTAACCAGATAAAACACCTCTCTGCCAGCATCTAGTAATCTGCAAATCAAAAATTGCTTCTAATAAGAATGTCCTTTATGGATTCCACTTCCATGAGTATGCCTGGTTTGTTCTGAAGCCCAAGTGCACTCTTCAGCATCCACAATGTCCTGGCTAATGGGGTTCAACAGCTCAACAACTCATTACAGGGAGAACATTTTTTGTGTTTGTTTTGTCCATAACTGTTACCTTCCTTAGATACCCAGTAATCCTTGTGCCAAAACATGTAAGTAGTATTTACTTATCCTCTCTCTCCAAGACATTCCTTCTGCAGATTCTTCTCACTCATCGATTTTCCAAGCAGAAAAGTCACTGCTGGCTTGTTTTTTCTGTATCTTGCTGCATTTTTATTTTTCCCTGCAGTATTTATGTCTGAAAATAACTGGATTAAGATGGATTTGATCCCATGCTTAACTTAAAGGACAAAAGCATTAGTTCATAAATGAAGGCATTGGAAACTATCACAGCAACAGTAAACTTTGATTAAACCAATTTGCCACATCTTTCTAGGTGAGTCTCAACACCTCATTTCTCACATTCTAATTTTCATGACAATGATCTCTGGAAGGACTCACAAAAATTGTGGAGCAGTGTTATAGTTAAATGATATTAAAATGATCCTGGATATGACGTACTAGTCATGGGTTTCCATTTTGTGGAGTAACAGCTATTGGAGGGGATGGTGGGAAGAGGCAGAAGGGATAACTCTTCTGTCAGAAAATTTTCTGAAAGCTATGGACACCACATGATGCTCACTGCAGTTGTTGAGTGTCCAACCCAGAAACACAGAATGCTTTCCTTACCAGCAACTGTGATACTGAAACTATACTGGTACTATCTTTCCAAAAGATTTCACTACTATTGTAATTGTATTAGTATTCTCAAAAACCTATTGAAAAATCAGTACAATGCTGTATGTAAACATGAACACACATAGCTCTCGTTTGGGAGGACTCTAAAATCTCATCTGGTGTAGGCTTAACTGGTATGAAACTAATCTCCTCTGCAGGAGAAGGATCCCTCTCCTTGCCTCTGTTGAATTTCCTCCCACACTAGCTCTTGTTCCTTGTCAAAGGCAGCGCTGCTCAGTCTGTAGAGCCCTCTTCTGTGGTGCTAGCCCCATACTACCTTAATCTGGATGCACAAACCCATACTGGCCTCTCTTAATGCCAGCAAACACAGGTCTGAAGTACTTTAAATGGAAGATCCAGTTTACAAATACTCCAACTTGCTCTCTTTATGTAGTATATCCAACTCCTTCACCACTCATGTTACCAGCAATTTGCATTTACATCGAAATACAACAAGGGAACACCTTCAAATCCTGAAAAGTTGCTTCCTGTAAGTTCTCCCCCACCTTTACTCTCAAGGAACAGCAGTCTTCCTCACAATGGGCAACTTTTTAAGACCTGTCAGAAAGTCAGTCCTTAATCCATGTAAAGCAGACCACACTGATACGGAGGGGTCTATTTTTAAACACTACTGTCCTGCCAGGACATCTAAGTAATGTTAGATTCAGCTCAACAAATTCATCATCTCACAGAAAAAGCAAGAACAGTCTTGCTTGACAGGAGGTATCTTTGGTGTGGCTATTTGAATGTCAGTGATAGTTTAATTGAGTAACTGGTTCTCTGAACTAGGCACTTGTAAGTAAAGGACCATTGCTGTTGTTTTTATCTGCTAAGGAATCAGTATAGTAGCTCCCCTCTTGAACCTGAAAATGTTCCCCAACCCCTGCACTGGTTGTTGCTTCAGTTGACAATTTCTTCTCAGTGCTGCCCCTCAGTGATTGCATTTAATTCACCTGATGTATGGATCTTCTCTGCATCATATGTACATTCATATCCCAGATGCACCAATCGATATTCAACACCCCACTTCCCAGCTTTGTGACAGCTAGATAAGGGACAAAAAATACTTAGGTTTTGTAAATGCTTGTCTATGTTTAGATTACTGTCTTCTGGGGTTCTCTACAGTCATAGAGGAGGGCCCCTATAACAAAATTCTGGGTCACACATGTTATTTATCCAAAATAAGATAAATTAAGACAGCTCACCTGTCCCCAGGCCACTGAGTCTGGGACTATTTACATTCCCAACTTCTGAGCAACTTGCAGCCAGCATATTTTTTAAAGCCACAAAAATGCTTCCTTTTTCACCCAAAATTTTACCCACCAATCCCCTTCAGGAAACAAGCAGATGCAAATACTGAAGTGCTCTATACAGGAACAAGATGAGAGAGAAGATGGCTTCAGACCTCCTCTTTTAACCTCTTGCATGCCTGCTGAAAGCATCGCCCTACAGCATTAAGAGTGGGCACCACTGAGCTCAATTGCTGGTAGGGCAGCAGATGGATGCTGTGGTGGTTCAGGCTCAGGCTCAAGCAGATGTTAAGAGCAGTGTGTCATGGCAGAAAAATGTACCAGTATGTCTGTAGCACACATGACATCCACGCTGGAAGATGTGATGTGGCCTCTGTTCAAGTAAGGATCAGAAAACCAATTGCTCCTAGTCTCTCCAGGACACACAGTTTATGTTTTCCTCCCAAGCAGAGGGAACTGGGTTCCAGTTTTTAGTAGCTGTCTCACATCTTCCTACTTCTCAAATCAGATTTGCACAGTGCTCTGAGTCTTGCTATAGTCAGTGTATGAATTTTAGAAAGATCTGAAAATCACAGCTTAAGCATTTCAATGACATTAAAACATACATATTTTAAGATTCTCTGGTTTTAGAATCCCAAATTCTATTTTAAAGATGTGTTTAGATATTTCTTGCCCTGGTAAACAATGGCATCCCTAACAACTCTCTAAGACAAGGGCAAAGTCTATTATTCACAGTTTACAGATAGAACATGAATGCACAGAGAGGCTATGTATTTGCTGCAGACAAAACAACTGGCTAACTCACGTTCACTGAGATTTAGAACAATGTCCTAACAGTAGACTCTTTTTTTTCCTCTTCCTATGACACTTGCCTCTGTGCCATAGAAGCATACATTAAAACTGTGATAAGACAAGATAACAAAGTATAAAATTAAATGCTTCAAAACCAGTCAGCTTTCTGGTGTTAAAGCTCATATTTCTGTTTTTGGATTTGTTTTCTTTACATATTCAGTGATGCACACTTAAAATTTATTCTGCAAATTTCCCAGCAAACTAATTTACCATGGTGATTATAGAAGCAAATGTAGAGAAAACTGTGTAGAGAACCCAGAGGTGAGTAGATTTCTTTCTGTGTCTAACATTCAACAGTGTGATTGGAGAATGCTGGAGTAAGCTTCTGCTCATCCCAGAGATACTGTAGCATGTTCAAGCAGATGAAACACCAAGCTGAACTGAAATGCCATTTCTTTCTTCTTCTGAGAAAGGCCATACAGCATTTGAGAATTTGCTTTATTTTAGCCACCCAGTGGCAGAAGAAAATGCCTAACTTGTGTCATGTCCCTCATTCAGATGAAGCAAAGCTTACACTAGAAATTAACTTCTCTGCATTCTGACAAACATTTGCAGCAGCCCAAGCACAGGCGAAAAGTCAACTAACAAGCTTATATGAAAAACCTGTTGCTCTGCAGAGTGCTAAGCAAACAAGTTGGTTCATGGACCCACTCTAACACTTAAAATAAGGCTGAATACTTTTCATGCTGAGGTAAAATTCTTTCAATCTAATTAACTGCATACATTGCTTACTATATTTTATGAATTACCAGAAATAAAAAACTAAATGAAATATGTATAGAAAGTTAAGGTCCAGATTCTCAAGGCCTTCTATTATGTCAGCCTATTTTACCTACTGTAAAAGCTGCAATACACAAGGTGATAATATTAAATCCATAATGGCCTCATTGGTGTAAGATGCAGGGCACTAAGAACCAGAGCATCAGATAGACTTTGGTGAAAGGTTTCAGGACATCATGTGGAAATAAGTGTTTTTTGGTGCTCTTTTATGTAGCATTGAAAGAAACAACAATAATGTAAACCTTTTTTTTTTTTTTTTTTTTTTTTGTAATGTGGAGACAGAAGTGTTTCACAGCTATGCACTGCAGCACAGCATAGAGCAGTTCTGCAGTACAGTAGTGCCATAAAAGAGTCCCAAATCACTGGCAGAAGTGAGGTTTGCCTCTGGGGGAATATTCCTGGTGTTTTCACTTGAGATATGGCAATGCCTATGTTGATAGAAAACCAAGAACCAGCTTAAAAATGCGCATCTGCTTTCCACTGCCTGAAAATTAAATGGTTATAACTTCCCTCCTCCCCTTATAAAATGATACCGTTTGCTGCTTTACAGTTAATATTTTAGAGAGAAAAATCCCCTAATCTATTTCTTTTAAATCTGGTTGTTTTAAATTTCCATGGATCTATCAGCAGAGTAATGGACTTCAGAAAAATATGTTGGAACAACAGCAGCAGCAGAAGCAGCAGCAGCGGCCATTCCTGTTACATTACAAAAGAAATCTGTAACCTGTGCCAGCTACAGAAAAATGTAGCATCTGTTGATCACTGGGGGAACTGGGGAAGAGAACTTAAATCCATGAGGCCTCTGCCGTCTTCTGTTTCCCTTCAGATCTCCAGGTGTGTGGCCCCCGGCACGGACCGTGCCATCCGTCTGGGACTGGCACAGCTGCATCAACATCTCAGCCATGGGGAAGAAGAAGAGCTGGGTGTCACTTGAACAAGGGCGGGCTGTATGGGGCTGTCGGACTGGCAGTGCCCACAGAAACACAGGCCTTTTGACACAGTGCCTGTGACATGCTAGAAGATGAGCTGGCAGTTTCTGTATGCCAGGATGACAGTGGATCCCTAAAGACCCAAGCCCCTTCCTCACCAGGTGTTACTACCCATGTTCCTCCGACATCTGCACCAACTAAGCTCATGGTTCAATCCAAATACTCTACTAAATGTGAAAACAAAAGTTATAACTAAAATGGGGCTCAATCCTGCCTAGATTTTACCCCTGGCATAATGCAGCTCATCAGGAAATTTTTCTGAAATCATGTGCTCAGCTGGGGAGCTGAGATAACAGTTTAACTAGTAGATCAAACAATTACACAATTTTGATAATGCAGTGTATGTGTTTGATTGTCTTAAAATTAGCAACATCACAATTATTTTCTCACTAAAAGCCATCCTGCAGTAGATCATTTTGCTTGACTTCTTCATCAGCTAAGCAAAAACCTCCAACTGTGAAAAAAAATATATATTCAGCAGAGTACTGATTTTCTCCTGCAATCTCCTCCCCATTTATTCCTTCTTTTCTTCTCTATCATCAATCTTTTAAGCATGCCACTGTGCATTCACATTTTTCTTTCTGCACGTGTCAGCTCAACGCTCTTCCTCAGAGCCCTCTTTCTCCGCCAAATCCCGCAAAGCAGACTTTAACCACTCATCTCCCGAACAGGGAATTCCACACACAACTTTGCACAAGCTAGGCTCTCCGGGCGCTTCCCAGCCACTGTGCTGGAATCCCCCCTTCCCTCCAATAACCCACGGCTAAGGACAAAAGAGAAGTAAAAGGAAACTGACTTACTGCTATGGCTTGGAGCCTTTCCTTGTGCAACTCTGCTTCCGCCATCCTGGAGAGAAGGACACGGGAGGAGAGAGAGGGAGACCGGTGGGTGGGAGGGAGAAACAAAAACGCAAACAAAACCAAAACGGAGCGTACACCGCAGTCACCGGGGGAAAACTGGAGTAATTGCAAAGAAAGCCGAGCTCCTGTGTACCAGTCAGCCACTTTTGGAGGCACTGCAGGCTGGCTCACGGTACGATCATTTTAGTCACTGGACCAGTGCCTGCCTGGCTGCCTGTCTCCCAGCTGTATTGCTAACTGCATTTCAGTGCTGCTTCTGTGTGCTGGTGCTGTCACACAAACCATGTAGGCACTCTCCGAGCAGCTGAGCAGAGGGATAGCTCGCATGGCTATAATTTTTTGCGTTGACGTCTCAGCTCATTTGCTCCTCCTATGGGGTGCTGGGTCACGACAGGAGCTCGACATCAGCAGCGTGCACAGCAATACAGACCTGCCTGACTGCAGCAGAGGAGGCAGACAGCTGTGGCACAGCATGTCCTTAGCGAGCGCGGCGCAGCGCGCAAGGAAGGACGGTGGCACATGGCGCAGGGAGGGAGATGCGGCAGCCGGGCAGGCGGGCGGCGGCTCCAGCCCCTCTAGAGCAGGCTGGGGTAAGGGAAAGGACAGCGCTGCCAGGAGGAGGGAGAGCGAGGACTCTGGGGCAGCTGCACAGAGTCGCGGCAAAAGGCTGCTGCTGCAGGGCAGCCCTGAGCAGCAGTGACGAAAAGCGTCTGGGTGGGGACGGGGAGGTAAGGTGTCCGCACATCTGCATGTTTCACATCATTCACATCAGACATGCAAAGTGATAAAGCTGTGTGTACGGCCTCACTGTAGAAGAATCCAGTGCTATAAACAGAGGAGAAGGAGGCAGGTGAGGAAGTGAGGGGACACCTGAGCCAGGATCACAAGGGCACCCATGACTTCAAGCTTGGCTTTGGTTTTGCATGCAAACTCCTCACACTTTTATTTTTATTTGTATGATCGTCTTTCTGCTTCATTTTCTCAGAGATGGCAATGAAGCCCCCCCACTCCCTCGCAGTCCTGTCCCATGGGGTGCCATGGGTGGAAGAATCTCTGAGCCAGGGCACCCACCAGACCAGATGGTGGGTGGGGGCTGACCATGACATTGTGGGGCTGTCCTGCCATGAGCATTATATGCTGCAAAATGCACTTTTACATGTCTCCTGCCATGCAGGAGTGTGTTTTGCAGCATATAATTTTTATGTGATAACCTCTTGCTGCTAAGACAGGAAAATGCCACCATCTTGAAGGAAAGCAATCTGGAAGTCACCCTGTTTCCCACATGTCTGCTCTTTCAAAGGCATTTTAGTATTGCACATCCCAGTTTCCTCTCTCAGACATCTTTCACCTTCATCCCAGTTCCAGTTCCAGGCCGTGCTACTTGCTGCAAGCTGTTTTTCAAGGCAGCTGCTTTGTCAAGTGTTTTCACCTCCTGGTCCTATTTTCCTTACTGGTGCGCAGTTTCCTTGTCTTGTGACACCATGTTAAAATGACTTCTTGCTTAGCTTTACCTCCTTACTTCCAGCTCCAATAAGTCACTGTGGCCAAAAGGCAAAGTTTTATTGCCATATCCCCACTGGGGCAGTATGAGTAAGTGCGGGAGGGGGGATCACAGCTAAGGAAAATGCAACAGTTGCAGCTACATGCTGGAATATTCTCTCAGTCTTCCAGCCTTAAATTAATTTATTGAATAGCAGCTGCCCTCTAGCCTGCTTGGTCTCTTTTTCTTCTTGTTGTTCTTCAAAATCTCTCCTTTTTATTTTCCATTACCATGCAAAGGTTCAGGCATTGCTATTTGTATTACTACAGCTGGTTTTGAAATATCCCACCACGCAGGATCCAGACATCTCTACTCCCACATGTGCTCTGAGAACATATATGGGCAACTGCTACTAAGGCTTGATAGCTATGCAATTAAATCCCTTCAATACCCTTCTCATGTTTTGCTGTTAAGCCTTGCCCAGGGAAAGAATTCTGCTACAGGCTATATCCAGCAAATACAAGGGTTATACCCCAGTGCTTACTGGAGCTGGAATGGACAGCCTATTCATGCTACAACCTGTAGTCACATTGCACATTGCCAGAGTTGTGTGCAATATGTCTCACTTTAGGCCATGCCCTCTTTCCTTCCGTATGACATCCACTCAGGAAGACATTTAAGCATATATTTAAGTGCATTCCAGACAGTCTTACATAGAAATGGATGTGAATATTTAAATTATGGTACAGAACTGGACTCTGTACCCCCTCCCCTCGCCCCCTCCTTGTTTAGCCTCTCTCCAATTTAACTGCAGTGCTTTTTGCCAACAGGAGATAAGCAGGGTGCATCCCTGATCTGTGCTGCAGCATTTCTGATTCCAATGAAACATACTGCAGGGCTGTGCACCCCTCCAGCTTAGTTTGCCACGGAAACATGGATCAGCTCTGTTGACTCTTTGTGACTATACAGGAATGATAGAGGTTGCATCTGCAATTGCATCAAAGCAGTTTCTTGCTCTTGTCTTACAGCGAGGAAAGGCTGGAAGTCATGCAACAGTAATATCTGTTAGTTTCTCTACGTGTAGTTCTACATTTCTCTGCATATAGCTTTCTCTCATATAGCTTGAAGCCTGTGATGCAATAAGGTTGAAATCCTTTACCAAGGCATTTCACAGAGCACACCCAGCTGAAATGACATCTGTGAGGTGACTTACTACACCATGGTGGAGTCTGCAGCAGAGCCCCTGTAAGACATTTAGTTAGGGAAAGAATTTTAAATGGAACAAAACAAAGCATATCCCCAGTCCATTTTCAAATATATTTTTTCATCCATGTTTGTTAAGATTTTGCTTCCAGAATGTTTTGCTAGGTTGGTAAGGGACTTGAATTTAAAATAAAAAGAAATTTTGTTAAATTCTAAAGAATTTTTCCCCTTTCTTTTAGGGAAGGAGATCAGGGTGATATTTCCAAATTTTGAAGACACTAGTAAAACAAGAGAGGTTGGAATGTGTAGGGAGGAGCAAGGAGATTCTGGAAGAGTAGATAAAAGCTGGTTTAATACACTTTGTTCAGTAGCTAAAAATGGAAAGAAAGAAAGAAAAATATATCCCTTTTATTTCTTCGAATGTCAGTTCAGATGCTGTTCTTTCCACAGAAATTTTTAAAAGAGCAAGAACTGCTAAATCCTAATAATGTGTGAATTGCATCCCATTTCCATACAAAACAGACTTTTATTTTCTTTTCTTTGGAAAATAGTGTAGGAAAGAATCTGCAGACCCTGTTCAGTGCTGGAAAAGATCCTGAAAGCATTCTGAGCTATGTGTAGCCTGAACTTTAAACGAGACATCTTAGTTATATGGTGAAAATCAGGTTTTTGTCCTTGCCATGCAGCTGAACTGGATTGGGAAAGGTTCTAGTTTAAATCACCTGTGTTTGGTTTTGGTCAAGCCAGCCAGGTTGTATTTTTGCCATTGCGCTGCATATTATAAGAACTCTTGTGCATGATGCCAGGAATCTTGTCCTTAGGAAGCCTTTGGCTTCCCATCCTCCTGGCTGTTGGTAGACTGAGAGAAAAGAAACCAGAGTTTGTCCTGAAGACTGCATGAGGAAAGCATGTGCATACACATGATGGCCAGGATTAGCACCTCAGCCATTGCAAATGATGTATTTTTGAGGCGACTATTTACTGGTTGGATCTTGGCAGTGGCTGTCAGGAAAACACAGAGCAAGGAGGGAAAACAGGCTTCATATTTGCATTTCAGATTCTTTAAGAGAAGATACTTCTGGCTCTTAAAATTACCACATGCCAACATGTTGCATTGTGCTGCACTAACACTGCTCTGGCATTCTCAATATTGTCAAGCATCCATGCCTACAGCATGTTTGAACCATATTATTTTCTTCTAAGTCGAAATTCTGAGGTTTGATTAATCTTTCTTTACCTGTCTTACCAGAGTCTGGCTATATTAAAATAGTTCAGGAATTAATAGGTCATCTGAACTTTTGGATACCTGAGCTCATCACCCATGCTTGTTTTTTGGACTTCCTCCAACACTGTGCCTCACACTACATACCCTTCAAAGTTTCTGGCAGCGCCACCATCCGAAACTTCCAGGAGAGCTACTCCATCTGCAGTTTTAATTGCAGCTCTCTGCCTCACCACACAGAAGTGTCTTCCTGTCCTTCTCTCACCTGTACAGCTTGCTGGAGGTATGGAGTGCCTTCAACACCAGGGGTTATGCTTGTGCCTCTTGAACTCACAGTTGTGAGCTGCAGAGACCCTCATCCCAGTGAGACATCACTCCAGGACAGCTGTCCTCATCCTACCTGGACACATTAACCCAGTAAGTGGTGAGTGTTTGATGGGGACTGTTCTTCAAACTCTTCACACTCACTCAGTGTTCTTGGTGGAGGAAGGTGACTGATACATTGACCAATACTTGTGACTTGTAATGGTGAAAGTGCGAAGCTGAACATACAAATATGTGCCCTCACCTTTCTGTGGAGTAGCAGATGCTACCACCAGTATGCTTTCTTCATTCCCCATTCCCCCGTGCATGGATTGTCATGGGCACAGCCCCCAGGCAGTGTGGGCTGGTGAGAAAACCAGCCTGTGCAAGAAGAAAAGCAAAGGCTTGGAAATGTCCCCTCCATCCCTCAGAGTACTTTGCACCTAGAAAATATAGATGGTGAAACTGTGAGTTATACGTCTGAAGCTGAAGAAAAGAGCAGTGGCAGAGGTCAACCTATACCTCTGAGTCCAGTTTTCTAAGAATGGTCACAAGATGATTCCTTCTTTATAGAAAAGAATTTTTTAAAATGAAACTTGGAGTAACTGAAGTTACTTCTTCTCCCCTATTCCTTTTTTATTTTTTTTTTTCTGTTTGCCACCTGCTATCAAGACATGGAGTTGAAATGCATGCAGGAGGAGATAGCATTGTGTAAGAAATAAAAAGCTAGAGCTTGGGGCTTTGTTTTAAACATTCCCAAGACAGCAGGTTTATGAATAGGTAAGCCATAAATTATTAATAAATGCAGTCTATGAAGTTTTTCCATGTTTGCTCAGTTTTTTTTCTGCAGCCACGGGAAGGTTGCACTGAGAAGTCCTCTGGCTAGAAGGTCTCTATGTAGTTATGACAGCTTCATGGCACCTCCTCTCAGCAGGCCACCAGATGCTGGGAGTGGTAGGGGCCCTCAAGAGACACCACAGATGAGAAATCTGGCCAAATGATGTTTGTTGTCCCTAAACAGTGGCTTGTTTTAGCTGGAATGAGGGATTTGAAGCAGTTGTTTTCCTGAGACCTGTTGCTCTGCCATCTCCACTACCATGCTAAAACAGCCTCCTGCTAGCCTGGGGTTTCTTCAGCACCTTGCAGTAACTTGGCAGCTACTAATGTCCTTGGCAGTAACTTAAGAAATGAGCCACAGAGCATTGCCTGCCAAGAGCAGCTCTGAAGATGCTGTTTGCTGTGACTTTCCTTGAAGTAGGGAAGAAGAACAAATTATGTATGAACTTCTCTTTTCTCCCTTTTTTCCTTGCCAGGTAGCTGGGTTATTTGAAGATTCCCAGGGGGAGGAAGCAGTCTGTCTCCTCTTGGGATTTCAGTGCTGGCTGCTAGCACTGCAGCTTGCTTACCCAGCTGTAGCATCTGGGAAACTACAGACCTGTCAGCCTGACCTCAGCAAGGTAAGGTTATGGAGCAGATCATCTTGAGTGTGATCAAATGGCACCTACAGGACAACCTGGAGATCAGACCCAGCCTGCATGGGATTGGGAGGAACAGATCCGGCCTGACCAACCTGGTCTCCTTTTATGACCAGGTGATTCACCTGGTGGATGCAGGAAAGGCTGTGGATGTTGTGTACCTGGATTTTAGCAAGGCCTTTGGCACTGTCTCCCACAGCATTCCCTGGAAAAGCTGCCGCCTGTGGCTTGGACAGGAGCACTGGGTACTGGATTAAGAACTGGCTGGAGGCCGGGCCCAGAGAGTGGTGGTGAATGGTGCTGCATCCAGCCGGGGATCAGTCACCAGTGGTGTCCCCCAGGGGTCTGTGCTGGGGCCTGTTCTGTTCAATATTTTTACTGACATGGATGAGGGTATTGAGTCCTTCATTAGTAAATTTGCAGAGGACACTAAGCTGGGAGCATGTGTCAATCTGTTGGAAGGTAGGAGGGCTCTGCAGAGAGACCTGGACCAGTTGGATGGATGGGCAGAGTCCAATAAGATGAAGTTTAATAAAGTCCAAGTGCTGAGTCCTGCATTTTGTTCACAACTCCCTGCAGTGTTACAGGCTGAGGACAGTGTGGCTGCACAGTGCCCAGGCAGAAAGGGACCTGGGGGTGCTGGTACAGCCGACTGAACATGAGCCAGCAGTGTGCCCTGGTGGCCAAGAAGGCCAAGGGCATCCTGGTTGTATGAGGAATATGTGGCCAGCAGGAGCAGGGAAGTCATTCTTCCCCTGTACTCAGCACTGGTGAGGCTGCACCTCGAGTGCTGTGTCCAGTTCTGTTCCCTCTATTTAGGAAGGACCTTGAGACGCTTGAATGTGTCCAGAGGAGGCAACAAGGCTGGTGAGGGATTTGGGACACAAACCCTGTGAGGAACAGCTGAGGGAACTGGGGTTGTTTAGCCTGGAGAAAAGGAGACTCAGGGTGACCTTATCACTCTCTATAATTCCCTGAAATCAGTGACAGGATGAGAGGACAGAGTCTCTTAAGCTGTGCCAGAAGAGGTTTAGGCTGGACACTTGGAAGAAGTTCTTCACAGAAAGAGTGGCATTAGAATGGACTGCACAGGGAGGTGAAGGAGCCACTTTCCTGAAGGTGTTAAAGAAAAGGCTGGATGTGGCACACCCTGACATAGTCTAGGTGACAGGGTGGTGTCAGGTAAATTTAGGTAATAGATTGGACCTGATGACCTCAAACATCTTTTTCAAGGAACAGTAATATCATGACTATAAGGTTCACCCTTTTGACTAAAATTTTTCCCCGAACCTGAAAGTGCACCTTATAGTCCGGTGCGCCTTATATAATGGACAAAGTTGTGAAATTTGCCAACCCGGAAGTGTGAACTGCAATGGGGGGCCAGTGCCGTGGGAGCACCGAGTCACGAGGGGAGGGAGCCAGCGCTGGCCCCGGCCTCTGTGGGAGTGCCCGCAGCACGGGGAGGACACCTGCGGCTGCATTTAAAGGCTACGCCAATCTGTGAAAAATGTTTGCAAATTGAGCACCTGCCAGTAATTTGTTACTTTGTTGCACAAGGTACAGCTCCTTGCTGCAAAAAAAAAGTGCGAGTCGTGAGCCGAGCTGCGAGGGGGGGTGGTGCCACAGGAGCACTGAGCCACAAGGTGGGGCGGGAGCGGGCAGCCCCCAGCCAGCAGGAGTCACACACGGAGAGAGGGAGTAGGCAGCACTGTGCCACCCCGAGCCGTGGGCGGCCCTGAGCTGCCCTGAACCGCAGCAACCCTGAGGTGTGAGCAATGGCCGCCCCGAGCCCTGCCTCGTCAGCTGGGGGCGGGCAGGAGTGCCAGGCCCTGTGCATGGGGAGGGCGCTTGGGGCTGTGTTTAAAGGCTATACCAATCTGTTAAAATGTTTGCAAATTGAGCACCTGCCAGTAAACTCCACGATTGCGTGATTCTGTTACTAAATCATTACTTAGTTGAGCACGGCATGGACCTTCGCTGCAAAAAAAAGAGGGTACTTTATAGTCCAGTGTGCCTTATATCATGTACAAAGTTGCGAAATTTGCCGACTCCCGGAGATATGCCTTATAGTCCGGTGCGCGTTATGGTCATGAAATTACTGTAGTTGCTTCTGTGATGCTGTCCTAGCCCAGCTCCTGGGGAGTAGAGTGGGATAGGATGACCTGCAGAGGAGAAATGTTAAGACAACTTTTCCCAAATTCCTTTAGTCTCTGAAATTACACAAAAAGAAAATCCTGACTTATCCTTCCACTTTCTATTCCCAGTGCCTCCCTTTGCATTCAACATCCACTTGAGACAGAGAGAAATGATTGGAACAAGTAATACTGCCAGCATTACTGTGCAGGACAGAGACAAATCTGAGAATAGGATAACTCCCTTCACTAAAAAGGGGATTTTTTGTTGAATTTCAATTCTATCAGCAAAATTATGCCACCGAAATAGGTCACCCCCCCTTAGTCATGCATCTCTCTTAGCTGTTAATGAGCTGAGAATTGTGTGTACCTAGGACTTTTGTTATTCACCCCATTTGAAACATTTTGTAGCTTGAGTTTCATTGTTCCTGACAAACTGTAATGCTGATACAGAGGAGGCTTTTGCCCCTCCAGTCCCTTAAAACTGGCTTGACTATTCTTTATGCAAAGAAAAAGTGTACATTTTTTTGCTTTAGATTTTAAAACTAAAACTTGGTTCCTTGTAGGTTCTGGCATTTTTCTCTCTTTTCAAACAACTCAGACTGCAGCAGGAAAACTGCTTTTAGTGGTTTTTATTTCTGTTCTTGTTCCTTCTGATCATTCTTCACATATAGTACATTGCTGAAATGATATTCCCTTAAAAAATGCTAAAATGTTTACTGCTGAGGTTTGGATTAGTACACTGGATTTTGCTTCAGAACTGAGATTGCAAAGTAAATAATAAGTTATCTGCAGCCCAAAAGACAAAAGCTGTAGAAAGGTGAAAATAAATGAGTGTTGCAGAATGTATGTGGGGCCAGAATCTCAATAATTGTTTTTTACTACTACTGGATCACACTGCAATCTTTGGGGCTTTTCTCCCCCAACATGTGTTCAGAAGATAATTTAATACCTATTTTTTAAACTTCCTTTTGTTACCAGATCCTTTAGACTATTATTAGTTTTGTCTCCTATCCGTAAGGTCGCAAAAGAAGGGCTATGGTATTGGCACTGGATCTGTAATGCCAAAAAAATTTTGAGGAGTTCATACCTGTCTACAAGGGAAGCTTTTGTTAATGACAAACTTTTAGCTAAGGCAAAAAGCTAGGAAAATTATGACATCATTACCTTCCTTCTCAGTGGAAGGGCTGCCCAGAGAGGTCTCTACAGCTTGTCTGCATAAAGATTGTCATTTAACAATGGGCATTTAAACCAGCCCACCTCAATTTCAGCACATTATAGGAACATAAGAACTAGAATTTTGATTTTTATCTCCTTGATAGAGAGGAGTTAAATGCATCAATTAAAATAAGGGACCTTAACAGTACTTTGAAAGAGTGAGTCAGATTGGAGTCAAGTCTATTTATCACAGTCCATCTTTCTGAAATCCTCCTGAGACCTGCCATGTATCCTTTGAGCCTGCTTGTCAGTGGTTCCAGCCCCAGAAAAAACTCAAAAACCAAATCAACCAAAAAACCCAAATGAAATTATGTATTTTTAGACAGTATGCCATTTCTAGTCCTCTAACCTGACAAAAACTGGAAACCTTCCACGCAGAAATTGTCTCCTGGCCTTTTGGCTTCTGCTTCAGAGAGTGGCAGACTCACAAAGAGACAAAAATAACTGGCTACTTTCTGGACACATGCTGAAAGTTTGATGTGAATTTTGGATCAGTCTACATCACGTTCAAATTAGTGCATCTGACTTCTTTTGTTATCGAGGGAAGTCATTAAGCTTTTCACAGCCTGAGGCAGCCACAGAGTGCCAAGAGTTTGCCTTGAACAGAGATATGTGTTTATTATGTGAAGATCCTGCGCTGCATATGTGAAAGTTTTTTCCAAGGATCATTAAGGCTGTTCCTTTTCTGTGGTCACTATTCCAGTGATAAAATCACAGGACACAATCACACTGTCATGTCCCTTTCCAGGGAAATGTATCCTCCCTGGTTCCTTGCTCAGAATCATGGCAAGAAGGTATTATTCTCTCTAGTGCTTTTTCAAGACTAGTACTACAGACAGCAGATGCTTAAAAAAATCTTAATCAGAATTCCTGAGGAATATGCAAATTCCACTGGCTTCCTATTTGTGTCCCTCTAATGGCATTATCTTATGCTTTAATGCTGTAAGGTACAAACTGGAGGAGTGTTCTGTGTTGTATTGCATACCACATACAAGCATCACTCAAGATGACATTACCATTAAACTGGTATCTCTGGTGTGCATCTAATTAGTAAATCATCTTTATATTTTGCACCTCTAACTTTTAAGACCTTGTTTGGTAAGCAGCATTCAGAAAAGATAGTTTTCATTAAATCTAGTAGTCAGAAGTTCCTAAGATGAAATTTAATGCTGGTTTACAAAGCAGACATAATGATTGACATTGTCTTCCATTAATTTGAGTGAAAAATGATTCTTAAACCTCTAGACTGCTTTGAAATTCCCTGTCAATGTGTCTACATTTTGAGCTTCTGCATATACTCCAATTTTGAAACCTGGAAGAGAATAGAAGACACAATTGTTTCAAAACTAGGCAGTCACCCACCCTTTCAAATAAAGATATTTGGGAAGATGTTGAATACTTTAACTTTGAAAACTTCCAGTTATGTCTTAATTTAGTACTTAGCAGGCTTTTTCACCTTTCTCCAACTTTCTCTGGTTTATGTCTCCTGTACCAGAGAATAACATGTGGAGCAAGGCTGCAGGTATCCTCAATTTCATCATAAATTCAAACCTCTCCCAAAAGGTCTGAAGTGTTCTCATGTACGTAGTGTACTTACTGCTAGATGTGTCAGGAATGAAAACAAAAAAGGTTCCCTAAGAGGCTGGAACTGGTTTACAAAGGGCACATACTGTGAGAGAGCCTACTGTAGCTCTGTGCTCTGTGTATTTGTTCATCATTCATTAAAATAATAGTAACCATGTAGCAATGCCATCTGCACAAATGGAGAAGAAAGCAGCATGTCAGATTGTTAATTTAACAATATGTAAGTCTTCTTGAATTATTCTTTTGCAGAACTAAAACTTTGCAGATTTCCCCTAGGTGATTTGAATCAATTAGTGAAATGAAAAAATCCCTCAGTTGAGGCTTGCTTCTGCCACAGAGTGCTCCTCACATCACAAGTCTGAGACTCTTTCTTAAAGATGGTGGAGGAACCTTGCTTTCCTTATAAAGTTGTAAAGAGACAAACAGATACAGCTGATGAAAAAAAATGCATCTCTGCTTTATGGTGTTTCCCAACAGGATTGTCTACTCTTTGCTCACATAAAAGAAAAATAATCTCATTTTTTCTACGTTTTTCCTTTATTTATTTAGATGACCAATTTATTTGGTCTTCTAATGTTATGGGAATTACAACGTTTGCAGTTTGGGCACCCAACAAAAGTATAGAGAGAGTGGCTGCATGAGATCTTTTCGGAAAAATTAATTTTATCCACATTTTAGATTGTTCCTGTAGTGAAAAAAATTACTTTTATAAAAATGATAAGTATATTTTAAAAAATATATATTTTAAAGACTAATAAAATACAGTAAAATACAGTAATTTCACAAGCCGCACCTGATTATAAGCCGCACTGTCGTTCGCAGCGAGGACCCACGTGCAACAAAGTTGCCAATTAGTAACAGAATCGCAAGATTGCCGGGTTTACTGGCTTGGCTTGGGGCCACTCGGCGCTGGCTGCCGCTGCCACCACTGCTGGGCTCGCTTGACCTGGCCCAGTGCTGCCCTGCGGCGGCAGGCAGAGATGGAGCCCGCCCACACCTGTGGCAGCGGCAGCAGGCAGAGACAGAGCCCACCTGCTCCCGCGGCAGCGGTGGGAGGTGGGCATGGAGTCCCCCGCCCCCCCCCCCCGCGCTGCCGGCGGCACGGAGCCTGCCTCCACCCGCCGTGCAACAGAGTAACCAATTTGTAACAATCGCAAAATCCTGGGTTTTACTGGCAGGTGCTCAGCTCGGTACCTCGGCTTGCATGTCCGGGTTTGGAAATTTCAGTACTTTTTTCATATATTAGCCGCTCCTGAGTGTAAGCTGCATTTCCGGGTTGGGATCAAAATTTTAGTCAAAATGGTGCAGCTTAAACGTGAAATTACTGTACTTCCAGTTGAGAGTTATCAAAAGACAAAATGTTTCTTGATTCTAGTGCCCAGGTGGTCACTAGACTCAAGAAAGATGGTCATGGTGTGGTTTTATAGCTATTTCAGTGAACTTCAAGTATGCATAAACCTATGTACCTATGTCCACAGCAGATGTCAATTTTATGTCTGATGTGTGATGACAATGAAGTGACAAGAGCCCTGGACTCATTTGTTTCAAGCAACATCTTCAATGTGTCTTTTACTGGACATGTTATTAATTGCCCAACCACAGTTCAACTATACTAAAAGCACGTATCTCCATGTTGACATGAGAGTCCCATTTAAGGATGATGGGACTTTTCAGAAAACAGGGACCATATGGAAGAAGGGACATTTAAAGTAATATTTTGAGTTTTCTCATTTCAAATCTAGGAATTTCACAATTTCTCTTCCAACCACCCTCCCTACCCCCCTCTCCCCCAATATATCTTTGAGTCAGTAAGACTACTTGCAAAACAAACTCTAACCTAAACAAGTTAAATTAATTCATTTAGTGGAGTAGATTAATAAGCAGATGTTCTGTAGATGTCATTACTGATCAAGCCCTGACAACTTTCAAATCATCCTTCTATGAAAGTATTTCTTTGCCTCTCTTCTTGTCTTCTCATCTTGTTTTTTAATGTGAACTCTGCAGTACTGGGACTGCTTGCTTTGTGGCTGCTGAAGAAGGATGATTAGTGAAAGGATGATTAATTAAATTTAATAATAAAAACTTAGAAATTATAATATGTATTTTTATTTTTGGTTGAAAAAATTATTTGAAGCCCTTCTTATTAGTATCTTCAAAATAATAAAGATTTGTCTGGGAGTTCACAATCACAGCTTGATAAGCAGCTCTGGATTTGATTTCCCTTTCAAAATACACTGTTTTTAAACCACACTGCATTTGTTATCAGCCTAAGATTCTAGTCCCCTGCTGACTGATTGATAGTTAGTTCTGACTCTTAGCAGTATTGTGGCAAGGAGTTCCACAAATCAGCTCCCAAAAAATGCTTCTTTTTTAATAGCCATTTTTTCTTGTTTTCACTACACTTGTTATCCAGCTATCAGAGTTTCGATTTAGTATTCTAGACTGCCTGTCTCATCTCACGATGAAAGTGCACCAGCTGTGAAATTTTGTAGTGAGAATCAGTCCTGCAATTGATCTGAGCAGTTATCCCAAAGAGCACAGAAAACCCACTGCTGCAGAAACAAAGGGTAGCTTACAGTCTTTTGGAAGGAGGCAGAGAGGAAAAAAGATGCAAACCAAAAGGAACTTTCTTGATACTTTGAAGAGAAACAAAGAGTGCACTGAGAAAAATGAGTTAATAACACAAAAATGTCAGAAAAACAGAGGTTGCCTTTAGATCGGGTGTCTTGTGTGCATTTCCAAATTAAAATGATGATTCAGGAAAAGCAGTGCTGATATTTTAGTCAGTTGCTTTTGTGTTAGAAGTTCCACAGTAAGTATTAGCTTGTGTTCTGTTTGCCTTGAGCAGCAATTTCAGCTGCTACAATGCCGGAGTCAAATGCAGCATTGCTGCAAGTAGGAAACTGGAAAAACCTTTCAGCAGCGCGCACTTTAAATAAGACTGTAAGTAACCTCAAACTATTGGAAGTTAGTTTGTTTTGGAGATTAGCAGATGCGGCTTAAATTTTTACATGCATGTCCCTATTGATGTGCAGAGCCCAACATACAACATAGGCAGTTCTTTTATCTGTTTCTGAAAATAAAATCTGTTTCAGTCCTAACTTTGGGCAACTTAACATCCATGGACACTGTGGTTATTGCAGTTTTAATGTTTAATTAAGTCATGATATTTTGGCTCTGGATAAAGTACTGTATGATGACAAATACTGGCTACCAATGTCTCGGTATTTTTTTCCCTCAAAGCAGTTCTATTTCAAAGCAGCCTTCGAACACATCACTTTCAAGTGGTAGCCCCACTGAAGTCGCACAACCTTATCTCTTGAATTATTTGCCCTGGTTTACTCAGTTACTGGGTCTGTGTAGTAGAAGTTGCTACCATTTGTAGGTTTTTGAAATGTGGAAGGCTTTCTTGGATGTAGAGAGAGCTTAAGGATTGGGGTTTTGCCTGCAGGAGAAGGGATGACCTTCTGAGAGGGGGCTGAGGTGCAGGAAACCCAAGGTCTGTTCCTGTCTGTTTTGCTCCCTGTGTTGCCCCCACACTGGACTGCTTTTCCCCACAACTCCAAACACTTGCAAAGGCCATTGAGGTTTCTGACAATGTGCAGCCTGGCCAAGCCGCAATAAGAATGCTGCTGGGAACTATAGGAGAGGCTGAAAGTACTTCTTCATTTCCACAAGTCTCTGTTTCTCATGGTTTATAACTCAACCAGAGGATATTTTAAGCCAAAGCAAAGCATATTTGGCTTTCAGTGGTTAGCATTCCCCATTTCAGTACTATAGCCTTATCTGCTGATGTTTCAGAACTGCTAAAATAAGACACAGACACACTGAGAATAGAAAAAGCAAAATGTTTCTGCTGCCCTGATATAGAGTTGCTGCTACTGTTGCAGTTGCAGAGTGGGAATGAGCTGAGAGCAAGTTTTAACTCATGGCTCTCAGCTTCAGGAACAGATGTCTCCCAGGAGCAGCAGATCTTTACCACTGACGAATGTGTGTGAAGTGGTAGACCACCAGTCTTCCCAGGGCACCACAGCTGTAATCAAAGCCTTTGTAAAACTCAAGAGAATCTCGATGCATTCAAAATCACTCAGTCTTTCCAGTAAGGATGTGCACACAGGCAGAGTTAAATTTTTGCACTTCCCACCCTTTACCCTAAGCCCCCACTTTCATGCTGCCTGTCAGGACAGGAGCTGGAAGGGCATTAGGTTAAGGCAGGCAGGACAAATGTGGCTCTCTGAGCAGAGAAACTGTTGCTGTGATCTGTTCCCAACAACCTGACACTTGGAGGGGCTGTCATGCGCTTGTGCTGGAGTTAAAAGGCCTTATAAGGCAAAGCCTGAACAAACTGTTAAGCAGTCTGAAGTGTTCCTCAGTGCTGAAAAACCTCCAGGGAATGCACTACATATCCCTGGCAAAGATTACAGCATATTTTACAGCAAGCTCATAGAGTAACAAAGCAGATATTGTATCTTTGAATTTCAGGCTCTGCAGGGTAGTCTCAGCAAGAAAATTTAGATTAGGTCCCCTTCTTGGACTCATTTTACTGCAGTGAGAAAGCTAAGTGTCATTCATTAAATATGTCTTTAGGATTTCATAAAGTTACACATCAAGTCCTCTTCTGGAAATACACTCTCCACAGCAGGATACTTAATTGGAGGTCTCTCTGAGCTCATGGCTGGACAAACCAAACTATATGATCAGTGGTAGTAGTAAGATCAATGACAAAATGAGCAGACCTCACACTGGAAGTCTCCACAGTAAACCAATCCTGCTTTGGCAACCTCCAGCTCACTCATGGCCAGTTAGGTGGGAGGAATTCCAGCCCCTCCTCCATTGCCACCATGGTTCAGGTGGAGCTGAGACACAGCTGCCTTGCACCCTCTCCATTGACCTGGACTGACATGCAGGAGAAGCACTGCATGCTTTTGTGCAACAGAGTTGTGACCGGTGACACAGAGTCTGGTTGGAGGCATGTCACTAGTATGTCCTTTGAGGGCTTGGTATTGTTTAACTTATCCATCAATGTCTTGGATGAAGGGTGGCTCTATGGAGAAGGAGCTGGGGTCCTGGTGGGTAACAAGCTCTCCATGAGCCAGCAGTGTGCCCTGGTGGCCAAGCAGGCTGATGGTATCCTGGGCTGCACTGAGGAGCAGTGCCAGCAGGTCAAGGTCAAGGAAGGTGATCCTGCCCCTCTACTGAACCCTGGTGTCGTCACCCATCACCTGGAATGCTGTGTTCAGTTCTGGGGTCCCAAGAAGGACACAGAGCTCCTGTGTCAAGTCCAGCAGGAGTTATGAAGATAATCAGAATTGTACAATGGTTTGGGTTGGAAGGAGTCTTAAACATCACCCAGTTCCAACCTCTCTGCCATGGCCAGGGACACTTTCCACTACACTGCAGAACCACAGAATACATTGTATTGGAAGGGACATTTAAAGGTCATTTAGTCCAACCCCCTGCAATGACCAGCGATATCCCCAAATAGATCAGACTGCTCACAACCCTGTCCTGCCTGATCTTGAATGCTTCCAGGGGTGAAGCATCTACCACCTCTCTGGGCAATCTGTACCCATGTTTCAGCACCCTCACTGTAAAAGGTTTTGTCCTTATATCTAATCTAAACCTACCCACTTCCTATTTAAAGCCTTTTTTTTTTTTTTTTTCACTACACACCATTGTAAAAAGTTTCTCTGCAGCATTCTTGCAGGTTCATTTCAGGTACTAAAAAGCTACAGTATGTTCAAATAAGGTCACCCCAGAGACTTCTTTTCTGTTTATTTTAAAAGAAGAACCTTGAGTGAATAAAGGGACTAGAGCATCTGCCTTAGGAGGAAAAGATGGGGGAGATGAGCCTGTTTAGCCTCTAGAAGTCAGGCAGATGGTCTAATCAATGTGTATAAGTGTCTGGAAGGAGGGTGCCAAGAAGTTAGATCCAGGCTCTTCTCACTGGTGCCAAGCAATAGGACAAAAGGCATAAATTGAAGCACAGGAAGTTTCACCTGAACATGAACAAAAATTTCTTTACTGTGCAGGTGACTGCACACTGGAAAAAGCTGCCCAGAGATTGAGGAATCTCCCTCATTGGAGATACCCAAGAAGTGTCTGGCTTCCATCTTGTGCCATGTGCTGCAGAATGCATGAGTAGGGAGGTTAGATCAGAAGATGCATTGTGATCCCTTCCAACCTGACCCATTTTGTGATTCTGTGGCTCTTAGTGGTGCTCACTCACAAAGCAGTCAACTGCACCAAGAAGTGGATCCCATCAGCCAGATCAAACATCTAACAGCTGATGCCCACTCATAAGCAGTTTCTTTAAGCTCTTCTCTATTGGTTCTGTTGTTTGCATTTTCTTACTCAAGCCTTTTTATTCTTCAAGCCCTTTCCTTGTTCTCTGAAGTTTTAAAATGAATCCTTTCCAATTCCTTTTTTATTGTTTCTACTCGGTTGTTTGCATGTCTGTTTACATGATGCAGGTGGCTGTACCTAAAACTTACATGGGCATCCAGAGGAAAAAGCATGCTTATTCACTTCTCCGCAGTCAATGTGGTTGTTCAAAGCACTGTAAACAATTATAAAAGCAGCAGAAAGTTGTGAATGCCAGTATGAAATAACTTTCAGAAATCAAGACCATTGAATTGAGATTTGTTTTCTTTTTCCTATAAGGAAGATTCATGAATGTGGTCTTGCTACAGCTGAGGAGAAACAGATTGGATATCCACTGGCTCCTCATACACTAATAGATTGCTATGATTTAGGATTGGTACTTCCCCATTTAGTTCTCCTCAGAGACTCCAAACCATGCTTCCTCTCACTCCCTTCCACCTTCCCCTCCCTCTTCCCACTTTGGTGTGATGGAATTGAGAATTGGAGGCACAGAAGGTGAAAATCATAGGCTGAGATAAGAAGAATTTATTTGAAACAGCAATGAAATGAGGAAACCATAACAGCAACAATATTAATAACAGGAGTATAAGACCAAGAAACCATTTGCACGTAAAGCTTGTGACAAATACTGAAAGGCTCTTCCCCACCTTTCCTTTTCTCCTGACCAGAAGAGGACACCCTTCTCCTCAGAAAAGAATGTTCCTTTCCCCCACCCCTCTCCTGGCAATGATACCAGGTCGTATTGAATAGCATTAGGGTCTGGCCATGCCACCTCCTTTCCAACTACTGTAAAAAATTTACCCCGTCCTGGCTGAAACTAGGACTTACATATCCATGTGAGAAGGACTTGCCAACACATTTGCCATTTGCAGCTGGCACTTTGTTCATGGATGCCAAAAATAGGATTAGAAGTATGCCTATAATTCACCTCTGTCGTAAGACAAGTTCAGACACATTGCAGCCTAGCCAGTTGGAGTGATGCAGACATTGTCATGAGTGCAAAAGATGTACTCATGCATATTTGTTACATCATACCAGCCGTCTTCATCAGATTTATCCTACCTAAGTTTTGGAAGGGCACTGGATAGCAAGACACAAGCACATCTGTAAATCAGTCCCCAAAGGTAATATGGAAATCAACAGCCAGATAAATAACTGTGATTGAATGAAGAGCTGATACGATGTAAGCTATCTGCAGATGACAATTGACAGTAACTGAAGAGGGTTACAAAGTGACATTTGTCCTGTGACTCTAATAAACCCAAAACATTTTAAGTATCTGAACTTCAGCAAGTTGGTTTTGACCATTAACCCACCATTCTGTGCATTGCTTTCTAAAAGTGGACAGCTAATTGAACTGGAAGGCACTTCCATAAAAACAGAGCGTTAAATGAATATTTCAGAAAATCACATTTGAAATCCATCAGCGTAAGAGCATTCTCATTGAGAATAATCTCTAGGAAATGCCTTCTCTATGAACTACTGAATAGCAGCAGCTGCTGACCAGAAAGAGCCAAACTGAAGTATAGTTATTTTAAAAGATTGGTGGTAAAAGGCAAGTACTAATTTCACGATTACAAGCTGCACCATTTTGAAAAAAGTTTTGGTCCGAACCCAAAGTGCAGTTTGTAATCCGGAGAGGCTAATCTGTGGAAAAAATTCTGAAATTTGCCAACCGGAAATGCGAGCCGGCAGCAGCCCTGAGCCAAACCCACACGGGGCAGCGCAGGGCCAGGGGGAGAGAACACAGCGGGGGCTGGGCGGGCAGCCCCGGGACGGGGCAGCGGACGCGGCGGGGGCTGGCCGGAGCGAACGAGGCGGTGGCAGGACCGGCAGCGCTGGGCCAGGGCCAGCCCACCCAGTGGGGGCAGGGCCAGCAGCACTGGGCCCCGGGTCTGGGGGAGCGAGCACAGCAGCAGCGGGACCAGCAGTGCTGGGCCGGGGCCAGCTTGCCCAGCACCGGTCGTGCAGACGGGGGCGAGTGAGCCCGGCAGAGGTGACTGGCCGGCCCTGAGCGGCCCCACTGAGCAGCAGCCCTGAGCTGGCTCACTCGGCCCCGTCGATGGCCCCCTCGGCAGCCCCGAGCGGGCCAAGCCCACATGGCCCCAAACCGAGTCAGTAAAACCCCGCGATCCGGCGATTCTGCTACTATTTGGCAACTTTGTGAAAGTTGCACGGGGATCCTTGCTGCGAATGACAGAGCGGCTAATAATCCACTGAGGCCTATTTATGGACGAAGAAACAAAATGTTGCCGACACCCGGACATGTGGCTTATAATCAGTGCGGCTTGTAATCGTGAAATTACTGTAAATAGGAAAAATACAACTTATGGAGAAAAGCAGTGTAAGCAAATACCACGCAGAAAAAAATGAGAAGCAAGTTTGGGGATATTAAATCAGTGCTAAGCAAAGGATCAGAAGAATAAAAGTAGAGTAATGAACACAAAATTTTCACTAGTCAAATCAGATACAACACATAGACCAAGACCTGTTATTACGGCTGGTTGTGGCCAGAGACTTGAAGTATCGCTGAGTTTGATGTGTAACATGTATGACTGCTTTACCTCTAGCTGTAAAAGCCCAGAAGATAAGGAGCTAACATGTATGTCTCAGGCACTGATAGCTGGACAGCTTGAAGCTAAACAAAGGACTGATAGTAAGAACATGCTGTGAAAAATAACAGAATGTGTCAGGAGAAGGGGACCAGACAGAGGTAGGGCAATATTTTTCTGGGTCAAATACCCTTGTTCTTGCTTCTGGAAATAAGCACAACACAGTTGAGCACAGACATTGTAATGAGGTCAAGAAGCAGGCACAGACTGTCAAGTAAAGGTCAACCCAATAGAGGTGGGATCAGGATCACTAAAGATCCTTGAAACCCTCTGACCCATTTTCACAAAGGTATAGAAAGAACAAACTGTGCATGACAAATAATTTGTGTTTAAAGTGAGATACTGAGAAACTTAATTTTAGGGTGGGGAAAGTTATCTATAAAAAGTACCTCCATTAACTGCCTCCAGGACCCTAAAACACCTCATCAGCTGTGTCACATCAGCTGTGTCAATGCTGGAGCCATGACTGGTACTGATCAACATTCCTTCCTTCCTTCCTTCCTTCCTTCCTTCCTTCCTTCCTTCCTTCCTTCCTTCCTTCCTTCCTTCCTTCCTTCCTTCCTTCCTTCCTTCCTTCCTTCCTTCCTTCCTTCCTTCCTTCCTTCCTTCCTTCCTTCCTTCCTTCCTTCCTTCCTTCCTTCCTTCCTTCCTTCCTTCCTTCCTTCCTTCCTTCCTTCCTTCCTTCCTTCCTTCCTTCCTTCCTCCCTTCCTCCCTTCCTCCCTTCCTCCCTTCCTCCCTTCCTCCCTTCCTCCCTTCCTCCCTTCCTCCCTTCCTCCCTTCCTCCCTTCCTCCCTTCCTCCCTTCCTCCCTTCCTCCCTTCCTCCCTTCCTCCCTTCCTCCCTTCCTCCCTTCCTTCCTTCCTTCCTTCCTTCCTTCCTTCCTTCCTTCCTTCCTTCCTTCCTTCCTTCCTTCCTTCCTTCCTTCCTTCCTTCCCTCCTTCCCTCCTTCCTTCCTCCCTCCCTCCAAACCTCCCTCCAAACCTCCCTCCAAACCTCCCTCCAAACCTCTGTCTCTCATCTCTTTTAATCTCTCTCTTCTTTCACTCTTTCTTCTTCAAATCCATCACCATGTGTTTATACTGAAAGAAAAGGGACTAATTACTAATGTATACTAATTTCCATGCCCAGTGCATAATTTACCAATGAAACTATGCAACTTTTTGTGGACCCTCTGACTTCCGTTTTTCCTTTTTGACCATGAGTATCTTTGTGTTTGCCTGCCTTTCAGAGAGGAAGGCAGCACTAGCTAATGGCATTGCAAACCTTTTACCAGTCTTCTGAGGCAGTCCTCTGGTGGTGTAAAATAAATATTGGATTGTCATAAAGTGCTGACACCGGAAACTTCTTTATGTCCTCCTTTATATTTTGTCTACATGCCATATTTTTGTTAATCTTCAGAATTATTTTCTGTATTAGTAATTAGAAAAAAAGAACTCTAATGATTTCCAGATCTTGTAGAAATAGATGGTATTTTCTGAAATCAGAAAGTAATTCATGGATGCTGGGGTTTGACTTTGCTTAATACCCTAATATTAACAAATAAAGAGTGCCAAAGAGGTAAGCTAGACAGTTGAGTGTTGCACATGTGACTCAGAAAAGATCTTAGATAATGCTACTCTCGACTGATGTCAAGACAGTGTATTCAGGAATGATCCAGAACCTCAAACACCAACACCTGACATTTACATTTACATGTTTTGAAAAAATGCCTATGCACCCAAGTATAACTTTGTAATTTCTGATGCCTATTTTGGCCACAGATCTGATGGTTTTTTCCTACAAATACCTGGGAAGGCAAGAGGAACAGGGTTTGTAGAATTTAGTATTTTACATTTACACTGCTTAGCAATGAAACTCAGCAGTGAGAAAAGCATTTTTACAATGTGCCTCTGTGTGAAACTTCTACCAACTGAAAAGTCTAATGTTTAAAATATATCAAAAAAAGCTTTGGTGTCTGACTAGAAACTTTTTGTTAAGCCTACTCAGGTCCTACAAAAACTGAAAATAAGGTTGGCAGTATTCTGCTTTCTTGGAGAGCAGCTTGAAGCCTGTGCCTATTTAAACAGGATTTGCATTGGTCTGGTCTGTGAAAATGAGTTGAACACTCATTTCCAAGGTTACCTTGGGTCAGAGACTACTGATGGATATATATCTGGTGAGGGGAACTCTGATCTTTGCACCTGAGATTAAATTCTGTAGACCTACAAAACAATTTTGTTTTCTGGGATAAACCTCTGAATGTATGCTACTCTCTTTGGTCAGCAAAAGCAGAGGAACCTGACTGCAAGCAAAATGTTATTGAAAATATAATTACTGAGCTGACTAACTACAATACTATTAGAGGGAGAAGCTGCATGGAGGGATGAATTGCTGCTTGTCTGCTTTATGATTCATTCATCTTATTATGCCAATTGAAACAATTTGCTGCAGTGTCTTTTGTACACAACCAGGAAACACAGAGGCTCTCAGAGCTTTAGTAGTTCTCTTATTTTTGTATGGCTTGGTACCATTTGAATCAACCTGCATGTAATTAGACTCCAAATTTTCCTCCTTCACGCATAGAGGCACAGTTCTTAAGAAAAGCAGGCAAATCTGTATTACGTCAAATTTACCCAGTCCATGTAAACCAGCCTGTGATGCTGGAAGCCATGTAGGAAACAAGCATGCATGCTTTTGTGATCAAGGGAATCAGTGAAGTTGTACTGACTTAACGTGGGCAAAGATCCCAGAAGAGATGAATGTTTATGACTGCGAACCTCTGCATGTGGTTGGTAGGAACCCAAAGGTTGGAATTAGTTCCATCTTCCTGTCTCCCAAAGCAGTGATCCGGCCCTGAGTATGCCAGTGAGCCTTTCATCGGTAAATATTACAGGAAGCCCTAGGCACGTGCATCCTTGTAACTGGATTTTCCTGTCATGACTAGATCTTTCCATGTGTCCTTGCTCTTGACAGATAAGAGTAGATCTTTTAAGTGCTTCTTGGCTGACACTGACATCTCAATAGACAGATAAAAAGTAGAGAGATTTCCTCCTCCCATCCACAATTGTCACTTATCTCCCCAGCTAAGACAATTATAGTGTCTCAGAAGTGTCCCCGTGAAGAAAGGGAAGCAGACAGACAGACACCAATTGAATTTCCTACAGGCAGTATACAGAGGTTGTTTTGTTCCTGCAACAGAAACATTACTCCCTTGTGCCACTGGTGACTCAACTGAAGACTGAGCAAAAGGAGAAAAAAATTATGCAATATTCCTAAAAATCCAGCAGGGACTGCAGATATACTGAAAGTATTTATTTTGTTATCAAACTGCAACTTAACCTATACTGTTTCAGAAAGCAGTGAAGGGAGAGAAAAATAAGAAAAGAGGAGAGAAATGGGGAGGAAGGGAGACTAATACCAGGAGGGAAGTGAAGTGTAAGTGATCTCTAAACTTCACTGTCTTTTACATACTGATGCCATCCATTACCTTGTAAAAAGAAAAAGATGTCACTATTTGGACTTCAGTAGCAGCCTGACCATAGATAAAGACATCCTTTGTGCCCATCAGGCACTGCACAAACTTTGAATGAAATGCAGCCTAAGGATGTCCTCTTCAGGAGCCAAAGACTCCTCTGCAGAAAGGAGAAGCATGTCTATGCCAGCTTAAATCCATCTAATTTGGTCAATAATATAATGTATTGCAGGGTCTCTGCAATCCAAACTAGACTGTTGGTTAGCCATCCAATTTGGTTTCCAATTTGCACGGATGCTCTGGTGCTGTCCAGGCAGCTAATATAAAGCTACTGGGTCCTTGGTGCCACTTCCCAGCTACAGCTCAGGTGACTCTTCAGTAAGGGAAGGAATGAAGAACAACAAAAGGGACTCAGCAACCTACCAAGGGCAGCATTCAAACAAGCTGTCGGTAAGTTTGATGTGAACTGTAATGAATAAAACATGTTGTCAGTAGAGATCAGAGTCCTAAAGCATTGTCAGGTCTTAACAAGCCTGCATCAGAATTGTTTTGTTAATACATTTGTTTGTTTATATATTTAATATACTTGATTACTATTCATCAAACCTGCAATGGTGAAATTTGTAGAGTTAGTGTGTGTGCTTGCAAACTCTGTTAGCAGAATTTGCACCAGTATAATTGTATGAAGTAAGAACAGTTGAAATACACAAGGGCTTTTGGAGCAGCAGATTTGCAGAGCAAATGTATCTGTTACTGATAGAGCAGTGTTGCAATATTTTCTGTTGCGAGACCACCCAGCCCTAATTCCTTTAACGTGTACTTTATTCCATTTTCATGGCAGCTTTTCCTTAAGATTTTTTTACTGGCTCATGTCATGTAATGTTCTATTATGTATCTCCTCACCTTCTAGGTCAATCCAATGAAACCTCTGTACTGATGAGTCATCTGCTTAATAACAGAACATTAGCATTCCTATAGAGCACTGTAAACCACTGCATCTACTGAGACCAGGTGTTCCATCCTCAGACAACTTTCCTTGTTTGTACACCTCTTTCTCGGACATAAACATGACTTTGCAAGTAACCTGGTAAAGGTTTATTGATTTCTTTGTGCACATTTTTCCTGTTTTTTATTGCTTTCACTAATTGAGGCTGTTTAAAATTAATTCACCACCATTCACTGGTGAGTTCCAGAGTAGGAACACCATCACTATTGCCTGCTGATGTTATGGTAGAGACTAACTACTTGGTTTGCTGTTACTTGTCCTTTTGGAGGTGTTGGTGCATGGATTCTTCAGCCATACTTGTAAAAAGCAAAAGATCCTTCCCCATAATTTAAAGGAAGATATATGCTTCAGTTGGTGACTTTTGATGGTACATTCTGGTCATCTGATACCTAAAATTCCTCTTCTAGTTTATAAGACTAAGACTCCTTTTTCTGGCATCAAGGGTTTCTCTCATCTGTGATGGCAGAGGGTGATAGACCCCTGCTACAACATAGGGGTACATCATTGTTTTGCTACCAAGCAAAATTCAGCAAAAGTTCTCCTTTACAGAGGATGTTTTGCCCTCCCATCCACAGTCCTTTTCCATTAGATCATCTTCATCAAAACATCAAAAGAAAATTCAGTTACATAATATCTTATTGAACACAACAGCTCCTCAGTTAGGGGCAACTAAGGATGAGTGTAAGTAAGAGTTTTAAACTTAATCCCTTCAAATATCTCAGGAAATGTGAGCAATGATCCCATTAGCCAAGTTCTTATGCTCATTTCCTACTTTCTATGTGCATCTGATTCAAAATTGGGTAATCCGATGCACTTCAGGGCTACTTACCTTTGGTGTACCCTCAAGAGTTTCGGGTTTTTTGTTTTTTTTTTTTTTTTTGCTACAGTACATTATGTCTTCATTTTCCTTCCATTGGTAAGTATTAAAGAAATTCTTAGGAAATCTTACATATCATGATGTCTAAAAATGAAATTCTATGAAAAAGACAAAAAAAGGTGTGAATTACTGGAGAGACTTATTCATTTGTTTTTCCTGAATTCAAGCACTTTCTGTCTTCTGAGAAGCAAGACACTTTTGTGATCTTTACATCTGTTACTGCATCATTACTACACTGACACTGTAATACTGAAGTTGAATGCATAGTAGAAGGATTTTTGGTCAGACTGCATTTGCTAATGCCTGTATGCTTAATTGCTCTAGTTCATCAATCTCTCTGAAATAGTTGTTAGTGCAACACATGCTTTGTAATGAAAGAAGGAAGCATTGTTTACAATAAATAATATGGCATCCCTTCTTTCTTCTCCTTCTTCTTCTTCTTCTTCTTCTTCTTCTTCTTCTTCTTCAAATAAAACAGTATTTTAGGATACAGAGAATTGAAACAAGTAACTTGAAGCAGACAGAATATTTTGAAGTCATGATCTGTGGTGTCTCAGGTTAGCCAAAACCTATTTTCTTCACTGAATACCCTTTAGCTCAGTGTACCAGTGTTTATTTCCAACAAATATGTTTTCCTTCTTCCATGAAGTAAATGCTCACATTGTGAAATGAAGACTGACAATTTTAACTGTAAATTAGTCAATTTGCAAGAACACTTTGTGTTCTTTACATTTCAAAAACATGCTGATGGCAAAAATTATTATTATGGATAGAATCAAATTATTTAAAAGGTTAAATTCTGTTTCCTTGAACTATTTTTAGTAAAATAAGATTTACTTCTATCTGCAGCTTTGCATATAACAACATTCACAAGGCACAGTACCTAACAAGCAATTAAATATAATGTGTCCTGTAGCTGCAACATTAAAACCAGTACAGTTATTACTTTCCACTCCTATTCTTTATTCCCCACAGGTTTCTTGTTGTAAAAAAAACATTTTTTGATGGAGGAAAAGACAGTCAGATCAAACTTACAAGTTTCAGCCCCAAGCGATCACACAATGCAAGAGCAACTATGGTGTGCCAGACTGAAGAGTTGTTGCCTAGTGAGCCATAACAGATGCTGAAGGAGGCAGGTATGCTTTAAAAGGGCAATAGTATGTATTATGTTTCATCCCAGTTTCCAGTCGTTTGAGGCTCATGGATTTCTGGAGCTGGACATAACCCTCCTAAGATTTTGTTGCTCTGGGCTTGTTCACTCACCCTTTGAACCTCAGTAGTCCTTTAGCATCCACAGCATCCTTCAGACAAAAGCAACTCTTCAAATCATTCATGCTTCACATGAATGCTTTACCATGCTTCCCCAAGTTCACCTCTTTCCAGGCTAACAAATCTTAGTCTACCGATCCCTTACAAGAAAGGGTGACTCCATCCCTCTGCTCATCTTTCTCTGCCTTCTCCTAATCTTCTCCAATTAGTGGTAGTATTTATCTAATTCATTATCACAGGTTATCTACATATATTTTTTTAAAAAGTACCATGGGATCTTTGCATTTCAATTGGAGCAGCTTTTCCAAGTTGCTGAGTTTTCCTACCACACTGTAGTTAGAGTACGTAACCAAATTAATTCAGGCTCTGAAGCAGCAAAGCTTTCCTTTTGCTTTATGCTTACCTAACAAGGGGTAAGTAATCCCATTAAAGATAGGTGCATGTCAAGCCCAGGAGGGTGGGTTTGGTGAAAGGCACCATTCATCCTTCAGCCTGGCTGTGTGATGCAGTTCTTATAGAGGATGTGGAGCTGCGCTACTACCCTAAAGGACACTGCTTGGAAGTAATACACCCTGTGTCCCTGCTCCCCCGCTCTGCCTTGTCTGTCCCTTTTCTGTGCTCTACATCAAATTAGACTGCTGTATTCACATTGAGACTCCCATGAACAGACTGTCCCTGTGCACTGAAAGATAAGTTGACAAGGCAAATGTCCAGCCTGGATGGGCAATGATGTATTGAAGGAGCTTAGGAATAAAAAGAGGATGTATCATCTTTGGAAGGAGGGTCAGGTCTCTCAGGAAATATTTAAGGGGATGGGTAGGGCATGTTGGAAAAAAGTTAGGGAGGTCAAAGCTCTGTTTGAGCTTAATTTTGCAACTTTTGTAAAGGATAATAAAAAATGTTTTTACGAATATGATGTAAATTACGAAATGGCAATTGTTCCTTACTGGATGAGGGAAGAAAATTAGCAACTGCAGATGAGGAGAAGTTGGAAGTCCTTAACACTTTCTTTGCCTTAGTCTTTAGTGGGAAGACAGCTTGTCCTCAGGACAGCTGTCCTCCTGGTATGGTAGATGGTGTCAGGGAGCAGAATGGTCCCCGTGTTATCCAGGAGGAGGCAGTCAGAGAACTGCTGAGCAGCTTGGATGTCCATAAATCTATGGGTCATATGGGATCCATCCCAGGGTCATCAAGGGGTGGCAGATGAGCTTGCAAAAGCTCTCTCCACCATTTACCAGCAGTGCTGGGATAATGGCAAGGGTCCAGATGACTGGAAGCTGGTCAATGTAACCCCCATTCACAAAAAGGGTGACAAGGAGGATCCTGGTAACTATAGGCCAGTTAGCCTGACCCCAGTATCTGGTAAGGTTATGGAACAGTTTGTACTGAGTGCCATCACACAGCACTCACAGGATGTCAGGGTGTCAGACCCAGTGTGGTAGTTTGGGAAGGGAACATCATGTTTGACCAACCTGATCTTCTTTTATGACCAGATGATTCGCCTGGTGGATGCAGAAAAGGCTGTGGATATTGTCTATCTGGATTTCAGCAAGGCCTTTGGCACTGTCTCCCACAGCATTCCCTGGAAAAGCTGCCGCCTGTGGCTTGGACAGGAGCACTGGGTACTGGATTAAGAACTGGCTGGAGGCCGGGCCCAGAGAGTGGTGGTGAATGGTGCTGCATCCAGCCGGGGATCAGTCACCAGTGGTGTCCCCCAGGGGTCTGTGCTGGGGCCTGTTCTGTTCAATATTTTTACTGACATGGATGAGGGTATTGAGTCCTTCATTAGTAAATTTGCAGAGGACACTAAGCTGGGAGCATGTGTCAATCTGTTGGAAGGTAGGAGGGCTCTGCAGAGAGACCTTGCCCAGTTGGATGGATGGGCAGAGTCCAATAAGATGAAGTTTGATAAAGTCCAAGTGCTGAGTCCTGTATTTTGTTCACAACTCCCTGCAGTGTTACAGGCTGGGGACAGTGTGGCTGCACAGTGCCCAGGCAGAAAGGGATCTGGGGGTGCTGGTACAGCTGACTGAACATGAGCCAGCAGTGTGCCCTGGTGTCCAAGAAGGCCAAGGGCATCCTGGTTGTATCAGGAATATGTGGCCAGCAGGAGCAGGGAAGTCATTCTTCCCCTGTACTCAGCACTGGTGAGGCTGCACCTCAAGTTTTGTGTCCAGTTCTGTTCCCTCTGTTTAGGAAGGACCTTGAGATGCTTGAGTGTGGCCAGAGGAGGCAACAAGGCTGGTGAGGGATTTGGGACACAAACCCTGTGAGGAACAGCTGGGGGAGCTGGGGTTGTTCAGCCTGGAGAAAAGGAGACACAGGGGTGACCTTATCACTCTCTACAACTTCTTGAAAGGTGGCTGTGGTCAGGGCGGGGTTGGTCTCTTTCACCAGGCAACAACCAACAGAATAAGAGGACACAGTCTCAAGCTGTGCCAAGGGAAATATAAGTTGGATATTAGGAAAGTTTTTTACAAAAAGGTTGATAAACTTTTGGAATGGTTTGCCCAGGGAGGTGATGGAGTCACCATCCCTGGATGTGTTTAACAAAAGACTGGATGTGACACTTGGTGCCATGGTTTAGTTGAGGTGTTAGGGATTGGACTGGACTTGATAATCTTGGATATCTCTTCCAACCTAGTGATTCTGTGGTTCTATGACAGTACAGTGTTCCTCGTTATGAGATTTTAAAAAATCACTTGAAAAACTGATGTACATGAAATCCTGCAGGAGAGCAGTAATTTTCCTGAGGTCTGATGACATGCTTTTCTCACTCTAGAAAAGCACCTTCTAGGCTGTATGGAGAAAAATATTACTTTTGTAATATCTCCCACATGGGTCAGTCTCAGTGTAAAGTACCAGTACTGTTATAAATGGACAGTTGCTGAGAAAGACATTATTTAGGGCCAACTTATTTTACTTGCAGCAAACAAGCATTATTGGCTCAATTGCTCTAGGCTTAATAGTCTAAACAGCCTTCTTTTCAGTTAAGGGAAACTCAACTTCTTAATTTTACAGCTTTTACTCCCAATTAATGTAAAATCAATAGAGAACTGGCATCCTCATGCATTACCTTAAGGTGCTACTTTTAAACATTTGTAGGTATGTAAAAAACCCAGAAGTTTTGCAATCTCTGCAAGTTGCATTTTTTCCCCTGGAGATAATAATGTTCATGGGATTGTATTTGATCCTGGAGAACAACAATTCTTAATTTTCTTGTCATCACTTCTTCACCACCTAACATAGGTCTTGGCATAGGGTACTGCTGTCACTCGCTTGCTGACCTAAATATGGGCAAAGAAAGGATGTGTGAAGTGTATGGAGTATTGAACTGCTGTATAAACAAGTATAAATGCAAGGTGACTTCTTAAAGGGATGAAAGCACCACTGAACAGTGTTTTTTCTCTTTCAAAGAAAAATTATGGTGCAAGTCCATCTGGGTGATGTTTCGTCATAGGATCTACACAGAGTAGGAAACAGCATCTCCAGAGCATCTGCTGTGGCTGTCTACAAGCAGTGCTTGGAGTGATACTACATTGTAAATCAATGAAGATTATAGGCAGCAACACATATCAGACTTCTTTTCTGAACAGTGATTGTTCAGTCAGAGCCTTGGACTCTGCTGCTCTGAGACATGACTCACAACAGGACAAATGACCAAGTAAACAAAAGCTTAGGTTTTAAAGTACAGTAATTTCACGAATACAAGCCGCACCAATTTGACCAAAATTTTGGTGGAAACCCGGAAGTGCAGCTAATATTTGAGGGCGGCTAATACATTAACAAAATTCTAAAAGCTGCCAACACGGAAGTGAGAGCCCGCGGTAGCCCCAAGCCAAGCTGGAGCCCGGCCGGCCCCGGCAGAGGTGGGAAAGCCTGGCAGAGGCGGGGCCAGCAGTGTGGGGGTGGGCGGCAGAGCCTGAGCCAGCAGGGCGGGGCAGGGAGGGCGGCAGAGCCCGGGCCAGCAGGGCGGGGGAGCCCGGGAGAACTGGGGCTAGCAGTGCAGGGGAGCATGGCAGAAGCAGGAAGGCCGGCGGGTGGGGCTGCCTGGCAGCGGGGGAAGCCCAGCAGAATCGGGGCCAACAGCGTGGGGGAGCCCGGCGGTGCGGGGGCCTGCAGTGCCGGTCAGGGCGAGGAAACGCGGCGGCGGTGCAGACGGGAGGGGGCGGCCGGCGAGCCTGGCGGCGGCAGCCCGCCGGCAGGGCTAGCGAACGCGGCGCGGGGCGAGCGAGGCGCGGCGCGAGCGAACGCGGCGCGGCGCGAGCGAAAGTGGCGTGAGCGAACGCGGCGCGAGCGAAAGCGGCGCGAGCGAAAGCGGTGCGGTGCGGGGCGAACGCGGCGCGGTGCGGGGCGAACGCGGCGCGGGGCGAGCGAACGCGGCGCGGGGCGAGCGGCGAGCCCGGCAGTGGCGGCGGCGGCAGCCCTGCCAGCCGGGCGAGCGAACGCAGCAGCGGGGCGGTGCTGATGGGAGAGGGGGGCCAGCGAGCCCGGCGGCGGCGGCAGCACCACCCGGCCAGCCCCGCCGAGCCGTGGCGCTGAGCTGGGCCACCCGGCCCCGTCGGCAACCATGAGCAGGCCGAGCCTGCCTGGCCCCGCCCCAAGCCAGTAAAGCCCGCTATGCCGCGATCCTGTTACTAATTGGCCAATTTGTGAAAGCTGCGCACGGATTCTCGCGACGAACGAAAGTGCGGCTAATATTCGGGGTGCGGCTTATCTATTGACAAAGACAGCAACATTGTCGAGGCACCGGGGGTGCGGCTTATAATCCGTGCGGCTTGTATTCGTGAAACTACTGTAATTCTTGACAGAATCATGTTCCAGAGGAAAAGTTTCACCTTTCAGAAGAGCTATTTTTGGAAGCAGGAATAGCTGTGTTATGGTGTCATGCGTGGCTAGAGTAAGGCTTTGGCAAAATTAATATTTTCAATTTTAGCTTTTCTTTATATCCTCTGAAAATGCACTTCCTCAGTGAAGACATTAAAAACAATTGTATTCATGGCTGATCCTAGTCTGCAAGCAGGAGAAGCACTCAAAGCTGCTGATCATGGCATAAAAAGTTTTAATGATGTATAACAATCAGTCTGTGAAAAATCAACTAACATTACTGTATTATGTTACATTATATCTCCATACTGAAATGTTCCATTAGCCACTGAGTCCAGATGCTGGTCTGATTTGCTGCCTGTATTTAATCTCCCACACTAGTATCAGCCTTGGTGTGCCCTAGAAATTATTTTGTCTTTGCTTTATGTCTAGTACAAATTTACAGAGAAGTATGAAGTAATTTGTGAAGGAGTTCTATGGTGCTTTCAGCTCACATTATGTAGTTTTTATGGCCCCTTTCTGGTATAAACTATCCAAAACTGTATTTACTGAGTCTGGGTTTGTTAGCAGAGCTTTGTGCCCTCATTGCAAACATCACAGACTGTGACAAAAGTGTGTGAAAGCTTACAGAAAAATAAGGAAATTAAAATAGAACGGAAACAATGTCAGCACATAGGCTCAATCTGTGGAAGTGCCATGAACCCTCAAGGATCTTCATATCTTGTATTCTTGGCAGTAAAGGCTGACCACTTCTTGTTCTATTTGAATAGCACTGTATCATTCATCATGTTTTAAAATCTTTCAGAAATTATAAACACTTTGTCAAATGGGAAGTTTTCATATACAACAGGAACACAAAAGCTTTTGTCAGCTAGGAATTCAATTTATTTCTGTTTTCACTACTATGGCTCAGCAAGAATACTTCAAATAATTATTTGAACTCTATAAAGTCCATTACAACTGGGCAAGTTGAAGAACACCATATATTCATATAAATGTGTTCAATTGTTTCACAATCTTTATAAGATTTTCAAGAAAACTCTGCAGCCATGTCGTAAGAGAAACTTATGGCAAGAATAAGTAAATGTGAGGCCAAAGTTCTCAAAGTCGTGCAGGAACCTGTGCCCCCCAATGTATTCATAAAAGACCTGGGAAAGGACATGGGCTATAGGATGGCGACAATAAGGTAAAGCTGGAAAAGCCAAGTGTGAAGGGCTCCAGAAATATCTGAGTGATTGAGTGAGAAACTGACATGAAATTCAGTGTAGGGAAATTTTACATAAAATGTTCCACATGGGAAAATATCTGAGCTTTCTGCATTAGATAATGGACAATGAGTGGATGATGACTTCTTCAGATGTCTTAGGGCTCTGGCTGATACTGCCAAGAAAATGTCATCTCAGTGTGAAATACTACTTAAAATAAAAGGCAAGTCAAAAGGAACAGAGAACAAAACAGAGGGTTTGTTTGCCACTGAATAACTGCGTTTTCCTCATCCTTTGAATACCGCGTGTAATTTCAGTACTGTAATTTCAGAGCAGATATGAAGGAGTCGGAGCAGGATAACTCAAGGATTGGGCGTACTTTCTGTACTGGAAACTGCTTAGTAGATGGGGATGCCTCAACCTGCAAAAGAAAGAAATTTAGGTGTTATTGTAGAGCTCTACATGTGAAATTGTGAGAACCTGAGAGGAATTGATTGAGTTCACTGTTGTCCAGTTCTACAACAAAGGGGCTTCAAATTCAGAGTGGGAGCAAGGTTGAAAACAATATGAAATGATTATTCAGCAACCGGTCTGTGAAACTCCTTCCCAAAAAATGCTGCCATAGTGCAGTTTACATGGCCCAAGGGCCACTAGGGTTAACTAAACACTCAGAAACACATGCTAATGTGGGAATCACCCTGAAGTGGAAATACCTGGGGGCTGACAGAGTGTTACAGAGAAGTGCCATATATTCTTGGCCTGTATATGTTGTTTCCCAGGTATCCACTTCAAAATGATTGCTGGAAGTAGGATAAGGAACAAGTTAGACTTATGATATGGCACAGTGAGGATGGCCTTAACTATGTCACTCTCTAAATAATGCCGCTAAATATGCCAGTTATGGCAAAGAGCAAGGAGGTACTTCTCTGTGTGCACCTGACTTCAGAAATAGTACAGAAGTATGGGGAGGGAGAATTGTGTCACTAGGTGTAGCTTCTTGCAATCATCCTGGTGATGACAAGACAATTTTAAAAAATCTTGTAATCTGCAGTAATTCATCTCTTCACTTCTTGTAAAGGCTTCCTTTCTTGAGAGCTTTCCGAAACAATACAGCACAAGGCAGAAAAATACATTGAAAAATCACAAGGTGTTCATTGCCTCTAACTTAACCACATCAGCATCTTGGCTATTAATCTGTATGTTTATACTGTTAAACTGAACGTCACTTTGTGCAAGGGATTTTTTTTTTGGCGGGGGGAGAGGGAGGGGGAAGCTCTGAAGAAGTGGATTGCTACAAAGAGTTGTCATCAAACAAGAGTCGCCACAAAGAGTTGTGTTTATGAAAACATGTCTTAAGCATGTCTTCTACATGGAAAAAATGTAAGCTTTGGAAAATGTAAAGATATCTAACACAAAGTTTTCCCTCTGCAGCAGCACTGTCAAATACCACCACCCATATATTTGCGTTCAAAGACATAAAATCAGTGTAAACCACAGCTGCTGCTGCCACATGCTGTACTGTCTTTCCACACAGAATCACAGAACAGTTTGGGCTGGAACAGACTTACAAAATCATCTAATTCAAACCCCCTGCCAAGGGCAACAGCACCTCCCCCTAGTGCAAGTTGCTCAAAGCCCCACCCAGACTGACCTTGAGTATTTCCAGGGATGGAGCATCCACAGCTTCTCTGGGCACCTATTGAACACAGGTTTTACCTCCCAGTATCTTTCATCTGTCTGTGTAAATGGGCAATTACCCAGTGCAAGGGGTAGATATATCAATGAGTTAACCTTGCAAAGAAAAATTACTGATTTCCAATTGCATGAGTCCTGTCATATGCAAGGGATAGGAACAATGCCAGGGATATGGCCTGTCTGGTCAGTCTGTGGCTAGTCAGCTTGTGCCTTGCTCATTCCAGTGAATGCTGACTGAGGTGAGAGGACACTTTCCTGTACTGAAATTATTATTTATCAGAGTTCAGTAAAGGTAAAATGATAAAGCAAACACAGTGAAGGCTTAGTAACTTCAGTAGTTCAGTCTGACCTTTTCCTGGCAAAAGGTATTTCAAGCATCTCTGTTGTCCTTTGGAAGCACCTTTCCTATTCTCAAAGACTTTTTTTACATAAAGCCTGGCAAAGTTGTCCTTCCTTTAATCCTTCTTCTGGAAATCTATTCTGTGACAGTGGAGGAATTTGTGAAAATTATCTTTATAGGACTATTGCTTTTTTAATGACTGTTTCTTTCTCTTCCTATGTATAGATTTACACACTGTAAGACACTGCAAAATCAGCCTTTGCTGCTTCTCAGTGCCTTAACCAAGAAATAAATATCACCTGCTCTGACCTCCAAAATTCAAGCTATCCTGGGAAAGGTGACTTTTGACTATAAATTGTAACCATATGTTGTATTAAAGAGCATGTCAAAACTGATCTCTTTGCAATTCTCATTTGTGCTAGCATGTGGAATAATTTAAATTATAAATGAAAAACTGACTTCTGTGGTTAGCCAAATCAAAAGGCCTGAAAGGCTTCATGTTTAAAGAGCTATTTTATTCCTAAACAGATGAGGAAGTTGGAGAAACCAAAATCTGACCAAATCCTTCAAAAGAAAATAAGTGGGAGAGGAAAACAAAGTAAAAAGGGGAAGGGGGGGAAGGGGGAAGCATAGGAGAAACTTGTTTACTGATCTCTAAACCACAAACCCAGACCTAAAAAAATACAAAAGTAATGTATACATTCTGTCAACAGTGAGCAAAGAACTTACCTGGTAACCATTTCAAAGACATGCTGTAACTCATACTAAGTTTCCTATTAAAGGCTTACCTGAAAATTAAGCATATGTTTAATGGCTTTGACAAGAAGAGATGGGATTATTCATGATGTTTAATGTTCAGGGATAGATTTCACCAGGGTCATACCAAGAGGAACCTGCTGCCTGAATGCAAATTCCTTATTGGACAAGTCTCTTCTATCAGGACTGCAGGTATTGAGCTCCTGCTGGTGCTTCCAGCTCCGGATCCCCAGCCCTCTTCCAGGTGGAGGAGAGTTCAAACAGGGCCAGGCAAAAACTTCATGTGGTTTGGAAGCTTTCCAGTGGCTTTTCTCAGTTACATGAGTAAGAATTGTTAAATATATGCAGTCAGCACAGTGTGGAGCAATTCTGCTGAAAAATGCAATATCCTTTCCCTTGATTTAGGCAGGGGATTAATTAAAAACATATATTCATTTACCCTCCTGCCAGAGCTCAAGTTGATCTAACTAGGCTGGCAATAAATTTTTACCAATTCCTGAGGCATCAGTCTGAATTAGCACAGCATGTTGAGAGGGACAAGGTTAGTTCTCTCTTTGGCCGGGATGTCTTCAGATCAGGGAAAGACCTTCACCTTTAAACAAAAGCAAAATTTACCAGATTATGTGGATGCAGGAGGATAATGTAGCAGGAAACACAGGCTTCTGTACCGGAGTGGGAATTGCAAATGTCAGCTCAGTATACTAAGAAAGCATAGGAAACTCGAGTTCCATTATGATAGTGAGTGAAGACTGGCTGGCTAGTGTAAATCCTTGATATTTATTCTGTAACTGTTTTCTTTAAACATGTAGAGAGGCAGGTCCCTGCTTTGCCAGCAAGTAAGCATTTGCTCCATTCTCAAATCCTCTGAATGACAGCAAAGGTCAAAATCGCTGCATAATCACTTCTCAGCCGTTCGAAATTAATAGCCTCATAGCTCACTATCAATTTAGTAATTTTTTCTTTTTCTTAAGAGTGGAAATCACTGAGTGGCTATAAAGAAGGTCTATTACTAAGCTATTCTATTTTGAAAGATACTCTAATGTTCAGGAAGTAAATCACAAATTGGTGTTCTCTGATGTAAGTATAAAATCATATAGCCATGTCTTTCTAAGTACTAGGATACAGAAGAAGCGGTTTCAGTGTTATAGAAGAGGCCTGTAAAGAACAAGTTAATGATCTCTGTATAATTTAATATTTCTTATTGTATTTCATGAAAAAAAATTCACATACAGACATTCTCTAAACATCTAGTTCCCATATTATTTTTGAATCACACATTTCATTTGTTTTACAGGGCAGCTTGTTGAAAATTGCTAACATGGAGAAGGATGCATGAGTTTCTAGTAAAGAATAAGGAAACATGAATTCTGTTCCTGGCTCTGCTGTAATTTTCCAAATGATCCTGAGCTATATTCTTACCATTTGTGTACTTTTAGTCGAACACACTAGCATGTCTTTCCCCTCATACTCTCTTTGCTTGTCTCTCTCAGTAGCAAGCTGCTTGAAGCATGCCAGTTCTCACCACACACTATGCAGGTCCTATGGCAACGAATATCTGATTTTAATGATTACCAGATTCATTCAATGAATAGCATCCAAAGTAAAGATGGAAGCATCACACAGGGAAAGAAACCAGCAAGCAATGCAGGAAAATGTTACAAAGGGAACTAAAAATTTCTATCTTTTGGGCTTTGTGGGTGGAGGGGAAAGTAAACTGAGATGTGATGTGAAGGCTGAGGGTGGAATAAGTCTGTTGAAATGTAGGCAAGACATAAAACACTAGACTTACAATACAAGAAGAGTCCATCTTATTTTTTTTCCTTTTCTGCTTATATTTATTTCACTGGAAGATGCTCCTGTGAATACACTCTCCTCCTCCTACTACCAAACACAAGGAGGTTAAAAAAAATTAAATTAAATGCAAGTGGCTTCTCACAAATTTGAAGTTTTCTAGGCTTATGAACTTGCAAGAGCAAACCATGCAACTGTATCTCCCAGTTTCCAACTATTGTAGGTCTAGGCACAAAATCACAAACATTTTCATAAGGAATAACTCTAACCTGTGAAATTTGTCCCAAAATCACTCAGGGGTAATGATAATTTCATTACTTTATAATCAAATTCCTCCCTAAGAGCAAATTTAGTACATTTTTCTTTAATCACCACTGCTTCCTTCCCCATACCTCTGTACATGAGTGCTGCTATAAAAAATCAGAGAGGAAACAAAAATCTTCTGAGACAGCTTATACTTAAAGGCTACAGCCAAGTCTAGAAAATTTTGCTGCCAAAATGGAAACTGTTTCTTTAAGTTAAATAATTTCAAGAATACTTTTCTGTCAATTTCATCCACTTTTCTATTCTGGAGTGTCCAGTCTAAGTTACCATGTGAGTGTTGCAGTGGTGAGTTCATTTCACCTGCCCTTCTCACCTGCTACATTTCCTTTTACCACACCTCACATCCCAAGGGCTTCCTCATTCCCAAAGCCTTAGTAGTAAAAAAGCATCTGTCTGATACTATTTGTATATAAATATATACACACTATATCTAGTGTGACCCTATATGTACATATAATCTGATGGTAACTACTATTTCCACCACTGCTAATAAGAACAGATTCAATATTAAAAATGGCTTGAAAAATTCTTCAGCCTCTACCATATACGGTTTCTCAGTGCATCTAAGCTTCAAACCCTTCCTTCTGGCTTGAACGCATCTATATGCCACCTCCTTATAAATCAGACCAGCAAAAATAAACAGGGTACAGCTTTCACTTGCTGCAGGAGGGGTGTGAAAGGGAAAGGGGTGAAAGGTGAAGAATTGTATCAAAGAACAACTCCTTCCGCTTTCTGCTATGAAGTGCCAGAGAACTGTCTTCACTTTTCCCTCTCCTTCCTTTGTCCTAAATCACTCGTCTCCCCTGCCTCACAGGCTTCTGGATAAGAAGAGATTTTCCTCCTCTGAAGGAAAATTCATTGACTTAATTTAATATTTGCTTAATTCTTCAGATATTACCATGATACCATTTTTTCATGAAAAAAATAACACGCCAACAATCTTTTTTATCTGGGCACTATAAGTTAGCTATTTATGGATAGGCAAGATCTCAAGAAGGAAAAGAGTGCTTCTGTCATTTCAATTATTTTTTTGCAGAAAATTTTAAGTGTGAGGTCAGAAATACCCACTATTTTTCACTAATGATTATGGTGAATTTGCTTGCCTAAGTGTTAAAGCTGATGATAGTATGTTACTGTGGCCAAACACCATGGGCTGTGAGGTCGTAAAAGAACTGAATACCTTTTTTTATGTATGATGAGCTACAAAACCATCACATGTAGCAACATCACCTCAGCTCTGAAAAGCCTGGAATATTCTTTTATACCACACTGATTACCTGCCCTTATAAAACAGTGGTTATTGCTGTGTTGCATCCAAATGAAAACTTTTTTGTTGCCTAATTAAGCCAGAATAAATGTACTAAAGTACTAAATGAAATGCAAGTATCCATCCTATGCTCCCCTTGTTTCAGCCCTTGATTCTGCACTGAAGCTGGGAATATTTTATGAAGGTTAAACAAAATACTTGAGCAAAGTCTGCTTTTTATAAACCCTGTCTCTGCCCAACCTTTCCCTCTCAATAACATGAAGAAAAAATATACAGTACTGAATGTCTGGCGGCAGCTCCCAGTCACCGTGAAACAGCTGCTCTGCTGCTAAATCATGTTGGTTGGAAGTTTGCAACAGTGAGATGTTCTTGAATGTTTCGCCTCTGTTTCCATACAGAAATGTTTGGTGCGAGATTTTTGCTCAAATTTCCTTTCATGCAAACCTTTCCCCATTATTTATGATGGCTATCCATTTTTACAATGATGCTTTTAAAAGATGCTGGTGAACAACTGTACTTGTTGTTGTTTCTTAATGGAAAGTTCCTGAAATTGTTCCAAAGCCCTCTTTGGTTTGGTTGTCAGTGGAAGCCTTAACCTGTCTTTGCTGTCTACTCCATTTTGTTTTGTTAAATTTAGTTCTGTTTCTTGATTAGGTGCAAGTGACTGAACAAGTTTTTCCTGGATGATGTGTACTCACAAACATGTGCTTGTTGCAAGTTGAAACAAGCTACTGGATGTTTAGTATCCCCTTTGTGGGCAAAAAATTAATAAATCAATGAAATAGGTGAAAATAATTCCCAAGGCAATATACACTGTGAAATCCTTCTCTGAGGCCTGATATGGTAAAGAACAAACATGTATTTTTTAAAAGATATATGAAGACCGTGACTGCAGGATAGTTTTAAAATAGCTAGATAACCATTGTTCAAGACAATCAGCACTCTAATTCTATTATGGACCTAGAAAAGCACTCAAGTTGATGCTCAGCTTTAAGCTGATGCTAAAACAGGGCACTGATAATGGGTTTATTTTAGCTTTAAGGAGGACAGCTGTGTTTATTTCTTTTTTGCCTTAATATTGGGCAAAAGTGCCTTGAGCATTGGGATAGATGTTTTTGTTAACCCCCTAAATAAATCTAAAGATAAACTAAATAATAATATATTAATTTGGCCAAAACTTTTTCTCCTTTAGCTTAGTAATCTGCTGAGCCATTCTTTCCTGCCTTTCATTGTCCTGCATGCACTGTGATGAAACCTATGTTTCTTAGCTACTTAATAAAAGGAAAATGCTTTTATGAGGTCTCTGTTTAAATTTGTAGTGCATTACCTATTAATTTCCTAGCCTTTCAGTGTTTGTTTTTTGTAACAGCTGGCATTGGATTGCATCCCAGTATAAAAAGGATGGCTCTGGCTCTGTCTGCACTCAGAAGCACTGCCTAAAAAGAGAAGCAAGGATCCACCAGTCTTCAGCCCACAAAGGAAAGTTTGCACATGAAGGCAGCTGATAACTTCTAAAACCAAGGGGCTGCTCATGTTTCTCAATCTCTGCTCTGCAATGCTGCTGCCCAGTGGAAGTCAGTGGTTCTGCTCAGCTTCCAGGCCTTGTTACACCATCAGACTGAGACTTGTTATGGTCCAAAGACCTTCTAAGGGATTCCCATTGCCTCTTCCTCACAGTCCAGGAAATGTTCCTCCATGGCCAGAGATAGTGCTGTCATACTGAGAGCTCTGGGCCAGATCCCATTTACTGTTGGACTGGATGATTTCAAGGGTCTTTTCCTGCCTAAATAAATCTGTGGTTCTGTGGTCAGTGCTGCCAACAGACTCAACCATTCTTAACTGCCACTTTGTACTGAGACAGACATTTCTCATTCATTTTTAGATTAGAAGTGCTCAGGTCAGTGATTAAAGAAGTATGTTGCATATATGTTTATATTTTGATCAGACATTTCTTTTGTGACTAGCAGATAACTTTCAGGTTTTTTACATATGCGTGTTTCAGAACAACTTAATTAAATAAAAATAGCTAAACTAGTATAACGATAAGAAGAACTGGGTTATCAGTTTTCTTTCTATCGGGCAAAGAAGAAAAAGCCCTCTGGAGTTAAATTTTCTAAGACAAGACAAGAGTCTCTAAATGTGATTGAGCAGCAGTAGATAACTAGATTACATGAATACTGGAAAAAATGCAGTGTACCAGTGCTTAAAAGGCTTATGGAAAAACCATTTTTGCTGACCATATTCCCCATCAACAGATATTAAGCACAGATATTAAGCACAGATATTGTTGCTTGCTACTGCTGGAAGCAGCCAATTTATTCCAGCTAAAGGTCTCGTCCCAAAACATAATTAATTAACTTCATTTTAATAGAAGTTGACTTGTATTCATCAGGATCAAGAAGACCTGGACCAGGATGAGAAAAAAGCCAGATCCCACATCTACTGACAGGTGCTCTAGTAACCTCCTCACCTCTCTGCCTACAAAAGCCTATGGAAGAAGATAGTGTAGCTCCCACTCTAAATTTTAGCCATTTAATCATGTCATCAGCTCTTAGGGGAACTACTTCAGGTGACTTCATATGAGCCCCAGAAATACACTAATACCATGGTTTGTGGTCCAAGACCAGTAAAGGTACAGGAATTTCAGTCAGGAAGCCCTTAGAGTAAGGCTGTTGTCGTGTTCCTCCTGACATTAATGGTGACCTCAGTAATCCATGCAAAATTAAGCAGTGGCAGATCAAAGTCCTGCTGCTGTCTCCACTCTCTGAGCTCACCATTCAGATGCAGAGCTACTCTCAAATAAAAGCCAGATGTTGAACTGGCTCCATTTCCTGATTAGCTGAGATGTCACTTTGAGAGTTGGCTGGTCCCGATCCTGAAACTGAACCAATCTTTCCAGTGGGACATCAAGGCAAATGAAATAAAAGTCACAAAGCAGTGCTGCTGGTGATGAGGACAGATTATCTCTTAGAAAGCAGTCCTCTCACAGAGAAGGGTAAAATTACTGCAGGGAAAGTAGCTGTTTGTTCCTGTGCTGCATTACATCATCCTCTTTTAAACCAAGCAATCTGCAGACCAGAAACAAGCAGTGCTTCTCATGGCTAATAACACTAAACACTGACAGAGTAAAATACACTGCTCCTGGTTGGAGGCAAATGGGGCAAAGACAGCCTTGATCCTGATCCTGGCAAGGCTGAATTTCCTGAATATTCTTCTGAGAATTAAAATCTTGGAAGAAGTAAATAAAACCTGGAAAAAAATCAAATCACCAATAAAAAATGATGAGGTTTTTTTAAAAAAAACTTTCTTTTGAATGTATGTTTTTGAAAATCCAGTTTTATTTAAATTTTCAATGTTTAGATATTTCTTAAGTTTTTTCTCTTTGCAGTTTTTAGCCAAAATGACTGGACTTCTTTTTATCTCTTGAAGTTTGAACTTTGCATCAAAAGAACCTATCCAGCATTAATTCTGGAAATTTTGTTGTGATTTTGGCAAAAGTAGCTTCCATACCTGTACAATTTAGTGTGTGAATATTGTGGAAGTCACCTCTCCTGAGTTACAACTCTGTTTCTTGAAAAACCACAAAAAACCCTTGTGATAAAACATGATTAAATCCATTTTGGCAGCTAGTCTTCTGAGTCCACATCACTGCTTTTTACAGACAAAACTCTTCCAGCCCATATGAAGTCAGTTGGTTTAAGCTGTAGAAAAAAATGTGTTGACAGATTAAACACTTGATTTTAACACTGTCCTGCAAGCACTTCCTCCTTGCAGTGATTTTGTGAGAGATCAGCTTGAGATACCCACAATAATTTTTGTCCAATAAAGAGCTGCTATCAAAATTTTAAAATTCAGGATTTAATTTTTATTTTCAGAATATGCAAACATTGTTTTGGATATATAGCATTAAGTGTGGGCAGCAATTAAAATTTAATAACCCCCTGTTTTTACTACCCCCAGAAAATAGTTTTATGTGGTTAAGACTCAGCCCTTGGATTTCAACATTAATTTGTTTGGTTGCTTTGGAGTCAGCAGAATGAATGGATGTGCTCCTTATGTGAGAAAATGTACCTTTCACAATTTGTTTATTATTTGCCCCTGGCTCTCCTTTATGAGATTCTCCTGTGAAGCCTGAATTAGAATTTCTAACTTCACACTCATTTCTCTGGAAACTGACTGAACAATAGAGAAGACTTCAGAAGGGGTGGTCCCTCCAGTTTCAGGATCAATAGCAAAGAAAATGCCAATTGTTCTGTCAAAAAAATGCTTGTTTATAAATATTCCTTCTCTCCAACTTGTAGGCATGAAAGTAATTTTAAAATTACTTATTTTTGCTTTAAATTCCCTCTAAATCTGTGAGCTCATTAAAAATTACTGCAGTACACTGATCGTCTATTTTTAAAAAATTTAAATTCTTTAAAAGATCTGGAACAAACCCAGCTCCAAACTACAATGGCAAACATTAAATGCTATCATAACAGAAATCATATGCCGTTGTTTTCCATTGTGTTTATGGCTTCTCATGGAGCCAGAATTTGCCCACACTGGATTTTAAAGACAGCCAGGTGCAAAAAGTATGAACACAAAACACTGTGTTCTTTCCTGGAGGGGCGAATACTATGACAGCAGAAAAGACAGAATACCCTCATACTTTATTTGATATCTTCCTTTTACAAAAAAGCCTGCTTTTTTCCTGTTTCACTGTGTCACTATGCTCCCTGCCCCCACCTGTCTCCTGACAGGCAAGGTTTAGCCATGCCTAAGGTGAAGGCAACATCTCTTAGCTCCCCAGCCTCTACTCTAGAAATTTCAGGAGCTTTTCCTGCAATGCCAAAGGCCAACTGCTCCTTCCCATTCCCCATATGCCCATAAAACCCCCATGGTTAAGGGACAAGTTAGCTCCTTCAAGCTTTGGAGTTGTGATTAACCTACCTGCCAACACGCCAAGAGCATGGTGGAGCGGGAAAGTTATTTCCTCATTTTCTTCAAATGAGGAGTATATTTAAACTATTAAAAAAAAATGGCTAATTTTTATAACTCATTTCTTTACATGTACACATAATAATAACAATATATACCAGAATACAAAAGAAATCATACATTATCACAGTTTCTCATTTAGAATTATTTTAGCAGAAGGAGCATCTGATAATAATAAAAACTTTCTATACAACCAAATAAATATGCCAAGGGTTGAATATACAGTTGATTCAAAGCAGTAGTAGAAACATTTAAGTTACTCCCCAAAACTTCTGAATTGGCAGGGAATTACACAGATAATTGCAATTTCACAATGCTTATGAGCTTTTGCTTCACTAACAATAAAAAGCATATTTTCATTGCTGGAATGACAACTGGGTTAATGAAATGTTGTGAAAAACACTAGGAATGGTATCACTTAAAATTAAAAAGTGAAGTGTGGTATCAGTACAGAACCAGCACAGTGATTCTGTCTCAGAAGTGCTTTTCCCTCAGAATAAAAGGAAAAACAAGGGTCCCATTTTGGTTTAATTTACTTAAATTTATTACTATTAATGCTATTTACTTAAATTTAATACTATTCAATTTAATTTTTTTATTTTCTCTCTTTTTCTGCTTGTTCTTCCTTTGTTTTATCCACCCCCCCCCCTCCCCCAATCTTTAATACTTTTCAGCATGGACTCGTGACAGAAAGAATGATGAACAAGAATCCTGATCTCCAAAGGCCTAGTGGCATTTCCCAGAACCAATACGGGCTAGGACAACTCAGCAAACTCCCACAGCGATCCCAAGTCCATCCTGTCTGGGAGGATCAGCACTAGTATATATAATGCCCCCAGCATTGCATAGCAATAGGAGAGGAGGAATCTCTTGACCTGCAAATACCTTCAGCCTCTGCTAAGGGTTGTGATGTCTGAAGCAGCAGCAGGAGTCACTTTGAGCTTCACTTGCAGCATCACTTTCTGTGGCCTAATTCCCGATCCTTCTGGGAAAGAGAAAAAAAAATTAAAAAGAACCGAGAAATTCAAGGGGCAGCTCACCAAAGGCTGACCTCCAAAGGCCCTGTGGCACACAGTAGGAATCCCTACTTATGTCAATGCACAAAATTGAGAACATACCTGAGTGCAGTACAGAATTCTCAGGGAGAATGTTTCTGTATCTGTAAAGAATCTGTATGTTTCTCTGAAACTAAACAAATCCAAATGCCTCAAAACCAGATTACAATCTTCTGCTTCAGGCTAATATAGGCATTGTGAAGCTAAAAATGTCATCAGGGAACCTCACGCAAAATCTAGCCCCACTTTTCTTTCCCTGTGCTTCATGCTATGTGAAGATATGTGTACTACCAAGCATTTGGAACTTCTTTGTTTTCAGAGAGTAAATCAGAAATGAGTTAGCACAGAGTCTTTGAAAAGTTCCTTGTTGAAAACAGCAGCATTAATTAAGAACAAGAAAGCCTCACAGTAGGTTTGGCAGTAAACCCACAACAGTTTCCCATATTAAGAAATACACAGATATCGAAGAAGGGAAACATTCTCCCTGAGAATTCTGTGCTGCATTCAGGTATGTTCTTGATTTTGTGCATTGACATAAGTAGGGATTCCCACAGTGTGAATACTCGGGCTTGTACTTTAATCTGCAGCACACATGTGTGATGATTTAATGGGCCTCCTGTTCAGTTTATAGCCCATCCACTCTCCCAGAAGCAGAGAGTAATGATCACAACCCAGGACAGTTGCAAAGCATATGTGGGAGGCTTTTCAGCCCTATGGCTCTAACCTCTTCTGTTAGTCTCCACTGCCATGTGGCGAGGCTGTTGCCATCCCTGACTCTGAAGCACAATTCACAAACTCCTTACACATGTGCAAGCCTCAAGGCTATTCTGCATTGTTCTGCGGGCAAGAAGATGCATCAGCCTTAACTTCCCTTCTTTTGTTGCTGTGCCTGAGAGAAAATTATTTGTCAATGTTCATTTATGAAATAGTAATTGAATTCTTCTTCTGGTGATTAAAGAAATGACAGATGTTGACATGTACATCTTAAACAAAAACAAAATGCCGACCAAACCAGAGTCATGTGGAGGGACCACTGTTACCTCCTGATGCAAACTACAGACTCCAGATGAATCCCAGATGCTCGCTGGAGTACGCACAAAGAGGACTGTGTTTATTGTCACTGCATGGTTATCTCAGTGGTACGTCCAATACAAAATGATGAAACTTGCTTTTAAACTATTTATCAGATGAAGAAACAAACCAAAATGTTTAGGAGTCCAGAAGGTGTCTTGATTGACAAATGAGAATCTGAATAAGAATTATACAGTAAACTCTGTGAGTTTACAATCATCCTTTTTGAAGAGGCCCTTTGTTTATTTTATTTACCTTTTTTCATTGTTGTTTCTCTTCACGGTCTGTCAGTCTATCTGACTAGGTTTCAACATCCCATTACAACAATATGAACACTGTGAGGAGAAATCTAAGCTATTATTTCTAAGCACATTAACTTTTAATGTGAAATAGTCACTTTGACAAGAATTCAATTCTATTTCAGTAAAACATAGTTGACTTTCTAAGTTTGCATAGAAAACAAGTGTGTTTTAATTTATAAGATTATTAAAGCTGAGGACTGCTTTTTTTCCTATTAAAACATAGCTTGTATGGAATTACGACCAATGGAACCTGGACGTATTCTTCTGAACAAATTAAACTAATTATGGGAGCTGTATTAAGTTATCTGGAAAACAGGAGTTTTGATAACACAAGTCAACAAAATTTAAATAATGCAGGGTCAGCCTCCTCCTGGTTATGACTGGAAGAGATCTGCTGATTTGCACTAGCAGGGAATGTGTTCTGTAAATTTCTCAGTTATTTTTACTAAACAGAGAAAACATTCACAATTTTATTTTATTATTATTATTATTATTCTTTTTTATTATTTTTTTTTATTCACTCTCTACACAGATCTCCACCCATATCTTGAATCTGCTGGCAATACTTAGGCTGGAGCATACACTTAGGCACCAGGAATATATTTTGGAGAGCAAAACTTTTATAGTGGAAAGGCTTACATACTCCAAACTATTCTCAGCAAATGCAGTGGAACAAGGGAAAGCAAAAACATGAAAAGAACAGAATGTATTCTTACAAGAAATTCCCTGAGAAACTGCATTCCAGTTAACAATGGGTAATTTCAAGAAGAGATTTAGCTTATTATTTTCTTGCCCACAGATACCTTAAAGCTAAATTTCACTCCGGTACTTGGGGTCTTTGCACAGACATCCTTTAACAGAATGACCATCTTAAGGTTTATTTTCCATGACCAGGATGCCTGGAATTTGATTCTTTCTTCCTGTTGTGGGATTTACAGTCAAGCTGCGGATTTTAACCCAGTTCATCTTCCAAGATTTCTGGAGTAAACCTTACCAATCAGAATACTGGAAAGCTTTCTTGCTATGTTTTATCTTGTTTTATCTTCATCTCCAAGGTGCTCATTCACCAGTTAGAAAACTACAAAATTGCATCAGTGTCCACTTAGAGCTTGATTCAGATTTTAAATTAGTAAATTTATTAAGAAATAAGTGTGCAAATGTTTGCTGGTAACAAGAATTGAATAATACTCGAAATCAAGGATTAAACAAGAGGAAGATTAAAAATTCCACCTTTCTGTTCATTGGCTGGTTCAAGTCTTGATGTATTAAATAAATTAAATACTAGATATAGCAATTATTAAAAAGAAGGGAAAAATGTAAAGATTTGTAGATTTACTTACTTCATCCTCTACCATTCATGCTTAGCCTGAGGAAGACAGTAAGGGCTACAATTGTTAGAATTTGAAACCAGTATTTAGAAAAGAATCATTCTGCATCTTGTATTTTGGGATATTTTATGTGTATTTTGGGATACTGTAGTTAATTTCTACAGAGATCATCAATTAAATATTTGGTTTGAGGAATACATTTTGCATGTGCTAGTAATCCCTAGAGGGACAGTGCTATTTATGTTTCTACATTCTTTCAGTTCTATGAAAGGAGTGAACTAAATACAGCAAAGGGGAAACATGTTCCAGGCATTGTGGGTCTCAGCAAATCTGCAGCTTTCAAATCATTGCAAACCCTTGGGAACACAACCGCCTGAGTTAAAGTCAGCCTTACATGGATGATTTTGAAAGCAGATTGTGAGTCAACTGCCAGCTACAGTTGTGGGGAGAAAAAAATCTCCAGGAGTTTATAGGACAACTGAGTCCTAGCTGGAGACAAATAACGTGACAGTGCTCTGCCTTGCTGTGGGGACATGGCTGGGCCTGCCTGCCCTTTGGCTTTGCTGGAAAAGTCAGCTCTGCTCCCCTCCTCATGCTCCTGCTATGTCCGGTTGCAGAGTCACCTGTGCAGGGGTTTGGTTCTCCCATCATTGGCAGGTAACCCAGCCTGCAAGATGTGATGCAAACCAGCTAACTTGGACAATGCTGCCATGGCAGTGGGAAAGGAAGTCAGAAGATAACGGATTAGCAATTCCAAGGAGAGGTTACTCCCATTAGTCATGGAAACTGTTTTCCATACCATTCGGGGACATTAATAATAGTGTTAATTACACCAATTAACAGCCTTCCATGGTAATATGAATTATAATTAGTATGAACATTTTGCTAATTAAAACTTGAATTAACCCCAGTATCAGTTTATTAAATTAGAACCACAGTTTACTTTAGAAAAAAATATGTATAGCTGTTTCTGCCCGTATGACCTTGCATCCCCTCCTCCCCAACTTCCCTCTGCCCCAAAGTCTGTCACTAACTATGACTCTCCACGGTGCCATTTCATAGCACTTCTGTGCAAGGATTTCTTGTGCTTAGGAGTTGTTCCCAGTGATTGGCCTGCTTAGCTGTATAATCAACTCCTTGTTTGGAATACAGGGCGTGGCAGGAGGTGATTTTTCTGATGCAGGGGGCTGTCTTCAGACAGAACAAGGTGAGCAGAGAAAAATGCCTTCTGTTGACAGAGATACCGTAACAATGCTGCTTTTATGTTGGGTTACTTCTTGTCATTGCTGCTATTTTCATTAATTGGAATAGTGGTGTTAGCCAAAACCGCATGTTTACAGGCAAATTACAAACTTCATGCTATTGGTGAACTTTGTGGCATCATCTGGCACTGAGATTTGCTTTTGTGCATCATGCCAGTGGGCACAGTTTCTTTTCTCTCAACAATTTTCCACCTTTGTGTTTTTCTCCCTTTCATTGCTATCCTCTAGGAGCAGTATTCAGGAGGTTCAGGGGAAAATCATTCACCCTGTGTTCCCATCCTGGTTTTGTCACTGCAGGATTTTCCCTCACTACCAATTTCATCATACTTGAATCAAGGCAATAGTGGCAAACATGTTTATAGAATGTATGAGTGTGGACCAAAGTTTTATTTTCGATTTCTCTTTTCTTAACATGTTAGAAATAACCATAGAATAATAAATGCTCTTTCTGTGGAATTAGATTTTATAACATTAAAATAGTGCTGAATATTTGGATATGTTTATTCACAGAAGTAAAAGGTAGAAGAGCATTTTGAGACTAACATACTTAATATTAATTTTAATAGTTGTAATCAGTCAGCTTTCACAGCTGTTGGCTCAGAGAATTAACAGCTGTCACTAATAAAACAATCAAATTGTTTCTTTTTATTTACTCGAGGTCAGTAAAAGAGTACAAGTGCACTCCCTAAAATATTACAGCTATAATGCATTTCAGAAGAATATTGGAAGTGGAGAAGTCTCATATTTTTTCAATGATAGATAGGGTTTTTTTACTCATCCAAAAGAAAGTAATTTCTCCCATTTTTTAAAAGAAAAAAATCAACTGATGTTCTATCTTCTTGTGATTTGACCTGTTCCACTGAGCTATAGTGCTTGAAATAAAGTGCACAGTGAGTAAAAAGTACAAGGAAAAAGAACATGTTGTTCTAGGAGCTCTGAAGTGAGGAAGATTTTAATCTTAGAAGCCACTTAGATGCCAGGGAGATGGTTACCATAACACTGAGACAGTGTCAGGTGCAGTAAGTGTTTCTCCTAGGTGACCAGGAAAACACATATCTCTTTTCCATCATGCCAAGAAAGCACAGTTTAATCACAGACATGCCTGGGCAGATCCCTCTGTGTACAGTCATGGGTCTGTAAGCACAAACAGATGCCCAAGCAGAGAGTTTTCCATTGAAGCCAAGGCCTTGAAGAGGAGCAAGGACACAGGACTGCAGCAATGTATTACTGAGGAACTCCTGGATGTTAAGGGCATGCTGTCCTTGAGGGATAGAAAACTTCTGTGTCTGAGCATTATTCCTCTGTGAGCTTCACTCAAGATTTGATCATACTAATGTCACCATCAGTTTGTTCAAGGAGATTTTTCATGGGAAGTAAAAGTCTCATCTCACACTGGCTTTACATGAGGAAGAACTGGCCTGGAGGTGTGGTGTGGTGCTCTAGGCTGTCTCTCCCCTGCTCACTTTGGGAAGAAATATTTAGAGATCATTATCAACATTTGTCAGGGCAATTGTTCTGATATCATTTTGCACCAATATATCGTGTGTTGAAAAAAGCAGTCTTGAAAGCATTTTTGTGTGCAGTTTCCTGCTTTTTGTGTGCTTTCTGAGTTGGATAAGCAGTCCAATGTGCTTTCATGGGGATATTAATATATTCTTTGTCTTCCTTTGCCCATTTATGCTAAAAGCAGTGGAATTTAGAGCTCTCACACAAAATGGAAACTGCCTCTGGGTGGGAACTGGAATATCTGAGCATGACTTACTTGTCATTTTGAGCATACCTCACACTGCTCGTCCTGATGATAGACACAGGTTTTCCAGCAATTATACTTGCTTCTACCCATTGCCCAGTCTAACAGCCATTAATGTCAAGAAGAAGAACTCTACTGATTTCACTGATCACAGCACCCCAGCTCTTCTCTTGTGAATACCTATTCCCTGAAGTGGTTTTAATTCTGAGTTAAGATTCCTTAGTGTGTTAAATGCAAAGACTTAGGCCACCTTAACTTTAGACAGCATAAAATTTGGGTCATGATGGTGAAAATGTGCATGTAAGTTAGGAAATCAGATATATTCATCCATTATAATTATTCTGTTCACCAGCTCTGTAAAGTTGGCAGAACCTTCCCTTTAATGATAACAGGGAATTAGAAGTATGACTCAAAACAATGAACTGTTTCAAATCAAAGCTGAATTCCTCGAGGTTAAGCAGCAGTAAAACTAGCAATGGGTACACACAGTTTAGAGGTTTAGATACACTAGTTGTTTTGGCTGGTGTCCAATGATAAAAAACATTCTTATTGAAATTTGGCAATTAGTGATGTTAGAAGTAATTCCACAAAGAGATAATGGAATTTAGACAAATAATGGGGAAGTGGGGAGGAACAGGGTAAGGTTCAAAGCTAACCTGCAGACAGACTTCCTTCAGTACACAGGTATTTATTTTTTTGCAAGGATGAAGTAGACAGGAAAGGACCCTTTCACTTTGATTCACTTCTGAGAGCATAAACAAAAGTTGTAAATCTGTTTCAAATGTTCATATGGCTGTTTGAGACAGCCATAACTGTACCTCAAATAAAAAAAATCCTTTCACAAAATATAATGTAGTGACTGGACTAAAGAGTTGTAGCTCAAGTCATGTCACTGTTTGTCCCGGTTTAAAAGGACAGTATTACCAGGAAAAGGAAATTCAGAACTCTCAGGCAAAAAAGGTATAGGTTGGGAATAACAGTTCTTTACTGATATATTTACTAGACAAACAAAAACAGCATCAGCTATATGAAAGATAAAAAACAGTGACAGAACAGAACGGAATTCAGTCCCAGTCCCTTTTTCAGTCACCGATGGCTCTACGATGGAGCAGGGCAGGCAGTCTCTCAGTCGCGGCTGCTGCAGGAGCAGCGGGGCAAGGTGGCGGTACCGCCCCAGGTGGAAGAAAGGGTGAGGAAAGAACTCTGCTCACCGTGGGCATCCCAGCTCCCAATTGTTCAGAGGAAACAGGAAAGCTTTAGCAGTCCGAATCCAAGAAGCCTGATCCCAACCACGGAGAAAGGAACTTCTCTCCTCGAGCTCGGCCGGCAAGCTGCAAGTTCTCCTACTCCGAGTGTCCTCCTACTTGCCGAAAAACAAAAGCAGGACTCCACCTTTCCCTAATGGAGCCATCAGGCTGCTTCAGCTATTCCTTTGTCTTCAGCTCTTAACAGCTAATAGGAGAGCCATCCCGGCTAGTTTAACATAATAATGGGAAAAATTTCTAAACCTCACCAACCCACAACACTGTTTTAAGCTGCAGAAGAGGTATTGGGAGCCATCCTTAGTTCAGAGCAACCTCTCCCCTGGTGGGCAGGGAAGGCTGGGAAGCAGGGGGAGGGTGGTCATCAGAGGAACAAATAATCTGCAGGGAAAGGATTCTTACAGTTTTCCAGCCCAGGGAGCCAATACTGTCAACACGGTATTGAAACACACAACCACTTCATTAGCCACTCCAGCAGCACCACTCCTAGGTACCAAATTATAAGATATGTCATTAAAAGGAAAAATGAGAACCTGTTTCCCTCACAGGCATCAGTTTGGCTGGTCAGACACATCTCAGTTAGCCTTTATAGAACAAAAAATGTACCACTGCAAAGACAGGTGTCTGCAGGCATTGGAATAATGGTGAATTCCATCATCAGAGTCAGTGACCTCTGTTCTCTTTGTGCATTCTTTTTCATATGTTCAGTAGAATTAAAAAAATGTAGGAAAGACCTCGGAAGACTAGGTCATCTGTCCTTTGTTAAGATACAGCTTCACAGGGCTGGCTGAATTTAGGCTGTTGGGTAAGTGAGATTGTAGGACTGATTGGATCAACTTGTCCAAAACCTGTCAGGGCACACTTCTATTCAGGCAATAGAAGAAACCAGAAAGAAACTCAATAGAACTCAGAAGGAAGTAAGGGAAAAAATATGGACCTTTTCAGGTATTTCCATATTTCTTTTCCCATCATGGCCTCCTATGAAAGCTTTGCTTCCCTAGGTATCAGCTTTGCCTAGTTTTTAGTTCTGTTGTATCTTATATTAATGTATTTATTTTTCTTCCTGCCCTAGGAAAATTATCATTATTACCATTATAATAGCTATTTTTTCCTGTGAAATGCACAGGACACATCGAAGGGGAGGACCTTGAGCAGTGAGTGCTTTCACAGAAACCTGCATATTCTGCAACTGCTGGTCAGCTGGGCCTCAGGGTCCTCCACAGCACAGGACTGTGTCTTTCTTATCTATCAACATGTGTATATCTGGATGCCAGTATACAGCAGAAAATATCCACAGACAGCTAAGTATACTGGGCAGAAGAGAAGCCACGTGGATATTGAGGGCAGAGTTAGTACTGGAAGCTGAAACAGTTTAGTGAAGAAAACAGGAACACTACATTTGTTCAGTTTTTAAAGTGGTGTGTCATGTCTTCTACTCCAGACAGTGTGTGCCATGGAGAGGAAAGGTGGGAAAAACTAGTTTCTCAGACTGTGACAGAAAGGGTGTAAAAACCCCCATGCTACCCTGGCTTTTAGACTTTAGGGGCCTACACATAGGTGGATGAAAAAATGCCCATTAGAGAATCTGGACTCATCAGGCTTAGTGGCAGAAAGGTCGAATCTACACAGGGAACTGTCTCCTGTTGAATAACACTCTCAGGAAGGAAAAAGCAAAGCTGGATGCTGTGGATGGTTGTTGTCATGGTTGACACATGCAGACTCTCTTTGTAGAGACTGAGAATTTATTCCCTGGGAGACTACTGGTTTTCATAGCTAAGGGAGAAAGAAGGAGATGATACGCATGATAACAGCACATTCTATTAAGGCTTTTAGGAGCAGGGGAAGGATAGCTATGTGCTCAAGAATGGTCTTACACCCAAAAAAGCACAGAAAATAGGGGAAAATATATAAATGTGACCCTCTTCAAAGGCATAGCTGTTGTTTAACATGTGCTTCCAGAAAGAAAAGAGAGTGAAATTGCAGGAAGGAAGGGAAAGCAGGTCTCCAGTTACTTATTTGGAAACTATTCCAGCTTTTTGTATTTCTAGCACTAGCCTGTCAAACATCAGATCTCAGGTCTGAATTCCTTCAGTGATGTGCTTCTTAGGGTCTTAGACCAAACTACACCAGACTTCTGGTAAGCTTAGGCTATGGACTTGTAGTGCTGTCAGTGCAACAGCTTTCATTGGCACTGACTTAAATTTAAAATATCACACTCGTGATTTACACACAAATTTTATACCTCCATACAGGCTGAAGTCCTTATGTTAAATAGAATGCTGTATACAGTGTCTCCATTTGAACTGTTATGAAGCTGGGCCCATTTTATTACTTCAAATACTTTCCACATTATCACATATTTCAGACTGCAAACCCACAGGAAATTAGTAATTATTTTTAATGGCTGTAGTTTCCCCTCTGTTTTTTTCCACCTGTTCTTTTCTTTGGAGTAGGGGGAGCTATGGTGGCGGCAATGTGGGGGAGGGGAAGATAACATATATACATTTCCTCTCCTTGAATTATATGTAGAAAGTTTTTTATGTTGTCCAGGAACACAGAGTATTAAAAATTGAAAATAGTCAAAACTGCTACTGTGAATTCAGCACTTAAATGCTAAAATATCTGCTAAAATATCTTGCTAAAATGCCAACATCTGGGAAGAAATGTCTTCTTTGCTGTTGTTAATCCCTTTTAGAGAGATCATTACACTCTGTGTCTTTCTAAAAATTTAATATAGTTCAAAAATGAATCAACACATGATGTAGGAATTACTTAGGTTCACCATCTCATGCTGCATGGAAATTTGGACTACATGATCGTAAAAGCTCTTTCTGGAATTCAAAATTTATAAATAGCTACCTGCTTCTAGTGATTTCTTAGGAGTGAAATTTGGCTTGTTGAATATGTGTGTTAGCATCAGAGTAGATGGCCTATTCAGGCAGACACTGTCTGGCAGTGGTTGAATATTGGCTCAATTTATTAAACTCAAAAAGAGCCTAAAATAATGGTTTTGGCCTGCTTGAGGTTCTGTATAAGTTAAATGCCAATTACATAAATCTGTACTACTAGGCATTAAATCTGCCATACTGTGAGGGGTATTCTACAGTAATAGTTGTAAAATCACATACCATAATTATAGTATGGTATAGTATAGAATAGTACAGTATAGTATAGTATAGTGTAGTATAGTATAGTATAGTATAGTACAGTGTAGATAGAATACCATGACTAAAAATGCTGAGTATACACATATATTTTCTATTAAAGACATTAAAGCGATCTTCTTTTAAAAGCCCAGCAGTTTATTATGGTTATTGTGTCTTAAGTATTCTGGGATTACACACCATTCTGGAGGGGACGAAAGCATTAAATGACTTTGTTTGTTTTGGTTTCTCTTTTCCTCGCTGTGGAGAAAGGATAAAGCTGATTTGTTTAAATGCTGTAGAGGTAACCAAACCATGATTAAATTTCAGAGCCATTTGTCAAGCTCTGCTCATGCAAAAATGCAAAAAAGACTGACTGCAAATTAATTCTATTTATGCTTTATAACAGAGAAAAAACACATTCTCGGTAAGAACAAAGTTAAGACTGATATAATACGTCTTTCTTTTAGAAAACAGCAAATGTTTTACCTCTTCTCCCCAGGAAAATTCTTAAATATGGTCATTTTGTAAGAAAATAAAAATTTAGAAAGAGATCTACAAATTTTTGTGGCTTTGCAAATGAAGGAAACCTTTCCATTTTTTTTCACATGTGTATTTTCCTGAAAGTGAAAGCCAAGTTTTTGTAGGGCTGATGTCACCTACATCTCTCATGACTCATACTTCTGCAAATGCAGAGGTTAGTACAATTTTCCTGTTGATATGTAACTGCCTCCAGACTGAAGTCCTGGCTCAAAAGTGCCTTCTTAGTAATGAGCCACAACTGTTCTTAACACCTGTGGTTGAAACACACCTAAACTTGGAAGAACTCTAACACCTGGAGCAGGAGATTATAAAGCTGCAACTAAAGTTTGCAGTGCACCAGAGAGTAAAACTGACTATTAGAGGCTTAAGGTAGAGCCTAGGAAAAATCAGTTCTTCATGAGCAGAAGAAAAACTTTTGCTTTCAGAAATTGCTCAGAGATGGATATTCACTGGCATGTAGGATTGCCTTAGCCTTAATAAATCCTCCACACTTTCCCCATCTTTCTTTTCAGTTTCAGAGGCTGTTATATTCCCTGGGTATGGAGAAATTTTGCTCTCTGTGCAGATACACAGGAAAGATTTAATGTTAATCCCTGAGGCCACTTGTAGCAGGTTCCCTGTTAAAAGAGATGAAGATGCAAAGATGAACCAAACTAAAAAATTAAGTTGGTGCCTCCTCTTCCTTTTCAATCAAAATGGAAAAAAATATAGCTGTTTGCAGACAATAATTTCACCTCTGAAAAGTACTTGGATTTTATTTAATTTTAGGAGTGGGATTGCTAGTTAAAATTAATTACCTTGCTGATTGGAGAGGAGAGATTTCTCCAGAGGTCTGCAGTAACATGTCCCCTCTGTATACTGTGGTGGAGCCAAGCCCAAGCTTTTCCACTGAAGTTGGGATGTGTTTGGTCTGATGGGAAGCACCTGTATCTTGCAGGCTGCTAGACACACTGAAGGTACTGGGCCAGGGAGCAGTGGGAGCTAGGGAGAAGGGCTGCTTCTCCTGGAAGGTGTTTCACTGAACTAATGTGCAGCTCAGCCTGCAGACGTTTCCTGAGTTAGGGCTTACATTACATTTGGACGGAGGTCCCAGCAGAGATCTCATGTTCTGGTTCTTTTTAGTGCAAATTTCCTGGGACACACCAAGGATATGATGATTTCAACCCAATCTCTTTTCAGACTGTGATTTTTCATGCTGTTAATGTCCAGGAGACCGCATTCCTTGTCCCTCATCAGTTATAAAGCCTGTGACCCCAGAAAACTGAAAAGGGAATTTAGCTTCAAACTCTTCTGTTATATTTTGCTGCAGGTTATTGTGAAAATTTTTAGTGGCTTTGACTGTTTGGAAGGTATTTTTGAAATACATACCAAGCATGTTGCATGCTCTCAAATAAAATCTTCAAGCCTGTTCTATAAACCTGAAAATTACTCTGGAAAGCCACTGTAACTTGCTAAATGGAAATTACAGCTCCTGGCCTTGGAAATGGACCACTGAAAAACAAGAGAGAATGCCAGTGTCTCTGTGTGCAGGCACTCCAAGACTCCCCAGGTTTCTCTTCACTCCCAGGCTCTGAGATGAGCGCTTGTGCAAACCCAGAACTACTTTCCCACATTTCCGGCTTTTTATGTAGAATAGCATCATGATATATGCATGCAGACCAGCAACACACCATAAAGTTAAAGGAGCACCTTGCCCTGCACATGAATTAGACCTTTTGGTTGCAGGAGAGTTTCTCACATCAAGCCATTTCAAATATAACAAGAACAACTTCAGAGGAATCTTCTGATCCTGGTCCTCACTTTTAAGTACGTTTGATAAGATCCCATGCAGATCCAGCTGTCAAATTGTGATGATAATTAATCTAATAGTATATTTCTAGACCTTTGTAGTGGCCATGGGGAAGAAAAAGGGAATATGTTGCCTAAGTGAAGGAAAGATTAGTGTACTGTCAGGCTTTCTAACTATTTATCTGAAAATGCATTTAATCTTAAAGAAAATAATCTCCATTATAAATCAATATACACCTCATTAGCACAAAATGAGCAGTTGCACTAATGACTTGCATTTAATTGAAATAAGTGGATGAAGGAAATTAACAGTATGCCAAAGAAATATTGGATTGCCTAATGTCATTAATCCTTTATCTTTTTTTTTTTTTTTTTTTTTTTTTTTTAGAAAAGGAGCTTTGGAAAACAACTTAAGGGGGAAATATTTACAGTCTTAGGTTTACTCACTGGTCATAACAGTATAAAATGTCAGGTTGATTGGCCATTATCATTAAATAAGACAGGCCCAGAATTCCTGGCAGAAGTGATATATAGAGGGATTAGATGGGAAGATTTCTTTCTGCCTGTGGGAAGATCAGGGATCATGATGGATTCACAAAAAACTGCCAAGCAAACTGTGACTTTAACTCTACACTGTCTGCTTCTCCCAGCCTTATCAGTGGGATTGCTCACATTGCATCTAGTTAAGATTTTACTTTTGCATCTGTGGGAAAGGGTAGTTCAAGTGTTATTGACAACATAATTCAGATGTCTGTCTGAGGCACTCGTGTCTTACTGCTGGGAAGAATGAAATCCAGCTTTAAGCTGGACACTAGCAGGGAATTCTGCTGCAAGTGCATTTTAAAATACTTTAGCACCTCTGGTCTGCAAAGTTACTAGCAAAAGAGTTAGTGGGACAATGTCAAAAAAGGAATTGCATTTAAAAAGTTTTTCTTTAAGTGACATCCCACATGATAAAACAAAGACTTAGGTGGTTGACAAAACAGTTATTAAATATATTAAATGTGTTTCCTTAAAGAGAGTCTATAAATTTAAATATTATTTTTTAAAAGCTTTTTCTCTAAATCAGCTCACAAAAATGGCTCAATTTCACTTCCTCTCAGTGGTATAAGGTTGTATAAGCCTTGTGGGCAGGAGGTTTTTGAGTTTTCTGTTTGATAACCTTAACTGAAATGTGCCTTATACAGACATCATCCTCCAGCTGGTGTGCTACTCTGTTAATGGCCTGTTTTACATCCCAGGCTCACATATTGGCCTTGCAGTTGTGCAGTTGTTTACATCTTTGTGAACATGTGCAAAGTGTTGACTAACAGGAATAGCTCGGTCTGGCACTCTTCTGTGTTGATGCAGATGCTGCATGCTCCAAGTCTTGACAAGGTTAAAGCCGTGCCTAATTACAACATTGAAATTAAAATATACGTGTTTGCAGGTGGACTTAATGATCTTAAAACTCTTTTGCAACCTAAATGGCTCTATGGTTCCGTGAATCTATATTCCACAAACTGGAAAAGGGTTTGGTGCTGCATTCTCAGCCCAGTCCCACTCCTTCCCCTCACTTCCCACCCACGCCATATTCCATATCAGAGAGGGGATGCACAGCACAAGCTGTTTGCAGCCATCCTGCTGCAAAGTGAATGTTGAAGCCACTTCCCCACTGCTAATACATAACCCTGTCACTCACCACTATATGCATTAAGGTGGATATTTACTCTTGGTTTCAGGGAATGCTGACACATCTAGCAAGAGTTGTACTGGATATGTATCTAATATAAGGAGATGGAGTTAGAGCCACCTAGGAAAACAGCAGAGACTCTTCGTGGATGGAGCAGATCCAGTATGCGTGACCTGATTTCGGGGAAAACAACTGGGTGAATGAGGTTGAAAAGCAGGGAAGGCAGAGGTTATCCACACAGGTTACCACCCATGCCCCCTCCTCTTCAGCACTACCATGCATGCTCCCTAACAGATGTGCCTTGCACAACCCTTTGAGCTAGAAAAGGGCTCCTTATCCCAAAGAAAGGCAGTAAATAGAGATTCTGGCTATACAACTGGAAGGGTTTTACAGAAGATGAAAATTTCTTCTTGGGGAAGGAAAGCCAAGAAAGGTGAAGCAAATTGTGGTGGGTGAAAGTACCACTCTCCCAGATTTAATTCAAAAAAGGACAGTAAGTTTCTTGAATTTATTTCATTTATTACCCCAAATCCATACCTTATTGAATTGCATCTGTTACTATTATATTGCAAGATAAAACTTTTGGTTTAGATATTAAGATGTTGTTCTATTCTTTTATATTATTTTTGTGTTGTGCTCATGAAACACCAGGATAAACAGAGTTGCAGGTAGTTGAATCTTTTTCTATAAAGTATACTAAAGTTTAATTGCATTACTTTTAAAAAAAAAATTAAGTTAAACACAAATATTTCAAAACATTTTTCTTCTTAAGTAATATTTCTTTGTAAGTGTTGAAATAAGATGTTGAAATAACAATTTCAACATTGGAGATTTTAAGAATTTGAATTTGTGAGGTTTTTTGGAATTTGTGAGGATTTAAGACCCTTCATAATTAAAAAATAAGATTTTTAATGCTTTCAATTAAAAATTTGAAACTGAAATAATTACTGTTGATAACACACTGTCAACAACAACTGCATTTTTCCATAAGCACTCATCTTGATTGAAAAGAGTGTGATGTCATTCTGAGACTTGGTATTTAAAAAAAACATGTGACAGGTGTGGTTATTACAATACCAGATCAAAGACTCAGAAGCCTAAACTATTGCAGTATGGTACTAGGAGATGCAACATTACAATATTTAATTGGTAAGGAAATCATTAGACAAAATCTTTGCTATGAATTTTTTACCTTATATTGCATTTAGGATGAAACTTTTCATCAAGTGAGGTGTTAAAATACAGACTCTCAGCAGTTAAAAATCTATATATTTATGCCAAAGTGGATGAAAGGAAGTCTCTTTCTTCATGCAAATGAATATTTTACAAACCTATGGGCTTTTTTCCCTCTATGTATTAAACACCATATCCCCATGCACTCTAACATGTGTAGAGGAACTTTGCACAATTATAATTTGGAGTACATATTCTTGTTACAAACACTGCCTACTCAAATTAGACTTCTTGCTGGGACTGCTGCTTATTTGGAGAGCTCCAATAGAAGTATAACACAGTCTCATAGTTTATGTTTTAAAACAGTATCAAACAGATGAAAAAAAATCCACTGTTTTGATTTTATTTACAGTTCTTGATGTTTTGAAATTAAAAAAACAACCCAAGTTCTCCCTGTGTTTGCTAATCATGCTCAGAGTGTGCTTTGCCCAATTAGCAGGTCAGACTGAGTCAGGCATTGTTTACACTCAGTAATTTGCAAATAGTGCTGTAGTTGAAAGGCAGTCAGAGTGTAACCTTCACAAAAATGGCGCTAATGCCTCAATTTAAAATTGGGAAAAAAGTTGAAAACTAAAGTTTTTTGTTCTGTGACTAACTCAAGCAGAACCTGAAACAGAATAGGATTCTCAGCTTCTATTGTGTCGTGGGATTTGTATCATTAATAATGTAAGTATCTTTAAGTAAAACTTCTTTCTTATTTATCAGGCTAAAAAGTTCTTTGAGCATTGCTTTCGTTTTTTCTGCATTTGCCACTTCCAAAATATCAATAATCACAGTCCTGGTTTTATTTTACTGGAAGACTGATGGAAAAATATGCTAGATATATTTGCACTCTGGCATTGAAATAAGAAAGGATAGATGGATGCAATGCTGAGGTTTGTTTTGACTCTCTGGTGAATGGGGAATGGTTTTTAATATATCCAGAAAACAATTAAGCAGATAGCTAAAACTGTCTTTCTCTCTTGAGGCTTTTAGAATCTAACTTCCAGTATTTCCCCCACTCTCCATTCAGCAGAAACACACCCAAAGATCCCTTAAAATTCTGCTTTTCTCAGCAGGATCAGTGCTCAAAACATGTTACCAGTACAGCTATGGTAAAGACTGGGATTGTGTACTGACATAATAAGGGTAGCAAACCCCATCTGGTAAAATAGGATTATAGTGACACAGGGCACTTCTGAGACCCAGAGAGCTTAGTGATCCCTCCATACTCACACATGGAATTGACAGTGTACTGCCATACCTCGAACTGATATCTTTTGGGGGCTAAGCTCAAACTTATTTTATGCCACAGACAAAACACAAAGCCAATGCTAATGAAGTGGCCTCTTCCCAGAAGAGTTATCCTATTGCTATAAGTCACTTTTTAGTCAAGAAATTGTGGCAACTACTCACTTACAAGACATCAGATGCACATTGGCACATAGTAGGCAAATAGCTTCAAACAGAAGATTAGAAGATAAGGGTTATACAGTGCAGAAATGTCAAAATCTGAAGAAAATTCAGGGGAAACCAAAAGTCTGCACAGTTTAACCCACTTTTGCAGACAAAGATCTAACTAACAACTTTACCATCACTGAAAATGCACTTCATTCAATGCTGCTGTTCAGGTTTTATTGGAATTACATACTTACAAAGGCCCAGGCTGAATTTTCGGCAAACTAAGTCAAGCAACCTACAAGCTTTAATTTCTGTGTGTTAATGAGCAAAATTACCAGAAATATTTGACATAGCCTACAGTGAGTTCCTGAGTCATGGCTGTGTGGTACTTTGGCACCTTCCTGCAGAACTGGCCTGCATAACAAGGCTAAACTGCAGAAAAGTGGGAAAACTTTCCTGCACCCTCCTACACGCAAGAAGGCCCACACTGCTGCAAATGGAAAGGGTGTGAGCAGAAATGGATGGCAGGGTATCAATTTGGGCAGCAATGTTCAGCCACTGTAGAGCTGCTCCAGATCTCTGTGTTCTGTTCTGTGCATTAGAAGAGGTGCAAAGAGGGAATATGCATGCCTTTTCACACACATATATATGCTCCTTCTCCTCCAGAAATATTAGGTAGGGCATCTACTTCCGCAACATTTAATTCTCAGGAAAAATGATCAGTTAAAAGATGACTTGTCAGAGATTGGCCATCTCCCATGTGAGACTGGGAAACAGGACACCTCACACTTTTGGAAGATTTAGGTATTGACTGCCATTGCTAGACCAACAAAGAGTACAGATCCTCAATCTTCAACAAGGTTAGCTAGTCTAATGCAACCTAGAGAATATTTTCCACAAAAGCTGTGTATTTGCTTTTAACACACTTCCAGGCTCTGAAAATGCTAGATGAATAGCTACCATATGAAAATGAAAATAAGTGTCATGGGCAGTCAAAAAGGGAGGAAAAAGTGTTCAAGAAGCGGATTCACTGGGTGTTCTGGCACAGTAAGCGTATAAGAAAACCAGCCTTGGCTGTCTCATCAATATCCCAGTGCAAATTCAAAGCTTGCTTTGCTGTATTTACTGAAGAATACTCCTTTCACTCTACCATGTGCAAGACATTTGTACACAGTAAACTTTTCTCTGAGGTAGCTCTCATTCATCAGCAACAAATCTCTGTGGGAATACTTTTTCCCTCTGGAAAGCAGAGCTGAAATTGTAGCTGTTTCCTTTTTTTCCCAAGACACACACTAAAAAATATGCTGGAAATTCAATGCTGTGTCAGATGACTTTTAAGGTTTTTCCAGCTCTTTCCATTTCCATGCAATAATACATTAAATAATTTCTTTCAAGATAAGATCAAATGTGGTTAGAAGCTAAAATTCTGTGTTTAAATTAACCCTGACCTCCTTCTCTTTTTGTCTTCAAATAGTCTGCCAAATTCTTCTGACTGTCATACATTTAAAGGTCCATTTGTCATCAGTATAAAGTGACATTGCCTTGAATTTGTACTGCTTTCATCTTCTCTCTTAAAGGAGTCGAGAGAATATGCTGATACTGACAAGAATGTGTGTGCAGCATAAGACAAGGGCGGGGAAGCTTGTTATCTATATAAGACAATTAAGAAATAATCTCCTCAACAGATTGAAAGCCCTTATGCCATTTTGAAGGTGCCAAGGCTTTGTAGTATTTTTTCCTAACTTTTTAAAAGATCAGTCTGTTTTCCTTTTCCATAAGTATAGAAAAGGTGGGGGTTTTTGTTTTTAAGGGTTTTTAATTTTTTTTTCTCAAGCCCTGCTAAGCAAGACTTTTTTTGTGGAAAAATCCTTAGAAACCTCAGATATATTTGTCAATAAGATATTACAGTTTATTGAAGAAAGTGGCATTCACAATATTCAATAATCTTCTTTTTCCCCCATATGCTCTTTTTACACTGGAAGTAAATAGAGAGCAGCATCAAAAGATATAAAGTAATCAGTTTAGAAGAACAATTAAAATGCTTCATTCTGCACTGCTTAATTCTTATCCTCATGCTTTCAACGAGTTGCCACTTAAATGAAGAAAGAACACAAACCTAGACCCTTCCTCAATCCTATCTCATAGCTACATTAGAAAAAGGACAGAAGGTGCAGTTTACCATTTAGTTTAAAAGATCAATCCAAGAACCAGGCCTTCTGGGGAAAAGAGACCAGATGAGTCACATGAGACGCTGTTGAGTTTGTATCCAGCACATAGCTGATGCTTAATGTAATGAGAGGTAGATACTTAAAACCAAAACTTTCAGTTTTAAAACAAAGTCTTCCTGTTATTAAGCTTTCTGGTAAAGACTTGTTTGTGCTCATGACAGCAGAAGTGGAAAAGGCTTCTAAATAATGTAGTAATGTTATTTTGGATTTAAATAGACAGTTCAGAGTTTTCAGCTGAAAAATGAAAATGGAAAATTGTATTGTGATAAAGCCAGATGGTTTTAGACCTTGAGTGCATAAAATTCGAGGACAAAAGTAATAATTGTGCATGACACATTTCTTACCTTCAGGGCAGCTGTTTGAGGCTCTAGAGCCTGATTGGTAAACTAAATTAAATTCAGGGGTAACTGAGAGAAAAATAACTGACCTTCATTTCTGCTACTACAGATAATCCAGCGACTGCTGTGAAAATAATGCCACCTGATAGGTGCAATAGTTGAGCTAGGTATAGTGTTGTTAAATCATATGTAACATTCAGAAAATCAAATGTTCTTGTAGCAGCCGCTCTGCCCCTTGTTATTATCCACAGGCCAAGCCAGAGGCTCATTTACAAAAGAATCAGAAATACAGCATTTCACAAAAGAACTAGATATATGCTAGAGAGTGCAGAATAACATGGTATTAAAAGCTAATAGACAAAACCCTTATGTGGCAGAACTGGTCAAAAACAGCACTGATGCTGCAATTACTTATTAAAATGAATTTGTCATATTAAAGAAAACAGTATAAGTCGCTTCTTTTTCACGCTGTCTTATATCTACTTTAAACTTAAAAAACCACTTCAAAGTCTCACAGATCTCCAAAGGAAAATATCCCAACCCCATCTCTCTGCATGGAAAATGTGAAACTATTGAGAAGAGAAACCTCAAAAATTTATCACAGTCCCCAGATAGATTCTGTCTGTAACTTAGCCTGGCTCCAAAAATATGCCCCTTGGAGACTGCAGTGGGAAAATCCCACACTTCATCTTCCCTCTCCCTTCAACCAACTTCTGTCCTCTGTCTCTGACGGGAAGAAGTCTGACCCTTCATTTTGGTCAGGAAGAAAACGTGGTTTTGTCAAACTAAGGTAGACTCAACAATCCCCTCATATTCTGCTGCAGCTCAACAGCAAGGCAGCTTCTACACAAACAGAGCCTAGCCTCTATTCTCAAAGTGCATGCTAGAAAGTGTTTGAGCCTTTAATTTTAAAAGCTTTTAATTTTTTTTTTTTTTCAGTGGGACAGCACTTTATCAACATAAGAATATATTCTTCACCACTTGCATTTGTTTTAGCATCAAAAGTACATCAAATATGCCTGTATACTTCCTGTATCCAAAGTCAAAGTTATTTCTTAGAGATAATTTTATTGTATTGTTCAAAGTTATATTTACCTCATGAAATGGAGAAGGAAAAAGAAAAAAGACAAAAGACAAAAAGGAGGAAAGGAAGTAAAGAGAGAGAATCAAATCTGGGCAAATCTCCCTTGGAATTCCCTTTAAATAATATATAATAAAATTGCTCTTCTGGCCTCCTTTTATTATAAAATCATTTAAATCTCGACATTTTCCCTCGGGACAAGAAATCTACTTTCTGACCATTTCTAGATGGGAGATCTTAAAGGAAGACTGTACACTCTGGTGTAGAAAAAATCACAGTAAAGATTTTTGTCAAAAGCAGATAATAACAATGCCCTTCAGAATACTCAAAATTTGTAGAAGCGTGGGCACAATGAACACTCTGATGAGGAGAACAGAAAGATTATGCAGAAGCAAAATGGGAAGTGGGGACGTTGTGGCAACCTGAAGGCAAAGCACTTCAGAACTGTACCTTATCTCAAAAGAGAAATGTGCATCTACTAACTCTTTCAAGCCCATAGCCACATTCATCAAGTGTAGAGAGCCATATGCACATCCAGCTCCCAGCATACCCAGCTCCCAGCCTCACCCTGTCCCAGGAGCAAAACACAAGTCTGAGCTCTGGAAAGACATTAGCATATCTTATTTCTCTTACGACGTTGCCATTTGTGTCTGCCTGAGCACAGCTTTTTGTTCTCTTTCTCTTCTTGATGGTACTTGGGGAGCTCAAAAGTCTCTTTGCAGAAGAATTTGAGTCCTTGGAGAAACAGTGCTGTCATGTTTTCTGTACGGCAAGACAGAAAGCCCATGAAATGAGGTAGAACTGAAGTAGTAATCATCAAGAAAAGGGAGGACTGAGTGAAAACAGAGAAACCATAATTTATGAAGTTAATATATGCCAAAATACTTTCCATATGCTTATACTTAAGTAGAGATTTACAACATTGTGTGCAGTCCATTATTTAAGTACTGACCCTGAAAACAAATAACACAATTTCCTTGAAATTACTCCTGCCCTTTATTGGCCTATTCCTGTTCTTTCCAAGCCACTTTTAAGCCACTGAATTCCTCCCTGACCTTGGCTTCCCATTCCAGCTACCTGGTGATGGGGCAGTAGGGAAGGATAGCACAGCTGCAGTAGCTGGAGGGCCACATGTCCCAGGAAAAGGCCAGACAGTAATGCTGCGGGCTGCAGCCCTGCCTCAGGGTGCTGTGTGTTGGTACACACAGGGCTGACACAGGAGTGTTCCAGCTGAACACTCACAGGATTGAGTGTTCAGCTGGAACAATGAACTGAGAAGCAAACATTACTGTATACCATCTCTCAAAGCATTGACTACTATCTCAGCTGGGTGCTCAGACCAAGTTCTCTTATCTTATCTCATAAAAACTGCACCGAGCTTGCTTGGCATGTGGGGTTTTGACATGGAAAATCTCCTTACTTCTGAGGAAAATTTGTACATCAGTGTGCAATACTCCTCAGAGATCTGCTGTGCAGCAAGGAGCCAACACTGTTAATCTTGCTGGGATACATGTGGTATATTAAACTTTTAGGGCTGATGTTGGTGTTTGATGTGACAAGTAGCATTGATGGGTGAAAATAGAGCATGCTACACCAGTGATGAAAAAAGTGGCTGGGGACACTGGGGTAACCTACAGTAATTTCACGAATACAAGCCGCACCAATTTGACTAAGATTTTGCTCCTAAACCGGAAATGCGGCTAATAATCAGGAGCGGCTAATACAACCTCAGAAGTGCCTGCCAGAGTGCTGAGCCGAGCAGCTGCAAAGTCGGCATTTTGCGATTGTTACAAATCGCTACTTTGTTGCACTGCGGGTGGAGCCTGGCTCCCTGTAGGCAGTACGGGGGGCGGGGAGAGAGGCGGGAGAGCTCTCTTTCCTCCTCTGCCACAGCCCAGGGGAGAGACGGGGGGGGCCCGGAGCCGCCATTGCCGCGGCCCGGGGAGGAGAGGGGGGACCCGGGCCGCCCCTACCGCGGCCCAGGGAGGGGGGGGGGAAGCCCGCGCCGCCATTGCTGCGGCCCGGGGAGGGGGGGGGAAGCCCGCGCCGCCATTGCTGCGGCTCGGGGAGCCGACGGGAGCCCCACGCAGCCATTGCCGCGGCTCGGGGAGCCGACGGGGTGCTTTGTCCCCGCCCGCCGCCGCCGCGGCAGGAGCGGGGAAACTCCGTCCCTGCCCGCCGCCGGCGCCACGGGCACGGGAAAGCTCCGTCCCCGCCCGCCGCCGCTGCCGTAGGAGCAGGGGAAGCTCCGTCCCTGCCTGCCACCGCGGGGCAGCGCCGACCCGGGGTGATCGAGCCCAGTGGCAGCGGCGGCCAGCCCCGAGCTGCAGCACCGGGCTGGGCCACCTGGCCCCGTCAGCGGCCCCTAGCGGGCCGAGCCTGCACAGCCTTAGCTCAGCCAGTAAATCCCGCCCTCCCGCGGTTCTGTTACTAATTGCGCGCAGGTCCTCGCTGCGAACGACAAAGCGGCTTATATTCGTGTGCGGCTTATCTATGGACAAAAACCGAAATATTTGCCAACACCCAGAGATGCGGCTTATAGTCAGTGCGGCTTGTATTCGTGAATTTACTGTACTCCTCAGACACAAATTTGGCTCTTGACTAGATCTGGGCCCACCTCTTAGCATGGAAAGGATGTGCTGGGGTATGTTCAGCAATTTTACAGATGAAGACGAGACATAGGAGGAAGGGTGATGAAATGTGAACAGAAAGGTCAATGATTGGCAGTAGCTGAGCAGGGCCCTCATGACAGGCACTGCCATGAAATTAAATTAGTGAAATTAGTAGATCATGCTGTATATGCCTGCTTCCCACTGGTAAGGGGCAATGCAGAAACCACAGATGGATCCACCAAGAGAGGGAAGAAGGACAAGTGCAGTGCTTGCAGAAGCGGCATTTTTTACAAATACAGCAGCCTGGCAGCATATTCAATCCCAACACTGAAAGAAAACTGTCTTTCCTTGGCTGTGCTAGTCCAAGCCTTTGTCCTATGCCCTCAATAACTTTGGGTCACAATTTCATAGTTATTCTCCTTAATGAATTTAAACAGGTTTAACCAGTCTCAGATCTAGCAGCTTCCAGGATCCCAGAACCTTGCAAAAGTCAGGTCTCCAGAATACTGGCAAATAGATGCTCTGAATCTTCCACTGATTATAATCGCAGTAACTAAGACCTAGAATCTGTCTCTCAGAGGCCAGAAAGGAGGCAGAGCGTTTATAACATCTCCCTGAGTCTCACAGCACTTTCTGAAAAGGCTGCAGAACAACAAGGAACCCCTGAAGCACAGACCAGGTTCAAGAACAGTGCTGTGCTTCATCATCCGGCTGTTGGCCACAACTCTATGGACAAACTGCAGGAGTGTAAGAAATGTGGCATGAGCCCCTACAGGGCTTGACTTCTGACGTAGAAACTACCAAGACTTGATTCTCCACAAACCTGGATATTTTTGCTGTGAATGTAAGAAATGCTTACTGCTTCAGCTCTACTAAACTCGTGGTCACAGTGACACCCAGTGGAGACTACTTCCATGGCCGGATTGTATCTGCTGTGCCTCCTGTGTCTTGCTTATTACCTGCTGCCTCCTGTAGTTAAGAAAGAGAGAGTAAAGGCCAGAACTTTCCAGCCTATGACTGGGAGACAGAAGCTGATGTGGAAAACAGTGCTTCCAGAAGAGGTTTCTCACCTCATTCATCCTTCAGGAATAAACTGTGAGGGCTATGAGGGGCAGCCACTGCCACTGAAGCTGGAGGGAATGTCAGTCCACTCTGGACTCTGCGCCCAGCCTTGGACTGCCTTTGATTCTCCTGCTCCTTCCTTTCATCTTTGAGTACGCCAAAAGGACTTTTTGAGCAAGATGCTGCATTTCTTTGTGGGGTTCAAAATCATCCAATGGGTTTTTCATCCCCATGAACTTGCTTTTCCTGTTCACCTCCCTCTATGACTGCAATACTGGAGTTTCAGCAGAGACCAAACTTGAGAGCAGCCCCTGTGCAGTCCCACCTATGAGCTGTGGTGAGAATATCCTGTCACGATAGAGGTGACATTCAATATCCAACAATGAATTCTCTGGGGCGCAGTGTTTGTAGGGCACTATAAGGAGCTTGGTTGCCATTTGCAGCAGGGAATAAAGTCTTCCAGTAGCTTGTGTTGCCCAATAGAGGCTTTGACCTGTCTGGGACAAGAGCTCACAGCATCCCCCTGTGCACCTAAGGTACTGTGGCTGGCAATGCTGTCAAGTAGTGTCCTTCCCAATGAACCTGATGCTAGCATGTCATTAGCACTCTAAACTGCATCCAATAGACTGTAATGGTTTGTTCTAGGTCCTGTAGTGTTTGCAATTTATTATTTTAATTTGTGGATTATCACTGAGGTATAGCCTTCTAACTAGTGCCACTGTCATCCAAGAGGAAAACACAATCCAGGATATTTTTATAGTAATGAAAAGATGAAAAAATTAAACAAGATTTGAACAGAACACTGTTAATGAGTCATCACTATAAGGGTGGTCATACGTGGTATTCAAGTGCTCATACATCTACTTGTAAAGCCACTACATCTCTGAACCAAAAAGAAATTATACTAAAACATTCATGCAAGTGAGAACTTCTCAAAGCAATGCTAAATACTGCTTTACAAAGTATACAGCTTGCAAGAGATTTCACAATGAACTACAGTATTAAGAATGATGCTGATTAACAATAATTAATATCTATAGCCGATTTACAGAAAATTATTATTTAATCCTGAAAATAACAGTCATTAGGTCAGCGATTAATATTACTTTGTTACACTCCACATATTCAACATTCTTTTTGCAGTAATTCCCTGGAAAGAAATAGCAAGAATGTTTCTCCACTGGATTAATCACTGCAAAACCTGTAAAATCACCTTTCTCATCCAGATTACTTGAGACAAAAAGATTTTGGCCAGCTACACAGAGAGTTTGAATAACTCTGGGCAGCCAGTCTCCCTAGACTAGCAGAAGTTGATGTGATGGACTATCTCAGCTCCTCGGACATCGACACCCGCTGCCTCCAGAGAGACACCTCCAGTGGTCTACCCATGCCCCCTCCCCAACCTCTTCCAAGATATTCTGGCAGAAAGATGCTCCTGTACTGTGTCCTGCCCATGTGGGGAACATGGAGGGCAAAAAGGGGTGCACACAACTCTTGGTCTGGAGCACTGCACATCAGTTGACCATACTGTGCTTTCATAACTTTCAGTAACTTTTTTTTAATGCAGTGCTTTATAATTAATTTTGTTTTTCCATTTCTAAATGACTGCCAACACAACTACTGAAAAGTTACAGAAAGTTTAAAGATTTTAAATGTAAACAGTTGCAGAACACAGCAAATAAGACAACGCTTCTAAAGGTTTGAATACCTTTGACCTCCGAATTTCTCAGAGCTCATGGAAGGACATCAGAGCTATGGCACAAACATGCTCAGTCAAAGCCTCTGCTGAACCATGATGAACTCTGTTCTTATTTTCTCTTTTCTTTGCCCTTTTCAAAATTCTTCCAAAAATCAATTTTCAAGCTACTATGCCACACATGACAAACACAGCTTGTCTTTCAAACACAGCTTGAAGGATGACAGCCGGAAATCCCATAGGTGAAAGCTGTGATACAGGAACAGATACATACAGGAAAGTACACATACATATGTATATTTGCTTGTTTCTGTTCATTTAAATAACTGATACCTTATAATCTGTAATTCATTTACAGGAACTTCCCATAGTTGCTCTGTTTGTTTGGATAATCATTTGTTCTACAGGCATAACAAGCAATCTTTGGCTGTTTCCCACACATTTAATGGCTGACTTGAATGGATGACATACCTCTTGGGGTTTTGTGCAGCAAGAAGTTCTGGACTACTCTTTGGAAAGGTTGGAGAGGTGATACAGGTGGCTGCCCAAGGATTTTATGATGCTTTGACTGTTTGGTGTGGACAGTAATTACATCAATGAAACCTTCTGAGTACAACCATAGAAGCTTAAAAGTAAGGACAGCCCTTTGTGTCATATCCAAATAAAATTGATTCCTATCTGAGTCACTGGTTGAACTGCTTTCCAGCTGAAATTACAGTCTTACTAAGGAAGACATTATATTTCAATCTCAATGTTTAGCCACAGACTTGCCTCAGGCAAGGGATAGCAGGACTGTCTCTTTGAAGTCGCCAAGTTTTGCTTGCAAAGAGGCTTAGCAGCAACATACAGTCCATACAGAAAGGGGCTGGCAGCACTGGGAAGTACAGTGAGATAAATGGATGGATGTGGATGGATGGATGGATGGATGGATGGATGGATGGATGGATGGATGGATGGATGGATGGATGGCTGGCTGGCTCCTCTGGCTCTGCTGTAATCCTCTCTTCTCCCTGCCGTTCAGTATTTATGTACATTTGCTGTCTTCCCTCCATACTGCACTGTCTGTGCCTGCCATCTCTGCCTCTGAGGCACCAGCAAGAAGACTGCTGTGGTAGCTGTCCAGAATCTTAATGCTCCTTATTGCTCAGTGGGTTGCACCCTTGCCAAAAATCGCTGTTGTGATACCACTGAAACAAGCTGTGTGAAGAGGAGGGGTAGAAGCATGGGGAGCAGAGGGCACATGTTGGAAGGTGAGTGAGAAGCCCCTTAACACTGAGTAAATGCAGTGACGGGTATCGTATGAAGGAAAGCAAAGAAGAGCAAACATGCTAGACCTGTAAGATTTCTCTGAGAAGCTGAATGTCCAGCTGCCTTACCAGCCCTTGACTGTCATCACTTGTGGCTGCCAGGAAAAGAACTGAAGATCAAAGGCTGCCCTTTATCCCTTTACCCTGCTTCACATCAGGAAGCAGGCCATGGCTTCCAGAAATTCAGACCAACACAGTTTGAGATGAAGTGAGTAGAAAAGATTTTTTCAACTGAATGTAGAATTTAGGGAAGGTGCTTCATATCACTTCTCTAGCAGGAAAGGGGAAACAAAGGCTCAAGCATTGCTTCATGAGCATCAGTATAGAAGCTGATGCTAGACCTCTGCAAACTGCTCCATGTGCCTTATTCAGGATGAGAAAGAGAGCCTTGGTGGACTCCACAAGTAATCTGAGACTTTCATCATTTGAATCTGAACATCTGGAGGACATGGGATTAGACAATTCACATGTCTAAAGGCAGAAACCAAAGGAAAAGGTGTTCACAATCCTCACAGACACACAGATTCATGATTTCTGAGGTGGGAGACTGCCATACTGTGCCTCACTTTCCCTAGGCAGACACTCCACACCCTCGGCTATGTGGACTGCCAGTACTTCTTTCTTTCTTACCATTTTACAGTGATGTTGCATTGCTGAAAATTTGAATCTTTACCCAGCCACACTTATTTAGAATACAACCCCAGCTGTGGCAGCAGTTAGGAAACCAATCACCTGTTTTAGCAGATGAGAATGACTGTGAGGCAGAAGCACATTCATCTTCCTACATTTTCTTTTGTGGATTAAGTGCTCTTAAACCTCCCTGAGTTGGCAACCACCTGTCAGCAGACAGAAGGCTGCATGCCGTAGTTGACAGCAAAGACCGAAGATCAGTTGCTGAAGTGAGGCCAAGGGAATGGTATTTTTTCTCTGTAAGACAGATGGTAGTGTCAAATGCCTGCTTTGCTTAAAGATGTTTTCCTTGGTGGTAGTCTGGAGGCTGAACATGCAGACCTTTCTGAAGGACACTGTGGCTCACTGCACACACTGCTGTGCTCAGGAAAAAAACATATGAATTCTGATGGAGAGGAACAGCACAGAAGTATAGCATTTATGCTTTGGGAAGGCTCACAAAAGGATCTTGGAGGTTAGAGGTCAACAGACCTCTGCTGCCAGGCAAAATCAGCTAAATAAACTGAAAGTTTCCTGACTTGAGTACTCATGTCTAAGGTGATCTTAAAAATCTATGTCAGTACCCTTCTGTATTGCATTTAAATCAATGTCCATCTAATGACAGACAAGGTGGGGACATGGAGAGAGGGAAAAAGTAATGGCAAAATCTTGGAATGAAAAATCTGGCCTTTTCTATCCGTCTATTTTAGGAGGCTGTATTCTGAGATGGGGAGACAAGGGTTTACAGACACAGTTGTGCATTTTTTCCACTGACATTATCGGGCCTTTAAGAAGATAGTTTCTAGAAGTTACCAAGAACCAAAACACTTTAGGCTGAAGTTGTTTTAATAGTACTGAACACATCCATGATAAGCATTAATGGAAGTTAGAAAAATAATGTGCTGTGATGGGTTGAGGATTGCAAAAACTGGTCCTTTGCTACTTTCCACAGAATTTTTTAGACTCTTCTGGCTCTGTTAGGCAGCTCCTCTGCACTAAGTACAGCAGAAGTATGCTCAAAGATCCTCCAGTCCCATGCTTGTACAAAGTAAATTCTGGCTGTAATTTCAGTAATACAAAGTACAGTAATTTCACTACTATAAGGCGCATGGGAATATAAGGCGCACTTCCGGGTGTCGGCAGATTTCTGAACTTTGTCCATATACAAGACGCACTGGACTATAAGGCGCACTTCTGGGTTCGGGCCAACATTTTCGTCAAAAGGGTGCGCCTTATAGCCGTGAAATTACTGTACATTCCATGTGTAAGCAACCACTCACATACAGCAAATCCTGGTGAAATTCTGCAGTGTTCCCAGATAATGAGGTGCAGTTTTCCTAAACACTTCTCCATGTCCACAACTGGTACAGCTCAGGACAGTCACCCTCCTATATACTGTAACATGGCACAAGTCATACTGACACATATTTCCTCCTTCCATTTTTCCATCTGCAAAACATTTGCTTCTGCATTACCATCATCTGAAGATCTTTCTCAGCTATATGTATTAAGCAAATTACATGCATATGTAATGTACAATACTTGTGATGTGTATGTCCTTGTCTTAAAGTGAATATTGCTGTTCCAGCTGCTGCAGTTCCCAGGTTCCTAATGCTGCCTCTCTACATAATAACAGAAGAGAATATGTGACCTCAAAACCCAAATGAAACCCCAAATCTCTGATTGTGATAGCAAAGCCTGTATGCACAGGCTCAGATTTAAAAGTGAGTACATGCTTGAGTTTTATTAAATAAAGATGAACTTTGACTGTGCAATCTCTGAAATTCAGTGTCTGCCTAGAAATCAGTGAGGATAAGCCTTAAGAAGTACAGTAATTTCACGACTATAAGGCGCACCCTTTTGACTAAAATTTTCCCTCGAACCCGGAAGTGCGCCTTATAGTCTGGTGCGCCTTATCTGATGGACAAAGTTGTGACATTTGCCACCCTGGACGTGCGAGCTGCGAGCCGAGCCGGGACCCGCAGGAGGTGCGGCTGCCGCGCGGGGAGAGAACCGGGACCCACGGGAGACGCAGCCACCACGCGGGGAGAGAACCGGGACCCGTGGGACCCGTGGGAGACGTGGCTGCCGCGCGGGAGCAGAGAGCCCCCGGGAACTGCAGCCAAGGTGGGAGCCCGGACACAGCCGGGACCTGCAGCCGCGGGGAGGGACCTGGACTGCCTGTGGTTCGGGATTGCCTTGGTTCAGGGCTGCTCGCTCTCGGCTGGGCATCTGGTCTGGTCGCTCTTCTCAGCATGTCCTCTGGTATTGGTCTCTGTAGTCTCCTGGGAACTGCTTTTCGTTTACTCAACAGAAGACATGCTAATGAGTATTGCGCTCAGCATCTCTAAGCACCAAATTAGCAGGATTAGATTACAAAGGACGTTTCATTACACGAACGGACCCGGTTGTTCCCCTCAGGCGTTGCAGCTGCTGGAGCAGCAAAGCCAGGTAGCACCTCCAGGGCTGTCGTCCCAGGTTAGAAAGAGTGAAGGGAAAAAAACTTCCCTCAGTGCTTGTACCCTGGGTGTCAGTGTTGATCTCAGAACCAGGATACTTCTTCACCAGTGTCACAGTGCAGGGCAGATCCCTCCACTGAGAAGAAACCTCTCTCCTCTGCTTTCAGGTCGGCAAAAGAATCCCCTGGATGGACAAAACAACCCACAAGCATCCACCCCCCACCACTTCCTTTTGTCTTGAGCAATTAAAAGGGTAATGAAGTCGTCCGTCCAGGACAATGTGAAAAAAAAAACACCAAGGGAAAGAGTAAAAAAAAAATCCCCTAACACCCAACACGCGGGTTTACAGGAAAGGTGCTGATTTTGCAGACCTTTGCAACATGTCGGAATAGCCTTTAAATGCAGCCTAAAAGAATCAAAGCATTAACAAAATACAGAGAAAAATCACTCACTTCTATGAAGCTTTCAAACAGCTTTATTTTTAAACAAATTACAGTAAATTCACAAATACAAGCCACACTGAGTATAAACCGCATCTCTGGGTGTTGGCAAATATTTCGGTTTTTGTCCATAAATAAGCCGCACCCGAATATAAGCCGCACAGCGAGGACCCACGTGCAATTAGTAACAGAATCGCGGGAGGGCGGGGTTTACTGGCTGAGCTAAGGCTGTGCAGGCTTGGCCCGCTAGGGGCTGCTGACTGGGCCAGGTGGCCCAGCCCAGTGCTGCCGCTCGGTGGCAGGCAGGGACGGAGCTTCCCCGCGCCCGTGGTGCCGGCGGCGGGCGCGGACAAAGCACCCCGCCTCCTCCCCGAGCCGCGGCAATGGCGGCGCGCGCTTCCACCCGCCTCCCCGGGCCACAGCAATGGCTGCGCAGGGCTCCCGTCGGCTCCCCGAGCTGCAGCAATGGCGGCGCGCACTTCCCCCCACCTCCCCGGGCCGCAGCAATGGCGGCGCAGGGCCCCCGTCGGCTCCCTGAGCCGCGGCAATGGTGGCGCAGGGCCCCTGTTGGCTCCCCGAGCCGTGGCAATGACGGCGCAGCCCCCCCCCTCCTCCCCAGGCCGCGGCAATGACGGCGCAGCCCCCCCACACATCCTCCCCTGGGCTGCGGCAGAGGAGGGAAGAAGGAGCTCTCCCGCCTCTCTCCCCGCCCCCCGTGCTGCCTGCAGGGAGCCAGGGCAACACAGTAACACTGTAACAATCACGGAATGCCGGCTTTTACTGGTAGGTGCTCGGCTCGGCGCCCTGGCTGGCACGTCTGGGGTTGTAAATGTCAGAAAATTATTCACAGATTAGCCGCCCCCGACTATTAGCCGCACTTCCGGGTTTCCACCAAAATTTTTGTCAAATTGCTGCGGCTTGTATCCGTGAAATTACTGTAATCTTTAAACAGGGTCGTCTTTAAACAGGGTCGTCTTTAAACAGGGTCACTTTTTAGTCACCTCTATTCATCTTCAGCCAAACCTTCGAAACCTTCGAAGTCTTCATCCTCCGTATCGGAAACCATCAATTGGGCAGTGGTGGCATCCAGCAAACCCGAAGCTGTATCGCCCGTATCTTCATCTTCAGAGTCGTCAGGTTCGGCACCCTCGATGCCGTCGCAGATATTAAATTCTGGAATGATGTCAGCCCTCGTGAACCCTCGGATGATAATATCGGGTGTTACTTTACTCCAGGCATCCAGTATCCACGTGCACACAGTGGCATAACTTGCCCTGCGCAGCCTGCCAGTGGTCGTGTAGGAATGCTCGCCTTCTACCATCCAGTTTTCCCACAGAACTCGCAGTTTAGCCTTAAAAGAACGAATAACGCTTATGTCCAGTGGTTGCACTTCTTTAGTTAAACCACCCGGTATTACAACCAGCTCCGAGTTCATTTGTTCCACTAGGGCTTTCACGCTATCCGTTTTATGGGCACACATGGAATCGAGAGCCAGCAATCCCGGCACTTTAAGAGTAAAGAACCTCTGCGGTGCACGAGCATAAACTTCCTTTAGCCAAGTCTTCATCACGTCTTCATGCATCCACCCTTTTGTGTTCACGGTAACAACTATTCCATTTGGAAATTTTTCTTTAGGGAACGTTTTTCTTTTAAAAATTACGATTTGGGATAATTTCTGCACATCTGACGAAACACCGAGAACTATAGTAAATGATGTCTTTTCGTTCCCTGTGGTGCGAACTGGTGCCGTGGGTGTTCTGGTTTTCTCGACAGTTCGGGTGAGCGGCATATCAAAGGTGAGGGGGACTTCGTCCATATTGATGATGTGTTTGGCTTCTATATTGTTTTCAGCCATCTTGCTTTTGCAATAATTCCTGAACGACGCTACCTTTTCCTCGTAATCCGCTGGCAGCCTCTGACAAACCGTCATTCTGGTACGGATGGAAAGCTGCCATCTCTTCATGAAACGAAAGCACCAAGATGGCCCTGTTTTAAAGTCCTCTATACCCATTTCATTCGCAATTGCTTTTGCTTGTATCCAAACAGCAACAGTAGAGAAACTTCTGCCAGCTGCTCTTTGTTCGGAAATCCATCGCTCCAGTCTGTCTTCTAGTTGCGGCCATCTTGCTTTATGCCCGTGAAAACTTTTCTTTGTCTTTTTTGCAAGTCGTAGGTCATCCTCTTGCTGTCGCCACTTGCGCACCATGGATTTATTGATGTTGAATTCCCTAGCTGCATCTCTATTTCCATGCTGTTTTGCATGGTTGATCGCTTTTAATTTAAAATCTATGTCGTAAGCTAGCCTCCTCTGTGGAGCCATGCTGAACTCATGCTCACCGTTCATGCGCACCCTCAGTAACACCTTCACCGCTGCGTAGGCAAGAAGCTTTTCTCTGATTGGTTTATCATGGTCAGAAACATGGGAATTCTCTAAATCTCCACGCCCAAACAATCCCGGGGGGAAGCCGGGACCCGCATTTCTGATCACAATAAATCAATCAGAGAAAAGCTTCTTGCCTACTCGTGGGTGAAGGCGTTACTGAGGGTGGTTGTTAACAGTGAGAGTGAGTTCGACATGGACCACACCAGATCCCAACCGCCAGCAAGTAGTCCCTACCCTCAGGCAGTCCGGTTCCCTCCTCCCGGCTAGAGCTCCTGGCTGGTCCCGGCTGTGTCCCCACTGTCTGTGGGCGTCTGCCTCTGCTTTCTGCCTGCTCTGTCGGGGCTGTATTCCGGCTGTGTCCCCGCTGTCTGCCTCTGCTTTCTGCCCACTCTGTTCCATCTGTGTCCCCGCTGTCTGCCTCTGCTTTCTGCCCACTCTGTTCCAGCTGTGTCCCCACTGTCTGCCTCTGCTTTCTGCCCGCTCTGTCCCGGCTGTGTCCCCGCTGTCTGCCAGCTGTCTGCCTCTGCTTTCTGCCCGCTCTGTCGGGGCTGTATCCCCGCTGTCTGCCGGCTGCCTGCCTCCGCTCTCTCCCTGCTCTGTCCCAGCTGTGTCCTCACTTTCTGTCGGCTCTCTCCCAGCTCTTTCCCGGCTCCCGCCTGGCGGCCGTGGGCAGTCCCCAGCCGCCCCGAACCGCAGGCAGTCCCGAGCCACACCAGCCGGCGTCAGCGGCGTGCAGAAGTGCTGGGGCCTGCCCATGCATGGGAAGGGAGTCTGGGGCTGCATTTAAAGGCTACACCAATCTGTTAAAATGTTTCAAATTTGAGCACATGCCAGTAAACCCGCGATGGCACGATTCTGTTACTAATTTGCTACTTTGTTGCGCACCGCGTGGCTCCTCGCTGCAAAACAAAAGTACGCCTTATAGTCCGGTGCAGCTTATCTGATCTACAAAGTTGCAAAATGTACCAGCTTCCGGGGGGGGTGCGCCTTATAGTCTGGTACGCCTTATGGTCGTGAAATTACTGTACTTTACATTCAGAGGCAGTTTTGTTGATAGCAAACACTGCAGGCTGTATTTTCCCTGCTGCCTTTTTTTTTTTTTTTTTTAATTTTTCCTTTTTAAAGCGCTAAATTCAAATATTAAAGACTATCTCCCAGTGAAACAGTGGACATTTGACAGCTAACTTCATTTCCAGGCACTGTTTTGGGGCACTGCTTGATCAACTCTGCACATTGTTGTGTGAATAGACTTATTGAAGTGACTTGGATGAATCACTGAGGTTCTGAAGCAGTTTTCAAGGGAGGGAAGCAAAAGGAGGAAAACTGACCCAGTAAAGCACCATGTAACATTATTGTAGACCTCAAGCAGAGATAGTGTATCTCACTCTTACTAAGATCTAGATCAACTCTTACCCATGCTCACGAGAAAGAACTGTGTGCATTAATGCAATCTGGAAAAGTCTAATCTGAGCAATTAACTGCATCTTGCTCTGAGGAACAGTGGCTACTGCCATTTATTCAAATGATGAGGAGAATGCTGCTTCTCCCCTCAAGAGGGATCTACCACCCTGCTGGAGGAGAATAAAGTGATTTTGATCCATTTAAATTTTATTTCAAGTCAAAGAGTAATTGGCAACTTGATCCAGTGACTGAATGGGACTGGTTTTATTTGCTCTCTGTTTAGGAAGCTGTGGGATGGGGTGGGTTCTGTATTACAGCTCTGCACATACAAGATTGCTTATTACTTGATATATTTTGCTGCCTTTAATGAAGGAAAAGGGTGGAAAGGAGTCAAAACTGGACCTGCTTCTAAAGTTTTCCATCCTCTCTAAGAAAAGTGGAAATAATTGTTCTCTGTCTTGCAATGGACAAGGATGCAGTGGGATACACAAAGCCTCAGCATTTCATGGTGAGAATAAAGATATATATTAAAAAAAATGCTGAAAAACATGTCCCTGGTTACCAACAAAATCCCCTTCCCTGCTAGAAAGTTTGCTCAATCATGAAGTTTCCAGACAACACATAAATCTTTGGCACTCCCAGAAGTTGTTTCTCTCAAGGCCTCAGCAGAGTTGGGCTTTTCATTTGGAGTAGCTGACCCTCAGCTGGTGCAGGAACCACCAGGGACTGTCCTCTGCCTTTGGGCTGGTGGTGCCCACGGTCCAGTGCTGGCCACACAGGGGTTTTGCTCTTGTAGCTGCTGACATGAGAGACTAAGGGCGCAGCACCTTTTCTTTCCCAGCATCACCGTGGGAGGTGGATTGCTGAATTGCCTAGAGTGACATCAGTAGTCGTATTGACTTCAGGGAGGCAAACATGGGATAAACATCCTACAGCACACTACCAGGGGTGCAAAGCAAAGCATTCTTCTCGTTTGATCTCAGCAAGCATGGGAAAGTGCTGGTGAAGTGCTTGCAAGAAAGTAAAGATCTTTGCCCAAATGGTTTTTAATCAGAGATTTATCCTCATGAAACAGTTGACACAGAAAAAAGGGAATTGTTTTTCACATAAAATACCATTTCAACATTTTATCAAAATATCAACAAACATTTTCTTAACTCTGTTTTTGTCAAACACAGATTATACTATGCAGATAACCTCAGGCAGCTACAGAGGGACAAATGAGAGCAAATATTCTAGTATTTGCTCCCATACATTAGACTAAATGGAGATTTCTGATTTCCATACCTCATAGGCAGTCATAGTAAGTTTTTCCTCTCCAACTGTGGGACTGAGGGAGAGAGAAGAAAAGAATGAAGAAAGATAAAGAGAAATCTGCGCACATCACAAATGCTGCTCTCAGTGAAGGGTGAAATATTATTCTTACTCAGTGTATCTGTCAGTGCAAGTGCCAGAGTTCAAAAACAAGTGCTGTTGATACAATAGGACCAGCAGTACTACAAAAAAATGGGTGGTGATCCCCAACCAGAAAAGTAAATGGCTGTTAAGGACATCTGTGAAAAACAGCTGAGGGAATTGGGATCATATATACGTTAGGATGGTAAGACATGGAGATAATAGGTTTATAGAAGTGTAATTGGCCTTCAGAGGTATTAATACTGCTGTTTCCACTGCCAGAGAGCAGGACTGACATACACTTTTAAACAGAATATTTTCCAACAATGTCCAAGATTCTTTATAAAATTTGGATTTTATATCTGGGAAGAATGAAAACATATTTTTCATCTTTTAAAAATACATTTGAACTTTAAAAGTAAAAATATGGGAGGTTTTTTTTGTGCTTCAAAATGAGTGCTTTAAATATTTTTTTTTTCACAGTTGGAGAAAGTTTCATCTTCTTGCTTTCTTTTACTTCACTTTCTTTCAAGGTCTTGCTTCTATTTACTTCTTCCCAAAGAAAAAGGGGACCAGAAGAGCAAGAAGGGACATTTGGAGGAAATTGCTGTTTTTATGTTCTCTTATTTTGTTTCTTCAAAGCAAAATGATAGCGAAGTACAAATTACCTCATTTCGAAAAATCAAAGCTAAGAATTAAGAAAACGGATTTTCTATTTTTTAAGAGCTAAAATGGAATACAAATGTATTCAGACAAAAATTAAATTAAAAGACTTTTTCTTTTCTTTCTGGGACATCTGGTAAAAAAATTTAAGGGCATTTCAAAAAGCAACTTTTGTTGAGAAATGTGTTTGATTTTCAGTCTGCCAGAAGGAAAGGGGAACATTTTCCCTACCAGAACCACCAGAGTTAAATTTAAGTAAATTCTGCAGAACCAGTATATGATTGATGCAGAAATCATTAATGACAAAATTGTGGACCATTTCTGTAGACACATTTTTGAAAAAGCGGACTAGGAAAACACCTCCACTCGTGATGCAGTAATGCCCTTTTTACTTACTGCATAGTCTATTTAAGTATTACTTCTGGATCTCCTTTCCATTTTAAAAAGACCATTCAGTGACAGGCTCACACACTTTAATTCTTTGGCCTTGCCAAAGTGAACTGCTTGTCTACCAGCCCTTGCCTTCAAACTTCTGCATAAGGATGCTGCTCTACAGCTCATTGCCTCACCACAACTGCTTGTTGATTCCAGTCATGGGTGAACTTTGGTGCTCTCACTGGAATGACAAAAACGGCAAGTCACAAGCTTATCTCATTCAGAAGTATGCTTTCAATTTCACCTTTTACTGAGCTCTTGTGTCCCACACTGGTTATCAGACACCCTCAACAGATGTAGGCAGAAAGCAGACCCCTGCTCTGCCTTGCACTGCCCCTGTGCTCTTCAGAGACTTTTAAATTGTAGCCAAACTTGCTCCCTCTTTCATCTCCATTATTGATTTGTGACAGTGAGAATATCTGTAGCAAAAAAAAAATTGCAGTGGATTAGGTTAGAATTTTCTGTATTGGTGCTTAAACTCTGCTTATAATATTGTAGTCATTTCTCATTCTCAGGCCATTTCCATGCATTATATATCATTGAATCAATATAAAACTCTTATCTTCACTTCTCTTTTATAGCTTTCAGAACACCTAAGAGCTTTTGTTAAGTTGCTGCAGTCACTCATTAACCTCTTGCTGATCTATTATCCTCTCTTCTGTATAAGTAGATTTACTTCCCCAAGCCTTTCACTGATGTGTCTTTCAAATCTCTCTTTTTTAAGCTCTTCTCTGGCCTGTAGCCCATTTTCTGACATCCTACCACAACTGACTGTAAGAACCGGACACAGTATTTCAATGGAGAATGGCCAGTGCATGTATAAAGAATATAGTCTCCCCCTCTTGACTCCTCAGGCTACTGCCCAAACTTGTCAAAATCAAACAAGCCCCTGTGACTTCAGTATTGCCCACACTTAGCTGACCACACCTTAAACTGTACCACACTGCTAATAAAGGTTCTGCAGTATGAGTAATTCATGTTCCTTACATGCAGGTGTATAGTTTAAGAACTTCTGCTACAGTATGAACCACAGAAAGTCCTGTAACTAGTCAGAGATGACTACCTCACCTGCTCATGACAGTAGTTTCTTTAAGACAAATTCCTGTTAATTTCTACACTTTACTGCTTAGCAGTAGAAGATCCTTTAAAATATTCCTCTTTCTTCTAGTTGTTGTTATTTTGTCCTACAGTTCCCTGTCATATTTTTTCTGGAAGTTGAAGACCTTTTAAAACAGTTAGCCCACAGCTGCAGCAGTTAGTTCAAGTGTTTGAAAATGTGTGGTCAGAGTTTTTCATTAGCTGCAGTCAGACACACAGATAGATTAAACAAATTTTTATACAGGAAAGGTCTTTGATATTGATTTGTTCACTTCTGTAATACTGTCATACATCTTCATTTAGCTGAGTTTGCATCATGCCTGGTAATTCTGGCTAAGGTAGAGGACATTTAGATCTCAGATTTTTCAACTAACAGAAAATCTCCCAGAAAAAACCATCTTTGTCTTCTCAATTTACCTCTGTACAGCATGCTCTATATAACTCAACTCCAACATCAAGGCCATCATTTCTATTTCGGTTACACCCTGTGTATAAGAACCTGCTCACAGTCACCACGTCAGCATCCCCTGTGCAAATGTGCAAACAGATTAATCCTCCTGATTTTAATCTCTAGCTAAGCTGTACTTTTACAATTACAGTAATTTCACGACCATAAGGGGCACCGGACTGTAAGGTAAATCCCCCGGGAGTCGGCAAAATTTGCAACTTTGTAGATCATATAAGGCGCACCGGACTGTAAGGCGCACTTATTTTTTGCAGCGAGGCTCCTCCCCCAGTTCCCCCTGCATGGTTGCTGGCTGAGGCTCCGCCTCAACCTGGCAACCATGGCCCCCCGGGCCGCCTCCACCTGGCAGGGGCGGTGTCATGGGCCCCCAGGCCCACCTGGACCCAGGAGGGGCGGTGCCACGGGCCCCGGGCCCGCCTCCACCTGGCAACCATGGACCCCCTGGCCCTGACAGGGGTGGTGCTGCGGGCCCCTGGGCCCGCCTCCACCTGGATGCCGCGGCGCTGCCGCGGCACTGCCAACTCCCGCCGCAGCTCACGGCTCACACTTCTGGGCTGGCAAATGTCGCAACTTTGTACATCATATAAGGCGCACCAGACTATAAGGCACATCTCTGGGTTTGGGGGAAAATTTTAGTCAAAAGGGTGCTCCTTATAGTAATGAAATTACTGTAGTTATTATCCCTATTAAAATCTGACCTGTTATTTCTTTGTACTTCTGGTTTTTAGTCAATGGGCATTCCTGGTTTTCATGATCTTGTTTCCTCAACAATGCAGAGATCAGTGTGCATGTGAATTAACTGAATGCTTGCAGTCTGGTATTTCACGCTTTCCCAGAGACTATGACAGATTTCAGCTGTTAACTTAATATTAACTTATTTCAAAAGGGGACCTAATGCAGGTACTGCTATTGGCCACATAGGAGGCTTCTATAAAGTATGGATAGCATATGCAAATTCATTGGCATTAAAGTCAACAAGAATGCTCCTCCAGGTCAAATGCTGTAAGATTTCCTCAACCATGCCTGTCTCCCATTGGTTCAACTGTTTCACTTGTCACAGAGTTTAAGCAAGTGCACTTTTCCTGGATATTTCTGGAGATATTTCCTGGAGATTAGATTGAAATAAATCAAGGTGCAAAAGCTCCTGTTACTCCTCCACTCCCAATTTGCTTTCTCCCTAACAAATATGGTTGGGCCATATGTTTTTGAGCAACCGAGCCATAAGGTCTGGCATTCTTCCCCTTCCTCAGCACAGTGATAGACCCATACTTCCTATCTGCCAATGCTGGAACTGCCTCACTGAAGTCACGGGTATATCCTGCACACATACATCTTGAGCCCTGTGTATACATATGCTCCAGGAGGGGCAGTAAAAAACTGTGCATAGGAACCAATGAATAAGCACATATTTGGACCTGTCAATGATGTTTAAACTAGATTTTGTTGGCAAAGTAGTGGCCCACGCAGGACTTAAAAGCATAGCTTTTTGTGAAAGCCTAGGCAGGCCAGGTAGAGAAATCCTAGAAGCTGCCATCAATATCCTGCTATAGCAAAGAGTCCTAAAGCAAGTGTCAGAAAAAAGTAGCAGAATGGGAGAAAAAGAAAATCTTGCTGGAATTGTACAACAGCAGTTGTAAGATAATTCAAAGCTGAATTTGTTTATCAGTAGACTTTTAACTAACATGGTTTTGTATGCTTCACTAAGGCAGTAACATTCCCAAAACCAGTATTTGAGTGAATATGTTGTTGCAATGGAGCTGACTTTTGAATTTTTATACATCAAAATGGACACTATTATATTGCCTAATATACTATTTTGAGAAGAATTTTGAGCCAGAATAATTTTATTCTAAAAATAGAATGGCAAAATATCTTTTTCTTTCAAAGTTTCACATTCTAAACAAAACGGTTTTTCCACTGTTGCAACATAAGTTTGCAGAGTTAATCAGTACAATACTCAAACTTCATTCTGTATGTCAGTTAAAAGGAGCATTGTTGTTATAGTTCCTCCAAACATGGTTGTCTTGGTTTAGGGGATAGTATTGCCAGAAAAGAAAAAGGCGAGAGTTTTTTCCTAAAATGGATATTGAAAAATTCCCTCCCTCCCAGTTTACTATAATTTGGAAATTAAGAAACTCTCAGGCAAGAGATATGGGTTTTAGGAATGACAGTTCTTTACTGATATATCTACAAGACAAACAAGAACAACATCAGCAATGAACAGATCAGTGAAAAAACAGAATGAAACTCAGTCTCAGTCCTTTTGTCCGGTCAGGCCACACAGTCTCGGTGGAGCAGGGACGGAGTGGCTTTTTTTTTCTCAGTCGCGGGAACTGCAGGAGCAGGCAGGCGGTGGCGACAGAGCCGTCCCGGGTGGAAGACGGGTGAAGGAAAAGAAGCCTTCTCTCACCGTTTGTGTCCCGGTTCTCAGCGTTGTTTTCAGAAGCAGGAAGGTGTAGCAGTGCCGGAGTGCAGGGCCTGGTCGCACCATGGAGAAAGAAAGAAGTTCTCTCCTTTGCGTTCAGGCCGGCGAGTGCGAGTGTCTCATCCCAAGGACAAAGAAACTTAAAGCTATTCATTCCCACCCCCTATTATGTCTTGAGCAATTAGAAACCAGACAGTTGCCCGGCCAGGTTACTTTGACATGCTAATGGGAAAAATTCTCTTCACTGAGGGAAAGAGTAAAAAACTTTCCCAACCCCCAAAAAATGGTACAGAACCTATAGCTCATGGATTGCAAATACTACCTGATTATCTAAGCATCTGCACCTTTATTGCATAATTTAATGGACTTATAATACACTAATAATAATAATAATAAAAATAACATTATTATTATTATTATTATTATTATTATTATTATTATCATTATCATTATTACTGTTATCCTCTTGCAAGGCCATGGGAACTTGAGGAACAAAGACATATAAATTTTGCAACAGAGAACTAGATTTAACTCATGTCTCTGGGGGTAACCAGACTCTCTTTTTATCCTTTGATTTTGATAAAGGCTAGCTGTGAGATTAATGATTTGCCTTTTCAGAAAGGTGAATTTATTGCCTTTTTTTCAGTTATCATGGTTGCACCTTAAATCTGTATATAACTGCAAATTGCAATCATTTCTGCTTGGGATCTTGCTCCTGGGACACATTTTTCTTTTGCTTTCTGAGGGGAAAATTCTATGTGCTATGCATGTGGGTGAACAATTCCCAGTAGATTTTTATATATTTGTTCTAAGGCAAACATTTCACCTGTACTAGCTATCAGGACTACCTTTCTTAAAGTTCAGGGTTCTCAGCTATCAAGACAAGAAAGTATATGCACCATACAAAATACGCACAAGTGTATGTACTGAGAAGCACCATTATAGACTTCCCCTCATACAAACAAAGCATTATGAGTAGAAAGGGTTTCAGCATTGTGTATAAGACAGCTGTGGGTCACTCTGTAAGTCATTCAGGGGCATGAAGAAGAAAATGTATCTGAGGTGACAGAATGCAATTTTAATACAGGACTCCTAGTCAGTGTGTATGCAAGCAAGCTGCAGTGTACTGCCTAGGAGAAGAATAGGAGAACAGCACAATAGCCGGTCATTTACTGACATCCTAATTTTAGAATGTGGGATTTACGACGTGTTTTCATCAGCCTACTCCTGTGTGAAAGGTGGCAAGACTTCAGCTTCATGCTACCACAGGATGCAATAAAGAAGTTAGTGTTTCTGTCCAGAAGAAGTACAGATGTTCATTTTTATAGTAAACATGCCAAACTTCCTACTCATTCCTGGTTGTACATTTTTGCCAAGATGGTGCAGTTTGGTGGTGTTTATTCTGGTATCGGACATCAACCAGTTACTTTACCCTGTTTCTGGTTTGCTCTATTGACGCAAGGCAAACCTGGAAAATTTTGCTGAAGGTAACTGAATCATATATCAGATGATTATATCATAAATCATTACATATATTTATATTTTTATATATTTATATTTTTATATTTTTATATTTTTATATTTTAGGAAAGCAGTATCTTGCCTAATGCTGTAGATGCTGTGTTTTGCATTGTTGACCCATCAATCCCCTGGAAATTCCAGGGACCTAAACAGCAGAAAATAGTAGTGCAGCTCTTGGTGTGTAGGATGCAACAGTATGGAGAGGGATACTTCCACCTTGAAAGGAGAAGCTCCTGTGAAAGAAATCTTCAGTCAAGGATCAGAATACCACCAGCAGGTGTGATTTTACCATATCTTAATGCAGAAAATTTCATAGTTACTACAGTTCCTTTATTTTTTCCCTTTGTTCTAGTAGAATGAACGAAAAGCACAACAGCTGACCCAGCACTTCTTCTGATGGGGAAAGGGGAAATAATTTGTGGTTTTGTCTTCAACTTGATTTGGTGGTTAGCACTCTAAAATACAGGAGCCCTAGTCAGCTGTAAATTTGGAAATATTTATATGGATAACAATTGGTTTCCATCACCTTACCATTGTGCTATTTTGGGATGAAAATACACCACATTGCACAATACACACCTGAAAAAATTATTTCTAAAATTTGTCCATAAGAATTAGGACTAGATAAGAAAATCACAGCAATCTGCTTCCAACCTGATACACAAGATCTGCTTGCAGGTGAGATTGAAAAATATGCCATAAACTGAACTGGAAGAATTAGTTTGGGCATTTTAATTTTCCCATGGTGACAACTGCATTACTTTTCTACCACACTCTAGATTTCTTCCATTGTGTCTTTATTAGGCACAATCTCTAGAGGACCATGATATGATACTTTTACTTCTTTACACTTGTTGTTCCACTATGTGCCAGGTTGCATATGGAAGTTCTGACTTTGATTTATTAAATAGATTCAAGAGCTGGTCATTACTCAGGATTCAAGAGAAAACAAAGGAATTCACATAATCTGTGTATGCATAATGCTTCCCAATGAACAAATTGAAAGGAAGGTAACTCACTTCAGCACTGTGCTTTGAAAGATGATGAGTACTGAGAGTCCAGACAGTGCTGAAACTGGCAGCAAGATTTCTGTGGCATGCTGATGATAAATGGGCACGTTTACCTCCTTTGGGGTTTTCTGTCACGGTAACCAACAGATCAAAACCTCTTTGAAGTCATGTGTCTTTGTTTAATCTGCCCTCTTTTCCAGGAGTGTTTTGCACAGGAAGTACTAGAAGAATTTGTCTTAAGACCCACTGTTTTCCACAGTGAGAATCATCAGTCAGGTATCTTAACCATGCCCAATCCCAGATCTTGGGATGGTCCTTCCCAAGACACTTCTAGCTTATAGTGAGTACCTTTGACAAACTATTGCTGCCTCAGTGACCATCAGCTGCACACTGGAAGAAATAAAAACAGAAAAACACTGCACTCCATTCTGCAGCTCTGATTTCCCAGACAAATATCAAATTTTGCTGGAGAAATATGAGTAAAGAATTTTCCAAGATAAAAAAAAAGCTGTGAATCCTTCATAATTTTACAAAGACAATTTTTTTTTAAAAAAGAAATCACTACAAAATGATTCATACATCTGAAATGTGTGTCTTTATAAGATTTGTCTAATGAACAGTGCTGATGCCAGGGCAGCACACTCCATACAGGGCTACACTGACATTTAAGAAGAACAGAAACTTTGGAAATGGTTTTTCTGCACTCATGCTTTTCTGCTGGTTGTGCAGCAGAAGATAGTATGAATTCTACCATGTGATGAACATGTCCTTCTCCTGTCCTTGGGAAACCACTATGAAAATATGAAAGAGACTAGTTTACGAAGGGCAGAACTTTCTTCCACTGGACCACATATAGCCCATGAAAATGGGTGGCACAATCAACTGTGTGAGGCAAACTGCGTTATCATAAAAGGCAAATTTGAATCTCTGGCATCTAATCTGGTTAGGTTTTGGATTAAGTTTTCTTCTGTTCCTGTAGTGTGGTGTCTTAGATAATAGTTTAATTGCATGGTTTTTTACTGTTCTGATGCTGAGGGAAGACACCTGTTAGTGGAGTTCAGGTCCACAATAATATCTTGCTAGACTCCAATATAGTTAGAATTTCCTTTCATCTCATTCCTGAGGAAACTGATAGCTGTAAGTTTATCTGAATTCATCTCTACAAAGTCATTGGATGTAGTCTGCTGCACATAGGAACCTAAATAAACCCACCTATTGGCAGGTATTGATGGCGTGACACAAGAGTAGCAATCCTTGGGCAGTTTTCCATCCCTCATACAAAAGAAAAGTTTAAATTAGGTATATTGTAAAAGTGCAAAATAACATGAACGTGTAGGAAAATAAGTTTTGAATATCAAAATGGAAGCTCTGCTGAGTTAGCGTGATGTATTAGTGATGACATCAGTTGTGACGCACAGAATCCTTACTTCAGACAGGAATGACAGAATGTAGATTATGGCAGTAGAGAAAAAGGATCTGCTCTGATCTGAACTATTATTCTATGTTCAAAAATATTTGTCTAAAACCACCATTAAAAGTTAAAAAATGAAGAAATTATTTTAAAGCAGAAAATATAGTGAAGTAGACTTGCCCAAGTGAAGAAAAACTAATTTGGAACATTTCCCTTCAAGTGAGTCTTTATTAATTTTTATTGTAGATCCATTTCACCATGTCAATAACAACACATTTAAGAGAATAAAAAAGCATTTCACTTGAATTCAGAGGAAGACACTTCAACAATTTCAAATTCTGATTGCTATTCATAAATAGAAAGTGTACCAAAATCAACTCTTTCTAATGAAATTTTTGGTTTTCCTCTGGCAGTGCCAAAGGTATGTTCCCCTTATTTGTAGGCAGCCTTTGTGGGAGAGGGAGTTGTCCCAGCAAGACCACCCTGAATGATGTTTCTGGCAGCAAGCTAAGATGAAAACCATGTTGTTGTTGTTGCTCCTCTTGAAAAATGGTGCATCCCGTGCTTCCAGGTTTGCCGCCCGCAGCAGCCACCACCCAGGGTTCTGGAGAAGCTGCTGCAGGAGCTCTCTCGCCAAGGGCACAAAGTGTCCCAGGTGTGCCGAGACAAGGCGGTGCTGGCACAAGAGAACGCTGCCCTGGAAGCTCGACTGGCAGCCACAGAGCGCGACCTACGAGGCCTTTCCGAGCAGCTGGTAGAGGCCAGGTAAAGGCAGGAGGAGACCCTGGGTGGGACATTACTGAAGGTGTGTAATTACAAAGGTGGTAAGCGTTACATCAGGATTTACTGCCTCCTGTGTGCTCTCTAAATGTTTCTCAGAGAGGTGATGAGACATGAGTTAAAACAAAAGGATACTGTGACTGACCTGAATGTTATTGTTGTGACCACTCAAGGTCTCAAAGTTCTTTTGGGGGCTGGCTTGGGACCCTTTGCACATTCCCATAGCAAATGCAAAGCAAGCCAACTTGGCACTGCATTTAGTACCAGGGAAATCATACAGATGTTTGCTGAAACCACAAGTTTCCCTCTGCTTTTGGTTTCTCCTTTGGGGCATCAGTCTTTTCTCACCAAATAGTTTGATGTGGGATTTTAAGATTCAAGGCTCTTACATGTGAATGTAGAGAGTAGGATGCCGATGCTTCGGGTGAAGCTGGAGCGTCATGCTGAAAATCTTGAGACCCTTCTGAGCTAAATCTTGTTAAGTCTGGTGCAGGACCTAGAGTTGCTTACGAGCAGCAGCTGCTGAGATCAAACTCAACTGGGCTTTCTGTGCTGGGCTAGGTGATGAGGAAAGGCTGCCCAATCACCTGGAGGGGCCTGCTTTGCTATTTGAAGTGGTAGAAATAGTCTTGCTGTATCTGAGTTTCCATGCAAGTTGTTTTCCATACTCAGGTGTAGAGACCTCAAGTCACACCTTCCTGTGTGCCAGGAATAATTTCTCTTCTTCTTCACAACTTGTAGGTCTGAGGAGGAGAGCCTGCAATGCAGACTGCTGGAAGCCCAGCAGCACGTGTTGGAGCTGGAGATGGCCAGGAACCATCTGGAAGGCCAAGTTCACTCAGCCACGCAGGCCAAGGAGTTGATCCTCGGTGAGAATCTCATGTGCTTTGTTTCTGGTGATTTTCCTGCTTTGTGCAGTTGCTCCAAACCCAGCTCTGTCTGCAGGGCTTCCGAGAAGTGAAGGAGCTGGGGCCTGGTCCCTCCTTGCCTGAAACTGAAAGGGCTTAAGGTCAGCAGAGTCCTCTGCTTGTGTAGTGTCTGACTGTTGCCATTTGTCATGTTTGCAGAGTATGTGAAGGGCCTTCAGCGTGAGCTGCAAGCTGTAAGATCCTCCAGCAAGCAGCAACGCAAAGAAATGGCTGAACAGCTCTGCTGGGCAGAAGAGCAGTGCATCAAGGCTCTCACACTGGCATTGTGCTCAGGAAGCTGCTGTGAAAACTGGTAGGAAAGAATAAATCCCTGAATTTTTCAGGCAAGCTTGGTGGGTTAGCTTAGCAGAAGAGCAGCCTAAATATGTGACATGGCTGCAAGACGTTACTGTACTCCACACGTTGCTGGGCCAAGCAGCACAAGGCCTCAAGGGCTCCTGCTTGAGAGCCTGAGAAGCCCCAGAGGATGATGCTGGGACAGTAAATGCAGCCACAGTTTGAGGATGGGCATACACCAAGTTGCTCAGGAGGCTGGGTGGTTGCCACCCAAAGCATGGCAGCCAAGGGGCAGGGTCTTCCCACAGCCTCGTGCCATGCAGCAGACTGCTGAGATTGGTGCCAGCTGCAGTCCCAGCACCTGGGTTCCTTGTTTTCTGTCCTTGTAAAGTGGACTGAGGTCTTCCCTTTGGGCCTGAACCATATGCAACAGGCTCCACATTGCAGCTGGTAGCCTGTTGTGGGATTAGGGCAGCAGGAAATGGGGACCTGCTGCTGCTGCTGCCCAAGAACCTGGGTGAGGTCACAGGTGAGGCAGGGTGGGGGTGAGAGTGATGTGGGCTTTGGCCGTGGGCACTGCCCGGCCAGGCTGGAGCTGGCCCGGCCGAGCTGGGGCTGCTCAGTTCAGCTGCCCAGGCTGTCACTGGGGCTGTCCTTGGGCAAGGCAGCTGTTCCAGCACGGTTTGGGAGCCATGCTGGCTGTGGCAGGTTGCCAGGGGCTTCTGGACAGTCCCACCAGGGCTGCTCTCACCAAATCCTTGCTCGGTCAGCCTGGATTTGTTTCTAAGTGTCCTGGGCAGGTTCTGAGTTTATCTCTTCCCTGATGGGTGTGCAGGTGCTGCAAAGAGAAACGTCCCAATATTGCATCAGTGTTCCTTCTGCTTGTCCAATGTTCCTTCTGCTGTCCCTGTCCAGGAGGGCTTCACAGCAGGGGAGGAAGAGACTGGGGAAGAGCCTCCGAACATCCGTAGTTGGAATCCCTCCTGATTTAGTTCTATTTATAGATGTGTAGTGTTGCACTGAGATAGTCACAAGAAAAGGCATATTTACATATGTAGATTGATATGTTTATAGATATAGTCATAGAAGCATTTAGTCATATTTAAGATATATATATATATATATGATGTTATGTAGATAACGTGTATATATGTGTGCAGGTCTACACATATATGCATCTAGTTATATGTATATAGTTCTATCTCTAGATGTATGTTGTTATACTCGTATCTGTTTTTAGTTCTCTTGGCATCCATACATTGTGTATTTGTATAATTCTACTGATTGAGCTGTATGAATTTTTATGTTAGTACAGTGACATTGGTGTGTTTATATGATGTTTTGTTATGTATTTTTCTATGTCTTGCTATATGTAATAAGAAAAACTTACTACATGTTTGCAGTGTATATTGTTATGGGTGTATATGTATATATTTCTATTCAAATATGTATGGAGTTCTATACTTCTGTCATTCTAGTTATTTGGATTTTGCCCTAGGTTTAATTAGAGAGGGATGGTGATATTTCTGTGTTTGTATATAGGCTTTAAAGTCTCAGTAATATGGTGTAAATCACTAAACTTCAATTGATCTTTGTGTATGAGTGGATCAAAGGTCTGAAATAATTTAATTTCTTAAAATGAATTTTATATTTCCCTGTATTTACATAAGAATGTTATAACAATAAATTAGTTTTTAAAATTTACATTAACATTTGTATCCTTACGCGTAGGCACTCTATGTGTAACAATTTCTAAGAAATTTGATTTTGAAGCTGAAGTTGATTAGTATGTATTTCTACATTAGAAGTGCAAGTGTATCAATCTGCAATAAATCAAATGTTTCAACGGAAAGAAGTGCGTATTTGTGTTATCCAGAGCGATTAGCAGATGTAGATAAGATGGAGTTGGAGGATTTTGACCACGAACATCTCCAGCCATGCTCAGCAGATCCCCAGCTGCCGCCAAGGTTGGCAAGGAAACCGCAGATTTGGGAAAGCAGCAGAGCCACACACTTGGTAATAACTCAGTAGATGGTGCTGCTAAGAAACCATTCATTCAAAACAGATAAGCCCCATCAGAAAAGGGAGCTATGAGGCAGAGACCAGGTGGACAGGCTACAGGAAGTCTACAGGCTTAGGAAAGCACTGAAAACACAACTGTTTAAATCGTGGGAACGATCATTCCCTGTTGTCTCACTTTGTAACAGGTTCTTGCCTCCTTTGTAAACAAACATTATTTACAGACAGGATCAGTGGCAACCTATCACACCTGCAGAGCTGAGAAGCTTTTTCCTCTGCTGCTGTGCTGCAGGCTGATTTAGCAGTATTACCTAACATGGATATACAGAAAGGGGACCTGCAAAAAGTGACCTTTTACCACATCATCTCAAAGGTCAAAACTCTCAGCAGACAAAGCAGGAATTTTCGCACACGGTACTTCCTGTTTGTTGTGTTGCAGCATGCCTGGCAAACTCAGCTTTCCCTGGTGGAGAATAACAACAAGGGACAGCTCCCTCACACCCACGCAGCCCAGAGACCAGCAGGACACCATCAGCACGCGGCTTCATCAGTGACCGGTTCTGCAGGGATGGAAGCTGCCCACCAAATCCTCACAGATTGCAGCAGCAGAAGCAGTGCCTGCATCTGATCCCTGGCTCTGGATCTAGGCTGAACAAAGGACACACACAGAGCACACCGCCCCTGAAGGACGTGACTTTGGAAACAACCACCTGTCACTGCCTCCTGTTGTTTGCAGTAGGGTCACACCAGCCTGAGGCACCACGCAGCCCTCAATGCCACCTGGGACAGCAGATGACAGGCCCTGGCCGCCAAGACCAGCCACAGGGGGAACTCATCCTCCAGACTGAGCTTTCAGATTGAGAAGGCTGCGGTGAGCAGCCAGCTCTAAGGGCAGACAAATGAGGCTCTGCTGCACTTGAGCTGTGCCACGCAGCTACACAGCCCTGGGGAGCAGCCACCAACCACAGGGACAAGAGAAGGCACAGAAGGAGGGACAAAGCCAGTCAAGCCCAGAGACTTTTCATGATTGCTGAGCCCCAGACTGTCCCCAAGCGTGGTGTCACCCACCAGTCATTGTCTGCTGACAAAGAGCAGCTCCAGCAGGTGCCTTCCCTCGTTGGCCAGGCACCTACCAGGCACTTTCCTCTCCACTCTCCTGTAGAGCCAGCAGATGTGCTCACCTTCTTTGGTTCCATTTGCAGGAACTCGTACCTGTTAGCCATGGCCACCTGGGAAGTAGGAGCAGCCACAGAGCAGACGTGCCCACTGCACCAGGCAGGAATCAAAAGCCTCTATGTGCACAGCTGAAAGCCTGTATGTCCAAGGATGTTTTGGCTGCTGTGCTCTTCCTTAACTTTTGGCTGGAAATGCAATTGCACTTTCTTCCACATGCAGAAGTCCACAGCTAGGAAAAACCTGGCCAGTGGACAGTATTCCAAGGGCAGTGTAGGTTGGAGTTTATATTAAATAGACCATTCCCAATTTCAAACCTTACCAGAACATCCACAACAGGGACTTTCCATCTTTAAGAAAGGATGGACAATTCAGAAAGGAACGTAGAACAGCATTCCCGGGGTGACAAGGATGGAAATCTTACAACAGGCTTGGGGATATCTAGGACTTTTATTCTATGTCTGGCTGCGAGCTGATGTTGCAGAAAGTAGTACTGAAGTGCTCCTGGTCATGTTCTCTGCTTCCTGCATTACTTTGCTGCACGGATAACAGCAATCTAGCTTTCAGAAGAGGCTGGACAGAGGCTCCACTAATTTGAGAAATGGATGCTGCCCAAAGGGAAAAAGAAGCAAAAGAAACCAATTTAAAAGAGAGAAAGGGAAAAGGAACCATCGTTTTTCAAACTGAGCTTCTGACAGGGTCAGAAGGATGCATTCCTCTAGCACCCAGAAAAACACAGACACAAGCAGCAGAGCACAGAGGGACTCAGTTCTGGCTTGCAGGAAGAGCAGTGTCTGCCTTGGCATGCCCCTCAACCCTCCTGTGCCGCCTGGCATCTTCCTCCACAGCAGGAGCAGCCAAGGAAGTGGCCCGCTCACCAGCTCCCTGTCTGCCACAAAACCTGGCAGCAAACCTGCAGTGGTTCTCATTGACTTGAGTGGGCCACGCAGCACAGGGGCTGGCAGCAATCCTGCTCAGCTGTCCCTGTTTGGCTGGCAGAAACCTCTAGGAGTGGGGCAGGAGGGACAAGCTGGCTGCTCATGGATGCTCACAGTCAGCCCAACACTGCCTCCCCCTTCCAACATACCAATCCAGAACAGCTTGGCAGGGACTGCTTCTGCTCTGCTCGTCAAGCCCCACTGCAGGCCTTCGTCCCCAGCACTACAACACTTCAGATCCTTTGCTACTAGCTAAACCTGAACACACCACTCAAGAGCAAAAGCGGGCCTCAGAAAGGACCACAAGGAGAGAGCTGACCACTGCAGAAAGGCTGTGCGAATTGTCTTGCTTGGCTTGCAGAAGGGCAAGGCCTTTGGTGACCTTTCAGTGTTTGAAGGGGCTTCTGAGAAAGATGGGGATACATCTGTGAGTAGGGCCAATTGGAGGAGGACAAGGGCAAATGGTCTTAAGGTAAAAGAGAGTAGATTCAAATTGGCACGAAGGAAGAAACTCTTTACCAGGAGAGTGCTGAAACACTGGCACAGGTTTCCCAGAGAGCTGGCATGTGCACCATACTTGACAACATTCAAGGACATGTTGGATGCGGCCCTGAGCAACCTGATCTACTTGAAGATGTCCTTGGCAGAGGCAGGAGGTTTGGACCAAATGCTCTTCACTGGTCCCTTCTACCCTCAACAAGTATTGGATCCTACTGGGTTTTCATTTAAATGTACCCAGAGCAGACATTACTATGGGGAGCCCATCTGATGCCCTGGAGTTTGGCCAAGGAGCAAAGCCTGACGGAGAGCAGCTATTTGGCCTGCAGCCCCTTTGCATTGTACCTGCAGCAGTTCCTGGGCAGAGCCTCGCCTGTCCACATCCATCTGCAGGCAGCAGCCCAGAAATTCACACAAGCCGGAGGGGAGCCTGAGCTTGTGCAGATCTGGTGCCCCTCGTTTGGCTATCAGATATTTAGCCTGAAGGAATAGGAAACACGAGACTCTGTGTGATTTTTTCCATGTCCTGAAGTGCTCACCTAGAGGCCACAATTTAAGCTGCAGTCTGCAGTGGTGATTTCTTGCCTTGCAGACGGTAAGAGATGAGCCTTCCCTCCCAAAAGGAGAAAAGCCCCAGTGAAGCCCCAGCTATTCCATCCTCCAATGGGTCTTGCCTTGGAACTTGATGTGTGCCCCCCAGATAAATGCCCCAGGGACATTTTTACAAGTGGGTCCTTGTGGAACCAGTTCAAGCTGTGGGAATGGGATTTTGTCTAATTCTGATGGACCAAAATGATACTGATATCTGAGCATATTTGACCCTTACCCTTTCCCTGGTTTTCCAAACATAAGGAGGCCTTCCTTTGGCCATTTCTATTCCTACGATGCCAAGGGACCAGGTGTCCACTTTGGGACCGTATGGCTCTCCTCGGACAACTTCAGGTGCCATCCAGCACGTGGTCCCAATCGTCGACTTCCGTTGACTCCGCTCAGGGGTGAGCACAGCACAGAGGCCAAAATCAGCTGAGGAGAAAAACAAACACTGCTTCAAGTAGGAAACCAAGGAAAAGAGTCCCTCACTCTAAGGCTCAGAAAGCAGGGCTGAATCAAGCTGCAAAAGCAGCTGTGCTCACTTTCCTCAGGACTGCAGCCAAGGACATGGGCAATTGCTCACTTAACAACCCAACAGAACTCACACCACGGCTTTCCCTCACTCACCTGAAGGTTTCCACTGGAACTGCCTCCTTCTGCAAGGAGCACACACAAAGCAAAGCTACTCCTCACACTTTATTTCCTCTCTAGACCTCTCAGCACCTTGCAGCTGCTCCCTGAGCTTGCAGCAGTGCCCTGTGCACTCTCAGCAGCAGCACTGCCGAGCTCCTGGCAGCCCCTCCACAGCAGCCCCACACTGCCTCCCCGGAGCGCGGCACCTGAGCAAGAACACCCACCCAACTTGACGGAGCCATCCCGGCCCAGAAGGATGTTGTCGCTTTTGATGTCTCTGTGGATCACCTTATTGGCATGAAGGAAAGCCAGGCCTTGGAGGCACTGGGAGAGAAAAAAGAAACAGGAGGACAAAAATTAGCCTGACATGATTTCATGACACGCTCTCAAAGAAACCGCTCTGGAAGATTCCCAAATCGCACAGGAACAGTGTGTGCTGGCAAGAGGAGGAGCTTGCTGCTGTAACCCTAGAAGAGCAGGATCTGTCCAAGGGAAGGCATAATCGTTTCTGAGGGGGAAACATCAGTCGTTTCAGGAGCCTGTCCCCTTCAAAGCCAGTCAGAATGATCGCTGCTGCAGCGGATGCACTCTCCCCATCCTGAGGACAAACAACGGCTTTTCAAAATAGGAAAAGTCCCTGTGTCGGGTACCTAGGGCACCACTTTTGGGTGGGAGACTGGATGACAAGGGCTGACGTAGCTCATCTGTTAATTGTCAGCAGCAAGCACCATGGTGGGTGCCATGCCATCCTTTGAAACTGAGACCTGTGACACATGAGTCTCTCTTTGGCTTTGCTGTTGGTTTAAAACTGGGACACATCCAGAACCTTTCTGCATTGACTTGTTTGCACTTACAGGCAGATAATGAAAAGAGAGTTCAAGAACAGCAGATAAGAGTAAAGGACTGACTACAGTAAGGGCAGAAACACTGGCAGGCAGTCCAGTGCAGATGATCGCTCTTCTCTGAAGCACAAGAACAGCACAGAAAGAAAGCTCTGGACATGGAATCACGCACTTAGCAGCGCTTTTACAGAATGAGCCTGTCCATGCCACCCAATGCCCAAGAAGGATCCCTTACCTCCCGACACACAGTTGCTATGTGTCCTGTAGCCATCCTTTTCCGGCTGACCACCTCAGCTAAAGAGCCTCCATCCATGTACTCCAGCACCAGCCAGACATCCCCATTTACAAGGTAGCTGCAAGATGAAAACAACAGTGTGGGGTTGAATGTGCACAGTTAAATTGCTGTACGAAAGAAAAGTCTAGAGCTGAGTTTTGTTTCCAGGCCACTGATAAATGAAGATGGAATAAAATGAAGACACTCTCCACCTAGGCTATCCAGTGCTTGAAATCTGTGCTGTCTAAATGAGGAAAGCACATCTGCATAGAAGGAGATGGCTTAGGTGGCAAGCAGGGGAAAAAGTCAGTTTTGTGATGGAAATGATGAATCTGGAAGCAGACACATCCAAGCAACCGCTTCATCATCTTCAGCAGCAAGGAGACACAGCTGTCACAGCTTTTACACACGACACGTGGGTGTGCAGCACTGTGGACACCCTTTGGAAAATCTTGCATAAAGGTCAGTCACAAATGGGAACAACAATTTTCAACCTGGCAAATAATGTATCTGCTAGCCTAGTCTTTTGGCATGCAAGGCAATGGAAAACAGTGGGAACAGTGCAAGAGGACTCATTTCTTTTCTCATGTCCTTTCATCAAGCAGCAACCAACAGATGGAGAGGACACTTGGTGCCATGGTCTAGTGGAGATGTTAGGGCATGATTTGGACTTGATGATCTTGAAGGTCTCTTCCAACCTAGTCATTCTGCGGTTCTCTGATTTTCTGATATTTCTCAGCACTCCTCCTCCGACACTTGGAACAAATCACTCCCCAGAGCAACACAACAACATGCAGCCAGTGAACATACAGGCTGCTGGCTTAGCAAGAGAACGATCCTCAAGCTATCTCTGCCAGGAACCATGAATGCAGACAAAATGCGATCTCCCCCTGAGCCTCTTACAGGAGTGGATTGATGTTAATAGAAAGGCCAATTTTCTGTCAGTCAGTAAAGAGCTTTTAAAGCTCTGCCTTGCGAGTATGGAAACAAACATTTCCAGAAAAAGACCAGAACTACTTACCTTTCCAGGTAGGTAATAATATTGGGGTTCTTCTTTGCCCTCATGACCAGGAGTTCTCTCAATACATACTCGCAGCCCTGGTGCTGAAGATCAATTTGTTTTATGGCCACCTACAACGACGTTGAAAGCCATTAGGGACAGACCTTACAAGAGCCTCTTTCTCTTCCAGCTCATGGGCCAGAATACCTTGTGACCCCATTAAAAGGGACTCTAAACATCAACCACAAAGCGCTAACAACACCCTCTGCACACACACACTTCTCAAATGGCCTTTGTTTATCAATACTATTATTATTTACACACATCTTGCAAGACAAACACTATTTTGTTCAATTACGCTCTTTGATTTGTTGTGATAAGGAATTCAAATTTCTGAAAATAAATTAGCATTACTAGTAGCTTTGACAGGTTTCAAAAACTGTTGCCATTTTTCATTGTGGGCCTAAGAATATAAACATTGATTATGGAGAAAATTATGCCCAGAAAAGAACTCCAAGATGACTCAAAATAAACTTACAAACTCAGGCCACACATAAAATCACAAGGGAAAGCGCTCAAGTGCTGCAAAATCTTCATGGGCTGTTGGCACTTACCGCTCGTCCTGTGGCAGTATCAAAAGCCTTATAAACTGTTCCAAAACTCCTAGAAACAAAAGTGGCAAGAACAGAGAAGCTGTTCAGTGCTGAGGAGCAAAAGGCAGCCCAGGCAGGAGCTCTCTGCTGCCTGCAGTGTCTCTCAAACACCAGGGTTCATCTGCTCTTCAGCCAATAGCACAGCAGCCCAGCAGCCCTCTGCCATGCAACATGCCCAAGGAATAAGCTGGGCCCAACAGGAGGAAGAAGGGCTACTACAAATCTCTACTCTACACATTACATTATGGACGCAGGAGTATTCTTTGCCATTTGCTTTTTGTCTGTGCATGTGTCATGCATTTCCAGGCACTGAAACACACAATCCCGTTGGGCCTTTCACTCCTGTCTTTTGATTCTTTCTACAAAACACAGACAACACCCTTTCTTATGGTCCTGAGTGCTAAATATTGTTTTCCACAAAATATTGGAAAGAAATGCTACTGAGAGCTGTTATGTGACAGCTATCAGGTGGGAAGCTGCTCCCCCTCAGTCTTTTCTCCCTCCATTATTGTGACTGTATTATTTGAACCATACAAAACCATGTCTCCTAGGAAAGTAAACAAACTGCTACCACACACTTGAGGGATAGGAGGGCTTCCAGGTCCTGCTCCTTGAGGCAGGCATGACCTTTCAGTTATCTTTGATGATGCCCAGACATCAGTAGTGAGGCATGGAAAATTTACAGCCATGGTCCAAAGATACTTGCAGCTTGCCTGACTTCCTACTTGATATTACAGCAGCAAAATACCTGGCCCTGTATGATTCTGTAGAAGTAAGCATGGCTGCACTCACCCACTGCCAATAATTTCACATCCAGTGTATTTCTTTTCTGGATTTCCCACACTGACAACACGCCCTGAAAGAAACAAAATGCAAGAAGCCACCTTCAAAACAGAGACACTGACTTCCAGGAGCCCTGAAACTCATCTCCGCTCTCCGGGACTCTGAGCAATTTATGGGCAGTTGGCTAACAACCACAGCAACAACCATAATAGCCCAGGCAAGAAAGCAGATCTGTAGCACAAGTGGCCTGCACAGAGTCAGATTCCCCACCCTCCTTTGAAGGGTTACCCTGAGAGGAAACTTAGCCCATGGAGAAAGCATCAGAGCAAACAGAGATCAGAAAAGAACAGGCACCAAGGCAGGTGGTAGTCATGTACAAACAGGAAGGAGAGCTGAAAAATCATGAGCCTTCCTTTTCTTGGGAATACACCCTCCCTTTTGATGTTCAGGAAATGGTTTCATATTTCCAAGCATTAATTGCACCCTGAGACCTGGAATGGATTTTTATCACCAGTTGCTTTTTGAAGAGCAGAAAGGATATTGCAAAGGGATTTCCGGAAGAGGAGGGGGTCTACCTCTCAGCAGTTTGCCTAAAAATTGCCTTGATATTTTTAAAGAACAGCAGCTCGTGCAATAACCAAGAGCAATGGCTATTAGAATTAGGACCCTCTTGATTCACGAGCAGGCTCAGTTCTGAAGACATCTTTGCTCATTCCCCTTTCAGTGAAGAATTACACTGCTTGTCTCTAGCCTGAGGTGCAGCAGTCACTAGTACTGGACTCGGCAACACAACAAAACAGCAACAGCTTCTGTAGGGAGCCCAAAATGTTTTGCATCTGTCTGACACCAAAGTCAGGAGAGGAACATGTGGCACAGCTCATGCTGAGGCACAGCCACAAGACACTGCCTGATGGCACAAGAAATGCACAGGACGTACTCAGCAGCTGCAGGCACTGCTTCTTTCCCTCCTGGTGCCGCTGCTCTGATTCCTGGCTTGAGCTGGGAGAGCTGCTGGTGCTCAGGTTTTCAGGTTGAGGAGAGGAGGCTTCTTTGAAGGATGCTGCTGCTGGGGGAGCTTCAATGGCATGGCCCGCATCCATCTGGGAAAGAAATTTGTTTGTGACAGAAAGGTGGCTGGCAGATATGCCTTAGAGAGCACATTTCATAGGTAAGCCCTTAGGAGCAACATTTGTGTTAGGCTGCAAGCTGTGCTGTCAACTCTTCCACCTCAAGTCAAACCCCACTAAGCAGCCAGAGACTCCACCTTGTCACAACCAGCCCTATGAGAGTCTTTAAAAGGGAAACAACAACTTTCAATTTCATCCATTCTGAGGACAGCATTCACAATGGACAGGGACAGCTTGTTCAGAATCTGCGTGGGTCACCATGTGCACCAGACCAAAGACATAAAAAATAAACCCCAAAAACAAAGCAAGCACTAAGAGGTCAGCAGAAATACATTCCGAGGATTGCTGGACACGGGCCACAGCACTAGCACCAGGCCAGGGCAGCAGCTGAGGTTCAGCAGCCCAGCAAGTGTCCTTCCAATCAGCTGCGATGGAGACCACAGAGCATGGCAGCCAGAGGTGTTGCTCCCATCCACCTGCTGCTATGCAGGGGAAAGTCTGGAAGAGGAGAGACCACTTGTTAAATGATTGCAGTGCCTACTGCCCCTCACTCACCTGCTTTTCTTCAGCCAGCCTGTGCTGCAGCTGCATCTCTTGCATCCTTTCTATTTCTTTTTGGTGCCTCTTCTCCATTGCCTTCATCTTTCTCTGAGCTGCCAGCAGCTTGTTCCTCATATTCTGTCAAGCAAAATCTTACTGTCATCTGCAATTATGCTCAGCTTTCTTCTTTTCCAGTCTCCAAAGCACCTGCATTCAGCCACTTCTTTCTGCGTCTCTGCCCAGCTCTAACCCTTCCATCCTAACCCTCCTTCCTGGTTCTCACCGCTGGAGCCTGCCAGGCTCTGTGCTTCCAGTGTCTGCAGTAGGCCTTTCCTGCTCTTTCCTGAGATCTACAGTTCACACTACTCTTATTGCCCTTCCCTCTGCTACCTGGCTCGTCAGGCTCACCTGCCCATTCTCTTGCTCCTCTTTCAGCTCCTGCGTCAGGAGCTCTACAAACTGCTGGCTTTGCTTGAGCTTTTGCTGCAGCCGGCGCAGCTTGCATAAAAGCTCAACATTCTGGCTCTGCAGCTGCACAGAAATGAAGAGAAGACAGCTTGAAATTTCCCACAAACTACTTGTGTGGCAGCCAAGACTGATGTGCTCACAGTTTCAAAGCACATTTTCTTCTCGCTCTCATGTTTGTAAAGAGTCAGCTAAGAGACAATCCCACCCAGACAGTGTCCAGACAAGCAGTGCCCATTTGCCTCTTGACTGGTTCTGCTTTGTAGCTTTTCTTATTTAGGCTGCATGCTGGCAACTTCCTGCTTCATCTCCAGCAGGCTTTTCTCCTGCTCCCTCTGTACCTCTGCCAGGGACTTCTCGCGTTGCTCCAGCAGCTCCTGTGCCTCCAAACGCTGTTGTTCAAGCTGGGTCTCCTGAGGGGAAGGAGACACTTCCGGATAAAGTCCCAGTCAGGCTCCCGAAACAGAAAATGGACGTTTCTTCCAACCCCTAACCCCACCAGGAATAGTGCACAGTAGTGACTTTGTGGCCTCCAGCACTCTGGTCCCAGTCAGAAACTAAGAAGGATGGTCAGCAAGTGAAAGGAAAGGACATGTCACCTTCCTTCACCACACTCTTGGTGTCCTGCTTGCTGGCCCCTCTTTCCTCAGGATTTCTGTTCTCAGAGGCTCTCTGCTCAACGTCCCCACGTCCTTTCATCAAGGAAAAGGTGCAGGTGGACTGCAGGCTGAGGAGGAGGCCAGCACCCTGATGCCCTATGTGCCACGACAGGCCACCAGCTGAAACATCAGCAACATGAGGCCTGTGGCATATGCAAACCCAAAGGGAAGAACTCTGTCCATTGTGGAAGGACAGATAACAAGGAACCAGGCTCTGGGACTGCAAATGGAAGCAAGGTCAGCAGTCTGCTGCATGGCACAAAGGTGTGGACATGATCCAGACTCTTGGCTGCAATGCTTTGTGTGGCGACCACCCAGCCTCCAGGGCAACTTGGCTTATGCCCATCCTCAAATTGTGGCTGCATTTACTGTCCCAGCATCATCCTCTGGGGTTTCTCAGGCTCTCAAGTACGAGCCCTTGAAGCCTCTGCTGCCTGCCCAGAATCGTGTGGCCTACAGCAGAGGCTTGCAGCCATGCCACATATTTAGGCTTCTCTTCTTCTAAGCTAAACCACCAAGCTTGCCTGAAAATTTCAGGGATGTATTCTTTCCTACCAGTGTTTTCAGCTTCCTCTTTTCCTCTTCCTGAGCACAGTGCCACAGTCTGAGAGCCTTGGTAAACTGCTCTTCCAACCAGCGGAGCTGACCAGACATTTCCTTGCGTTGCTGTTTGTTGGAAGATTTTACAGCTTGCAGCTCACGCTGAAGGCCCTTCACATCCTCTGCAAACATGACAAATGGAAAAAGTCAGACACTACACTAACAAAGCACTCTGGTGACTTCAAGCCCTTTCAGTTTCAGATAAGAAGGGACCAGTCCCCAACTCCTTCACTTCTCGGAAGCCCAGCAGATAGAGCTGGCTTTGGAGAAACTGCACAAGCAGGACAATAACTAAAAACAAAGCACATGAGGCTCTCACCGAGGATCAACTCCTTGGCCTGCATGGCTGAGTGAACTTGGCCTTCCAGACACCTCCTGGCCATCTCCAGCTCCAAGACATGCTGCTGAGCCTCCAGCAGGCTGCATTGCAGGCTCTCCTTCTCTGACCTACAAGGCATGAAGATGAAGAGAAATTGTTCCTGGCACACAGGGACAGGTTTTCCATGAGGTTGTGCCTTGAGATCTCTACACCTGAGTATGGAAAATGGCTTGCAAGGAAACTCAGATACAGCAAGACTATTTCTACCTCTTCAAATAGCAAAGCAGGCCCCTCCAGGTCATTGGGCAGCCTTTCCTCATCACCTAACCCAGCACAGAAAGTCCGGTTGAGTTTCATGTCAGAAGCCAAAGCTCAAATTGCTCTTGCCTGACATATCCCACATGGGTTGCTGTGCAAAGTCTCTGCCAATGAGCAAAAGCCCAGCCTCTGCTCACAGCCCTGTGCTCATCAGCACTTCCAAGTCACTCTGCAGGTGGACAGAACACAGTGTTCTCCTGCCTGAGTCATCAATATTTAATACCATTCATAATGAAGGTAGAGATATTTCATTTGCCACATGATCTCTAAGTAAAAGTAAAGTATGCGCTGAAAGAATGCCCTGAACCTTATACGTAAGATCCTCCATCCAAAAGCATGAGTAAGAAACCAGCTGCAGGTTTTTATCTGAACAAGACCTATCCTGCTAGTGGGACAGGTATCCTGCCAATTAAACTACTGGAATGTCATTAACAACACTTGATACATTATGTAAGGCTAACTAAGCCACCTTGCATTTCATATGCCTTGAGGATGTGCTAAGGGTCCCAAGCCAGCCCCCAAAAGAGACTTGAGAGCTTGAGTGGTCAAAACAATAACATTCAGGTCAGTCAGAGTATCCTTTTGTTTTAACTCATGTCTCATCACCTCTCTGAGAAGCATTTGGAGAGCACACAGGAGGCAGTAAATCCTGATGTAACGTTTACCACCTTTGTAATTACACACCTTCAGTAATGTCCCACCCAGGGTCTCCTCCTGCCTTTACCTGGCCTCTACCAGCTGCTCGGAAAGGCCTCGTAGGTCACGCTCTGTGGCTGCCAGTCGGGCTTCCAGGGCAGCGTTCTCTTGTGCCAGCACCGCCTTGTCTCGGCACACCTGGGACAGTTTGTGCCCCTGGCGAGAGAGCTCCTGCAGCAGCTTCTCCAGAACCCTGGGTGCTGGCTGCTGCGGGCGGCAAACCTGGAAGCATGGGGGGCACCATTTTTCAAGAGGAACAACAGCAATAACAGCAACACAGTCTTGGTCTTAGCTTGCTGCCAGAAGCAGCATTCAGGGTGGTCTTACTGGGACAACTCCCTCTCCCACAGATGCTGCCTAGGAATAAGTTGAGCAAACCTTTGGCACTGCCAGAGGAACCTCTTCCTTTAGTGCATCCCTCTGGGGTTGTGATTTCTCTGCTGGCTCTGCTGCCACTTCACACGCTCTCTTTAGTGAGGAGTGCCACTTCCTCTCAAATCCAGTCCACTCATTCCATCTACAACAAGGGGACAGACGAGCAAACCATTATTAGCAACACAGTCTCCTTGCAAAAGCAGGACTACATACCATGTCCCACACAGGGCTGTGTCAGGAACTTCCAACAGCCCTCTAGTTCCACCCTGCTAGGAGAAAGCGACAAAGCTCAGCACACACCTGAACTCTCGGGCACAGAGCGCTCTATCCGTGGTCTCCTGCTGCTCTGTCTGTCCTGCCTGGGCCGAGGAGTCCTGACTAGGAAGAAGCTCTCCTTTTGGGACCTGTAAGGAATGGGCAGGGAAAAAGCACAAAGATGCAATAAGGAGCAGAGAAGTTGGCTCCTGAGAGCTGGCAGAAGCAGCAAGCAGAGATACAGCTCACCTGATGGTGAAAACTGCTTTTTGTGGGAGGTTGATGGCAGTAAGTAAATAACTCTTGAGTTACTGTCTAAGTGAATATTAGTAGGGTACATTTCCCTGCTCAGCTCTGGTCAACTGGCTTCCCCTCAGCATTTCAGGCTTTAAAGAGCAGCCAATAGGAACAGCATTCCAGCCCTTCAGAGACAGACCTTGCCTCTGCCATGCAGAGCTGCACTGGATTCTTCTCAGCAAACTTGGGTCATGTCAGAGTTAAGAGTGTCATTGAAGCACTGAGTGTAGGTGCCTCGACAGTGTGTGGAGAGGGGCAGCTCCCTTCAGGCAGCAATGGCTCCTCTGTACCCCACAAGGATGTGAACTGTGCCTTGGGACTGCTCTCTCTGCTGACAACAGGGACTCTGCACAGACTCTGTGCACAAAGGGGCTCACTTTCATACCAGTATCATACAAGGACATCGTGCTACTGCTTATCTAGCACCAAGGGAAGTTCACAGTGCCTGTCAGAATGCCAGGGAAATGATGCCTGCATGTGATAGTTTAGATCCCATTTCCCACGTGTCAGTGGCTGTGCTGGAGTGCTAGGTCACGGCAGGACTCCAGCCCTCAGCATCTTTAGCCACAAAGGGCAAGAGCTGCCTGAGCAGAAACCTGCAGCTCTGCCCTGCACCAAAGCTTTGCACTGGACCAGCCAAAGCTGCCACTTACTGCTTCTGGATGCTCAGGCCCTGGACTGACAGCCCATGGACATTTGTTGTCCTGTGGCTCCCTTTTAGGTTCTGGAGGAAGAGAGCCAGCCAGAGGAGGTTCTGCTGCTGGTGTGGTGCTCTGCAGACAGAGAGCAGTGTGAGGGACAGGGAGTAACCTGTCATCTAGAACCTTATTTCTCCTGAGCCCTGTCCCCAGCTGTCGTAAAGAGAAGTCATGAATTTGGATACAAGCGGGACACTGAATCGTTAAAATCAATTCAAGTGGGATGATGAGACTAATTTTGGACAGGACTGCGTATGCTTCTGAAGGTGATATCTTAGCCAGGCTACCATCAGCTCTCCTGCAAAAGTTGACTTTTATGAATTAAAACATCTTCAGTGGAAAAGGAGGAAACCAATGGAATCCTTTTTCTAATACTCATGCAGACACTGATCTGGATTTTCTTCAAGCCTGTCAGGATGACACTCTAATGTAAAAGGCCAAGCCCACAGCTTGCTCCACAATTCTCAGACCCCAGGATTTCTAAGGGTGCCCATCCCACTCACCAAACCGTGGACTTGACTCCTTCCACGATTGAGACGACCTGCCAAAGGAAAGGGAAAACAAACCAGGTGCTGTTAGAAACTAACTGTTCCAAGGAGTCCCACAGAACACAAGGCCACCCAAGCAGAGAGCATTTGCCTTTCACAGCATCCCGCCAGGAGCAACAATTCTTTAGCACAGTCAGCAAGACTACAGGGCAATACCCTGGACTGCGTCTACCTGTTGCTCAGTTTTGACACTAAGGAACAAGAAACCTGGCCGAGAAAATGCAAATTGTTCCTTAGCAGTCAGTGCCTTCATTGCAGCTCATTGTCCACCCTACAGCTAAAGCAGCTAACCCATGTTAGAACTTGTGGTTCTGTTTGGACACAGCACAGGCCCAGCTCCGGGTTCAGCAGCACACACACAAAGTGCTCGGCAGTTTGCCCTTCAGCACAAAGCCAATCACTCTGGTAGCACACAGAGAGGGTGCAGTGATACAGACACATCATTTAATGATGCAATGCAGATAAAAAGGTGCTTTCCCTCAGTTGTTGTGAGAACCACACGGTTTGTAGAAGGATGCCTACATTTGGGAAATTCTCCACACCCTGCTGAGCAGGAGACACCGCCTTTTTAGTTGAAGTTGTTGGCCGGGGCTTTACCAAGCTTATTGCAGTTTTATGAGATTTTTGTTTCAATGTGCTGTCCCAAGGAAAATATTCCTATTTACCTGTCAAACGACGAAAAGCTTTCTGAGAAGTCACATGAGAAAAGGCTCTGCGGACTGCTCCACAGACTCTCTCCATTGTTTCAACAGCGCAGCTCAAGATCGTAGATCAGGTCCACACACTTGAGAACAGCAGGCAATAAGAAAAGACTGCCTTCTCACGGTGCAAACTGTTGCCTGAAGGCGCCTCAGTAGAGGATCCTCCAGCCACGAGCACGCCAAGAGCTGCTCTGAACGCTGAGGCCTTGTGTGCTTCAGGGCAACCTGCTGCTGACAATGCTGTGACGTGGCAGCCCTCCGCTGACATCACAATAGCCACCGCTCTGCGTTGGTCTGTTCCATTTATGCATGGCAACCAAACCTGCTCCACAGCTAACGCCAAAGCCCAGAAAGTTCTCCTCTGTGCCAAAGCAGAAGAAAACCCCTTTGCAGTCTGTAATCCATAGCTCAAAGGACCCAAGAGTCACACAAAACAGGCACCAAGCTCGTTCACCCTGTATGCCAAAATGAACACTGAGAAAGAACAAGGATGTGAGGAAACCAAAGGAAATGTGCCCTTAGGTCACCACTGCTTGTGACTAAAATCAAGAATAGTTTCTTAAATTCCTGTGGATGAAATTGTGCTTCTGCTAATGACCGAGGGAGTTCTCTAAATCGGAATGCCTTTCATTCCCACCCATTTACTGCATGGCTAATATCGACCATCAAAGTGTAGGCCTCTCTGAGGGAAGAACGACAAATAAGTGGGGAGAAAAAGCCAAGTAACCAGCCTGCTGCACACAAAGCACACTGCTGCTGCAGAATTAAGGCACTTCAAAGAAAGCATTTGGGACTGTGACTCACCTCTAGGAGCTTCCCTGGGCACATATCTGGGAGCCACAGAGCTCTGACACTACTGCATGCATAGGAAGAAGGAAAAGAATGTTAAAAGCCAATGTGGGACAATTTGAAAGGTTGTGGCAGGAGGAAACGGGTGCACCAAAATGGGCAAGTCCCACTGAAAAGAGAAAGTTACAAGGCAGAGACCAAATAGCTCAGCTGGTGGGCACACCTTAGCAAGGAAGGCTCAGGAAAACAGAGCAACCACAACCCTTCCAAAGTTCAGAAGCTTCCTTCCCCCTCCTCAACTCTCCCCTTCAAAATGGTTTTCTTGTCCCTCATAAAAATTCTTTTAGGAGCACTAACAGAAAGTGCCTGGAAAACATACATGTGTTTCTTTTCCAAGTCAAACACTAAAAAAGATGGAGAATGATCTGGGCTTTTGATGTTTGCCTGGTTTTGCAGCCATGTGCAGCAGTTTTGGAAGGGCTTTCTCCAGGAACACCCCTGGCACCAGCCCAAAGTGTAGTGGAGAGAGCAGCTGGTCAGACTCCAAAGGTGACATCTGGGAGGCTTCATGTTGTGCTGATGCAAATTCTCTGTGTGTGTCAGACTGAAAGTCAGGACAATTCTAAGGAATGCTTGATTAGATCAGAATGTCTCTGGATCTAGAGACACCACATTTGGATCTACAAACACCACCTTTGCATCTCGCTAGTGTCATGCTCATGAAGCTTTAAAATGTTGGTGGGTGGCCCTCATTTCCTCTAGGCTAGAGTTTGGGGAATAGGTTCCAGCAAGCACAGCTTACATAACAGTCCCCAGAGCCACGCTAACTGTTTTGTGTCCACCATTCACAGACCACAGCTGTTTCCTCAAAGGAAAGGAACAGAAAGCTCTAGCAGCCTGCACCCACCCCAAGAGTTTCCAACCATTTTTTCCCTCTTCTTTCTATGTCCTACGTCTTAGTAAAAGTGGTTTCTCCCAGCACAGTGAAGCGGAGAACAGACCATTCCTTCCTGTGCAACAGCATGGGCTGCTGTTTCATCCTCTGTAGTGGAACTCAGTAATTTGGGTAAGTGTCCTTTGCAAAGGAAACAGCAGCCAGGGAATGAAGCTGGGGGTGACTGCTTGCAGAGGAAAATGGCCCAGCACTGGCATTGCACAGAAGCACTGGAGGAGGAACAATTAGCATGACAGTCCCAATATTGCCACACAAACCCTCACAGCTTTGCATGATTTTTGGATGGTGTTGTGGTTGCTCTGTATAGCGTATGTCCATACTGCTGCCTTGATAACCTTTTGGAAGCAGTCCAAGCCAGCAGAATTCACCCAGCAGCAGGAGCTGATGCAGCCTGAAAACCTGCGGATTTACACAGGCCTCGGCCTTCCCAGGCGAAGCCAAGGCAAATGCTGCTGCTGGTAGTCTGCCAGAGAGCCCCAGCTGGGCAGGGATGGCACCCACTGTGCCGTGGGCTGTTCCTGCCACCAGAGCTGGGCGATGCTTTTGAGCCAGCAATGACAACTGGTGGGAGAACGAAGGGGCCTTTTCCTGCGGCAGCACTTATGGACACAGCAGGGCCGCCTGCAGGACAGAGCTTCGAACCCCACAAAGGAAAGCAGAGGGAGACGGTAGGAAAAGGCTTCCTTTGAAGCCTCCTTTGCTGTGGAAAAGAAGGGAGCCAAGTGACAGGAGGAGCAGCAGGGCCCGATCCCTGCTCCGTGCCCGCAGTGAGGGGCGGCTGCCGCTGGGGGGCGCCATGGGAAGGGAACGCGCCTGCGCGGGGCGGGCGAGGCGCGGCAGCCGCCAGGGGGCGCCGGGGGCGGGGCGGGGCCCCTCTGTGATGGGGGAGAGCCTCGGGCAGGTGCGAAGGAGCGCGGGGCCACAGCCGGGCCTGTGCGTGCGCAGCGCACAGCGCCAGGGCATGGACAGAGCCAGGGCATGGCCAGCTTGAGCGCAGGCTGCCAGGAACGGAATCTTGCCATGGAGTGCAGGATTTCGGGAGTTTTGATTGCCAGGGCTGCGCTGAGCTGGCAGGGCACAAAGCCTCTTCAAGCACCAGTGCCTCCTCTCCAGGCTTCCTGCAGTGCCTTTGCTCACAGGATCCGGTCAGCCAGGCCGGGGGCAGGCTCCACTGATGTTATAAAGAGATGTTTTCCACGACAGAAAAAAGCCAAAACAACAAAGTCCAACCAACCAACCAATGAAACAAAATACCTTAAATCCCCCAATAAAAGCAGAAAGGAAGTATTACTTTCTGGGCTGAGTTCCTCAGATATGAAGACAAAATTCTGAGGTTCCCAGAAAGATACAGAAATAGCACTGAAGGCACAATCTACCCCTTCGCTCTAAGGTCCAGAATCCTTTCCATCACAGGAAAACATGGAACAGAGAAGCACAGGGAATACATTTAACTCTAATGATCCTTTGCTTTCTGGCATTTGAGGTTCTTACTTGCATGTCCAGGAAACATGGAGCCCTGGCAGCCAAGGCCTTATGCAGAGCAATGAAATGCACAAGGGCAGGGCAAATGGCTGCCAAATTAAAATTTCCACCTCACAGTTGAAGCAGCAGCAGCAGGAGCAAAAGGGAAATATCTTGTAACTTCTGGACAGTCTCTGGGGATACTTGCTGAGCACTAATTCTTGTTCACTTGTCCACTCACTTCTGTGACATGTCAGCATTCCTTTGGCTGGTCCCTGTCCATTTTGAAACAGGACCAAGACATTTGGGCACTGCAGGCTAAGTTACCCATAAATAAAGGACACAAGTGTCGATGAACTCCCAGTGATTTCAACAGCACAATACCTGCACTTGTTCACGGATAGTTCCTGTTCAGATAAGAAGCAAATTCTGGTTTCTTTCTCATGCTTCTAGAAGCTGGAGATTTCACTTTTTGTTGGGTGCATTTCTTCAGTTGCATTTAGTTAGGGAGCATCTGGCAAATGAAGTATATCTATGTACACTAAGAATGGCATTAAACATTGATGGGTCAGGCAGGAGAACACTGTGTTCTGTCCACCTGCAGAGTGACTTGGAAGTGCTGATGAGCTCAGGGCTGTGAGCAGAGGCTGGGCTTTTGCTCACAGGGAGAGACTTCGCGGGCACAGCTCCCATGTGGGATATGTCAGGCAAGAGCAATTTGAGCTTTTTCTGCTCGTATCAAACTCAACTGGGCTTTCTGTGCAGGGTAAGGTGATGAGGAAAGGCTGCCCGATGACCTGGAGGGCCCTGCTTTGCTACTTGAAGTGGTAGAAAGAGTCTTGCTGTATCTGAGTTTCCGTGCAAGCCATATTCCATATTCAGGTATGGGAATCTTGTGGCACAAACTCTGGAAAATCTGCCACTGTGTGCCAGCAACAATTTCTCCTCTTCTTCACAACTTGTAGGTCACAGAAGGAGAGCCTGCAATGCAGCCTGCTGGAGGCTCAGCAGCACGTCTTGGAGCTGGAGATGGCCAGGAGGTGTCTGGGAGGCCAAGTTCACTCAGCCATGCCGGCCAAGGATTTGATCCTCGGTGAGAGCCTCATGTGCTTTGTTTTTAGTTATTGTCCTGCCTTGTGCAGTTGCTCCAAAGCCAGCTCTGTCTGCAGGGCTTCCGAGGAGTGAAGGAGCTGGGGCCTAGTCCCTCCTTGTCTGAAACTGAAAGGGCTTAAGGTCAGCAGAGTCCTCTGCTTGTGCAGTGCCAGACTGTTTCCATTTGTCATGTTTGCAGAGCATGTGAAGGGCCTTAAGCGTGAACTTCATGCTCTGAGATCCTCTAGCAAGCAGACATGCAAAGAAATGACTGAACAGCTCCGCTGGGTAGAAGAGCAGTGTACCAAGGCTCTCAGACCGTTGCACTGTACTCAGGAAGAGGAAAAGAGGAATCTGAAATACTGGTAGGAAAGAATACATCCCTGAATTTTTCAGGCAAGCTTGGTGGGTTAGCTTAGCAGAAGAGCAGCCTGAGTATGTGACATGGCTGCAAGCCTCTGCTGTTGGCCACACGATTCTGGGCCAGGCAGCAGAGGCTTCAATGGCTCTTACTTGAGAGCCTGAGAAGCCCCATATGATGATGGTGGGACAGTAAATGCAGTCATGTTTTCAAGGTGGGCATAAGCCAAGTTGCCCAGGAGGCTGTGTGGTCGCCACGCAAAGCATGGTAGCCAAGGGGCAGGGTCTTCCCACAGCCTCGTGCCATGCAGCAGACTGCTGAGCTTGGTGCCAAATGCAGTCCCAGCGCCTGGGTTCCTTGTTTTCTGTCCTTCCACAATGGACAAAGGTCTTCCCTTTGGGCTTGAGGCAGATGCAAGACATCCCATGTTGCTACCATTTCAGCTTGTGTCCTGTCTTGGAAGTATGGCTCTGGGGTGCTGGCCTCCTCCTCAGCCTGCAGTCCTCCTGCAGCTTTTCCATGATCAAACGACATGGGGACTTTGAGCAGAGAGCCTCTGAGAACAGAAATCGTGAGGAGAGAGGGACCAGGAAAAAGGCAGCCAACAGCGAGGGGAAGGAAGATGGCATGTCATTTTCTTCCGCCTGCTGACCCTACTCCTTAGTTTCTGATTAGAACAGGAGTGCTGGAGTCACAAAGTCACTACTGTGCACTCTTCAGGTGGGGGATTGTGGAGGGAACAAACGTCTGTTTTTTCCTTTGGGGAGCATGACTGGGTCTTAATCTAGAAGTGTCTTCTTCTCCTCATCAATAGAGCCAGCTTGAACAACAGCGTTTGGAGGCACAGGAACTGCTGCAGAAACGGGAAAAGTCCCTGGCGGAGGTACAGAGGGAGCAGGAGAAAAGCCTGCTGGAGGTGAAGTGGGAAAATGCCAGCATGCAGACTCAATAAGAAAAGGTGCAAAGCAGAACCAGACAAGAGGCAAATGGGCACTGCTTATCTGGACATTGTCTGGGTGGGATTGTCTCTTAGCTGGTGGTGGAAGCACAGAGCCTGGCAGGCTCCATTGGTGAGCACCATGAAGAGGAGTTCAGATGGAAGAAATAGAAAGGATGCAAGAGTTGCAGCTTCAGCACAGGCTGGCTGAAGAAAAGCAGGTGAGTGACGTGGCAGTAGGCACTGCAGTCATGGAACAAGTGGTCTCTCCTCTTCTCACCTTTCTCCTACATGGTAGCAGGTGCGTGGGGGCAATGCCTCTGGCTGCCATGCTCTGTGGTTTCCATTGCAGCTGGTCAGAAGGACACTTGCTGCGCCTCTGAATCTCAGGTGCTGCCTGACCAGTGGGGCTCCTGCTTTTATTGGTGAGCCAGATATCCTCGGAATGTATTTCTGCTGGCCTCTTAGTGCTTGCTTTGTTTATTTAGGCTTTCCTACAGTGCACATGGTGAGCCACGCAGACTCTGAACAAGCTGTCCCTGTCCATGGTCCATGCTGTCCTCAGAATGGGATGAAATTGAAAGTTGTTGTTTCCCTTTCACAGTCTCTCATACGGCTGGTTGTGGCAAACTGGAGTCTCTGGCTGCTTGGTGGGGTTTGACTTGAGGTGGAAGAGTTGACAGCTCAACTTGCAGTCTAACGCAAATGTTGTTCCTAAGGGTTTACCTTTGAAATGTGCTTTCTAAGGCATATCTGCCAGCCACCTTTCTTTGTCCCAACTGAATGTGGGCTGTGGCATTGAAGGTGCCCCATCAGCAGCATCCTCCAAAGAAGCCTCCTCTCCTCAGCCTGAAAATCTGAGCACCAGCAGATTGGCCAGCTCAAGGCAGGAGGCAGAACAGCTTCACCAGGAGGGAAAGAAGCAGTACCTGCAGCTGCTGAGTACGTCCTGTGCATTTCTTGTGCAATCAAGCAGTGTGTTGTATCTGTGCCTCAGCATGAGCTGTGCCACATTTTCCTCCTTCTGACTTTGGTGTCAGACAGACATTTTGGGCTCCCAACAGAAGCTGTTCGTGTTCTTGGAGGCAGCCACGGATCACTTGGGTCACTCCTTTTGCCTTTGGGGGCAGCTGGGACTGGGTGGGCTTTGCCTGTGCTTCCCTGGGCAGGAAAGGCAAAAGCAGGGATTGTTTCCTGAGCAGCAGAAGGCTGCAACACAGCAAATGACCCAGTGAACGTGTGTGTGCTACTCTGGCCAAAATGCCCAGAAGAGCTGGCTTCCTAGATTGCCTCTAAAATCCTGACTTGTCACCAGTCATTGGACACAAAATACTTCAGAGGAATTGAGTGACTGAGAAGCTGCATTCCTGCTGGTGCTGGATTAATGACTGTTAGTACTTCTACAAGTCCTTCTGCAGTTCATTTGGATAGGAATTCTATGTTTACATTAGTCTGGCCTTCTTGAATAGAGTGTAAATAACAGAGGAAGGGGTCTTTTCAGTATGCCATAAAAGTTATAAAATTATGTTCTTAGAAAAATCCTTAGGAATCAGAGAGGAAGAGGTCTTTTCAAATGCAGCAAAAGAAGGAAAAGAGGGTAATTTTTTACCGTCCCTCTTTGATATGTTAGTTGAATGGTTAGGAAATGCATCAGAGGCACATCTATGTGGCACAGTCAGATAAAAGTGCCCTGCAGGCAATTTCCAGGAACAAGCCTTCAGGCCCTCTGCTGCATGTTCCTCGGGTACCAGGCACTTTCTCACAGCAAATACCCAGCCAGTAAATACTCTTGGAATACAAAGCCCTGACCTCAATCGCTGTTTTAAATTTTTTTCTTGAATATTGTCTCTTTCGGGGCATGATGTGTGCATGAGAAATCCAGGAAAGGAATACACTGGGTGGAAACGTATTGGCAGTGGGTGAGCGCAGCCACGCTTGCTTCTACAGAACCATGGGCCAGGTATTTTGCTGCTGTAATATCAAGTGGGAAGTCAGGCCAGCTGCAAGAATCTTCGGACCCTGGCCCTGGTAGATTGTCCCTGCCTCAGTACTAATCGCTGGACATCATCAAAAATAACTGGAAGCTGACAATGTCTTGCCTGCCTCAAGGAGCAGGACCTGCAAGTCGTCCTATCCCTCAAGTGCGTGGCAGCAGTTTGCTTCTTTTCTTGGGAGACATGGTTTTGTACAATTCAAAGAAATATGACCACTCTAACGGAGGAAGAAAACACGGAGAGAGGAGTGACTTTCCACCTGATATCCGAGATGTCAGGTAACAGCTCTCAGTAGCATTTCTTTCCAATATTTTGTGGAAAATAATATTCAGTGGTCAGGACCATACGAATGACTGTGTGGTTTTGCCTGGGTTTGGTTTATAGAATCAAAAGAGAGTGGTGAGAAGCCCCAACAGGACTGTGTGTTTCAGTGCTTGGAAAGGTGTGAGACTATCACAGACACAAAAAGAATAGGCAACAAAACCTGTGCCTCCATAATCTAGTGTGTACAGTTGAGATTTGTAGAAGCCCCTTTACTGACTTCTTGGGCCCAGCTTATCCCTTGGGCATGCTGCATGGCAGAGGGCTGCTGGGCTGCTGTGCTATTGGCTGAAGAGTAGATGAACCCTGGTGTTTGAGAGACACTGCAGGCAGCAGAGAGCTCCTGCCTGGGCTGCCTTTTGCTCCTCAGCACTGACCAGCTTCTCTGTTCTTGCCACTTCTGTTTGTAGGTGTTTTGGAACAGTTTATAAGGCTTTTGAGGCTGCCACAGGACGAGTGGTAAGTGCCAACAGCCCATGAAGATTTTGCAGCTCTTGAGCACTTTCCCATGTGAGGATATCTGTGGCTAGAGATTTGGGCTGCCTGTCTTGGCTGCAAAGGCTGTCCTGCAGAAGCAGCCTGCCTAGAGGCGGGCTGCAAAATGCAATTTGGACAGGCTTTGTCCTTCCTACCTACCTTGATGAATGAAAGAATGGCAGTGCCATCCTTCAGAGAAGGATATGCCTGCTTGGATATACTAGAGAAATATGCATAGATTAGCTCCTGGAAAAAGCCAACATTTTGACCCAATTCCTCTTAATCCCAGGTTCAGACACAGATAGCATTTCCCATTGTTTTCCATCATGTGCTTCAGTTGGAAACATAATGCAAGACCTAAAGCTAGAGAGATTCTGTCTGGAGTGCAGTTTTGCGTTTCAGTCGTAGGGAACCTAGTACACACAAACACACACAGATTGATGAGAGGAAGCTGATGACGAGCCTTAAATATTAGAGCCTTGTGTTCGTCCCATGTCAATGACATCCCTTTACAGAGATGCTGTTTGTACTGGACAGGACAAATGGTGGTGTCTTGGAGAGTCCCAGTGCTCTTTGGGGCTAAAAGTTCAGAGCCCTTAATTCTCATTTCTGCCTCTCAGCAAACACAACTCCATCTTCCTGGCAGTTCTTTTATCCACCAGCTATGCTGTGCTCAGGAGCTGCACTTGGAGGGAGGCCTACAAGGTGCTCGAAAGCCCTAAACCCTGCTTATAACTTGGGGTGTATCCATAGTGTAGCACAGAAAGGATTCTGCATTTATATACTCACTAAATAATTACAACTCTAAACCATGTTCAAGAATGTTGTTCAGAGATGCAGACTCCAAAGTGAAGAAGTTAGGATGTGCTAGGATTGCAAGTTTATTTTGAGTCACCTTGGAGTTCTTTTTTGGACAGCATTTTCTCCATAGTGTATGTGTGTATTTACTTTGGCACACAATCAGGAATGGCAGCATTTTCTGAAGCGCTGATCAAAATCCCTAGTAAGGCTAATTTATTTTCAGCTGTTACAATTCCTTTTCACAACCAAGAGTAAAATTGTGCAACATTGAGCAAAATAGATTTTGGTTAGCAAAACATGTGTAAATGATAAAAGTGGGGATAAACAAAGGCCATTTGAGAAGTCTGTGTGTGCAGGGAGTGTTATTAGTACTTTGGGGTTGATGTTTAGAGTCCCTTTTAACCGAGGTCACAAGGCATTCTGCCCCACAAGCACACACAGAAAGAGGTTCTTGTAATGTCTGTCCCTAATGGATTTCAACGTTGTTGTAGGTGGCCATAAAACAAATTGCTCTTCAGCACCAGAGCTGCGAGGAGGTGTTGAAAGAATTTCTGGTCATGAGGGCAAAGAAGAACCCCAATATTATTACCTACCTGGAAAGGTAAGTAGTTCTGGTCTTTTTCTGGAAATGTTTGTTTCCATACTTGCAAAGCCAAGGTTTAAAAGCTCTTTACTCACGAGCAGATATTGATCTTTCTATTAACATCAATCCACCCTGTATGAGGAATGGGAAGAGATTGCATTTTATCCACATTCATGGTTCCTGGCAGAGATAGCTTGAGGATTGTTCTCAGAAGCCTGACTCTCTTACTAAGCCAGCAGCCTGTGTGTTTACTGGCTGCATGTTCCTGTGCTGCTTTGGGGAGTGATTTTTTCCACGTGTCAGAGGAGGACTGCTGAGAATGTATCAGGGAAATGATTCCTTTTGCACTGCTCCAACTATTTTCCATTGCCTTGCATGCCAAAAGACTAGGCTAGGAGAAATGTCATTGGCCAGATTTGAAATTGTTGTTCACGTTTGCTGACTGACCTTTATGCAAGGTTTTCCAAAGTGTGTTCCACACCCACATGCACTGGGTAAAAACTGTGAAAACTGCGTCTCGTTGCTGGAGTTAATGGTGGATGGAATTTTTGTATGAAAACAATGAAGCAGTTGCTGGGATGTGTCCACTTCCAGATTTATCCTTGCCATTACAAAACTGACTTTTTCCCCTGCTTGCCACCTAAGCGTCTCCTTCTGTGCAGATGTGCCTTCCTCATTTAGACAGCACAGATGCAAGCGCTGGATAAGCTTTGTGCAGCATATCTTCATTTTATTCCATCTTCATTTACCAGTGACCTGGAAACAAAACCCAATTCTAGGCTTTTCGTCGATACGGCAATCTAAATGTGCACATTCTTCCCCACACTGTTGTTTTCATCTTTCTGCTGCCTTGCAAATGGGGATGTCTGGTTGGTGCTGGAGTACATGGATGGAGGCTCTTTAGCTGAGGTGGTCAGGAAGAACAGAATGGCTGTAGGACACATAGCAATTGTGTGTCGGGAGATAAGGGATCCTACTTGTGCTTTGGGTGGCATGGACAGGCTCATTCTGTGAAAGCACTGCTAAGTGAGTGATTCCATGTCCAGAGCTTTCTTTCTGTGCTGCTCTTGTGCTCCAGAGAAGAGCGATCATCTGCACTGGACTACCTGCCGGTGTTCCTCCCCTTACTACAATCTCTTTTTTACTCTTATCTGCCATTGTTGAACTCTCTTTTCATTATCTGCCTCTAGGTGCAAAGAAGGCAAAGGTTCTGGATGAGTTCCACTTTTAAACCAACAGCAAAGCCAAAGAAAGACTCATGTGTCACAGGTCTCAGTTTCAAAGGATGGCATGGCACCCACGCTCGGGGGGTGAGGGTCGTCCCCAACAATTCTTTTTAGGGTTCAGGGTTTTTGTGATATCGTGGTAGGAGTGGTGAAAATAAGCGAAGAGCAGGTGCAACAACCACGAGTAGTAACACGTGAACTTTTATAATGGCAAAAACAAATGTTTATACAGACCATGTCTGTATAAGGGTCAATGGCTGAGGACAAAAGATGTGCGGTGGTCCAGGGTATAAAAGGGAAGCAGGAAAGTAGTTGGAGTCGAGGTCAGGGACCAATGGGTAGAGGAGAAAATTATGCAGAGCTGGGGTTAGGGAAGGTAGGGACCAATGGGGAAACAAGGAATGGGGAATATTCTGGAAACTGGGTGTGGTAATGATAACTGGGAAATGAGGGTCGGGAATATTTTTGAGACATTAACACAGGCAATCCCATAATCCCTTGGAACTTTTTCATCGGGATTGCTACAACTTTAACTGATGCCTTCCAAGGACGACGGGTAGGGTACAGGTGTTCCTTGGTAATGACTCTTATATCCCCCCCTTTTTGTTTAATTATAGAAATACAACTAAATGATTTCTGTGAAACATTGTAAAAACATCCAAACAGACAAGGAACAACTAACAGTGTAACAACAACACTTAGGAAGATAAATACCCCGGTCTTCATAACAGACAGCAACCACCCTTTGATTCCCCAACTTTTAAAGAGTCCATTAAACCAGATGTGTCATCATTAATTTGTAACTCTTTGACTTCTTCTTTAAGGACTTGAATAATTTTGTGTATAGACTCACTATGGTCTGAAAGGTTCATGCAACACATGCCTTTGAAGTCTTGGCATCCGTGTCCTTGTGCCAACAGCAAGAAATCTATGGCAGCTCTATTTTGTAATGTTGTGTGTCTTATGCTGTCCACATCTGTTAAAAGGTCACTTAGAGCAATAGAAGTAGCGTTGGTTTGTTTACTTAACCAACATCCCAATCTTCCCAACTGGGTCACTGCTTGTGCAGCAGCTACCCAAGGTACAAGAGCAGAGGCAGCTCTCCTTTGTCCTCTATTCCAAAATTCTAATTTGCTGTTACAATCAGATTGGAAGTGATGTGCAAAACAGTTTTTCCTATTTTTACCATTGCCAATTAGTGTTGTTACATTGGGAGTTAGTAAAGTAAGCCTACCAAGGCTACGTGGTCTACCTTTATTGCGAGATGGAATGGCAGGCCATGGTCTGTCCCCACAAACAAGAAACAAGCCTGGAGGTAACTGCAGAGGGGCATCACTTGGTTTGGATGGATGTCGTGAGGTATAATTGCACCATAGGCTCTCATTTTTATACCCTGGATGATGAGGGGAAACATCCCACAATGCTGGTTCATCTGTTTTTACAATTTGGGGCTTACCACCATTAGATCTTACCGACTGAACTCTCTTTTTGTAGTGAAAGGTAATGCAGTAATCCATTTTAACTGAGCCAAATAGTTGCAGTTCTTGAGGCTCTAATGGCGCATGTGGAAGATTGAGAGCCTGCGAGTGCCAAAAATCTACAGGATTGCATTTTAGCTTACTATTGGGACTGTTACTTTGCGTATTACTGATGGCCTTTCCATTTACTGGCCACTCGTGTTGGTAGACCTACCAGGCATGTTGAAAAGGGGTTATTTGGGGTGGCAACACATAAACATGAAGTCTCTTGGTGTGTTATGTTAGCTAGAGTGAGTAATCCAGATATTTTGTCCTGACTGTTGGACAATTTTGCTGCTGACATAGCGCAGGACATTAAAGAAAGCAAGTGCGATACTTAAGAGTCCTTTGGGGGTCATGGTTCCAAGGATGACTTGCGGAAAGGAACTGTGAAATGGTCAATCACGAGGAGTAGTAGTTGCAGGCTCGCTGTTAGGAGTTGGAATACTGGAACTTCCTGGTGGATCTTCCTTTAAAGGCTGTAGGTAAGGTTTGATGGTTTTGGCTGACATCCACCAAGGACCTTCATCTGTGGAGACACAACCATATCCCTTCCCCCAAGTTATGAACTGAAATGGTCCCAAGGTTTGATTTGTTTCAGGGTCTTTTACCAACACTGGTGGTCTTTCTTTTAGCTGAGCCTGTGTTGTATTAGAAAAATGAGGGATAATTGGAGGGTTCGGTTCCATAAATGAATGATTCAAAAAATTGAAGACATATAAGGATTTAGTCAACCTTTCTGTGTTAGATAAGATCTCTACTCTCCCTTTTTGTTTATCTAAAAGACTTTTAAGGGAACCATGGGTTCTTTCAACTATAGATTGGCCCGTGGGGGAGTGAGGGATGCCAGTGGCATGGATGACTCCCCACTGATCGAAAAATTGTTCTATTTTATGTGAAGTGTAAGCTGGCCCATTATTGGTTTTGATTTCTTGATGGATACCTAGGATTGCAAATGCTTGAAGAAAATATTTAATAGCATGTGCGGTTGTTTCTTTGGTGTTAGCGGAGGCAAAGATAGCACCTGAAAAGGTATCTATAGAAAGATGAATGTATTTGAAGGGAGCGAATGAAGGGTGGTGTTTGATGTCTGTTTGCCATAATTGTAAACAGTAGAGTTCCCTAGGGTTGATCCCTGCTCCAATAGCTGGTAAGGAAAGTTTTTGGCAACTAGAGCACATGGTTACAAATGCTTTGGCTTGCTCCTTGGTAATATCAAACATTCTATGTCAAGCTGGAGCATTTTGATGAACACATGCATGGCTAAGCTTTGCCCGTTCAAGTGTGTTAGGTTCTGTTACTTGTGTCACCGTGGCAAGTGTGTCAGCTCGGTTGTTACCTTGTGTCAGTGGCGCCGGAAGGGTAGTGTGGGAACTGATATGCATAATGAAGTAAGGGTGCTGTCTTTGGGAGAGAAGAAAGATCAAATTTTTAAGTAAAGAATGTAAGTGTTCATTGGCAATGTCTTTCAGCAACGAATTTTCAGCTCTTTCCATGATTCCTGCAACATATGCTGAGTCAGTACCAATATTAATGGGGTCTGCAAATTTAGAGAATGCCCTTACTACTGCTGCCAATTCAACAATCTGTGGTCAGCCTTCAACAATTTCAACATCTGACAGCCACTCACCTGTTATAGGGTCCTGCCACATAATGACAGATTTATGAGATTTTCCTGACCCATCCATAAATATAGTGAGGGCTTTAAGTGGCTCATCACTCTTGAAGAGTTTAGAAAACAAATTGAAATCAGAGCTTAGAACTTGTCCTGTTCTTAGGAGAATGGATAAAAAGCTGTCCAGAGAAGTTTATTAGGGCAATTTGGAGGTGTTCCAATTGTTGCAGAAGCCAATTTAAATAGGAAGAATTCAAAGGCAGAAAATATGACTGAAAAGTCTTTTCCAGATAAAGATAACAAACGTGTTCTAGCCTTAATAAGTAACTGGGCTATTATTTCTGGCTTGGTAGTGATGGTCTTTTTGGGTTGGTAGGATAGGAAAATCCGTTCTAAAATTAATCAAGGATCAGATAATTTAGAATCCCACTGAAAAATTAAGGCGTGAAGTTGAGGACCCCTCCCAAGAACCACTAATAAGAAAGGTAACATAGGGTCCATCCGGTGTGCTTGGTGAGTTTGTATAGCAAAAGACACCTTGTTTAATGTGTGCCTTGCTTCTTCTGTGAGGTATCTCAGGGAGTTTGGGGCAGAATCTCCTTTCAGGAGATCAAACAACAGCTGCAAGCCTTGGTTTGTAATCCCCAGCAAGGGTCTCACCCGGTAATAACACCAAGTAACCTTTGCATGTCGTGCAGAGTTTGTGGGTTCTCCTCCAGTCAGAGCAATTGTGGCTTTATGGTTTGGGATGAGATTTTATAAGCCAAATACTTCCAGGGCTGCATTTGCTAAATCTTCTCTTCCAAAAGAGTTAATCCAGCCCTTTGGACTGCTGAGATGGTGTCCTTTACTGCGCTGTCCAGTGTTGTAGCATCTTGAGCAGCTAAGAGGATGTCATCCCTATAATGATGAATTAATACCTTCAAAGGAACTTTGCAAACAGGAGTTAGTATCTTGGCCACAAACCATTGACATATTGTGGGGCTGTTCTTCATCCCCTGTGGCAAGACTTCCCAATGGAATTCCTGAAAGGCTGCTTCTCTGTTGATTGATGGAAATGAAAAAGCAAAGCCTGGAGTACCTTCTTTTACAGCTGCTTTCCGGATTTTCTCCCAGGGATTTTTGGGAGTTAGAAGGCAAGGTGGAAACTCCTCAGAGTCAGTAGAGCTACTCTTCAGAGGAAGAGGAGTAACCTGGGACAGGAGCATCAGAATTAGTATTAGGCTGCCGGTAAGGCTTGCAGGCTTTGGAGATGGGAGCCGCCATTTTGGAGGTGGGCTGTTCCGGAAGTGCCTCAAGGGTAGTTGCGGTCTCATTCTGGGAGGCGCGGCATTTGGTGGCAGTTCCGGCAGGGGCAGGAGTGGGCGGCCCCTGAGGGTAGTGGGTGGACCAGTGGGGGGAGTTAGAGGCGGGGATACCCGAGACATTCCAGCTCCCACAGCGGGTGTTACTTTCCATTTCAAATGGCCGCCATTCTCAGCGGGGCAGCCAGTGGGGTACGCGGTGCTGTTAGTGGGGTGAGCAGGACAACGCTTGGAAGCAGGGTTAGGTGCAGGGTTAGAAGAATCCAACGAAGCAGGTAATTGACACTTTGATTGATGCAGGGTTTCAAGGATAAGGTGGTAGACAGGAAACACGCAGGGTGCATCGGAGTCCCTCTTTACTGAAAGCCGATAGAGCTTAGCCCCCACCGCATTCCAGAACTTAATTTCCTCCATTTCATCGACTGAGGTGTCAGGGAAGTTGCTACAAATCCACCTCACCAGCAGCTTCAGCTCTTTTTTAGAGAAATCTTTGCTGTTTTTTCTCAAAATAAATCGTAAGTGTTCTTCTCTACTTTGGACATATGACTCTCCATCTTCTTTTCTCCCACCTTAGGCGGATTACATGCTGGGACGCCCCTAGCCTAAACTAGGACCTGTATATTAAAACTCAGCAGCGAAGGTGGCTATACTATGTCCCTCGTCCCCTGACCCAACTGTAGTCCACACATTTGTTCACATCGATGTCTTCACTGAACTTCTGGGTGTCCATTCGAGGTCCATCCCTTTTGATGTCTCCGCTGGGCCCCGGCACAGCTGCAATCCAGGGGACACTGACAAATGAGCTACTTTGACCCTTGTCCTTCAGTCTCCCACCCGTCACTGATCCCCTTGGTACTTGAGGCAGGGACGTTTCCTGTTTGGAAAGCTGTTGTTTCTCCTCAGGATGGAGAGAGTGCATTTGCTGCAGCAGCCAACATTCTGAGTGGCTTTGCAGGGGACAGTCTCCTGCAATGACTGATGTTTCCCCCTCAGAAATGATTATACCTTCCCTTGGAAAGATCCTGCTCTCATAGGGTTGCAGTAGCAAGCTGCTCCTCTTGCAAGCACTCACTGTTCCTGTGAGATTTGGGAATCTTCCAAACAGTTTCCTTTACAGCGTGTGATGAAATCATGTCAGGCTAACTTTTGTCCTCCTGTTTCTTTTTTCTCTCCCAGTGCCTGCAAGGCCTGGCTTTCCTTCATGCCAACCAGGTGATCCACAGAGACATCAAAAGCGACAACATCCTTCTGGGCCGGGATGGCTCTGTCAAGTTGGGTGGGTGTTCTTGGTCAGGCGCCGCGCTCCGGGGAGGTGGTGTGGGGCTGCTGTGGAGGGGCTGCCAGGAGCCCGGCAGTGCTGCTGCTGAGAGTGCACAGGGCACTGCTGCAAGGTCAGGGAGCAGCTGCAAGGTGCTGAGAGGTCTAGAGAGGAAACAAGGTGTGAGGAGTAGCTTTGCTTTATGTGTGCTCCTTGCAGAAGGAGGCAGTTCCAGTGGAAACCTTCAGGTGAATGAGGGAAAGCCATGGTGTGAATCGTGGGAGGTTGCTAAGTTGCCCTGACCTGCAGACAAAAGCAGCAGCACCAGCAGAATTTATGTCAGTCACTTTTCTCAAATAGCTGTGTTTGGATTTTCAAGAGGAAAGCAAAATATTTCAGATGCTATGGATTAATGACAAGACTCGGGGAAGTCGTTACAAAAGAAAAGGCTGCAGCTTCTCTGGGCCACTCCTTGTGCTCTAAGGCATCTGGGCTGCCCTGGCTGCCCTGGACCCTGCACACCTTGGGCTCTGCAGAGCTGCACAGCCAGGAGGCAGCTTCAGGCCCCTAAGGCCCTGGGCAGGAGTGGCCTTCTATGTCTGGTCAGCTGCCTGTGGGCAAATGTAGTGTGCTGGCCTTATGCACTTGGGCCTAGCCTGGCCTTGCAGGGCTCATTCTGTTCCCTGTCTGAAATGTGCTAAAAAGGGACTGGTTTGTTCCCAGTTCTACATGGTGCTAATTTGCACCACAAAACACTGAAGGATTAAGACCTGAGCAACAGGCCCTGACTGAGGCTTCAACACCAGGCCCTGAGCCAAAGTTGACCTCTTGAGAAACCTTCCCACCAAATGATATGTGTATCTGATCTATGCATCCGCTCATTGAATAAGTACTATTAGCATTATGATTTATGTATCAACTCATTGGCAGAACATGTCTTTACCTTTCAGCATTTAGAATCTGGAGAAAGTCCCACCTGGCCTTGTTTGTGGGTGAAGGATCCAAGAGAAGTCCCGTGGTTTCTGCTGGAGCCCTGGGCAGGCTTTGAGAGAAAACCAAGAGAAGAATGAAGTCAGGTGTCCCCACACTGGAAGTTCTGTGAGATTGGTTATTCAGCATTATAAACAGTGCAACTGGAAACCTTGTGGCTGGCAAAGGTGGAGGCAGCACAGGCTTTCCCAGCTCCCAGCCCTGGCTGTCCAGGGCTTTGCTGGGACAGCTTCCCCCAGCTGATGTGTGGATCCGAGTGAAGAGCAAATTATGAGGATGTTGCATGATGTGTCTTTCTTATTCATTCGAGACAGGCTTATGTAATAATGATGAGGTGCATTGCTTAGCATATCCTTTTCTGTTTTTTCTTACACTCCTGTGTTATAGTTATTTACACTATTCCTTCAGCTGGTGTCTCTATCCATGTGTTTGCTGTTTAGCACAAGACCCGAGATTCTGCCCATTTTTTACTTTGAAAGAGGAAAAAATCACTGATTTGCACAGAAAGAAACAACCTTTCTCACACCTCACACCTCTCCCTGCTGGGCTTCCCTGCAGTGTGACCCAGGGGCTGCTGCTCCTGCCAGAAACCTCACCCCCTGCTTCTCTGCCAGCCCTGAGAACACTCTTGGAGACCACGCCTGGTCGCCACCTCCTCGAACAAAATTGCCATGATCCACATTCCTTTTCTGCAGGCAGGTGAGAAAAGTATCCACTGCCAGCTCTGGGCTCCTCTAGAAACCAACTGCATTGAGCAGTGGCAACCCTGAAATATCAACCTCCTTCCTTAGACTGCCCACTGGGAGTTCACACTAAGAGGGCTTTTGTCCACAGAAGGACGCCCACAGAAGACCTTGAGGATGGAGCAGTTTGCAACAGAACTCCTTCAGTCTTTAAACCTCCCTTTATCAAAAGAACACACAGGTAAACCTGTTGCAAAGGGAAAGCAGGGAGGAAAGAGAAACTCCTCTCCAGCAACAGCAACCTCTGTGCTTCCTCAAATTCCAGTTGGAGGATGGAGGCCATGGGCTACTCCTCAGTTTGGGAACAAATCCTGGGAAGCGGCATGATTTGGGAGGGCAGCAGAGGGAAGTTCTCCAAAAAGAAGGAAAAGATTCTCTGGAAGCAAAAGATGGTGGTAATATTTCTGTGGAAGAAAAAAAACGAAACGAAAGCATTTAAAAATATTCTCAGATGGGAATGTCTCCCCTGACACAAGGACCCTTCAGTCTCCTTGGTCTGTCATGAAGCTCATGAATGAACTTTCAAGGCTTGGATATACATCATTTGTGTCCATCCCCAGAGCCCAAGCAGCTGCCCTGCAAGACTTCAAATGGTTGTGAGAGATGGGTGATACTTTGCTGAAGCCAAAAAGCTACTAAGTTAAATACTGAAAGTTGTTGGTTGTGAAAGTTCTTGTGTTTGGGTTGGACTTGTTCAGGTGGGTTTGTTGGGTGTTGCTGTGAGCTGGGAGAGGGGCAGGATTGTAGACTTGATGGAGAGGGAGGTGGGATGACAGAGGAGGGGACAGAAAAGTAGGTGGTCAGGACAGAATGTAAGTTCCCAGGTACCCAGGAAATGGGAAAGAGGCCAGGCTGTGAGAGGATATAAAATGTGGCCATTTTGCTGAAGGAGGTGTGTGTTCCACTGTGGGGGAGGGAGGTGCACATGTAACTCAGCGGATTCATAATAATAAATGGTTTGCTTTTGCTTCGAGGACTTTGTCCTCATGAAATTGTAACCAAAACTTTGTTAATTTCTAAGGTCTCCAAAGGACAAACCTTCCCCCGCCACTCCCGACACCGAGTCTGAGGAGTTTCTTTCCATTGCAAGAACTTCTTGGTGAGTCTACATTGACAAGAGTTGGCTGCAGGAGGGCTTTGCATTGTAAGTGGAAGGAATAAGATGAATGTGCTTTTACAAAGAGACCATGTGAATCTGCATGTAGATAGGGCAAGGAAATTATAGATAGAGAAGTATCAGAAGAGGGTCATAGTTCTAAAAGGTGTTACTAATCAACAGGGACTACTGCTCAGCCAAAGCCACATTAAATTCCTGAATGAACAAAGGCCTAAGAGACTAATGAATAGTTTTTTTCTTTCTTCTCTATAACAAAAGGGGAAGGCATATTAGAGGGGGGCAGAGAGTGGGTATTATAGATGACAATATCAAACATCCAGGAAAGATGTATTGACTCCTCTCTATCAGGGAGTATGAAACAACAGGATGGAAACACAGGAAGAAATAAAATCTACTGACCTAATCTACAGAATGTCCTACAAACAGGTCAGAGGTTAAAATCAAATGAGAACTCCTGGAACATCAAAAACTCAAAGGAATGTTTGAATCATGTATAAATTCATGAATATGCATGTACCCCCACAAATGTAACAGAATATAGTGAATGATGTTTTAGTGTGTTCTTTGGCTAATTGCCAAAACTACCTCAAGTGCTGGATATGTTTCTCCCTGCTTTTATCCCTTCTTAAAATTTTAAAATTCTAAGTCGTGAGATTTGTTTGTCACAGTAGGTGAAATTCTGTATATGAGGTCAGTATATTTTATTTCTTCCCATGTTTCCACCCTGTTGTTTCATACTCCCTGATAGCGAGGAGTTGATAAATCCTTCTTGGATGCTTATGCTCTGGTTTCTGCCGCTGTTATCACTTGGAGAGGCAGTTGGCAGATGTAAGAAAAATAATTGCTTTACGCTATTCTCTAAGTTCCAGTAATTTCATGACCATAAGGCGCACCGGACTATAAGGCGCACCCCCTGCGGGAGTTGGAAATTTCACAACTTTGTAGATCATATAAGGTGCACTGGACTATAAGGCGCACACTTTTTTTTTGTAGCGAGTAGCCACGCGGTGAGCAACAAAGTAACGAATTACTGGCAGGTGCTCAATTTGCAAACATTTTTTAAGGATTGGTGTAGCCTTTAAATGTAGCCCCAGGTGCCCTCCCTATGCAGCGGGTCTCGGCACTCTTGCCCACCCCCGGCACCAGCTGGCATGGCTCCCGGCTCACACCACACCGCCGCGATGCTTCCTGTCTTCCCCCCGGCCAGCAGCGGCGGCACTTGTCGCTGCTACCTCACGGTCGGCGGCAGGGCTACCGCTTCTCGCCATTTTCACGTGGTGGTTGCGGTGGCCACGCCGCTTCTCCCTGCTTCCCCGTGGCTGCACCACTTGTTGTCACTTTTCGGCGGCCGCAGAGGCTTCGCTCTGCTCGGGGCTGATGGGGGTCGCAATTCTCATTCGCCCCCGCACCCGGGTCAGGGCTGCCCGGGTTCTCATTTTCCCCGCACCCAGACCGGGGCTGGCACCGACGGGCTTCTCGTTACCCCACCCCTGCACCTGAGGTGGCGCCGCCTGGCTTCTTGTTCTGCCCACGCCTGGGCCGGGGCCGGTGGCAGCTCCCTCTCTCCCCTTGCAGCTCCTGCCGGCCGCGGCCGCCTGCTCCCGTCCCCACCTCAGGACTCGGCGCTCCCACGGCACCGCCTCCCATTGCAGCTCACACTTCCAGTTTGGCAAATTTCGCAACTATGTCCATTATATAAGGCGCACCGGACTATAAGGCACACTTCCGGGTTCGGAGGAAAAATTTAGTCAAAATGGTGCGCCTTATAGTGGTGAAATTACTGTAGTTACATAGAGGTATTTTAGTCTCTAATTTAACATTTTGATAAAACCGACAATATATTTATCACTGTCCTATTGATATAAACTCTACACTGTATATATAAACTGACAGATTATACTGAACAAAAGCATCTATAAGTCAGTATAAATTCTACCACCTCAAAATACTTGTAATGCAAAAAGCTAATCTGTGAATGCAAAAGCTTATATTCTATTGTCATCAATAACAATAGGTGATTTGGGAAGTCTGTGCATTGCAAGTTCCTCAGCCAATGGGGAAAAGGGAGATTCTTCATTACCTTTTGACTGGAAATGCAATTGCATTTTCTTCCTCGTGCAGAAGTCCACGGCTAGGAAAACCTGGCCCAGTGGGCGGTGTTCAAAATACAGTGTAAGTTGGAGTTTATACTAAAGGAAAGAGACCATTCCCAATTTCAAATCACGCAAAACACCCACAGGAGGGACTTTCCATCTTTAAGCAAGAATGGCCAATTCAGAAGTGAATGTAGCTCAGTATTCCCGGGAAAATAAGGAAGGGAGTCTTACAACAGGCTTGGGGATATCTAGGACTTTTATTCTAAGTCTGACTGTGAGCTGATGTTGGAGAAAGTAGTGCTGAAGTGTCCTGGTCAACTCATCTGCTTCCTGCATTACTTTGCTGCACGGATAATAGCAATCTGGCTTCAGAAGAGGCTGGACAGAGGCTCCGCTAATTTGAGAAATGGATGCTGCCCAAAGGGAAAAAGAAACGAAACCAATTTTAAAGAGACAAAGGAAAAGGAGTTATGATTTTCCAAACTCATCCTCTGACAGGGCCAGAAGGATGTATTCCTCTAGCACCCAGAAATATACAGAGACACAGACAGCAGCAGAGCATAGATGGACTCAGCTCTGGCTTGCAGGAAGAGCAGTGTCTGCCTTGGCAAGCCCCTCCACCCTCCTGTGCTGGCTGGCATCTTCCTCCACAGCAGGGGCAGCCAAGGAAGTGGCCCGCACACCAGCTCCCTGTCTGCCACAAAACCTGGCAGCAAACCTGCAGTGGTTCTCATCGACTTGAGTGGGCCAGGCAGCACAGGGACTGGCAGCAATCCTGCTCAGCTGTCCCTGTTTGGCTGACAGAAACCTCTAAGAGTGGGACAGGAGGAACAAGATGGGTGCTCATGGATGCTCACAGTCAGCCCAACACTGCCTCTCCCTTCCCACACACCAATCCAGAACAGCTTGGCAGGGACTGCTTCTGCTCTGCTCGTCAAGCCCCACTGCAGGCCTTCGTCCCCAGCACTACAACACTTCAGGTCCTTTGCTACTAGCTAAACCTGAACACACCACTCAAGAGCAAAAGCGGGCCTCAGAAAGGACCACAAGGAGAGAGCTGACCACTGCAGAAAGGCTGTGAGAATTGGCTTGCTTGGCTTGCAGAAGGGCAAGGCCTTTGGTGACCTTTCAGTGTTTGAAGGGGCTTCTGAGAAAGATGGAGATACATCTGTGAACAGGGCCAATTGCAGGAGGACAAGGGCAAATGGTCTTAAGCTAAAAGAGGGTTCATTTAGATTGACTCAAAGGAGGAAACTCTTTACCACAAGTATGCTGAAACACTGGCACAGGTTTCCCAGAGAGCTGGCATGTGCACCATACTTGGCAACATTCAAGGACATGTTGCATGCAGCTCTGAGCAACCTGATCTACTTGAAGATGTCCATGGCAGAGGCAGGGGGTTTGGACCAAATGCTCTTCACTGGTCCCTTCTACCCTCAAGCAGTATTGGATCCTACTTGGTTTTCATTTAAATGCACCCAGAGCAGACATTACTATGGGGAGCCCATCTGATGCCCTGGAGTTTGGCCGAGGAGCAAAGCCTGACGGAGAGCAGCTGTTTGGCCTGCAGCCCCTTTGCATTGTACCTGCAGCAGTTCCTGGGCAGAGCCTCGCCTGTCCACATCCATCTGCAGGCAGCAGCCCAGAAATTCACACAAGCCAGAGGGGAGCCTGAGCTTGTGCAGATCTGGTGCCCCTCGTTTGGCTATCAGATATTTAGCCTGAAGGAAAAGGAAACACAAGACTCTGTGTGATCCTTCCATATCCTGAAGTGCTCACCTAGAGGCCACAATTTAAGCTGCAGCCTGCAGTGGTGATTTCTTGCCTTGCAGACGGTAAGAGATGAGCCTTCCCTCCCAAAAGGAGAAAAGCCCCAGTGAAGCCCCAGCTATTCCATCCTCCAATGGGTCTTGCCTTGGAACTTGATGTGGGCCCCTCAGATAAATGCCCCAGGGACATTTTTACAAGTGGGTCCTTGTGGAACCAGTTCAAGCTGTGGGAATGGGATTTTGTCTAATGGTGATGGACCAGAAAGACATTGGTATCTGAGCATATTTGGCCCTTACCCTTTCCCTGGTTTTCCAAACATAAGGAGACCTTCCTTTGGCCATTTCTATTCCTACGATGCCAAGGGACCAGGTGTCCACTTTGGGACCGTATGGCTCTCCTCGGACAACTTCGGGTGCCATCCAGCACGTGGTCCCGATCGTCGACTTGCGTTGACTCCGCTCAGGGGTGAGCACAGCACAGAGGCCAAAATCAGCTGAGGAGAAAAACAATCAATGCTTCAAGTAGGAAACCAAGGAAAAGAGTCCCTCACTCTAAGGCTCAGAAAGCAGTGCTGAATCGAGCTGCAAAAGCAGCTGTGCTCGCTTTCCTCAGGACTGCAGCCAAGGACATGGGCAATTGTTCACTTAACAACCCAACAGGACTCACACCATGGCTTTCCCTCACTCACCTGAAGGTTTCCACTGGAACTGCCTCCTTCTGCAAGGAGCACACATAAAGCAAAGCTATTCCTCACACCTTGTTTCCTCTCTAGACCTCTCAGCACCTTGCAGCTGCTCCCTGACCTTGCAGCAGTGCCCTGTGCACTCTCAGCAGCAGCACTGCCGGGCTCCTGGCAGCCCCTCCACAGCAGCCCCACACCACCTCCCCGGAGCGCGGCGCCTGAGCAAGAACACCCACCCAACTTGACGGAGCCATCCCGGCCCAGAAGGATGTTGTCGCTTTTGATGTCTCTGTGGATCACCTTGTTGGCATGAAGGAAAGCCAGACCTTGCAGGCACTGAGAGAGAAAAAAGAAACAGGAGGACAAAAGTTAGCCTGACATGATTTCATCACACGCTATAAAGGAAACTGCTCCAAAAGATTCCCAAATCGCACAGGAACAGTGAGTGTTGGCAAGAGGAAGAGCTTGCTACTGTAGCTCTAGAAGAGCAGGATCTTTCCAAGGGAAGGCATAATTAGTTTCTGAGGGGGAAACATCATGTCATTTCAGGAGACTGTCCCCTGCAAAGCCAGTCAGAATGATCGCTGCTGGAGCAGATGCACTCTCCCCATCCTGAGGACAAACAATGGCATTTCAAATGAGGAAAAGTCCCTGTGTCGGGTACCTAGGGCACCACTGTTGGGTGGGAGACTGGATGACAAGGCCTGAAGCAGCTCATCTGTTAGTTGTCAGCAGCAAGCACCATGGTGGGTGCCATGCCATCCTTTGAAACTGAGACCTGTGACACATGAGTCTCTCTTTGGCTTTGCTGTTGGTTTAAAACTGGGACACATCCAGAACCTTTCTGCATTGCCTTCTTTGCAGTTACAGGCAGATAATGAAAAGAGAGTTCAAGAACAGCAGATAAGAGTAAAGAACAGACTACAGTAAGTGCAGGAACACTGGCAGGCAGTCCAGTGCAGATGATCGCTCTTCTCTGAAACATAAGAGCAGCACAGAAAGAAAGCCCTGAACATGGAATCACTCACTTAGCAGCACATTCACAGAATGAGCCCGTCCATGCCACCCAATGCCCAAGAAAGATACCTTACCTCCCGACACACAGTTGCTATGTGTCCTACAAGCATCCTTTTCTCGCTGACCACATTAGCTAAAGAGCCTCCATCCATGTACTCCAGCACCAGCCAGACATCCCCATTTACAAGGTAGCTGCAAGATGAAAACAACAGTGTGGGGTTGAATGTGCACGGTTAAATTGCTGTATGAAAGAAAAGTCTAGAGTTGAGTTTTGTTTCCAGGTCACTGGTAAATGAAGATGGAATAAAATGAAGACACTCTCCACCTAGGCTACCCAGTGCTTGCAATCTGTGCTGTCTAAACAAGGAAAGCACATCTGCATAGAAGGAGATGGCTTAGGTGGCAAGCAGGGAAAAAAAGTCAGTTTTGTGATGGAAATGATGAATCTGGAAGCAGACATATCCAAGCAACAGCTTCATCATCTTCAGCAGCAAGGAGACACAGCTGTCACAGCTTTTACACAGGACACGTGGGTGTGCAGCACTGTGGACACCCTTTGGAAAAGCTTGCATAAAGGTCAGTCACAAATGGGAACAACGATTTCCAACGTGGCAAATAATGTATCTGCTAGCCTAGTCTTTTGGCATGCAAGGCAATGGAAAACAGTGGGAACAGTGCAAGAGGACTCATTTCTTTACTCATGTCCTTTCACCATGCAGCAACCAACAGATGGAGAGGACACGTGGTGCCATGGTCTAGTGGAGGTGTTAGGGCATGGATAGGACTTGATGATCTTGATGGTCTCTTCCAACCTAGTCATTCTGTGGTTCTCTGATTTTCTGATATTTCTCAGTACTCCTCCTCCAACACTTGGAACAAATCACTCCCCAGAGCAACACAACAACATGCAGCCAGTGAACATACAGGCTGCTGGCTTAGCAAGAGAACGATCCTCAAGCTATCTCTGCCAGGAACCATGAATGCAGACAAAATGCAATCTCCCCCTGAGCCTCATACAGGAGTGGATTGATGTTAATAGAAAGGCCAATTTTCTGTCAGTCAGTAAAGAGCTTTTAAAGCTCTGCCTTGCAAGTACGGAAACAAACATTTCCAGAAAAAGACCAGAACTACTTACCTTTCCAGGTAGGTAATAATATTGGGGTTCTTCTTTGCCCTCATGACCAGGAGTTCTCTCAATACATACTCGCAGCCCTGGTGCTGAAGATCAATTTGTTTTATGGCCACCTACAACAACATTGAAAGCCATTAGGGACAGACATTACAAGAGCCTCTTTCTCTTCCAGCTCATGGGCCAGAATGCCTTGTGACCTCAGTTAAAAGGGACTCTAAACATCAACCACAAAGCGCTAACAACACCCTCTGCACACACACACTTCTCAAATGGCCTTTGTTTATCAATATTATTATTATTTACAGACATCTTGCAAGACAAACACTATTTTGTTCAATTACGCTCTTTGATTTGTTGTGATAAGGAATTCAAACTGCTGAAAATAAATTAGCATTATTACTAGCTTTGACAGGTTTAAAAAATTGTTGCCATTCTTCATTGCGGGCCTAAGAATATACACACTGATTATGGAGAAAATAGTGACCAAAAAAGAACTCCAAGATGACTCAAAATAAACTTACAATCTCTGGACACAGATAAAATCACAAGGGAAAGCGCTCAAGTGCTGCAAAATCTTCATGGGCTGTTGGCACTTACCGCTCGTCCTGTGGCAGCATCAAAAGCCTTATAAACTGTTCCAAAACTCCTAGAAACAGAAGTGGCAAGAACAGAGAAGCTGTTCAGTGCTGAGGAGCAAACGGCAGCCCAGGCAGGAGCTCTCTGCTGCCTGCAGTGTCTCTCAAACACCAGGGCTCATCTACTCTTCAGCCAATAGCACAGCAGCCCAGCAGCCCTCTGGCATGCAGCATGCTCAGGGGATAAGCTGGGCCCAACAGGAGGAAGAAGGGCTACTAAAAATCCCTACTGTACACACTATATTATGGAGGCAGGAGTATTCTTTGCCATTTGCTTTTTCTCTGTGCATGCGTCATGCATTTCCAGGCACTGAAACACACAATCCTGTTGGGCCTTTCACTCCTGTCTTTTGATTCTATCTACAAAACTCAGACAACACCCTTTCTTATGGTTCTGAGTGCTATATACTGTTTTCCACAAAATATTGGAACGAAATGCTACTGAGAGCTGTAATGTGACAGCTATCAGGTGGGAAGCTGCTTCCCCTCAGTCTTTTCTCCCTCCATTATTGTGGCTGTATTATTTGAACCATACAAAACCATGTCTCCTAGGAAAGTAAACAAACTGGTACCACACACTTGAGGATAGGAGGGCTTCCAGGTCCTGCTCCTTGAGGCAGGCATGACATTGTGACCTTTCAGTTATCTGTGATGATGCCCAGAGATCAGTAGTGAGGCATGGAAAATTTACAGCCACGGTCCAAAGACACTTGCAGCTTGCCTCACTTCCCACTTGATATTACAGCAGCAAAATACCTGGCCCTGTATGATTCTGTAGAAGTAAGCATGGCTGCACTCACCCACTGCCAATAATTTCACATCCAGTGTATTTCTTTTCTGGATTTCCCACACTGACAACACGCCCTGAAAGAAACAAAATGCAAGAAGCCACCTTCAAAACAGAGACACTGACTTCCAGGAGCCCTGAAACTCATCTCCGCTCTCCGGGACTCTGAGCAATTTATGGGCAGTTGGCTAACAACCACAGCAACAACCATAATAGCCCAGGCAAGAAAGCAGCTCTGTAGCACAAGTGGCCTGCACAGAGTCAGATTCCCTACCCTCCTTTGAAGGGTTACCCTGAGAGGAAACTTAGCCCATGGAGAAAGCATCAGAGCAAACAGAGATCAGAAAAGAACAGGCACCAAGGCAGGTGGTAGTCATGTACAAACAGGAAGGAGAGCTGAAAAATCATGAGCCTTCCTTTTCTTGGGAATACACCCTCCCTTTTGAGGTTCAGGAAATGGTTTCATATTTCCAAGCATTAATTGCACCCTGAGACCTGGAATGGATTTTTATCACCAGCTGCTTTTTGAAGAGCAGAAAGGATATTGCAAAGGGATTTCCAGGAGAGGAGGGGGTCTACGTCTCAGCAGTTTGCCTAAAAATTGCCTTGATATTTTTAAAGAACAGCAGCTCGTGCAATAACCAAGAGCAATGGTTATTAGAATTAGGACCATCTTGATTCATGAGCAGGCTCAGTTCTGAAGACATCTTTGCTCATTCCCCTTTCAGTGAAGAATTACGCTGCTTGTCTTTAGCCTGAGGTGCAGCAGTCACTAGTACTGGACTCAGCAACACAACACAGCAACAGCTTCTGTAGGGAGCCCAAAATGTTTTGAGTCTGTCTGACACCAAAGTCAGGAGAGGAACATGTGGCACAGCTCATGCTGAGGCACAACCACAAGACACTGCCTGATGGCACAAGAAATGCACAGGACGTACTCAGCAGCTGCAGGCACTGCTTCTTTCCCTCCTGGTGCAGCTGCTCTGATTCCTGGCTTGAGCTGGGAGAGCTGCTGGTGCTCAGGTTTTCAGGCTGAGGAGAGGAGACTTCTTTGAAGGATGCTGCTGCTGGGGCAGCTTCAATGGCATGGCCCGCATCCATCTGGGAAAGAAATTTGTTTGTGACAGAAAGGTGGCTGGTAGATATGCCTTAGAGAGCACATTTCATAGGTAAGCCCTTAGGAAAAACATTTGTGTTAGGCTGTAAGCTGTGCTGTCAACTCTTCCACCTCAAGTCAAACCCCACTAAGCAGCCAGAGACTCCAGCTTGTCCCAAGCAGCCGTATGAGAGACTGTGAAAGGGAAACAATAACTTTCAATTTCATCCCATTCTGAGGACAGCATTCACAATGGACAGGGACAGCTTGTTCAGAATCTGCGTGGGTCACCATGTGCACCAGACCAAAGACATAAAAAATAAACCCCAAAAACAAAGCAAGCACTAAGAGACCAGCAGAAATACATTCCGAGGATTGTTGGACACAGGCCACATCACTAGCACCAGGCCAGGGCAGCAGCTGAGGTTCAGCAGCCCAGCAAGTGTCCTTCCAATCAGCTGCGATGGAGACCACAGAGCATGGCAGCCAGAGGTGTTGCTCCCATCCACCTGCTGCTATGCAGGGGAAAGACTGGAAGAGGAGAGACCACTTTTTCCATGACTGCAGTGCCTACTGCCCCTCACCCACCTGCTTTTCTTCAGCCAGCCTGTGCTGCTGCTGCATCACTTGCATCCTTTCTATTTCTTTTTGGTGCCTTTTCTCCATTGCCTTCATCTTTCTCTGAGCTGCCAGTAGCTTGTTCCTGATATTCTGTCAAGCAAAATCTTACTGTCATCTGCAATTGTGCTCAGCTTTCTTCTTTTCCAGTCTCCAAAGCACCTGCATTCAGCCACTTCTTTCTGCCTCTCTGCCCAGCTCTAACCCTTCCATCCTAACTCTTCTTACTGGTTCTCACCGCTGGAGCCTGCCAGGCTCTGTGATTCCAGTGTCTGCAGTAGGCCTTTCCTGCCCTTTCCTGAGATCTACAGTTCACGCTCCTCTTATTGCCCTTCCCTCTGCTACCTGGCTCGTCAGGCTCACCTGCCCATTCTCTTGCTCCTCTTTCAGCTCCTGCGTCAGGAGCTCTACAAACTGCTGGCTTTGCTTGAGCTTTTGCTGCAGCCGGCGCAGCTTGCATAAAAGCTCAACATTCTGGCTCTGCAGCTGCACAGAAATGAAGAGAAGACAGCTTGAAACTTCCCACAAACTACTTGTGTGGCAGCCCAGACTGATGTGTTCACAGATTCAAAACACATTTTCTACTCGCTCTCATGTTTGTAAAGGGTCAGCTAAGAGACAATCCCACCCAGACAGTGTCCAGACAAGCAGTGCCCATTTGCCTCTTGACTGGTTCTGCTTTGTAGCTTTTCTTATTTAGGCTGCATGCTGGCAACTTCCTGCTTCATCTCCAGCAGGCTTTTCTCCTGCTCCCTCTGTACCTCTGCCAGGGACTTCTCGCGTTGCTCCAGCAGCTCCTGTGCCTCCAAACGCTGTTGTTCAAGCTGGGTCTCCTGAGGGGGGGAAGGAGACACTTCTAGATTATGTCCCAGTCAGGCTCCCCAAAATGAAAATTCACGTTTCTTCCCACCCCTAACCCCACCAGGAATAGTGCACAGTAGTGAATTTGTGGCCTCCAGCACTCTGGTCCCAATCAGAAACTCAGAAGTATGGTCAGCAAGTAAAAGGAAAGGACATGTCACCTTGCTTCCCTGCACTCTTGGTGTCCTGTTTGCTGACCCCTCTTTCCTCAGGATTTCTGTTCTCAGAGGCTCTCTGCTCAACATCCCCATGTCCTTTCATCAAGGAAAAGCTGCAGGTGGACTGCAGGCTGAGGAGGAGGCCAGCACCCTGATGCCCTATGCGCCACGACAGGCCACCAGCTGAAACACCAGCAACATGAGGCCTGTGGCATATGCAAACCTAAAGGGAAGACCTCTGTCCATTGTGGAAGGACAGAAAACAAGGAACCAGGCTCTGGGACTGCAGTTGGAAGAAAGCTCAGCAGTCTGCTCCATGGCACGAAGGTGTGGGCATGATCCAGACTCTTGGCGGCAATGCTTTGCGTGGCGACCACCCAGCATCCTGAGCAACTTGGCTTATGCCCATCCTTAAATTGTGGCTGCATTTACTGTCCCAGCATCATCCTCTGGGGCTTCTCAGGCTCTTCTCAAGTAGGAGCCCTTGAAGCCTCTGCTGCCTGGCCCAGCAATGCGTGGCCTACAGCAGAGGCTTGCAGCCATGCCACATATTTAGGCTTCTCTTCTTCTAAGCTAAACCACCAAGCTTGCCTGAAAAATTCAGAGATGTATTCTTTCCTACCAGTATTCCCAGATTCCTCTTTTCCTCTTCCTGAGCACAGTGCCACAGTCTGAGAGCCTTGGTACACTGCTTTTCCATCGAGTGGAACTGTCCAGACATTTCCTTGCGTTGCTGCTTGCTGGATGATTTTACCGCTTGCAGCTCACGCTGAAGGCCCTTCACATCCTCTGCAAACATGACAAATGGAAAAAGTCAGACACTACACTAACAGAGGACTCTGGTGACTTCAAGCCCTTTCAGTTTCAGGCAAGAAGGGACCAGCCCCCAACTCCGTTACTTCTTGGAAGCCCTGTGGAGAGAGCTGGCTTTGGAGCAACTGCACAAGGCAGGAAAATCACCAGAAACAAAGCACATGAGGCTCTCACCGAGGATCAACTCCTTGGCCTGCGTGGCTGAGTGAAGTTGGCCTTCGAGATGGTTCCTGGCCATCTCCAGCTCCAACACGTGCTGCTGAGCTTCCAGCAGGCTGCATTGCAGGCTCTCCTTCTCTGACCTAAAAGGCATGAAGATGAAGAGAAATTGTTCCTGGCACACAGGAACAGGTTTTCCATGAGGTTGTGCCTTGAGATCTCTACACCTGAGTATGGAAAATGGCTTGCATGGAAACTCAGATACAGCAAGACTATTTCTACCTCTTCAAATAGTAAATCAGGCCCCTCCGGGTGATTGGGCAGCCTTTCCTCATCACCTAACCCAGCACAGAAAGCCCAGTTGAGTATCATCTCAGAAGCCATAGCTCAAATTGCTCTTGCCTGACATATCCCACATGGATATGGGGGGCTGTACCCACAAAGTCTCTTCCAATGAGCATAAGCCCAGCCTCTGCTCACAGCCCTGAGCTCATCAGCACTTCCAAGTCAATCTGCAGGTGGACAGAACACAGTGTTCTCCTGCCTGACTCGTCAATATTTAATGCCATTCATAGTGCAGGTAGAGAGATTTTGTTTGCCACATGCTCTCTAAGTAGAAGTGAAGTATGCGCTGAAAGAATGCCCTGAACCTTATATGTAAGTTCCTCCCTCTAGAAGCATCAGTAAGAAACCAGCTGCAGGTTTTTATCTGAACAAGACTTATCCTGCTAGTGGGAAGGTGTCTTGCCAATTAAACTACTGGAATGTCATTAACAACACTTGGTATATTATGTCAGGCTAACTAAAGCATCTTGCTTTTCATGTGGCTTGGGGATGTGGAAAGGGTCCCAAGCCAGCCCCCAAAAGAGACTTGAGAGCTTGAGTGGTCACAACAATAACATTTAGGTCAATCACAGTATCCTTTTGTTTTAACTCATGTCTCATCACCTCTCTGAGAAGCATTTGGAGAGCACACAGGGGGGAGTAAATCCTGATGTAACGCTTACCACCTTTGTAATTACAGACCTTCAGTAATGTCCCACCCAGGGTCTCCTCCTGCCTTTACCTGGCCTCTACCAGCTGCTCGGAAAGGCCTCGTAGGTCGCGCTCTGTGGCTGCCAGTCGAGCTTCCAGGGCAGCGTTCTCTTGTGCCAGCACCGCCTTGTCTCGGCACACCTGGGACAGTTTGTGCCCCTGGCGAGAAAGCTCCTGCAGCAGCTTCTCCAGAACCCTGGGTGCTGGCTGCTGCGAGTGGTAAACCTGGAAGCACGGGGGGCACCATTTTTCAAGAGGAACAACAACAATAACAGCAACACAGTCTTGGTCTTAGCTTGCTGCCAGAAGCAGCATTCAGGGTGGTCTTGCTGGGACAACTCCCTCTCCCACAGATGCTGCCTAGGAATAAGGTGAACAAACCTTTGGCACTGCCAGAGGAGCCTCTTCCTTTAGTGCATCCCTCTGGGGCTGCGATTTCTCTGCTGCTTCTGCTGCCACTTCACATGCTCTCTTTAGTGAGGAGTGCCACTTCCTCTCAAATCCAGTCCACTCATTCCATCTACAACAAGGGGACAGACAAGTAAACCATTAATAGCAACACAGTCTCCTTGCAAAAGCAGGACTACAGTAATTTCACGAATGCAAGCCGCAGCAATTTGACAAAAATTTTGGTGGAAACCCGGAAGTGCGGCTAATAGTCGGGTGCGGCTAATATATTAATAATTTTCTGACATTTACAACCCCAGACGTGCCAGCCAGAGTGCAGAGCCAAGCACCGGCCAGTAAAAGCCGGCATTTCGCAATTGTTACAGTGTTACCGTGTTGCCCTGGCTCCCTGCAGGCAGCACGGGGGGCAGGGAGAGAGGCGGGAGAGCTCTCTTCTTCCCTCCTCTGCCGCAGCCCAGGGGAGGGGGGGGGGGGGGGGGGGGGCGCCGCCATTGCCGCGGCCCGGGGAGCTGACGGGGGGGGGCGCCGCCATTGCCGCGGCCCGGGGAGCCGACGGGGGGGGGGCGCCGCCATTGCCGCGGCTCCGGGAGGACGCGGGGGGGCCACGCCGCCATTGCCGCGGCTCCGGGGAGCCGACAGGGGAGGGCGCCGCCATTGCCGCGGCTCGGGGGGGCCGCGCCGCCATTGCCGCGGCCTGGGGAGCCGACGTTGGGTGGGGCGCCGCCATTGCCGCGGCTCCGGGAGCCGACGGGAGCCCTGCGCAGCCATTGCCGCGGCCCGGGGAGAGGGGGGGGAAGTGCGCGCCGCCATTGCCGTGTCTCGGGGAGTCGGCGGGAGCCCCACGCCGCCATTGCCGCGGCTCGGGGGGGGGGCGGGAAGCGCGCGCCACCATTGCCGCGGCTCGGGGAGGAGGCGGGGTGCTTTGTCCGCGCCCGCTGCCGGCGCCACGGGCGCGGGAAAGCTCCGTCCCCGCCCGCCGCCGCTGCCGTAGGAGCGGGGGAAGCTCCGTCCCTGCCTGCCACCGCGGGGCAGCGCCGACCCGGGGTGACCGAGCCCAGTGGCAGCGGCGGCCGGCCCCGAGCGGCAGCACCGGGCTGGGCCACCTGGCCCCGTCAGCGGCCCCTAGCGGGCCGAGCCTGCACAGCCTTAGCTCAGCCAGTAAACCCCGCCCTCCCGCGGTTCTGTTACTAATTGCACGCGGGTCCTCGCTGCGAGCGACAAAGCGGCTTATATTCGGGTGCGACTTATCTATGGACAAAAACCGAAATATTTGCCAACACCCAGAGATGCGGCTTATACTCAGTGCGGCTTGTATTCGTGAATTTACTGTACATACCATGTCCCACACAGGGCAGTGTCAGGAACTTCCAACAGCCCTCTAGTTCCACCTCAAGGGAATGCTGGAATTCCTTCCCTAAACCAGCATCTCTCTGTCTTTTGTGTAGGTGACAGTCACCAGTAAGAAAGTCAAGCAGGTTTCCAGAAGCTACAAAACTTTTCCAGAAAGCTCAGGTACTTTCAGCTTAACACACTCCTCTCTGATACAGCAGATGTTGGACTTGCAAGTGTTCTTTTTAGGCTAAGACACCCCTGCTAAGTCTTAATGAGTACTGCCACAATTACCCTTGCTTTCTGTGGTGCAACAAGGAATGAGCCTGCAAGCTTTTAGTGGAGGTAGGTATAAATCTCCAATCCAATAATCAAAGGATCCCAAGATGATTTATGTTGGCAGGGACCCCAGGAAGCTTCTAGACCTGTCTTCAGCTCCAAGCGCTTGGGATCAACTATGGCATCTGGCCAGGCTGCTCAAGGCTCTATCCAGCGGGGGTTTCCAAATTTCCAGAGCTGGAATCTGCACAAGTTCTCTGACAATCTTGCTCTGCTGCATTATTGCAGTGCTTCTCTTGAGGCCCAGCCTGAGCCTCCCTTGCTTCTACCCTGGCACAGTTTGGAATGCTTTTTGTCAAGGTTTGAGAAGTGAGACCCAGGAGGTAGCTTTGCTGCGGCTCAGTCAGCAACCAGACCTGCCCATGGGCTGCCTTCCTTCCCCTCTCTGTGCTGAGCGAGTCAGATGATGAGAAAGTGAAATTTGTTCTTTGATGCTGGGCCTCCTAAAGCCCAGCAATGGCCAACCCTGCCAGGAGAAAGCGACAAAGCTCAGCACACACCTGAACTCCCGGGCACAGAGCGCTCTATCCGTGCTCTCCTGCCACTCTGTCTGTCCTGCCTGGGCCGAGGAGTCGTGATTGAGAAGAAGCTCTCTTGTTGGGACCTGTAAGGAATGGGCAGGGGAAAAGCACAAAGATGCAATAAGGAGCAGAGAAGTTGGCTCCTGAGAGCTGGCAGAAGCAACAAGCAGAGATACAGCACACCTGATGGTGAAAACTGCTGTGTTTGGGAGGTTGATGGAAGTAAGTAAATAAATCTTGAGTTACTCTCTAAGTGAATAGAAGTAGGGAACATTTCCCTTCTCAGCTCTGGTCAACTGGCTTCCCCTCAGCATTTCAGGCCTTAGAGAGCAGCCAATAGGAACAGCATTCCAGCCCTTCAGAGACAGACCTTGCCTCTGCCATGCAGAGCTACACTGGATTCTTCTCAGCAAACTTGGGTCATGTCAGACTTAAGAGTGTCATTGAAGCACTGAGTGTAGGTGCCTAGACAGTGTGTGGAGAGGGGCAGCTCCCTGCAGGCAGCAATGGCTCCTCTGTACCCCACAAGGCTGTGAACTGTGCCTTGGGACTGCTCTCTCTGCTGACAACAGGGACTCTGCACAGACTCTGTGCACAAAGGGGCTCACTTTCATACCAGTATCATACAAGGACAACGTGCTACTGCTTATCTAGCACCAAGGGAAGTTCACAGTGCCTGTCAGAATGCCAGGAAAATGATGCATGTGAAAGTTTAGATCCCATATCCCACGTGTTAGTGGCTGTGCTGGAGCGCTAGGTCACAGCAGGACTCCAGCCCTCAGCATCTTCAGCCACAAAGGGCAAGAGCTGCCTGAGCAGAGACGTGCAGCTCTGCCCTACACCAAAGCTTTGCACTGGACCAGCCAAAGCTGCCACTTACTGCTTCTGGATGCTCAGGCCCTGGACTGACAGCCCGTGGACGTTTGTTGTCCTGTGGCTCCCTTTTAGGCTCTGGAGGAAGAGATCCAGCCAGAGGAGGTTCTGCTGCTGGTATGGCGCTCTGCAGACAGACAGCAGTGTGAGGGACAGGGAGTAACCTGTCATCTAGAACCTTATTTCTCCTGAGCCCTGTCCTTAGCTGTCGTAAAGAGAAGTCATGAATTTGGATACAAGCAGGACACTGAATCGTTAAAAACAATTCAAGTGGGATGATGGGACTAATGTTGGACAGGACTGCTTGCTCCACAATTCTCAGACCCCAGGATTTTTAAGGGTGCCTGTCCTACTCACCAAACTGTGGACTTGACTCCTTCCACGATTGAGACGACCTGCCAGGGGAAAGGGAAAACAAACCAGGTGCTGTTAGAAACTGTCTGTGCTGAGGAATCCCACAGAACACAAGGCCACCCAAACAGAGAGCATTTGCCTTTCACACCATCCCTCCAGGAGCAACAATTCTTTTGCACAGCCAGCAAGGCTACAGGGCAATACCCTGGGCTGCGTCTACCTGTTGCTTGGCTTTGCCACTAAGGAACAAGAAACCTGGCCGAGAAAATGCAAATTGTTCCTTAGCAGTCAGTGCCTTCATTGCAGCTCGTTGTCCACCCTACAGCTAAAGCAGCTAACCCATGTTAGAACTTGTGGTTCTGTTTGGACACAGCACAGGCCCAGCTCCGGGTTCAGCAGCACACACAGGAAGTGCTCGGCAGTTTGACCTTCAGCACAAAGCCAATCACTCTGGTAGCACACAGAGAGGGTGCAGTCATACAGACACATCATATAATGATGCAATGCAGAAAAAAAGGGGCTTTCCCTCAGTAGTTGTGAGAACTGCACAGTTTGTAGAAGGATGCCTCAATATCTCTCCCAGTCTGCATTTGGGAAGTTCTCCACACCCTACTGAGCAGAAGACACTGCCTTTTTAGCTGAAGCTGTTGGCCAGGGCTTTACCAAACTTATGGCAGCTTTATGAGATTTTTATTTCAACGTGCTACCCCAAGGAAAATAGTTCAATTTACCTGTCAAACGACGAAAAACTTTCCGAGAAGTCACACATGAGATGGCTCCGCGGACTGCTCCACAGACTCTCTCCATTGTTTGAGCAGAGCTGCTGAAGATCGTAGATCAGGAAACAAAATTGGGAAAAAAAACCCACTTGCACAAGTTCCCAGACTGTGCAATAAAAAGATGGAAAAAAGAAAACTCGCACGGTCCACGGACAGTGCAAGAAAAGACAGAAATAAAAGGACACCTGCTGTAATGTGTGGACTGTACAAGGAAAAGGGAAAAACAAAAGACACCTGCACAAGTCTGCAGACTGTTCACCAAAACAAGAAAAAGAAAAAACACGGGTACGTGTCGGCAGGCTGTACCACTGCAGGGAAAAAAGGACACCTGACAGACCCACACACTTTAGAACAGCAGGCAACAAGAAAAAACTCCCTTGTCAGGGTGCAAACTGTTGCCTGAAGGCGCCTCAGTAGAGGATCCTCCAGCCACAAGCACGCCAAGAGCTGCTCTGAACGCTGAGGCCTTGTGTGCTTCAGGGCAACCTGCTGCTGACAATGCTGTGACGTGGTAGCCCTCCGCTGACATCACAATAGCCACCGCTCTGCGTTGGTCTGTTCCATTTAGGCATGGCAACCAAACCTGCTCTACAGCTAACGCCAAAGCCCGGAAAGTTCTCCTCTGTGCCAAAGTATCACAAAACCCCCTTGCTGTCTGTAATCCATAGCTCAAAGGACCCAAGAGTCACACAAAACCGGCACCAAGCCCGTTCACCCTGTATGCCAAAATGAACACTGAGAAAGAACAAGGAGGTGAGGAAACCAAAGGAAATGTGCCCTTTGGTCACCACTGCTTGTGACTAAAATCAAGAACACTTGCTTAAATTCTGTGGATGAAATTGTGCTTTGCTAATGACCCAGGGAGTTCTCTAAATCGGAATGCCTTTCATTCCCACCCATTTACTGCATGGCTAACATCGACCATCAAAGTGTAGGCCTCTGAGGGAAGAATGACAAATAAGAGGGGAGAAAAAGCCAAGTAACCAGCCTGCTGCACCCAAAGCACACCACTGCTGCAGAATTATGGCATCTCAATGAAGCATTTGGGGCTGTGACTCGCCTCTAGGAGCTTCCCTGGGCACACATCTGGGAGTCACAGAGCTCTGACTCTAAAGGATGCACAGGAAGGAAAAGAAATGTAACACCCAACCTGGGACAACTTAAAAGGTGGTGGGAGGAGGAAACGGGTGCACCAAAGTGGGCAAGTCCCGCTGAAAAGAGAGTTACAAGGCAGAGACCAAATAGCTCAGCTGGCGGGCACACCTTAGCAAGGAAGGCTCAGGAAAACAGAGCAACCACAACCCTTCCAAAGTTCAGAAGCTTCATGTGTTCTGCTGCTTGTTCTTGTGTGGCTCAGAATAGATACCAGCAGACTGGTAAGAAACTCTGTCAGGGGTTTGAGGAAAAAGCTTGAACTTCTACACTGATCAGTTTGATGGATTTTCCCCTGTTGCTTCAGTAATGATGTCATTCTGTGCATTGTCTCTAAAGAACTGTCACCCTCCCACAAACACATTGATGGATATCAGCTCAAAATTGTGCCATCCACGTTTCTGACACAACTTCCAGAACATCAGGTTTTATTTTCTAATCTAATTTACGCCCTCTTCCACACAAGGGTAGTTAGCCTAAGCTCATCTATAGAAGCATGTTGGTAAGTACACTTGGAGGTCATACAAGTGTCATATTTTAACCAAAAGCACAAGGAAGCCCTGATACTGCAAACAGCTATTCTGATCTTGCCTTCCTATAGTTTAAGTCAGGCTCAGAGCAGCTGTTTCAGCATTCTCTAGAAAAAACTATAATCTTATTTTACCTTGAGTATGATGGAACTTTTTGTGCAGCAGGGTTTTACAGAGGAATCTCTTTACGCATAGAATTCTCTCTGCACAGGCTGAGAACCTTGAGATTCAAAGATCACAGCAAGATTCTCTTTAGATTAGAAAAAAAAAATAAAAGATGTAGAAAACCAAAGATCACTCAATATTTTCTTGCGTCACTTCAGGGAGAAAATTGGAATTGTTCTTCTGCGCTCCAAAATGACACCAAAAGGATGGAATACTGCTTGGATGGCTTATATAAAATCTAGATAATTTACACTTGTTGCGGTTTTGGTTTAACTGGGCGCAAACACTAATTTCATAGAGTTGTTTTGGTTTGTTAATTTGAAATTTTCTTGCTGGGAGATAGGATTACGAGGAAGGCATAGCAAGCTTAACTTTAAATGGTACAAAGAAAAGCTTTACTACTACAAACTATAATAAACAGAAAAGAAGAAAACTAAGAATAGAATTTTTAGAACACTCTTCCTCTTTCCACACACTTCTTTTCTTTCACACTAACAATATACAGATAGAATTCAGTCTGTTTACCATTTTTAAAAGAGTATTTTACTAATTTACTTGGGAGAGCAGAATTTTCAGTCTGTGGAGATTTTTTTTACCCAAGAAATAGTTTTCTCATGGCTTTGGTGTTACAGTGATTAGCTGCCCAGGAGAATGGAAATTTGACTACTATGTGAAAATCCCTTCTTCAACTAACACTTTTTTCAGAACTATTACTGATCACTATATCAACTTTTGGGGTACACTTAAAGGATTATAACAGTGTAGACAAAAGCTTTCTTCACCTTTGAAAACAGGTTTTTTGTTGCAGTGAGGGTGGTCACAACAAAACTTTTGGGTTCAGAGTATTGGGAGTTTGAGTGACAAAAATAAAGGAGCAGGAACAACGGAGTTGGCTGAAAACTAAAGATCTTTAATGGAAAATAAAACAGGGATGGTGCCCCAAAACCAAATGCTGTATGGGGAAAAAAACTCTGAGGATCCGAAACAAGTGGGGGGACATGAGAATATATACAGTCGGGGGAGATCTTTCTGGAACTATGACCATATAAGGGGAATGGGCAACCAATAGGGGAACAGAATTGGAACCAATTAACATAATAACACTAAGGACAAAACACTTAGGTTTGCCCTAAGTTAGCAAATGTTTCCCAAGGCTGGAACTCAATGTCTGGCTCTTTCTTCATGAAATCTGGTTGACGCTGTGTCCCAGCCAGACCAACTCCCACAGGTTTTCTCCTCCTTCTCCTTCTCCTTCTCCTTCTCCTTCTCCTTCTCCTTCTCCTTCTCCTTCTCCTTCTCCTTCTCCTTCTCCTTCTCCTTCTCCTTCTCCTTCTCCTTCTCCTTCTCCTTCTCCTTCTCCTTCTCCTTCTCCTTCTCCTTCTTCTCTTCTCCTTCTTCTCCTTCTCTTCTCCTTCTCCTTCCTGGGGGGAGTAGGGATTTTCATCTCCACTCTACTCAAATGTAAGAGATGACAGCCATTTAAATATGTGTTTACTTTAGCACTAATTCCTCTGCTTATATCTACCATTAAAACAATCACATTCACCTCATAATATCTTTATGTGTGATAGGGAAACAAGACTTTTTTCTCTGTAGCATAAAACCAAAGAACTTTCAGTGCACAACTCTACTTTCTTTATCTGGGACTTGACTCTTTCTTTTGTCAGACCTTGGTGTTTTCAGGCTGTTTCTGTGTCTATCATTATCTTGGTCTTTTTTACTCAGGAGAGAGAACTAAGTGTCTGCAAAGTCTTATTCTGGGCGGTGAAAGAATTAACACCTTGCCTGGGCAGCAGAGGGTCCTGTGATCTCTTCTAGGTGGGGCATCCGAGGCCATTTACAATAAAGAGTCTATCAAGGCCATGCTGGGGCTGGGCTAGATTGTAAGGGCCCAGCCAGAAAGCAGTGATGGGTTTTTCTGCCTCTATGCCTGTCTTCCGGCATTTGCTACATTCAATTCCAGCTGCGGGCTGGTGGTTTTCCCTCCATCTTGCCTGCTGGCAAGGGTGTGGGGGGTCCTTTCCAGAATGCGGCCCAGCTGTCTCTCCCCCAGGCCGCGTGGGCGGCGGGCTGGGCCCGGCCGCCCTGGAACGCTCTGGGCGGTGGCAGGACAGGGTTCTGCTGAGCTGCAGGCTCCCTAGCTGCACTGGGGAGGGCTAAGATTTTAGCAACGCGCCTCCTCTTCCCCTTTCTGTTGGGGCCCTGGTCAAAAACGGGGCCCAGCGAGCTTCCTGAGCCCTGCACCCCATCCTGCCCAACCTGCGGGGCCCAGCCCAGGCCATGCAGAAGGGGCTCAGGCCAGTGGTACCTTCTGAAAAGTCGGAAAGGAAAAAGAGCTTTCAGGAGGTTTTTTTGTCTTTACAGGTGAGTTTCACAAAAATGCATAAACTTTCTCACTGGTGTAACAATGTGTCAATATTAAAAATCCAACACTGATTAGTTCTTGTCAGCCACAAGGAAAACTACCTGGGCCTCAGCAAGTAAAAATTTTACAAATCTTTACAAAGCACCACAACACTGCACCTGAGGCATGCAATTTTGTACACAGTTGTTCTGGGTACAGAGACAAATGGGGGAATTCCTGTGTTTAATTCCACACCATCTACATAATGGGTGGAGATATGATTTCATCAGGAAGACATCAGTCCCACGAACAGGAAGACACCAAAGCTGAAAGGACAATGTGTGCAGTTTTTGCCTGGCTGTGGAGGAGAGGGTCCCAGACAGTTCCAGTGCTGCGCTGCCACCGCTGCTGCCTCACTGGGGAGAGACACCCTGCACTGGGACTCCACCACTGGAGCAGAGAGCCCCAGTGGGACCCAAGCACTGCCAGGTGCCACAGCGTTGGCACTTGAGCAGCACGATTCCTTATTGTAGCTTTCTGTTTTTTCCAGTCTATGGAGGGGGGAAAGTTAAACTGTGAAAGCTCTCTTTTTCACATATTGCCTTGATGGAGACCACAGTGAGTGTTGCCTGGGGGGATGTTTGGTGGTGAACATACCCTCTTTTGGGATAAAACACTCTCTCTCTCTGGTGCTCTCTTTGTTATTAATAGAGTTGTGGTTATTGTGATTTTCAGTAAATTGTTATTCCAGTTGATAATCTTACCTAGGCTTCCTGTGTTATCAGAAGGAGTGGTGGAATGAGAGCGGATTGAGTGGGTTTAATATCCCAGCTGGTCTTTAAACCTCCACATTTCTTGCACCCAGTGTGGGGCTTGGGAAAAGACCAGAAACTCTGAGCCTCCAGAGGTAACTCTTCTCAAGTATAAGGGAATGATACTTTTGCAAGAAGACCTTGCAGTACACCAAGACACATTGGAGCAAGGTATGCAGAGCCTGAGATTATCAGATGTGCTGGAGATAATCATTCCATATAACAAGCAATTCCCTAATAACTTGGACAGCATCCAGTGTGCACAAAACATATGCCAGAATTTCATAGGGAATGCACTAGAGTTATACGCCAGGTCATTGGGAGTGGTGGCATGGAAGGAGGGAAAAGGAGGGCATGTTGGTTGGCAGATCCTGGACATGCGAAGAAACAATCTCCACCCTTTTATGGGCCTGCATTTCATCCATAGAAAGAATGACCAAGGATTTCCTGTATATAGAAAAGGTAATTAAAGAGAACCACCCAACATTTAAAGAGGAGATGAAAAGGAATTTTTCCTTGCCCCAGCAACACAGACCAGAGTCTCTGCTATCAGGAGTAGGCACTCCCTTGATGGGGAGAAAAGGTACACTCCATGAGGTTACCTGTGGTTTTATATGCATGAATGTGAGAAGACATGAGGAGGTGGGATGGAAAACTCACCTCTTCCCTAGCAACAAGAGTACATGAGTTGAGAGGGGGAACAACTATCCCAGGAAACTCTTTGAAGACAAACGGTGCTTCAGCTTTCTGTGGGCAAGCCCCAAGGCAGAATAGAAGGGATGTTACATCCAATCCTCTTGAAGGGATCCCCAGGTCGTATTTCCAGGGAATGAGCAATGACCATAACCAGGTCATTAGGGAGGCCCAGCCTCTAGTCAGGTGGAGAAGAGGGATGGTCAGATCTATTGGGCTATGTGGATCTGGTAGCATGGCACATCAGAACCACAAGAATATGAGGCTGTAGCTGGCAGTAGCACACAATGTAACCTTGATGCCATCGAGATAAGTAGAGGCAGAATGTTTCTGTGTTTCTGAGGTGACAGGGGAGTTATAACAGCTGACTGTACAGGAAGCTGAAGTGAGTTTGACTGGGAATGAGTGGCAAAACAACCCCATTGTGACTGGCCCAGAGGCCCTGTGCATTCTGGCATACCTCAGAATGGGTATTTTGAAGACCCAAAAGGGCATTATTGGGCTTTTTGGAATAGCTGCTATGAAGCCAGATGAAACTCGACAGTTGAATACCTTGCCTAACCTCTTAGAAGACCCTTCTGCTGTAGGACTGTTGAACGCTGAAGAACAACAGGTACAGATGCTATCGCAACAGTGCAGTGTAGGCAATATCTAATCAACCACCTCACATAATTGTCTGGGGATGGGGGAAAGGGGTCTCTTCCAAAGAAAAGGGGTTCCTTTTGGTCAAGTGTGTGTGGTTCTTGTTCCAAGCTGGACAGAGCAATTGAGGTGGTGTAGCCATGGCTCTGTGATGAATATTTTTCTTGTGAATCACTCTATTTTATAAACTTTTGTTATTAATATTGTTGCTGTTACTGTTCCCTTCCTCATCTCATTGCTTTTTCCAGTAAATTGTTCTTATCTCAACATGTGACCTTTACCTTTCGTGCCTTCAATTCATCTCCCCAGCCCCCCATCATATTACATCTGGTTGCTTGTTGATTGTTATTTGAATCCTTATAGATCACCTCCAGCATGGCTAATTCTCTCAGGTACCTACTGGGGCATGCTATTAGATCATGCTTGAGAGAATACCTTTTCCTCTTGCTTTACAGAAGTCACCGCCAGAGTATAAATGTTTCTGTCCTATTCCAAATCCCCTTGTTCCTGTTGGGACAGGGATTCCAATGCTTGGCTTCATTACCATCTGGTTTCATATCATGGCTAAAACATTGCAGCAATGGAGCATCCAGGTCATCAGGGTCATCAGGCTGGATTGGGAAATTATCTCTGGCCCTGACTCCTGCTGCTCCTATGAGGGCCCTACTTCCTTGTTGGTCCCTCTCTAAGTAAAATGGTCTTGAATTTCTTCTTCTGTTCTAGGACTGCTACCAGCCTGAGTTGCTCCTCTGGTTCAGCTGAAGTTTGGCCATAGTGTGTTGGTCTGCTTGCCTTCTCTTCCCCCTAAGAGTGCTGTCTAGTATTGAACTATGTCCAGTAAAGAGTAGCCAGGATCCAACAGAGTGGAATAAGCTGTTCCTCTCCAGAGCTGCCAAAATAGTCTCCTTGTAGATATTGTCACCTTATCAGGGTCCTGTAGTTCCTCAGGGATGAACTTCCAAACCTTCAGAGGAGAGAAGTCCTTCAATATTGTCCCAATTTCTCCCACGTTTTGTGTCACTCATGACTATCCACCCTCAGGGCAGATACCTGAAAGGACTTCCTTTCATAAAATCTCTTTCATACCTCTAAACATGATGTGGACTGCACTGGGGAGACCTGGTAAACTTAGTGACAAGAACATACTTTCCTTAACATCCAAAGGGAATTCAAAATTCTCAAATGCTGTTGTAACAGGCCTGAAAAGAAGAAAAGAGGGGGAAAATCTGGGGAAATTCATTCTGCCCTGTTGTCCCCACAGACTGGATACCATCTTCATGAATCCTCACTACTAGAACCCAGTGTTGCAGGAAAGCAACATTAATACACTGACACCCATTGTCCTTGTTGCTATCATGTCATAACTTGGTGTCAGAGAGTACAGCAACAGAGCAATCTTGATTTGTCTCCCTACACTGAAAATTGTCGTAGACAGGTAGAGAAATTAGAAAAGAAAGGTCTCATAAAATCATGTCTACTCTGCTAAATTAAAGTTAGTCTGTCACTTTTTCAAAGTACAGATTGCTAGTTCTCAGGCAAAATAATCTTGGAAATGAGAGTTCATTAACATAACAACCTATTTTTGGTGAGAAAAATGAGCCTGCACCTAGGTAAACAGTGCGTCTCTCCCAGGAGAATCAATGAACACATGTTCTGGTTTAGGGGACAGTGTTACCAGAAAAAAAGGCCGGAGTTATTTCCCAAAATGGATATTGAAAATCCCTACCCTCCGAATTCAGAATAGTTTGGAAATTAGGGGATCTCAGGCAAAGGTATGGGTTTAGGAATAACATTTCTTTACTGATATATCTACAAGACAAACAAGAACAACATCAGCTATGAACAGATCAGTGACAAAACGGAACGAAACTCAGTCTCAGTCCCTTTTCCAATCACCAGCACTTTTCTCTGCACGGTCCCGGTGGAGAGCGAGGCAGGGCAGCCTCCTCAGTCGCAGAAGCTGCAGGAGTAGGCAGGCAAGGTGGCAGCATCAGCGCCATGTCCCAGGTGGGAGAAGGGTGAAGGAAACTCTGCTCACCGTTTGCATCCCGGTTCTCAGTACTGTTCTCAGAAGCAGGAGTCTGTAGCAGGGCCAGGCTGCAGGGCAGATTCCACCATGGAGAAAAACCTCTCTTCTCCATGTTTGGGCTGGCGAGACCATATCCCCACGGAAGAACGAAGAAATCCACAACGATCCACCCCGACCGCTCAACCCCCACCCCCCCCAGTGATTGAGACATCAAGAGCACCCACCCATCCCTTTTGTCTTGGGACCAACGCCCATCACACCAGAGGGGCTTCACCCACTTGGCTTGCTTGATGGCAGTGCACGTATCACAGACATGGATAACCTGAGAAATACGATCCATGGTTAGATCCACCCCTCGGTCATGTGCTCACTTATATGTGCCGTCTCTGCCTTGATGACCTGAGGCATCATGGGCCCATTGAGCCAGGGACAATTCCCTCTTGTATGATCAATCTAAGTCTATCTGTGACACTTCTATCTTTGAGGTCTGATCTACCTGCTCATTGTGTCGGTGTTCCTCATTAGCCTGACTCTTTGGGACATGGGTATCCACATGACGAACTTTCACAGGTAGCTTCTCTACGCGAGTGGCAATGTCTTTCCACTCATCAGCACCTCGGATTAGTTTTCCCCTACGTTGCCAGTTTGCCTTTTTCTACTTTTCCAGTTAACTCTACAGAGCATTGGCTACCATCCATGAGTCAGTATAAAGGTAGAACTTTGGCCACTTCTCTCTCTCAGCAATGTCCAAGGCCAGCTGTAGAGCTTTGAGTTCAGCAAGTTGACTTGATCCACCTTCTCCTTTGGTAGCTTGTGCAACCTGTCATGTGGGGCTCCATACAGCTGCTTTCCACTTCCAGTTTATTCCCACGATTTGGCAGGTGCCATCAGCAAAAAGAGCGTAGCGTGTTTCATCTGCTGGCAGTTGGTTATATGGTGGGGCTTCCTCAGCCCGGCTCACTTGTTCTTGCTCCTCGTCATCGGTGAGACCAAAGTTTTCACCTTCTAGCCAGTTCGTAATTATCTCTAAAATTTCAGGGCGATTCGGGTTTCTGATGTGGGCGAGTTGCATGATGAGGGCAATTCACTTGCTCCATGTGGCGTCAGTGGCGTGGTGGGTAGAGGGAACCTTTCCTTTGAACATCCACCCCAGCACTGGTAGTCGGGGTGCCAGGAGGAGTTGTGCTTCCGTGCCGGTCACTTCTGAGGCAGCTTGGACTCCCTCATAGGCAGCCAAGATCTCCTTCTCTGTGGGAGTGTAATTGGCTTCAGACCCTCTGTAGTTTCGGCTCCAGAATCTCAGAGGTCGGCCTCGAGTCTCCCCATGCACCTTCTGCTAAAGGCTCTAGGACAGTCTATGGTTCCTGCCTGCAGAATAAGGCACATTTTTCACCTCTGGTCCTGTCCTGACTGGGTCAAGGGCTACTGCATGAGCGATCTCCTGCTTGATCTGGGCAAAGGCTTGCTGCTGCTCAGCACCCCAGTGGAAATCATTCTTCTTACGGGTGACCAGGTAGAGAGGGTTCACAATCTGACTGTACTCAGAAATGTGTATTTGCTTAAAGCCTATGGCACCTAGGAAAGCTTGTGTTTCCTTCTTGTCAGTTGGTAGAGACATCGTGGTGATCTTATTGATGACCTCAGTGGGGATCTGGTGCCGTCCATCTTGCCACTTTACTCCCAGGAACTGGATTTCTCGGGCAGGTCCTTTAACTTTACTCTTTTTAATGGCAAAGTCGGTTCTCAGCCGAATCTGGATGATCTTTTCTACTTTCTCAAATACCTCCACTGCCGTGTTTTCTCACACAATGATGTCATCGATGTATTGCAGGTGTTCTGGAGCTTCACCCTTTTCCACTGCAGCCTGGATTAATCTATGGCAGATGGTTGGGATGTGTTTCCACCCCTGGGGCAGACAATTCCAGGTGTACTGCATGCTCCTCCAGGTGAAAGCAAACTGAGGCCTGCACTCTGCTGCTAGAGAAATGGAGAAAAATGCATTGGCAATGTCAATGGTGGCATACCACCTTGCTGCCTTGGACTCCAACTCATACTGAAGTTCCAGCATGTCCGGCACGGCAGCGCTCAGCTCTGGAGTCACTTAATTTAGTGCACGATAGTCTACAATCTCCATTCTCCATCAGACTTGTGCATGGGCCAAATGGGGCTTTTAAAGGGTGGGTGGGTTTTGCTGACCACCCCTTGGCTCTCCAGCTCATGGATCATCTTGTGGATGGGGATCATGGCATCTCGATTTGTCCGGTACTGCCGGTGGTGAACTGTTGAGGTGGCAATTGGCACTCGTTACTCTTCCACCTTCAGAAGTCCCACTGCAGATGGGTTTTCTGACAGTCTAAACAAGGTGTTCAACTGCTTAATGCTCTCTACTGCTACAGCAGCTGTTCCAAAAGCCCGCTTGAATCCCTTTGGGTCTTTATAATAGCCACTCCTGAGAAAGTCTATGCCTAGAATGCACGGTGCCTCTGGGCCAGTTATGATTGGATGTTTCTACCACTCCTTCCCAGTCAGGCTCACTTCAGTTTCCAGCAAAGTCAGTTTCTGTGATCTCCCCGTTCCCCCAACAATGGAAACACGCTCTTCCTCCACGTGATCTGATGGTATTAGGGTGCATTTTGAACCAGTATCAACTAATACCCTATATTCTTGTGGTTCTGATGTGCCAGGCTATGGGATCCACACTATTCAATAGACTCTGTCATCCTGTGCTTCTCCCTGGCTAGAAGCAGGGCTCCTCTAGCCCTGACTGTTATTCCTTTCCTGGACATACATAGTGGAGGTTCCTTCAAGTGGGTCTGACAGATTTTCTTCCCTTCTGTAATGCCCAGCACCTTGGTCGTGGGATGTTGAGGCTACCTTCACTTTAGTGTAGCTCCCTCGTTTAGCATTTCCCTCCCTGAGATGACGTACCCATGCTGCCAGGACAAAAGTGGGTTTCCCATCCCATTCTCCCATGTCTTCTCCATGGTCACACAGAAAAAACCATAGGTCAGCTCGTGGGGTATACCCTCTTTCACTAACTGGGGGACATTGGGTTGTAACCTTGGGGTTATGAGGCTCGCACTGGTGCTGCCTTGATCTTCTTGATCTCCTCCCTCATCTCACTTATCTCACCTCTCATGCCCATCACCTCCTTCATCTCATCTCTTATTCTTGCCTGTATGCAATCTTTGACCACGGCAGAAACCTGGGCCTGCACTGCACCATTCATCATACTGGGAAAATCCCTAAGTTTGTTAGCAACAGAGCTCGCTGTTTCTCGGTGTTCATCAGCTTTAACCATTGCAATGAAGGTGGTATATTGAGATGGCCCTCAGTTTGCCATATTCCACAGCATGTGCCCTGTGCACCTGATATTGTCAGGGTCATTGTCATGCTGTCCATCCCTCCCAAAGAGTACTTACAGTATTGTCACTTCTCTCAGCTGTTGAATTTTTTCCTTACGGGTCTTCCAGTGCATTCTATGGTGGTGCTCCTGCATTCTTTCTCTGTTGACAAACCTCTCTCTGACACTCATTAAAAGCCGCTCCCAGAGGGGAAGGGGGCCTGGCTCTCTTAAGAATATCTGGTCTACACCTGAGTCCTGGGACAAGGATCTCAAATTTCTTGCTTCTGTACCATCTAAGGGCACACCTGTACCCAAGAGGTCCCAGACCTGAAGTAACCAAGTTGTCAAAACCTCCCGACCCCGTCGTGTAATATCTTTCCGCAGATTGCGGAGATTTTCATAAGACAGGGACTCAGTGATAATTTCAACTTTTGGCTCTCCTGCTGGTTGTGAGGGCCCTCCTCTCTGGTCCTCTTTGTCTAGGTGCCTTGTTTTCATTTTAGACTTCCTAGTTTCCACAGGAGCGACTGCTGCTGGCTGTGAGTACCCTTGCAATTCAGCTGGAACCTGAGCAGATGTAACATCTATGGGTTCTACTGCAGCATCACTGGATTCTCCCCCTTTATGGCACAGCCTCTCACCAGCTGGGGAGAGGTACTCTTTCATCACCTGGCCTATTTTCTTCACTAGAACCCCCACCCACTCCGGGTGGTTTCTTTCTCAGGTGGGCTGTGGGGCAGGGTCAGGCTCTGGGGAAGCATCTCTAGTCTCTGGGGCAGGGTCAATGTCTGCAGCACATCCCTATTTCCTGGAGTAGGTATCAGGGTTGTTATCCAGCTCAATCCCCCCTTATGTCAAAATGTTAAGCAAGACATGCCTATCAGAATGCCATCCACTGTATGATATCATTAGCATTTAGAGGAGATTTGAACCCTTCAAAAACTGGTGGGGTAGATCCAAAAATCTGGGTGAAGGGTTGGGAGAAAATTTCCCCTGGTGTTATTCCCTCACAGTAGGTGCCATTGTTAAAGTAACCCCAAAACCATGCAGTTAGTGTGTGGTATCCCTGAATCCATGTACCCACCTTCCAAAGGAAGTTAAAAATCCATGAATTCTTCACCTTATCAAGCTATAAAGCAAGTTGGATAACAGTCACAGTAGCCTTAGTTATAGGGTCCATGTTTATGTAAGGGTTTGCAAATGGGAGAGATACATGTATGAACATGTGCAGCTCAAACCAGATTAAACTGGACTACATGTTGCTAGCACACGAAAAGACAATCTTAGGCAACTGAAGAACTGTTATTCCTTTTTTCCTCTGCCCCATGTTGAGGGCCAAGATCTGTCCTGGTTTAGGGGACAGTATTGCCAGAAAAGAAAAAGGCGAGAGTTTTTTCCTAAAATGGATATTGAAAAATTCCCTCCCTCCCAGTTTACTATAATTTGGAAATTAAGGAACTCTCAGGCAAAAGGTATGGGTTTTATGGGAATAACAGTTCTTTACTGATATATCTACAAGACAATCAAGAACAACATCAGCAATGAACAGATCAGTGAAAAAACAGAACGAAACTCAGTTTCAGTCCTTTTGTCCAGTCAGGCCACACAGTCTCGGTGGAGCAGGGACGGAGTGGTTTTTTTTTTCTCAGTCGCGGGAACTGCAGGAGCTCCTGGGACACATTTTCCTTTTGCTTTCTGAGGGGAAACTTCTATGTGCTATGCATGTGGGTGAACAATTCCCAGTAGATTTTCATATATTTGTTCCAAGGCAAACATTTTACCTGTACTAGCTATCAGGACTACCTTTTTTTATAGTTCAGGTTTCTCAGCTATCAAGACAAGAAAGTATATGCACCATACAAAATACGCACAAGTGTATGTACAGAGAAGCACCATTATAGACTTCTCTTCACACAGACAAAGCATTATGAGTGGAAAGGGTTTCAGCACTGTCTATAAGACAGCTGTGGGTCATTCTGTAAGTCATTCAGGGGCAAAAAGAAGAAAATGTATCTGAGGTGACAGAATGCAATTTTAATACAGGACTCCTAGTGAGTATGTATGCAAGCAAGCTGCAGTGTACTGCCTAGGAGAAGAATAGGAGAACAGCACAATAGCCGGCCATTTACTGACATCCTAATTTTAGAATGTGGGATTTACGATGTGTTTTCATCAGCCTACTCCTGTGTGAAAGGTGGCAAGACTTCAGGTTCATGCTACCACAGGATGCAGTAAAGAAGTTTGTGTTTCTGTCCAGAAGAAGTACAGATGTTCATTTTTATAGTAAACGTGCCAAACTTTCTATTCATTCCTGATTGTACATTTTTGCCAAGATGGTGCAGTTTGGTGGTTTTTATTCTGGTATTGGACATCAACCACTTGCTTTACCCTGTTTCTGGTTTGCTCTATTGACGCAAGGCAAACCTGTAAAATTTTGCTGAAGGTAACTGAATCATATATCAGATGATTATATCATAAATCATTATATATAATTATATTTTTATATTTTTATATTTTTATATTTTAGGAAAGCAGTATCTTGGCTAATGCTGTAGATGCTGTATTTTGCATTGTTGACCCATCAATCCCCTGGAAATTCCAGGGACCTAAACAGCAGAAAATAGTAGTGCAGCTCTTGGTGTGTAGGATGCAACAGTATGGAGAGGGATACTTCCACTTTGAAAGGAGAAGCTCCTGTGAAAGAAATCTTCAGTCAAGGATCAGAATACCACCAGCAGGTGTGATTTTACCATATCTTAATGCAGAAAATTTCATAGTTACTACAGTTCCTTTATTTTTTCCCTTTGTTCTAGTAGAATGAACAAAAAGCACAACAACAGCTGACCCAGCATTTCTTCTGATGTGGAAAGGGGAAGTAACTTGTAGTTTTGTCTTCAACTTGATTTGGTGGTTAGCACTCTAAAATACAGGAGCCCTAGTCAGCTGTAAATTTGGAAATATTTATATGGATAACAATTGGTTTCCATCACCTCACCATTGTGCTATTTTGGGATGAAAATGTACCACATTGCACAATACACACATGAAAAAATTATTTCTAAAATTTGTCCATAAGAATTAGGACTAGATAAGAAAATCATAGCAATCTGCTTCCAGCCTGATACACAAGATCTATTTGCAGGTGAGATTGAAAAATATGCCATAAACTGAACTGGAAGAATTAGTTTGGGCATTTTAATTTTCCCATGGTGACAACTGCATTACTTTTCTACCACACTCTAGATTTCTTCCATTGTGTCTTTATTAGGCACAATCTCTAGAGGACCATGATATGATACTTTTACTTCTTTACACTTGTTGTTCCACTATGTGCCAGGTTGCATATGGAAGTTCTGACTTTGATTTATTAAATAGATTCAAGAGCTGGCCATTACTCAGGATTCAAGAGAAAACAAAGGAATTCACATAATCTGTGTATGCATAATGCTTCCCAATGAACAAATTGAAAGGAAGGTAACTCACTTCAGCACTCTGCTTTGAAAGATGCTGAGTACTGAGAGTCCAGACAGCGCTGAAACTGGCAGCAAGATTTCTGTGGCATGCTGATGATAAACGGGCACGTTTACCTCCTTTGGGGTTTTCTCTCATGGTAGCCTACAGATCAAAAACTCTTTGAAGTCATGTGTCTTTGTTTAATCTGCCCTCTTTTCCAGGAGCGTTTTGCACAGGAAGCACTAGAACAATTTGTCTTAAGACCCACTGTTTTCCACAGTGAGAATCATCAGTCAGGTATCTTAACCATGACCAATCCCAGAGCTTGGGATGGTCCTTCCCAAGACACTTCTAGCTTATAGTGAGTACCTTTGACAAACTATTGCTGCCTCAGTGACCATCAGCTGCACACTGGAAGAAATAAAAACAGAAAAACACTGCACTCCATTCTGCAGCTCTGATTTCCCAGACAAATATCAAATTTTGCTGGAGAAATATGAGTAAAGAATTTTCCAAGATTAAATGCAAAAAAAGCTGTGAATCCTTCATAATTTTACAAAGACAATTTTTTAAAAAAAGAAATCACTACAAAATGATTCATACATCTGAAATGTGTCTCTTTATAAGATTTGTCTAATGAACAGTGCTGATGCCAGGGCAGCACACTCCATACAGGGCTACACTAACATTTAAGAAGAACAGAAACTTTAGAAATGGTTTTTCTGCACTCATGCTTTTCTGCTGGTTGTGCAGCAGAAGATAGTATGAATTCTACCATGTGATGAACATGTCCTTCTCCTGTCCTTGGGAAACCACTATGAAAATATGAAAGAGACTAGATTACGAAGGACAGAACTTTCTTCCACTGGACCACATATAGCCCATGAAAATGGGTGGCACAATCAACTGTGTGAGGCAAACTGCGTGATCATAAAAGGCAAATTTGAATCTCTGGCATCTAATCTGGTTAGGTTTTGGATTAAGTTTTCTTCTGTTCCTGTAGCGTGGTGTCTTAGATAATAGTTTAATTGCATGTTTTTTTACTGTTCTGATGCTGAGGGAAGACACCTGTTAGTGGAGTTCAGATCCACAATAATATCTTGTTAGACTCCAATATAGTTAGAATTTCCTTTCATCTCATTCCTGAGGAAACTGATAACTGTAAGTTTATCTGAATTCATCTCTACAAAGTCATTGGATGTAGTCTGCTGCACATAGGAACCTAAATAAACCCACCTATTGGCAGGTATTGATGGCGTGACACAAGAGTAGCAATCCTTGGGCAATTTTCCATCCCTCATACGAAAGAAAAGTTTAAATTAGGTATATTGTAGAAGTGCAAAATAACATGAACGTGTAGGAAAATAAGTTTTGAATATCAAAATGGAAGCTCTGCTGAGTTAGCGTGATGTATTAGTGATGACATCAGTTGTGACATGTACAGAATCCTTACTTCAGACAGGAATGACAGAATGTAGACTATGGCAGTAGAGAAAAAGGATCTGTTCTGACCTGAACTATTATTCTATGTTCAAAAATATTTGTCTAAAACCACTATTAAATTTAAAAAATGAAGAAATTATTTTAAAGCAGAAAATATAGTGAAGTAGCCTTACCCAAGTGAAGAAAAACTAATTTGGGAACATTTCCCTTCAAGTGAGTCTTTATTAACTTTTATTGTGGATCCATTTCACCATGTCAATAACAACACATTTAAATGAAAAAAAAAGCATTTCATATGAATTCAGAGGAAGACACTTCAACAATTTCAAATTCTGATTGCTATTCATAAATAGAAAGTGTACCAAAATCAACTCCTTCTAATGAAATTTTTGGTTTTCCTCTGGCAGTGCCAAAGCTATGTTCCCCTTATTTGTAGGCAGCCTCTGTGGGAGAGGGAGTTGTCCCAGTAAGACCACCCTGAACGCTGTTTCTGGCAGCAAGCTAAGACGAAAACCGTGTTGTTGTTGTTGCTGTTGTTGTTCCTCTTGAAAAATGGTGCCCCCCGTGCTTCCAGGTTTGCTGCCCACAGCAGCCACCACCCAGGGTTCTGGAGAAGCTGCTGCAGGAGCTCTCTCGCCAGGGGCACAAACTGTCCCAGGTGTGCCGAGACAAGGCGGTGCTGGCACAAGAGAACGCTGCCCTGGAAGCTCGACTGGCAGCCACAGAGCGCGACCTACGAGGCCTTTCCGAGCAACTGGTAGAGGCCAGGTAAAGGCAGGAGGAGACCCTGGGTGGGACATTACTGAAGGTCTGTCATTACAAAGGTGGTAAGCGTTACATCAGGATTTACTCCCCCCTGTGTGCTCTCCAAATTCTTCTCAGAGAGGTGATGAGACATGAGTTAAAAGGATACTGTGACTGACCTGAATGTTATTGTTGTGACCACTCAAGGTCTCAAAGTTCTTTTGGGGGCTGGCTTGGGACCCTTTGCACATTCCCATAGCAAATGCAAAGCAAGCCAACTTGGCACTGAATTTAGTACCAGGGAAATCATACAGATGTTTGCTGAAACCACAAGTTTCCCTCTGCTTTTGGTTTCTCCTTTGGGGCATCAGTCTTTTCTCGCCAAATAGTTTGACGTGGGATTTTAAGATTCAAGGTTCTTACATGTGAACGTAGAGAGTAGGATGCCGATGCTTCGGGTGAAGCTGGAGCGTCATGCTGAAAAGCTTGAGACCCTTCTGAGCTAAATCTTGTGAAGTCTGGTGCAGGACCTAGAGTTGCTTACAAGCAGCAGCTGCTGAGATCAAATTCAACTGGGCATTCTGTGCTGGGTTAGGTGATGAGGAAAGGCTGCCCCATCACCCGGAGGGGCCTGCTTTGCTATTTGAAGTGTTAGAAATAGTCTTGCTGTATCTGAGTTTCCATGCAAGTTGTTTTCCATACTCAGGTGTAGAGATCTCAAGTCACACCTTCCTGGAAAAACTGCCTATGTGTGCCAGGAATAATTTCTCTTCTTCTTCTTCACAACTTGTAGGTCTGAAGAGGAGAGCCTGCAATGCAGCCTGCTGGAAGCTCAGCAGCACATGTTGGAGCTGGAGATGGCCAGGAACCATCTGGAAGGCCAAGTTCACTCAGCCACGCAGGCCAAGGAGTTGATCATCAGTGAGAGCCTCATGTGCTTTGTTTCTGGTGATTTTCCTGCTTTGTGCAGTTGCTCCAAACTCAGCTCTGTCTGCAGGGCTTCCAAGAAGTGAAGGAGCTGGGGGATGGTCCCTGCTTGCCTGAAACTGAAAGGGCTTATTGTCAGCAGAGTCCTCTGCTTGTGTCGTGTCTGACTGCTGCCATTTGTCATGTTTGCAGAGCATGTGAAGGGCCTTCAGCGTGAGCTGCAAGCTGTAAGATCCTCCAGCAAGCAGCAACGCAAAGAAATGGCTGAACAGCTCCGCTGGGCAGAAGAGCAGTGCATCAAGGCTCTCACACTGGCATCGTGCTCAGGAAACCAGGAAGCTCCTGTGAAAACTGGTAGGAAAGAATACATCCCTGAATTTTTCAGGCAAGCTTGGTGGGTTAGCTTAGCAGAAGAGCAGCCTAAATATGTGGTATGGCTGCAAGACTTTACTGTACTCCACATGTTGCTGGGCCAAGCAGTAGAAGGCCTCAAGGGCTCCTGCTTGAGAGCCTGAGAAGCCCCAGAGGATGATGCTGGGACAGTAAAGGCAGCCACAGTTTGAGGATGGGCATACACCAAGTTGCTCAGGAGGCTGGGTGGTTGCCACCCAAAGCATTGCAGCCAAGGGGCAGGGTCTTCCCACAGCCTCGTGCCATGCAGCAGACTGCTGAGCTTGGTGCCAAATGCAGTCCCAGTGCCTGGGTTCCTTGTTTTCTGTCCTCGCAAAGTGGACAGAGGTCTTTCCTTTGCGCCTGAAGCATATGTAACAGGCTCCACATTGCATCTGGTAGCCTGTTGTGGGATTAGGGCAGCAGGAAATGGGGACCTGCTGCTGCTGCTGCCCAAGAACCTGGGTGAGGTCACAGGTGAGGCAGGGTGGGGGTGAGAGTGATGTGGGCTTTGGCCGTGGGCACTGCCCGGCCAGGCTGGAGCTGGCCCGACCGAGCTGGGGCTGCTCAGCTCAGCTGCCCAGGCTGTCACTGGGGCTGTCCTTGGGCAAGGCAGCTGTTCCAGCATGGTTTGGGAGCCATGCTGGCTGTGCCAGGTTGCCAGGGGCTTCTGGAATGTCCCACCAGGGCTGCTCTCACCAAATCCTTGCTTGGTCAGCCTGGCTTTTGTTTCTAACCATCCAGGGCAGGTTTTCAGTTTATCTCTTCCCTGATGGGAGTGCAGGTGCTGCAAAGAGAAACGTCACGAGACTGCATCAGTGTTCCCTTTGCTTGTCCAATATTCCTTCTGCTGTCCCTGTCCAGGAGGGCTTCACAGCAGGGGAGGAAGAGACTGGGGAAGAGCCTGGGAACATCCGCAGTTGGAATCCCTCCTGATTTAGTTCTATTTATAGATGTGTAGTGTTGCACTGGGATAGTCACGAGAAAAGGCATATTTACATATGTAGATTGATATGTGTATAGATATAGCCATAGAAGCATTTAGTGATATTTAAGATATATATATATACATATGATGTTACGTAGATAACGTCTATATATATGTATATATATGTGCAGGTCTACACATATATGCATCTAGTTATATGTATATAGTTCTATCTCTAGATGTATGTTGTTATACTCGTATCTGCTTTTAGTTCTCTTGGCATCCATACATTGTGTATTTGTATAATTCTGCTGATGGAACTGTATGAATTTTTATGTTAGTACATTGACATTGGTGTGTTTATATGTAGTTTTGTTATGTATTTTTCTATGTCTTGCTATATGTAATAAGAAAAACTTACTACATGTTTGCAATGCATATTGTTATGGGTGTATATGTATATATTTCTATTTAAATATGTATGGAGTGCTATACTTCTGTCATTCTAGTTATTTAGATTTTGCCCTAGGTTTATTTAGAGAGGGATGGTGATATTTCTGTGTTTGTATATAGGCTTTAAAGTCTTAGTAATATGGTATAAATCACTAAACTTCAATTGATCTTTGTGTATGGGTGGATTAAAATCTGAAATAATTTAATTTCTTAAAATGAATTTTATATTTCTCTGCATTTACATAACAATTTGATAAGAATAAATTAGTTTTTAAGACTTACATTAATATTTGTATCCTTACGCGTAGGCACTGTATGTGTAACAATTTCTAAGAAATTTGATTTTGAAGCTGAAGTTGATTAGTATGTATTTCTACATTAGAAGTGCAAGTGTATCAATCTGCAATAAGTATGTGGTGAGCTAGAAGGTTCGTTCAGAAGACATCGTTATGCACGAGGAGTTAGGCCCCGCCCTCTCCACGGCGTTAGCCAATCACAACTGTACAGAAGTTACTTAAGCCCGTGTTTGCCGAGAAATAAACGCATTTCACCGTCGACTGCGTCAGTGTAGCGAGTGATTTGTCCGGCGACTGGGATAGTAAGTGTGTGTGTGTGTTCGCCGTGGCCCGCTCTAACCAGGTCGCCACTTGCCTTCGTTCTCCCCCAACGAAGGCAACATAGTGGTGCCGAAACCCTGGATCGCCCCCAGGTGTTCGGGTGAGGGAATAGCCCCAGATACACGCGGCTGAGGGCGATCCGGGTGACGGGACTCGCGCTGGAAGAGGTGGGCGGTAGAGGCAGCTGGATCTGACCCTGACGGTGAGGACGCTCACGTACCGCCAAGAAATGGATGCGCTTGGCAAGGTAGTTTCCCCAATTGCATAGGCAATGTGGCATCCAATGCAAATTAAGGGATTTTGATTACGTAATCATGCAGTTGTTAAAATCGAGGGCGATAGACCGTACCACAGACACCCTGCATTCAGGGTGCTGGAGGGAGTGTACTAACGCCTGCGCTAACAACGTGATTGTCTCCAGCTCTGGTAAACGCTTGGAGAGCTGGGGAGGAGTTGTGAAGGCTCTGGAGAGAGCGCTAATAGAGCAAGAAACTTGGCGGGCAGCCCGAGACTGTTTAAAATTCACACCTAAAGTAGGAGTGGCTGCTGCGACTCAAACTGCGATCGGCGATAGCGCGCCGCTAGAAACTGACAACTACTCACGGCCCCAGTCCGCTAATTCCACCTCTAAAGTAACCACTAAGCTATCGCCAGATGATGAAAGTGTTTCCAAGTTTCGAAACAATTCTAACAAAGCGGACTCTGACGAAATTTTAAAAAGACCACCCCCTTATGCGCCCCAAGATGGCGCCGAGCCTGAGGGCGAGGGGCGGGGCCAACAGCTTTCTCACGCCTCACACACGGGCAGTGACGAACATGAGGGGCCATGGCGGGGCCGCGGGTGGAGGTTGTGGAAGCTGCTGTGGGAGCTGCTGAGGGAAGAGGCGCCGTCCTGCATTGCCGCCCTCGCCGAGGAGCTGTTCCAGGCGGCGGAGGGCATCTCTGAAGAGGATGGGAAGGTGGCGGAGTGAGAGCCCCCCGCTCCCAGCCCGTCGGGAGGAATGGGGCGTGCCTCACACCCCACAGCCCTGGCCCAGGTTGGTGCCGCAGCTCCGTAAACACGAGCTGCTGCTGCTTCCCACCCTTCGCGGTGAAGCCAAACCTGTAGCACTACTAAAACGTAAAGAAAATAATTAATTTCTTCATCGTTCGCCCCAATAGCGTGGAAGTTCAAAATAAAGTGGGCAATGTTATTTTTAAAAGTAAAAAAAAAAAACAAAAAACCAAAAAAAAAACAAACCAAAAAACACAGGGTAAAGAAGCAGGGAGAAAGACAGGAGATTTGCCCCAAGGCATCTGAGCATCAAACCAGCCAGTCACAGAAGAAGAACATCTAGCTCCCATCCACGCAGCAGTCCCTCCATCAGCTTCTTCTCGCGCCAGGACTGCGAGCGCTCCTCCTGGAGGGGCACCGGGTCCCCATCCAGCAGTCCAGGCAGGAGCGTGCCCACACATGCGAGAATTCCTCTGCCAGTGCCCTGGTGCACGGACTCAGCTGCAGGTAACAAGCAAGAGAAGACATGGCAGAAACAGCTGAAGAACATTCTGATATTCCAGCTGTTGTTCCTTTATCGGAGTATGAAGCAGCAGAACAGGAAAAGACGGAAGCCCAATGAGTGAAAGATGCTGAAGCAATGAGAGAACAAACCTCAGAGGAAGAGAGAGCAGAAAAGTTAGAGGAGACCCTGAGGATGGAGTAAGGATCTGAAGGGCTGGTACATGCAGTTGCTGTTACTGTTGTGGAAGAAGAAAGGTTGGTGAGTAGCATTGAGGAGAGATCACCATCATGGATATCTGCTGCTCTGACAGAGTACATTGAGCAGGCGAGAGAAGAGGAAGAGAAAGAAATTCAGAAAGCAGCCGAACTGGGTGTTACTGTGGAGGATGCACTGCTAAGACAGTGCCAAAGACTAGAAAGAAGGTAAGTGATGACACCACAGCAAGTGAACTGGAGCTAACCTCTGAAGCAGTGACTGCTCTGGAGACAGCAGAAGCTTCCTGCGCTAAAGAAACGATGGAAGCTAGTTGTAACGGGTAGAGAGTACGCGGCAGTTAAAAAATGATGATGTCATCAAGTGGTGCCCATTAAAATCCATAAAGCCCGTGCTGTCTAACAAAACCGATGAAACTAACGAGATCTCTGAGTTTCTTTTGACAGGTTCGCTGCCGTGATCCATCTCATCAGCCTCGTGTTCCATCTTCGTGCTTCGGTGTTCTGTTGTTGCCAAACCTGCTTCATCAGCCAAGCAAACAACTCGAAGACAAGTTCCAGCGTCACGGCCAAACGCTATGGCAATGAAATCAGTTCAATTCCCCTGTTTACCCAACAGCCCTGTTTACCACCCATGTGTTCACCCTAGTGGGACTAGTTGCAGTTGTTGTACCCGTGTTAATGTTCGGTTCCCTTTTCATTGTTAGCCTAGATAAGTTATAACCAAGTTGCGATTGCATTTAGACATTTAAAATAGTTCACGTGTTGTTACTAACATGTTTCACGAGTTGTTACTAACATCAGTTTAGCACAGCTGCGAAGGCTTAATCGGTCATGGAGAGGGGGGAAATGTGGTGAGCTAGAAAGTTCGTTCAGAAGATATCGTTATGCACGAGGAGTTAGGCCCCGCCCTCTCCACGGTGTTAGCCAATCACAACTGTACAGAAGTTACTTAAGCCCGTGTTTGCCGAGAAATAAACGCATTTCACCGTCGACTGCATCAGTGTAGCGAGTGATTTGTCCGGCGACTGGGATAGTAAGTGTGTGTGTGTGTTCGCCGTGGCCCGCTCTAACCAGGTCGCCACTTGCCTTCGTTCTCCCCCAACGAAGGCAACATAAGTAAAATGTTTCAATGGAAAGAAGTGCGTATTTGTGTTATCCAGAGCAATGAGCAGACGTAGATATGATGAAGTTGGAGGATTTTGACCACGAACATCTCCAGCCATGCTCAGCAGATCCCCAGCTGCCGCCAAGGTTGGCAAGGAAACCGCAGATTTGGGAAAGCAGCAGAGCCACACACTTGGTAATAACTTAGTAGATGGTGCTGCTAAGAAACCATTCATTCAAAACAGATAAGCCCCATCAGAAAAGGGAGCTATGAGGCAGAGACCAGGTGGACAGGCTACAGGAAGTCTACAGGCTTAGGAAAGCACTGAAAACACAACTGTTTAAATCGTGGGAACGATCATTCCCTGTTGTCTCACTTTGTAACAGGTTCTTGCCTCCTTTGTAAACAAACATTATTTACAGACAGGATCAGTGGCAACCTATCACACCTGTAGAGCTGAGAAGCTTTTTCCTCTGCTGCTGTGCTGCAGGCTGATTTAGCAGCATTACCTAACATGGACATACAGAAAGGGGACCTGGAAAAAGTGACCTTTTACCACATCATCTCAAAGGTCAAAACTCTCAGCAGACAAAGCAGGAATTTTCGCACACGGCACTTCCTGTTTGTTGTGTTGCAGCATGCCTGGCCAACCCAGCTTTCCCTGGTGGAGAATAACAACAAGGGACAGCTCCCTCACACCCACGCAGCCCAGAGACCAGCAGGACACCATCAGCACGCGGCTTCATCAGTGACCGGTTCTGCAGGGATGGAAGCTGCCCAACAAATCCTCACAGATTGCAGCAGCAGAAGCAGTGCCTGCATCTGATCCCTGGCTCTGGATCTAGGCTGAACAAAGGACACACACAGAGCACACCGCCCCTGAAGGACGTGACTTTGGAAACAACCACCTGCCACTGCCTCCTGTTGTTTGCAGTAGGGTCACACCAGCCTGAGGCACCACGCAGCCCTCAATGCCACCAGGAACAGCAGATGACAGGCCCTGGCCGCCAAGACCAGCCACAGGGGGAACTCATCCTCCAGACTGAGCTTTCAGATTGAGAAGGCTGCGGTGAGCAGCCAGCTCTAAGGGCAGACAAATGAGGCTCTGCTGCACTTGAGCTGTGCCACGCAGCTACACAGCCCTGGGGAGCAGCCACCAAGCACAGGGACAAGAGAAGGCACAGAAGGAGGGACAAAGCCAGTCAAGCCCAGAGACTTTTCATGATTGCTGAGTCCCAGACAGTCCCCAAGCATGGTGTCTTCCACCAGTCATTGTCTGCTGACAAAGAGCAGCTCCAGCAGGTGCCTTCCCTCGTTGGCCAGGCACCTACCAGGCACTTTCCTCTCCACTCTCCTGTAGAGCCAGCAGATGTGCTCACCTTCTTTGGTTCCATTTGCAGAACCTCGTACCTGTTAGCCATGGCCACCTGGGAAGTGGGAGCAGCCACAGAGCAGACGTGCCCACGGCACCGGGCAGGAACCAAAAGCCTCTATGTGCACAGCTGAAAGTCTGTATGTCCAAGGATGTTTTGGCTTCCATGCTCTTCATTACCTTTTGGCTGGAAATGCAATTGCATTTTCTTCCTCATGCAAAAGTCCACAGCTAGGAAAAGCCTGGCCAGTTGGCAGTATTGCAAAGGCAGTGTAGTTTGGAGTTTAGAATAAAGGAAAGAGACCATTCCCAATTTCAAACCACACAAAACACCCAAGGGAAGTGACTTTCCATCTTTAAGCAAGAATGGCGAATTCAGAAGTGAATGCAGCTCATTATTCCCATTATAATAAGGGAATCTTACAACAGGCTTGGAGATATCTAGGACTTTTATTCTAAGTCTGGTTGCGAGCTGATGTTGGAGAAAGTAGTGCTGAAGTGTCCTGGTCAATTCATCTCCTTCCTGCATTACTTTGCTGCACAGATAACAGCAATCTGGCTTCAGAAGAGGCTGGACAGAGGCTCCACTAATTTGAGAAATGGATGCTGCCCAAAAGGAAAAGTAAGAAAAACAAACCAATTTAAAAGAGACAAAGGAAAAAGGAGCCATGATTTTCCAAAATGAGTTTTTGACAGGGTCAGAAGGATGTATTCCTCTAGCAACCAGTAAATCACAGACACAAGCAGCAGAGCACAGATGGACTCAGCTCTGGCTTGCAGGAAGAGCAGTGTCTGCCTTGGCATGCCCCTCAACCCTCCTGTGCTGGCTGGCATCATCCTCCACAGCAGGGGCACCCAAGGAAGTGGCCCGCACACCAGCTCCCTGTCTGCCACAAAACCTGGCAGCAAACCTGCAGCGGTTCTCATCGACTTGAGTGGGCCATGCAGCACAGGGGCTGGCAGCAATCCTGCTCAGCTGTCGCTGTTTGGTTGACAGAAACCTCTAAGAGTGGGACAGGAGGAACAAGATGGGTGCTCATGGATGCTCACAGTCAGCCCAACACTGCATCTCCCTTCCCACATACCAATCCAGAACAGCTTGGCAGGGACTGCTTCTGCTCTGCTCGTCAAGCCCCACTGCAGGCCTTCGTCCCCAGCACTACAACACTTCAGATCCTTTGCTACTACCTAAACCTGAACACACCACTCAAGAGCAAAAGCGGGCCTCAGAAATGACCACAAGGTGAGAGCTGACCACTGCAGAAAGGCTGTGAGAATTGGCTTGCTTGGCTTGCAGAAGGGCAAGGCCTTTGGTGACCTTTCAGTGTTTGAAGGGGCTTCTGAGAAAGATGGGGATTCATCTATGAGCAGGGCCAATTGCAAGAGGACAAGGGCAAATGGTCTTAAGGTAAAAGAGGGTCCATTTAGATTGGCTCAAAGGAAGAAACTCTTTACCACAAGTATGCTGAAACACTGGCACAGGTTTCCCAGAGAGCTGGCATGTGCACCATACTTGGCAACATTCAAGGACATGTTGGATGTGGCTCTGAGCAACCTGATCTACTTGAAGATGTCCTTGACAGAGGCAGGGCGTTTGGACAAAATGCTCTTCTGGTCCCTTCTACCCTCAACGAGTATTGGATTGTACTTGGTTTTCATTTAAATGCACCCAGAGCAGACATTACTATGGGGAGCCCATCTGATGCCCTGGAGTTTGGCCGAGGAGCAAAGCCTGACGGAGAACAGCTGTTTGGCCTGCAGCCCCTTTGCATTGTACCTGCAGCAGTTCCTGGGCAGAGCCTCGCCTGTCCACATCCATCTGCAGGCAGCAGCCCAGAAATTCACACAAGCCGGAGGGGAGCCTGAGCTTGTGCAGATCTGGTGCCCCTCGTTTGGCTATCAGATATTTAGCCTGAAGGAAAAGGAAACACAAGACTCTGTGTGATCCTTCCATATCCTGAAGTGCTCACCTAGAGGCCACAATTTAAGCTGCAGCCTGCAGTGGTGATTTCTTGCCTTGCAGATGAGCCTTCCCTCCCAAAAGGAGAAAAGCCCCAGTGAAGCCCCAGCTATTCCATCCTCCTATGGGTCTTGCCTTGGAACTTGATGTGGGCTCCCCCAGATAAATGCCCCAGGGACATTATTAAAAGTGGGTCCTTGCGGAACCAGTTCAAGGTGTGGGAATGGGATTTTGTCTAATGGTGATGGACCAGAAAGACACTGATATCTGAGCACATTTGGCCCTTACCCGTTCCCTGGTTTTCCAAACATAAGGAGGCCTTCCTTTGGCCATTTCTATTCCTACAATGCCAAGGGACCAGGTGTCCACTTTGGGACCGTATGGCTCTCCTCGGACAACTTCGGGTGCCATCCAGCACGTGGTCCCGATCGTTGACTTGCGTTGACTCCGCTCAGGGGTGAGCACAGCACAGAGGCCAAAATCAGCTGAGGAGAAAAACAATCAATGCTTCAAGTAGGAAACCAAGGAAAAGAGTCCCTCACTCTAAGGCTCAGAACGTAGTGCCGAATTGAGCTGCAAAATCAGATGTGCTCACTTTCCTCAGGGCTGCAGCCAAGGACATGGGCAATTGTTCACTTAACAACCCAACAGAACTCACACCATGGATTTTCCTCACTCACCTGAAGATTTCCACTGGAACTGCCTCCTTCTGCAAGGAGCACACATAAAGCAAAGCTACTCCTGAACCTTTGTTTCCTCTCTAGACCTCTCAGCAACTTGCAGCTGCTCCCTGAGCTTGCAGTAGTGCCCTGTGCACTCTCAGCAGCAGCACTGCCAGGCTCCTGGCAGCCCCTCCACAGCAGCCCCACACCGCACCCCTGGAGCGCGGCCTGAGCAAGAACACCCACCCAACTTGACGGAGCCATCCCGACCCAGAAGGATGTTGTCGCTTTTGATGTCTCTGTGGATCACCTTATTGGCATGAAGGAAAGCCAGGCCTTGCAGGCACTGAGAGAGAAAAAAGAAACAGGAGGACAAAAGTTAGCCTGACATGATTTCATCACACGCTATAAAGGAAACTGCTCCAAAAGATTCCCAAATTGCACAGGAACCGTGAGTGCTGGCAAGAGGAGGAGCTTGCTGCTGTAACCCTAGAAGAGCAGGATCTTTCCAAGGGAAGGCATAATCGTTTCTGAGGGGAAACATCAGTCGTTTCAAGAGCCTGTCCCCTGCAAAGGCAGTCAGAATGACCGCGGCTGGAGCAGATGCACTCTCCCCATCCTGAGGACAAACAATGGCTTTTCAAACTAGGAAAAGTCCCTGCGTCGGGTACCTAGGGCACCACTGTCGGGTAGGAGATTGGATGACAAGGTCTGTAGTAGCTCATTTGTTAGTTGTCAGCAGCAAACACCATGGTGGGGGCCATGCCAACCTTTGAAACTGAGACCTGTGACACATGAGTCTCTCTTTGGCTTTGCTGTTGGTTTAAAACAGGGACACATCCAGAACCTTTCTGCATTCCCTTCTTTGCAGTTACAGGCAGATAATGAAAAGAGAGTTCAAGAACAGCAGATAAGAGTAAAGAACAGACTACAGTAAGTGCAGGAACACTGGCAGGCAGTCCAGTGCAGATGATTGGTCTTCTCTGAAGCATAAGAGCAGCAAAGAAAGAAAGCCCTGAACATGGAATCACTCACTTAGCACCGGTTTTACAGAATGAGCCCATCCATGCCACCCAAAGCACAAGTAGGATCGCTTACCTCCCGACACACAGTTGCTATGTGTCCTGCAGCCATCCTTTTCCAGCTGACCACCTCAGCTAAAGAGCCTCCATCCATGTACTCCAGCACCAGCCAGACATCCCCATTTACAAGGTAGCTGCAAGATGAAAACAACAGTGTGGAGTTGAATGTGCACAGTTAAATTGCTGTACGAAAGAAAAGTCTAGAGCTGAGTTTTGTTTCCAGGTCACTGGTAAATGAAGATGGAATAAAATGAAGACACTCTCCACCTAGGCTATCCAGTGCTTGAAATCTGTGCTGTCTAAACGAGGAAAGCACATATGCATAGAAGGAGATGGCTTAGGTGGCAAGCAGGGGAAAAAGTCAGTTTTGTGATGGAAATGATGAATCTGGAAGCAGACATATCCCAGCAACAGCTTCATCATCTTCAGCAGCAAGGAGACACAGCTGTCACAGCTTTTACACAGGGCATGTGGGTGTGCAGCCCAGTGGACACCCTTTAGAAAATCTTGCATAAAGGTCAGTCACAAATGGGAACAACAATTTCCAACCTGGCAAATAATGTATCTCCTAGCCTACTCATTTGGCATGCAAGGCAAAGGAAAACAGTGGGAACAGCGCAAGAGGACTCATTTCTTTTCTCATGTCCTTTCATCAAGCAGCAACCAACAGATGGAGAGGACACGTGGTGCCATGGTCTAGTGGAGATGTTAGCGCATGGGTTGGACTTGATGATCTTGGTGGTCTCTTCCAGCCTAGTCATTCTGTGATTCTGTGATTCTCTGATATTTCTCAGCACTCCTCCTCTGACACTTGGAAAAAATCACTCCCCAAAGCAACACAACAACATGCAGCCAGTGAACATACAGGCTGCTGGTTTAGCAAGAGAACAATCCTCAAGCTATCTCTGCCAGGAACCATGAATTCAGACAGAATGCAATCTCCCCCTGAGCCTCATATAGGAGTGGATTGATGTTAAGAGAAAGGCCAATTTTCTGTCAGTCAGTAATGAGCTTTTAAAGCTCTGCCTTGCAAGTATGGAAACAAACATTTCCAGAAAACGACCAGAACTACTTACCTTTCCAGGTAGGTAATAATATTGGGGTTCTTCTTTGCCCTCATGACCAGGAGTTCTCTCAATACATACTCGCAGCCCTGGTGCTGAAGATCAATTTGTTTTATGGCCACCTACAACAACGTTGAAAGCCATTAGGGACAGACATTACAAGAGCCTCTTTCTCTTCCAGCTCATGGGCCAGAATGCCTTGTCACCTCAGTTAAAAGGGACTCTAAACATCAACCACAAAGCACTAACAACACCCTCTGCACACACACACTTCTCAAATGGCATTTGTTTATCAATACTATTATTATTTACACATATCTTGCAAGACAAATGTGATTTTGTTCAATTATGCTCTTTGATTTGTTGTGATAAGGAATTCAAATTGCTGAAAATAAATTAGCATTATTAGAGGCTTTGATCAGGTTCCAAAAACTGTTGCCATTCTTGATTGTGGGCCAAAGAATATAAACACGTAGATTACGGAGAAAATGGTGACCAAAAAAGAACTCCAAGATGACTCAAAATAAACTTACAATCTCTGGACACACATAAAATCACAAGGGAAAGCGCTCAAGTGCTGCAAAATCTTCATGGGCTGTTGGCACTTACCGCTCGTCCTGTGGCAGCATCAAAAGCCTTATAAACTGTTCCAAAACTCCTAGAAACAGAAGTGGCAAGAACAGAGAAGCTGTTCAGTGCTGAGGAGCAAAAGGCAGCCCAGGCAGGAGCTCTCTGCTGCCTGCAGTGTCTCTCAAACACCAGGGCTCATCTACTCTTCAGCCAATAGCACAGCAGCCCAGCAGCCCTCTGCCATGCAGCATGCCCAAGGGATAAGCTGGGCCCAACAGGAGGAAGAAGGGCTACTACAAATCTCTACTCTACACACTACATTATGGTGGCAGAGTATTCTTTGCCATTTGCTTTTTGAATGTGCATGTGCCATGCATTTCCAGGCACTGAAACACACAATCCCGTTGGGCCTTTCACTCTTCTCTCTTGATTCTATCTACAAAACTCAGACAACACCCTTTCTTATGGTCCTGAGCACTAAATATTGTTTTCCACAAAATATTGGAAAGAAATGCTACTGAGAGCTGTTATGTGACAGCTATCAGGTAGGAAGCTGCTCCCCCTCAGTCTTTTCTCCCTCCATTATTGTGGCTGTATTATTTGAACCATACAAAACGATGTCTCCTAAGAAAATTAAACAAACTGGTACCACACACTTGAGGATAGGAGGGCTTCCAGGTCCTGCTCCTTGAGGCAGGCATGACATTGTGACCTTTCAGTTATCTGTGATGATGCCCAGAGATCAGTAGTGAGGCATGGAAAATTTACAGCCATGGTCCAAAGACACTTGCAGCTTGCCTGACTTCCCACTTGATATTACAGCAGCAAAATACCTGGCCCTGTATGATTCTGTAGAAGTAAGCATGGCTGCACTCACCCACTGCCAATAATTTCACATCCAGTGTATTTCTTTTCTGGATTTCCCACACTGACAACACGCCCTGAAAGGAACAAAATGCAAGAAGCCACCTTCAAAACAGAGACACTGACTTCCAGGAGCACTGAAACTCATCTCCGCTCTCTGGGGCTCTGAGCAATTTATGGGCAGTTGGCTAACAACCACAGCAACAACCACAATAGCCCAGGCAAGAAAGCAGCTCCGTAGCACAAGTGGCCTGCACAGAGTCAGATTCCCTACCCTCCTTTGAAGGGTTACCCTGAGAGGAAACTTAGCCCACGGAGAAAGCATCAGAGCAAGCAGAGATCAGAAAAGAACAGGCACCAAGGCAGGTGGTAGTCATGTACAAACAGGAAGGAGAGCTGAAAAATCATGAGCCTTCCTTTTCTTGGGAATACACCCCCCTTTTGAGGTTCAGGAGATGGTTTCATATTTCCAAGCATTAATTGCACCCTGAGTCCTGGAATGGATTTTTATCACCAGCTGCTTTTTGAAGAGCAGAAAGGATATTGCAAAGGGATTTCCGGAAGAGGAGGGGGTCTACCTCTCAGCAGTTTGCCTAAAAATTGCCTTGATATTTTTAAAGAACAGCAGCTCGTGCAATAACCAAGAGCAATGACTATTAGAATTAGGACCCTCTTGATTCACGAGCAGGCTCAGTTCTGAAGACATCTTTGCTCATTCCCCTTTCAGTGAAGAATTACGCTGCTTGTCTCTAGCCTGAGGTGCAGCAGTCACTAGTACTGGACTCGGCAACACAACAACACAGCAACAGTTTCTGTAGGGAGCCCAAAATGTTTTGAGTCTGTCTGACACCAAAGTCAGGAGAGGAACATGTGGCACAGCTCATGCTGAGGCACAGCCACAAGACACTGCTCAATGGAACACGAAATGCACAGGACGTACTCAGCAGTTGCAGGCACTGCTTCTTTCCCTCCTGGTGCCGCTGCTCTGATTCCTGGCTTGAGCTGGGAGAGCTGCTGGTGCTCGAGTTTTCAGGTTGAGGAGAGGAGGCTTCTTTGGAGGATGCTGCTGCTGGGGGAGCTTCAATGGCATGGCCCGCATCCATCTGGGAAAGAAATTTGTTTGTGACAGAAAGGTGGCTGGCAGATATGCCTTAGAGAGCACATTTCAAAGGTAAGACCTTAGGAACAACATTTGTGTTAGGCTGCAAGCTGTGCTGTCAACTCTTCCACCTCAAGTCAAACCCCACTAAGCAGCCAGAGACTCCAGCTTGTCACAACCAGCCCTATGAGAGACTGTGAAAGGGAAACAACTTCCAATTTCATCCCATTCTGAGGACAGCATTCACAATGGACAGGGACAGCTTGTTCAGAATCTGCGTGGGTCACCATGTGCACCAGACCAAAGACATAAAAAATAAACCCCAAAAACAAAGTAAGCACTAAGAGGTCAGCAGAAATACATTCCGAGGATTGCTGGACACGGGCCACAGCACTAGCACCAGGCCAGGGCAGCAGCTGAGGTTCAGCAGCCCAGTAAGTGTCCTTCCAATCAGCTGCGATGGAGAACACAGAGCATGGCAGCCAGAGGCGTTGCTCCCATCCACCTGCTGCTATGCAGGGGAAAGACTGGAAGAGGAGAGACCACTTGTTCCATGACTGCAGTGCCTACTGCCCCTCACTCACCTGCTTTTCTTCAGCCAGCCTGTGCCGCAACTGCATCTCTTGCATTCTTTCTATTTCTTTTTGGTGCCTCTTCTCCATTGCCTTCATCTTTCTCTGAGCTGCCAGCAGCTTGTTCCTGATATTCTGTCAAGCAAAATCTTACTGTCATCTGCAATTATGCTCAGCTTTCTTCTTTTCCAGTCTCCAAAGCACCTGCATTCAGCCACTTCTTTCTGCGTCTCTGCCCAGCTCTAACCCTTCCATCCTAACTCTCCTTCCTGGTTCTCACCGCTGGAGCCTGCCAGGCTCTGTGATTCCAGTGTCTGCAGTAGGCCTTTCCTGCCCTTTCCTGAGATCTACAGTTCATGCGCCTCTTATTGCCCTTCCCTCTGCTACCTGGCTCGTCAGGCTCACCTGCCCATTCTCTTGCTCCTCTTTCAGCTCCTGCGTCAGGAGCTCTACAAACTGCTGGCTTTGCTTGAGCTTTTGCTGCAGCCGACGCAGCTTGCATAAAAGCTCAACATTCTGGCTCTGCAGCTGCACAGAAATGAAGAGAAGACAGCTTGAAACTTCCCACAAACTACTTGTGTGGCACCCCAGACTGATGTGCTCACAGATTCAAAACACATTTTCTACTCGCTCTCATGTTTGTAAAGGGTCAGCTAAGAGACAATCCCACCCAGACAGAGTCCAGACAAGCAGTGCCCATTTGCCTCTTGACTGGTTCTGCTTTGTAGTTTTTCTTATTTAGGCTGCATGCTGGCAACTTCCTGCTTCATCTCCAGCAGGCTTTTCTCCTGTTCCCTCTGTACCTCTGCCAGGGACTTCTCGCGTTGCTCCAGCAGCTCCTGTGCCTCCAAACGCTGTTGTTCGAGCTGGCTCTCCTGAGGAGGGGAAGGAGACACTTCCAGATTAAGTCCCAGTCATGCTCCTCAAACAGAAAATTGAAGTTTCTTCTTACCCCTAACCCCCTTAGAATAGCGCACAGCAGTGACTTTATGAGTCCAGCACTCCTGTCCCAATCAGACACTAAGAAGACGGGACAGCAGGTGGAAGGAAAGGACATGTCACCTTGCTTCCCTGCACTCTTGGTGTCCTGTTTGCTGACCCCTCTTTCCTCAGGATTTCTGTTCTCAGAGGCTCTCTACTCAACGTCCCCATATCCTTTCATCAAGGAAAAGCTGCAGGTGGACTGCAGGCTGAGAAGGAGGCCAGCACCCTGATGCCCTATGTGCCACAACAGGCCACCAGCTGAAACACCAGCAACATGAGGCCTGTGGCATATGCAAACCCAAAGGGAAGAACTCTGTCCATTGTGGAAGGACAGAAAACAAGGAACCAGGCTCTGGGACTGCAGTTGGAAGCACACTCAGCAGTCTGCTGCATGGCAAAAAGGTGTGGGCATGATCCAGACTCTTGGCTGCAATGCTTTGCGTGGCGACCACCCAGCCTCCTGAGCAACTTGGCTTATGCCCATCCTCAAATTCTGGCTACATTTATTGTCCCAGCCTCATCCTCTGGGGCTTCTCAGGCTCTTCTCAAGTAGGAGCCCTTGAAGCCTCTGCTGCCTGGCCCAGCAACGTGTGGCCTACATCAGAGGCTTGCAGCCATGTCACATACTCAGGCTGCTCTTCTGCTTAGCTAAACCACCAAGCTTGCCTGAAAATTTCAGGGATGTATTCTTTCCTACCAGTATTTCCAGTTTGTTCTTTTCCTCTCCCTGAGCACAGTGCCACAGTCTGAGAGCCTTGGTACACTGCTTTTCCATCCTTTGGAGCTGTTCAGCCATTTCTTTGCGTTGCTGCTTGCTGGATGATTTTACAGCTTGCAGCTCACGCTGAAGGCCCTTCACATCCTCTGCAAACATGACAAATGGAAAAAGTCAGACACTGCACTAACAAAGCACTCTGGTGACTTCAAGCCTTTTTAGTTTCAGGTAAGGAGGGACAAGCCCCCAACTCCTTCACTTCTCGGAAGCCCAGCGGATAGAGCTGGCTTTGGAGCAGCTGTACAAGGCAGGACAATAACCAAAAACAAAGCACATGAGGCTCTCACCAATGATCAACTCCTTGACCTGCGTGGCTGAGTGAAGTTGGCCTTCCAGACAGTTCCTTTCAATCTTCAACTCCAAGATGTGCTGCTGAGCCTCCAGCAGGCTGCATTGCAGGCTCTCCTTCTGTGACCTACAAGTCATGAAGATGAAGAGAAATTGTTCCTGGCACTCAGGGACAGGTTTTCCACGAGGTTGTGCCTTGAGATCTCTACACCTGACTACGGAAAATGGCTTGTAAGGAAACTCAGATACAGCAAGACTATTTCTACCTCTTCAAATAGCAAAGCAGGCCCCTCCAGGTCATTGGGCAGCCTTTCCTCATCACCTAACCCAGCACAGAAAGCCCAGTTGAGTATCATCTCAGAAGCCAAAGCTCAAATTGCTCTTGCCTGACATATCCCACATGGGGGGCTGTGCCTGCAAAGTCTCTGCCAATGAGCAAAAACCCAGCCTCTGCTCACAGCCCTGTGCTCATCAGCACTTCCAAACCACTCTGCAGGAGGACAGAACACCTTGTTCTCCTGCCTGACTCGTCAATATTTATTACCATTCATAATGAAGGTAGAGATATTTCATTTGCCACATGATCTCTAAGTGAAAGTAAAATATGTGCTGAAAGAATGCCCTGAACCGTGTATGTAAGTTCCTCCATTGAGAAGCATGAATAAGAAAGCATCTGCAGGTTTTTATCTGAACAAGACCTATCCTGCGAGTGGGACAGGTATCCTGCCAATTAAACTACTGGAATGTCATTAACAACACTTGGTACATTATGTAAGGCTAACTAAGTCACCTTGCTTTTCATATGCCTTGGGGATGTGCAAAGGGGTCCCAAGCCAGCCCGCAAAAGAGACTTGAGAGCTTGAGTGGTCAGAACAATAACATTCAGGTCAGTCACAGTATCCTTTTGTTTTAACTCATGTCTCATCACCTCTCTGAGAAGCATTTGGAGAGCACACAGGAGGCAGTAAATCCTGATGTAACGCTTACCACCTTTGTAATTACAGACCTTCAGTAATGTCCCACCCAGGGTCTCCTCCTGCCTTTACCTGGCCTCTACCAGCTGCTCGGAAAGGCCTCGTAGGTCACGCTCTGTGGCTGCCAGTCGAGCTTCCAGGGCAGCGTTCTCTTGTGCCAGCACTGCCTTGTCTCGGCACACCTGGGACAGTTTGTGCCCCTGGCGAGAGAGCTCCTGCAGCAGCTTCTCCAGAACCCTGGGTGCTGGTTGCTGTGAGAGGTAAACCTGGAAGCATGGGGGGCACCATTTTTCAAGAGGAACAACAACAATAACAGCAACACAGTCTTGGTCTTAGCTTGCTGCCAGAAGCAGCATTCAGGGTGGTCTTGCTGGGACAACTCCCTCTCCCACAGATGCTGCCTAGGAATAAGGTGAGCAAACCTTTGGCACTGCCAGAGGAACCTCTTCCTTTAGCGCATCCCTCTGGGGCTGTGATTTCTCTGCTGGCTCTGCTGCCACTTCACACGCTCTCTTTAGTGAGGAGTGCCACTTCCTCTCAAATCCAGTCAACTCATTCCATCTACAACAAGGGGACAGACAAGTAAACCATTAATAGCAACACAGTCTCCTTGCAAAAGCAGGACTACATACCATGTCCCACACAGGGCAGTGTCAGGAACATCCAACAGCCCTCTAGTTCCACCTCAAGGGAATGCCGTAATTCCTTCCCTAAACCAGCATCTCTCTGTCTTTTGTGTAGGTGATAGAGTCACCAGTAAGAAAGTCAACTAGGCTTCCAGAAGCTACAAAACTTTTCCAGAAAGCTCAGGTACTTTCAGCTTAACACACTCCTCTCTGATACAGCAGATGTTGGACTTGCAAATGTTCTTTCTTGGCTAAGACACCCTCGCTAAGTCTAGATGAGTACTGCCACAATTACTCTTGCCTTTCGTAGTGTAACAAGGAATGAGCCTGCAAGCTTGGCGAGGAGGTAGGTATGAATTTCCAATCCAATAATCAAAGGATCCCAAGATGGTTTATGCTGGCAGGGACCCCAGGAAGCTTCTAGCCCTGTCTTCAGCTCCAAGCGCTTGGGATCAGCTATGGCATCTGGACAGGCTGCTCAAGGCTCTATCCAATCGGGGTTTCCAAACTTCCACAGGTGGAATCTGCACAAGCTCTCTGACAATCTTACTCTGCTGCATTATTGCAGTGCTTCTCTTGAGGCCCAGCCTGAGCCTCCCTTGCATCTACCCTGGCACGGTTTGGAATGCTTTTTGTCAAGGTTTGAGAAGTGAGACCCAGGAGGCAGCTTTGCTGTAGCTCAGTCAGCTGCCAGACCTGCCCATGGGCTGCCTTCCTTGCCCTCTCTGTGCTGAGCGAGTCAGATGATGAGAAAGCCAAATTTATTCTTGACGCTGGGCCTCCTAAAGCCCAGCAATGGCCAACCCTGCCAGGAGAAAGCGACAAAGCTCAGCACACACCTGAACTCCCGGGCACAGAGTGCTCTATCCGTGCTCTCCTGCTGCTCTCTCTGTCCTGCCTGGGCCGAGGAGTCGTGACTGGGAAGAAGCTCTCCTGTTGGGACCTGTAAGGAATGGGCAGGGAGGAAGCACAAAGATGCAATAAGGATCAGAAAATTTGGCTCCTGAGGGCTGGCAGAAGCAGCAAGCAGAGATACAGCTCACCTGATGGTGAAAACTGCTGTGTGTGGGAGGTTGATGGAAGTAAGTAAATAACTCTTGAGTTACTCTCTAAGTGAATAGAAGGAGGGAACATTTCCCTTCTCAGCTCTGGTCAACTGGCTTCCCCTCAGCATTTCAGGTCTTAGAGAGTAGCCAATAGGAACAGCATTCCAGCCCTTCAGAGACAGACCTTGCCTCTGCCATGCAGAGCTGCACTGGATTCTTCTCAGCAAACTTGGGTCATGTCAGAGTTAAGAGTAACATTGAAGCACTAAGTGTAGGTGCCTAGACTCCAGCCCTCAGCATCTTCAGCCACAAAGGGCAAGAGCTGCCTGAGCAGAGACCTGCAGCTCTGCCCTGCACCAAAGCTTTGCACTGGACCATCCAAAGCTGCCACTTACTGCTGCTGGATGCTCAGGCCCTGGACTGACAGCCCGTGGATGTTTCTTGTCCTGTGGCTCCCTTTTAGGTTCTGGAGGAAGAGAGCCAGCCAGAGGAGGTTCTGCTGCTGGTGTGGTGCTCTGCAGACAGAGAGCAGTGTGAGGGACAGGGAGTAACCTGTCATCTAGAACCTTATTTCTCCTGAGCCCTGTCCTTAGCTGTCATAAAGAGAAGTCATGAATTTGGATATAAGTGGGACACTAAATTGTTAAAATCAATTCAGTTGGGCTGATGAGACTAATATTTTGATGGGACTTCATATGCTTTTGGAGGAAATCCCACAGCCTGACTACAATCAGCATGCACCCTCCTGTCTGCAAAAGTTGACTTTCAAGAATTAAAACCTCTTCAATGGAAAAGGAGGAAACTGCTGGGATCCTGTTGGTAATGCTCATGCAGACATTGATGTGGACTTTCTTCAGGCCTGTAAGGGTGACCATGTACTGCAAGAGGCCAAGCCCACAGCTTGCTCCATAATTCTCAGACACCAGGATTATTAAGGGTGCCCGTCCCACTCACCAAAACGTGGACTTGACTTCTTCCAAGATTGAGGCGACCTGCCATGGGAAAGGGAAAACAAACCAGGTGTGTTAGAAACTGTCTGTGCTGAGGAGTCCCACAGAACACAAGGCCACCTAAGCAGAGAGCATTTCCCTTTCACACCATCCCTCCAGGAGCAACAATTCTTTTGCACAGCCAGCAAGACTACAGGGCAATACCCTGGGCTGCGTCTACCTGTTGCTTGGCTTTGCCACTAAGGAACAAGAAACCTGGCTGAGAAAATGCAAATTGTTCCTTAGCAGTCAGTGCCTTCATTGCAGCTCATTGTCCACCCTACAGCTAAAGCAGCTAACCCCTGTTAGAACTTGTGGTTCTGTTTGGACACAGCACAGGCCCAGCTCCGGGTTCAGCAGCACACACACAAAGTGCTCGGCAGTTTGCCCTTCAGCACAAAGCCAATCACTCTGGTAGCACACAGAGAGGGTGCAGTGATACAGACACATCATTTAAGGTAATGCAGAAAAAGGGTGAGTTCCCTCAGTAGTTGTGAGAACTGCAGTTTGTAAAAAGATGCCTCAAAAGCTCTCCCAATCTGCATTTGGGAAGTTCTCCACACCCTGCTGAGCAGGAGACACTGTCTTTTTAGCTGAAGCTGTTGGCCAGGGTTTTACCAAACTTATGGCAGCTCTATGAGATTTTTATTTCAACGTGTTACCCCAAGGAAAATATTCCTATTTACCTGTCAAACGACGAAAAACTTTCCGAGAAGTCACACGAGAAAAGGCTCTGCGGACTGCTCCACAGACTCTCTCCATTGTTTCAACAGCGCAGCTCAAGATCGTAGATCAGGTCCACACACTTGAGAACAGCAGGCAACAAGAAAAGACTGCCTTCTCACAGTGCAAACTGTTGCCTGAGGACGCCTCAGTAGAGGATCCTCCAGCCACGAGCACGCCAAGAGCTGCTCTGAACGCTGAGACCTTGTGTGCTTCAGGGCAACCTGCTGCTGACAATGCTGTGACGTGGCAGCCCTCCGTTGACATCACAATAGCCACCGCTCTGCGTTGGTCTGTTCCATTTATGCATGGCAACCAAACCTGCTCTACAGCTAACGCCAAAGCCCGGAAAGTTCTCCTCTGTGCCAAAGTATCACAAAACCCCCTTGCCGTCTGTAATCCATAGCTCAAAGGACCCAAGAGTCACACAAAACAGACACCAAGCGCGTTCACCCTGTATGCCAAAATGAACACTGAGAAAGAACAAGGATGTGAGGAAACCAAAGGAAATGTGCCCTTTGGTCACCACTGCTTGTGACTAAAATCAAGAACAATTTCTTAAATTCTGTGGATGAAATTGTGCTTCGGTAATGACCCAGGGAGTTCTCTAAATCGGAATGCCTTTCATTCCCACCCATTTACTGCATGGCTAACATCGACCATCAAAGTGTAGGCCTCTCTGAGGGAAGAATGACAAATAAGTGGGGAGAAAAAGCCAAGTAACCAGCCTGCTGCACCCAAAGCACACCGCTGCTGCAAAATTAAGGCACTGCAAAGAAGCATTTTGAGCATTTTGAGCATTTTGAGCATTTTGAGCATTTTGAGTATTTTGACTACCCTCTAGGAGCTTCCCTGGACAAACATCTGGGAGTCACAGAGCTCTGACTCAAATGGATGCACAGGAAGGAAAAGAAATGTAACACCCAACCTGGGACAACTTAAAAGGTGGTGGGAGGAGGAAACGGGTGCACCAAAATGGGCAAGTCCCACTGAAAAGAGAATTACAAGGCGGAGACCAAATAGCTCAGCTGGTGGGCACACCTTAGCAAGGAAGGCTCAGGAAAACAGAGCAACCACAACCCTTCCAAAGTTCAGAAGCTTCATGTGTTCTGCTGCTTGTTCTTGTGTGGCTCAGAATAGGTACCAGCAGACTGGTAAGAATCTCTGTCAGGGGTTTGAGAAAAAAGCTTGAACTTCTACACTGATCAGTTTGACGGATTTTCCCCTGTTGCTTCAGTAATGATGTCATTCTTTGCATTGTCTCTAAAGAACTGTCACCCTCCCGCAAACACATTGATGGATATCAGCTCAAAATTGTGCCATCCATGTTTCTGACACAACTTCCAGAACATCAGCTTTTATTTACGAATCTAATTTACACCCTCTTCCACACAAGGGTAGTTAGCCTAAGCTCATCTATAGAAGCATGTTGGTACAGTAATTTCACTACTATAAGGCGCACCCTTTTGACTAAAATTTTCCCCAGAACCCATAAGTGCGCCTTATAGTCCGGTGCGCCTTATCTGATGGACAAAGTTCAAAAAATTTGCCTACCTGGAAGTGAGAGCTGCGAGCCACGGGGGGAGCCGGCAGGGCCATGGCTGCCAGGTGGAGGCGGGGCAGAGCAGCGGCGGGCACGCCCCAGCCCCGTGCAGGCAGAGTCGCCCCTCCAGAGGCACACCCTAGCCCCGTGGAGGTGGAGCCGCCCCTCCAGAGGCACGCCCAGGCCCCGTGCAGGCAGCACGGCCCCTACACAGGCACCCCCCAGCCCCGTGGAGGTGGTACGGAGGTCCATAAATACTGCGCTGTAGTCATGGACAGGGAGCAGGGCAAACACCCAAAAAAAGGAAATAATCACGCGTGGAAAAACACGCGTGGAAAAACACGCGTGGAATAATCTCACGTGGAAAAAAAAACACGTGGAATGATCTCGCATGGAAAAAATACGCGTGGAAGAAACACACGTGGAATAATCTTGCGTGGAAAAAACACGCGTGGAATATTCTCGCATGGAAAATACACGCGTGGAATGATCTCGCGTGGAAAAAACACACGTGGAAAAACACGCGTACTTTCGCGTGGAATCCCATGTGGGATGGTCACTAGTGGGTGGCCACGCGTGGTGGGGGCTCACGTGGTGGGGGGGCTCACGTGGCGGTCGCGTGGCGGTCAAGTGGCAGTCTGCGGGACACCGCGGTGACCCCCCGTGTGTCCCAGTCGCTGCTGGAGACCCACGACAAGAACCAAGAGCAGATAAACATGTGTTGTCTTACACTCCCCCTGAGAATAAAAACCCCAGAGCAGGTCCCACAGCAGCTGCACCAACCTGCTCGAGGCTGGAAGGCGATGGGCAGCGCCCGGCTGGGGATGAGGATTCCAAATGCAGCGTCTCCACCGGCTCCCTGTCCGTGGCCAGCACGCGGTAATTATGGACCAGCTGGAACAGAACATCCCTGTCAGTGTGCTGGGATCTGGGGCTGACCAGCTAGAGAGGTAAAACTCCCCAAAAAGTGAAGCTGTTGGAAAAGAAAGAGTGTAAAAGTGAAAAGTTGTTTTCAACACAGCTCCAGATCTGGTTTATTTCCTATGGAAAGGTGGGACCTCGGTAAATAATTCATGTGAACATCTGGAAATGCAAAGAGATTCAGACAAAGTCCTGCTCACCTGGTTCATGAGAGATGGGTCGAAGCAGCTGATTTTTGGGAGTATATTACAGTTTCTTTGGAAAATTAATTAGAAGCCTGAATTAATGCTTTTCTATCATGATCCATTTAAAATAAATATTTAGTTAGATATAAGCTTTAATGGCCTTTTTGTGAAGTTACAGCTTGGCTTTTAGGCCCTTTTTGCAATTCATCGCTTAATCCATACATGCTACCTTGGCCAAGAGCCGGACAATGGGGCCCACTGTGTCAGGTTTTGTTATGGAGCAGCCGGAATGGCTTTTAACTAAAACAACGTATCTGAAGGAGAAAAATGTATTCACCTTGAATTCCCAACGGCTTCGACTTACTTAAGGCAGCTCTGCAGACACTGGTGTGTGCAATCAATGAAATCAAAACTGCAGCCATGTAAGGATGGCAGAAAGGAGTAAGAATGTATATGCCTTTGCATGTATAAAATAGGAGGGAGGAAATGCAGAGGGAGGAAGGAAGCAGCTATCCTTGCAGCTAGGTCTGGAAAAGAGCATTTTTCTGATATGAAATTTTTCATGATCAAATATAAAGGTGTATGAGATTGTTAGGCAAGAACTGTTACACAGTCCTGAAAACAGCTGGGGGTCTTCAAAAATAATGTATCTTCTGGTACAGATCAATCCTAGAATCCATTTGTCAGTTCCCTTTTGAATGGGAGCTGAAAAGAGTGTAAAATTGATGCCCTCCAACAGACTTCCAATGCTGCTGCACAAAGAACACATGGTTTGCTTTGGAACATGTAAGCCCAGGGTACTGTGGTGGCAAAACAGGGCCAGCTCAAACCTGCTGAGACTTGGAGGACATCAAAATGAACCTGCTTAACTCTCCCACTGCAACACTTCCAGGTACAGAGGGAAGAGGTGGATACCTTTATTTGGGGGGAAAGGGGAAGGACTCCTCTAGGCACCAGGAAGTGGGGGATTGCATTCTGGCACTGCTGTCAACCCTTCATAGAAATCAGTAATCCTCTATCACAGAATGGTCTGGGTTGGAAGGGACCTTAAAGATCCTCCAGTTCCATCCCCCTGCCATGGGCACGGGACCTTCCACCAGCCCAGGTTGTTCAGAGTTCCACCCATTCCTTGACAGAAGCCCTTGGCTGCAGGAGGGAAAAACCACTTGTGATCCTTCACATGCTTCCTCTTTCCAGGGTGCTGGCTATGTGAATCCAGTGGGAGCAGGGACACATGGTATGGGGAAGGATTGGGCTTCAGCGTCGTGGAGGGACAGCAGTATCCATATTATCACCTTTTGGCTCAGGTAGCCTAGGGATTTGTCACTTCAAGGTGGGGCCATCAAAGGGGACCACTTGGCAAAGGGTAATCTTTATTTTCCCAAAAATTCCACTGTCAAATTCCGATTATTTTTTTAAATGAGATGAGATTTTTGGCTTAGGTTCCAGTTAAGCTAATGTGGAAAGCTACACATCTCTGGAGGCTTCTAGAAGCACTTCAAAAGACTGAAGAAAAGTCTTGAGAAAGGCAGCAGGGAACACTATACCCTTCTGTGGAATTTATCCCACTTTAATTTGGCTCTAGGCACCCAGAGTAAAGCCACAAATTTGGCAATCAAGTAAGTGGGTGGCCAGTCCAACACTTAGAGAACAGCAACCACTGACCTCAGTTAATTTTCTTTCTACAACTGATTCCTTTCTACACTCAGTCATTCCACCCACGTCCTGATTTTTATCAGGCCTTCAGTCTTCCAAAGAATCTCCTTCAGAGAGTGAAGCAAGACATTCTCCCCCTAGACTTAAACGTGTAAGTGAAACCAAAGCAGGCAAGAGGAACTGGCCACCAGTGGCATTTGCCTGCAGGGCTGGAGCCGAGGGCCTGTGTGCAGCAGACCTGCTGAAGCGTTAGCTCCATTTGCTTTTTGTCTCTTAGCCCCCCACACCTGCCTGCCATTTAGCTGCTTCTGAAGGCTGGCCAAGGGACATCAGATCAAATAATAAAAGCCACATTGAAGCAGTGTTTCAGCTGAAACAGTATGAGTGGAGGCGAGATGGGGCTTGGAAAAGGCTCCCTCTCAAAGAACCCACCTATACATGCGAGAAGGTCATTAACTTGTGCCTTGTGCTGTCTTTGCTGTCTCCGCTCCCTCTCTCTCAATTATTACATCAGAAGGAAATGAGAGAGCACTTTGCCAAATACTAATGAACTTGATGTTTTCGTAATCTCAAGTGCACAACAATCAGAGCTGTTTATTTTCCAAAGAAGATGGGAACCAGGGGAGGAGGCTGAAGACTGTGCCATTTTGTTAAGGAGGGGGGAAAAAAAAAACTTACAGACAAGAGCTGAGACTGAAAAACGAGCATTTAGGAACACTCTTGCTGTTACAACTCTAGCACTCATTTCTGGGGAAAAGGTAGCGAGAGTGGTTAGATACCGTCCTGTCCCACTGCCCACTGCAGAGCAGCTAACAGCAAGAGTTCAAGCTGGCACAACACTTTAAAGTCCCACTTCAGCTTGAACTCAGATGATTTAGTCTACTTTTTTTTTTGTCTGGATAATGACCCTGCTACATATTTGTTTCTGAAGAGTAGCAAGAACCACTTTTTCTGAATGAAACATGCTCAGGAGACACGATGTGACTGAGCTGACAGGAGGGGTCTCTGCAGTGACATGGAATCAGTTCTGGTTCTCGTTCTCAGCAGCCAGCTTCCCCACAACTTGAAACCGTGTGAAATCCCAGGTTCTACTTGCAAAGGGAGCTCAGCAGGATACTTGTGCATCCTTAGATCTATGTTGGTGTACAAACACGGGCATTCCCCCAAAGAGCCAGCTAGGACTGTGAGGCTTCTGTCCTGGAGTGACCAGGCTGTTCCCCTGTTAAAGGACTGGCATCCCACTGGGGTATGAGGAACCATGGAGGGCATTAGGTTTTACTGAGTGAGCCCAACCCATCCGCAGGAAAATAAGGACATTTTGTGTTCTTCCTTGCTGCTCAGATTTTGTAAGCTTCTGCCTTTGACAGGGGTTTTAAATTCTCAGTACCCTATGGAAAAGGACAGACACCACTGATAGGAACCTGCACGGGGGTTAATGTGGGAATGACTTCCCCAGCCACACCACAACTGACTTATCAAAGGATCCCCCGAGAGTATCCTCCTTTCTCACACATCACTTTTCAAAGGCCATAATCAGAACAGGCTTTGTAGATTTTGGGAGTCTTTGGGCTGAACTGGAGCTTAACAACTTTGCAGTGCATGCAGGTACTTATGGCTCCCTATGATACAATCCCAGCAACTGCCAGCCATTTTCCATACAGGCAAATGTTCTGGCCCTTTGACTGGGTTAAGAAGTAAAAAGGGCTCTTAACTACCACTGTTCAAGCATTTTTCACCCACTTTGCAGTTAAATTCCAGGTACTTTCTTCTATAGAAAAGAGCTTAGAATCTTGTCTCCTACAAGCTTAATAGTGCTGTTGTGTGCAAGATAAGAAGTTTTCCTGGTAGTTAAACAAAAGGCTGTTTCTCTGAGGAATGAACACAACAAATGTCAAACAGGGAAAGTTTCTGGAGCCCATGTGAAAAATCGAAAGGCCTGTTTTTCTAAAGGGTGGGATTCGGACAAAAGATGGGGCAGTGGAGAGGGAGCAGGTGTCGTGTTTCCTGTGCCATCAGCTCCCGGGAAGGTGTCGCCGCAGCCCAGGCGCAAGGAAGTGATGATTATCCCTCACATAAAAGTTTTAAACTGTATACAGGAAATATAGAATGGGGATGAAATTACCTGTTGTAAACTCTTAGAAAAGGAAACCATCCTTCAGATTACAGATAGCCATACTTAGTGGGACGGGAAGGTTAAATAAACACCAAAGAATCCAAGAATGCAACACAACACCAAACCACGGGGGAGTTACTCTAATCCTTTTTGAGTTGAGAGTTGGAAATATACCTGAACTACATCATGGAGTAAAAAAGTCCATCCTCCAAAAGGATCAGGTGCTCTGTGGGCCGATGTGGATCCTCCCCATGTATTCCACTTCTGGGCTATTCATTAGGAAATCTCATGGAAATCTAATTCGGTGAAATCAGTCTTCTCTCACTCCCTGGTAGAGTGTTCCTTCAGTCACAACTCTATGTTTCTTTATAATTCCAACCAAAAAAAAGTCTTAATGACAGGAGAGTCAGATGCAATCATCAGGGGCTGGGAACATGGAGAGCAGGCTTACAGGCAGGTGTGTTCAAAAATACCTGAGAGGTGGGCCATCCCACACCTGTTCTGGCTCTATTCTTGCCCTTGCTCTGGTCTCAGGCAACACAGCAAGGTTAGAGGATTTCCCCCATCAGTCTCTAACACTGTGTTTGTCCTTCACACCCACTGGTGACCCCTTCAAAGCCCTTTGTCTACTATTTTCAGATTCCTCCTAAGTATTTCTGGATGCACCATTCAATAGTTCTTGTAGGAGTTACACTTGCTTTATTAGTGCTCTGAGATTTCTATTAACTTTGCCCCCTTTTTTTCCCTATCTTAAGCACTTAAGTACAGTAATTTCACTACAATAATGCGCACCCTTTTGACTAAAATTTTCCCCAGAACCCGTAAGTGCGCCTTATAGTCCGGTGCGCCTTATCTGATGGACAAAGTTCAAAAAATTTGCCTACCTGGAAGTGAAAGCTGCAAGCCATGGGGGGAGCCGGCAGGGCCATGGCTGCCAGGTGGAGGCGGGGTGGAGCAGCGGCGGGCACGCCCTGGAACCGTGGAGGCGGAATCGGCCCTCCAGAGGCACGCCCTGGCCCCGTACAGGGGGCACGGCCCAAACACAGGCACGCCCCGGCCCCGTGCAGGCAGGACGGCCCCTACAAAGGCACCCCCCGGCCCCGTGGGAGCGACACAGACGGGTGGTGGCCATGTCCCGGCCCCGCCTGATACAAGCGGGCCTGGGGGCCCACGACACCGCCCCTGCGGGGAACAGGCGTGCCCCAGGGCCAATGGCTGCTGGCTTGAGGCGGAGCCTGGGCCACCAACCGCGCGGAGGGAGCTGGGGGCAGAGCCTCACTGCAAAAAAAAAGTGCGCCCTATAATCTGGTGCGCCTTATCTGATCTACAAAGCTGCGAATCTTACGGAATCACAGGGGGTGCGCCTTATAGTCTGGTGCGCCTTATGGTCGTGAAATTACTGTAATTTTAACTAGATAACATTGCTCAATGTAGGCCTCCTTTAAGCTAGCCTGGTAGATACAATATTTCCTGCAAATCCCCATAGAAACTGCAGGCTAAGCTCTCTGTAACAAGCACCTCCTTCTCTTTTGCATTCCTTCTCCAAAATCCTGCTTTCTTCTGCCAAGGCTTGGGCCTACTAACTGCTGCCAAGGCCTACGGCCTACTGCGGCCCACAGATCCACATGGGCAGTGACAAGCTGAGCAGTGCTGGCAGTTCTGCTCTCTGGTTGTATTCCCACAGCTTTTTTGTTCTCCCTGGGTGGGAGTTGTAGGTTTGATTATTCCCCCAGGGGGTTTTTATGCTGCTTCTTGATTTTTGGAGCATGGCAATGTGTTCCTCTGCCCTTCTGTCCTCAGTGCCCAAGCACAGGGTTTGGGTTTATAGTTTTGGATGCTGCCATGTCAGTGGAACAAGTCAATAACATTTCCCCCCTGCTGCTGTCTAGTTTGTCTGCCTAGTGGACTGGCAGAGCTGCCCAGCCCCAGCAGAAGAAGGAGGCACCAGCCCAGCCCAGCAGCTTGGAGCCAGGGAGCTCCAGGGAGAGCCAGAGCTCCGCAGCCTCTGAACGTCCAGGAGCACCAGGAGCAGACATGAGTACAAATCAAATGCAGAGGCTGCTCCACAGCCCCTTGCTCACCCTGTTTTTGTGTCAGTGAAAAATGTTCCTCCTTCTCTAGAATGGAACTGGGAACTATGTTTCCTAAGTGTTTTTTAATTAACTAATGAAACATTTTACTCGCCTGTTTCACATGTAGATGCAGCCTGTGCCTTTGCAGGCAAAGCCTTGCTGCTAAAATAAACGTGGAAAGACTGCATAAACATGCTCATATAACAACAACAAAACCACAAATAGTAATAATATTATTGTAGTAGTACTAGTAGTGGTAGTAGTGGTAGTAGTAGTAGCAGTAGTAGTAGTAGTAGTAGTGGTAATAGTTTAAGAATAGAAACAATATTTCCTGACTACAGGTTCCAAAGGGAGCACAGACATTTTTCTCAGAGCAGGAGAAGGTGATTGTGGGGATTTCAGCTGGTTTTCCACCTGCTCTCCATTATTAACTCCCCTTTAGATGGGCCTTTGCATCCTTACTGGCATTTTATTATTAATGCACTTGCATGACATTTGTAGATCTGTTGGTAAGCAAATGCTGGCTGAGCGCATGTGAATTAGTGAAAAACCCAAACAAACTCCTTGTGCCTCCCTTGCTCTTGTTTCAGGTAAAGAAGTCCATTGCTGGCTCAGCTGCTGGAAAAACTGTGAAGGTTGGTGCTTTTCAATAATAGATCTCTGTATTTGCTTGTTCTACATTCATTAAGGAAATGGGTGGGGAAAGAACACATTGCTCAGCTCCTGTTCACTCAACCCAGCCTCCCTCTCTCCTCTTTGTTTCTGTGAACAACACAGGTTTTGAAAAAGCCACGTCCTTCACCTGATGCTGCAAGGTACGATTGTGTTACTGTGGCCTTCTGCCCCCAGTGCCCAAGCACAGGGTTTGGGTTTATAGTTTTGGATGCTGCCATGTCAGTGGAACAAGTCAATAACATTTCCCCTGCTGCTGTCTAGTTTGTCCGCCTGGTGGACTGGCAGAGCTGCCCAGCCCCAGCAGAAGAAGGAGGCACCAGCCCAGGTCAGCAGCTCGGAGCCAGGGAGCTCCAGGGAGAGCCAGATCTCCGCAGCCTCTGCGCATCGAGGAGCACCAGGAGCCGAGGTGAGTGCAACTCAAATGCAGAGGCTGCTCCACAGCCCCTTGCTCCTCTCTGCTCTCTGAGGGCAGCCAGGACAGGAGACCTTAAATCCTCTCACTGTCAGGTGTCCCCTGGACACCTCTTCAGCAGCAGCAGACATTTCTTGCCCTCTTCTACCCTTTTTGAATTTGGCAATAATTACCCCTTCTTGGAGTACTGGAGCTAACCTGTCACTGCTTCCCCTTGTCCTTTGGCATCATTGTCTAGTCCTGGAGATTTCACTCCAAGATTAGCCAAGTTTGAAGCTGAGGGACGCAACTGTGAGTGCATCTGCTGAATGATACTCCTCTGCAGTAGGGATCTCTGGGCTGTGGCCCTCAGTCAGTAATTTCTGTTCATGGGTGTTTTGGACAATGACTGTGTGCATGAAAAAATTCCTTCTTTAATTTTCTGCTTCTTTCAGTCCTGTTGATGTCATTTTTTTTTTTTTTTTCTTTGCGTTCTCTCAAAGAGGAACCTGTCTTAGATAGTCCCATTCTGCAGTGCTGAGGGCTGGAGCCAGCCTGAGTTACCTGAGCAGGAGCAGGGCTCTGAACTGGAATCCAAGCACCAGCTGCACCTTGCAAGGGCTTCATTTTACCCAGGGATATTTTTATTTTTTTTAATTTTTTTTTTTTTTTTTTTTTTTTTACTGCAGATAGATGAGTATGATTTTATTTGAGTGAATGACAAAGGTTTCTCCTTTTCTAGAACTGAACTGGGAACGATGATTTCTAACTGTTTTTTCTTAACTGATGAATCTTTCTGCTCGACTCTTTCACATACAGCCTGTGTTTTTGCAGGCAAAGCTTTGCGGCTCCAAGAGCACCTAAAGGAAAGTGATAGTCAATAAAGGGAGCAGACTGCAGGAACATGCTTTTAAAAGAATATTAATAAAAAGTCAGCAATGAAAACAGGGAAGCCAGACATTGATCTCACAGGAGGTGTCTGTGGTGGCTTCAGCTCTTGCTCTGCCTGGTCTCTGTTCTCCTCAAATGGAGTTGTAAATCCATACTAGCATTTCTTTAGGAATGGACTTGCATGACATTTCAGGAGCTGGTGGTCAGCAAATGTTTGCTGAGTGCATGCTTGTTTGCTAACAATGAGTAAAATACCCAAACAAACTCACACTCCTCCCTCTTTCTTGTTTCAGCCCATCATGCACGTTTCTGTGCAGTCCATTGAAGGAATATTGAAGGTGGGTGTTGTTCAATAGCAGATCTCCATGGGGAAGCCTGAACAAATCCATGAGGAGGTGGAACCCTTTGACTCTGGAAGGCTGAACCTCCCTGTGTCCATCAGCAAAACTGCTGAGAGCTGCTTCTCTCCCTCTCTTTCCAGGAAATGAGCAGCCCCCTGTCACCTCTCCTGCCACCTCTTCAGTCACCTGCCAGAAGAGACACTTCCAAACTTCCACTGGAGGCAAAGGTAACCCAGTCCATCCTTGCCAGAGCTTCTGAGAAATTGCAGGACATCTTTCTGCTGAGCAGAAGCTCAGTCTTGGCAGGAGGAGCCTGCCTGGAGGCCAGCCTGAGCTCCCTGACCATAAACAGTGCTCTGAGTTGGAAGCCAAACTCCAAACTCCACCTTGTCTGGGCTTCCTTATAGCCAGGGGTTTTGGTTTTTTTAAAACTTCAGTAACAGTAGTCTTAATTTTATTTGTGTGAATGACAAATATTTCTGGAGAACTGGCTTAGAAGAACTGGGAACTATTGTTTGAAACTGATTTTTGAACTAATGTGGCTTTATGCCCAACTCTTGCATCTAGAGGCAGCCTGTGCCTTTGCAGGCAAGGCTCAGTTGCTTCACCAGCAACGTAAGTAAAGTGCAGCTCCACAAAGAGAGCAGCTGCAGGAATATCTGTGCCTAGAAATAATGATAATAAAGATAATGATGATAATAATAAAGGATAGGAGTAGCAGTAGCAGTTTAGAAATGGAAAGGGTTTTCCCTGACTGGTGGTTTCCAAAGCGAAAACAGACATGTCAGAGGAGGAGAAGTTGACAGTGGTGGTTTCTACTCTCTCCATGCCTGCTCTCTGTTATTAAATCCGCCTCAGACAGGCCTTTTCATCCTTATCTTATTGTCAATACACTTGCAAGACATTAAGAGCTGCTGGTAAGCAAAGGTTTGCTGAGTACCTGCCAATTACTAAAAAAACCCAAACAAACTCCTTCTGTTTCCCGTGTTCTTTTCTGAGGAAATGAACACTGAAATTGATGATCCATCCCTCGAGGGAATTTTGAATGTAAGTGCTCTTACATACAAAATCTCTGTGTTTGCTTATGCTTTGCATACATTAAGAAAATAGGTGGGCACAAAATACATTTTGAGAGCTGTTTCTCTCCCTCCCTTTCCAGGAAATGAACTTCTCACTGACACCTCTCCTGTCACCTCCTCAGTCACCAAATGAAGCAAAGACTTCCAAATTTCCATTGGCAACAGAGGTAAACCAGTCTAATTTTGCCAGGGCTTCTGATAAATTACAAAAGATCTTCACGCTGAGCAGCAGTCCAACTCAGTTTTTTGGCAGCTCTTAGAAAGTTTTAAAAATATTTATTCAAAAATGCACGTGCCCCTAACATGCCATTAGAGTTTTGGGGTCAGTAGATGTGCTGTTGAGCTACATGCTGAGTTACTTTGTCCTTTAATTGTAGGAAGCCCAAGCTGATGGATGTGCAGCACAGAAGCAGGGTAAGTAGAAATGCAAAGAAAACCCAGTTCCTTGTGTGCTGCCAGGTAATTTTGTGTGTTATATGTGGCAGACACCATCAAGGGTTCCCACTGATTAAGCACCATGATTAACTCTGCTTTGCTGAACAGGGGTGAATTTAGGAATGGCTTAAGAAACTCTGAACAGCCATTGCCTAGAACTCAAGAGAGCAGCTCAGCAGAGCACAAGCAGTATTTTGTTAGGAAACTCCCATCTGGAGTGAGGAATGGAGTGATGCTCTTTGAGGGGCAAACCCCTCCTGGAAGAAAGCACCTCCCTAATCTGGTGCTCAGAGACACAGGGTAAAATATGCTACAGGTCAGGTAAATAAACACAATCTTTTCATTTTTAATTTCCAGAGCAGACTGGTGAAGCTTCAGAAAGTTTGCTGAGTTCTCAGCCAATAACATTGTAAGTTACCAGACTCTGTTCCCACTTCTGCCGGGTAGTCACTTAAAAGAACCTGGAAGGCACAAAAATTTGGGTTATCAGTCAGATTTTTCTCAGAAAACTTCAATGAAGGGAATTTTCACCAACAGAAAAGTTATTATTTCTTGATGGACTCGTGACATGGTTTAGATTGGAAATGATCTTGATGATCAAATGCTATAGTTTATCCAAAATCAGCAAGTGCACTAAACCATGTCATGATTACAATGACTGTGTTTAAAACCAGAACTAAATAAAAGTGAAGAATTAGCCCCCACGTCTTCATGCACCAGACTGAAATTTCTGTCTTCTTTTAATCTGTGCTGTTTTTAATCCGTGGTGCATCTTATGATACTTTGTGCTTGTGAATCTACTGATAATGGCTTGGACTGAATAAATGCTAAGGGATATCAGCTGAGTCAGCAAAGTTACAGCTACAAAAACTGTGTAAATCCAGCAGTGAGATCCTGTTTGCCTTGTTTTTCTCCCTGGGTTTTAGTTGAAGATTTGATTATTCCCTCAGAGGGTTTTTAAACTGCTTCTTGATTTTTGGAGCATGGCAATGTGTTCCTGAGGCCTTCTGCCCTCAGTGCCCAAGCACAGGGTTTGGGTTTATAGTTTTGGATGGTGCCATGTCAGTGGAACAAGTCAATAACATTTCCCCCTGCTGCTGTCTAATTTTGTCTCCTGGTGCCTTGCAGATCTCCCAAGCCACAGCAGGAGAAGGAAGCACCAACCCAGCCTAGCAGCTCGGAGCCAGGGAGCTCCAGGGAGAGCCAGATCTCCACAGCCTCTGACAGCTCCAGTGAGGGCATCTCCAGCTCCAGTGAGAGCAGCTCCAGGTCCAGGTCCAGTGAGAGCAGCTCCAGCTCCAGTGAGGACAGCTCCAGCTCCAGCTCCAGTGAGAGCAGCTACAGCAGCAGTGATGAGAACCTTCCAAAGGTGAGTGCAGAGGCCGTGGAGAAGCTCCCACAGCCCCTGCCTACTGCAGGCTGGTGCCTCAGGAAGGAAGCAGATGTTGTATACTTCTCCTCTGTTACCAAATTTTGCCTGGTGTGTCCTGCAAATACTGATAGGTAAGACCCCTCTCACTCCAGTGAAAGCTTAGCTAATTGCCACAGGATGGTTTATGGCTTTTTATTCAGCAAATATCCATCCATGGTGCTCAAGGAGCAAGTTAGTGCACATGACCTGTTATTTTAGAGTCAGTTCTTCACAGGCCATAGCCCAGGCTTTATGAGCTCTGGGCAAGAGTCCCTGGGCTCTGGTGAGCTGTGCTAGAACAGAAACAGCCCAAAAAGGCCTCAGCCTTGAATCCTTCTTTTCTCTCTTTGTTGGCAGCCTGAGCCACCAGCTAATAGAAAGAGGCACCTTGACGTCCTGATGACCGAGGCAAAGCGGAGAACAGCCCCAAGAGAGGGTGCCAGGGAAATTACGGCTGGGAATGGACCTGAGCAGGGGGACAAGCAGGAAATGGGCAGCAGCAGCAACTCCTGCCAGAAGAGCACTGCCCAGGTGGTTCAGGCTCTTCTGCAAGCTCTTCTTCAGATTAAGCAGAGCTGCCTGGAGCCTCCTGGGCTCACTGAGGAGACCTTGCCCAAGGAGTCTGTGACTACCAAAAGACCTGGAGAGTGCCTGGAGCATGACAAATCTAAAAGAGTGAGGAAGGAGGAGAGTGAGACTGGTCCTGTGGAGGTGACAGAGCAGTCCTGCAAGGAGCAGCTGAATAAGGAACCAAAGCTGGCACTTGAGGAGCCCTCTGAGGAGAGAAAGGACAAGTGCTCCCCTCAGGCCAACACCAAAGGCTATTTGGACCCTGAGCTGCTGGGAGATGCTCAGGAACGTGATGGTCTCATTCCCAATGGCCACAGGTATGGGCATTTCCACCAAGAGAAAGTGGCCTCACCTCCTGGGGAGAAGAAACTGTTCTTCCCTCCAAGGAAGCCGGACTGGAAGAGGAAAGAAATGGAGAGTCCTGAGGAGTCCCCCAGAAAGAAGAAGGTGAGAGGGGCAGCGGAGGTGGGTTTGGACAAGGACCAAGGTGGTGTTTGAAAAACCCATGTGGAAATTCCTTTCATATGATGTCACTAGAGCCATGATTCTTCTCCTCTAAAGGTTGCTCCAGTGTGTTATTTTTTGCTGTTTTAAACCAGAATCTGTCAAACTAAGTTGTAGTGGTTTGTATTTTATGTGAACTTTCAAGACCTGACTAGTTTTTTTCCCTCTTTTTTCTTTCTTTCTTTTAGAGAGAAGACAAGAAGGGCACTCCCAGGAAGAAAAAGGAGTGAGAAAAAAAATTCCCTCAAGAATGCCAACCTTCTACTAACAAAGACTCCAGGAAAGTGAAGTGAGTGTGCAGTGGTGGGATGTGTAAATCTAAGTCTCTCTTCAGAAGGGTAAAACAAAGAACTGTGTCTCCTGTCCAGACACTTGAGAGCTGCTTCTCATTTTGTGTGGTGCCTTCTGCAACTTCAAGTGCTGCAGATTGGCCTTGAGAGTGCAGAAAGCAGCTGTGCAGGTGTAGGTGGGAGAGGGTAAGGAGCCTTTCCCTTCTGCCATCCTCTGAAAGCTCAGAGGCATTGGGGGTGGTATTTGGCTGGGGGAAGGGATATCCCAAAAGTGGTAGGAATGGAAAAGCTTCAGTTCTGGAGTTCCTTCCTCCCTTTTCCTCAGGGGAAATGAGCAGCTGTCTTAGCCATGTGCTGGCTTTTGGGGTGGGAGGGGTAGGAGGTGTTTTTGGGCAGAGGGGGCTCTGGGATGGTGCTGTGCTCTGGGACAAGCTGTCCTCAACTATGCCAAGGCAGAGCAGCTGGAGAGCACAGGTTCCAGGAGCAGGGAGCAAAGGGAAAGGTGGGTGCTGCAAGGGGAGAGGACTGTCCCATGCACAGCAGAGTTAAGCAAGAAGTGTAGCCCCACTTTAACTGTGTTGAACTCCATTTCTTCCTCTTCTGATGCTGCAGTGCATGAGCTGGGATTCACTGCCTGGTATATTCTTGGAAACTTTGAGCAGCTGACTAAAAATGGTGGGAATGAGCAGTGGTGAAATAAGGTTGAGAGTTGTTTGGTGCTGTTTCTTGCTGCCAGAGTTCCCTGGTCATCCTGATTTCAGATGATGAGAAATCTGCTAGGCTGCTGTGTTCTTGAATGTTCAAGTCTCTGCCAATTCAAAGTCCCTCTCACTTGAAGCCTCTCAGCTTTGGAAGAGTTGTCTAGTTGAGACACTGACAAGAACTGGTACAGGATGCAGCCAAGTTTTTAAGAACATTATATGTGCGCCATGTTAATGAATTTCCTTCTCTTGTCCAGGGAGGAAGAACTGAGAGGACTTCCAAACTGAGAGGGAGAATGTGGTGCTGCCACCACTGCCGGACATGACTGTTGCAGAACGTGCACCAAACTGGACACGACGACCCAAAAGGGACCCAGAACCGAGAGTGACAACCTGGACCTGCCTGCCATGGACAGCCCTGCCAGGATCCTTTGCCAAGCATAGGAAATTGGATGAAATCCCAATGTACAATCCCAGGATATCAGCATGGGTATCCAGGAGTACTGGCTGGAGGATTCCTGCAACCCACGTGTGCTCTGTGTTGTCTTCATCCCCTCAGATATGTAACTCTTTCTAAGCAACTGCAATAAAAAGACTAGTTTTAAAAGGACTCTGTTTATAAACAGAAAGGATAGTTTAGTTAAAAAAAGGTAACAGCAAATCTCTGGGTGTGACTGCAACCTGGGACTGAAATTTTATAACTTGCTTAGAAACTTGTTGACAACTCTTGCATCTTTGCATTTCTGGGTTATAAAATTGGATTTTACAGGCTGTTTTTCTTTTAAATTTGACTGTTTACTGTTGGTTTGTCAGGATTTAGGATGTTTGGGGGAGGGTGGGCTGTGTGTTAGGCCAGGGTGTGCACAGTGTTCCTGTTGCCTTCTAACAGCTCCTTTTTCCCTCATCATTTTCCAGGCTGCAGGCATCACTGCTCTCTCTGACACTGAGCAAGGAAAGCTGCTGCTGAATTTCTCCATGCTTGGGAAAAGTTTAATGGCTACAAAGCATTGTGAGTTGCGAAGTGGGAATCCAAGGTTCCATTTCCATTACTGTAGGGATTTCTGGGGGAGAGGGGGAGAGCCTGGAGCATAGACTATGCCTGGGACAAATGAACATTTTCTCTGGGAGTTAGAAAATCTGGGCTTTGGAGTTGCTTTAGGCATCTCTCTCTGACCAGCTTTCCCTCTCTATGTTTTTTCAGGGATCTTCAGGGGATAAGAACAATCATTTCCCAGAGATTGTCTGCCAAATGGAGACAAGACAAGAAGACAGAAGTTTGAACAGTAAGTGTTTGTTTCACAGCTTTGCCTGTAGTTCCTGAAGACACCAGGCTTGGCTGGCACTGCAGCCACCTGGATTCTGCTTCCTCATTGCTTCCTCATTTTGGGAGTAAAGAGAGAGGGAGGGATGGGGGAGAGCTGCCCCATCAGGGCAGCACCTGCTGAGTAGCTTGGCTACAGATGGGCAGCACTAGGATTTTTGACTCCTTGCTGGGCTTCTGACCTGTATTTGCCAAAAGGAATTCCTAGAGTTGCTGCTACGTTTTTGATTGTGCAGTTTAGTCATTGCAAATATTGTGTTGCCCTGTGGTGCAAGCAGTGGGGAACACTGAGAAGCTGTAACCTGCAATCCCACAGGGCCTTTGCAGTGTCATTTTCCATAAAACTCAAAGCTTTATGGAGTTTTATGGAGTGGGCTCCTTTGGGCAAAGGGATGCATTGCCATGATCTGCTGGCAAATTTGCAAAAGAAAATAATCAGGATGTGCCTGGCAGAAGGGCTGGGAGGCTTTAAAAATCGCCTCCATAAAGAGGCAGCTGCTGGAAGTCAAAAATCTGTGCAGGTCCTTTTTGAGTAAAGTCAGTCCAGTCATTGACTGTCTTCTGCCAGATGTGCTTGTTGGATGAACCCAACCAAATATTTTCTCTATCCCTCCATTTGTTCCAGAGATTTCTGCTGAACAAACGAAGAGAATGTGACCAGGAGCCGGCCTGACCTCAAGCACTGAACAAGACAATTTATGGAGACTCTGACTGGAACCCAAGTGCCTTTACTGGGTCTCCAGGATGTAAATAGTTCCATGTTCTCTCTTTTTTGGGATAGTTCCATATTCTCTGTTTTTTTGGAGCCTCAGAAACAGTTCTGTTTTGTTTATTTTCTTACAGTTCAATGCAAAGCAGCTGCATACCTTTGTGTTTAAGTAAACTTTTATGTTCTCTTCGTTACCTTAGGAAGACTTTGTGGTTTTTGAAGGTAATTCTCTTCTGCCTTGCAAAAGAAGAGATGGGGTGTGGTACCTGCCTTGAAAATGACCAAGTGCAATGAATTTTCTGAATGGCCCCGTGTGCTGATGGTCTGTGAATGTTGAATATTAAGAATAACTATTCTGAATAACTAACAGGACAATATTCACACCTATCAGTGACAGGAAATCTGCACTCAGATTGTTACTGAGGATTTTGCTCTGTTTTACCCTTGTCAGACCAAAGTTTGGGTGGGAAAATGACACCCAAGGTGTGGTTGGAAACAGCTGTGCCTGTCTCCTGTGCTGCAGGGATGGGACTCACAGGGAGGATTCCTACTTGGGCTGCATTTTGGCATTTGAGTTGGTGAGCGTGGGAAACTGCAATGGGATTGGGCCTTGCTGTGAGTCTGAGAGCTTCCAGGGAAAGGAATCTCTTCTGATAAAGGAGGGATTAAGTGGCTGAATGTGCAATGTAAGGCACATTTTTCATTTGGGTATTTGCCTGTGTGATATATGCTACAATTCGTGTTTTTATAAAAGGATTGTATGAAATAAAATAAAGTAAAAAGAACATCTTAAACACCAAGCACCCGGGGCCATAGACAACGACCGTAATTAGCATATCAACAGACCTAGCCAGCTGATCTCCACAACGGACAGGAAGAGATCATCATCATCATCATCATCATCATCATCATCATCAGACGAGAAGAGATCATCGATAAAATACCTGCCAAAGTACCAATCACCTCCAATGGCTCCCATGAGCAAGTAGACAGCACTTCATTACACATCAATACGGAGCAGACACAGCCTTCATCAGCATGCAGGAAGGACTTTTGTCCAGGGCAGCACCAGAAAAGGATTTAATTTAAATATGAGAATTTGTTGCAGAAACAAAGGAAATTCTCGCCTCAGGCCAGGAAAAACTGTATAAAGCTGGACTCTCTGAGATGGCAGGGTGTGAACACAGGGGGATCTGATGCGGTAGAGATCAGATCAGTGTGTGTGTCCACCCAGTGCCGACCCCGGGCTCGGCGCTGTCGTGTTTTCGCTTGTGGTTCCCAGGACCGTATTTTCGGTCACAAAAATAAAAATTGCTGTTTTGCTCTTTAATTCGACTTGATTTGGTTATTATCTATAACACCTGCAAGCACTGGTGGTCCCAGTGAATGTCCAGGAGAAGAATTTGGTACCAAAGTAGGGAGTCCTTCCTGTGGGAGAGGGCTTGGGCTGCCTCTCCCACAGGAAGCCACACTCTAGAATGGACCCAGTGACTTAGAAACCTTTCAAGGGAACCCAAAAGTGAATAATGAGCTGCTTGCAAGCACTTTTCCCTTGCCACACTAACAGTGGAGGCAGCATCCACAGCATTGGTTTGCTCAGTTGGCACCCTTCTCTTCCCAGAGATTTCCTGGAAATTAATCTTTTAGTATGGCTCATGGGGTTATTTATTACAGACAAGTCATGCTTTAAAGCCTGAAACACCCCCAAGTTCTGCAATCAGCTTTGTTGACTTTGATGGGCTTTGGATCAATGACATTCATATAAGACATTTAGAGTCAGATTCAAAAAACTGCTCAATAAAAATTTTTTTTTGTACAAGTAGTTTCATTGTCCCTCAAACACAGCTGAGGAGCTTCCTTTCTACAGTTGTATCCCCCCATATTAGCCCACAATCCACTGCATTCCAATATGAAAGCAAGTTATTGCTAATGGTCATCCGATGGTCAATAAAACATGGGTTTTATGTTCACTTTATTAGAAGCCTCAGTGCATTTCAGGGATAAGCTGCCCTAATGGCCAGAAGGAAGGTTCATGTTCATTTTGCTTGTAGATTATTCGAGTGTTTTCCCAGTGTCATCTGAAAAAAATCTTACCTTTTCATAAGTACTTGCCTGTATTTTGATGTTATTGTCAAGCATATTATTGTACAGTATGGGAAAGCAGTCATCATTATAGTTCTGAAGGAAGAACATCTTTAAGAATGGACCTGTGGGAGCCTTCTGATTCTATGGCTGGGGTCCTCATTAAAATCTGAGAAAATGATGCCTGCCACCTTAAAAAATGCACCCAAAACCAGAAAGCCCCAACAGAGCAGAACCCCCCAGTGCACATTCGCTATAAACTAGAAAACACCAAGTATCAGATTCACACGGACCGAGCTCCCAAGTCTGCTGTGAAATACAAGTCCACAGCAAAAGAGGCACTTGGAGAAAGGATTAATCTTCCTTTAAGGCAGACTGCTAAAGTGGAACAGTTAAAATATCTTCTAAGACAGCTTATTTCTCCTCAGTGTGAATGCAGAGAGGCTATTGCATTTATCTTACAAAACATGGGTCTAACAAGTTAAATAAAAGCTCCACTCCAGGAGGCCCAAAAGAAACTCAAGGAATTTGAATTAATCTGACTTAAAGAAGCAGGGATGGTTCTCTCCATTTATTTCATATCATATAGACACCACTTTTTGTTTAAGTTGCAAGAAAATCAAATCTAATTCCTTAGGGTTTTTTCCTATGCAAAAGGCCCTCAGGATCTAGAAATCTGCCTGGTTCCATGCAAACATGCTTTGTTACACATCAGGATCCTGAATGCCGGTGAGTCAGCTGGGCACCCATCCCAAACATCCATCCATCCCTATTCCTGGTGCTCTGGCTGTACTTGGGCACTGCCCTGGGTAAAGGAACATTTCAGTGCTGCAGCTGAAGGAGACACAGAGGTTCTGAACTGGATCCAGCCATAGATTTCAGATCCTGGTGAAGCAGATTAGCACCTGTCACATTGTGGCAGTCAATCTAAAATTATTAAATGGAGTTGTTAGCAAGCTGTTCAGGAGAAGAATTACCTAACCTTAAATGTCTATATTTTTGTTTGTGAAGACAGTGTGTTCCATGACTATCTCTACTGGTTTATCGTGGGTTTTAGACCTTTTTTTTCAGCTAAAATTCATTCTGAATTGTGCCTCTTTTAGTGCAGCTCTTTCCAAGCAAATTCTCCCTTCTCTTCACTGGAGGGCAGCCCACACCCACATACAACAACAACCAGCCTGATAACATTACAGCAATCGAAACAAAGTTCATGACAGGACAGCTGAGTTTTAAACAGATAAATCAGAGACCAATTAAAACCAAAATTAATAAAACCCAGCCTCGTAGTGTGGTCCCAAACCTGAGCCCAGGATTCGTGATGCACCCACAGCAGTGCTGAGAACAGGGACATTGGTCCAGGTCAAAGAACCATAGAATATTCTGAGCTGGAAGGGATGCACAAGAACGGATCCTAAAGTGCACCCAAAATTTCTCACGGTGACACTCAAATATTGGGAGCAGCAGAAGCAAAGGAAGACATTTTTTATATCAGACCATCTCACAAAACCCGAACCAACAACATCAAAAGAGGACCCAGCTCAGGCCGGAACACCCCTGGTTCATTCCCAGCCCGTTTCTCGCAGTGTCCCCGCGGGCTCGGTGCCCTCGGGCACGGCGGGCCGGGCTCGGTGCCGCTCGGTGCCGCTCCCCGCGCTGCTGCCGCGAGCTCCAGCCCCGCTCCCCGCCCGCCGCGCGCCCGTTCCATGCCCGTGCAGCCCCGGGCTCCTGGACACGGCCCCGTGCCCGGGACGCTCCGTTGGCCCCGGGCGCTGCCAAGGGCAGAGCCCCGCTGGTGCTGCGGCAGCGCGGAGCGCAGCGCGGCCGCTCCGTGCCGAGCTCTGCTCTGCCCCAAAGCCTCTTCGGAGCGCCTGCATTGCCCAGGCCAGGCATTCCTCGCCCGCAAGGCCGGCTTGTGCCAGGTAATTCTGCGCTTGGCCCGCACGGATGGCCCTGCTGTGCCCACCAGCGCCCGCCCCCGACGGCAGCAGCTTTAAAGCCAAGCTCCTGCTCCTGCGGGCTGGCAGCACTATGCAGGGAAACAGCCCCTGAGCAGGGAAATTGCCAGGAGTGTGGCACGGTGAGCACAGGGGACCCTTGGTTCTGCCCCATGTGCTGCCAAAAGGGCCAGCACTGAGAAGGAGAGGGTTGAGGGCAGAGTCAGCAGATGTGTGCCAGGGGGAATTTGATTTTTTTTTGCTTTTCCTGGGCAGTGCCTGCTGGGATTGCCCTGTTGGGAGTGGGAGCAGCTGCCTGGGGCTGCTCTGGCAGTTGAACGGTGGCAGCCAACGACTCCAGGGGGAGGTGGCAAAGCCCTCGTGGAGACACCCACAGCCCAAAGTGAAACCAAAGCTCTTGGTTTGGTATTTTCCAGTTTGGAGGCTCATGGCTGTTATAACAGCCTTGTATGTATATTCATATATTACACTTATATAAGTTCAACGGCCACCAGAATATTTAAATCATTCAAGACCAGGTTTGACAGGCCTTTGAGAAACCTTGTCTAGAGAAAATTGTCCCTGTCCATGGCAGAGGGGCAGAATCTGGTGACATTTAATGTCTCTTCCTACCTAAAACATTCCATGGTTCTATAGATTTATGGTTCTCTGGTTCTACAAATCCAGTGTGTGTTCCCTGACGGTTTGTAAAAGTATCCCTTAAAATACATGTGTAAAACACCAAGATTTGCCCATAAAAATATCAGGGGGAGCTTAGTGATAGCAGCAGTTGAAGGAAAAGCTCTTGAGATGGGTACGCAAAGTTAAATTTCCCAGCAGCTTCCAAGATTCCTTGTTCCATTAGAGCAGCTCTTGCTGGGGCTGGATGGCCAAGGTAGAAAGAAGAGGTTCTTGGGTGTAGTTTTTTTTTTTTCACCTTCTTGTTCCTTCTTCATGATTTCAGGTAGCAGTGTTTGGTTGGATAGTTAGCACTGCAGTGTGGGCCACAGGTGTTCAGTTGTAGGGTCAAAATTATAAATATATATTATGTTAGCTCTTCATTGGATAGTTAGCTTTTAAAAGACTTTGTAACTAGCTAAATTCACCCCCATTTTCTTACTTCTGGCATAATAGCTAAAAGTGTTGAAGAATTCTCTGTACTTTAGATAAGATTTAATAAACAGCAAAAGTCCAAACAAGGAATTAATCTTTTGAGCATTCAATTCTGACTCTAAGTGAGGACAGAAGCAAAAAGAGAACAGCTGTCCCATTTGGTTATCTAAAAGCAGGGTTCATAGGGCACATTTGTTGTCAAAATTGAACCAAATATCCTGGAGCCTGCAGCAGTGGCTTGGTTTGCCATGCTCTTGGTCAAATCTGGAGTTAAGAGCTCACCTGAAATGCACCATCACCCCTGGGGGAAGGAGGAAATGGATGGAAAATGGATCTCTTGGTTCACCCATTCTCATCTATGTGTAATCCCCACATCTGGATCGTTTATGTTTAGGAGCACTGCAATGACTCCCAGTCAGGCACTCCAGGCACTGAGGGTAGCAAGACCTGGAGATGCTGACCTCTGCTTTAGGCATGAACTCGTGCAGATGGTGAATATCTGTTTGTTCTTTTCCAGAGAAGTTGATTTCAACTGAGGCTCCAAAATGGATCCAAGAGGCAACCAGAACATCAGAAATAGGTAGGGATGAATTTGATGTAATCTTGGCTTGCCAGGTGCTGTGATGAATGTTGAGATGGTTTAGAAAAAGAATCCTCCCTCCAATGGAAAAATCAGAGTCCCTGAGTGGGGGAAATAAAGTCAGGACTGTCCTGTCAGTGAGAGTGGTTTCAGAGCACGTGGGTATTTTCAGAGCTTCTGTAACAGACCCAGGCCTGGATGATTGCTGGCTCAGGGCAGCTTCTCTGCTGTGCTTTCTGAAGCCACTCTCTGAAAGATTGGCCCTTTCTTGAAGCAAATCGCTGCTGGGACCAGGGCACTCCCTTCTGCACTTTGGGATGCTTTGGAGCAAGGAGTATTTGCCTGTTTCAGTCTGTAGCAAAGCAGAAGAATTGTTTTTTTGTGGGGGTGTGCAAGTTGTTATTTTTTGTGTAACATGTTTGCGGATGATGGGGACTGAGCTGATGTTTCAGGGCAGACATTCAGTTTCCTCTGCCTGTTTGAACAGTCTGGACAGAACTGATCTGTCCACTGTCAGCATCCCGTGGATTTCAACACTGCTTTGCTGGACGTGTGCCCTTGTAGGAGAGCCCTAGTTTCTGCAGAGTGTATAAAAACAGAGGTTCAAGTGTTAACTCTCTTTTCTGTCTCCTTCTTAAATGTGGGACAACAGCACCCGCTCCACACCAAAACAGCACATCAGAGACCTGCTGCGCCGTGTGGCGCAAGAGAAGCGCAGGAAGCAGGTGGAGGACAAATATATCTTGTGGGAGAAGCCTCCTGTCTTTCCTGAGCCCTACAAGGTAATGGGAGTGGGGTGCAAGGAGAGGAGCAAGGAGGCTTGGGGTGGGAGAGGAGAGCTGTGTCTTCTGCATGGGCTGTAGCAGACTTGAGCCTGATCCCTGCAAACACAGCATCTTCCATCTGCCCCACTGAGCTTGCCTGACTTCCTTTGTGGGGACGGACGGTGATTCCATAAAACCCTGAGCAATGTCTCCTGCTGAGCTGGGTCTCTTGCCTGGAGTGTTTCTGACATTGCCCTCTCTGTCCCTGTGTTGCAGACCAACAAAGAGGATGAGCTGTCACGGTGCGTTAAGCGCGTGCTGGGCGACTGGGACCCCAGGCTGATCCCAAGGCAGGAGTCTCCTCAAGGTCCTCTGTGGTTTCCACCAAAGCCCAAATCCATCTCACAGACCTGCAGTAGTGGTCTACCTTCCTGGACGACAAATACAAATGAGGATACGGAGAAGAAATCCTCACTGAAATCAGTGGAACTCAAGTCTAACACTGAGCAGACCCTTGACAAGTGCAATCCTAGTGTGCCAAATCAGAGGCCAGAAGCCAAGGCTCCAAAATCTAAAACCCTTCCTGAGACTGTCAAGGTGAGTGCAATTGTTGGGGACCTATGTTGCTGGCAGTCCCTCGAGGCCCAGGCACCAGCACATGCCTGGCTGGTGGCTCAGCCTCCCCAGAGCTCAAAGGCACTTGATTGCAGATGGGAATTTTGGGGTTTTGGCAGGCTCATCCTTCAGCACTGGGATGTTGCTGTGCCCTATGGGATGCAAGGGATCACAGTGCTGAGCCATGGCAGCAGGAGAGCCATGGAGGTAGTTTTCAAACTGTGTTTTCCTTTGGAATGAGATGAAAGAGCTGGAGGTTGCAATGGGAGAGTGAGAAATGGTAGAAAGTAGAAAACTGCACAGGCATACTTATACAGCAACAACAAATATAACAAAAAGAGAAACAATGACAAAAACAACAACAAAACCAACGATAAACCACCAAACAAAAAACAACAACAATAACAGTATCAATAATAATATTATTATTAATAATAAATAAATAATAATAATATACTAGTGGTAGTAGCAGCAGTAGTATCAGCAATAGTACTAGTACTAGTAGTAATAGTAGTAGTAGTCATAAGGAAATGCTGGCTAAGTGTGTGTGAAGCAGTAAAAAACCCAAACAAACTCCTTATGCCTCCCCTGCTCTTGCTTCAGGAAAAGAAGCCCATTGCTGACCCATCCACGGGAAAAAATGTGAAGGTTGGTGCTTTTCAATAATGGATCTCTGTATTTACTTGTTCTACTACATTTAAAAAATGAATGGAAAAAATACATTTCTCCGCTCCTGTTCACTCAACCCAACCTCCCTCTCTCCTCTTTGTTTTTGTGAACAACACAGTTTGTGAAAAAACGACGTCCGTCACCTGATGCTGTAAGGTACAGTTGTGCTCCCAAACGACCCTCTAGGCAAATCTAGAGAAATAAAACTCCTTTTAATAGGAGGGGCAGGTGGGAAGGGGTTCCTGGTTTTTCCTGACACTGCAGACTTTGGTTGGTGGCTACCTAGAGCTGCTGTTGAAGATTGGTTTTCAGTTTTGTGGGGTTTTCAGGAAACTCCAATCAGGAATGAGTAACCCAGGCATGCTGGAGTTTGCCTAAGAGCCAGACTTGTATTTCCCCAGGCGTTCCCTTCATTTCTCTTCCTGCCCTCCTGCAGTGTGTCTGTAGATCCAAAGTTCTTGTCTCAGCCAAGGAACACAGATGAAGAATTTTACACTTAAGGGGAAGAATAAAAAAAAAAAAATCCAAAACCAACCTGAATGCAGTTAGCCTCTATTGGGAATTTTCCTTTGAGGGTTGTTCCTCTCAGAAAGGCACTGGCAAGTTCTGGTGGTTTGGGGTTTATTTGAACTTTAGTTGGCTAAATACAGGTTCCCAACATAGCAGTGAGATCCTGTTTGCTTTTGACGGCAGTGGAAAAGAAGGGACGGGGTCTTCATGACTTGCAAGGAGCCATGAAGCCATTTATTGATCCACAAAGCAGAGTTTATATACTTTTTCTATTGTTACTAAAAGTAGTGTACCAATAATATTCGTGTAACTCAGGTATATTTTTCACTGTAACTAGATAATATTGATCAATCTAGGCCTCCTTTCAGCTAGCCAGGTGGATACAATATTTCCCGCAAATCCCCATAGAAACTGCTGGCTAAGCACTCTGTAGCAAGCACCTCCTTCTCTTTTGCATTCCTTCTCCAAAATCCCGCTTTCTTCTGCCAAGGCTTGGGCCTACTGCGGCCCACAGACCCACATGGGCAGTGACAAGCTGAGCAGTGCTGGCAGTTCTGCTCTCTGGTTGTATTCCCACAGCTTTTTTGTTCTCCCTGGGTGGGAGTTGTAGGTTTGATTATTCCCCCAGAGGGTTTTTATGCTGCTTCTTGATTTTTGGAGCATGGCAATGTGTTCCTCTGCCCTTCTGCCCTCAGTGCCCAAGGACAGGATTTGGGTTTATAATTTTGGATGCTGCCATGTCCGTGGAACAAGTCAATAACATTTCCCCTCTGCTGCTGTCTAGTTTGTCCGCCTGGTGGACTGGCAGAGCTGCCGAGCCCCAGCAGAAGAAGGAGGCACCAGCCCAGCCCAGCAGCTTCAGAGCCAGGGAGCTCCAGGGAGAGCCAGAGCTCCGCAGCCTCTGAACGTCCAGGAGCACCAGGAGCCGAGGTGAGTGCAACTCAAATGCAGAGCCTGCTCCACAGCCCCTTGCTCACCCTGTTTTTGTGTCGAATGAAAAATGTTCCTCCTTTTCTAGAATGGAACTGGGAAACTATGTTTCCTAAGTGTTTTTTAATAAAATAATGAAACATTTTGCTCACCTGTTTCATATGTAGATGCAGTCTGTGCCTTTGCAGGCAAAGGCCTTGCTGCTAAAATAAACAGTGGAAAGACTGCATAAACATGCTCATATAACAACAACAACACCACAAATAGTAATAATAGTATTGTAGTAGTAGTAGTAGTGGTAGTAGTCGTAGTAGTAGTAGTAGTAGTGGTAATAGTTAAGAATAGAAACAATATTTCCTGACTACAGGTTCCAAGGGAACACAGACATTTTTCTCAGAGCAGAAGAAGGCGACTGGGAGGATTTCAGCTGGTTTTCCACCTGCTCTCCATTATTAACTCCCCTTTAGATGGGCCTTTGCATCCTTACTGGCATTTTATTATTAATGCACTTGCATGAGATTTGTAGAGCTGTTGGTAAGCAAATGCTAGCTGAGTGCATGTGAATTAGTGAAAAACCCAAACAAACTCCTTGTGCCTCCCTTGCTCTTGTTTCAGGTAAAGAAGTCCATTGCTGGCTCAGCTGCTGGAAAAACTGTGAAGGTTGGTGCTTTTCAATAATAGATCTCTGTATTTGCTTGTTCTGCATTCATTAAGGAAATGGGTGGGGAAAGAATACATTGCTCAGCTCCTGTTCACTCAACCCTGCCTCCCTCTCTCCTCTTTGTTTCTTTGAACAACACAGGTTGTGAAAAAGCCACGTCCTTCACCTGATGCTGCAAGGTACCATTGTGTTCCTCTAGCCTTCTGCCCTCAGTGCCCAAGCACAGGGTTTGGGTTTATAGTTTTGGATGCTGCCATGTCAGTGGAACAAGTCAATAACATTTCCCCTCTGCTGCTGTCTAGTTTGTCTGCCTGGTGGACTGGTAGAGCTGCCCAGCCCCAGCAGAAGAAGGAGGCACCAGCCCAGCCCAGCAGCTCGGAGCCAGGGAGCTCCAGGGAGAGCCAGAGCTCCGCAGCCTCTGCATGTCCAGGAGCACCAGGAGCCGAGGTGAGTGCAACTCAAATGCAGAGGCTGCTCCACAGCCCCTTGCTCCTCTCTGCTCTCTGAGGGCAGCCAGGACAGGAGACCTTAAATCCTCTCACTGTCAGGTGTCCCCTGGACACCTCTGCAGCAGCAGCAGACATTTCTTGCTCTCTGCTTACCTTTTTGAATTTGGCAATAAATATCCCTTCTGGGAGTTCTGGAGTCTATCCTGGCAGTGCTCCCCATTATCCTTTGGCATCATTGTCTAGTCCTGGAGATTTCACTCCAAGATTAGCCAAGTTTGAAGCTGAGAGACGCAACTGTGAGTGCATCTGCTGAATGATGCTCCTCTGCAGTAGGGATTTCTGGGCTGTGGCCCTGAGTCACTGATTTCTGTTCATGGGTGTTTTGGACAATGACTCTGTGCATGAAAAAATTCCTTCTTTAATTTTCTACTTCTTTCAGACCTGTTGATGTCATATTTTCTTTTTTTTGCGTTCTCTCAAATAGGAACCTGTCTTTGATAGACCAGTCCTGCAGTGCTGAGGGCTGGAGCCAGCCTGAGTTACCTGAGCAGGAGCAGGGCTCTGAACTGGAATCCAAGCACCAGCTGCACCTTGCAAGGGCTGCATTTCACCCAGGGCAATTTTGATTCTTTTTTAAATTTTTTTTAATTTTTTTTTTTACTGCACATAGATTAGTATGATTTTATTTGAGTGAATGACAAAGGTTTCTCCTTCTCTAGAACTGAACTGGGAATGATGATTTCTTACTGTTTTTTCTTGACTGATGAATCTTTCTGCTCGACTCTTTCACATGCAGCCTGTGTCTTTGCAGGCAAAGCTTTGCTGCTCCAAGAGCACCTAAAGGAAAGTGATAGTCAATAAAGGGAGCAGACTGCAGGAACATGCTTTTAAAAGAATATTAATAAAAAGTCAGCAATGAAAACAGGGAAGCCAGACATTGATCTCACAGGAGGTGTCTGTGGTGGCTTCAGCTCTTGCTCTGCCTGGTCTCTGTTCTCCTCAAATGGAGCTGTAAATCCATAACAGCATTTCTTTAGGAATGGACTTGCATGACATTTCAGGAGCTGGTGGTCAGCAAATGTTTGCTGAGTGCATGCTCGTTTGCTAACAATGAGTAAAATACCCAAACAAACTCACACTCCTCCCTCTTTCTTGTTTCAGCCCGTCATGCACGTTTCTGTGCAGTCCATTGAAAGAATATTGAAGGTGGGTGTTGTTCAATAGCAGATCTCCATGGGGAAGCCTGAACAAATCCATGAGGAGGTGGAACCCTGTGACTCTGGAAGGCTGAACCTCCCTGTGTCCATCAGCAAAACTGCTGAGAGCTGCTTCTCTCCCTCTCTTTCCAGGAAATGAGCAGCCCCCTGTCACCTCTCCTGCCACCTCTTCAGTCACCTGCCAGAAGAGACACTTCCAAACTTCCACTGGAGGCAAAGGTAACCCAGTCCATCCTTGCCAGAGCTTCTGAGAAATGGCAGGACATCTTTCTGCTGAGCAGAAGCTCAGTCTTGGCAGGAGGAGCCTGCCTGGAGGCCAGCCTGAGCTCCCTGACCATAAACAGTGCTCTGAGTTGGAAGCCAAACTCCAAACTCCACCTTGTCTGGGCTTCCTTATAGCCAGGAGTTTTGGTTTTTTTAAAACTTCAGTAACAGTAGTCTTAATTTTATTTGTGTGAATGACAAATATTTCTGGAGAACTGGCTTAGATGGACTGGGAACTATTGTTTGAAACTGCTTTTTGAACTAATGAGGCTTTATGCCCAACTCTTGCATCTAGAGGCAGCCTGTGCCTTTGCAGGCAAGGCTCAGTTGCTTCACCAGCAACTTAAGGAAAGTGCAGCTCCACAGAGAGAGCAGCTGCAGGAATATATGTGCCTAAAAGCAATGATAATAAACATCATGATGATAATAAATAATGGGCAGGTTTATGAGTAGCAGTTTAGAAACAGAAGAGTTTTCCCTGACTAGCTGGTTTCCAAAGGGAAGACAGACATGTCAGAGGAGGAGAAGTTGACAGTGGTGGTTTCTACTCTCTCCATGCCTGCTCTCTGTTATTAAATCCGCCTCAGACAGGCCTTTTCATCCTTATCTTTATTGTTAATACACTTGCAAGACATTAAGAGAGCTGCTGGTAAGCAAAGGTTTGCTGAGTACCTGCCAATTACTAAAAAGCCCAAACAAACTCCTTCTGTTTTCCCGTGTTCTTTTCTCAGGAAATAACACTGAAATTGATGATCCATCCATTGAGGGAATTTTGAATGTAAGTGCTCTTACATAGAAAATCACTGTGTTTGCTTATGCTTTGCATACATTAAGAAAATAGGTGGGCACAAAATACATTTTGAGAGCTGCTTCTCTCCCTCTCTTTCCAGGAAATGAACTTCTCACTGACACCTCTCCTGTCACCTCCTCAGTCACCAAATGAAGCAAGAGACTTCCAAACTTCCATTGGCAACAGAGGTAAACCAGTCTAATTTTGCCAGGGCTTCTGATAAATTACAAAGATCTTCTTGCTGAGCAGCAGTCCAACTCAGTTGTTTTGGTCAGCTTCTTAGAAAGTTTTAAAAATATTTATTGAAAAATGCACGTGCCCCTAACATGCCATTAGCAGAGTTTTGGGGTCAGTAGATGTGCTGTTGAGCTACATGCTGAGTTACTTTGTCCTTTAATTGTAGGAAGCCCAAGCTGATGGATGTGCAGCACAGAAGCAGGGTAAGTAGAAATGCAAAGAAAACCCAGTTCCTTGTGTGCTGCCAGGTAATTTTGTGTGTTATATGTGGCAGACACCATCAAGGGTTCCCACTGACTAAGCACCATGATTTCCTCTGCTTTGCTGAACAGGGGTGAATTTAGGAATGGCTTAAGAAACTCTGAACAGCCATTGCCTAGAACTCAAGAGAGCAGCTCAGCAGAGCACAAGCAGTATTTTGTTAGGAAACTCCCATCTGGAGTGATGAATGGAATGATGCTCTTTGAGGGGCAAACCCCTCCTGGAAGAAAGCACCTCCCTAATCTGGTGCTCAGAGATCACAGGGTAAAATATGCTACAGGTCAGGCAAATAAACACAATCTTTTCATTTTTGATTTCCAGAGCAGGCTGGTGAAGCTTCAGAAAGTTTGCTGAGTTCTCAGCCAATAACATTGTAAGTTACCAGACTCTGTTCCCACTTCTGCAGGGCAGTTACTTAAAAGAACCTGGAATGCACAAAAATTTGGGTTATCAGTCAGATTTTTCTCAGAAAACTTCAATGAAGGGAATTTTCACCAACAGAAAAGTTATTATTTCTTGATGGACTCGTGACATGGTTTAGATTGGAAATGATCTTGATGATCAAATGCTATAGTTAATCCAAAACAGCAAGTGCACTAAACCATGTCATGATTACAATGACTGTGTTTAAAACCAGAAACTAAATAAAAGTGAAGAAATAGCCCCCAGGTCTTCATGCACTCAGACTGAAATTTTGTCTTCTTTTAATTTGTGCTGTCTTTTAATCCGTGGTGCATCTTATGATACTTTGTGCTTGTGAATCTACTGATAATGGCTTGGACTGAATGCAAATGCTAGGGGATATCAGCTGACTCAGCAAAGTTACAGCTACAAAAACCTGTGTAAATCCAGCAGTGAGATCCTGTTTGCCTTGTTTTTCTCCCTGGGTGTGAGTTGAAGGTTTCGATTATTCCCTCAGAGAGGTTTTAAGCTGCTTCATTGATTTTTGGAGCATGGCAATGTGTTCCTGCTGGCCTTCTGCCCTCAGTGCCCAAGCACAGGGTTTGGGTTTATAGTTTTGGATGCTGCCATGTCAGTGGAACAAGTCAATAACATTTCCCCCTGCTGCTGTCTAATTTTGTCTCCTGGTGCCTTGCAGATCTCCCCAGCCCCAGCAGGAGAAGGAGGCACCAGCCCAGCCCAGCAGCTTGGAGCCAGGGAGCTTCAGGGAGAGCCAGAGTTCCACAGCCTCTGACAGCTCCAGTGAGGGCATCTCCAGCTCCAGTGAGAGCAGCTCCAGCTCCAGCTCCAGGAGAGCAGCTCCAGTGAGAGCAGCTACAGCTCAGCTCCAGTGAGAGCAGCTAAGGCAGTGAGGAACCTTCCAAAGGTGAGTGCAGAGGCCGTGGACAGGCTCCCACAGCCCCTGCCCACTGCAGGCTGGTGCCTCAGGAAGGAAGCAGATGTTGTATACTTCTCCTCTGTTACCAAATTCTGCTGGTGTGTCCTGCAAATACTGATAGGTAAGACCCTCTCACTCCTGTGATGGCTTAGCTACTTGCCAAAGGAAGGTTTATGGTTTTTATTCAGCAAGAACTCATCCATGGTGCTCAAGGAGCAAGTTAGTGCACATGACCTGTTATTTTAGAGTCAGTTCTTCACAGGCCAAAGCCAGGCTTTATGAGCTCTGGGCAAGAGTCCCTGGGCTCTGGTGAGCTGTGCTAGAACAGAAACAGCCCAAAAAGGCCTCAGCCTTGAATCCTTTCTTTTCTCTCTTTGTTGGCAGCCTGAGCTACGAGCTAATAGAAAGAGGCACCTTGACGTCCTGATGGCTGAGGCAAAGCGGAGAGTAGCGCCAAGAGAGGGTGCCAGGGAAATTACCGCAGGGAATGGACCTGAGCAGGGGGAACAAGCAGGACATGGGCAGCAGCAGCAACTCCTGCCAGAAGAGCACTGCCCAGGTGGTTCAGGCTCTTCTGCAAGCTCTTCTTCAGATTAAGCAGAGCTGCCTGGAGCCTCCTGGGCTCACTGAGGAAGACCTTGCCCAAGGAGTCTGTGACTACCAAAAGGCCTGGAGAGAACCTGGAGCATGCCAAATCTAATAGAGTGAGGAAGGAGGAGAGTGAGTCTGGTCCTGTGGAGGTGACAGAGCAGTCCCTGCAAGGAGCAGCTGAATAAGGATCCAAAGCTGGCACTTGAGGAGCCCTCTGAGAAGAGAAAGGAGCAAGGGCTTCCCCCAGGCCAACACCAAAGGCTTTTTGGACCCTGAGCTGCTGGGAGATGCTCACGAACGTGATGGCCTCATTCCCAATGGCCACAGGTATGGGCATTTCCACCAAGAGAAAGTGGCCTCACCTCCTGGGGAGAAGAAACTGTTCTTTCCTCCAAGGAAGCTGGATTTGAAGAGGAAAGAACTGGAGATTCCTGAGGAGTCCCCCAGAAAGAAGAAGGTGAGAGGGGCAGGGGAGGTGGTTTGGACAATGACCAAGGTGGTGTTTGAAAAACTCATGTGGAGATTCCCTTTATATGTTGTCAGTAGAGCCATGATCCTTCTCCTCTAAAAGTTGCTCCAGTGTGTTATTTTTACTATTTTCATCCAGAATCTGTCAAACTAAGTTTTACTGGTCTATACTTTATGTAAACTTTCAGACCTGACTGGATAT